>NC_140582.1:291513876-292713876 GCF_964204655.1 Triturus cristatus | reverse complement strand
ACCTGCAAGGAAGGAGAGGCAGGAATCTTCATCGATACACCTCTCTCCGAGATGGATGTTCCCTCTACATCACTGGCAAAAATCGAATACTGCACAAGCACGGGGTAACCAGGATTACTCCAGTCCTCTACACAGATCCCCTCTAACTCGACTGGTGCAAGCTGTAGATCTTTCTCCTACTACTTCATTGAGGGGTCGAGATCGTACACATACTCCTGCACCCTCCTCAAGAAGGAGATCCAAGTCTCTGAATCACTCCAACACGTTCCCTCTCTTCCACCCATTCTCCAAAGAGGGACTACTCTTCTACTCTTACAGATAGCCCACTGTCGAGGGTCTCTCCGGTGGATGACGTCAGTACCTTTCAGGACGTCGGGCCAGAGGGGCGAACAAATTAAACATTGTTATGCCCACTCAGCGGAGTTCATCCTCAGTGATTTTTGAAACTCTGCATCAGAGGACAGCAGCCAGACCATTGTTACCGTTGGTTCCGGGGCTGCTTCAACCGGTGATGGACAGTTTTCTCACGCCGGCGACACTCAAGACAGTACCGGCGAGAATCTTAAAGAAATGTAGAACCCCGGAAGAGGATCCATTATTTCTCAGATCTGACCCGTCTCCGGACTCAGTAATTATTTCTGCTTCTAATAAGACCCATGCAGTAGCCTCCTCCTGATAAGGCGAGCAGAGCACAAGATTTGTGGGGGAGAAAGGTCTGTGGCACGTCAGCCTCCATGCTGAAGGTCTCCAGCACCTCGGCGCTACTAGGTCGCTATGATAGATTCTGGTAGGACTCGCTGCAGAGATTCACAGAAAAGCTGCCCGGGGAAGACCTCAAAGATTTTGAGGAGATATTGCAGGAAGGCAGCTTAGTGGTGAACCAAGTTATCAGTGCCGCAGCTGATGAAGCGACGCTGTCTGCACACTCCTACATGCATGTAATCTGTGCCAGAAGGTCATCCTGGCTCCGTCTAACCACACTAAAACGGGAAGATGCATACTTTCATGTCCCGGTCAGTCCACATCACAGGAAGTTCCTGGGTTTTCTGGTGGGATCGACCCATTATCAGTTCAAGGTTCTGCCTTTCGGGCTGAAGTCAGCTCCTCAAGTGTTTACAAAGTGCATGGTAGTAGTGGCAGCCGCTCTACGGCACAGAGGCATCTTTGTGTACCCCTATTTTGACGACTGGCTTTTGAAAGGTCCCTCCACCCAGATCGTGAGGAACCATTTCCAACAATGTCTAGACCTTTGCCAGCAGCTGGGTCTCCATGTCAACTTCGAAAAATCAACTCAGCAGCCCACGCAAATAATTCACTATCTGGATGCAACAATAGACACCGCAATAGGAAAAGTGTGTCCTTCGGAGGAGAGACTGTCATCTATCATACTGAAGGGCAAGCAGATTGTACACAGCAGCCTGCCTTCGGTCCGTCAGATTGCTTCTCTCCTAGGGTCAATGGCATCCTGCATCTTTCTTGTCCCCAATGCCAGGCTGAGAATACATCCTTTACAGCAAGATCTGGAGGACAAGTGGGATCAACGAACGGCTTGGTGGGACGACAGGATACAGCTATCGGAAGCAGCCAGAGCATCCATTCCATGGTGGATGTGGCAGGACAATCTGCTGGTGGGGTTTCTGTGGGGTTTCCGTTCCATCAGACACCTCCCTTTCAATCATTGATCACGGATGCCTCCCTCCAGGGTTGGGGTGCTTACAAAGGGTCCCTCCAGACTCAAGGTCGATGGTCAACAAAAGAACAGTTGTACCACATCAACATGCTTGAACTGAGAGTGGTACATCTAGCTCTCAAGGCTTTTCCTCCCTTCGATTCAGGCCAACTCCATTGTAGTACAGATGGACAATACAACCACCATGTACAATCTGAACGAGCAGGGAGGAACTCGATCTGGACCCTATCTCTGGAAGCCCAAGCTCTTTGGCATTGGCTCCTTGCGAGGAATCTATAGATAAAAGCAATACAGCTAACGGGAGAGCAGAATTCGCAAGCAGACGCTCTCAGTCGTCACTACGAGGACCAGCAGGACTGGGTTCTAAACAATGAAGTCGTCAAAAGCATTTTCCAAGAATGAGGTCGGCCAAGCATCGACCTATTCGCAGATGACACAAACGAAAAATGCAGTGACTTCGCATTGAGATACTACCGACCATCGTCGAAAGGGAGTGCCCTTTTGATCAGCTGGTCAGGGACCTGCTGTCCAAGATGAACGGGAGCATTCATCACCCCAACCTTCCATCACTGAACCTGGCAGCATGGCTCCTGAGGTCCTCCAGTATCGTCATTTAGGTCTTCCACAGGACTGCATGACCATCTTGAAGGAAGCCAGAAGACCCTCTAAAAGGCACTCCTATGCTGGTAAATGGAAGATTTTTTATTTATGGTGTGTGCAAAACAATTGTAATCCTATCAAGGGGCAGGAGGAAGTGGTGTTGCCCTACCTGCTTCACTTAGCTAAGGCAGGCCTAAAATTCTCTACCATTAAGATACACCTAGCTGCCATCACGGCATACAGGCGTTCTCCTTCTCAGCCTTCCTTTTTTCAACTGCAGGTAGTAAAGGACTTCTTGCAAGGCTTGAAGAAGGTCTATCCTGTTCGACCTCCTTCACCTCCCTGGGAACTGAACTTAGTTCTATCTAAATTGATGGGTCCCCCATTTGAGCCTATCCACAAAGCAACCTTACAACACCTTACGTGGAAGGTAGCTTTCCTAGTAGCGATAACTTCAGCTCGCAGGCTGAGCGAGATCCAAGCTCTCTGCTCAAAAGAACCATACAGTGTTCCATCTCAATAGAGTTGTTTTGAGAACCCACCCTCCTTCCCTCCGAGGGTGGTGTTAGATTTCCATGTCAACCAAACCATTTCACTACCGACCTTTTTTCCTAATCCCTCTACTCCAGCTGAGAGGTCACTCCACTCCTTAGACCTAAAAAGGGTTTTAAAATTATATTTGGACAGGACTAAATCGATTAGGAAATCTGATCAACTATTCATTACTATGGTTCGATCAGAACCGGTTTTCCAGGCTCCAAGCCCTCCATCTCCAGGTGGATAGTTTCATGTATCACACTGGCCTACCAGTTAGCACAAAAGCCACTTTGTTCTAGGCCCAAGGCTCATTCCACTAGAGGAAAAGCTGCTACTTCAGCTTTCCTAAGTAATGTACCTATTTCTGAGATCTGTAAAGCAGCCAGATCTATACATACATTTACAGGACATTATTGTCTTGATTCAGATACTAGAGCAGACACCCAAGTGAGCCAGGCCTCCTTGAGGAATCTGTTCCAACACTGAATAATTCTGTTTTCTGGTTGGGTCATTCTTTCCCATTTGCCTGCAGGCGGAGTATGGGCTTGCTATTCTATTCAGTGCTTATGACTATTGATGAGGATCCCCTGGAAGAGAAGGATAAGTTACTTACCTGTAATCCTAGTACTCTTCCTGGGGTATCCTCATCAAATTCATAAGCATCCCACCCGCCTCCCCAGGCAAATTAGACTGTTAAGCTATATCTTTGTGCCCTGACCTTTGGGTCTCCGCAAAGAACAACTGACCAAACTGTCATCCCTGAGGCGTGATTGGAAGCTAGGGGTCATGGCTGCCTTAAAAGCACAGTGCCAGTGTTTGTGTTGCAATTGCTTTCATTTTCTTTGCTATTGGTTTCCAATGCAGCCTGTAGGCTAACAATGCTTACTCTTTTGCAGTTTTTCCATGAGTCTGCTCATTAAAAAGAGTTCAAGTGATACTTGCCTTCCTGTAGTCTATCTATATAAGTGATTTATGATTTCAATGGATTTATTTATTTATTAGGTATTGCATTGCTTAGCCTCCTATATGGGGGCTGCATTGGGATGAGAAGAAATGATATATGTGTATATATATATATATATATATATATATATATATATATATATATATATATATATATATACCATTGAAATTCCTCCGATATAGTTAGTTGTACTAACTACATCTCGCGCACCCGCAATCCACTGCTGATGATGTCACATATTACATCATTCATGACATGGTCAGTGACATCACTGATGACATCTCAAATGACATCACTGATGACATCACTGATGACATCATCCACGTGACAATCAGATACACCTCATCATACACTAGTATAACCTTTCATCACTCACTGTAAAATAGAGAGTGCCAGATTTAAAACCATTGACACACCAATACACGGAGCTGCGTTGCAGAGAGGTGTAAAAAGGGGCGTGGCCTCATTACACCTCTCTGCAACGCAGCCCCCTGGCGCATACTGGAGGTTCCTGGTGGGCTAGTTGGCCCCCAGGGACCCCCAGTATTCAAGGGGGATTAGTTCCCCCTCTGCAAACGCGTGGTGTAAGGAGGGGGCGTGGCCTCCAGCCCGATCCCGTTTTTTTTCTCCTTCTTTTTCTATTTTTTTGGCCCTGGGGACCCCATCCCTCAGGGCCTGACCCCAATTTTTATATATGAAAAAAAATAATTTGCCCCGGGGACCCCATCCCCTGGGGCAAGGGCCTTTTTAAAAAAAAAAAAATTATGGAGGGGGGCTGCGTAGCTCCCTCCTCTGGCCACTTTAAGGCCCGGGGACCCCATCCCTCAGGGACGGCCATTGGTTTTTATTTTTCTTATTTTATTTAATGGGGGAGAGGGGCCGCGTGGCCCCCTCCCGAGCCACTTCGGGGCCTGGCCTCTCGTTGGAGACCGTGGGGGGTCCCAATCCCTGCTCCCCATGTGGAAAAGCAATCTGCTTTGCTTCATTGAAGCGAGAGCAGGTTTCCCTTCTCTTCGCTGCTCCCACCCTGCCATTGCAAACAGCAGTGTTCCGGGGGTGGGCACCCCAGGACACTGCAGGTGTGGCCAGGGTGGCAGTCCCCAGGGCCAATACAAGGCTCCAGGAGGGGGGCCGCACGGCCCCCCTCCCACACGTACAAGTTGCCCCGGGGGGTGGCGGTCCCCAGGGCTGGGGGGGGCCTGAGAGCCCCCCCACATCAAATTGTTTTAAGCCCCGGGGGTGGTGGCCCCCGGGGCTGGTGGGGCTGCGAGCCCCCCCCACCTATGTTAACAAAGGGGTGGCAGTCCCCGGGGCAGTGTGGGGGGGATTGGGACCCCCCCACACTTTGTTTTTTAATTATGCCCCTGGGATTTGGCCCCCGGAGGCAAATTAGAATATTCAGCGCCTACTCAGGGGGTCCTTGTGGGACCCCCTGAGTAGGCCTAGGGGGTCAGGGTGTTTCTACCCTGCCCCCTTTTTGCGTTTTTCGCGTTTGTTTTTTAGGTTTCTTGTGCCTCGGTTCTACCGAGGCACAAGATGACTGCCTGACTTCCTGATCTGGAGTGTTGACAGCCAATTAGAATACAGCTCGTGCACGGCAGGGTGCGCACTGGGTGCGGGGAGGGTGCGCGGATCCTCCGAGGCCATAGATATATCTATGATTTTACTTTTGATTTTCTCAGGAACTACTGAACGGATTTACACCATTTCAGCAAAAGGCACGAGTCTGAACTGAGGACTTCCTCTTTGCCAAATTTGGTGTAATTCCGTTCAGCAGTTCGGGCTGTAGCTGCGTCAACAGGTCCTATGGGAAAATGCATGGGGAAAACGCGTTTTGGGGCCCCCTTTTTTCTCGCCCCCCTCTTGACGAATCACCGTGAAATTTTCAGGATAGGAGCGGACCGGAGCTGGCCAAAAGTTTGGAAACTTTCGCGAAGATTCGTCAATCGGCGCCAACGTTATTCCAAATAGAATGTTGCGGATTTCCTATGGAAAATAGGTCCTAACTATATCTACCTACTGGCGACCGCCAGTAGGTGATATATATATAGCTCTATATATATGTTTTCATATATATTTTGTATTACTTCGGGGTCCCTGCGCGTGGGCGGGAATATTCAGCGCTTATGACTTTGCTGAGCATACCCCTGGAAGAGAACTAGGATTACAGGTAAGTAATTTATCCTTCTCGTGCAGTTTTATGGAGGATTAACTTTGTTTATTCATTTTATAAAGAAACACATACACCCACCTTCATCAAAAGGCTGGTGGGACTTAGTATGATGCAAATACATGGCAAAAGAACCTTAAGGTTTAAAAATGCCACAGCTTCTAATCATTAGAAGAAGTCAATTTGGGTGGCAATAAACGATACGAACCAGATAACTAAAATAAATTCACCCCCTACCGCCGACCCCGTGGTACATCCCAGTGTTATGTGTAGCATTCCAAAATGAAGACATCAGTAATGTCTCGCATCAGAGTAGGGGTTAATGATTAGTTCAGTCAGCATCCAGTCTGAGGTCGTGTCTCAAGGGTGTGCCAGCAGTGTGCAAAACTCTTAAGTATTTGTGACAAGCTATTTATTTGAACTCCGATTCCAGCACTGATAAACGCGATGGCCACACCGAGTTAAATCTGCCCCCATTCCCCGAAGGTCCCATCGATATCTTTTCCACGCCGAGCATGCCTCACAAGTGTCATTTCACTTTAAGGAGGGTAGACGTGGAAACGGAGTTTTCTGTCTTGCAGTAGCTGCTGTACCTCACTGAAAATGCAAGCCCTTCCCCTGGGACAGTTGCAAAATGTCCGCTTCGTGTAACTATGTTAAGTCTTGAAGATTTGCGCATCAGACAGTCAACTTGCAAGGATGTGGAAATCTTTAGAGGTGAATAAAACAAACCAAGAAGTTACGCTTTTACAATAAAAGCGTCTTGCACGGAAGCTACCATCAGCATGATATCCCCACGGACTTCCTGTTGATGCTAAACGCATTGTATTGGAGCCAGCGTTGAACCTTCGCGTTTTGTAATCTTCCCACTGCAGCTCTGCTCTTATCACAGCATGTGGCATTCCGCAGGAAACTCGGCCGTGAAAGTAAGGAAGTTGAATCTGTAATGATTAGGGGCTGGGACATTGTCAGGAAATATCTTCTAGGATGCAAGAACGTATAGGTAGACGTCTGATTACCCCCGGTGAGTTGAAGGGGCAACTTCTAAATTTTACACTCGGTGACAACAATAGGACACTGTGCGCTAATCTGATTACCCCCAGTGAGTTGAAGGGACAACTTCTAATACTTAAGCCTAGTGACAACATTAGGATACTGGGCTTTAAAATGAACAGAACCAGCGGATTATAGAAATCCACACAATTAAAATAAAAAATTGTATTGATTTCGGCCTCAGTTGAGGCAATCAAATATAGGCTTAGCATGCATAGAAATAAGAGAATTTTCATAAAATTGCAATGCAAAATGCTGAAAAAGAAATGATTACGGATAAATGTACATTAATACATTTTTTTTAACTTTTAACAACAGTTAAAAATACAGAAACAGGCTTGCTCATTAGGAGGAGACCACAGAAGTGTATACATTATATTTGGAGAATTTACTTTCTCATTTCGTAAAAAAAAGAAAATACCGGTAATAAAAACCCACGTTGTGGCAATTCATAGGAATAGAATGTGGTCCAAACCCTGCATAGCTGCTCCACAACCTCTTTTCAAAGATGATTTCCTTCTCTACTGTAATCCCTATAGTTGCAGTAACTTTTATGTTATGCATCTGCTGTCCCTCAGCCACAAGCCTACTGTATAATCTGACCATAGGATGATATAAAAAATTGTCATTGTGGTTTTTTTGTGGGAAGGACAGCCAAAGGATATGAGCCCTCAACAATTTTCCAATGCTCTAGACTTAATTATTTTTTATGTACTGTTTTCACTGAAGTGCTGTAAAAAAAAGTGAATGAACAGTACAATAATGGACGTCAGTTGTATGTCCCTATTTAGAAGTTAACATCGTTGACTAAAATACTTTTGTATCCACTACATCAGCCTATTACTTCACTGTTCGGCAAGTATATAATTCATATTCCTAAAACCACCTATATTTACTTTCTGAGATAGGTAAAAGTGGAATTAAAGAATCGTGATTATATACTTACTTTACAATGTAGCTGTATGACGATGTAGTAGATACGATGTTATTGCAATGCGATAAACTGGATTTATTGTAGTAACTCTCCACCTGGATGTTACAGAGGAAATACAGCAGATGAGGTTGGGAGTCGATGGGAAAAGAATGCTCGATAAGATTAAATCTAAAAATGGGACTGTTCAGTGTGGAACAACTACTGCAGGAAGGGAGTTTCATTGGTAAATGTACTAAAATCTAAATTTGTGACAAAACAAAAAGATAAGTGCAAATCTAGGTAATTTTGAAGGATGAGTTAAGTGGACGGGGCAGAGGGTTAAATTAATCAAAGAATGACTGGATTTGAAAACAGAATGCCAAAAATGGAATTTAATTCAGTGAAAGATGACAAGATCACCAAAATAAGAAATTACAAATAAAATGTGAATTGATTATGTACGTTGATGTAAAAAAAGGACAACAACATGTTCAGTGGGCTGCAAGGAAAAACCTGCATAGGCGGGTAGCTCAATTAAAAGAGATGAACGAAGAACTTCTCAGAAGTATCCACAAGTGGCAGACTGGGCTCAAAAGACTTATGAACATTCTATCCTTACAGTGCCTTTTGTGGGTCATCGCGGTCACTGCTGAAAGTCACACAATAAAGTCCATTAGAGGCAGCGCCAGAATTGAAGGCGCCATCTTATTTTTTCAATGCATCTGAGACTGGATGTGGAGCACTCAAAGCACTTTTATTATGCATTTTTCACCGTTTTTCAAATCTTTGCAGCATGTTTTCTCTCAGCCGTAATGCTGCCTTCCTTAGCGCTCTAGATATAAGAAATGTGAGACCGGTAGGAAGCTGATGAGTGCGATGGGCACAAATCCTACCTGAATGTGGTGTTAGGCCTAGATTAGCAACAAATTACCATCATGAATCATGCCAGAACGAGAACCATGACAAAGCAAGACACCAAATTACTTTTTGCTTTCCACTGTAAGGAAAGGAATTCCAAATCTCATTCACTCACCCCAAAAAAATGCCCACCCAACAGTCTGTCATCACATCGGATGGAATCTTTGCAATCTTGTTTACAGCACAGGCATCAATCTTGCTCTACACACTACAAATCTGACTCAGACAAAGTACACCATTGGTGCCAGTCCCAAACTCTTTTGGATGCGTCAGCCCCTCATCTGATCACATCCCATCATTAGAAAACTATAGCCGAGCTCTTAGAAAGCATTCCTTATGTGACTTTGAGTGCATAGAAAGTTGAGTCCTCTATGCAATGTATTACCCCAACCTCTGGTATGCCATCTTGAGCTGCTACTATAGTGGGGAAGAATGTATCTGTTCATATAGAGCCTGAGCCATACTTGATTGGGCAATGCAGATATTCAGAGTTGAGATATGAGTGCAGGTCCACAACTTTGTTTCAAGTGTTTGAGCCTGAACAGCTCTTCTTTGCCATGGGGTTGATCGAATTATATTCGAATTGTGCAGGAGAATTGACCAGCCCTCAGCCAAATTCTTTTATATTGAAGTACAGCCTCCTCCCAGGGTTTGGTATTGGTTATTTGTAAAATTGATGACGTTGATGATGTCAAAGAAGTGGATATGCTCTGCCTCATCTTTCTACTAACACAAAAAGGGCAAGAGGCTGAATGTTCTGTTACCGAAAATCTGCTCACAGGCCAATCAAAATCTGAAAGTGTTAATTACCAAAAAGAAAATGAATCATGTCGCAGGTTTAGCCAGTCAGAATAACCCGCAGTGAACTGATTTTAGAGCATGCTTGGTTAGCATACATTTATAGTTTTACATGAAAGAGTCTGCAGTGGGGAACATGTGATAGATTTAAACAAAGTGAGCATACAAGTGTCCAAAAACTGAGGTCACGAGAAAGGAAGAAAACCTTCAATTTACAACAATAGTGTAAATATTTCCGCTGAGCAAGCTAATCAACACTTTCTCGACTTGGGAGCCAAGATGTAAAATAGAGATTCAGAATGTCAGAGATGGACATTTACTTTACGCATTTGTCAGCATGAGCAAAAAAACATGGCTGAAGCTTGTACTGCTTACGCTAATGAAAAACGTATTTAACAATTCTGAGAAAAAACAAACGAGGACTGTAATACCGCAACCTTGCCACTGTCGTGCAGCTCCTTGCTAGCCTACGCAACTAGGAGCCTGGAGGGGAGCATGCACCTCAGGGGATGCAGGGCCCTGTCTTATGACCCTCCCTGCACGTAATGCTTAATATAACTAAAGTTAGTCATGTAACTAGAGTATAGAAACCTCTGATAGGGCCTGTAAATATGTATGCTGGCTAAGCCTCAGAGAGCTCCTCTCCTTTGTCGACTGCCTGATGAGCCCTTACTTGAATTTCTTGTGATCACATCTTAGTAATAACTATATTTTGCATATGCAACACAAACACTGAGGTTTTCTGTGACTTGTCCCAGCATCACCAATGTGACCACTTCAACATACTCTCTTGGATACGAACACACTTTTCAAAATCTAGCATGAACTAATATTGTCAGTAATGTTCTGCACATGAGCCTTGCTTTTTGTGCACCGTACTCTCGGAGTTCACATTTAATACCCAGTTATAAAAGTTCGAGGATTTGGGTGTATTATAGTATTTGGGTGTGTGGTCTTATCGTGGAACACACTTGTAAACTTGTCTTGGCTCCAGTCAGACTCGTTTGTAAACCTTAAGCTCAACCCTGGGTAGCTGTGGCTTCGAGCAGCAAGGCTAAACAAAGGAACGTACTGTAAAACATTTAACAGCAACATACAACAGAATAAGAAAGTCACATGACAACAAAGAGACACAACAGCAATGTATAACAATAGAGCATATTTTAATGGATTTTCAGAGTCCTTCATCATCAATATCCACTGTAGGGTTTCAGGAGATACATACAGATTTTTTGAGAAATTAATACTTTTAAATGTAACCACAAGCAAGCAACAAAAACTTGCCAAACTTTTGAATAGTTTTAAGCAGTCAGTTTGGCGACTCAGGTCCGGCTTGAGCGACCACATCCGACTGGGCGGAGGACTAGGAGTTCAGTAGGGTTAATTTGGACAGTTACCTGGCCACCAGAGCCTTTCCCAGTCCAGTTCCAGCTTTTGGAAACTACTGCCATAGATGACAATAGAGTAGCCGTAATGTGATGCTGGGGATGCAGGCAGAAAAGATGCTCAGTGATGCTCCTGGAGCTGTGTGGTCGACGGGGGTGAAGTGCGGTTGATCCCTCATTCCACAGGTGGGGTGTGGCGACTTTGACCAAGACACTTTGGGTTCCACAACGCCCTCTTTGCAACATTAGAAGACCAGCTGTGACTGGGCAACCGATCTTGCGACACAGCGTTCACAGCGAATATCCTTGGTGGGGTCTAGTGTTCCTCTTGTGTGACAAATCTGGTCTTTGTTAGCACTGCCGGGTCCAGCAGACTTGGGTGCAACTTTTGGCTATCTTGGATTCGTCTCTTGGCGTGCCCAGCGGCGGCCAGCCGTGATTTCTCAGAAGTGCCTACTGCTTTTCCTGTTTGGGCTTTCTCAGCTTTGACGCTTGGAGTCATCTGGGCCTAGGAATAAACTTTTCCCCGAGCCAGGAGCACAGTCCAAACTCACTAGCCCAGAGTGCAGCAGGTGCAGTCATTCTGACGGTGCAGGCTCTCTTCATGCAACCTTAAAGGCAGCAGGGCAGTCCTCTCATGGTCTTTTCTGCAAATCCAATATGTACTGAGGTTCAGGGTGCCCGGGGTACCCATTAGATTCCAGGAAAGTGCTCCCAGAGGACAATGCGGTCACTAGCCAATGGGCTAGTAGGTCCCATCCTCTTTGGTGACAAAGGTCCAGCGATGTGTGGCATTTGGCAATCCCAGAGTGCAGTATCCTTGCCACTCTCAAGATGTCTAAACCTTCCCTTGAATGTGAGGAGCTTGGTAGCCCACCCCAGAGGTGTGGATACCTAGGGGCTACACTCCCTTGGGAAAACCGGTTTGGGGACGGGTTTGCCCTCTCTGTCCCTGTCTCCATCTGTCTGCAGGAACAAAAGGCATCCTGCTTGGGTGTGTTGTCACAGGCAGCTAACACCCGAGTGGCCTTCTTGGGAGAAGAGGTCACACCTCACTCTGCGGCAACTGCCTTTCTTCCTTAGCCTGGGAGTCGTTCACATATCTCCCCAGATGGTAAGCTGTGTTTTGGCAAGGGCTTGTGCAAAGTCACTGGACCAGCCGGGGCCCAGAGTTGCAACTTTCTAAAAGTGACATTAGGCTTGACTTGGGCATCAAGTCAGATTTAATCCCACAATTAATTAGATACCTTTCAGTACCCAGTTAGGTAGTCCAAATCAGAAGTTAGCCAGGCTGGGATGCCAGCTGGTAACCCTATGTTAGCCGATGGGGCTACTAACTTTCCTCAGCAAAACAACAGCTTTATGGATTTTGCTGCTAAGACATATATACACCTATTATTCTTGCTTAATAACATACAGCTCATTGCCATTGTGCGGGATATGGCTTCCTTAGAGGAGACTTACATTTTTTATAAAGGAAAGGAACGTCCTGCTTTTTTTCATGCTGACGGGGTTATATTTCTTATAAGGTGTTACTTACAAACGGGCACTAGATGAGTTATTTGTAAATGTCTATCCTTTTGCTCTTTAAAAACTATAGTAAACGTATATGTCTGGATACAGTCTGGGTTTCTTAGGCTATTTAACCGCATTGGTCGAGCCTTTAAGGCCCCGATTTAATTCTTGGCGGTAAGGATACCGAAGTATTCCACTCATGTCACTCACGCCAACACTCTACACGGAACACTCACACTGACTGAGCAGCTAGAGATAAGGTGAAAGGGAACATAACAGCCTAACATGAGAATACTACAGATACTCCGTCGCAACATACCAACAATCTTTTTTGCATTTGCAAACAGGTCGATTCTGCGAATCGGTCTGTTTGTGACCATCAAAAAGGTTTGTTCATATGGCTTCAAATGTGCAATGTTAAAAATCTTTGTGAATCGAGCTACAGTACTTAGTGACATAGGACTGCATCTTCACTCTTGTGCACTGCAGTAGTATTGATATTTGAGCAAGACAGACTTCAGTTTCACAGAACAAGATAATAACAGCCAATATTTCTTGGTGTTCATTCTATAATTCAGCAAAAAACTGTGGTAGCATACATTTGTCTAATTTACAGTTGTGTAATTTACTATTTATTGTTGTGAAAACAGTGCCTTATCAGCTTGATTCAGTCGAAGGGCGTGATAAGTTTTAACATTCAGTCTTGTTCCCTCTCCCTCCTTGTTAAAGAGTGTGCGATTGTTTTGACTTGACTCTGAAAACATTTGCTTTCTTTTTTTTAGCTTACGAATTTAGAGAGGAAATGGCAGCACCACGAACAAAATAACTTTGTGATGAAAGAATGTATCCTTTTTTAACAGAGCTCTTGGTACAGAATAACAAATATAGGACTGGGCCATTGTAGTTTTCGCTGCAACTCTTGCCAGACATTGCTGTTGCGTACAATGAACTGTTTTATGACTTCTTTTGCGAAATCACAGCTTGAGCATTCAACTCTGCTTTAGTCATGTGTGAGGACCTGCCAAAATGTACTACTAATGTCCAACTACGATGTTTCACAAGTCCTGTTATGCATATTACTACAGATGAATGTGACAATCAATTAAGTCTTCTTACAGGCTGTGGCTTTTATGTTCCTGTTGATTATTTTAAAAACAACATCACCTATCTTTAACTTACATAGGCAGGCGGCCTTAGTGCTAGAGCTTATGAGTAGATAATCCAAAATGTCAAATAATTTTCTATAGTTCTCGAAGCTTTCTTCAGTTTGGTAAGTTATGGTTGCAGTGCAGCCTAGCAAGTCAATTTGTACAAATATTTTAGCTCTTTGCATGGACTCAAGTAAGCTTTGATACAACTTATTAAAGCCTCCCTCGCTTGCATTAGAGTTCACAACGGAATATTACATTTTACTGATAACTATAACACACCAGCACGTTTCCTGAATCCTACCCATGGTGACATCCTAGGAGATAAAATGAGCCCAGTCAGTATTCCAGAGGCAGTCCCCTTTTTTCCAGCGCCACCAACATGGATCCCTAGGTTGTTCATCTTTAGTTCAACCAGGAAATAAAAAAATAAAAAAAGTCTCCCCCTAGGAAATAGGGCTTTAAGCCCTGTAGAGACTGTATGGGTCAGATGTCTATCACTGACCCTCGTGAGATCTGCCTTTGGGGCTTAGGCTTGGCCTACATCACACAACCGTGTGACTCCTGTAAGAGAATGCACCCCAAGACCACTAAAGAGAGGTGTTTATGGCCAGGCCAGGGCTAAAGACGGTAGACAAAAATCTCTTCAAAATCATCCAGGAAGCACAGACATAAGAGGCTGCAGGGAGAAAGTATGGAGAAAAGCGAGGTAAGTTATTTAAGGGTTCTCCTCACCCATCAGACTCTTCCTCAAAGGCAGAGTTATTGGCAATACTGGCGGATCCTAAGCTATCGGTGTCGACTGATCCCAGCCTGACTTTGTTACCCGTGCCACAGGATCTGACTCCAGTGTCTGTTGCACTTTTCCCTAGCCAGAGTTCCTTACTCCAGTAACAGATCCAGCGTTTGTTATGAATACTGAATTAGAACATTTTTGGAGGGGTATTTTTCTTCCAGAATCGCCTTTGGGCCCCATGAGATCAAAGGGTTTGCAATTCGGACTCCCACATAAGAGGCTCCATCTGCTCCCTTTATGTCCCAGGCCTTGACTCTACCAGCGCAGCCTGTTTCACAACTGCCATCATTGTCGACCTCTCCTACACATCTTTCGCTAGTGCCGCTTCGCCTTCTCCGATGCCGCCAGTGTCTGCTCCTGAGCCGGTACTGATAGTGCTGATTCATACTCCTCTCAACCTTTTTCTATTCCTCCAGATCTAGTAGAGAAGCACAAAGATTTATTTTTAGATGAGTCAATACAGGTGAGCAGAAACCCTCCACGAGTTGTTTGGTACAGATTTAGATCCCATAGAGGATCCTTTTTCAGAGGGAGCGCTAGGACTTCCACACTTTACTTCACCAGATCCTGAAGAGGCAAGTAACTTTGATACTTACCCTGAATTAGACATGTTAAATCCATTTGGTACCTGAACTCCTGAAGCAGCTTCCTATTATACAGTTGTGAAAAAGGCAGTGGAGAATTATGTGTTCCTTCTATTGAGGCAAAATCAAATATCTTAACTCAGGGTCTCCGGTCTGCCTCCCATATAGCTGAACCTCTTTTGTGTTTCACTGAGGGTTAAGTGGACCTAGTTCTATCTACCTGGCAAAGTCTTTCCACCGCCCCACGGCAAACAAAAACATTGTCAGAAGGTGTAGACCTGTTCCAGGAGACCCTAGCTTCTTATCCAGTAACCCTTCTTCTGAGGAGACTCTTTTCGTCCAGTCATCATACTCTTCTACATTCTCTCATGGAGCCTACCCAGCATCCCCTACTGATAGAGAGTCATAGAAACTAGAGGCTCATAAAAACTGATGTTCTCTGCAGGAAGTTGGGCATAAAAATTACTCAGTACCACTTGTTTGTTAGGGCATTACACTTATGCAATGTGGGATATGGCAAATCTAATTGTTCTGACTCTCCCAGAACACCTACAAGATCATTTTTCAGAATTAGTCTGCAATGAGAAAACAGCTTCTAAACATATCATTCAGTTGGGGCTTGACACAGCTCATTTCATGGCAAGAGGCATGGGATCTTCAATCTCTCTAAGATGCCATGTTTGGCTCAGGACCTCTGGATTTCTACTAACGTCCAAAGTATGTTAATTAACCTCCCATTTGATAGTGCAAGACTCTGTGGGGATAAGGCAGTCTCTGCACTTAAAATATTTAAGACCAGCAGAGCAACAGCTCCCTCATTAGGTCTTCAGTTTTATTAAAGCATTTTAGTCCATTTTGATATACTCGAGCATTTCGATTTTGGCAGAGACAATCTCCTCAATTTCATCAACAAGTACAAAGTCTGCTCTACAGTCAGTACAGCGGTCGTGGAAAATCTAGAAGACACTCAACATAGTAGCTCGTTTTCATCCTCCTTCTACCAGCCAGGCCAGGAAAACAGCTCACGTCGAGTCCTGTTGGTTTAGGAACGACTGGTGGGAGGCAGATTATCTAATTTTCTCCACACCTGGAAGGCCATAACTTTGAATCAATGGGTCCTACAAAATAGTAGAAAAAGAGAATACTCCGCTTTTTCTTCAGTCCCCTCCCAAAATTTCCCATCCCAGACTTATCAGATGGAACAAAATCTATGTATTGTAGAGTGGGAAGTTGCTCTACTATTGAATAAAAAAGCAGTGGTGTTGGTCCGACATCAGGAAATTCGGCATAGTTGCTACTCACAGTACTTTTTGACCTATAAAAAGGATAGCTGTCTCCATCATATCCTAGACCTCAAGATCTCGAGTCTTTTCCCCACAAAGAAAAGTTCAGGATGCAGTTACTTTTGGATTCAGAAGAACAAGATAGAATGGTGTCATTGGATTTGTAGGACAGATGTTCCTACATACCATCCTGAATTTGAGGAAGTACCTACATTTCATAGTAGGGTCCACTTATCAGTGTACGGTACTTCCCTTTAGCCTAACTACAGTTCTTTGAGTCTTTACAAGTGTGATGGCAGTGTCTCAACTCAGAAGATTCTAGACAGTTGACTTCTAAAAGCTCAGTTGTCAGAGATGGTGTCTCGGCAATTGCAGTCCACAGTATCTCTGGTGTTTGACCTAGGTTTTTCTGCAAACAGGCCCAAATCTCACCTAGAGCCCTCTCAGCAACTCTGGTTTATAGGGGCAGTTCTGTGTACAACATCTCTCTGAGATTTTCCACCAGCTTAGAGGAGTCAAGAACTCACTCCATGATTATGTTGTTTTGAGATGGAGCTCAAATTCCAGTTATGAAGGTCTTATGCCTGTTAGTTATGCTGGCTTCTTGCATCCTATTGACCAAACATGCACGTGGCACATGAGATCTATCCAGTGGTGCCTCTTCAAGCAGTGGTTCCAATACTGGGGCGACCTATCGGACACTATGTTCTCTGGATACACTGCGGCGGATCTCACTTGGTGGAAAGTGGGAAACATGCTAAATTTAGGCTAACAGTGACCACGATGCAGGGGCGGCTGGTGGATTTTGAAAGAGGTGGGGTGAAAAATGTTGTGCTAGGGCATGTACTGAGCCCCCCCCCGAAATCACTAGAAAGTGCTGAAACCATTGCCAATTATAGCGCCATAACACATCATACCAGTACTGATGGGTGATCATTCAAACCAGCTCGGTGTGAACTCGTACAAAACAATTACAAAAAAGTAACGAAAAAACGCTAACTCATATGACATGACAATGTTACCCAAGTGAAGTGACATGCAATTAATTCCTCCATTCATGCCTTATTGCTAATATTAGAAATGTGGAACTCCGAGGTGAGCACAGCTTAGCTTACTTATGAACCGACTTCACCAACAATGTAAACCGAATGCTGAAACAAACCCAACAAGCATTTGCTATGCAATAGGTCTCGCATTTATGAGAGTTTGACCTATTGGCATTGTAAATTGCAATAACTTTAAATTGTCACAAATGTGAGACCTATTGCTTTGCAAATTATTTTTGCTATTTTCAAGTGCCCCATGCTGAGCTTTCATGTTAATAGAGGCAGTGCCTCCTTCTTTACACAAGCCGCGTCTAAAGAAAATGATGCGGCCGCCATTTAAGTGAAAGCGCATAATGGGGCGATTTTACCAAACAAAAAAAAGCATTGGCTTCCCAAGTTGTCAAACAAATGCTTTTTTTTTGTAAAAGTGCCCCTTTCCGCGGTTTTGATTTTTTTAAGTGGTTGCAGACCATTATTCAAAGGGCTCAAATTCTGCACTGTTGATCTGGACAGATTCTGAAGAGGTTCTGGACTCTGTCTCAAAGTCCAGTGACATAGGACACGTTTTCACAGCTTAGCATGTGGTAAACAACAGCTACAAAAGTAAAACCTGTAATGTATCCCAGTTCTATCTGAGGGCAGAGAGAATCCTGTTAACTCAAATAACTTTAAATCTGCACGCCTAAACCATATTTTTTCGTGCAATCGCTACTATTAATAATATTAGAAATGTTTTGTAATGTAGCTTCCTGATGAAACGATACCAGATCCTAATATTGTCAACATAAAAATGTCCTACGATCATGTAAATCAATGAAAAACAGTATGGCTATTGCAATAGATCAAAAATAAATAGCAGCAGTGGGATTCGAACCCACGTCTCCGTAGAGACTGGAACGTTTTTCCAACGCCTTAGACCGCTCGACCACTTTACCATCTGCATAACGGTCAACTCCCATGCTCATATACAGACAATCACCTCCCATGCTAATTTGCAACTAATGTGCAGTGCTTGATTCCGGATGCAATCGGATTTTTTTACAGATTGTGAAACGTAGGTGTTGATAAAAATAGACTCATGTGTACACGAACTACATAGCTGCCCGCACCACATTTCTGATGAATTTAAATGAAGCGCTATATGAAACATGTCGCAGTTTGGCTGTAGCAAGAAACATAACGATCTTTTATTTGAGATTAGAATCAGGACATCAGTCTCTTTGGAGGTAGACCTAATGTAATACACATACATTTCATTGCTACCTTCTGTACATTGTGTTTCCAATCTTCCCTTTGTTTATTCAGTGGCGGCCCTTGAAAAACAAGGCAAGGCGCACTTGTACTCACCGGTTCGTTTCAACTTGGTCAGGGACACGGTGTTTCTCCCAGAGGTGTCGTTCGTGTCTCAGGGGCCCAGATGCAGCTCGTTGAAGGAAGGAGGGAAATAGGAACCCAGCACAGACCGAAGGAAGCAGTGTTGGAAATCCCGCCTCCTATTCTAATAGGCTGACAACAACAAGGGTCAGCCAGTCACAGGAGGAGGCGGGATCCTCGAAGGACGTTATGAGTTACGTCATAGATCCGGTCGAGCCGCGTATTCGACCAAAGTACTGGCAAAACTGCTGCACTAAGTAGCGCCTGCTTGCCCTCACCACTGCCTCACAGACACACACTGCACATGCGGGATTTGGGCGGTATTGAAGTCGTCCACCTCGCATGCGCAGCGTGTGTATGTACAGGGCTGTGCTGCACTGCCACCAGAATGGACAGTGTGAGTGCCGCAGCCTCAGACCTGTCAATCTCCTTCTCCGTCCTCTGGAGACTGGTGGGGCTCCGCCCCCTACGCCCTCATGCAGGAACCGCGGTTGCCACGATGGTGACAGATGCCCCCACCCTTGGGTGGGGAGCACATCTGGAGGATCTGGGAATCAGAGCTCTTTGATATCCAGAAGAGCAAGATCTTCATTTCAATGTACGAGAGCTCCATAGGCCAGATCCAAAAAGGGTGGTTCGTTTTTACATACAGCAAACAAAAGACTTCACTGTTGATGATCAGCTCTTTGTGGGCTACATGGGTATGAGAAAAGGAAGATCAGTTCAAAAAAGGACATTGTCAAGATGCATTATTTCATGTATTAAGATTTGTTATTCACCAGCTCATAATCAGTATCAGACTGCCCTACAGGGCAATCAGGCAGTGCCTGATGAGCTGCTCTAACAGGTCAGTTTATGGGCTGTTTTTTTTGGCTGTTTGTCGCCCTGTTTTATGGGCTCATGGGTCAGCCTTTACTATTTATTTCCCTGATATTAAAACAAACCTTGCTAGAAGCAAGCTCAAATCCATGAGTTCTAAAAAATCTTCCACTTAAACTAAGGCAAGCTCAAATGTTTGCCGTCACTAAGCTTAGAAATTAATACAAAACAAGCATTGGCATAGGCAATAGGTCTCGCCTTTGGGACCTTATAAGTGTTTAGTTATCCAGCACAATATCCTTGGTGCAACAACATCAAGTGTTGCATGGCTAAACACTTATAAGGTCCCAAAGGCGAGACCTATTGGCTATGCCAATGCTTGTTTTGAGTGAGTGGCTCGTGCAGGTAAGTCACTGTGAGGTAGAGATGCTGCGAGTGCTTTTACAGGAGCCCCTGTGACATTGCGCCTCTTCAAAATGTATCTTGGGTCTGGTGTAATACTTCTAGCCCCTATTCCCGTCTTCTCGCACCCAATGCATCCTTAAATATCCCATGCACAGCCGGGGTTGACAATCAATCAATCATTCAAATAATTTGTAAAGCGCACTACATACCCGTGAGGGTTTCAAGGCGCTGGGTGGGGGGGGGGGGGGTGCTGCTGCTATTGGTCGAAGAGCCAGGTCTTGAGTTGTCTCCTGAAGGTCAGCAGGTCTTTGGTCTTCGGTTTGTCGTAGGTAGAGGGGGAGGGTGTTCCAGGTCCTGGCGGCGCGATGGGAGAAGGATCTGCCTCCAGAAGTTGTTCTACGAATGCGCGGGACCGTGGCCAGGGCGTGGTCAGCATAGCGGAGTTTCCTGTTGGGTACGTTGAAGGAGAGCCGACTGTTGAGATAGGCTGGTCCGGTCTTGTGGAGTGCCTTGTGTGCGTGGATCAGGAGCTTGAAGGTGATTCTCCTGTCGACGGGGAGCCAGTGCAGGTTCCTCAGGTGGGGGGTGATATGGTGGCGGCGCGGGACGTCGAGTATCAGGTGTGCAGAGGCGTTCTGGATTCTCTGCAGTCTGTTGATGAGCTTGGACGAGACTCAGGCGTAGAGGACGTTTCCCGAGTCTGCTGCTGACTAGGGCCTGGGTGACTGTTTTCCTTGTGTTTGTCAGGATCCATCTGTAGATCTTGAGGAGCATGCGGAGGGTGTTGAAGCAGGTGGAGGAGACTGCGTTGACTTGTTTGGTCATGGTGAGTTTCGAGTCGAGGATGACTCCCAGGTTGCGTGCGTGGTCGGTGGGGGCCGGGGGGGTCCCCAGAGACGTGGGCCACCATGAGTTGTCCCATACTGAGGGGTTGGACCCGAGGATGAGGATCTCCGTCTTGTCTGTGTTCAGTTTAAGGCGGCTGTCCTCCATCCAGTCTGCGACGGCCTTCATTCCCTGGTGGAGGTTGGATTTGGCGGTGAGAGGGTCCTTGGTGAGGGAGAGGATCAGCTGCGTGTCGTCGGCGTAGGAGATTATGTTGAGGTCGTGCTGTCGGGCGATGCGTGCTAGTGGTGCCATGTAGACGTTGAACAGCGTCGGGCTGATGGATGATCCTTGAGGGACACCGCAGATGATCTCGGAGGCATCGGACCGGAACGGGGGGAGGCGGACTCTCTGAGTTCTGCCGGAGAGGAAGGAGGTGGTCCAGTCCAAGGCTTTCTCCCAGATCCCTGCGTTTTGGAGTCGCGTACGTAGTGTGCGGTGGCAGACGGTGTCGAAGGCGGCGGAGAGATCCAGGAGGATGAGGGCCGTCATCTCGCTGTTGTCTAGAAGGATCCTGATGACGTCTGTGGCAGCGATGAGGGCGGTCTCGGTGCTGTGGTTGCTGCGGAATCCTGATTGGGACGGGTCCAGGAAGTTGTTGTTTTCAAGGTGACGGGTGAGCTGGGTGTTAACTATCTTCTCGATGACCTTTGCTGGGAACGGAAGCAGGGAGATGGGTCGGAAGTTCTTGAGGTCGCTCGGATCCGCCTTGGGTTTCTTCAGTAGGGCGTTGATCTCTGCGTGCTTCCAGTTCTCAGGGAAGGTGGCGGTCTCGAAGGAGAGGTTGATAATTTTGTGCAGGTGGGGTGCGATGGAGTTGCTGGCTTTGTTGAGGATGTGGTGCGGGAGAGGGTCGGACGGGGATCCGGAGTGGATTGTTCCCATGGTCTTGATTGTGTCCTCGATGCTCACGTTGGCCCAGGTTGTCAGAGTGTCGTGGGCGGTGGGTCCGGTGCGGCGAGGTCTGCGGGGGTCATCCGGGGTTTGAAACTGTCATGGATGTCGGTGATTTTCCAGTGAAAGAAGGTGGCGAGGTAGTCGCACAGGGCTTGCGATGGTGGGATGTCGTTGGCACTGGAGCTGGGGTTGGAGAGTTCCTTCACGATGGTGAAGAGCTCCTTGCTGTTGTGTGCGTTGTTGTCAAGGCGGTCTGTGAAGAAGGTCCTTTTGGCGGTCCTGATGACGTGGTGGTGGTTGCGGATGGCGTCTCTGTGGGCAGCGCAGCTGTCTGGCATCTTGTCGCTGTGCCATATGTTCTCCAGTTTCCGGCAGGTGTGTTATGAGTCGAGGAGTTCCGGGGTGAACCAGCTGACTCTTTTGCTGGTGTCTCTGCTGGTGGGTTTTTTCAGCGGGGCTACGGTGTTGGCACAGTCGTTCATCCAGCGTTCGAGGGTGAGTGCACCCTCATCGGGGTTGGTGGGGTTAGTCGGAGGGTTGAGTGCGAGGCTTGTCTGTAGTTGTTCTTGAGTGACTTTGCCTCAGCAGTTGCGGGGGGTCTGTGGTGTGCGGTGGTGTGTGAGGGGTTTTCGGAAGGAGAAGTGGATGCAGTGGTGGTCTGTCCAGGTGAGTTCGGAGGCGTGGCTGAAGGTGACGTGGGGGCTTGAGGAGAAGATGGCATCTAGCGTGTGGCCGGCGATGTGGGTCGGGGTCGTGACGATCTGTTTCACTCCGAGGTTGGCGAGGTTGTCGATCAGGGTGGAGGAGTTGTTGTCGTTGTTGTTCTCCAGGTGATAGTTCAGGTCTCCTAGGAGGATGTAGTCGGTGGAGGTCAGCGCGTGCGTGCTGATAAGGTCGGCGATGGAGTCGCAGAATTGAAGCCGGGGTCCTGGCGGTCTGTAGATCAATCAATCAATCAATCATTGGCATTTATAAAGCGCGCTACTCGCCCGTAAGGGTCTCAAGGCGCTGGGGGGGAGGGGGTTATTGCTCGTACAGCCAGGTCTTGAGCTGCCTTCTGAAGGAGAGGTGGTCCTGTGTTAAGCGGAGATGGCTGGGGAGAGAGTTCCAGGTCTTCGCTGTGAGGTAGGAAAAAGATTTGCCTCCGGCGGTGGCTTTGCGGATGCGGGGGACGGCTGCCAGGGCTTGTCCGGTCGATCGCAGGGTGCCGGTGGGTATGTAGAAGGAGACGCGGTGGTTGATGAGTTTGGGTCCTTGGTTGTGAAGGGCTTTGTGTGCGTGGGTGAGGAGTCTGAACGTGATCCTCTTGCTGACTGGGAGCCAGTGAAGCTTTTCCAGGTGTCCGGAGATGTGGTGGTGGCTCGGGACGTCCAGGATGAGGCGTGCGGCGGCGTTCTGGATTAGTTGGAGTTTCTTCTGTAGATGATCGTGGTGCCGGCGTAGAGGATGTTGCCGGAGTCCAGGCGGCTGGTGACGAGGGCGTGGGTGACGGTCTTCCTTGTGTCGGTGGGGATCCAGTGGAAGATCTTGCGGAGCATGCGAAGGGTGTTGAAGCATGCCGATGTGACTGCGTTGACTTGTCTGTTCATGGAGAGGGAGGAGTCCAGGATGAAGCCCAGGTTGCGGGCGTGGTCGGTGGGTTGGGAAGTGCTGCCTAGGGCGGGGGGCCACCAGGAGTCGTCCCATGCGGTGGGAGTAGGGCCTAGGATGAGGACTTCCGTCTTGTCGGTGTTGAGTTTAAGCCGGCTGTCCGTCATCCAGTCCGCTACTTCCTTCATTCCTTCGGGTAGTCTGGTTCTAGCAGAGGAAGGGTCGTTGGTGAGGGAGAGGATGAGTTGAGTGTTGTCTGCGTAGGAGATGAGGTTGAGTCCGTGTTTGCGTGCGATGTTTGCCAGGGGCGTCATGTAGATGTTGAAGAGGGTAGGGCTGAGGGAGGATCCTTGTGGGACGCCGCAGATGACCTTGGTCGCTGTTGATCTGAAGGGGGGGAGGCGGACTCTCTGAGTTCTTCCGGCGAGGAATGAGATGATCCAGTCCAAGGCCTTGCCTCGGATGCCGGCGTTGTTGAGGCGCTGTATCAGGGTGCGGTGGCATACCGTGTCGAAGGCTGCGGAGAGGTCAAGGAGTATGAGTGCCACGGTCTCTCCCTTGTCGGTCAGGGATCTGATGTCGTCCGTGGCTGCGATGAGGGCGGTCTCGGTGCTGTGGTTGGCCCTGAAACCGAACTGCGAGGGGTCGAGTGATTCGTTGGTTTCGAGGAAGGTAGTCAGTTGAGTGTTGACGGTTTTCTCAATAACCTTTGCTGGGAACGGGAGGAGAGAGATGGGTCGGAAGTTCTTGAGGTCTGTGGGGTCTGCTGTCGGCTTCTTGAGGAGGGCGTTGAGTTCGGCGTGTTTCCAGCTCTCGGGGAAGGTGGTGGTGGTGAAGGATGTGTTGATGACGTCTCGGAGATGGGGGGCGATGATGTTGTCGGCTTTGTTGAAGATGTGGTGGGGGCATGGGTCGGCGGGTGATCCTGAGTGGATGGAGTTCATCGTGCGGGTGGTTTCCTCGGTGGTGATCGGGTTCCAGGCGTGGATGGTGGTGCTGTGGGGGGTGGGTTCTGGTGGTGGGTTCGCGTTTGTTGTGGTGAAGCTGTTGTAGATGTCGGTGATTTTGTGGTGGAAGAAGGCTGCGAGGGAGTCGCAGAGGTCTTGTGAGGGGGTGATGGTGCCTCTTAGGGTGGTCTTGGGGTCCGTGTGGATCTGGAAGTGCATGTGTTCGGCGGTGCTGAGGGTGTCGTTGGTGTTTACAAACAAAAGTCCGATTGGCCGCACTCTGCTCATCCTACCAGCATGTTACCCCAAGGCATTGTGGTCCATGAAGTAGCGTCGGCGAGTACGCCTGTGCCAAAGTTTTAAGTGAAAGTAAGTGTCGCGTTAGCCATCCCTGGACACGTGTTTCGAGGTAGTTGCCTCTCGTCAGCAGGGAGTAGGTATATGTGTAGGGTTGCTGCGTAGGCTGCCAAAAAAGTATTCTCAGGTAAAGTACCACTCATGGCGCGCAGGTCTACGCGGCAACCCCACACATATACCTACTACCTGCTGACGAGAGGCAACTACCTCGAAACACGTGTCCAGGGATGGCTAACGTGACACTTACTTTCACCTAAAACTTTGGCACAGGCGTATTCGCCGTCGCTACTTCATGGACCACAATTCCTTGGGGTAACACGCTGGTAGCAGAGTGCGACCAATCGGACTTTTGTCGTTGGTGTTTGTTGAGACCCTGATGGTGTTTTTGTGGACGATGGCGATTTCTCCTCCGGCCCTTTTGGTGCGGTCTCTGCGGGTGATCTTGTACCCGTCTGGGATGGTTATGGCGATGTCTGGCGACTGAGCTGGTTGGGTTCCGTTGTGGCAGGCGTCTTGGCGCTTTCGTGGCAGGAGAAGCTGCAGTTCCGGCAGGTGAAGGGACCGTGGGTGCACTTCGGGGCGGCCTTGCAGCAGGTGTGGGTCCTTCCTGGGTTGAGAGCGACGAGGGTGCTGGTGTCATAACGGAGGCGGTCTTCATGGCTGGTGCGGAGGCCAACGGTTCTGGCGCTGGGCGCGGGCCAGGCGTGGACGGGCGCAGACGGGCTTGCCTTAGGCGCGAGCGCGGCCGCACAGCGGCCGCCATATATGGGGAGGTGGGGAGGTGGGGAGGGAGGAGCAGCTGGGAGGCGGTAGGCGAGGGACGGGTGGAGCGAATGGGCGTGGAGGGGGCGGGGCCGCAGGGGAGGCAGTGGCGGGGACGGGGGAAAGGAGACCGGCACGTGGCACGGACTCGAGGAGGGGGCACAGAAGTACAAAAAAAGCACAATTTCAGAGGGGCACAGAAGTCAGAGGTACAGAATATAAGGGGGCACAGAGGATGGCGAGGGGTACAGAAATCAGAAGGGGGCACGGAAGCGAGCGGGGGGCAGGGGGGCACAGAAGAGGAGCGGGCAGACAGGCAACGCAGGCAACAGGCACAGCGGAAACGAACCTTAGGCCACCACTGGCCACCAGGGATGAGGCGCAGGTGGAAGCCTGCGGGTGGTGGAGGGCCTCGATATCACCGATGGCAGCAGAGACAGCGGGGGTGCAGGCGGAGCTGCAGCGGGGGGGGGGGCGACCTACCAGGAAGGTCAATACAGTGACACTTTACCTGTCACGGGTGGTGGTGGTGGTGGTGGTGGTGGAGGTGGTGGACGTGGTGGTGGTGGTGGACATGGTGGTGGTGGAGGTGGTGGTGGACGTGGTGGTGGTGGACATGGTGGTGGATGTGGTGATGTTGGACGTGGTAGTGGTGGTGGTGGGCGTGGTGGTGGTGGTGGTGGTGGTGGTGGATGTGGTGGTGGTGGACATGGTGGTGGTGGTGGATGTGGTGGACATGGTGGTGGTGGACGTGGTGGTGGTGGTGGATATGGTGGTGGCCTTGTTGGAGGTGGACGTGGTGGTGGTGGTGGACGTGATGGTGGACATGTTGGTGGTGGACGTGGTGGTGGTGGTGGACGTGGTGGTGGTGGACGTGGTGGTGGTGGACATGGTGGTGTTGGTGGACGTGGTGTTGGTGATGTGGTGGTGGTGGTGGTGAATGTAGTGGTGGTGGTGGACATGGTGGTGGTGGACATGGTGGTGGTGGATGTGGTGATGGTGGTGGCCTTGGTGGTGGACGTGGTGGTGGACATGGTGGTGGTGGTGGTGGACGTGGTGGTGGTGGACATGGTGGTGGACGTGGTGGTGGTGGACGTGGTGGTGGTGGGTGTGGTGGTGGTGGACGTGGTGGTGGTGTTGGACATGGTGGTGGATGTGGTGGACATGGTGGTGGACGTGGTGGTGGACGTGGTGGTGGTGTTGGACGTGATGGTGGATGTGGTGGTGGTTGTGTACATGGTGGTGGTGGACGTGGTGGTGGCGGTGGAGGACGTGGTTGTGGACATGGTGGTGGACGTGGTGGTGGTGGTGGGCGTGGTGGTGGTGGGCGTGGTGGTGGTGTTGGACATGGTGGTGGATGTGGTGGACATGGTGGTGGACATGGTGGTGGACGTGGTGGTGGTGGACGTGGTGGTGGTGGTGGACGTGGTGGTGGATGTGGTGGTGGTTGTGTACATGGTGGTGGTGGACGTGGTGGTGGCGGTGGTGGACGTGGTGGAGGACGTGGTTGTGGACGTGGTGGTGGTGGACGTGGTGGTTGACGTGGTGGATGTGGTGGACGTGGTGGTGGTGGACATGGTGGGTGTGGTGGTGGTAGACGTGGTGGTGGTGGGCATTGCGGTGGTGGACGTGGTGGTGGTGGACGTGGTGGTGGTTGTGGTGGTGGTGGACGTGGTGGTGGGGGACATGGTGGTGGTGGTGGATGTGGTGGTGGTGGACGTGGTAGTGGTGGTGGACGTGGTGACAAATAGTGAGAAAAGGTAAAAGCAAAACACAGAGTGAATGATAAAAAAAAAAGAAAGCAAGCTAGAGCACGAGGGAAGAAGTGTTGGGAAAACTGTCCCAGTAAAAGCAAAACACAAAGTAAATGATAGCCGTGCACGAGTGAATAACTAATGCTGCTATTTTGAAGCACACGCGTGCTTGTCACAGTAAAAGCAAAACACTGAGTAAATGATAACCGTGCACGAGTGAATAACTAATGCTCCTATTTTAAAGCACACACGTGCTTGTCACAGTAAAAGCACACTGCTGGCACTGCAATTGTGTGTTTGCTGGCCCGGAGTGGGGCGTGCGTGTGTGCGCGCGCAGTCAGCTCTTTTTGAAAGCACATACTCCTGCTTGTGGGCGCGCCCTTGCTTGCTCCCGCAAGGTGGATGCCGCCACAAGCAAGAGTATGTGCTTCCAAAAAGAGCAGCGCGACTGCTAAAGGTCCTCCTAGCAGCGCATGCGCGCTGCGTAGGCGAGACCTAAAAAGGGCGTAGAGGGCTAAAACTGACAGTGAACATCAGATATGAGCATCCCTGTACTATATTGCAAAACAAATGCCCAGAACGTTTTTGTGCCATTATTAACACATTGACCTACGAAAAGTTAGGAGCAAATGATCCTAACATTTCAGACACTGATTGCTCTCATAAAATATCTTTATGGCACCCTGCTCAACTCCATATAATCTCAAAAGAAGTCCAATGAGGACGACAAAATCACAACTTTGAAATGTACGAAATTCCATATATGTATTGTAATCTCAAAAGTAAAGACCAACGGAAAACCAGGCCCAAATGGCCCACTGCTTTAACTGACGTAGCAGCAAAATTCTTTGCGAACTTACTATTAAAAACCTTGAAACTTGGGCCAACCAACTAGATCTGATACTATTTAATCAAACAGGAATTCCTGCCTGGAGCGGAACAATCACAAATCTTTTGCTTTATATTAACTGAGTCATTAGAACAAGGGGACCCAAATAGGTAAATGAGGACCTTGGGTAATCGTTTAGTATAGACAACAATGGTCCTCAAAACATAGGTGATGCAAAAATAAATATAGTTCCGAATCGATACTATATTCCGGAAGTCCAGCCGGACAGCCGATTTAATTGTAAACAATGAAGGATGCATACATATAGGAACAAATGTATGTGGGACACAGTCCTGTGCCCAAGGTAGAACAAAACATTAACAAAACAAACAAGGCATTTCAGGCAAGACAAAGAATTAAGCTTAGTTTGAGATACAGTGTTATAAGCTTTTTTTAAAAAAATAGCTGTTGCACTTTTTAACACATTGGAGTAACGTGCATGCTATTTTTAGAGAGAGTCGACGGCGTTTCGATCCTTTTTGTAGGGTGTCAGGATCATCATCAGGACTTAGATATGTACATGCCTGATTGTAAACGAAATTGCCTGTATGAGCGGGGAGACGGGGACCGTACACAGACGGCGACCACTACGGTGAGGGCTCCAAGGAGAATACTCGAGGAGAAACCGCGATCGGTTCAGCGATGGTGGAAGGTTCTGCTATTTTCACAATGGAAAACTCCCGGAATGTGGGAAGGGATATTAGCGATACTTCAATTGAAGGCGGCGTGGCAATGCACAGTGCTCCGCCAGGTCCTGGAGTTAGTAGTGAATCGAGTGACCCAGTTTTGAGGACCATTGTTGTCTATACTAAAATATTATATTAACTGAGAGCACATGTAGAACTAAGGCCTTATCATATACCTGTTTTATGTATTTAAAATCCACTTTCAGTAAGATTTTAGACCATTATTATGGCAAAAGCTAAAGCTTAGAGGAAATTTCTTCTACCCTCCTTCATGCAATACTTTATTGTGTTCAAACACCTCGGTCTGTATGAAACTGCAGTAGTGCAACCATCTGAAAAAAATCTTGACCCTTGATGATTTAAAGCAAGGTTGGATCTTAGCTCTATTATTGATTAACGTTTATATGGCAGACCCGAATGGATCCCTGGACAAAATCAACTCTCATCCTCTACATCTGCCTTTCAAGCCAGTTACATCTCTCCAGTATGCCTATGATTTTGACCTATTAAGTAACACTCCAATTGGATTAACAAGATTATTAATAACTTGGGTGTTTTATACTTAAAAACACGACCTAGAAATAAATGATAAGAAAATCAAGCTGTGGTCTTCGGGGGTAACCCAAAATCAAAGAAAAAACAGTAATGTGGTCATTGGACCAGGATTTGTCTACAGCTAATTATTATACATTGGGGGTTATTTTTGACACAATATCCAGTTTGTTCAACCATCTTAACTCTATAAAAGCCAAGGCTAAGTCATTAACTTTTGCTTTTAAAGTGCTACATAAGTAACTGAAGGCCCCCTTCTTCAGAACCCAGTCTTAACTTTAACCGTGCAAATTAGTACCAAGTATGTGCTACAGTTCTGAAATACTGAGAGGAAAAAACACCAAGCATATGGCTATCCATGAGGCAAAACATATAGTGTTCTCTTTGACCTCCGGCCGTCCACTTCCCAGGCACAGATCCAGTTAGATTTAGAGTTTACAAAGCAGGATTTTTAGCAGGACAAGCAGCTTTTGTCAAAACCTGCAAACAACTATGAAATTTGCCTTAAAACTCTATGGGCTATTTGGTTTGGAAAGAAATACTCACACAAACAAAGCACAACCCATGGGGACAGTATTTTGAGCCCTCGTTGTTCACCCTTAATATTAAAGAATCACGGGAAACTGTTCTCACAAGCCCTATTTAAAAAAACAAACTAATAAAGCGGCAAATCGACTCTCACACATGCAAGATAAATCTCAGTTATCAAAAAAGCACGACGCCTGGATGATAATCAACTTGTATAACAAACCAATTCAACAGCAATATTTAAAAACATCTTTTTCACTATACATCAAACAAAAATGTATTTTACTTTGATTTGGAAATATCCCAACTGAGAACTTTTACAATGCACTGGAAATAAACCTGGAGTACTCGAAATTGCTGACTGCTGATATAAAGAGAAAACCTTTTTACACATCCTCCGCATTTTCCTGCTATTGCACCAGAAGGAAGGATTTTACTTAAAGTATGTTTAACCGTCGCAACTTCGATCATGCAGACAAGGGGTCATTAAAACATATTAATTTAGGACATAGAAAATAGGCAGACATTGATAGACTTGCAAAAGACAATATGTAAATTTATGTTGAAGCCACGCCCTCTGTGGGCTTGCTGAAAACAAAAGCTCAGTCAACGGTTTGTCATTGTTTCTTTCACTTTCAACAAAAGATATTCAATTGGATCTGCTGTGTTAATAATTCTATCTCATTTTGAGATTGAAGGGGCAGCAGTCGGCACCAGTGGGACTTTGAGTAATTGCATAAGTTACTGCAGCCTCATTACAGAAAGGATGTACGTGTAATTCCAGGGACCGACCCCTAGTAACAAACAATGGCACTAAAGTCTAATTACAGCAAGGTCCTATATGTGACTCCAGGGACTTCTATTAATGGCCTAAGGTACTGCTGTGGGTAAGGAGTTGTGGCTGACTTCAGGGACACTGTTTTGATTGATGAGTTGCATTCTTCTGCTAACATCAGAGATTTATTTTTCTTATTGCACACTGCTGTAGCGTTCACTTTCATCAGATGTCAATGCACTTAATTGTTCATCCTCATTGCCATAATCCATATGCTTTATTATTTTGCTTTCTTTTTATTCCTCATCTGCTTGCTTCTATGTACAAGTGCCTGCTATTAACTTTGAATATTAGGATAACGTCTTCCCGAACTTATAGGAAAACATTTAGAGCCATGAAAATGACTATTATCGTCGCCACCCAGAATTTGCATATATTTTTAGGACCTGGAAAGGAAGCAAAAATTAAGTCTTGCAAAAGTAAATATGCAGATGTATGGGCTATTGAAAGGGCTGTGGTGGACACCTGTGGGACCTTAAGTATTGGTATAACATACTGCAGCCTAATTACAGGAAGTACATATGTCTGATTACTCCAAGGATGCCATGACCTAGTGTACTGCACCCTGCTAGGATAAGATCTGTTTCTGACTCCAGGGACCTGTACTAACCGCCACAACATACTACACCTAGCTACAGAAAAGATATGTCCGTCTGTACAAACCTCTGGTAAAGGCCTTAGGTACCGCAGCTTGTTATAGAAAAGGATTAGTGCCTTGATTCTAGGGACCTCTGCGAATGGCCTAAGGTATTGCTGAGGGCTACAAAAAGATTTGTCTATTTATTTCTGACTCCAGAGCCCATTAGTAATGACCTAAGATACTGCATCCTGCTAGGAAAAAGCATTTGTATATAGCTCCAGTGGCATTGATTGGTTGGATGAGTTTCATTCTTCCACTGCTGACATCAGAGAAATATGTTTCTTTTTGCACATTTCTGTACCAATATACTCTTAGTAGATGGCAGCTCGTTTAGTTGTTCAACCTCACTACGCGACTCCAGGTGATTTGCTCTCTCACTCTCTCCATACTCCACTTGCCTGTTTCTAAATACAAGTGTTTGGTACTAGCTAAGAATGTTATTGTGAGGAACGGCCTAAAGTACTAACCCCTGTTTCATAAAAGAGTTTGTATTGATATGAGGTGCCTCTTTCAGAAACTATTTGCTACTGACCCTGAGGACCTCTAGTAAATGACCTAAAGAACTGTAGTGTGGTCCGGAAAAACAGGGACTTTTGTCCCACTTTAAAGACACCACTAAAGGAAGGATTTGTGTCTGACTCCAGGTACCTCTAGTAAGGTACTACAGCCTGCTGCAGCAGTAAATTGTGTCTTATTGGGGGGATCTGCAGTAACCAGCAACATTAAAGCTGACTGGTGTGGCTTGCATTTTCATTTACAAGCCAGACCGTTTGACTTTAAAAGCAATTAATGTTTTTCTGTTTTTTTAAGTGGCCTTTTGTCCTTGCCTGTTATGAAGAGGCATCAAAACATTCAGGCATTCAGATCAGCTTTTTGTTACAAGTGGGGTTCAACAATTGTAAGAAAGTAGTTAGAGCAACTTCTGACTCTTCAGTTATCATGTATTTAAGAGGATTGCTTAATCTGTTTTGATCCATAACTTCCTACTCATTCTACCACTGATGTCAGTAGTACTGGCTTTCCAAACCTGTGCTCTTAAGAAATATTTTCCAGTCTGAGGACTAGGCCACACTACTCATGTTTTTTGTACAGACTGTTTTTTAATACTTCTTCCGGTAAGGATGCCTCTTTTAGACTAGATTTTGTAAGCAACCTCTATGGTTGAAGCTAGGATGACGTATGGTGTTTCCTTCAAGTGATATTGTCTGTGTACTATTTTTGCAGCCAATTCTCAAGATGGGACTAGAACAAAATGGCTGAGTAACTAGCGTTTGCATCATGTTATTTCATGTACGCAAAACCCTCACCATGAATTGGCTGTTAATTAACTATGAAATAACCCAACCGGGTGTGGGATTCTTACCCAATTCAGATTTATACATTTTGGAATGAATGCTAACCAAGTAAACCGCTATTTGTGCTCTGAATTCTTGCACATGTTCCCTCGTTCCAAGCTCTTTAGTCTGAATACATTTTCCAAGTTTTCTCTGGCAAAACATGTCTTGGAAAATATTGGAGATGCTATTTTTTATGCTAAAATTTTAATACCCACGCAGGCGCAAGTTTCTGTTTGTTGCCAATTATGGATTTTCAGCTACTTTGTAAAAGAGGGCCATACTGTTACCTCTTCCTCCTTTGCAACACCCACCCTAACCTTCCCCTTTCATCATAGGCAATGCTCCAACTCTTACATGTCTGAAACAAGCCTTGAAAATGCAACAGGTCTCGCCTTTGGTTAAGTTAAAGCCATTTGCTTTGCTAATGGTATTGTATAGCAAAGCAAATGGCTTTAACTTAATAAAAGGGTAGACCTACTGTATTTTTAATGCTTGTTTAAATATAGTGCCGAATGTCTTCAGTTGCACATCGCACTGCCTTCTGTGTGAGTATAGGACTGCCGTCTAAACTTGCCCGTCGAATATCATTTTAAAACATTGAGCGGGGAATGTGTAAGACATAAATAACTCTCCTGCAGGAGTGACACGCGGGTGGTGAAGCTGGCTTCGACTGGAATCCAGGGAAAATAAATGCATTTAATAGCGCTGTCACATTATGTCTCTTTGGAAAATCAAAAATACAGCAACTCTGCAGCGTTAGGCGGCTACAGATTCAATGCCGACTCTCAGTCTGTGTGGAAATGAATGCCCAGTGCACAGTCCATGAAACCTGCAGCTGCCGGGTGCTCTCTAAATATCACAAACAGGGGTTTAAGTGGAATGAACAAACGGGGGGGGGAGGCCTCAAAGGGGCGTGGCCGATGTAATTATGGGAGTGGCTTAAAACGCCTAAGCTTAAAATCTGTGCATAGCATAGTGAGCAGCCGACTGGTATTTAGTTGTTTCTGTCATTGCACACAGATATATAATACAACAAATAACATCCGTGGGACTTGTGCGCTGCTGTAGTGTGCATCTCAGTTTTTTATATATTAATTCCAGACAATGCAACAAAAGGTCTGAAACACCCTCAGAGTTTCGATTTTGAGCGAAATAAGACGGCGATTAAGAATGCCTGGCTCGTGTTATTTTCAGGGCGCACGCACGAGAGCGCATCACCTCAGACGGTTTTGTTTACAGGTGAGTGCGCTCAAATTCACATCCAATTAGTTAGAATGATGGATTTAATACCGCGAGCGACAGGAGAAGGAGTAAAAAAGAGAGGACGTGAAATACAAATTGCCCCGTATTGTGCATCACTGGATGGGCATTTTAAGTGCTCCAAAGTAACTTTTACCTTTAAAATGCATTGAAAATGATTCTGATGGCATTTCAGAAACACTGCGTGTGCAAAAAGAAAAGAACAGAAGGATGCAATGTTTTTATTTATAGACACAGTCTCCAGTGAGGTTGTGGTGTTGTTTACGTTCTATAACAATGTTTTTGTGACAGGGAGGGTGCTGACGCTGGCGCTGCTCGAGGCTCTGTCTCCTGCTGCTGGATGTAAATACTGGTAATTGCTTCAGAGAAAGTGTCTTTTCTTGTGACCAAGTGAAGAGCAAACGGGTCTCAGGGTACCCCCGCGCGGATGGGACGTGGGGGCATTGCTGATGAGAAGGCTGTAGCTGCCCCCCCACACACTCCCGCAATATATCCATCTGCCACATTAAATGGTCCCAATCCTGCCAAATTATTATTGATAAAGCTCCATTTATCACTTAAGTGACAGTTTGAATATGCATTGCTATAAATGCCACTGTAATATTTCTCTTCTGTTTACGTCAGGCTCCTAATTCTTCTCTGCTCTTACGTCACAATGACGTCTGCCTGTGTTTCGGTCAGCCTCCCCAGCTGTGCTGCTAGGAGTTAAACACTGTAGTGTTCCTCGTTAAACTCTGAATGATTACAGTTATGTACAGTTCATTTATTGAACGGCAACAAGGTGTGATCCGCTCTGCGTGGCCTCGCTGCCAGGCTCAGCGACTGTAGACTGCCAAGAAGCTTTTTTCCTCAGGGTCATAGTGTGTGGATCGACAACTGTCCACCTAGCGTACACCACTATTTGGCAAAATCTGACTGCAAAGAGTTACAATTATACACACACATAAGTAAACATACTCACCCCTGCGTGTGTAAATATAAACTCGCACACTGTAAATTTACGTTAAATCTCGCTTCTGAGCGTGGCATTTTTGGGGGGAAGCGCCTACAATAGTGTGAGAATTCGAGTAGCACTAGACAGTCCAATTAGTGTTTGAAGCATCTGTCCGGCTGCTTTGCCTGTCACGCTGTGGTTGTGTGGATTACAACGTGTTTGCCACGGTTGCATCATGTGTTGGGGGCATTTGTGGTCACCAGTGAGTGCACAGCACACACAGCTAGGTACATAAGGACAGAGACTTTCGCACATACAGACACGAGTACACAGGCACCTTCAAGGAAATGAGACGAGCAAACACACCCAAGCATACGACACACAAAGACATACAGACACAAAGGTAAACGCACAAGTGCATATACACACCTACACACAGGCACACACACATAAGCGCAAGCACACAGGCACGCGCAGACCCCAAACAAAGACAGTCACTTATAATTAAACACAGAAACACGAAAAAATAGTCACACGCACACACAGACAAAAGAGCGTACTAAGAAGGGCCCCCCCACACATACACGCACACAACGCACTAGAACATATAGATACATATACAAACATCTTTATTGTACACGGACCACCAAACATACACATACGCTCACACAGACATATGCATATATAAAATAACAAACGCACACATAGGCACATACAAAGAATCACAGCGACATAGATGCACAGAAACACACACATGCGACACACTAAAACATGCCGACAAGCAGAGATAAACACAGAAACACACACACATCGCCCACATAAAAACAATTTCACAGATAGACACACAACGATGCACGGGCATGAAAATATATCAGGTGCATACAGCACACAGATAAACACCGACACACAAACACAGCCGCATAAAAACATGCTCACAGATTGTTACACACCAAGACTTCGTGGGCACTTGGAAACAAAGACACGCATTCGACACACTCAAACATACAGACACACAGGTAAACACAAAACAATTCACAACTAGCGTACACACACAAGCACAAGCCACACACAAGCCTGGAAGCAAGTATGACAGGATGGCTGTTCGTTCGTTCACCTTTGTTCTATAAGACGCTCACAGGACGCATTGGATATATATATAACTGTATGGGGGATCTAATGAGTATTAATGTTCCTTACAGAAAATTCCAGCCCTGCCCTCTTTGAACACGGACGCACACTTCCGACTCACCTGAAAACAAGATGGCGGCGGACTGTCCACTGTCCCATCGCCGGCTTCCTTCAACTCTGGGTCCGTCGCGCGCACACGTGCACTGTTTAAAGTGAAAGCACGCCGGAGCCAGAGTTGAAGGAAGCCGGCGTGAACAAGATGGCGGCGGACTGTCCACAGTCCATAGGGGCACGCACATGCTGTCTGCATTAGACAGATGGCGAGAGCAGCCATCTTTGTCCATGCAGGCGCGTGCATGCATGCGTTGGGGAGAATCGATTCCAAAAGGTCTCTTTGACGAGGGCAGCACATGCACTGCTTTCGCCAGGCGAGACCTAAAAATCATAGAAATAGGTTGTGACAGTTAGTGATGCTTGGCTAGTTGAGAGAGAACTGACACACACAGGCCGGAAATGGTGTAAGGTTCCCCATATTTGGAGAAATAGAAAATCTCTTATCACGTTTCTAACTTTGTTTATGGCTACAGACTTCCCAACCAGTCGAGAAGAAGGGAGAATTTGTTCAGTGAGTACTAGACTGTCCTTGAGGGTAATAATTAATTTCTGCGTCCCATAGCTGCCTGGGTTTGGTAACAACATACTGGAATTGGTTGTCATAGGTCTAAATGAGTTTTCACTGCTTTAGTAGACACAAGGTGGAATGTGTCAGATTACCAGGTATTGTTACATACAATGAAACGTCCAATGTAACATCTGGATATAGATTATTTCCAGGGGTGCATGTCAGTTGACGGTCTGCAGAAGATATATTCCTTTCAAATGATTAAGCTACTGATTAGTGTGCAGTGTCTGGTACGTGATCTGTTATGCTGTTCTAGAAGAACACAGGCTGTGGGTACACCAGTTTAAGAAAGTCAGACTACTAACATAAATTGCTTTAGTTTGTATCCATTTAAATGTATTCAAATCAAAACTGGACAGATGTGCAGAGGCACAGTAAAGGTTGACCAGCAGATCCCTAGAAGGGCTCCAAGTCAAGGTTTACCTGAATACTATTAGGCACAGGCACATTTTCTACATTGTTGTATTGAGATATATGAGCAGTTATGATGGGCAGATGGCTTTCCTTAACTCTACCCATCAGTCATTGCGTCAAAGAGCCAAGAGAGCGACTACCGGCCAGTAATGAAAAACGTGACAAAGCAGATTGAAGACTACAACAAAGCCCTTATTGAGGCTCTACAGAATTCTAGGAACTAATATAGGAACATGTTCCCTGTATGTTAACAACTCAAAAGGTTCGATTTAAAAAACAAAAACAAAAAAAGTTCAGCCAGAAGATTAACTGTGCAAAACGTCTGCGGTTTACTTTAACCGAAATATGAACCGTTACCAAATGACCATGATAACTAGCTTGTTAAAATGTCAGCAGCTATACAGAAATGTGTTAATTTTTCTCTATGTTCCTTTCTTAGTATTCAAGTATTTTGCTTACAAGCACCTTTACCAAAGTTTTTAATGTTAGTTTTGATACTTCTGTTTTGTATGGTGTAAAATGAAATTGGATGTGACCAATACATGTACACGTTTATGTTTGTTTTTCATGACTTGTTGACTTTTTCTATGTCGTATATATTAAATGATATAAAATATGTTTTTTCTTCACCTTCTTGTTTTGGGGTAAGTAAGGCATTAAATAGTGTAAGGTTTTGTGATCACTTCTTTAATAGAACAATAGAATTGCACATCGTCATTTGCTAGCAAATACCTATGACATTGTCTCTAGTACTCCTTTAAAAAAAAAAAAATGTATTTATTGATTTTAAAGTAAGGAGGACAATCAGTAGTACAGAGTAATCGAAATCAAGAAGAGCATATAAACCCCGCAACTCTTCCCCCCTCCCAGCCGAGAGCTACCAGCTGCGGCCAGCTCTCGTAGGGCAGGCGCCTCACGTGGCGCAGAAATTTCAGGATGGGAAGCCAGTGGTAGCCGTGGCGCATACAAGTAGGGTAGCCGCGCCCGTGTCGCAAGCATACGCCAGGCCCACGCCGTGCACTGCGTGGGGTTGATCTCGGTCCGCGGACCTCCCGACCCTCCCAAAAGGACCACTGCCTGCAGTGGGACAGGGAGTACAGCATCTGCTTCGATAGCCACATGGGGCTGGTAACACTGTGGAAAATGCCAATAGTGCGCAAATTGCGCTTGGGCGCACAGGTAATAAAGGCGAAGATCAGGAGCCTCAAACCCTCCCTGGTCGAAAGGCTGCACCAGCAGTTCCCATCTACACCTGGGCTTCATACCTCCCCACACAAATGTTAACAGCGCAGCCTGGAGAGTGCGGAACAGCGCTATATTCAATTTTATAGGGAAGTTGACAAATAAATACAACAATTTAGGCAAAAACACCATCTTTACTACTGCTATCCTCTCCGCCAGAGAGAGGGGCAGGTGCGCCCATCTCGCATCCTGTCCACAGATACGTGTAGCCGTGTGGCCATAATTCTCAGAGATAACTATTGCGGAGTCCCTGTGTACCCAGATCCCTTTCACGGGGTCGGAAGTCCACGACAATGGGAAGTCCATCTCCACTTCTTTAGTGAGTGCAGTTAGTGGAAACACCACAGCTTTGGACCAATTTATCCCTAGGCCAAAGAATCGCTCAAACTGTACATACTCCCTGAGAAGCGCAGAGAGATGGACCGCAGTCTCGCGAACATGTAGCAGCATGTCATCTGCATAAAGGGAGACAATCAATGGCCGTAGTCTGAACCACAGAGCAGCTGCAGCCATGTTTTTCGCGCAGCTTGCAGGCGAGGGGCTCCAGGGCTAAGGCGAAGAGCATAGGTGACAGTGGGCACCGCTGCCTTGTGCCTCTCTCGATGGGGAACAGTGAGGACACCCACCCATTAACCCACACACGGGCAACCGGGTCACTATACAATACCCTGAGCCATTGAGGAAAGAAAGGGGGAAAGCCCATCCTACTCAGTACTGTGAATATAAAAGGCCACTGCAGAGAGTCAAAAGCCTTTGCTGCATCACCGCTTGGAATCTGACTCAAAATAATGCAAAGTGGATAAAAACGTGCGTAAGTTATGAGTGGTGGAGCGCTCCATGACAAACCCAAACTGATCTGGCAAAACCAATAATGGAACCAAGGGTTGCACCCTAATAGCGATCATTTTAGCTAAAATCTTAGCATCTATATTAACTCCTTCGCCGTGGGGGTAATTCCCCCACGGCGCGGGGGAAGGTAGGGCCACGGCACCGCGGTGCTTGTGAGGAGCCCAGCTCGTCATGAGTCACAGTGGAGCTGTGCTCATGACGAGCTGGGCTCGTCACGACGCCCACTGATTAATTTGCCCGCACAGGCGGGGAATCAATCGTGCGTGGGCGGACCGCGGCCGTTATGACGAGCCCAGCTCGTAATGAGCACAGCTCCACTGTGACTCATGACGAGCTGGGCTCGTCATAAGCATTGAAGGGGTTAATAGTTGAAAGTGGTCGATATGACCCGCATTGATTTGATGGCTTATCCGGTTTCAATAGCGTGACCAGTAGGGCTTCCCGCAGCGAAGGTGTCAGCGTCCCGGTCTCATAAGCCTCCGTCTCTAGTACTCCTTTATTAACATATTGTACAGCTTTTGTATCACTGCCAAGGCACTGCAGGGCACTTTTGTTGAAGAAGAGAGAAGCCACTGTGGTATTTCCTAGAGTACGTCTAGCCTATCCACTGATTGGAACAGTATGTATCTAAGCCCTAGTATGAGTTTGTGTGGAAAAGAGTACCAGAGACTTGAACCTTAAAATAAACTGAAATGCTGGCTTTGGCATCTAGTCACATAGGAGGGATCTAAAACGATAAGAAGATAGCATGGGTGGCACTAGGTTTGAATTTAGAATTTTCCTTGATCTAGAGCCATTGAGGGCCTGATAGTGTGCCAAGTTGGAGATGAGGTGAGCTGCACGATGCTGGGATCCTTGGATGTGGTTCGAAACTTTGCTGGGCAGCCGCACTACTACAGTAGTCCTAGCAGAACAAAAGTGTTGGACCGTAGGACGATGCAGTAGACTTTTTGTACAACTGAGGGAGAAGACCGAGGCCAATCAATTAGTAGTGTTTTGGGGCCACAAGACTAATGTACAGTATTTGTATTCCTATTAAACTCTACTGATGCAAAATCTCTCACTGTAAGACAAATCAAGGTTTGTCCACAGTCAGGCCCCTTACTTTAAGAGGCCTTGTCCCATGTGACCTTCACAAGGGGGTTGCCACTCGCCAATGACACTCCATAAGATCATTCTACCCATCTTTACACTCCAACACCCACATGCTTTGTGCCTCTCAGCTACTGTCTGCCTCTTCTTAAACAGATGCCACCGCCATAAGTTGAATGGGCGTTAGTCATATCAAGGAAGGCTTTTATGAGTCCTAAACTACTCCAATGGGCAACTAATACTCACTTTCTTCATTTGTGTACACTTGTTATTGCTATTAATGGGGGACATTACTCGGGTAATTTCGAGTAGCATAACTGTTAGACCTGTCAGTCTTAGGGTGGTCTTCCCCCAGACTTTTTGCCTCACCCTCCTATCGTTCTGAAATTGAATTTGTTGGTCATAGGACTCTCCGCATTTTACCACTGCTTACCAGTGCTAAAGTGCTTGTGCTCACTCAGTTAAACTTGGTAAAATTAGTTTGCACCTGATTGGTGTATGTAATTTACTTGTACGTCCCTGGAAAAGTGGTATACAATATACATAGGGCCTGTAAATTAAATGCTACTAGTGGGCCTGTAGCATTAATTGTACCACTCACTTAAGTTGCCCTTTAAAAAAATGTCTTGGGCCCGCCATTGCAGCATGCTAGCAATTTAAACTGCAAATTTAACTTAGCAGTATTACCCCCATTGCCAAGTCTAAAACTCCCTTTTTAGGTCTCGCCTATGCAGCGCGCATGCGCTGCATAGGACAGAGACCTTTAGTAGTCGGCACAGCTTTCCCGTCAAAAACGTGCACGCGTTGCATTGCTTCCAAAGACAACGCGTGCACGTCTGGCGATTCACTTGCGGGAGCGAGCAGCTGGCGCCATATGTTATCAATTATTGTGCCTTGCTGCTCGCTCCCTCAAGGGAATCGCGCAAGCTCCCTCCTCTCTCCCCTCCCCCTGCTGCCGCACGAGTCGCGCGCGCTTGTGCTTTTTAAGCAAGGCAGAGTGTTCATGAAACTTTAAAGAGCCGTTCCATTGGCATCCCTCGCAGCACCATGGTTACCAGGTGAAAGTTGAGTTAAACTTTACTGTCCATGGAGCAAGAAACTTTTATTTCAGCAACTTTCGGCTTCTACTGAATGTTTCTGCAGAGTCTGTTTTTAGAAGACTGTCTAACCTACCAGGTTACACAGTGAGCGATCCTTTATGCTCCCTGGTGTGAGGCATATGTACAGCGCACATTCTGCCAATGCAACGGCATTGCAGCGCTATCAGATGTTATTATATGACTTATGATTAACTCTAGACTTGAGTCTGAGGGTTCCATCCAGGCCGGAGTCTGGCTCAGCTGGTTATGTGATGCCAGCCATATGTCTACAGCCGCACCCAGGACTAAAGTCTGGACTGTGAGTTAGTCGAGGGGGGTGCTGACTTCTTGGCCCCAGGCAAGGGAGTAGCCAGAAAAATTAAAATGCTCCCCACTTCCAAGCAAGAGATCCCGACTATTTCTCTAAAGGCCTGTGAGAACTGCCTCCCCTCCTCCCCATCAGGAAAAATCTATCCTGACCCCATTTTCATTAAATTTTTATTAGTAAATTTAATAGAGCCTTAGACCGAGGAGACGTTTTAAATGTGCCAATGCTTGTATTTGTTATTTGTTTGCATTATGCTCCCTGCCAGCAAGACATTACTGTTGCCCCCTACACATAACACCCCGTCGCCTGCCCCTATCACTGCTTTCCCTGTTTCCCACACCTCCTCCCTCCCGTCGCTGCTCGAGGTGTGCGTGAGGGGTGACCTTGGGTGAGGGAAAGCAACCCGGACCAGACCCTGTGTGGGAGGGCAATCAGCACCCTCCTTCCACACCTCTAGTGCACTCCATTAGACTCTCATGTACTCAGTCAGCAAATGTATGTGGACATCCCCCAATCCCCTCTTCTTCCCCCTCTTCCCGTTTCCTCATAGAGCGGCTCAAGGTGAGAGTTTAGACTCCTGGACTCAAATGATCAGTACGAAAACATGTATTATGTGTTTTGAACATTAACATATTCATATCATAGTGAAGGGAGCAACGGATCTGTGAAGGTTTCTCTACATGTCTTCACTTGTACTAGGAAGGTGAATGAGGGAGATGTTCGTTTTATTTGAGGACTTTAGATTTTAACATGTCCCCGATTGTAACGAGGTACCGGCATTGCCCACCATGGAGGCCCAGGCATAACAGGTGCTCGACCCCCGGTCTCTTGCCTGGCTCCAGTTTGAGGTGCAGGGGTGGGTTTTCCATGTAGTCCTCTGAAGGTTTCTGGAGGGGGTCCATGAGCACCCCTGCAGCCTCATCTCCGTTCTCGCAGTGCTTTTCACATCCCTCACACCCTGTAGGCCCCTCATCTGCCTCTTGTATCTCTGGGTGCCATCCACTTTTCGGGACCAGGATATGTGCAATGTAACTATTCTGTTTTGTCGCCCCCTTCCTTTGCTGTAATCACACAATTGCTTTATCTTGGGGCTACACACCTGTCATTTAAGGAAGACAGCAGAGGAGAGATTGCTGCTCCTTCTGACCTGGGCAAGAATATATTCCATCTCCTCCATCCTGCCGTTTATCCACCCATTCATCCATCAGTTTGCCTATTTACATAAGCATAGTGTATAAAATGCACATGCTCCCTCCAAATGTTGCCTTTTTGTGTTGTGACATTACGCTTCAAAGCAGGAGCTCTTCTGAAAGTAGTACTTCATCAAAACCATCGGCGTTTTAATAAACCATTCATTCATTTCACATGCATTCTTGCGCCAAGTAGTGCAGGGTGCCTTCCTGAACTAAAGTCACCCCGTGATTGACAAGATTTGGGACTCCTGAGCGCTACGTTTAGTCAAATGGCCACTATAGCGCTGTCATATTTTGCGGGCATGTGAGTAAAAGTGATGGAGTTTATAGGCGTCAATATTATGATTTGGCATTTTTTTAGCAACAGTTGCCAATCTGAAGGTAGTAGGGCAGCCTTATTTGTGTATACACACGTAGAAGCTGCTTAGGAATCTTATCATAGTTACACCCCCTGTGGTTATCGCTGGCCTCGCACAGACACTTCCATTGGGTTTTCATTAGCAGTTCACCCAGACCACCAACTTCCCCAGACTCAGCGGCCAATCACATGGTCTGTTTAATAACCATGTGTCTTATACGAGCTTTACCAGCCCCCCCCCCCCACACCCTTTTAGTGCTGATGTTTGATTATTTCAGACTTGACTCCCTGTTAGCGGGTGCTGTTTTTGCTCTCTGCAAGAGTTCAGTAAATAAAAGTGTTGTAATAGATGGGGAGTCGTCTTGATAATTTATTTTATGCAAATCAGGTATGGATACCTCACGGAATTGGTCACTGCTTCAGTCCAAGACATTCACTTCATTTCTGAGGTTTGCCTAGATTGACCGAATTGTTTCATGGGAAATGTGACATGTTTAGGGAAATGTTAATAGTAGTTTGTGGTTATATTTTTTCGTCGCTTGTAACACATTTTCTTTCTTGTATTGTATGGGTTGCTTAACTGGTTGAGGGGGGGGGCATCAAATAGCGAATGCAGCTGTGACTGTTGCTTCACAATTGTAGTGAGTGCACACGTGGAGCTGGGTTTATGCTTAAAATGGCATGTGCACTTGGAAATATTGATTTATGTTGTTTCATACAGTATGTGAGCAGATAAGCATAGGTGTATTTTAGACACAAAACTGTTAAAGTGTTGAATTTCTGATACCACATCACACCTTAAACGTTTTTTAGCTCGAGCAAAGAAATCCGTAAGTTTTGGCTGCAGACACACACAGTTGTGAGGTGCTGCCATGGGGCACGCTGCCTCCCCAGGATGCACAATTGTCCCTTAAGATGAAGCTTAGAGTGCCTGGATTCTTTTAACATGGCTTTTTGTAGTGTAATGTTCCAATTTAATTACTCATTTTGGTTGATCGGGGACGCCACTGCCTGCATCAAAGCGTTCTCTTTTTTTGTTAGTTAATCCTCACTCCCTTTCTGTATTTGGGAATGGTTATTTAGCTGTTTAATAAATATTATTCAATATTGAGTTTAAACGTGCTAGAGAGGTCTTACTTGCACGTAAAATTTATTTCTCCCCAATGAGCGAAACCCTTTCTCTTTTTAAATTGTGTGCTTGATTTGGACAGTGCTGCTTGTCCTATCCTGAAAATACCACAATTGTTTACTGTGCTTGTCAAAATGATTTTCCTCGTGTGGTTTATTTGAGTTGTGTATGTTTTGCATACTCGTCTTGCCTTGAAACATTTTGCCTACCCAGGATAATGTGCTGCATAGCTACACTCTTATAAGGTCCAAAAGGCGTAACCTATTGGCTATGCCAATGCTTGTTACTACTTTTAAGTCGCCCCTGAGGTAGGCTCTAAACAGCCCACATGGCAGAGTGTATTTAATTAAAAATTTATCTGATAGAGACTTCTAGCTGCAAATTCCTTACCTTTGAATTTCCCAGGCGTCAGGCTGGATCCGGAAACTTTTGCTGAGCAATACCCCTTGCGTTCGACATCAGGTGGCTCCATTCAGCTCCGCGTGATGTCGTTGGCGTCAGTAGCGTCGGTTATGACGTCGCAGTGCCTATATAGGCACCACCCAGGTGCGCAGACGTCAGTTCTTTTCTTTTCTTTCTGTACTTCGTCTTCACCTCAACTGGCGTCCGTCGTCGAGAGAGGTAAGGAGCACTGATACTTCGCACCTCCCCCCCTTTCTGGGAGCCGGAGCAACTCCCGCTCAAACTATAGAATTTTACTAGGCCATGCACTGCATATTTGAGTGGAACGACCCCGCTGGTGAGCCTTCGGGCCCCGTGGGGTGGCAAAGGGCCCCATTGGGTTCGACACTGCCGACTCCGGTCACAAAGCCTGTGGGGGCCTCAGGAATACAATCCCAGATCCGGTTCAACGCCGGTCGTGCCAACGCGACCTTCTCCGGCGTCAAACCTGTAGTCAGTGCTTGCGACATCGCCGATGCCTGTCGGTGGCGCAAGCCCCATCCTCATCCCCGATGACTCGGAGCCAGAATGGCATCGATCAACACCGATTCCGATGTCGACAGAACCCAGAGGTTCTACGTTGTCACCTGAGCACTTTGAAGACGTGCTGGGCTCAGGAAAGGAATGGGAGGGGTCTGGAGACCCTCTTGAGAACCAGGATGTCTCTGAGGAGAATTTGGACTGGTATGGGGAACTTGGGGACGCCAGTGGTCTGGATACTTCCCCAGATGCTGGCATGCTCTCTCCACCTACAGTGGCTACTGAGGAGGGAGCGTCTTATACCATGGTGGTAAAGAGCAGCACAGAAGAGAATTGGTCCCAGTAGAACAATTCTTAAGAACAAAACAAACTTACAAAGTAGTACCATAATATACTATGGATATGTATTGAACAATGTTATTTAATCACATGGAACATGGTTGCTTGTAAATCAGCAAATGACTCAGCATCAATTACTCCAAAAAGTAGTACCAAAACAGTGCCCCACGTAGAGGGGAGAAAAGACAAGGAAAAGGTATTGTGCATCAAGTGAGGGAAGTGTAGAGGGAAAATAGTGACCTTATATGCATCACATCAATATTTACAATGAAGCACAGCCACACATTTTAGTAATACGCCATACAAGGCCATGATTTGGAAAACTCCATCACAGTGATAAAGCACTGTTGATCCAACTGGCGTAAAACAATGACATAGTCGACGTTTCGTCCCCCAAGAAACAGAGTAGGTCGCTTAAGTCCTTACAATGGGGTCTTCCTCAGGACAGAAAGAAAGGGGCACCCTGATCCATCCAGAACTGGATGGTGTTAATGTAGTTGTTGGGCCTGTAGGCTCCAAAGAGCAGAGAGTGGATTTATGGCACTTGCGGCATTAAATGTAGAAATAATCCCTGTGAAACATCAATTGCAGGGAAAGTTAATCATAACTCATGTGTCAAAGGACTGGACCGTCCAAATTACGCTGTGGCCAAATCTGAAAAACTGTAATGCAAAACAAGTTTGTCTCTTCGGGTCAAACCCAGTCACGATTCATGTGTAATCCTTAATCTGAAAACACGAGCTCATGCGTCTCCTGCCAAAGGTGGTAAAGAGTGCAGCCGAGGTCCTCGGACTAGAGCTGCCCTCAGTGCAGGTCAGGACTAATCTCCTGACTGAGGTACTTCAACCTGGGGCTTCCACTTCTGAACCCCTGTTACCCTTTAATGAGGCACTTACGGACGTCCTTCTAGGAACTTGGTCCAAACCTGGCACAGGGGCTCCTGTGAATAGGAAGATTGCACGCTGCCATCGCCCAGCTCCGGGCGACCCAAAGTTCCTCAGCCAACACCCCACCCCAGAGAGTTTTGTGGTGCAGGCATCTACGTCCCAAAGCGCATTCCCTTTTGCTCCTCCAGATAGGGAATCCAAGTGGCTGGATTCATTTGGGAAGATGTTTTCTTCCTCCAGCCTGGCAATGCGGTTGGTGAATACTGCATGCTTATTGGGCAGTTTCTTCCATTCCTTTTGGGAGACGGTTGTGCAAGTGCTGCCACAAGTCCCGAAGGAGGCCTGGGCTGTGCTCTCCCAAGTTGTCAAGGACGGGAGGGAGGGATGCAGCAAAATACGCCATACGGTGTGGGTTAGATACGATTCGAGTGGCAGATTGATTTCAACAACTGTGGCCTTGAGACGCCACACCTGGCTTCCTACTACTGGCTTCTGATGGATACATCTGCCAGTGGATTCCTCACCTTGTGAATATCCCCTGCGCCAGCAACATTCGGAAACTTTTGTAGCAGTCCACGCCGATGAGGTCGAAGACGACGTCACAGAGACACGGCTCCGCACGCGACTCCGCTGACGTCACCGGCTCCATAAGAAGACCTCGTCGGCGTGATGAGTCAGTTCCCTTTTTTCCACGCCGTCGACACCAACGGATTTTGGGAATTGCTGTTGGTAGCTTCACTGTTACTTTGTGTTTTTTCTCTGGTTTCTCTGTTTCTCTTTCGAGAAATATGTCGGCTAGGAAGTCGGGCTTCAAGCCCTGTCGAGAATGTGGCAAACATATGTCCATTACTGATCCACATGAAGACTGTGTTTGGTGTCTCTCTTCCGACCATGATGTGGATGACTGTTCTTGTTGCTGCAAGATGAGCTCTAAGGCTCTTAAAGAAAGGGAGGCGAAGCTTTTCATCGCCAAGATGAAGAAGGTAAAGAGAGGAAGGAGAAAGTCGAGATCGAGGTCGAGGTCGGCGTCCAAATCGACTTCGGGGCATGCTTCGAGAGGTAAGAAGCATAAGAAGAAGAGGAGACATTCTTCACGGCATCACTCCGATAAGAGTGCGGCTCTGAAGACGAAGTCGCCGGCTCGACGTCGGAAGGAGTCCGTGTCACCTTCTCCAGTCCCGGCCTCACCTCCAGCTCCTTCGTCTCCTGTGGCTTCGCTGGTCCCGGCTTCATCTCTGGTTCCGGTGGTATCCCCGACTCCGGCTTCATCTCCGGCTCCGGATTCGTCTCCGGCCCCGGTTGAGGATCTTCCAGTCCCGGGGGAGCCTGCGACGCCGTTGATTCCACCGTCGGCGCCGGCAGGCCCGAGTCCGGTGATGCCTGACCAGTACCCTGCTTTCCCTGGACCAGGTCAGGACCACTCGCATTATTTGAATGTGATGTATGGGGTGTTTTCGAGGGCCATGTATACCACTGGTGCACCTGCGGGTCCGATTGGTCCGATGGCTTTTAACTTGTGAGTGCCGCAGGTCTATCCTCAGGCCCCATCCATGCCATTCTTTCAAGCGGCGCCGTCGTGGAATCTACCGGCGCCGAGGACGTCGACTCCGCTTCCCTCTTCACCGGCGCCGGCTCGACCTCGTTCGACGCCGGTTGCTCCTGTGGATCCACGCTCGACGCCGCTGCCGGCGCCGTCGGATTCGAACACGGCACCGCCGACGCCGCTGGTGCGGATTCGTTCCAGAAGGAAGGCGCAAAGAATGGTGGAAGAAAGGAGGTATTTGTTGGAAGAAGCTGAGCCTGAAGAGGGAGAGTTGATTGAGTCTGATGATGTTTATGAGGAGCTAAAGGACGCAAGTGGTCTGGATTTGTCTCCTGAGTGGGAGATCACTCCTCCATCTGATGAGCCCTCAAAGGATGCAGCACCGTATCATGCGGTTATTAGAAAGGCTGCGGAACTGCTTGATCTCCAGTTGCCATCCACGGAGTTTAAGTCAAATATACTGACTGAGGTGTTACATTCTCCTACGGCAGTGTCGGAGCCTTTGCTTCCTTTCAATGAGGCTATAATTGAGCCTGTGCTGGAGGTCTGGCGTAAGCCTTTTTCAGCTCCTGCGGTTTCAAAGACTGTGGCCAGGAGATATAGAGCGGCCCCAGGGGGTCATGGGATCTTCTGTCGCCACCAGAAGGAGTGCATGGTTAAGGTCGTCGGAGTTTTCACAGGATGTGCAGTCAACTCTTTTGGACCTGCCGTTTGATGGTTCTGGCCTGTTTGGCAAGAAGGCAGATGCTGCTCTGGAGCGGTTCAAAGAAAGCAAGGCGACGGCTAAGTCCCTGGGCCTGCAGACTCAGTCGAGGGGGTCTTTTAAAAGATATAGAGGGTTCGGTAGGACATCCTTTCGATCCTATAGACAGACCCAGCAGCAGCAGCAGCAGCAGCAGCAGCAAGGTTCCTCGTCTAGAGGTTTCAGGGGGAGAATCAGGGGTCGCACACGTGGCCGTCAGCTCTCCTCCTCCTCTTCCTCCTCCTCAGCCCCTCCCACCACCGCAAAGCAGCCCTAGATTCGCCATTCCGGATCATGTTGGTCCTGTGGGGGGCCGGCTTACCCATTTTCTACAAGATTGGGAATCTGTAACTACGGATCTCTGGGTTCTAGATCTTGTAGAAAATGGGTACGCCCTTCCCTTTCGGGAATTCCCTCCAAACTACCCTCCTTGTCAAGGGGTTTGCTCGGAGGGCCACCGTCTTCTCCTGCAGGAGGAAGTCCTGAAGTTACTACAGAAAGGTGCGATAGAGGTGGTTCCAGAGCAGGAAAGGGGTCAGGGATGCTACTCCCGGTATTTTCTGATTCCGAAAAAGGACGGCAGGTTGCGTCCGATACTGCACCTCAGAATCCTGAACTTTTACCTGAAGTGCTGAATCAGGAGGACTGGATGGTGTCGCTCGACTTGCAGGATGCGTGTTTTCACATCCCCATCCTGAAGTCGCACAGGAAGTATCTCCGGTTTACGGTAGGGTCGCAACATTATCAGTTTGCGGACCTCCCGTTTGGTCTTACTTCGGCACCTCGAATCTTCACGAAGGTGATGGCAGTGGTGGCAGCCCATCTCAGAAGGTCGGGGGTCTCGGTTTTCCCTTATTTAGACGACTGGCTGATCAAGGCGGCGTCGCCGGAGAAGGTGCTACGTTATCTGCAGGATACAACTCAGCTGTTGTACAAATTGGGTTTTTCGATAAATGTGCCCAAATCTCACCTGGTACCCTCTCAGCGCAACCTGTTCATAGGTGCGGTACTGGACACTACTGTGTGTCGAGCATTCCCTCCTCCTCAAAGGATTCTCGACATACAGGAAATGATTCCTTTATTTTGCAACAGAGCGGTCGTTCCGGTTCTGAAGGTCCTTCGCCTGCTCGGTCTGTTCGCCTCCTGCATCCTGTTGGTCAACCATGCACGCTGGCACATGAGGGCGCTCCAGTGGTGTCTCCGCAAGCAGTGGTATCAGCACAAGGGAGATCTCAGGGAGTCTGTGAGGATCTCCAGAGAAGCTGCAGCGGATCTATCTTGGTGGAGCGTGGAGGGCAATCTGTCCCAAGGAAAGCCCTTCCATCTACCTCCATCGGTGGCCACGGTGATAACGGATGCATCCACCTTAGGGTGGGGTGCTCATCTGGGGGATCTGGAGATCAAGGGTCTTTGGTCTCCAGAGGAAAGGTTGCTTCACATCAACCTTCTGGAGTTACGGGCGATACGTTTGGCGCTCAAGGCCTTCCTCCCTTCCCTTCGTGGTCAGTCTGTTCAAGTCCTGACGGACAACACGACCGCGATGTGGTATATAAACAAACAGGGATGGGTGGGGTCTCTTTGTCTCTGCAGAGAGGCCCTGCGTCTATGGTCCTGGGCTCAGGACCATCAGATTTGTCCAATGGCAAATCATCTGGCCGGGGTTCTGAACGTACGTGCGGACAGTCTCAGTCGGCAGTTCTCCGCCGACCACGAGTGGAGGCTCCATCCAGAGGTGGTTCGTCACGTCTTTCGGACGTGGGGGACTCCTCGGGTGGACCTGTTCGCCACTCACGAGAATGCTCACTGCCCGTCATTCTGCAGTCTCCAGTATCCGATGGAGGGAGCGTTGGGGGATGCGTTTCAGTTGAGTTGGGGTTCACAACTCCTTTATGCGTTTCCTCCAATACCCTTGATTCCTCGGGTTCTGAAGAAGATTCGCCAAGACCTGGCCCAAGTCATTTTGGTCGCCCCGGATTGGCCGGGAAGGGTGTGGTATACAGATCTTCTCCACCTCTCCTCGTGCCCTCCGCTCCGTCTCCCTCTGAGGGCAGACCTCCTCTCGCAGTCGGAGGGGCAGGTTCTACACCCCCACCTCCAGAGCTTACACCTTCATGCCTGGAGATTGAACGGGGCAACCTGAATTCTTTCTCTCTCCCGCCGGATGTGGTGGATGTTATTTTATCGGCCAGGCGACACTCCACCAAATCTATATACTCATATAGGTGGTCTAAATTTGTGCTTTGGTGCGGAGAGAGGTCCATTGATCCCTTGAAGGCTCGTTTGTCTAACATTCTACAGTTTGCCCTTTCACTTGCTCAGCAAGGCTTTGCTGTGGCTACTGTGAAAGGATACTTGTCGGCTTTCCTTTGTTTGCCGGATCAGCCGTCATTATTCAAGTCACCTATTGTTCTTCGTTTTATAAAGGGTCTTGCAAACAAGTTTCCTCCAACTCCCTTTATTATGCCTCAATGGGACTTAAACCTTGTATTAACTTATCTTATGGGTTCTCCCTTCGAGCCCTTACACAAATGTCCCTTGAGGCTGTTGTCCTTTAAGACGGTATTCCTTATTGCAATCACCTCGGCAAGAAGGGTGAGTGAGCTTCAAGCTCTTAGTTCAAAACCCCCATTCTTGACTGTGCATGCTGAACGAATGGTACTCAGGACCAGGGCTGCGTTTTTGCCTAAGGTGGTAACTCCTTTCCATCTGGGGCAATCCATTACCCTCCCTACTTTTTATGCTCCCCCTCACCCTTCCAAGGAGGAGGAGAGACTTCACCGTTTGGACCCTAAGAGGGCGGTGAGCTTTTACCTGGACAGAACAAAGGACATCAGAGTTGATGACCAGCTCTTCGTGGGCTTTGCTGGCTGCAGGAAAGGTCGAGCGGTGCACAAGCGCACCCTTTCCAGGTGGATTGTCTTGTGCATCAAGATTTGCTACTCCCTGGCTGGTAAGGAACCTCCGGAGGGTTTGAGGGCTCATTCCACTAGAGCAAAGTCTTCCACGTCTGCTTTGTCTAGGGGTGTTCCTGTGGAGGACATTTGTAGGGCGGCAACTTGGGCCTCCCGCCACACCTTCGCAAAACATTATTGCTTGGACACTGAGGTGAGGAGTGACGGACATTTTGCGCGATCCGTCCTTCAGGACTTTCTGGTATAGAAGGGTGGACACCCTCCTCCGGGAGTGGGGACTGCTGTGGAATCTATTCACAAGGTGAGGAATCCACTGGCAGATGTATCCATCAGAAGAACAAGTTACTTACCTTCGGTAACGCTTTTTCTGGTGGATACAGTATCTGCCTGTGGATTCCTCACTGACCCACCCGCCTCCCCGTTGTCCATCCTTCTATACCTGTAATTCTGTGCCTTTAATTCTATTGATGGTGTTTCAAATGTGTTTATTACTGTCAAAGGCATTATCTTATTTCTTGTGCTTTGCTATTTATTCTCCACACTGTGTGTGTTGATCTGCATATTGTGTACTGTGTATACTGTGTATATATATATTGCTGTCAGTCCGTCCGTGTGCCTCGAAGGCACGGAAAAAAGGGGCGGAACTGACGTCATCACGCCGACGAGGTCTTCTTATGGAACCGGTGACGTCAGCGGAGTCGCGTGCGGAGCCGTGTCTCTGTGACGTCGTCTTCGACCTCATCGGCGTGGACTGCTACAAAAGTTTCCGAATGTTGCTGGCGCAGGGGATATTCACAAGGTGAGGAATCCACAGGCAGATACTGTATCCACCAGAAAAAGCGTTACCGAAGGTAAGTAACTTGTTCTTCTCGAGCGATGTCCAAACCAATTTGATGGACATGCCCTTTGATGGAACCCGCCTTTTTCGGGAAAAGGGTTCAAGAACTCTTGTGCTACGGCCAGATCTTTTGGCCTTTCCTCCACTCCTCATGGCCAGTCTTCCTTTTGTCCCTTTCATGGCAACTGTAGGGGTTTCCAGCCGTGTCAGCCCTCTCCCAGCCACCATCCCGCACAGACTGCCCAAGCTGTGCGTGGACGTGGTGCATTCTGATCTCGTAATGGAGGCCAGAAGTCGTCTACCACACTGCTACCGGCAGCCTCCAAGCACTCCTAGGCTGATTCTGCAGGGCAGCACTACTCCATTTGGTGGAAGAATTTGTCATAATCTCCCCCACTGGAGATCTATAACATCGGACAAGTGGGTCTGGCAGATCGTCCAGGAGGGCTATTCTCTACCTTTCCTTTCTTTTCCTCCTACTATTCTGCCAAGTCAGGAACGGCTGACGGGAGATCATTAATTGCTCCAAGAGGAAATTACGGCTCTCTTGGCCAAGGGAGCTTTAGAAACGGTCCCAGTTTCAGAAGTAGGGAGTGGCTGTTATTCCCACTACTTTATGATTCAGAAGAAGAACAAGGGACTACAGCCCATTTTAGATCTTCGGACCGTCAATCTCTTCCTCAAGAAGGAGAAGTCTCAGGTCTTGTCTGCCCTAGACCAAGAAGACTGGATGGTAGCGTTGGACCTGCAGGATGCATATTCTCATATTCAGGAGTTACCTGTGGTTCAAGGTAGGCCATGAGCACTTTCAGTTTACCGTACTCCCCTTCGGCCTTACCAGTGCCCCATGGGTCAATGGCAGACCCCTCTGCCTTCCCCAACCACATCTCACAGTCATGACATATGCGTAACTTCTGGGACGAGGCGGCCATTTGGGAGAGGTGGAGATCAGGGGACACTGGTCTCCGGTGGAGTCGAGCTCCACATAAATTTATTGGAACTCCCAGTGATTCAGTTGGCATTGAAAGCATTTGTTCTCTCTGTCAAGGGGAAGCAAGTGCAGGTGTTCACGGACAACACCACTGCCATGAGGTACTGCAACAAGCAGTGCGGGTGGGGTTATGAACCTTTTGTCGAGAGGCCCAGCATCTCTGGACATGACTGGAGCAGCAGGGCGTAACCCTGGTGGTTCAAAACCTGGCAGGTTCTCTGAACTCCAGGGTGGACGAACTCAGCTGTCGAAGCCTAGCGGATCCCGAATGGTGTCTCCAGTCGGAGGTGACACAAGGTCTCTTTCAGCAATGAGGAGAAACTTGGTTAGATTTGTTTGCCTCCGAAGAGCACGCGCAGTGTCAGCAGTGCTGCACGCTGGAGTTTCCAAGGCAGCTATCGCTTGGCGACTCCTTTCGGCGCGAGTGGAGCTCAGGCCTGCTGTATGCCTTTCCGCCCATACCACTCCTACCCAGGGTTCTGAAGAAGATCAGGAGCGACCGGGCCCAAGTCATTCTTGTGGCTCAGGACTGGGCGAAGTGCTGCACGCTGGAGTTTCCAAGGCAGCTATCGCTTGGCGACTCCTTTCGGCGCGAGTGGAGCTCAGGCCTGCTGTATGCCTTTCCGCCCATACCACTCCTACCCAGGGTTCTGAAGAAGATCAGGAGCGACCGGGCCCAAGTCATTCTTGTGGCTCAGGACTGGGCGAGGAGAAGCTGGTATCCAAAGCTTCTGGGAATGAGTATCGATCCTCCAATCAGGCTGCCCCTTCGGGAGGATCTTCTGTCACAGCAGCAGGGGATGGTTCTCCTCCCGAACCCGTCAACCCTGCGCCTCCATGTGTGGAGATTAAGCGGCGACAGTTTGTTTTTTAACAGATTTTTATTGAGATCATTCAAATTACGCATAATATCAAGCAGTATAAACATAGTTGCTGTCAACATGAAGATTAACATCTAAACAGCCCGTGGCCATTTTATACAGTGAGGTGTGCATTTCTGATGGACTCAGCTGGAAGGTGCAAGACATTGAGCAGTTGTATTGCATCAGTCTGATTGAATAGAGCCAGGTGTTGTGTTGTGTCCCCTCGTACGTAGGTATTGCAGCCGGGGTTCCCAAATGTCTCTGGGTCTGGAGGTGGTCGGGAGTTCTTCAGCATATAACGTTAAGGTGTCACGACAATATATCATGTCTTTTAACCACAGCTCGGATGTGGGGCTAAGCTTGCTGTCCCAAACCATGGCCACCCTTCTTTTGGCTAGTAATAGTGAAATTTTCACAAGCCTACACAGATTTCCCTTCAGAGTTGGTATTAACTGTAACAGGCATATTTGGGGGCTGCAGTCAAGCTGTAGCGTGGTCATGTCTTGCAAAGTACAAAGGACCCCTTCCCAGTAATCTCTCACCGTTTCGCATTTCCACACCAGGTGCCAGAAGTCCGCACCTGCGCGCCCACATCTTTTGCAGGTGTCAGTGTATCTTAAGCCATATTTAAATAATCTGTGTGGTGTGTGGTACATTTGATGTAGATACTTGAAATGTATGATGCGTAGGTTTCTGTTGGGTGTAAGTGAGTTCGTGAATTGACCACAATATTCCCAATATTGTTGTGTGAGTTGCAGATCTAGCTTCAGATTCCATTGTTCCATGGCCCTGTTGCATGGTAGCGGTGTTTCGTCTCTTGCAGCCCTGTATAGCTTAGTTATCATTTTGTGCCTCGTGGGGCTAGTAAGTAGGGCATGTAAGGAGTTTAGCGTGGGGGGTTCAGTTGGCAGTGTCTTTTTTTAATCTGTGTAATGTTAAAATGAACAGTGGGGTTTGATTTTGCACATAGCTAAGATCCTTTGTTGTTATAAAGGTTCCGTTTGGGAAGACGTTCATGTGTGATCGAGGCAGCCGCGTGATGCAACAAGGGTAGAAGCAGGGAGTATAGTGGCAGTTTCATCGCTCTCCGACCCAGTGCTTGCCAGGCTGCAATTGTGGAATCAACTGAGTAAATTTCTATCTTGGGTGTACCTCTGTGTGTATGAGTCAGTGCGGAACCTAGAGGTATAGGATGCACGTCTCCGTTTTCTACAGCTACATGCGCGATAAAATCATGGGTATTATACCAATAGAACGCTTATTGAGCTTGAGCGCATAGATAGTATAGGTATATATCCGGCACATTGAATCCTCTGTTTTTATAGTCCAGCATAAGCGTCGTCAAGTTTACTCTGGCCTGTTTGCCACCCTAGATCAGCCTGATTAATAGCGAACAAATTGTTTTTAAAAAGGCAGTAGTCGGCTGTATCGGGATATTGCTAAAGAGATATAACAACTTTGGTAGTACTACCATTTTTATCAGTGCCATGCAGTCCGCCAAAGACTTATCTACTTGTTGTTCCAAGTGAGTGCAAGCTTTTCCGTAATTCTCATGGATAACTATCTCGGGGTCCCGGTGAACCCACACCCCAAGGTACTTCACTGGCTCCAGCGACCACACAAGAGGAAATTCAAGCTCATACTGCACAGTGACTTCGGTAAGCGCCACCACTACTGACTTGGACCAATTAATGGTGAGTCCCGAAAGCCTCCCAAATCGTATATATTCCCGTAATATTGGGTCCATGAAGACATGCAGTTCATGTATGAATAGCAGCATGTCATCTGTGTAAAGGGATATGCTCACTGAGCAAAACGCAGCGCTGCTGCTTTGTGCCGTTGTCTGATGACACAGGCAAGTGGTACCAGCGTAATCGCAAACAACAGCGGTGATAGAGGACAACCCTGTCTAGTTCCTCTTCTTATCTGTCTAGGGTCTGAGGTGACGCCTTCCACGCATATCCTTGGGATCGGTGTGTGCACATTAATTGTATCCAGTTAATAAACATGAGAGGAAACCCCATACGGCGGAGTATATAAAATAAATACCCCCATTCTATGAAGTCAAAGGTTTTGGCCATGTCAAGCGGATGTGTGTCGTTACAACGCACACTTTTACAACGCATGCACTTACAACGCATTTTTTACAACGCAAAATCCATTACAACGCATTCCATTACAACGCATGACACTACAACGCATTTTTAAAAACTACCTTTACAACGCATTCCATTACAACGCATACTACCTTTACAACGCATACCATTACAACGCATAATATTAAATTGCATTTAAGGTAAGTATTAGATAGTATAGGGGTAAAAATTACTTTTCTAACTCCAGGGGGTGCAACAGTAGGGTAAGTGTTGGATAGTATAGGGGTAAAAATTACTATTCTAACTCCAGGGGGTGCAACAGTAGGGAAAGTGTTGGATAGTATAGGGGTAAAAATTACTATTCTAACTCCAGGGGGTGCAACAGTAGGGTAAGTGTTGGATAGTATAGGGGTAAAAATTACTATTCTAACTCCAGGGGGTGCAACAGTAGGGCAAGTGTTGGATAGTATAGGGGTAAAAATTATCTATTCTAACTCCAGGGGGTGCAACAGTAGGGTAAGTGTTGGATAGTATAGGAGTAAAAATTTCTATTCTAACTCCAGGGGGTGCAACAGTAGGGTAAGTGTTGGATAGTATAGGGGTAAAAATTACTATTCTAACTCCAGGGGGTGCAACAGTAGGGTAAGTGTTGGATAGTATAGGGGTAAAAATTACTATTCTAACTCCAGGGGGTGCAACAGTAGGGTAAGTGTTGGATAGTATAGGGGTAAAAATTACTATTCTAACTCCAGAGGGTGCAACAGTAGGGTAAGTGTTGGATAGTATAGGGGTAACAATTACTATTCTAACTCCAGGGGGTGCAACAGTAGGGTAAGTGTTGGATAGTATAGGGGTAAAAATTACTATTCTAACTCCAGGGGGTGCAACAGTAGGGTAAGTGTTGGATAGTATAGGGGTAAAAATTACTATTCTAACTCCAGGGGGTGCAACAGTAGGGTAAGTGTTGGATAGTATAGGGGTAAAAATTACTATTCTAACTCCAGGGGGTGCAACAGTAGGGTAAGTGTTGGATAGTGTAGTGTAATATTATGCGTTGTAATGGTATGCGTTGTAAAGGTAGTATGCGTTGTAATGGAATGCGTTGTAAAAGTAGTTTTTAAAAATGCGTTGTAGTGTCATGCGTTGTAATGGAATGCGTTGTAATGGATTTTGCGTTGTAAAAAATGCGTTGTAAGTGTAGTGCGTTGTAAAAGTTGCGTTGTAAAGGTTGTTCCCCGTGTCAAGCATCACAGCTGCCGCCTTTAGCTTTGGATCAAGAATGTGATACATGGCAAAAAGGGTGCGTAAATTATGTGAAGTAGATCGCTCGGGAATAAATCCAGATTGATTCAGCAGGACCAATTTGGGCATCAGTGGCTGTAGACGAGTCGCTAAACTTTTTGCAAGTATCTTCGCGTCCATGTTTATTAGCGAGAGCGGGCGATACGAATCGCAGCTAGTGGCCAGTTTATCTTTTTTAAGTAATGTGATTATGAGAGCCTCCCTGAGAGTCGACGGTAGAATGCCCGTTTCATACGCCTCGGCGTAGACCTCAAGTAAGTAGGGCGATATCTCCTCCACGTATTCTTTGTAAAATTCGCCAGTTAGGCCATCAGGGCCCGGGGTTTTTTTGTTGAGACAAGCTTTTATAGCCTTTCTGATGTCTTCCACGGATATCGGTTGACTTAAATAGTCTTGGTGGCCCTCCGACAAACATGCCAGGGTAATATCTGACAGGCACTCGTCCATGTCATCTGTGGAGGCCCCAGTTTGCAACTCGTACATGGCCGCGTAGGTTGTCCTGAATTGTGAGACTATATCACTTGTGGTGTAATAGTCCGTGCCAGAAGCGTCCGTTAGTTTTGTGATTGTGTGTGTCTGCCTTCCCTTTTTTTTATTTTCATAGCTAAGGTGTGACCTGGGCTTCCTCCCTCCCCGTATGCTTGTGCGACATGTCTCCGCGAGCGGTAGCGAATCTCTTTGTCTGCTAGTTCGTTATACTCTAATAGTGACTCCTTAATTTGCGATAGAAGAGGGGTGATAGGTGAGGCTTCGTATTGTCTTTCGAGATTATATAGTGTATTCTCGAATTTAGATAGTTGCTGTAGTGCTAATGCACTGACCCCGAATTGTGGCTTTGAATGCCTCCCAGAGAGTTGCAGCGGTGTCCACCTAACCCTTGTTATGGGTGAAATACTCGATGATGGCCTTGCGGATCGTGTGCGTGTATAGTGGGTCTAGTAGCGCCTCAGAGTGGAAACTCCAGGTGAATTGCCGGTTCACAGATTGTGGGATTCGCAATGTAATTTTGACTGGATTGTGGTCAGATAGCGTTCTAGGTAGGCATGCAACCTCCGACACCCAGGTTGTTGCGTAGTCGCTCAGTAACCAGTAGTGTAGGCGAGACCAGCTACCATGTGTGGTGGAGATGTGTGTGCCTTCTAATTTGTCTGAGTTGTGAAGACGCCAGACATCTGTTAGTCCTAACTCCTAACATCCCGCCAGTGATGACTTTGGCCGCTTTCGGCGATTGCCCCCCATCCCACTCGATTTATCCTTGCTGGGATCTGGGTGGGTGTTAAAGTCACCCCCCCCCCCCCATTGTATTGTCGCATATGGCAGAGTGCCTAGTGTGGCTAGTATCTCTTCATAGAATTCAGGGTCCTCCAAGTTGGGGCCATAAACATTCACCAAGTTAACCAGTTTCCCTGCTAATTTGCCATGAGTTATGGCATATCGACCTACCGCATCTGTGCAATCTTTGATCATGGTGAAAGAAAGATTTTTTTTGACAAGTGTAAGTACCACCCGGCATACGATGAGTATGAAGAGGCCAACCTGTAACTGGCCCAGTGTGATCCTATGCTCCTATCATTGGAGCGTGTAAGGTGTGTTTCCTGTATGAATGCAATTTTTATGTCGTGACGGTCCAAATATGCCAAAACTTGACGTATTTGTTTGGGCGTGTTGAGTCCCCGCACATTCCAGGTCAAGCATGTAATTTTTTCACTGTCTGTGTATGACATATCTAGGGTACTAACAACATGGATAATAACATTATGATTTGTACATTTTTGTCCATCATGTGATGCCAAGTCGGATCAAATGTTAGCCACATTAAACATCCAGTAAAAACCCCCCTCCCCGCACCCCCAACCACTTCAGCAAACCCAACCTGCTAAAACCATCCCGAACACCCCCAAACGGCACCCAAAGGTACAACACATCAGGAAAACAGTTGTGGGGGACACCCATCGGGGAGCGCTAGGGCACCAATACCCTCCCAGATTGAACAGGAGGTGGACGGAGAACATTATGGACAAAGATCCCGCCCAGTCGCCCATAATAATAACCAGCCTGCAAGTCAAAACATTCACAAAGATAATATCAGATCTTATGTGCATAGATAGTGTTCAGGTCAGCAGAGTAGAGGGCTGCCATCAATGGAGTAAAGTCTGTAGCAGCGGCATTCAATCCGGGTGTAGAAGAGAACCAAGCCTCGTTCCCAGGTGTCGAGACCCGGATAGGTTTGCGTCCAGCTGTCATTCCAGATCTTGTTGCGAGGACCCATCCATGTCGTCATTGGGCGGTCCAGAGGCCTCACGGTTCTTTCACGTGAGTGTCTTCGCGTAGTCCAACGCCGATTTCGGGGTGGTGAAAATCTTCGACTTGCCATTGATGTCTACACAAAGTCTTGCGGGGTACAGCATTGCATATGGAATGTTTTCTTGCTGGTTGGAATTCCTTTCTTGCCGCCTGCACTGTCGCTGTGAAGTTCGGGTAGAAGGCCAGAGAATTTCCATCATGAGTTATGTTACCTTTCTCCCTAGCTAAGCGTAAGATGGCATCCTGGTCTCTGTAATTCAGCAGCCGCACAATGATAGGGCGCGGAGGAGCACCTGGCGGAGTACGGGCAGCCAGGGAGCAGTGTGCACGTTCCACAATCAGCATTTGTGATAGGTTTTCCTCTCCAAAAACCGTCTGTAACATTCCACGTATGTTTCAAGACAGCCCGTATTGGTAGATTGCGGCAATCCAGCTATGCGAATGTTGTTGCGCCGGGAGCAAGCCTCCAAATCCTCATTCTTGGCCTGAATCACGGCCAGCACCTTTTCCATGGCGTAAGTTTTTTCCGCTGTTTGTTGTAGGCCATCTTCGGCTTCAGATATGCGGGTTTCCGCTTCTCCCAGACGCACCGCATGTTTGTCCAGTTTTGTGGACATGTGATCCATTTTGAGATTTAGATTATCTATTTTGCCGTCGATAGAGGGCAGACTGTTCTGTACGGCGAGAAGTGTCTTCTCAGTTGCAGCTAGGGTGTCAGCAGGAGCATCAGCTTCTGAGTCCGAGGGAGCTTGTTGGCGTGATTTGCTGGACTTGCGTGGCTCAAATGTCAGGCGGGGCTGATTCCGCTCAGACTTGCCCATCTTCAGGCTTGTCCGCGATAATATACTGAGCGACAGATAGAGGTGCACCACATCCAGCCGGCTAAATGATCCCTACAGCTGTGTATCGAGTTAGCTGTAAACGGTACAAGGATAGAGCAGCCCCAGCAGCGCTTGGATGGTATGGCCATCGCAAGTTCCAAGCAAGTACGTTTTTCGTGGAAAGTGCCGCCAACCCCTGTTGTGTGGCGTCAGCAGGTCTTTGATTCGCACAAGCTCTATAGACAGCTCCAGGTGTCTCTATGGCGCAATCGGTCTCCAGTGGAGGTGGGTAACGTTATGAATGACCTCGTCTGGCGCAGATGCGGTCCCGCAGGCTCAGAGTCACTATGCGGTACGCCTCAATGCGCCCCAGTACTGCTATGCTCCCAGAGGAGCTGTAGCCTCAGCATGAAATAGTGAGAGTCTATGTTCCCAGTGTAATTGGGCCGAGGTCCTTAATGTTAATCCACAGGCTACCCACTGTAAGCGCCAGGTCGAGGTTGCACCGGCCAACCAGTTGATTCAGAGCACGTTACTCACTGGGCCTGTTGTGCCGTTTGTCAGTACACAGCATGCTGCCTTGCTGAAATAGTGAAACGCACCTCATTCAGTGCAAAACGTGACAGCTGTGGGAGTGGCCGATCCTTTCCGCATATGTCTCTGTTGCCCAGTAATTATAGTCCGGGTGACTGCTATGTTGCAAGCTCACTGCAGGTGCGCGATATGACAAGGATCACAGCCGGTGTTACAGCCCCCGCCAGCGGAACCCGCGAGAGAGTTCCGCAGCTCGCTCCGGGACTGCTGCCCCTTAGCTACGCGCGCCCGCGGGCTACTCCGGCATGGAGACTCGCCCATCCCGGTACAGCTGGTGTCTCACTCACTGGGGGCGTGTGCACAGGTATCTTCGGGTCAGTCCCCTCTCGGAGCTAGTAGGATCCTCAGCTCTACAATGACACAGGGCACACGGATCGTCCGTAATTCCTAGCATTGGGCACTAGGCAAACAGAGGCGCCATCCTGGGACTGCAGATGTTCATTGTTTTTTCCCCTATTACGGGCGGTCACCGCTGATATCTTTGAATCAATAGCCGCCGGGGGTAATCCGCAATCGATACTCTTGCTGGCACATGCATCAAGCACAAAACCGGTCGCAAACGGGCAGATTCTCAGAATCTGCCCCTTTGCGACCGGTATTTTTGCATTTGGGATGCATCATCACAAATGCAAAAATCGCTATTTAAGGAATCTCAAAATAGCGATTCCTTAAATAGCGATAGCATTTAAGGAATCCCTAATTGAGATTCCTTAAATGCAATGCATTACAGTTTTAAAAATAGCGATTTCGCAATTAGCGTGAGCAAATTACCATGAAGCTGGACTTCATGGTAATTTGCGATAACTTAGAAAAATGCACTTATTTGCATTTTTCTAAGTTTCATGTTGCCCACACACATGCCCTTAGAGCATGTGTGTATGCAACATATGTGCAGAGTTAACATACATGGGTGCAATGGGGTGTCATTTTGACACCCTTGCACCATCGAAATTGCGGGAGCAATTTGCGAGTACCTACTGGTACTCGCAAATTGCTCCCGCAATCTCCAATTCATTCCTATGGGCCTGGAGGCCCATAGGAATGAATGGGAAGACATTCCTTAATTGCAACTCGCAATTTGCGAGTCGCAATTAAGGAATTTGTGGGAATCGCTATTTCTTTAGCGATTCCTACATGCATAGGGTTTTGCTATTCCTTAATTGCGATTCCTTAATAATCGCTATTAAGGAATCGCAAAACCCTATGATGATGCATGTGCCTGTTGGTATATGGGCGATACAGAAAGCGGGAACAGCAGGATTTTTAGCGATTATTGTCTCCGCCGGCGGAGCTGCGCTTTCACACCACCATCTTGCTAAGCGCCCTCTAGCGCCCCCCTTGAGCGGCGACAGTTGATAGCTTTTGACCTTCTTCCCAAAGTCTGTAATGTTATTCTGTGGCCAGGCTGCCCTCCACTAAGACGGTTTACACCTGCCGTTGGCAGAAATTTGTATTATACTGTACAGAAAGGTCAATTGACCCTCTTTCTGCTTCTCTTTCTACTGCCCTATTTATTCATTCTAACCCTTGCCCAGCAGGGCTCTGCCTTGGGAACTCTCAAGGGTTACCATTCTGCTCTGTCTGCTTTTTGACGTCTGCCAGACCAGCCTTCTCTCTTCAAGTCTCCTATTGTAAAAAGATTTCTAAAAGGGCTGGCTCACTTATTTCCACCCACGCCCTTTATTATGCCGCAGTGGGACCTTAATTTGGTTCTCACCTACCTGATGTGCGTTCCCTGGGAGCCTTTGCACAACTGTCCCCTACGGCTGTTGACTATCAAAACAGCCTTCTTAGTGGCGATTACATCAGCCCGGTGGGTGAGTGAGTTTCAGTTTTAGATGACCTGGTAGTGAAAATCACATTTTAGGGTTTACGTCACGCATGCACCAGGTTGAATGGTGCAAAACCTTGATAAATATGCGCCTACATGTTTATTCCGTGGAAGTTAGCTTCAAAAAGCTATTCTCTTCAAAGTCCATCTACCAATGGGCGCTGATTGAATTTAGAATGTTTGCTTTTTATTTACAGTTCTTTGTTGAGAAAAAATGGAGAGGGCCAGTGGATTTATAAAAAAAAAGAAAAAAAAGGGAACCAATTTTTTTTATAGATTTTGCAACTGTATGGATAACATGAATAATTCAGTGGTTCCGCTTCTGTATCAAAGTTTCTAACAAATAACTACCCTCCAGCTCTCTGTCTTGAGCCCAACTCATGCTGTGGGCTGACACTTTTGTTTCATGCACATTCCTCATACATGTATCATAGAGGCATTTATCTCCCAGCTCCTTCCCCCTCGCAGACCCTCCCTTGGGGCTAGTTGTACATGAATATCTGAGGGGCGCGCAGCCTTGGCGGGGCAAAGTACTGATTCTCTAGTCTAGTAAGATATTGTATTAACAGGGACCCCATGGCTGTGAATTTCTTCTGAGCGTTAGTCATGTCATGGGTTCGTTTTTCATACACTTGGATTTGCCACAGCCTTCTAAACCATTCATGTGCCCTTTTTATCACAAAATTTAGATAACCTTACTGCATAATTTGGTCCTCTATGCTGAATAATCATAGTAGCACCAACAAAGGTTAAGCCCTACAGAGTGTTATAGTGGCTTTCATTATAATTATGACATCGATATTTCACAGGCAACCATGAAATATTTACATATTTTATAGATTCCTATGAAGTATCGGTTGTTGTACCATAGTATTTTATGCAATAAAACAGCCAAACATGTAAAACGCATCCAGGGTAGAATACACACGTTCTGTTCGTTTGGGCACAATCTTGTGGATGGTTTAGTTTCAGTTAAGGAAATGGTACATCAAACTACTTCTCTGAAGGTTCCTCATCTTTTCTGATCCTGCTTGTCTCTAGAATACCCATTTACAAGAGACCCAGACAGAGACATTTTCATGCCTACCTAACGCATTGAGCTGTCCAGTGTTAGAGGGCGAGATAACAGAAAAGGCAGTATTGGTGAATTTTGTATCAAAGTCAAGGATGTGTGAATCTCGGCGTCGGCTCAACATCCTGTGATTCTGGGCAAATCACTTAATCTCCCAGTGGCTAAAAAATGAATAAATAACTAATCTGACCTTGTGTAATGTAACTGGTGGTCATGCAAAGCGCTCCAATGCCCTTGAGTCGAGTGTGCACTACATAAAACTACTACAAAATAAAATAAGAGCCCGATTCTTGTGCGACCTCTTGAACAGCTGATGCACTAAGGGAAAGTAAAAATGTCCAATATATTCCATGTGGTGTTAGAATAAAATATGTTTTCGGATGAAGGGCTTGTATTTATAATCTGTGACATACTCGGATACTGTTTTAGCCACAGTGGAAACACATACATGTCTGGGGCATTTTTCAGGGGTCCCATTGGAATTAATTTATGGGTCCACCAACCCCATTGATATCCTCTTGAGTAAAGGTTGCTTATGTAAGTATGAAACTTAGCAAACATCTGTGACAAAATGTTGAAGCCCTGTTTTCAGCGAAGCCTCCTATTAGTCGATTAGATAAATTATTCACCACAGAGCATGGAATATGAAGATAGATGGTTTTACTATGTTTGGTTATGTTTCAGTGTCTTATACTGTTAAAGGAATAGTGCACACTGGGCCAGATGTAGGAAGCCAAATAGCGATCGCAAATGCCGAAATTCGCAGAATTTCGGCCTTTGCGATCGCAATTTGGCTTTGAGCAATGTAGGTAAGATTAAACCTACTCGCAAAATAAGGAATCGCAAAAATTGCGATTCCCTATTTTGCGATTGCATTTAAGGAATCGCAAATTGCGATTCCTTAAATGCAATGTAAGTAGCACAAAAGAAAGTGCACTTTAGCCTTAAGGAATCGCTAATTACCACCAACTTCAAGTTAGTGGTAATTGGCGATTTCCTTTAAAAAAGCACTTTTTTGCTTTTTTAAAAGTGCCATGTGGTACACATTCATGCCCTTACGGCATGTATGTGCACCACATGTGCACACATGCACATTTCAGGGGTGCAACAGGGAATCCTTTTGGAACCCTTGCACCCTTGAAATTGCGCCCGCAATTTGCGATTCTCTAATAGAGAATCGCAAATTGAGAATGTCTTCCCATTCATTCCTAGGGGCCTCCTAGCCCATAGGAATGAATGGGTAGGTATTCCTTATTAGCGAATCTCAATTTGCGATTTGCTATTAAGGAATAGCTAATATTTTAGCGATTCCTACCTACATTCAATTTTGTGAGTCCATAATAGCGAATCGGTAAAAATTAGCTATTAAGGATTCGCAAAATTGATTTTAGCTACATCTGGCCCAATGTCAGTTATTCTGCAAGAATGTTGTTTGAAAATACTGGAAGGCAATCATCGAGCTTCAGTGTTTCCGGAGAGTTTAGCCCCATGAAAACCGCAGGTAGCCCTCTAGTTTGGGGAATGTTTGTATTAAGAGGTGTGGCACCAGAATATTATTGTCAGATGTTCACCTCAAATAATTATTGTGTCCAAAATATCGTCGAAAAAATATCACACCATCGAACCTAATATCAGAAAGTATACACCCTGTGGGAATCTTTTGTAAATGCTAGTTTTGACACAATATTTATATCAGACTGTTGCAAAGTCATCCTTTGCCCTGGGAACCCCAACTTTTTTGCTGATTGATACTGGTGGTAACTGACTCTTACTGACCCTGGGCTCTGCCTAACCAGGCCTAGGGCCCGTGCTATGCTGAAGACACACTTAGAACACAGTGAAGACACCTACATACACTATGGTACACTATGGTTTAGGGTACCCCTAGTATTGGCATAACCTCCCCTATAAGGCCCAGGTACCTAATAGGGCAGGGGGATTGAAACTACCTTTAAGTCCCTAGTATATATTAGGGCATGGCAGTTTAGAGGCCAGCAGCCCTTTCTGCACTTGCATGTGTGCACTGCTGATGCCTGAGGTCAGTTTAAAAGCAGCCCTGTGTTGCAGGACTGTTTTTAAAATGCACATTTTGCCCAAACTCGACTTTGCTGTTTAGGGCACCTCAGAAATTAATAAACTACAATGTTTTGCCATATTAGGTACCCACAGGGTCTACCTTAGGTGTCCCAGAGGTGGGGGTCAGGTGGTTATAAGGAGTACCCTTACACAATTAGTTTTATATGCCTTGGGTTTAGTGAAATTGCACATTTCACTTCCCACACTGTAATAAAGTGCTTCCCAAAGCTGACTTTTGTGCTAGAAGCACTGTGGAGTGAGGATCTGCAATATCTTTACATGTTCAGAACCCTTAAAGTCTCCCCTAGGTATCCCAGGGGTGTGGGGCCCTGTAGATATAGGCAGGGTCCTTATCAAATATGTTTTATACTCCCTGGTGTTGGAAAAATTGCCCAAGTAATTTTTCCCCATTGCAAATCCCCCAGCCACATAGGTTAACATGGCAAGAAGTTATTCAATATTAGCTAACGTTCAGGAGGTCATACAAATACCATTAAAGGACTGCCTAGAATGGTATTGCTAAATCCAACAATATGCTATTGTTGAATGTATCCTAAAATGTACTGACAAGAAGTTATAATACTCTTGTCAGTAAGCCAAAATTCAGCCCTCTAGTGCTCTGACCTAATTGGTCAGAGTTATGTGGATTAGCCTGTCTGCTTTGATGAGGTGATAAGTAGTCAGGGGGTCAGAGAGCCCTATTAGGCTCTGCTACATAGGAATGCTATGGCAGGGGGAGGGGTCGTAAACCATCCTCTTCAAGAGAGGCGGGGAAAGACAGTGTAAATCGGGTCCAGTTATAACCCTAAGCTCTGAGCCCAGCCAGATGTCAGGATTAAGCCAGGAATTCCCTGCTGTAAGGGGAGGAAACATACGTAGATGAAGTCATCCTGTAGGCTGGTTTATTTATCTCTTCTCTTTCTGTTGAAAATTCGGACATATTGAATTTTGGAGAAATAGTGCTTTCTGGGAGATCATTGTGCCACACTTTTGGGGAAGTGATCATGCTCAGGAGTGTTGCCCTGCCTTGCTTGACCCCGTAGAACACTGAATAAGTATCTGAGAGGGACAGTGCCTCTCAGATCTCCTGCTTGAAACCAAAGAAAGAAGAAGAGTCCATGCTGAGAAGTTTGATTTGCACCAACCAGGCCAAACTTTTGAGCAACTTTGGAAAAAAATTCTATAAGTGGACAGATTCGGCCTGGCCAGCCAAGCCGGCGACCCTCACCCACGAGCCAGTCTGCCACCGAGGTTCGTCCTGCTGAAAAGCTCCGGAGGTCCGACTTCCAGCGTTTGACCGGGAGTAAGCTGAAACCCATGCCGGGGAACCCTCACCGAAGCTGGCCTGGTGAAGAGCATTCAGAGACCCCTGAAGAAAAAGCTCCGTAAAAGTTTCTAAGTCCGAACGAGGGAGAGGTGACTGGGACCAACCGTGAGAGTCAAACCACCCACTTGCAACTGCGCGCCAGCCTGGATCTCTGGTTCGTCCAGCTGGAAAGCTCTGGAGGACTGATGTCCACATGTTTGACCAGGAGCTTGTCGCAAGGCAAGACGGCGAACACTCACCATATCCGGACTGACTGAGAGCTACGAGGGACCCCGGTAAGATAAGCTCCAGAAAAGTTTCTAAGGTAGAAGGTAAAAACTTTGACCGAGATCACGCAGGGCTCCATCGCGTGGGCCTTAAACTTTGACTTTGTCCGGGTCTAGCCCGACCAGTTGTCACAATAGGCGCTATAGATTTCTATGTGCTATATAGTGCTAAAACTTTCAAAATTCATATCTCTGGTTCCCTACATTGGATTTTTTTTCGTTTTGGTATCATTTTAGAGATAACAACATTTCCTATTTTTATAAATTGGTGTTGGATTTTTATTGTGTGTTATGGCTTAATTATTTACTGAATTGGTGTTTTTAAATACTTTACATACCTGTCTTTGAAGTTAAGCCTGCCTACTCGAAGCCAAGCTACCAATGGTTGAGCATGGGAATAATTTTCCAAGACCTCTTCTGAACCGTAGACTGTATTAGTGGCCTTATTGCCAGTGACGGATATACTTTTGCCACTACTAATAATCCACTTTTTAGCACAGATGCTAATTCTTTATAGATTTTCTGATATACAACTGCCTGCATACATACATTTGTCACCAGATTACACCTTGCAAAATTAGCTACTTAATGAAAGTTTCAGGTAAAATATTAACATTTTTAGGCTCATCTTGCAATAGTTCCAGTCTAACCACTAAGTTGAGAAACAATAAAATCTGTTATATGTCAGTAGTGCTAAACGACAACCTCTGGGTGAACATGTGCTTTACAGATATAGCGGCTATCTTGACTTGTATGTTATGGAACCCTTAATACCTAATCAGTGATAGACGTTTGATAGTCCCATGCCGAAATGTGGACTCCGGGATTCACCTACTGTTGACATTTTCCAACTTGAGTGAGGTCGAATAGTTATGTGAATTGATTTGAATTTCATTGGTAAAGTCTGAGCTAACAGTTCAATTTCCAGTAGGTAGGCATAAGGATCAACCTAGCTGAAGGGAGGATGGATATACCTATGGCATCACAAAGATGTACAGAGTCAGAAAATGTAAAGCTTAACATTGGCTAGTTATCGTTTTGGGCGGTTTCCTCCACAATGACCTGGTGCACCAGGGAAGGTATTGCATACAAAGGAAATCACATTACAGTAAAGTAACTTAAACTTCAGAGTTCTTGACATTCCTCCTCCTATGCAAGATAACATTTTCTTTGTGTTTTTCAAGAAAGGAAGGTTCTGTCAAAACCATCATGTGTACAGGGTTGAGAAAACAGATCACAATGTCTTAGAAGTCTAAGATTTTGCATGTTGATACATATCTGACCTTCTTCTGGTCCTCACCAAGTCCTGAGAGTTGCGGTGACAAATGCCATTTGCACATTTTGTTTTTTCAATATTTGTTGACCAGGAAAATCGGCCAACAGTCAATGACGAAGTAAACCAACTCAGGGCCGGAATGAGGAACCAAAAGCAGCCGTGAGAAAAATGCTCAAACCCGCCCACACCCTTTGTCTCTTTGCATTTTCTCTCTCTTCATTCATCCATCCATCTATTCATCCATCCTCTTGCCTCTTCTCTCCTTCCCCTCTGTGACCTATTTCTCTCTACCTCCCCATCCCACTCTTTTCTTCTTTCTCTCTTTTGTCCTCCCTATGCCTGCTACAATGAATCTTGGGGAGCTGGGGAAAGGGACAGAGGCACCAGGAGCAGGTCTGGTCTTTCATAACTGGCCTCCAATGGCTGCAGTGCACTGGGGAAGTGCCTGGTGGAATAAAAGACCACTCAGGCCTTGTTGGTTGATCTTCTGCTTAGTGCATTTTGATAAAGTACTCTTTGTGTGTATTGTTTGTTAGGTGAGGTGGGATCTGCATAACTGTAGATGACCTGGACAAGGCAATGTACTAAATTTTTTTAACCACTTGTGAAAATTCGAGAGACCTTTTTACCTTGGGTATTACACAAACACATACACCTCTTTAATTACATAGTGAATGGCTTGGATACACGTTATATTGCATAAGGAGCAGTGCACTTGAACAACAAAACTTATTCAGTCTTTTTATATTTCTTTCATTCCTTTATTTTCAAATCCAAATGAAGTTTCACACAAGAAAAATGGCAGCCAATGCTTTTCGTTCTATTCGGCGACAAGCCAAGAGAACTTCTTCAGGGCTCTTTAGATCACACAAAGAGACGCAATAGTCTTTAGTATCGGTCAAATCGCAAGCTGGGCCAAGTTACAATCATTCGCCCGAAGTCTACCTTCAAAACAGCATCGACTCAGCTCCATAAATGAAAGAGTGATAATCAGACAGATAAGTGCCCTCAATCCCCAATGGGATAACCTCCGCCTTGATACGCGGTCACCTACGCCTCCCCAGCAAACAACATGCGAAGGTAGAGAGACTTGGATACACGTCAAAAAGATGTAGAATATTTTCTTCTAAAAAACTAAATTTTAAAAGACCATTTTAAAACTGTTTCCAACTTAGACAGGCTCAACTGAATTAATCGGCTCTGATAAAGTTCCAATGAGATGTGAGCAGAAGTAACATCAGTGGGAAATTTATTTCCAACAATTATGCACATCATCATTATTTTGGTATTTGTACACGTGAATTAGGAATAATAAAATTATTTTTTTGAACCCTTGGTAAGCCTTTTATTTTTACTATATCAAATAGTCACCTTTTGAGGACATAAGACCGCTTTGAGAAAAAACTGTTTTTTTGCATTGTACATTCCAAATACATAATTTGTTTTCTCTAATGCTCTTTACAATTACTAGCATCTTGAAAATGTCTTGGTGACAAGCAAGGTAGTGGAATACGCACAATATGTACAGCCAGATGTCCAGAGCTATCAGTGAGATTCCCTTGCATTCCTGACAACTGATATAGCCGGTGCCAGAACTGGCGCCAGCAGACACCTGATGCTCGTTTCCTCTTTCGCATTGACAGGTCTTTGGAGTAGTGCAGCGCGTTTCATGTGGATTGAAATGTGAATTAAATGTTTGTTGTATTTTAATATCGGCTATGCGTGTGTTTCCAGACCCCGCAGTTTGTGTGGAGCACCCGGCAGTTTCATTGGTGACACTGAGGGGCATATTTACAAGCCCCTATCGCTACCACAATGTCACCTTCAGTGGCGTTGGGATGGTGATAGGAGCTTTGCCCTATTTACAAGGCAGTGTTAAGCCACTTAACTTAATATGGGTAAGGCTGCCTTGTAAATAAGGCACCCTTTCATGCTGTATTTAGCGTGAAAGGGGAGGGCAATGGGTAAGGTGGTGGACATTCCACCGAACACCCATTGATTTTGAAGCTGCCCCCCTATTTACAAGGGCAGCGTAAATAGGAGGCAGTGCCAAAATTAATACCAGGGAAAACATAGTCTTAAACAGGCGAAATGAGGAAAAATGCTTTATTTCTCCTTGTTTTTGCTGTTTCTATGTGTGCTGTCTTGTGCATTAAGCAGCACACATACAAGTTACAAAACGGCATTTAAAGATTGTTTATGTGCAGGAAGGGGGACCTTAGCTAGCACCTGCGCAGGGGGAAACACGGGGCTGCACCATATTCTAGTAAATATGGTGCAGCCCTGCGTTTCTAAAATGACGAAGCGTGTTGTTAGCCTTCAATGGCTTAACGACACGCTTTGCCACTTTATTGTAAATATGCCCCTGAATGTTCTCCGTTCTTGCCCTAAACTGTTTCTTTGGAGTTCAGTGTTAAGGAGATTCTGAAACTTCCTGGAACTTCATGCTCTGTGTGAGCTGGCCAAGTCTGGCTCATGGAAGGCAGCAGGAAGGCTGTAATGTAATGCATTATAATGCAATTAAAAAACAATAAATAAAGGTTCATGCTTTTTAAAAGACTATGGGTCTGTTTCAAAACAACATTTGGGTAAATGTGAAATAGCATGCGGAGTGTAGTCAAACGGTGATTCACAAAGCCTTTTTTAAAACATACAAAATTGGTGTGGCATGGGGAAAGCCAGGTAGGGACATGGAGAGAGGGTCACACAAATTCACCAATACTCCTACAAAAGAGGAGGTTGGACGTACCACACAACAGTTGACGCAATACTACTCAAGTAGTTTAACAGGACACCCTGGTTCGGTGCTACACTCAAACAGTCTTGAAGGAAGTTGTACGTCATACACAGGCCACTCACTAGAACTGCAAAGAATCACACATAAACCAATGGAGGCAGCAGGGACTAAGCAGGACTTAATTTCAGCCGGTGGTTGCCGTTTGGGCCCACCGGAACCCATTTGTAGGGACCGCCCTATATTTTTCCCCATCGGTGAGATAAAGGGCCATGGAAAAATGGTGCAACAATCTACACACATCCACAGTCAGCGCAGTAATAAGATGCAAGGTAAATACATTTGTTAAAAAAAGGAATTCAATGTTATTGTATAACACTGTTACTTGAAATGTATCATATATATAAAACCACAAATATACACCATAGCTGGTCACATGAAGACACAGAATAGAAAAATCATTCCCGTATGCATGGCAACACTGAAAAATGGACATACAGTAAACACAAATGCAGCAGAATAGACGCATTTCAAACTACTTACATGCACACTTAGAATACCGAGAGAGGAGTGCTCATTCACAACAGCTGCAGCACATAGCCCCAGCTGCAGGTCACCATCCCACCAACCAGTTGCACATAGGTCCGCACACTAAACTGCTCAGGAACTATTACTTTAAGAGGCAAGGCAGGATAAAAAGGCAAGCTATCATTCTCTGTGGTATACCTGAGAAAGAGTTCTAGGGAGGATGCTACTTCCCTCCAGAAGTGGGTGTGAACATGATTGCAGAATGTGAGTAGGAGCTCGCTTCACAAGCTGCACACTCCCATGCCATCCTTGCCCATATCAATTTCTTAGCTACAATCCACTTTGTAGCTACTGGTTCATTTCAGAGGAGGAGTAGGTAGAAGGGTGAGGGCTGGCATCTCACAGGCAGGCCAATAACAATACTTGCATGACCTGCATCAGCAGTAGAGTGCAGCATGCAACTTCGACACCTAAGTCAATTTCCCCGTGTGCTAGGAGCAATCGTAAACACACCTCCAGTACTTCAGTCACCCATCTAAAGGCACGCCATTACTGCTACTGGTACCGCTGCCACTCCATCAATTTGCAAGCTATCTGTGATGCCAAATTACAAGTGACCAGTGATTTGGGAGCATGGCGTTGGACTATCATTTCTTTTACTATGCTCTAATATATCTACGGTGATATGTTGTGGAAGGACACTTTCGAAGCTCTGTCAGCCATTCATTCTGAGTGAATAATCGGCATAATTCTGTAGGAAGGGCAACAGCAGTGGAGGCGTGGTAGGTGTCTCAGGAGCTGGCAACACGGGTCCTGCAGTGTGAAATTAACAAACCACATATGATTGAAGTGGAAGCTTATGTGTAGGGTTTCCCATTGTCTGACAAAACAAGATGTGCACAGCAGACATAGGAACTCGTCAGACTTAGGGCATGAGGCAGGCAGTGTGGTATCTCAGACAGAGATACCACACTGGTAGATTCCGAGGGGCTTATTTACAAGTCCCTTGCGCCTCCGGTACGTCACTTTTTCCCTTACTAAAAGTGACGCAATGTCAGTGCAAGGGGCTTGTAAATAAACCCCTGCGTGCGGTGAATCCAGGCTGAGTTCCACCCACCAAGAACAGGTGGACTTCCCAACAGGAAAATGGTGCCATAATTGAGAAAGACATGCGTAAACAGATGCAGCAAGGTCCCCACCTGCGTTGCCCATTACTGGATCAATATTTCATATTGGCACAGTAATGTAGGGGAGATACTGCATGGTACCAGTAATTCAGTATGCAGACATATCCCTTGCACTTAGTGTGCCACCTGTGAGCGGCCCTCTTGTAGTGACGGTGGACGTGGTTACACATGTTAACCTGCAAATAATCTTGTGGCCCTAAATGTTAGTGTGTGTGTGGCTACGACTGACAATCTGAGGTGGAGGACGAGCAGTGGGTCCAGTCCTGCTTGTACCCTTACCACAAAAAAGCTGGCCTTTGCCGTTGATCCTTCGGAAGGTGGAAAGAGTAAAGGAAATCCCAATGTAAGTCATGGTTGAATGGTATAAATGTATAATTGTAAGTAGAAACTGAAGAGGGCATTCTAGGTTGTAAATCAAACTAGGCTCTCTCAGAATTTTCAAATACAATGCGCAGACACAAGACTCCAAAATATGCATTCAAAGCATAGCTTTTGGGAAAGGAAAAATGGCCCTGAAAGTTCTAAGGCAAAGGAAACCAGAGAACACACTCCACTGGAAAATGTTGGTAAGTCATTAATGTCCTGTTCTTCAGACTCCATGGAGCAAGGCCCGGCTGCTGTAGGAGTCGCAAGTGTAGAAACCCTGGGCCTGGTGGATGCAATTTCAGTCAAGTGGTGACTTTGTACCAAGTGGAGCATCCTTAATCCTTCGCTTGGTGGCTCCATTTCTCTTCCACTCAGCATACATAGCAGATATTTATTTTCATTTGCAACCAGAAAGTTGGGATTTTAAGGATAGGATCCAACCACTCATTTACAATGATTTTTATGTGTTAGCATAAATTGTGTGGGGTTTGTAAAAACAACTCCAGACTTAGGATGGCCCGCCTCCGCCAAAAGAATATTACCTGAAGCTAGGAAGTGAAGAGAAGGTGTTGATCTTTTCAAGATTCAGAAGGCGGTTTGTGCAGCCTTGGCCAGCTGGCTCAGGTCTCAAGAATGATGTTAGGTAGAACCTTGTAAGGAGGATGACAGCGGAGGGGAAGGGCAGTGCTATGAACCCAGAACATTCTTTGCAGTTAGGGCGTGCTGGTCCATAGAACAGGATTGATGATGACTCCATGATCAGAAGGCCAAACGTCTATTGTACATTTTTGTTGCACCTGACAGGATGTTCCTGATTTGGAAGTCAGGGTTTACATGTTTACATAGCGCAAATCTATCTGAAAAGCAATTGATCTCTGTAGATAGCTTAATGGCAGTCAAACAATTTCAAGCTCTGGGTGCATGGTGAAGAAGATTTAAGGGTTCCTTGCAAGTTCTACCTGGAGGACAAGAGGTGCAGGGAGATTCATTATCGGAAATGGATGACATTTTCCAAAAAGAGATGCTTTTTAACCTCCGTTCTGAAATTTAGGAGAGAAGAAGCCAGTATTATCACACCAGCATCTATAAAGTGAAAGCCAAAGACGTGGCTGAGAGATTGGCTCAACGTGGCTACTCCACATCTCAACTAGAACAAACAGCTGAGAAACGTCGAAAATTATCACGTGTGGAACTTCTACAGCCAAAAGACCAATCAAAGGCTAATAAACGCGACACAATCAGATTTCTGACTGACTTTCATAATGGCAACTACCATATTCGGAAAATCTTACAGAAATCCTGGTCCCTTCTAACGAACAATGTATCCCTAACTGATCAAATAGAAACACTTCCTCAAATGGGCTTTAGGAGAGCCAGAAACCTCAAACAAATCTTGTGCAAGTCAGAATTCTTGGACAAACAACAAGAACCAAAAACAATCTTTCTGAGCAAACCAAGTGTATTTTACACCTGCCATAATTACAATAGGTGCAAACTTGGAATAAACAAACAACTTGAATTCTCCCCTGACTCGGAGAAAACCATTATAATCAGAGATTGGATTAATTGTAACTCCACATAGGTGATCTATGTGATAATTTGTCCATGTAACAAATTTTATGTGGGGAGTACAATAAGACTCCTTAAGACCAGGATCCTAGAACATTACCGTAACATACATAAACATGAATTTGGACCACCACTGACGGAACATTTCCAAGAGCACCACCCACACCAGATGAACTTTACATTTTTGGGTTGGAACACATCAAGTCATAACCGAGAGGAGGAGACCAGGAACTGCGTATGAGAGAGAGAATACATCATATGCATGAACACAGTCACCAATGTTCTGAACAAAAATGCGGAAATACTCTATTGGCTCTCCTGACTTTGTTCATTCAAAAATCTAGGGATGTGATTTGACAATGTGTACTTATTTTAGGAACCCCTGAAGTAACACCACAATCTTTCCACCTAGCATGTCACAATGGGTATGGGCTTTCTGGGATATAATGTGCACACATTTCCTGATTAATCCTTTTAGGATATGTTTTGCTGACAAGGTTTACCACCATCCCAAACCTGAACAAGTGAGAAACTCCCTTGATTCACACATAACAGGACATTCTTTTTGAGGAACATTTTTGACTGTCGCCATTTTCCTCACTTAACCCTTAATAGTGTCCACTGCATGCATTAGTTAGTAGAACAGTGCACTTTCTCACTCTGACCTTTTAGCCAAATCAAATAACTTATGTACAGCTATTTTTTTAGATAATTTGTTTTCAAATGTTAAGCTCTCCGGATACCTTGTCCATACACCCCGCACTCAGCTAGACAATCACTCTTTTGCTCAGGAATTTGCCCCCTACACCTGTCTTTGGTCCTTGGACTATATACCCGTTTTCTTTCTCCCTTTACTCCTTTGTTTCACCTTTATTAACTGAATCACATTTTGAAATTCTGTGGCCTTTGTTTAAAGAAAAATAGGTTTTTTTTTAGAATAATAGCATGCCATAGCCCTGAAAGGAGGGTTTCTTTATTTTTCCTGTCTTGTGCACCTTTTATCTCCCCCCCCCCCGTGAAGAAGAGTAACTCTTTTACTCCCTTCCCGTAACCCAGGGGCGTAACACAGACCCCCGCAGCCCCCGCGGTGCGGGGGGGCCCCACGCTCCAGGGGCCCCCTCACTCTAAGCGGAGGGAGACTGTTGCGCCTGCAAGCAAGCCTCTTCAGCCTCCCCAAGCCCCCATAAATTAAACTGTGCGCGCACACCACGGTGACGGCATCTAAGCCTCCGAGTCTTCCCTCTCATTCTGTCTCGCTCCTCAGTTAGTGAAAACCGAAACGTCAAGAACCGGGTATTACCCTCTCTTTCCTCCTTTCGTTTATTTGCTCCCCTGTGAAATGGATCCAAAAAAGAATAACATTTTTGCTGGAAACGTTGTCTTTTTCTGACACATGTGCAGCCTCCGGGTGGAGAGAAATAAAACATTCCAAATGTGAAAAATAAATAACTAATTAAAGCAAGACAGAGTGGTTGCAAGGTGTCCAGATTGATGTATTTACACCTAAACACATTAGCACCACTTTCCAGTGTTTGCCAGTGAAGTGATACTTTTGTTTACTCCTCTCTCTTTGAACAACATTGTTTTCCCTGGGTGGGAAAGTGCACCTTGCCTGGAGGTACTGAAATACCTGCTTGATGGGTGAATTGGAAAACAAAATGTGTACAGCGACTGTGTGTTTACGAATGAGGCCTTTTTAAACCATACTGCCTATGTTTTGAAAGGATATAAGCAATGGGCACTGAAACGGGTCCCTTCCGGGCCCTGTATCCAGGTGTTTGTAGCGGGTCAGTGCAATGCAAGTTTCTCTAAGTGGGGCAGTATGGTGTTCAGTGGGGGAGAGGATGTGGCGCTATGGTCAGAGCTGCTGAAGAGGAATTGGTGAACCAGGTTCCTCCTTAATGACCAGGCTCCCAGACCACTCTCCTGAGGGAGCACATTCCTGTGCTACACCTTAGAAGGCGCCGCAAGATCTTAAAAGTCCTGGTGTCTTAGCACCAGCAGGTGGACCCTAGCGGTGGCAAGTGTGGATTAACCTTGAAGGCCTGTCCACCACTATCCATGAAGTTCAACTCCAGTCTTGGGGACAAACCTATGAAGCAGCACACCATAGAGTGGCAGTGACTCTGTCACTGAGGTCACAGGACCCTTGAGCAGGGTGGCTCTAGGGCAGTACGACCGCACCGGGCGCTAACTTCAGGTGTGGGCGTCATGTTTGTAAGTATATTATGGTTTTAAAAGCACTTGCTGCCTCCTTCCTGGCCTCCAACATTTTTGGGCAACAATAAAAAATGTCTTGATAACTCCAGTGATTAATGTTCTTAGTAGAGAGAGATGGTGTTTTGTCTAGTGGAAGGTTTGACTCATGAAAAGGAATGGCAGATGTGTAATGTGCATGCTGCTAAGAACATGTGCCATGCATATCACAAAGTGCACATAATATGAATAGGTCAGTGGGTTACTGCTTTTGTCAGAGAGACCCTATTGTTACTTAGAGTTAATAAGTTAAAATCCTAACATAGAACAGTGAGCTATTAACTGTCATGTAAGAGCTGCATGCATACTCCAAGGTATAAGTTGGAGCGTTATGTTTTTTCCCCCAGTCTTCGATTATCCTAATGTTGCAAAAAAGGGTTCATTTGGGTAGAAATCAATTCTGATTATTAAAGAGAACCCCTAACCATGGTTTTATGTTTTTAATTCTGAGTTTGTGTTTCTGCAGACCAATCACTTTTAACTATGCTGCCTACTAGTATGGTTGTCATGTGACTCCTACACCTTGTAATCCTTTGTCTTATGTAACATTTCCTACACAGTGATTTACACACATATGAATGATTGTCCTGTGTAATATGTGTGATGTAAAGTGCTCTGATACCCCACACTGGTATTAGTGGTGCTGTACATTTTCTGATACTTTATTATTTTGAAAGTTTTACACATGCTAACAGTCTCTGCAAAGATTTTTCCTTATTAGTACTAGTAGTACTAGTGGAACATACAACTGCAGCAATGAGAAAGGTAACCAGTCAACCTTTGCAAAGGGCCTTCCACTTCACAGCAGCACAAGTCACATGTTTTAGTAACTTTTGATGTGTTTGAGCTATAAACAATTTATTAGTTAAAATCGTCAGATTATGCAGCAGATGATGTATTATGTGGAAAATATGGCAAAGCCATAGTTATGTGGAAAACATTTGCAAACTAGGATATTTTGCCATTCATGTTTGAACTCTCTCTCTAGGCATCTTGAAGCTGTAAAACTCCTGCATCCATCCCAAACTGGGTTTCGCCCCTCTCAAGGGACTGAAACAGCCTTACTGGCAGTCGCGGAAGACTCTAGAAGGATTCTTGATGCAGGTGGTTCTCTAGCCGTGATATTGTTAGATCTCAGCACGGCATTTGATATGGTTAATCAATGTATCCTAATGCATCGACTCAAAGATCTGGGTGTGACAGGAACAGCCCTGAATTGGCTGTGCTCTTTCCTTGAGGGTAGATCCTTCCAGGTCTTCGAGGGCAAGGCCATTTCAAGCCCTAGGCCCCTTTATTGTGGAGTGCCTCAGGGGTCGTCCCGGAGTCCCACTCTCTTTATGGTTTACATGGCTTCTCTCGCAGACATTGTTCTACTCTTTGGGGTGCATATAATTACATATGCCGACGACACTCAATTAGTGGTGGCATTTAACTACAAAAGCAGTTCCCCTACTTGTCTTGGCCCATGCCTCGAGGAAGTGATGAGGTGGATGTGCCATTCCCATCTAAAACTGAACGGTGATAAGACCGAGCTTATGTTGCTCGGTAATCCCTCCCCCCTCGATGTTTCCTCTATCTGGCCAGCATGTATGGGCCCTGTGCCTATCCTCAAATCCGAAATAAAGCGTTTGGGTTTCTGGCTTGATTCTGAGCTTAGCTTTTAAACCCAAACAAGGAAATTTGTTGCCTCCTACTTCGGTATTCTAAGACTGCTGCATAAAGTGTTGCCTTTGCTACCCACTCCTCAAGCAAGAAAGTTTGTGGTCCAGGCACTTGTCTTATCCCGCCTGGACTATGGCAACGCTCTTTATCTCGGTGCTCCCTGTGCGGTCTTTAAAAAACTTTGAATCATGCAAAATTGTGCCGCAAGGATTCTTGAGGGTACTCCAAGCCGCCAGTCAGCCAAAGCTGCACTTAGGTCTTTACATTGGCTTTCTATTCAGGAAAGAGTCCACTTTAAAGCCCTCTGCACCACCCATAAGATGCTAGGGGGTGTGGGACCGGCTATCATTTCTTCCTTTGTCCAGCCCTACCAAGCCAACAGGCGGTTACGTTGAAATGACCTCCACCTGGCGTCTGTTCCCAGAATCAAGAGGTCCAGAAGTGGTGGCCGGCTCTTCTCTTACAACGCCGCTAAACTCTGGAACTCCTTGCCGCTTCAGCTACGTAAAGAGCCAGACCACACCGTCTTCCACAGGAGGCTCAAAACCTGGCTTTTCCCTAATTGATTGCCACAGCTTAGTGCGGTTTCTGCCCTAGCGCTGGGATGTCTTCTGGTAACCATGAGCTTTATAAATGCTATTTCATTTCATTCATTTAATTTCATTTCATTTCAACTGCTCTTGTGGAAAAAGGGTGGAGAAGTGCTGATGACAGAAACTCCATGGCTGGGAGACAAATGGCTTGCGATTCCACTTTTAAGGATATTTGGGACATTCTGTGATTGGAAATGCATCCCACTTTGTGAATGTATTTTAATGTCAATAACACATATTTAACCTTAAATAAACATGTGTATCTATTGGTTAAATTAAATAATGTAATAAGCTGTAACCGGTTAGTGAAATGGGAAACGAATACTAAAAATTGGGATAATTTGCTCTTTCTGCCACACCTCTCACTCCGCCCACTGACCCAATCCATTGGTTATTCCCACCCTCTGATTCTCCTCCCACAGTTCATCTACTTTTTTTCCCCCACTTCGACCACTGCCTGGCACTAACATGCATTAGAGACAACTGTGGGCTTTTACCACTGGGTCTCTTAGAGAATGACACCTCAGGTCCATACATGGGAGCTAAACACAGCCCGTTTCTGGGTTCTCCGCACAAGGTGTTTGCTATTTGATGCCAGACTTCTGCAGTATGTGTTGAGGAAATTAAACATCCCCTTGTGCTTGTATAAAACATAGCTACCAAGTGGCATTGGCACCATATCGTGTCCATTCGTAGCTTTTATCCAACAACACTTTGCATGCTGGAATGTTTAACCCCTTACTTAGATGGTCACAGCACAACTCCCAGAATGCAAGGCGCTTTAGGCTTAAAATCCAGGCCTGGCTGGCGGTGTCACACGTGACGATAGAGCCATTTGGAGGCAATGGTGAATCTGTAATTTAGCAGCCGTGCCTATACTCGTAGTAAATTGTGAATACCGTCAGTGTTAACACACTGAGGTCTGAGGCCTCTGTTTGTTATGAACTAAGGCCCAGTCTGGTGGTTCAGTTCAGTCCTTGTGAGGGAAGCTGCTGGACTTGTTTATATCATGCACTTTGAAAGTATTTTCACCTTGATGCAAGAAGAAAGTTGGATTGTTTTACAAAACATGCTTGATTTTTGTATAATGCTGGACTGGTGATTGCTTTATTTTGCACTTCGAAAAGTATTTGCACTTTTTCTTTTGCTTTACTAACTACAGTTTGTATAGATTGCCATTATGTACTTGCTGATATGGTTTGTTTTTATTCTACATGCAGTGTTATTCATGGTGTATTGCATGCACTTGTCTGTACTACGTGTACCTTAAATCTTGTATTTAGCATTGTTTACACTACAGAAATGATAAATTAAAACAGACAAACATCTGCATCAATGTTCTGAAGCATCCAGTTTTCTTCCTCAGCATTGTTTGCCTGCCTGTTTTGCAGTGCTTACTAATAAAGACATTATGATTGAAATTGCTTCCTCAGTTCACGTTATTATCAACCCTTGACAGTCGCTAGTGTGTGGCATTCAGATAATTCACCAGTCTATTTCTCTTGACTTTCACAGGATACTGAGTTATAGCTTGTGTACTCTTCATGTATATTGTCAGTTGAGTTTTTATGGAATTGCAGGTTTGGGTTGGTCTTTCAAAGTTTCAAGGTATTGGCAATTCTATTTCAGACCCTTCAAGTTGTTATTTGTTCTTCAGCCATAGGCAGTTCCTGAGACAATAGGACCGCTCCTTGGCATTGTTCTGATTGCTGCCTCAGTTAAATAATCTGCTTTTGACAGTATTGTTACAAATGGCATAGCTTGTATGTTAAGAGTGTTTCCCACTTTCTCATTAGAACTTAGAGAAAGACAATATAGAGGCATTTTATTTAAATGTTGGAGGTTTCAAATCAAAATATGCTAGATTTCTGGGTGGTAGGGCAAAGTGGTAGATGGAGGGCCGTGCCGCCGGGGGAGGGGGGCCCCCTCCATGTGCTTTGCAGGGGGGCCCCCTCAAGTTTTGTTACGCCACTTCCGTAACCGATGACACACCGGCACGGTCACGACATTCTGACGTGTTCAGGCCTTTTAACTGGCCCAGGATACGCAAGGTCTGGCCTTCCTTCATCAGGACCGCAGACAGGCGCGCAACACCCATTGGACTCAAAGGGCTTCAGGCCCCCTCCCCCGTCGTGTGTGGCAGCCCGGGATGAGACAGCTTCCCGGGCACACACACAGCCGCACCCGAGCACTTCACAGGTCTTTAAAAGACCATTTGCATGTTAATGAGGCCTTGCTGTTGGTTCACCCCTTCTAAGAGCCCCTGCAGCTCCACTCTGCCTATTGCTTAAAGATTCAGCCCCCCCCTCCGAAATCAGCTCCACACTACCTATTGCTCACCCCTTCTAAGAGCCCCTGCAGCTCCACTCTGCCTATTTCTTAAAGATTCAGCCCCCCCCCCCGAAATTTTTTCTCAGCCCCCCCGAAATTTGGCTTTTAGTTGCGCTTCTGACCGCAGAGACTGTACCGGAAGGATTCTAATCGCGTAAGTGCTTGTTGTTGTCGATCCCGTGCACGCCATAGTTTTAACCTACTTTACCTGCCAACGAGTGATATGGTTTAACTTTGCTCCTACAAGCACGAACCCATAACTTTAATAATCAACTCTTTTTAGCATGCGTAATATGCTTCAAGCCCTCCTTTTCCTTTGACAATGTGCGTACAATAAACATGCACTGTCACCTAAGAATAACATTCAAAAGATCAGCTAGGCAGCGCAAACGTTACCTTTTCTCTACCGATATCCCACAGAGGATAACCTATCGGGTACATGCGGACATGGAGTCCTTTTTGGGTACTGCCTACTCTCGACAATTTACCTACTGCTTCTGCCTTTCCAATACACCGTATTTGGATTTCTTTTTGATTATGTTTACTTTGTTTGTCCATTTAGGCTACATGACATTTAACAAAGACTTATTGGTGAGTGTTAGATTTTAAGCATACCCGCCCTGCATTTTTCAAACTAAGTGGGGACCCACACAGAGTTTATTTTATTTTATTTATTGTTTCTGTTTACTCTTCGTGCTTTTATGTATATTCTCTAAATGATTTGCTCTCTCTCTCCACCTAACAAATATGAAACCTACCCTATATATAGAAATTGTGTGTAATTTAGTATACATATGCAAATTTAAAAAGTGAGAAGTAAGTGAACACATTCAATGTGGGAAAACGTGACTAATACAATGTCTCATAGACCTTACGACGTTATTGATCAGAATGTTTTGAGAGATGTTTTGATCTAATACATTTTAACTCTTTTTCCTTTTCCTCCTATCCTTTCTGTCTCTTTCACTTGTATCTAACCCTTACTACACATGGCCTGTTTGAACCTTTATTTTCTTTCGTTCTACTTCAAGGCTTCGTGCCTTTCAAAACGTGTAACTATGGCATGTCGGAGTATCTGGTTACCTATTAATCACGCACCTAAAACCTTGATCTTTCACATTTTTGTTTATCATGTGGGTGTCATTGTATTACACAGCCTTGAAAAAGCGCTTGGCCGGTTGGCCTTGCGGGCGAAACACTTTTGGTGTAGTGGCTAAAAGGGAGGAGTTGGGGAACAAAGACTTGTGCCATCATACAATAAAATAAACTTATGAGATGAAATCACAATGGTGCAATTCTTTTTTAACATTTTGCTCATTAATTGCATTCTTTGCCACTACATTGTTTGTTTTTTAAGTTGCAATTAAAGATATTATCTTCAATAGATTAGGACGGTGATTTTAATAAAACTTTACAAATATATAGGGTGGGTTCTTGTACGTGTCTATCCATAGTGAAAGCAGTTTGAAGCTTATTAACAACAAATAATCCTGTAAGTCTCACAGGACTAATTTTTGCGCAGGATATACCATCCTCGTGTTATGCGCAGGTGGTTCGCGGGTTTCGGTCCAGCTGGTTCCCTCTCTCCAGTTGGCAACTTGTCACTAAGTCTGTGCTTGGCCAGAGGGTCTAGGGCACCTAAAATTGGGCTGTATTAGGTAGAGGATTTACAATAAATGCCTCAGGGACACTGTATGGCATTCTGGAGAGCCTCTGCTACTGTGATGTCTTCTGTTTCTACCTGCCTTGTAGTTTATTGAGAAAGAAGGACCCAGCAATAATGGGGAATGACAGAAGAGGTAGCGGGAAGGTAGTAGTGGCAGTGAAGGTTAGGTACACTATGGGGGATATGTACAACAGAAGTGGCGGAGTGAGGCGTAAGCCGTCATGGCTTAACGCCTCACTCTGCCACTTCTGAAACGCAAGGCAGCACCATATTTACAACGATATGGTGTAGCGTTGCGTTTCCCCCTGCGATGGCGCTACACTTGGCAGTGTAGCACCAATGCAGGCACCCTTGCACTAGTGCAAGGGTATCTGCGTGAATGGGAGGATTGTTTATGTGTAGGAAGGTGTCCCTTCCTGCACATAAACAATCCTGAAATGCCATTTTGTCACTTTCATGTGTGCTGCTTAATACAGCACGCATGAAAGTCACAAAATGGCTTTTTTTAACCCCTTCGCCGCGGCAGGAATTCCACCGCGGCGCTGGGGGGGGTTTGGGGGCAGCGCGGTGGCGCTGTGCTTGTGACGGAAGCACTCCGTCACGAGCCACGGTTGAGCTGTGCTCATGACGGAGTGGTTCCGTCACGTCTCCACCCACTGCGCTAATCGCCCGCACAGGCGGGGAATTAGCGCCGCGTGGGCGGAGCGGCGGCCAACGGCCGCAGCATGACGGAACCACTCCGTCATGAGCACAGCGCAACCGTGGCTCATGACGGAGTGGTTCCGTCATGAGCAGGGAAGGGGTTAATAAAGATTGTTTATGTACAGGAAGGGGAACCTTCCTGTACAAAAACAAACCATGGCATTTTGCTTTTTCCATGTGTGCAGCACAAGGCAGCACACATGGAAAAAGCAAATACGGGGAGAAATAATGCATTTCTCCTCGTTTTGCCAACTTAAGACCAGGTTTAACCTGGTCTTAATTTTGGGGCCGCCTCCTATGTACTCCGCCCATGTACATAGGGGGCAGCGTCAAAATCAATGGGTTCTGCGGTGGAACTCCCACCACAACACTCACTGCCCACCCCTTTTCACGCTAACCATAGTGTGAAAGGGGGCCTTATGTACAAGGCAGCGTTAAGCCACGTTAAGTGGCTTAACGCTGGCTTGTAAATAAGGCTAAGCCCCTATCACCACCACAATGTCAATAAAAGTGATGTTGTGGTGCCAATAAGGGCTTGTACTTATGCCCCTATGTTTCATTTAATGCCCCTACATGTTCATTGCTGTAATGCTACTATGTCAAAGGAAATGATCTTATTCTGCGCATTCAATGGCAGAAGCAGGCACAAAAGGGAGCAAACAGGAAGCAAAATAGTTCTGGGTGCCATTTTATCCAGATCTTGGATCCCTGTTTTCAACAAGGATTCTCCACTGCTGCCCACGACCTATTGGGCTGCGCTCCTCTCACATGGTTCTGGGTCTGAATTTCTGGCAATTTGTATTTGTGTGTTATGGGCTATCTCAGGGCTGAGCTGGCTCTTAAGCAATCCATCCAAGAAAGAAAGCTGTCCATACCTCCTGGTTGGCTAGCACCATAAGCAAAATCACTAAAATAAAACAGAAAGGCCCTTGAAAGACTCTAGAAAAAAAACGTACAGCAATTTGAAAGGAAATCACTCCAGAATCTATAATGCCAGGGTGAAGAAATCAATAAAAGCACACTACTCACATCGTAGCTCTACATCCTCATGCCGCAACAAAGATACGTCATAAAATTGCAGGATCCAGCATGCTCATTTTCAAACTAGACCCACTGCCATTAACTATGTGACTCCCTGGCTAATCATTTAAGAAAACACATAGGGCCTCATTTATGCTGTGAAACAGGCATAATATATTGACGAAGTAGCGTTCTAGAAGTGGCGCAATAAAATCTGATAGATTTCAATGTGCCAGGGTAACGTCCACCCTGCATACATTATACCTGGCACAGGTATAATGTGGCGCAGGGGTTTACAAAGTGACGCATCTGCCTAGATGCGTCACTTTGTAAACAGGGCGCAACATGACACATTTTATTCGCCACGGTGCGTCACAAAAAGTGAAGGAACGGTGGCACAAAAGTGTCGCTTGGCCTCATAAATAAGGCCCAAAGTACCTTAATATTTATGTAAAAAATTAAAAACATCCTAACCCATATCCCACCATCAACCTATCTACCATCATGGCATGAAACTACTCATCTTCAAACCTCTTGCACCAGTAACAATGGGAACTTTCCCAAAATATGTCAAAATGTCTTCTATTAATGATATACTAAAAGATCTGGTATGGATCACTCCGATCCTATAAACCACTGATAAAAAGTGAATGTTCCTTTTATAGGTAAAGTGATTGGAAGTTCTGCATCCAAACAAATATTGACATTTGTTGTAGACAAAAAACTGCCGACTAGGGCCGGACTGGGAATTCAAAGCAGCCCTGGCAATTTTCTCTGACCAGCCTTTAGTGAAGCACTACCTAGCCCCGCGAGGCTGAAAATACTTGCTTGCTGCTTTTGTTACTGGGGGCTGATATTACAGCAGTGCTGCAAAACGGTCCCCCAGTAACATAACCAGGCCCCACCACTGCAGAACCGGCCCCCACCCTTCCAACCTCCTGGGGAAATGCCCGATGCCCACTACGGCCGGTCCGGCCCTACTGCTAACTACCAAAATGGTTTCCATCCAGGTCTTGAGACTGTTGCATTGTGGACTGCAATGATATCATAACAACTGTTGACTTAAACAAATTAGCTGCCCTATTTGATCTACCATCAATGTTCAACATGGTTCTCCACCTTATACTCCAACAGAGGCTTCATGACATAGGAATTTAAGTTGCTGTCTTGAACTGGATTACTTCATAACCCTATGACAGGACGTTCACCATCTCACTTCACCCCTTCATCTTGGAACCATTAGGCCTATCAACAGGCATACTCGAAGGCCCAAACTTTGCTCCACTCCTGTTCAACATCCACCTCAGTCTTCTACCTATCCTGATATCCTCTTTTACCCCCAACTCCTATGACTATGGTGATAACATATTGATCTTTCTAATGCGCAAAATGCCAACTGATTTTGTCTGTGATACCATGAGGAAAATGTTTACAATTAATGTATTATTGTATTCCAACTAATCATATCAAGTGCAACACTACAAAAAAGGAGGTTCTTGCATGTGGCAACAGGTCTTAATACCAGCCATCAAACATCTGGCCTCATAAACCAAGACCACGACCAGCAATTTCAGCCCAGGTAGAGAAGCAAGGAGTGATTATGATGAGATGCCTTTGACAAATCCTCCCATACTTTGGGTCCATGGAAAAGTCCAAGCTATAAATTCATTGGTACTCTCACGTTGTGACTGCACAAGTGGGCTGTATCTTGGAGCACCCTTGTTTTTATGGTATTCTGACAAAATATTCTTGCCAAAATATCGTGAGACGCAAATATCGTTTCAAAATACTGTGATGTCAAAAATATCTTTGGACAGAATATAAGAGACAAGAATAGTGTTTATAATATTTTTTAATATAGTTGTAAATAATATTTTTTTATTATTTAGTTGCACTTTAATGGTTTTAATGTTGTTAATTATTTCTAGTATAATTTAGTTTTTTATATTTGTAATATAGTTAACACTTTTTTACTTTTATATCTTTTTTCGGAACAGAAGGGTGTGGATGTTTTTGAATAATATTTTTAATTCACATAACATTTATTTTTTATAAGTTTTAATTTAATTATTTAAATCTTTTTTTGTTATTTAATTAATCATTTAAAAAAGTTGTCTTTTTAATTGTTTAATTAATAATTGATTGAGAATTATTTAATTGTTTTTTTATTTTTCATAATAATTGTGTTCTGGTTAAGATTTTGTATTATAATTGATTTTATAGTGTTATTGCTGTTTTAAATAATGTGTAATGTCGTTTTTGTTATTTTTTTGTTTGGTTTTGTGGTTATTTGAATTTTAGGGTAATAGGATCTGAAGTGTTTTAAATCTATTTTTTCACTTTTGTTATTGTTGTAATTGTTATATAGTTCCAACACTTTCCCTACTGTTGTTTATGTTGGAGTTAGGACAGCAAATATGGCCCATCCAAAATCTAATACTTACCCTTATGTTGGGCAGCTGGAATGAGAGTAATACATTTGAACACTGCAGCATATTTTGTATCTGTTTTTTTAATTGTTTTAATATCTATTTTCTGTTTTTATTTTCAAAGTTTGCTTCACATAAATTTGTTCTTATAATTTACTTTTTATAGTAATATTTTTCATTAAATTATTGTGATGTTATTCTATATTCTTTAAAATATGTTATTATCTAGTTGTGGAGAATTATAATTAATTATTGTTATTTTTTATTATGTTTAAATAATAATTTTAATTTAAATGCTATGTTAAATATTTTTGTGATTATTTAAAAGGTCCTACACCCTCGTCTCTTTATCCATATTGATGCTTAGACACTGGCAGCAGCTATAATCAATCTGTATGTGACAGTGTGTTTTATGTAGTGCTTTTAATGCACTGCAAATACCAGATCCCCAATTTAAGTGACTTAATTCCCCTGCACAGGATTCAAAGTAGGTAGACCGGTCACTTTTAAAGCAATCTATGGGAATGCACCACTCTTCCTTCATCAAGATCTCCGTATGTATTGTCAAGCAAGACCTCTGTGCTCAATGTTATCTCTACTACTGACTGTGTCACCCTTCAAAAGGCACACACCAGTGGACCGTTCTTTTCAACTAGTCAGCCAAACCTGGGAACACAATGGCTGCTTGAATAAGAAGAAATAAAAACATATTAGAATCCGAAACGACTTAGAAACATGGGGACATATTTATGAAATAGTGGTGCACTGCATCACTGGGAAACTACAGAAATGCACAGTATTTAAAGCATACTGCGCATTCCTAACTTTTCCCCCTGCACTGACGCACAATGGGATGCCTAGCGCCAACGCAGGCACCCTTGCACCATGGTGCAAGGGTGTCTTCGTTGCATGCAGGATCATTTTATGCAGGAAAGGACAGCTTCCTATACAAAAACAATCCTGAGAGGCTTATTCCTTCATGTGTGCTGCAGAATGCAGCCCCCATAGAAAGAGGAAGTAACGAGGAGGAGAAAAAATGATTCTCCTTATTATGCCTCTCCTGGGGTGGTAAATCTTTTTGGCGTGTTCCGAGATTTAAAAGGTCTTGTAAATATGGGAACACGTCAAAAACCATGGGAGCTGTGTGGGAACACCGCCTTCCCAGGGCAGAGTAACGCAAAGTAGTGATTTGTGCTTCGATGCATTACTCCAGAGGTTTGGAGCCACTCAGAGCCACACAAAATGGCTTTGCGTGGCTTCAAAAATCGGACTTAAGGTTTGCGCCGCTCTTGTACCACGTTGCGTGGTTCAAGAGTGACACAAACCAGGTCATAAATATGGCCCATAGCTCTTTCTATCCCGATATCCTCATGATACAAAGACCCTAGTGCAGCTACAAATGCTCCACCAATCCTATTATGCACAGACCACCATGGTAAAAATGGGTAGGTCAACCGAGACCTGTTGTCAAAGGTGATGCAGCCAGGTTGGCACATTCTTTCATATTATATGGGACTTCCCAGAGATACAACGGTTCTGGGAGTCCAGGGTTACTTGTATAAATGAGCTGTGTGGGAGCAATTTGGGCTCCTTGTGGAAATATGGATTTTTATGATCAGTTATGTCCCCTATCTTGGACCCCAACGGTTTCATGTATGAATCACAAGTACATGTATGTTTCCTCCAGTTCCAGTTATGAAGACGCAAACACATGTGCGTCCACCGTCAACATGTCCTCTTTCAGATCAGCCATGAATAGGCCGGATATTCCATTCCTAAGTATGAAAGGCCACCGGCTTTATATGGTTCACTTATGCCATTTTACAGTCCAGGCAAGTAGGCCCTGATTCTGTCATCAAACTTTTCTTGCTGCCTCTGAAACTCCAGTCTGAGCCTGCATCTGTGACCATGAACTTTGTCTCATTCCCTGCGCGGCTCACGAAGCCTGACATCAGCCTGCTGCCTGCCAAAAACTGTATTTCACCTTCGAAATTATCTGCTCCGCTCCCTGCCCAACGCATTCCTGTCTAGTAGTTTAAGTAAACATTCTTCCAGCTACCGAGCAAAGGCCCGGCTTCTCTGTCTTTACGCAAGTAATTCATAGCCCTATTATTATGGAAGACTTCTGCCCTCGCATCTAGTGTAGACACTTAGACGGTTGTACACGCACTAACAGTCAGTATAGTCAGTATAGAATAAGATTCTACTCTAAGAAGACCTCTCTTTTGGATAACATAGTTCTTTAAACATAGGATGTTAGATATGATTTGGGATTAGGTTGACTTGACCCTCCAGACTTCTGTCGCCACATGTAGAGCTAAATGTCAAGTCCCCTTCACCCCCTAGTTGCACGTCAATCACACGTCATGCTGCTGCGCGCGCATTTCTGCCAAGTATTTCTGCTGACATTGCGAAATTCTTTCATGGAACCACCCTATTATGACATCACACCTGATGACGTTCTTTAGTCACACCCAGTTACGCCTATTTTTGCTACGTATGTATCTTTTATCTACACTATCAATTGTTACGCCTCTTGCATTTGCTTCACTGTAATGCCTATTGTATAAAAGTGATTAATTATCAATAATGTATGTACTTCACTTCCTGAACCTCCGTGGTGATGGAACTTGGAGTCGCCGATTCGAATCGTCCATTGGAATAAAGCCCATTCCGAACCTCTAATACCACGGATTCTGCCTCTTATTTACTGAGCTATTTTTATTATGTTCCTGTATCAAATTAAGTCCCGGTAATTAAATTATTTACCACATGAATGGCGCCCGAATAGGGACACTTTCTCATCTCACGCGCCGGCGGTGCGTTGCAGGCCCGGTCTCCTGCCACAGCTGGACGGACAACAACGCGTACCAGCAGGATTTCCTGTATCTCCCTCCGGTCAAGCGGGGGCGACTGAGGCTGCGATCAACACCCAGACGAGGCGGTGAGAAGTGCGAAGTATCCCGACCAGAGCCTAGCTGAGAGAGCAAGATCCGAGGTATACAGAGGCCCACCAAGTTCCGAAGTGTCCGAAGTTGTCGAGTCGAGTCCAGTCCGGTCCAGTTCAGTTCCGTTCCGAGGCCTTCCGTTCCGAGCTACCCGGTGAGTACCATTACTGGGGAGGCGTTCTGACGTGCACATAGGTTGTGCCGGTCAAGACGGGTTTGGGTACACAAATCCGGTCTGCACTGTTTTAGCAGTGTATCTGTACTGTTTAGCAGTATATCTAGTATATCAAGTATATAAATTCAGAATAATTCAGTTAATGCCGAGTATTATGTTTAGTGATTAAGTTTTCCTTAGATCGTCATCATCATCGTTGTTCAGTTAAATGTTAAATGTTAAATGTTTTAAATACGTTCTGCATATTGTGGTGTGAATGACTGTTCATTATCGTGTTTATTGTATTAAGTTTGTTCAAAATCAAGTATCAGATCAGTTCTCAATATGCCGCTCTTTTCGAAATTAAGACAGATCACAACTAGAAAAGGGGTACTCGAAGAAGCCGTTCCTATTCCTCCTAGGGACACTCCAGGGTACTTCATGTATCACAAACACGGCTTAGACGCTATATTATTTCTTGATTTATGGGTAGACTACACCAAGGAATTACCAGAAAGTCAGAGGTGGCCCGCAGCTGGGACCTGGGATGCAGAGTGCATCATGAAAGTAGAGGAAGAGTTATGGAAAAGGAAAGTCAGACAGTCACAAAAAGACGCCGTTGAGTTATGGCGTAAAGAATCTCATAGACGTACAGAAAAAGCACTCCGACAGGAAGAGAAAAATAAAGAGAATTCAAATAAAGTCCGAGAAAATCTATTAATTGAAGAAGGTACACGAGTGAAATCAGAACAAGTAGACAGACAAAGAAATGCCCTTATGAATGGTATGTATCCCCTCCTGGCCGAGGGATTACCTAAGGCCACTCCGGAGATACCAAAAGACTTGCCACCCCCATTGTTCCCAATAAAAATGCATCCTAAGGGGCATCCTAGAACCGCAGAAGATGTTTTTCTTTCCTCATATTTAGATGACGCAGCTCCCGAGTATGCTAACCCCGCCCCACATAGACCGCCTGCCAGGGAGGTTCAACGCCAAGATCCAGTATCTGTATCTCTACAGCAACAAATCCAGACACAAGTTCCGGGAAGCACATCTGTTTCCACATCTGTTCCTGCAGCTACTTCTATAGCTGTGTCCACACCTATAGTTGCCGTATCACGTTCAACGAATCCTTTCACGCCCGATACCCCAGACGGGGCTACTGGAGGTGCTACCAACATTTTTTCTACGCCACCCAGAGTAAATAAACTTACCTTTCAAGAATCAGCACATCCACGTACCCCCAAACTCATAAATGCCCGCACGCTTAAGGAACTTCTTATAGATTGTAGATATGACCCTGTGCCCGGCAAAGAGGACGAAATGATCATGGCATCATTACGTATCAGACGAGCCGCGGTGTATTTAGGGAAATTACCAGGAATGACTGCGCATCTAGATAATATATACCATTTTGTCCAAACAGGGCGAGATTCTGAATGTATTAACAGAGCTATGGAATACCAGAAAGTGGAGATACAGGGGGAACTGTTACGTTTCCTCATAAATTGTGTGATCAGAAATCAAGACCGACCGGGGGTAGATCCGGAAGCAATGCAAACTCTTACCAGATGGAGCCAGAATATATCAGAAGGGAGACACGATAAGCAAAATTGTATAATAGCCATGTGCCGAAAGATCCGTAAAGAAATAGAACGCCTACACGAAGAGAGATTAGCGGTAGACCAGTTCGATCAAAGCGAGGAGGAAGGATCAGGACTGCCCACAGGACAGTCAGATACCATAGCCTATGTAGGTAGAGGAAGATCTTGTAATAGTACTAGATGTTTTATTGACCCGATACGTCCGATATGTCCAGATAATAACAGGAATTTCCAAACACCTATAATAAATATAAGGTCCCCCGAGCATTCGTTCCAAGCCGCTGACAAATTACTCCGAGAACGAAGGGGTTATCATTTACTCGATTCTATGGATGAACAAGAATTAGCCAGGTCAGCCGTTCATTGGGTTGACAGTCCCGGAAAATATGGTGATGATACAGTAGCACACACATTTTTGAACCTCACCCCAGATGAACAGCGTTTAGCTGGGATTTATATGATTCAACAACTCCTTATACTATATAAAAGTCAACATTCAGATCCTGGTCCCTTACCTGATATATTGACTGAACTACTCACGAATAGATGGAGAGGTTCAGGTACTAAGTTAATTAGAGAAATACTAGAATCAAGAAAGCAGTATATTCTCTTTGTATGCCCAGAACATGTCTCACTGCCCATCAAGGAAAGAACGACGTATTACATGGACAGACAGAATCCCTTACGAGAAGTACACCCAATAAAAGGCGAGGACAATGAGTTTAAACGTGTATTTGTATATACACCCATATCGAAAATAGAATTGTTACAAATGAAGAAAGTGGTACCCAGTCATGACAAAGACCCAGCGGGTTTCCACCGAGAAATTAAAGACATGTTACTCATGGGAGAGTATACCTATCCCGACATTATGACTATATTAAAGGTATTAATGCCTGCTGGCATTTATGAAAAACTCAAGGAAAAAGAGTGGGAGGTGGGAGACCAAAAGATAGACTGGTCAGCATTAGAAACAGAAGAAAAGGCCCGAACTGCAGGAGCAGGGCTTGGGGATAAAACTAAAGCACTACCAGGTTTACTAGTACAGGTACTGCCACGTTTATTAACTACGAAAAAAGAAGACTGGGGTACAATTTCAGCCTGTAAACAAAAGCAAGATGAAGACACTAGTGATTTCTATGCCCGATTTGAAAAATGTTTTGGTATTAATAGTGGCATAAAAGCAAGTAGCGAATCATACCCACATCTGTTTGTGACAAAATTAGTTGAAAATTCCTTGCCCCAAGTGAAGAATAGAGTATTAAAATTCGAGAGTACCTGGCAAGGTAACACTCCATCACAAATGTTACAAATGTTACAGTATCATCACAATAGAATTAGGGAGGAACAAGAACATGAACAGAGACGCATGAAAGACACAAAAATGAAAATGCTAGTCTCCCAGACAGTTCCAGCTGAGGGACATAAAAAGGGTACGACACATTCCGGTGATTCAGCAGGACCTGTAAAAGGGACATGCAACTATTGTAAACAGCCAGGACATTACATACACGATTGCCCGGTCCTGAAGCGTAATATCGCCACAGGTATTACAAAGGAAAGACCACGGCCACCTAGACAGGATCAGAATGAACAAGGAGCCCCGCAGCATGCACAGTCCATGCCAGCTCCACAACAGTCTGTACAGTTTGTGCCAGCTGCACCAGCGCTGCCTGTTGCTGCCACACAAACCACGACACAACAGCTGTACCAGACCGCACAGTACGACTATCCTGATTATCAACGATACGCATGAACCAGCCTAGAGAGGGAAGTTGACTTACCCCTTATCGAGGTCCCTGTAGACCAAGAAGGACCTTATGTACATAGTGAATTATTAGGCCAAGATAGAAAATTTTTACTTGATACAGGGGCAAGTCGAACAACCATAAAACGTAGTGAAGTTCCAGGGGCACCCCTCTCAGGCTCACAGAATATTTCCCTTGGTTTTTCAGGAAAACCTATTGTTAATGAAGTATCACAGCCTCTTCCACTTACGATAGGACCTTTGACCCGAACTACAGATTTATTGCTTACTAAATCATGTCCAGAAAACTTGTTAGGTATAAAAACACTGAAAGCTCTAGGAGCTATAATATGTTGTTCTCCGGAAGGAGTAAGATTGTTTTTACGTGATTTTAAAGGTCACTATGTGTCTAGAGACATGGATCCCCGACTGCAGACTTTACCTACACATTTATGGGCACAAGGCCCTACTGATGTTGGTTGCATGAATATTACACCATATCGAGTTACACTAAAGGCAGGAGTGGTACTACCACGAATGCGACAATACAAGTTACCACCAGATGCTGTAGTGGCGTTACTGCAAATCATTGACGAGCTCATTGCCCAAGGAGTGGTTGTGGAAACTGACTCCAATATATGTAATTCACCGATAATTCCTATTCTTAAACGAACAGATCCAAAGGCCCCGCCAGTATATCGATTGGTTATTGATCTGCGCGAATTGAACAAGTGCATTGTGCCACAATTCCCTGTGGTCCCAGATATCTCGTCATTACTGACAGCTATTGATTCCGAAGCAACATTCTTTACTGTAATTGATCTCAAGAATGCCTTTTTCAGCATCCCAATAGATCCGGAAAGCCAATACTTGTTCGGATTTAGTTTAAATGGACGTAGCTTTAAATTCACACGCGCACCTCAAGGATTTACAGAAAGCCCCAGCATCTATAGCCAAGCACTGAAACGAGAACTCGACAGTATCCACATGCCAGTAAACACTGCCCTGCTTCAATATGTCGATGATCTGCTGATCACCGCTAGAAGCGAACCCGAATGTGAGAAAGCATCACTGACAGTTTTACAATTTCTAGCCGAAAAGGGGCACAAGGTGTCCCCTTCTAAGCTGCAATTCTGTGTCCAGCGAGTTGTTTATCTTGGACACTCGCTGTCCAAGGAGGGAAGGCAGCTTACACCCGACCGCATTCAGTTAATAGCTAACATGCCAATACCCAAGACACAAAAGGAGGTGCGGGCTTTCATAGGCCTCACTTCATATTGTAGGCAGTGGATCCCTCAGTATGCATTTCTAGCAAAACCACTCATTCAATTGACAACACAGGAGGCAGCCACATCGACTGTTCTCCCTTGGACTCAGGAACATACCCAAGCTTTTGAAAGCCTAAAGAAAGCCTTATGCTAAGCACCTGTTTTAGCAACACCATGTTACAATAAACAGTTTACACTCTTTGTTACAGAGCGCGAAGGTACTGCCTTGTCAGTACTCACACAGGAACAAGCAGGATCACACAAACCATGTGCTTATTTTTCTAGTACATTAGATCCCGTAGCTCAGGCTTTGCCTGCATGTCTAAAATCAGTGGCAGCAACAGCTTTAGCAATCAGACAAAGCGATGCCATAGTGTTAGGACATCCATTGACAGTTCAAGTACCACATGCAGTAGAGGTTCTCGTGAATCGAACGCAAACACAACACTTGACTATAGCGCGACTTACAGGGTATGAATTAACATTGTTCCAACCACATATAGAAATCAGACGTTGTAACACATTGAATCCTGCCACACTTTTACCTGTAATCGGAACAGACCCACTAGCTCATGACTGTATTGAAGTTATTACAATAACGACGAAACCCAGACAAGACTTGACAGATGTCCCATTGTCAGACCCAGATCTGACGTTGTATGTAGATGGTTCATGTATGAGAACAAGTACAGGAGAGTTAGTGGCCGCTTACGCAGTCACAACAGACACTGATATCATTGAAACAAATTGCATAAATACATTGTCAGCTCAAGCCGCAGAGCTCATCGCTCTGACACAAGCCTGTATTCAAGCCACAAATAAAAAAGTCAACATATACACTGATTCACGTTATGCATTCGGAGTTGTACATGACTTCGGCGTGCTGTGGCGAGAGAGAGGTTATTTAACTTCTCACAGTGCCCACATTCAGCACGGACCCCTCATTCATGCCTTATTAGATGCAATACATCTACCCACTGCAATATCAATTATGAAATGTAAAGCTCATACGAAAGTTACTGATATCATTTCTCAAGGCAATGATCTAGCTGACAGAACAGCTAAACAGACTGCTCAAACTCAAACATCCGACATGACAAAGACAATAGTCCCGACGCCAACACATTGTATGACGGTTAAAGATCCCGCTCTTGACGTAATTGACATACAGACACATGCTACACCAGACGAAATAAAGAAATGGACTGAATTAGGAGGGATCCAAACGGATCAAGGATGGATGACGAAGGAAAAATCTGTGTGGTTCCTTCCTGATTCAATGGTCCAAGTCATTATTAACACTATACATAGTCCAGCGCATCTAGGAGAAAAAGCTATGCTAGACAGCATTCAACACATTTGGTTCAATAAACATTTACGAGCAGCAGCTAAACAAAAAGTTCGTACCTGTATGATCTGTTGTCAGTTCAACCCAGGAAAAAGCGTTCCCGTAGAACAGGGTGGATTTCAGCCTCCTGATCACCCTTTTGAAGTCCTCCAGATGGATTATATCCAGATGGAACGATGTCGAGGATTCAAATATGTTCTCGTAGTTGTCTGTGCTCTTTCCCGTTGGACAGAGGCATACCCGGTTTCAGATTACACTGCCCCGACTACTGCCAAACAGTTGGTTCGAGAATTCTTCCCACGATACGGTTTACCACGTGTTGTCTACTCAGATAACGGCCAGCCGTTCTCATCCGAACTAATGAAACACGTTTCACTTTTGTTAGGCTATCAGTGGAAATTCCACTGTGTCCGACACCCCGAGGCAGCAGGTCTCGTAGAAAGACATAATCAGATCCTGAAAATTAGATTGTCCAAAATATGCAGAGAGAAAGGTGTCGACTGGGTAGTAGCATTACATGAGAATGGTAGCACACTCTCGAACAGGGCTATCCCCGTATGAGGTGATCTTTGGCAGACCACCAAATATGTGGGGGACGCCTATACCACGCAAAATAACTGATATTGACTGTAATATGCTGACAGATTATTTGGCTTCCTTGATGTCTGCACTACAATCTTGTCGTTCACAGGTAGCTGCAGCTTTTCCTGACAACACTGAGGTGAAACCCCATGACGTAGTCCCGGGGGACCTGGTCTTAGTGAGGAACTTTGATCGGAAGACTCAGCTGGATCCTAGGTGGAAGTCGCCGCAACTGGTCTTGCTCACCACAAGGACAGCCGTGAAGATCGAAGGCAGGAAAGGCTGGATACATTCAAGTCATATCAAGAAATTTCATGGACTACCATCGGATGTAAATACCACACCTCGTGTGTCTTCACCCATTGACTCAAAACTTCCTTTGGTTGAAATGAATAATCACGAACAATATAAACTAAAACTCAGGTCTAACCAGTCGGGCAATTTGATTGTTTAAGTCCTCTCCAAGGTGAAGCGGTTGAATTTGTCTCTGACATGTATCCCTTAGACCTGAATAGAGAAATCACCCGAAAAATGCTGAAACGACATGCGTACTGTAAATCACTGCATAGTCATTGCACAGTGACGTTATTAATTTTGTTTTTCTTAAGTCTTTTAATAATTACTGCAAGTATATTGTTGCACATATATTATCCTATTTCTAGACATGTTTATAATGTTACTGCTGAACATTCTTTTAGTGAATTACCTCCGCTTGAGTTGTCTTATAGATTTGCGCTGCGCAATAACACGTTTATTAGTATGTTACATCATTCCCATCAGGTTAGCAATGCTACAAATTGTTGGATATGTGGCCGACTCCCTCCCTATCAGAATTATAAAGGAATTCTACCTCTCTTTCCATACCCGTTCACACACAACGGCTCCTGTGGAGCATGGTTTAGTTTAATTAATTCCCTAGATTCGAATTCTGCAGTTTATCAAGATAACTGGGTATGGGGAAATTTGAACTTAGTTTTACTTAAGGTCTGCTACCCTAACAAGGAGGGACTTCCCAAAAGAACAGGAACTGATCTAGAAAATGAAGTGTATGGATTAGGTAATTTTACGCTTAATCTTATGATCTTAAATGTCGAATCCGAAGCTACTCCAATTTTACCCGCTATGTCAATATTTCCAGTAAAAGGTGAATTATGTGTAAGAAAGAATGGTTCCATACATATGGGCCATAGTAGATGCACCACTGTAATAGAATTTAGTGATCAAGGCAAGTCGACATTTAGAGCTTCCCGCCATTCCTATTTCATATGTGGTCAGACGGCATATGTACGTTTGCCTCTAGATTGGGATGGTACCTGCTATATTGGATTCCTTTTGCCACCTGTTTTCCTAGCTCCTCCTGATTATCACAGAAATACTCATTTAGTACGCAATAGAGAAAGGAGAGATCTCCCAATAGTCGATTACACTGAAACAGCATGGGAAAAATACACAGATTTCAATAAAGGTCTCTTTCCCTATATAGGTACCGTTACTAATAGTAAGCTGATACGTAGATTAACTAGAACCCTTGAAGCAGTAGTGAACGAAACTATTTCCGCCTTAGGCAATTTAACAGAAGAGCAGTCTGCTATGCGGATTGTTGTGCTTCAAAATCGTCTTGTCCTTGACGTCATCCTGGCCGATAGGGGCGGAGCTTGTAGGGTCATCGGATCAAGTTGTTGCATTTTCATACCAGAAAATTCGCCATCTGTATATAAAGCCATAACTCGCCTTCATAAGATTGTAAGCCAGATACACCAGAATCCAGGCACCTGGACTTGGTCCGGTTGGTTTTGGAATGTATTATCTACCTTTGGATGGAAGGTCCTATCCTTCCTAGGTATTGGCCTTCTCATACTATTCAGTTGCTGTCTATGTCTACAATGTGGACCAGCGATCTGTGGTCTGTGTGCCACATCGTGTATTCCATCACCAAGATTTCATTCATCCCGGAAGAAAAAAGAAGAACAAATGATGCTATATGAACAGATCAATGGATTGATGAAGATTGATATCTCTTGACGGGCAAGTAGGGGACAAGGAGGGAATGTGGAAATATGGATTTTTATGATCAGTTATGTCCCCTATCTTGGACCCCAACGGTTTCATGTATGAATCACAAGTACATGTATGTTTCCTCCAGTTCCAGTTATGAAGACGCAAACACATGTGCGTCCACCGTCAACATGTCCTCTTTCAGATCAGCCATGAATAGGCCGGATATTCCATTCCTAAGTATGAAAGGCCACCGGCTTTATATGGTTCACTTATGCCATTTTACAGTCCAGGCAAGTAGGCCCTGATTCTGTCATCAAACTTTTCTTGCCTTCTGCCTCTGAAACTCCAGTCTGAGCCTGCATCTGTGACCATGAACTTTGTCTCATTCCCTGCGCGGCTCACGAAGCCTGACATCAGCCTGCTGCCTGCCAAAAACTGTATTTCACCTTCGAAATTATCTGCTCCGCTCCCTGCCCAACGCATTCCTGTCTAGTAGTTTAAGTAAACATTCTTCCAGCTACCGAGCAAAGGCCCGGCTTCTCTGTCTTTACGCAAGTAATTCATAGCCCTATTATTATGGAAGACTTCTGCCCTCGCATCTAGTGTAGACACTTAGACGGTTGTACACGCACTAACAGTCAGTATAGTCAGTATAGAATAAGATTCTACTCTAAGAAGACCTCTCTTTTGGATAACATAGTTCTTTAAACATAGGATGTTAGATATGATTTGGGATTAGGTTGACTTGACCCTCCAGACTTCTGTCGCCACATGTAGAGCTAAATGTCAAGTCCCCTTCACCCCCTAGTTGCACGTCAATCACACGTCATGCTGCTGCGCGCGCATTTCTGCCAAGTATTTCTGCTGACATTGCGAAATTCTTTCATGGAACCACCCTATTATGACATCACACCTGATGACGTTCTTTAGTCACACCCAGTTACGCCTATTTTTGCTACGTATGTATCTTTTATCTACACTATCAATTGTTACGCCTCTTGCGTTTGCTTCACTGTAATGCCTATTGTATAAAAGTGAATAATTATCAATAATGTATGTACTTCACTTCCTGAACCTCCGTGGTGATGGAACTTGGAGTCGCCGATTCGAATCGTCCATTGGAATAAAGCCCATTCCGAACCTCTAATACCACGGATTCTGCCTCTTATTTACTGAGCTATTTTTATTATGTTCCTGTATCAAATTAAGTCCCGGTAATTAAATTATTTACCACATCCTCCGCAAAATAGTGCCTATTGAACATCTGGGACGAGACAGATCTAAACCGAATTGAGAGTATATGGACGACCCTGGGACTGTTAATAGCCAAGCGAAACATTGCAAGACTGTGAGGGTGAAGAAGATACCACAATTGGTGCATGTTGGCTGAGAAGGTGATGCATGAAGGTTGTGGCTGTCCCCAGAAATGGGCGGGAGGGGAGGGGACACAGAGAATGATTAACATTGAAGGGGAATTGTAGCTTATGGACACGTCGGTGTGCAGCAGTGTATAGTTTTTGTTCTTTACAGACTCATCAATAAAAAGTTGGTTTTTTTGAAGTTGCAAAGGCCCTGATTATGGGTGGGTCTGCTTTTTACCTTTTTGCCCAGGGGTTGAAATTCTGACCTGCTTTGTCTCCACACACCCAGTAATCACTGGGTTGGTTAAATACATCTCCGTTTGCTACATTTCGACAGGTCAAGCTTGTCAAACTTTAATAGGGGAAATGTGCACTGTGCTAACCGTATCATGTGCATTTTGGTGCATTAAGCACTAAAATCAGCATGTTATTCCCCAAAAACTCAGAATAGACGCTATTTATCGCACTCGATAAATAACTAAGGACCAGATGCATGAACACAAATTCCAATAGACACAGAATGGGCAAAACCCTTCGATGCATCTGGACCTAAATAACGTACCCTGTGTATCTTAATTTATCAACTATGATAAATAGAGCCTTGATTCCAGCAAACTCTGAATTAGGGCCAGAAGATAAAATATGCAAATTGGTTAGTAGGGGCAACGGCTGCATCTATTTTTGCACTCTCTGCAACACTCCACGCTCATGTGCTGCACTGCATGTGCACCGTCATGTCTCTGAAACTCACGCACTTCAACCAAATTCTCCCCCAGAGGTCATACTTCATTCCTTCTAACCATGCACTCCGAAAAGGGCTCCCAGGTAACACTGGGAACAGAAGCACTAGTCAGGGGCATGAAGCGCTATACAAATGCTGCTGTACAAGGCATTACAAGTCGGCAAGTGTCTTGGCTTTGGCCATCCTGTGAATGTCTTTGCAAATCTCTAAGGTCACGGACTCGTGTGCTACCAATACTCAATCAGTACACAATCCCATTCACCACAAAACTGTGAAGCTGCACTTTCTTTAGCCCCTCGTATCTGAAGTGGAATGTGTTTCAACAGCTTTAATACATTCTTTTCAGATTGAATTAAGTCGGATGTGAATCGTCGGCGCAGTTGTATTTCTTATCGGGTTTCTGGCCGGATTTCACTGTTCCCTCAGGGAGGTGTTCGCCATCGTCTCTTCCTTCCTCCACTCTCCGCTCAGTGTGGGTAATTGGTGTCGAAGATTTGCTGTTTTGCAGCTGGTGTGCGTCGATTCTTCGTGCACCTGGCACAATGCTCCCTCGCATGCCATTCGTTTGACAAAATGCACATTTTATCTGAAGCCAAAAGGGCAAATAAAATCATTATGACGACGCCACAGGGAGCCCCAAAGCAAGCAAGAAAAATGCCCTCGCCCGAATCACTGTTGATTAGCAAAAGATGTAATTGGGGTGCAGCGGGCCCATCACGCTCCTGTGTTCCGGTGCCACAGCACCTGCTGCACCAATGGCGCAGAACCCAGGGCTCAATTAAAACGTCGTGACGTCAAAGGCTAACATAACTAATGACAAAAGGTTCGGCAGAGCTAACATGGGGGCAGATTTACAAGGAAATGACGCATCTGAATAGATGCGTCAGTTTCCTTGCGCCAGTGCCAAATGTCCTTACGCCACCATGGATGCGCTGTATTTACAATACAGTGCTCCAGGGCACAAAGATTAACAGATACGTTAGAAATACTGATGCATCTGTTGGCATTAAAGTGACGCATTGCTGGAGTTGCTCATGAAAGTGACGCAACATACAGAAATGTGCCACAACAGATAGGTGAGTCCCATACAAAAAGCCCTGCGTCATTCCTTATGCCTGGTCTGAGCAGGTGTAGGGATTTTAGCGCAGTGAAGGAGTAGATTGACGCAGTGAAATGTACATTTCACTGTGTCAGTTCTACATGGCTTTTTGCGTGGAACGCCTAGCCTGCATACATTATACCTGATGCAGGTATAACGTGAAGCAGGGCTTTAAAACGTGCCTCATCTCCCTAGATGCATCACGTTGTAATTTGGCCGCATTGTTTGCACAGCCGTTGCGTCAAAAAAGTGACACAATAGCAGCACAAAGAGGCGCAAGTGGCTTGTAAATCTGCCCCATGGAGAGCAAGAGTTGAAAAACTCCTGGAGTACATTTTGGTGACAGAGGTTTCTGAGTAGAAAGCAACCAGAGACTCTGCAAGTCCCGTTCTTTACAACACAAAGGGCCTCATGTAGGTAGCCAAATACCGGTCGGTAACGGCCGAAATTCGGTAAATATGCCGTTACCGACCGGTATTTAGACAAGTGAGATGTAGGAGGCCAAAAACCAGTTTTCGGTAAATATGAAGCGGTAAATACCGATTCATAATTACCGAATTCTAAAATACCGATTCATATTTACCGAATACATATTTACCGATTCGGTAAATATGAAGTGGTAAATATGAATCGGTAAATATGAAGTGGTAAATATGAAGTGGTAAAAGTGAAAATGACATGTAGGAAAAATCGGTAATTAAGAAATCCATGAAATTCGGTAATTAAGAGTCGGTAATTAACACTGAGTGAAAGCAGGTGGTAACCATCAACAGACCATATAAGCAATCCCAAAATGCAACAGCGTGGACAACATGGCCGCTCTGTATGTCATTGCAAGGCGCCTACGTCTACAGGCAGCAGGTCTGAGGATATGGAGACGGGAGGAACGCATCTACAGACAGCGCATCACACTCTTCCAACTGACTGATGCAGAGATACATGAAAGGTACAGGCTACACCCCCAAACCATCATGGACCTGATAAGGGACCTGCACCCACTCCTGGACCAGCCAACAAGAAGGGCGCATGGCATACCCCCACATGTGCAGGTGCTCTGCAGCCTACATCTACTGGCATCTGGCAGTTACCAGAGGGTGATAGCTGCGGTGGGCGGTGTATCCCAGAGTTGCCTATCCCGTTTCTTCAGGAAGTTCCTGGATGCCATGATGCAGAGAATGCATCACTACATCAGCTTCCCAAACACACAGGCTGAACTGCAGAAAACTAAAACTGACTTTTATCACATGGCACAGTTCCCCCATGTCATTGGCTGTATTGATGGCACACACATCCCAATCTGCCCACCAGCTGACACAGAGCACATCTACAGGAACAGAAAGTCCACCCACTCCATCAATGTGCAGGTGATCTGTGATGCAGGGAACATCATCACTGATATTGTAGCGAAGTTTCCTGGGAGCACCCACGACTCTTACATCTTCCAGAACAGTGGGATCTACACACGACTGATTGCCGGGGAATTTGGAGAGGGATACCTGCTAGGTAAGTAACAGTGACGCCCCATGAAACCTGCAAATCATAGTGTATAGAGGCATGTGACTGATGGTTCCCTTTTACTCACCTAGGCGACAGTGCATATGCCTGCCGGTCATTCATCCTCACTCCCTACCTACACCCATCAACCCAGAGTGAGAGACGATACAACGTGGCACATAAATCTACACGCAATGTGGTGGAGCGCACGTTTGGACTACTGAAAAGCAGGTTCCGCTGCCTCCACAAGAGCGGAGGCGCACGCCAGTACACACCGATCAACTGCTGCAAGATCATTGCCACTTGTGCAATGCTGCACAACCTTGCCACGAAGAGAGGTACAGATGTGGAACTAACAGATTTTGAGGACAACGAGGAAGAGTCAGGCCAGCCAGAGGGCAACGCAGCTGGAGTGCCAACTGCAATAGATGGGAGAGAGAGACGGGCAGAGATCACATGCAACTATTTCTGAGTAAGTAAGGGGACACAGCCAGTTGTGGTATGTCATGACGTAGTTTTAATGCGGCACTACGCCATGAAAACAAGATCAAGCCAATCTGGCAACATAGCATATTCACAAGGAGTAAGTCCAGGGTTACGTCACCCATTGGGAATTGGCTACGCAGGGCTGCATCAATGTTTGCGCATACGCGCGGCAGTGTGGGATGGCACGGATTGAGCATCCTCACTACAGCCAACCCCAAGCCGCCTGCTGCTCCTGCGTGCTTCTGGGACGGGGGGTGTGATGCTGCTCCTGCTGCTGGAGTCGATGCTCTCCGCAGCATCCCCTGCAGCAGTTGTCGCCGCCTGACTTGTTAATAGCACCTCTAGTGCACTTGTCACCTGCACCATCCCCCGAGACACGTTGCTGCAGCAGTGTGTCAGGCCCTCCTGCATCGACACAGAGCGCCGGCAGAGTAGAGAAGTGGCAGTTGCCAGACGGTTGAGTGCCCTGGTGTTAGTGTCCCTCCTTTGCCGTTCCCGGCGCCGTGCATCTATGTCCGCATCTAATTTGCTGCACAACTGCTGGATTGACTGGGACATGTCCCGAATGCCCGCTGCCATTGCGCTGATGTTATTGTCCATGTTGACAAATGTAGATTTCATGAACCGCATATGCCTCTGGACTGACAAGACTGCCTTTGTTTGCAGGCGCTGTTGTTTTAACATTTGGCCCTCGAGCCCCGAGAAGACACCATGGCTGTCAATGTTTGCTGGTGGACTCTGGACACGAGACCTGCGGCGCCCTCTTGAACCCGTCTGTTCTGCCTGTGAGGTGTAGGGCACAGTGGCATGGCTCCCATCCTGGGGCATAGTAATTTGCTCAGGGCCCCTGCTGTCATCAGGCGAGGTGTCTAAGGCTCGCAGCCTGGCGGCAGGACGCCTCCTCATTCTCACACCTGCAGGCGGTGATGTGGCCGGTGACTCAAACATGAGTGGCGATGCTGGCTCTGGGTGAGGTGATGCTGGCTCTGGGTGAGGTGATGCTGGCTCCGGTTGAGGTGAGGCTGGCTCTGGTTGAGGGGAGGCTGCCTGTGTTAGTGGTGCGGCTGCCTGTGGCACTGCTCCCTGGGCTGAACTTGTGCTGGCCTGAGCTGATCTGTGTGGCCGGTGTGCCCTCTCTCCTGCAGCATGTCCTGTCCTGCGTGATGTCACATCTGTGGACAGAAATGCAACATCGGCTCAGTGTCCCTGAAGGGCTGCATTGCAAGCATCACAATAAATCATGTTACACTCTAAATGTGTCCTCTGCCTCCTTGTGGCTAATGTGTGTGACATGCCTTGTTGTCCTGTGCTATTTACTTCATGGTTGGGGTTTCCCTGACTACATCTCCCAGAATGCATTGTCTGTCTGCTCTAACACATGGACTGGAGTGGGATACTCTTTTCACAATGGGGGATGTGGGATAGGGGTAGGGGGGGCTACATTGCTGTGCATTCGTCTTACCTTGTTGGGTGGCGGCTCTGGCAGAGCTGTCAGCATCCCCAAGACCCACGACGCTCTCATTCTCGATTGTGGCCCCCACCAGCTCCTCCAGTTCGGTGAGGGCAGGTGCCCTGTTGGTTCCACCTCCAGTCTGGCTGGCCTCCTTCTGGATGTCCCCCATCTTCCTCTTGGTTACAATCCTCAGGTCATACCAGCGCTTTTTGAGGACCTCTATGTCCCTGTGGGTCACTCCCACAGCATTGACCTGCGCCTGGATGGCCAGCCAAATATTGCGCTTTTCAGCCTCAGGCACTTGCAGAGACTGCCTCCCAAACAGCTTCTGGTGCTGCTTCACCACCTCCTCCACCAGCACCTGGAGTTCCTTGGGGCTGAATTTCAGCTTCCTCCTCCTTTCCCCTCCATCTCTCTGTGTCCTCTGGCTGGACATGATGTTTTTTTGCTGCACAAACAGGCACTGGCTCCCTGCCTCTCCTCTTCACTCCAAGCCTCTCCAGGGTCTGTTAATTGTGTGCACCTGCCTGGGTGTGGCCACTTCCTGGTTGGGTGGGGTGTGGTTGCACAGGATTGGCTGTTTCATCAAGTCATGTGATTTTTTCCCCGATTCGGTAAATACCGATTCGGTATTTACCGAATCGGTAAATACCACCTCGGTATTTACCGATTCGGTAAATTCCGATTCTGGATTACCAAATGTTACCGATTCGGTAATTATTACCGAATTTTTACCTACATATAACTTACCGATTCTTAAATACCGATTCGGTACGGCTCGGTATTTAAGAATCGGTAATTTTTATTTACCTACATGAGGCCCAAAGTAACCAAATACCTACAGACTTTGAGAAAACATCTAGCGGCCCTTCCAATCTTAAAAAAGTTACTTCCAAAAAGCTAATATCATTTTCTTTATTTCATCATTGGTGATGCTGGATCTGTGACTGACGCTCCATTTTGTGAGCAAGTTATCTACGGAACAGAGACCAGAGACTGCATCAGAATATCCTCTCGTTCCTGGAAAACAAAACAAAATCGACCCCTGTCTATAAAGATAGAAGCATGCTTAAATTACTGCAGGTGTACCAGGGCAAGTGTTGTAATACCAGGATGTGAATTTAGGGCTTTGAGTATTTTCAAACATAAAAAAAACTGCTATTGAGCTAGAGCCATTGGAAGACCAATAGATCTTGGCCCTGAAACCTACTGATACAGTCAATGCTTTTTTTCTACTACCGTAAACCACATAAATGTTGAGGAAAGAGGGTGGATCTAGTACGTGATTTGGTCACCCTTGCATTTTCAGAAGTGAATAAAAGTTGGAACCATCAGCTCTGCACTCAGAGCAGGAGAAGAGGAGAAAAGACACCCTTGTCTTTGCCCTGACAGCCAGAACAGGAGTGATTGAGACACCTTATGTCAATGCAACGCCTTTACTCCAATTTAGGATTTCAGATCATTTGAGAATTTACTGAAGTGCAGCGTTATCTGGGGCGCCTGATATATTCGTATTTATAACTGCTTCCCGTTGAGGTTTCATTTTCGTGAATTAAGCTTCTTTGCCAAAATGAAAACCTATAGATATATATTTCACTAAGGAAGGTCGACAATTTCACACCTTTCTGTTGCTTGATTAGGAAGTGCTTCCTCGTTGGATGAATATTTAGTGCAGAATCTTCTCTACAGCCACATGAATGACTACAGTTAGATGTTTCCAGTGTGGATGGTTCCCGTAATTGATTGTGCCTGTATTTCCTTTAATGTGCTGCTTCCTTAAACTTCTGTTACCAGAAATTCATGACTTGAGATTTAACTTCATCTAAAAAAGAAGACATTTCTGCAGACAAAAAGGTGAATATCTACCAAACAGAGGTATGTCCTCTAAATTAAGCAGAGCAACTGTTTTCTTGTTTGCTGAATAGTTCCTCCTATCTGCCACAAACATAGCTTGAAAAAGAGGGGGAAACTTATTAGAGATTTGGCATCCTTAAATATTTGGAGGGGCCAGTGCCCATGCTAACTTCTGATGAGTTATGCCATACTATCTTTAGGTACTTTCCAATGTTAGTGTGTTATTACGCTACAAATATGTCTTCCAATACAAATACTTCCTAGTCAGAAGCCCCTCCACTAATATACCGTTTGCACTCTACAAACAGCACTACCAATGTCCCCCAAAAAGTTGTATCATAGTCACTGCAAAATGCACACATTCTTTGAGGCCTTCTGTGAACAGGGTTTATTAAAAAATTACATATGCGTAAGAAGATTGTCGATATGGATGCACGCCATCTTTGAAGGCATGTGTAGTGTTTTAACATCTCATGTTAAAAGGTGACCATTGATATGCGTGCATGTGCATGGCAGCCTCCTTTAAATGTATGATCTTAAGAAACTCATTGAAAGAAAGCTACCATGAATGCACACACATCCTAGGCAACCATCTTTTTTTAAAAACATGTGTTTCTTCGCATTTAAAGCATTCTGGGGCATATATTAACAAGGGTTTTATCTCTGCTTTTTTGGCTTTAAAAGCCAAAAAAGCAGAGATAAAACTAGCGCCCTATCAGCAACAGGGTGCTAACACGCAAATTTGCATGCTAGCACCCTTTTACTCTACGCTTCCCCTTGCATCTCTAAGGAGATGCAAAGGGGGCGTTCCAGAGTAAAATAATAGGAGAAATGTCGCTAAGCGACATTTCTCCTATTATCAAGGATATCGTTAACCCTGTTAGCGATAAAAAAAGCAGCGCTAACCGCGGTTAACGCTGCTTTTTTACGTCTAGTATTTTTCTGGATTAGCCATGATATCCTATGTAAGGTGGATATCATGGCTAAGTATGTCTATCCCTATCAGCAAGCTATTGCCAAATCTTGTGGGATTATCGCTGTATTTCCAACGATAATCTCACAATTGGCAGCTTGTGCTCTGAATTTTATCGCTTTGGTGATTAGCGTTGCTGATAGCACGCTACCTCCGCGATAAAATTCAGAGTTGGCCGGCGATAATTATCCTCACGCTAAGAGCGCTGAGCGATAATTACCGCCGGCCCTTGCTGATATGCCCCTCTGTGCGTTGATACAAAGGGAAGTTCAATTTAGGAGATAACATTTAAAAAAGGAAACGTGTTTTGCACAATGGGATACTTCTGATTCATAAATGTGAAACATGGATATAGGTACATGCATTCTCCCCAAGTGACCCAGAGGGTTTATATAGTCTAAGAAGTTAACAATAACAACAATTAACGACAGTGTATTAAAGATTCCTCATCTAACCTGTCACAATAGGTATGCCTAAATTTCCAAGGACTAAAAAGAATTTTCTGTTTTTGATAAAATCTCAGCAATACGTAGATTAAGACTCAGATCTTAAATGAAAAGGGGAATTTGAAATGCTCTCATACATAATACTTATAACGAAAAAAAGATAAAGAGAAGAAAAAAGTGTCTCGGGGCTTGTAAAGTCCAATGGGGAAAAAGGAGGACAGAACAGATGGAGAGTTGGGTATGGCATGCTCCTCAAGAATGAGGAGAAGAGGAAGGGCCCTCCATGGGAAGTTCCTGTACTTCAGGGGCAAGATGTGAGAGTCTCAGTAGGGGGAGAGGGGAGGAGGGTCAGTCGGCCTGGTGAATTGTCGTATATTGATAAGGGGGGAAGAACTGCACAGGTTCTGGGATGTCATCTTCCCGGGTGGTAATTCTTTTATCCTCTGAATCTCCAGAGGGGTATCTCTCGGCTTCCCCAGTTAGTCCATCTATCTCTCCTGAGTCTCCCTCGCTGTTTAATCTTCAAGTGGGGAGAGGGTGTGGTCTCACGGCTAGACTGCGTGCCAACCTTGGAGCTGGGAAATCAAGGTTCGAGCCTGGGGTCGACTCCACAGCCTGTGATTCTGGGCTAATCACTTAGGGGCATATTATCAAGGACGGTGTTAAAATTATCGCTGGTTTAGCTGCAGAAAACCGCAGCTAAAGCGGCGATAATGGGCTTGATAATATGCCCTGGAGAATTCCAATAGAAGCCCATGTTCACACCAGAACATGGACTTTTATTGGAATTCTCAAGGGCAAATTATCAAGCCCATTATCGCCGCTTTAGCGGCAGTTTTCTGCCGCTAAACCGGCGATAATTTTTAACACCGTCCTTGATAATATGCCCCTATATCTCCCTGTGCCAACAAAAAAAATGAATGTGTCCTTGTGTAACGTAACCGTTGCTCATGTAAAGAGCTCCAATACCTTCGAGTCAAGTTCGTGCTATCTAAATCTGCAAAAAAAAAAAAAAGTGTTCCCAGGTCTCTAGTATTTCAGTCCACAGTTCTGCTATCAAATGCTGCCGTATCTCCCTAGCATCCTCACGGATCTGGGCCCTCGCCCTAGCCGACACCGTGATGTCTTTTGTCTACCTGCCCACCACCGATCCCAATGTTGATTTCCAAGCCATCGCTGCCCATCTCCTAGCTAATATTAGAGCCAAATTCAAGAATTCTGTTCAGGGTGGTGTTCAGGGCACTGAGCACTGCTTCCCAGTATGGTTGTAAACGGGGGCAGCTCCAGGTCATATGGCAGACGTCTGCATCTGGAAGTGTACATCTGGGGCAGCTGCGTGGTTTGTCTTCGTAAATGAATTGTAATCTATGATGTATTAGGTAAATCATATCAATATAGTTAATCTGAGTGTACTTCAGTCTCATGTTTCTGGAGACCATCTTTGGGTATGCCAGAATTTTAGTACACTCTGTATCAGTAAGTTCTCGACCTAGTACCTCCTCCCACTTACCTCTAGGTGTCAACACGGGCTTCTGAATCATGGCAGTCAGTGATTTATAGAACCACTTCGCTAAGTGGCATGCCGAACCCATGGACACCAGCATGTTCAGTGCTTCGTGTGTCGATGGTTCGTCCCAACCACAGGTCCACAAGTCCTCGAAGGCATGTGCCAGTGCCTCATATGCTAGGAAATGTCCCAGCGGGAGGTCATATTGGTTCACCAGTTCCTCCATTGGGAGTAGTACACCTAATTGGAAGCAGTCACCAGCCGTTATCAATCCGGCATCCATCCATGCGCACAGTTGCACCGCTGTGAAAAAGGTAAGTGGTTCGCTATGGGGGAGACAGACCAGTGGAAAGGCAGGAGTGTAAAGTGGCTTCCCCCACAGTCTTCCGTATGCAACGGTTCCAGCAGGGCAGTCACCAGCAACACGCCAGGTTTGAGGATTGCTGTTGCTGGGCAGAGCAACCGAGCCAGTAGTAGACTCTGGTTGTGAGCTAGTCCCACCGAGCCTAGCTCCACAAGTCGGGCCCCGTCTAGCCACTGGGTGATCCACTGGAGCTGCGCTGCTAGGAAGTACATCTTGAAGTGGGGCGCGCCCAAGCCTCCTTCATCGGGTGGGCATCTCAAGATCTTCATGGCGGGCCCCATCCCAAACCAACCGGAGCAGCGAGTCTAGCTATCGGAATCATGAGAGGGTTACACCGACCTGGATGGTTAAGAAAGATATATAGCAGTTGTGGGAGCATGAACACCGAGATCCTGGAAATTATGGGTAATCTAAGGGACCTCCAGAAGTGAACGCAGGTGTTAAGTGATTGGAGGGCTCTCCCCATGTTGCCCTCCCATAAAACCTCCAGGGAGTGGAATATTTGAATACCCCAGCATTTAAAGGTAGAGGGTGCCAAAGCCAACTCCAGCAGAGCTGCCAGCATCCACAGGCTATTCAGAGACACAGGGAATAAACAGGTCTGAACTTTGTTTGCCCTTAAACCACAGAGTGTTGCAAATTCCCCCAGTAGGCGCAAAGCCTTTCTGGCCATCAGCTAGTAAAGCAGGATGTCATCAGCATAGAGAGAAATAATATCTCCCAACCCTCCACTACTATGTCAGCGCCCATTCCTTCCTGTCTAAAATGTTCTGCCAGAGTCCCTATAGCCAGTGCAAAAAGTAGGGGGGATAAAGGGTATCCCCGCCTAGTGCCTCTGTTGATGTTATACTGCAAGGAGAGGATAGTGCCCGTTCTGACACATGCAGTCGGGGCAGCTTGGCCCACTTGATCCAGTGTCCACCCAGTCCCATCCGGTGCATAACCTTGAGAAAGAAGTTCCATTGAATTAAGTCAAAGCCTTCTTTAGGTTCAGTGACATGATTGTGGCCTGTGGCTGAGACTGCACCTCTGGGTGATACAGGGTATGGTACAGTCTGCTAAGGTTGAGGGTCATACTCCGGGGAGGAATTAAGCCATTTTGGTCCTCTTGGATCAGTGCAGGCATGTGAGGGAGCAACCAGGGGTCTAGGACCTTGCTGAGACTTTTGAAGTCCATGTTGAGCATGGATGAAGGGTGAAATGCCGTGGTACGGGTGTCCTGGGTGTTAGTTTTGGGGAGCGGGACTATTACTGCATCACAGGTGGATGCCAGCAGTGCTCCATACTTTAAGGTGTTGGCATACAGCAGCTCCAGCTTCGAGGCCAATTTCTCCGCGAAGGAGGAATAAAACTCAGCAGGTAGCCCATCAAGGCCCGGGTTCTTCCCTGTAGCCATTTACCTGTTGGTGAATCTAATTTCCTGCACTGTCACCGGGCACTCCAAGGACTCGTGTGATTCTGGGGTCAACTCTCTTAGCAGCAGTCTGTGCAGGAAGGCCTCCTGCGTCCCTAGTGGTTGAGCTTTTGGGCTCCTATATAGCTGCTCATAATATTCCAGAAACTCTGAATTAATGGCCCTAGGAGAATATATCAGTGTTTTATCTTCTATTATGACTTCTGCAATTGGGTCTCTGTGGGATTCTGGGTGAATAAGCCAGGCCAGCATTCTACCTGGCCGTCCCTCCTCATTGTGCACTCTGGCAATGTAACTCTTATAATCGTGGCAGCATAGACATTCTAACGCTGCATTATACTGTTCTTGGGTTTCTCTGAGATGCTGCAGCACCATCAGGACCCAGAGCATTGTTCAGTTCATGTAGTTTAGCATCTAGCATACGCAGCTCCCTCTCCAACGCCCTCTTAACCTTGACCGTTTGACCCAGGCAGTGACCCCGAACCACTTGGCATATCAACAATAGACGGCGATAAATACCGAAAAGCTCGCTTAGCGCTTTTGTATTTATCGCCGTCTATCGCTGAAATTTATCACCCGGTTAGCACGTTATTTACAACTCGTTTCTCTCGGGCGATACATTTCCAGCGATAGGGGGGAAATTGCAACAACATCGCCTGAAAACACACGTTGAACTCATGGATACGGCGATAATCTTGCTGATGCGACCATGTGGTCGTATCAGCATAATCCACCAGCAATGTTAAAACATACACTACACGGGGGGCGAGGTTGCAGCCGATCAAGATGGCCGCAACCTAGAGGAGCTCCGAGGGAGGCGTCGGTTCCCCGAGTAATCCGAAACAAAATTCGAGCAATTATCCTGCCTCAACTGACATTCAATGAAAGCCGAAGGCAAGGGGCATTGATCGTGCTAATTTCTGGCCAGAAAGAGTTTCGAACAAGCTGGAGGATGCGTGACAAAGGGAGCGGCCTGGACGTGCGGATGCAGCCGGGGGCTGCCGTACAGCCAAGGCCGTCGGAAGTGAATTTGATCCGCTGGGTAGCGCAAAGTGAGGTGGTAGCTTTGGCGGACGGCGGCTACCGGGAGCTGTACCTGCCCATAAATAGTGTGCGCATCCGGTAATTCCTTCTCCCTCCCCCACACTCGCAGGGCGCCTACGGGGCTGATTCGGGCCCTGAGTCACAACGTGGCGCACATAGGAAGAACATAGCAGAGGGGACACCCTGCTCATACGACCGTGGTCGGAAGCTGAGGTGTTGAGGTGCGCACATTGGGACATGCGTGACCTGAGCTGGTGAATACAGCTTAGAGCGCACTGGTTCGGAGAGTGGCCTGGACGCCCGGGGAAGGCTGGGACCTCAATTACCACACAAGCCTGTATGTAGTCACACAGAGAACTAGGGGGCTTTTTGTTGCGAGCCTTGCAGAGGCGGCAGATTACAGCGTCACCACTGTGCAAAGTGACCTGGGACACAGAGCAGCGCTCGAGACGGTCCTTGCTGTGTCGGGGGGTGCATAACTTAAAGAAGCAAGCAGATACAAACTTTGCCCCTGGGCCTCGGCTGACCCCATTTACGGCATCTGCAGCAGTATTGCTTATAAGTCTGACATAGCCTGGGGCCGTGGCTGCGGCTGAACGCAGGCTAAATATTTGATGACCTAGAGAGGGTGAAAGAGGTCGTACAGAGTGAAAGGGTGTCACTGGTGCTTCGGTGCGCATTTACTGGCTGCGCTTCAACGGTCCAAGGCCCCACCAAATTCCAGTTACCAGCGCGGTGGGAAAACCGACAGGCCGTGCGTGGAGTGTGATCCCGCGGCAGGCAGCGGCGATTACCGACCAGCGCAATACACATTGAGCGAAGATGCGGGGCAGGGGCCCACGCATGAACTTGCAGGGCAAACTAGATATATATGCCTATCACAAGGACCTTCCGGCTCTACCTGAGCGCAAAGACGTATCTGACAAAGACTCAGATCTGGAGGGAGCGACGAAAGTGACGCTGGAAGATATCATGTCGGCTCTCGCTAAGGTGCAATCAATGGTGGGGTCCATCTCCACTGATGTCTCCTTCCTGAGGGCAGACTTTCAAAAGACGACGGCCAGGATCACGGAAGTTGAACAGGTGACAAAATCCCTGTCAAAGGACACCACTGCACTGCTTCAAAGGGTCGGTCATTTAGAAGTAGAAAATAGACTTATGGCAGAGAAGCTAGATGACCAGGAGGGGCGCTCTCGGTGCAACAACGTCCGAATTACGGGTACTCCTGAAAGCGAAGGGAGTCCAGCCATGGATCTGTATGTTGAGGATCTCATAAAACATAGACTTCAACCCAGAGGACTTTCGAACTTCTTCTCTGTGGAGAGGGCACACAGAGTGCTGGGGGGTAGGCCCAAGCCTGGGCCCCCCCCTAGACCATTCTTGGCCCGTATTTTCAATTTCCGGGTCAAGGATGCTATACTACAAACGGCGAGGGTGGCTCCACCAAAACTCAGCGGTGTCCTTCTTCCCGAACTACACAGCGGCAGTAACTAAGCGTCGCAGGAGCTTTTTTGAGATAAAGAAACAACTTAGACTCAGGGAACTACCATACCCCATGCTGTTTCCGGTGAAGCTGCGTGTAGTGGCGGATGGAAAAACCTGTTTTTTTGAGACCCCGGAGGAGGCCCATGACTGGCTCGAGGGATGGCGGCGAGTGGAGGGATCCAGACGGACGGAGAGACGACAGCAGCAACGCAGAGAAGAAGATGACCCCAAGGACCACGGAAGGGAGCATGAGGAGGACCGTACGCAATAGATTGCGACCGAGGATTGAAGTACGGAGACGCTACGCAATTGGGACACGCCCATGTAGTGAGATGTTATGAGGGAGGAATTTACTACATGGCCGAGATACGAACAACATGATCCTCCCACTCGAAGGTGGTAGGCAAAGGACCGAAGTGACAGGATTGAAAGATGGAATGTAGCGCGCCCTTGTTGATAGCCTGTCTTTGTGGAGGGGATGGACGGCGGGACTCCACGGACTTCTCCCCCCCACACGCAAGTACTGTTAATGGGAATAAAGCACTCTGCTATGTTGGGGTGGCGGATAGTTGGGGGTCCGTCTGGCAGGGAAGCAGGGAGGGGGGTGGTAGAGGGGGGTTGTTTTTCATTTTAGTTTTTTAATGGTTTTTATTACTTTTTGCAGGCTAGCCAAACTATGCTGAACATGCGAATACAGGTACATTGAATGCTGTCTTTTCTAACACGAATAGTGGGTATGCTGAGCACCCTACAAGAAAGACCAATGAACACTGTCCACACTCATGCACGCCCAACACGATACCATGACGAACATGCGTTCACCAACAGAAATTTGGCTTGGGTGAGCTGGGAGGTAGGGAGGTGGGTGGGAGAGAGGGAAATGTTGAGTTGGTATTTTATGTTATTGGTTGTGATTCTCATAAGGGCGAACATGGTACACTTCCAGTCTGTGATTAAAAAAAGTTTCTGGATGCACTATGTAAATGATCCTGAGACAATGCAGATTGTGCGTGATGGAAAGGGACGATGCAGGCGCGAACTGAGTCTAGTTCACAGATACCTTCGGTGTCCCCGATTAACCCTTTAACGCTGCTTACATGGAACGTACATGGACTGGGAGATAAAATAAAGAGAGGTCTGGTTCTACAGTATTTAAGGAGATGCGTGCCGACGGTGGCCCTGCTGCAGGAAACGCACTTGGTGGGCTTGACCTGCAGGGCTATGGATAGATGGGGGTTTCAAATGGTGGTGCACTCTGAGTTCTCTTCTGGTTCAAGAGGTGTGGGTATTTTAGTACGTAAACAGTTTCCCCTAATAATAAAGCATACTCAAACGGATGACCAGGGTCGTTTTCCAGCAATTACCTGTCAATGGGAAGGGAAACTGTTCAATATCGTGTCAGTATACATCCCCCCGGCCCTTCATTCAATGGCTCTCCCAGCGCTTAGCGCGTTTCTATTAGGTCTTCCAGCGGGTATGATACTGATTGGTGGGGACTTCAATGCTGTCATTGATGGAACCAGAGATAGGCACCCTCCCAGGCAGAACACGACAGGCACTGCACGTATGGAAGGAATTTTGGATGCCCTCGGGCTTACAGATGCGTGGAGGTACAGACATCCAGAAGCACGGCAATACACTTTTCAGTCGGGGGTACATAACAGCCTCTCCCGCATCGACTATTTTTTCACAGCCGCAGACCATCTCACGAATGTGGTGGACGTTGAGATCCGTCCTAGGGGTATTTCGGATCACTCACCATTAATGCTAACATACACAAACCATCATAAAGCACGGAAGTGTGTTTATTCCGTGTATCCAGGATATTTACATATCCCTAAGATTTCAAAAGACATAGTTATGGCGACACGACATTACTTCCAAGAGATCACTTCCTCAGTCCAGTCCCCAAGTATTCTTTGGGAAGCATATAAAACGGTGATCCGTGGGCAGCCCATTTCTTCTATTTAAGGTCACAAGAGGGCGAAACGAGCTGAGCTGGACACTATAGAATCCGAACTGAGTAATGCTACTGATCAACACGCACAGAATCCGTCATCAGAGACATCCCGAACCTTGCGTGCTAAACAATGTGAATTTAGGGAATACCAGCTAGAGGCGACTAAGGCCCGACTCAAAGCTACGCGACACACAATATATGAGATAGGTGATAAGGATAGTAAACTCTTAGCCTGGCTTGATAAAAAGGAGCGAGCGCAAAGAACGATAGTGCAGTTTCGGACACCAGATGGCTCATTGGTGGCTGCGCCGGAAGAAATAGTGACTACATTAGCCGGGTATTTCAAACAGGTATACGTGTCAGACTATAGAGACGATAGAGGCCCAAACGTATATTAGGGATATTAATTTGCCTTAATTATCCCCAGAAGACGTCCTCACCCTGGAAGCCGGTCTAACAGTTGAAGAATTGCAAGTGGCTATCGGCTCCCTACAGTCGGGAAAAGTGGTGGGACCTAATGGTTTGCCCATTGAACTGTATAAAAAGACGGCCGTTACGACTGCCCCTTATCTTTTAAATATGTATCCTGAGAGCCTCGAAGCAGGGGAGCTCCCGCAGAGATCAACGAATGACTACCATTGTGACGATCCCGAAACACGGTAAACCCCCCCGAGGAATGCGCCTCCTACCGTCCGATATCGTTGATTAATGCTGAAGCCAAAATATTAGCCAAACATTTGGCGACACGGTTGACCCCACATCTTACGACCCTAATTCACCGAGATCAATCTGGGTTTATGCCAAATAGGAGCACGGCTCTCAACTTGCGGCGGCTACAGGGAGTAATGGCTCGCATGTCCTTCATTCAGGAACCGACGGTTATCCTTTCCCTTGATGCGCGCATGGCATTTGACATGGTGGAATGGCCATATCTTTTTGCAGTCCTTAGACAATTAGGCTTTGGCCAGAAATTCTGTGCGTGGATACAACTGCTCTATGCTAAACCGTTAGCACATGTAGTGGCCAATGGGCATATATCTAGAGACTTCCCGCTGAAGCGAGGAACGCGCCAAGGGTGTCCATTGTCCCCGCTGCTCTTCGCACTTGTGTTGGAACCACTGGCGGCATGGATCAGGTGGGAGCCTATGATTCGTGGGCTCAAATGGACACCAAACTGGGAAGACTGCATTTCCCTATATGCGGATGATGTGCTGCTGTATCTGACGTCCCCCGGGCGCTCCATCTTGGTGCTCTTAAATATTTGTGAGATTTTCAGTCGGGTATCCGGTTACACCATCAATTGGTCCAAGTCGGTTCTATTTGTACTGCGTGGCCCGTCGCCGCCGCTTCCGGGGGACTGCCCGTTGCAGGTCACGGAGGCCACCTTTAAATATCTAGGCATTCATATTACACCCAAACCCGATTAATTCTTTCGGAGAAATCTTGGGCCCCCCTTGGAGCGGTTTCGGCGCGACACGTTGGTCTGGCGCGGTCTGCCGCTGTCCATGCTGGGAAAGGCGGCGCTTTTTAAAATGATGGCACTCCCACGCTTTTTGTATGTTTTGGAGAATACCCTGTTTAGTGTACCCTTGAGCTATTTTAAAACAATCGCATCAGAAGTTTCCGGTCTGATTTGGGGGAATAAACCAGCACGCATTGAGCAGGATAAGCTGGTCAGGAGCTGGTATGACGGTGGTATAGCCCTCCCTAATATACAATTATACTGCTGGGCGGCCCAGTTAAAAGTAATTAACAGTTGGATGCACGCACCTCATACCGACCCAGCGTTTCAGGCGGATAGGCAAGGCCTAGGAGAGGAAGGGGTCATGTCGGTACTGTATAATAGAAATAAATCCAGACTACTGATTGGGCCAACAGCACACACAGTTCACATATGGTACGAGGCACATGCCAGGCTGAGATGGTGGGGGGTTATCACACAAATGACACCACTCTGGACCTCTCAGCGGCTTGGGCGACTAAGGAATAGTAAAGGCTTTGACAAATGGGATGCGATAGGCATATCAACGGTGGGTGATCTCTGGAGGAAGGATGAGGTAGTCCCGTTTAAACACCTGCAGGTCCAATACGAACTTGCCTCGTCAGAGATTTACAGATACACGCAGGTCAAACATGCACTGCAGGTGGTTTTACCCGCAGGTACCATCTTGGCAGAGGCTACTCCCTTAGAGGAAAGATTGTTGACTGAATATATGCAAAAAAGGGCCACCTCCTTCAACTATCGTAAGTTGGTTAAACAACTTGCCTGACCCCACGTTGGCACTTAGACAGAAATTGTCTGCAGATTTGGGAGAATTTGATGACGCGGAGTGGCAGGCGGCACTATCGTCTCCTCGTGAGGTTGCAATACCTGCGCGCTTGCGGTTGATACAACTCAAAGTACTTCATCGCACATACTACGCCAGAGTGACCCTCTGCAAAATAGGGATGGCTGCACATCAGTTCTGTCTGCTGGATTGTGGGGAAGAGGGTACTTTCTACCATACTATATGGTAATGTCCGAAGATTAGGGCATACTGGGTCAAGATAATGAGGACTGTGTCACAAACTGTGGAGGTGTCGCTGATTCCAGAGCCGAAACGATGCTTGCTAAATATGTGGGAACCAAATGACCTAACCCATCCAGCGCAGGACTGGGTAACACTGGGAATCATGTTCGCTAAAAGGAATATTGCGAGGATGTGGTGATCGGGCGAGTCACCTACGCTGCAGGAATGGTGTAAGGACATGGATGAAGCAATGGTGGCGGAGAGGGCGGTATATGTGCATCGGGGATGTCCTCAAAAATGGGAAAGAGTCCGGGGAACCCGGAATAAATTCAGGGGGTATATATGTGAACCACCAAGACTGGAGACTGTTCAAATGTCCGATTATGGGGGGGGGGGGGGGGGGGGGGGTGGAAGGTGTCAGGGTTGTTGTATTGTACTGTCGCTGTGGACGTCCCTGAAGTCATGTATAATTATTTTAATAACGATGTCAAAAGGTAATAATGCAGAAGGAGGCCAACCTTTGTATAGGCCATGTGATTTTGTGATGCCCAATGTTTTCAATAAAAAAAACAACAAAAAAAACATACACAACACAGGTTTTTGGCAGACGTCTGGAAGCAGCGTTAAGGGCGAGTTAGCTCTGAAATGAATATCGCTATGCCGGACGGGGCTTCGTTGTAAATATCGCGAAGCCCCGTTAGCGATATTCCACAATGAAGTTTCACGAGGCACGCCCACCTTGCATCTCATTAGGGATGCTAGGCGGCATGAAACCGGGCTCTAATGCATGGAAACACGTGCTAGCGTGTCCTTGTAGATAGAGCGATAATATTATTGCCGCTTTTCGTCTGAAAACAGACGCTAAAGCGGAGATAATATTATCGCAAGCCCTTGCTAATATGCCCACACGTCCGTAAAGGCTTGCCACTCAACTAGTCTAGAAGAAGCAGTGCCATCGTCAGAGTCAAAGTAATTTGTAAAGAGTTCCCCAGTGAGTCTTGAAAGCAAACATCCTCTAGTGACAAAGTATTGAATCACCACGTGGGGACTGGTGGGCATTCCTCTACTGGCTACATTATCAGGCTGCAAGACCTCCAAACCAAGCCTCCAAAGGAGCTTAAAAACTCCCCAGGAAACACAATTGCATCCCTAGATATACTGTATGCAACAATATGGCAAAGGAGAAACAGTGCATTATGGCCTGCCAGTACAAGGCAGTCCCCTCAGCAACAGTTCAGTGGTTCAGATCAAATCGTCCACCGATTGAGGAATCACCACAGCCAGGTAACATGGTCCATCAATGAAGTTCTGAACTCCAAAACCACTGATCTCCTATCGGAGCCAGTGTCTGAACTTGATTCTCGCAACGTCGCGAGTTTCGCCATCGTCTGGAGCCCAGCATTACGCTCTTGTTCAGTCTGGGAGGGGAAAAGTTTCTTCCGCAATGAGCTTCTCGGTTTCCTTGGTGTGTGCCTTCGGGGTCTACATCCAGGTTCCAGCTTTGTAGGCTACTATCCATTCCCAGGCTCCGTCGGGGTCATCACAGAAGTGTGTGGTTCCATCTTGACACTTTTGAGGTTGGAGGGGAACATCAAGGAGTATTGCAAGCCCTCCACCCTGAGTGCCTTCTTTACTGCAAGGAAAGAGGCCTGTTTCATCTGCACTGCAGCCATGAAGTCAGAGAACACAGATTCTTTACTACTGTCCACTGTAAACAGGCCCTCTGTTCGTTCACTCTGTAATATAATGTCCCTGTTTCTGAAGTAAAGTAATTGTGCAACCACTGCGTGAGGGGGTGGCCCAGTGCAGGCAGACCATCTGGGACTTTGTGGGCTCGTTCTAGGGTGAAGAAGGAAGAAACAACGTTAAAATTATCGCCACTTTAGCGGCAGAAAACTGCCGATAAAGCAGCGATAATGGTATTGATAATATGCCAATAGAGGTCCATGTTCTGGTGTCAACATGGGCTTCTATTGGAATTCTCTGCGGCATATTTTTTAGCCCATTATCGCCGTTTTAGCGGCAGTTTTCTGCCGCTAAAGCGGCGATAATTTTAGCCCCGTGCTTGATAATATACCCCTAAGGTAGTTCGGGGCATCCTCCGACTGGAGCTATTGTTGAAAGAAATGCAAAAACAACAATTGATGGACAATGCAGGACAATGTCATACATTCACCCCAGTACAGAGATCTGGGCCTAAATCCATTGTTTTTTTGCTCATCATGCCATTCCAGTTTGAACACAGCCATATGCAAATCAGTCTTGACCCTGTACCCAATGTGAACAGTCCAGCCGGAACTGCCAGGCCAGTCCTCCCTGGACTGGAAACAAGCATCCTAGGACCGGTTTCGGGGTTTCACCCCTCTTCAGCCAGGATAGCTTGACTCCAGTGGCATGGAGAGCATGGGATGATGATGCCCTGAAACCGGTTCCAGGATACTTGTTTCCGGTCCAGGGAGGACCTGGCTCGGCAATTCGGGCTGGACTGTTCCCACAAGGAACAGGGTCAAGACTGATTTGCATATTGCGGGGTCCAAACTGGGGTGGTGTGGTGAGCAAAAGAATTATGGATTAAAACCAGATCCTTGTGACTGGGGGTGAATGTTTGCATTGTCCAGCATTCCGTCCATCAATTGTTTCTTTTCCATATTGTTCAAGGAAAGTCACCATTACGTATTCTTCCCCTTCCTCCAGAAGACCAACCACCCAAATGTTGTTACAGCCATTGCAACATTTCATGTCTTCAGCTCAATGTTCCAGGATGCGTACCCAGTCCCACTGACACGTGTTGATATCCTGGTGGAGAGTATCTTTAGTGTTCGCTATGGCAGCCAGTATTTTGTCAAGGCGGAGATAGATGGATGTCGATGCTGGGTCCGCCCCCTCTGTGTCCGCAGCCGGAGGCTGAGTGGGCCCCTCCAAGCTAGGCTAGGTGCCATCAGTCTTGGTCTTTGGTTTCCCCATGTGTGTGGAGAGTGCAGGTTCTCAGGAGCAAAAAGGTGGGCCTTCGGCACTCCTAGGGTAGTATACAAATCACTAGCGTGGGTTCCCGGAGTGGCCAGTTGCTCTCTACTGGGGGGAAACAATCTTTACATCGCGGTGATTACACCGCAATGCCATTACAACGCGGTTGTTACAACAACCGCATTGTAACCACGCAATGCCATTACTACGCAAATCATTACATCGACTTGCAGTAGATGGCGCGCTAACATAAGGAATAGTATAGTTTACTATTCCAACACCTTCCCTACTGTTGCGTAGGCTGGAGTTGTAATAGTAAATTATACATTTCTAATGTTAGCGTGCCATCTACTACAAGTCGATGTAATGACTTGCGTAGTAATGGCATTGCGTGGTAACAATGCGGTCGCTGTAACGACCGCGTTGTAATGCCACGCAATGTAATGACTCGCGTAGAAACGAGTCATATTCATACTGTGTCGCAGGAGATGAAGATGTGAGTGCAGGTGTTGAAATGAGTAGGTTGTAGGTTTCTGGTAGGCCCAAGATGGCTTTCAGGTAGCTGAAATGTAGTATGAGCAGACCTGCAACGTGATGCCTCAGGTGGTTGTTACTGTAGGCCGGTAGGATATAGAAGGACTGTCTGGTTCCAAACTACAATCAACTCAACGGTTTATGAAGGTAGCATGGCTCGTTTGTCAGTGGGCCCGGGTGTTATAGCTGTTGTCCCTCGCTGGTCACTAGCAGAGTAATCCTGGTGTTGCAAGTCCTCAAAATAGATTGTTGCAAGAAGGAGGTGTTTGCTATTTATGTTACCCCCGTCACCTTCTGTCTTGGGACCAGTGTTGTAGTGTGCCCAATCCGCAAGAGTCTGTTCCGTGACTAGGGAATGCTTGGCAGGGAGCACCTCTATTGTACGAGGTCCTGCGGAATGTCACCAATGCGAAAGGTTGTGTTCCAGGGTCCCAGGAGATTATGACAGAACCTATAGTCGAAGTAGATGGGAAAATCTCCCAGACTGCAAGGGGGTATGCTCATTGGTGGCTGGCAGGCAATACAGGGGTCTATTGGCAGCAAAGGGGGTTTAGGCAGGTCATGACACAAACAGGGTAGGTGTCCTCAATGCAGGTGACAGCTATGTGCACATGCAAAGGGGCTCTCACCTCAGGTCTCCCCGGGGAGGGGGCAGCCGCCAGTGCCTACAGGTCAGTGTGAGGCAGGGCCTGTGGGTAAGTCCTGGTGTCCTGAGTTCCAGTGGCGCACCGGACTCTCTCCAATGTCTCAGCTTCCCCGTGCCAGCAGGCACGAGGTGGCCCAGCAGCCCAGCAAGTCCCCGAATAGTAGGACTGCATTCAGGGGCTTTGTTATGGGAGGGGTCCATGTGTGCAGGGCCCTGGACGCCCCTGTATGCTCTGGTGGGTCAGTAATCCTGCATCCGGGGTGGCAGGAAGGAAGCATCTGTGCAGCTTAGCAGGGCCACACCACTCACAGGGCCAAACAAGGAGAAGGGGTCTTTGGGCACAGGGATCTAGAGTATTCATGATATCCTGCCTCCTCAATGAGGACAACCAGGGTACAGTGTGTCGACCATCACGGGGCTTACCGGCACAGTGTATGCAGCGGTGCCCTTGGAGTCCCGCACCAGTCAAAGGCCGGGACAGTGAGACCAGAGGTCCGTCATGCCTCTCTTACACTCCTGTGTCACGGGCGGCAGGCAGGGAACGGCTGAGCAGGTGGTGTCCTTCCCAAAGCCAAGCGGCGAAAGGGCACCCGCAGACATAGAATAAAGGGGTCTTTTTGGGACTCCACAACAGGAGTCCGGTGTCAGGTTTGCGAGTTGCTGCAGGGCTCGCCGTCTCAGAGTCTGCCCCAGCACCTCGAGGATTTGGCGTCAGCCCAAAGCTGCCCTCATGCTATCAAAGGCCTGCCATGCTGCCAGTCTGCCGTTGTTCCAGGGAGTCAGCGGCCACAATGATTCCCCAAAGCTCCAGGGTTAATAGCAACTCTTGCCTGTTGTCGGTGCCTGGGTGCCCCCCTAGGCGTCAACCCGAGCCGGATGGGGAGGATTAACGCAGGATGTTTAGCGGGTTGGTGACAGAGCTCGCTTAAGCTGCATCCCATATGGCCGCCATCTTGGAAATACCACCTCATAGGCAACCATCTTTGAATCAGTTTTTTAAAAAAATTCCAAAACATTTATATTTGCCGCTGTGTCTACATGTGTATGTGCACTCGTGTGTAATGTCGGCATGAAGAGGCGTGGTCGGGGATACCAGAGTGATGGTGTGAAGCTAGGCAGTGCGGTGCGAAGTGCAGTGCCGACAGGTCGCGGTGCAAGCACCGGCTCGGTGGCGGCATCAGGTGGCGGCGGCGGTGAGACCAGGGTTATGGTGCGACGTTGCGGTGGTGCCCTCTGCGGTGCCTTCAGGACACAGAGTGGCAGCGGCGTCGTACATGGCGTCGGTTTCCTTTTCTTCTGTTGGAGCACAAAACACACAGTCCCCTGTACTGATGGCAGAAGAACTTGAAGTCTTTGCTCTTCCTGAGACTTCTTGAAGAGGGGGCAAGCTCTGCCTCATGCCATTAGGAAAACCCACAAAAAGGAAGTTGCAGAAAGTTCAGTCCAGTCCTTTCACTGCCCAAAACAGAAGCAGCCACTGCAGGCCAACACAGCAAAGCACACAGCAAGGTGGTAGTCTCTCCTCACATTTTCTCCAGCTCTTCTTCTCTGCAGTCTTCTTAGTTCCAAAAGAGTTCTAAAGTTCAGGGGTTTGGGCCCCACTTTTTATAGCCCAAAATCCTTTGTCCTCTCAGAGAGTGTCTGTGCTTAGTCCAAACCAGTTTTGTTCTCTCTGTCCCAGCTTCCCAGCAGGAGGCAGAGACAGCATTGTCCAAGGCAGACAGGGCCTATTCAGGTGCAAGGCAAATCTCCTCCCACCACTCTAAATGCAGACTGGGCCTATTCCGGTGCAAGGGAAATCTCCTCCCACCACTCTAAATGCAGACCGGGCCTATTCAGGTGCTAGTGACAACTCCTCCCAGTACTCCGAATGCAGCCCAGGTCTACTCAGCACAGCCCTGACTCTTCCAGATTCTCTGGAGCCACTGCACATCCCCAGCCCCTGTCACTCCACAGCCAGGCAGTCCATACACCTCCTAGCACAGGCACGCTGGATGGCTAAGCAAGAAAATACCTACTTTCTAAAAGTGGTATTTTCAAACACCGAATGTAAAAATCACCCTCACTGAAAGATGCATTTTAACATTCTGTGTTCAGGCATAGTAAACTTTATTTTCCTATCTGGTCCCAATGGGAAGTTATATTTATAAGATGTCATAAATTAACTCCCATGCTTTCCTATGGGCCAGATAGCCTTTAAATATTTAAAACGGAATTGGCAGTAACTCACTATCAGGACATGCCAAACACACCAGGGCATGTCCTACCTTTCACATACACTGCACCATGCCCACAGGGGTACCTTGGGCCTACCTTAGGGGTGACTGATATGTAAGAAAAAGTAAAATTAGGGCCAGGCAAGTGGGTGCACTTGCCAAGTCAACTTGGCAGTTACAAACTGTGGGCAGACTCTGCAGTGGCTGGTCTAAGTTACCTTTTCACGGCTACTCATGTGGGTGGCACCATCAGTGCTGCAGGCCCACTAGTAGCATTTGATTTACAGGTCCTGGCACACTCAGTGCACTTTCCTAGGGACTGACAAGTAAATCAAATATGCCAATCATGGAAACACCATTCCATAATACAAATTTCACAGAGAGCATATGCACTTTAGCACTGAATATCAGTGGTAAAGTGCCCAGAGTCATAAAACCAACAGCAGGTCAGGAAAAAAATAGGAGGAAGGAGCAAAACATTTGGGGATAACCCTGCAAAAAGGGCCATTTTCAACACAAACCCCTTCCAGCCTAAAGCCAGGGTAGACCAATCCATACCCCGATGGACTTCCCTGCTTGGGGCGATAGAACATGGAACCTGGCCTGCAACAGCAGGGGTCGATTCCCGTTCTACGCCTCCCTGAACCCAGTTGGATCCCTCTACCCATACTTTCAGGGCCCACTGAGCTGACCCATGGGGAACCTTTCTCCTCACCTGTAGACCCCATCTGTGCAGCGCCTAAGCTTACTTTGCTCACAGTTATGTCCCAACAGACAGACAATACCCACCTGGCCGGCCCAGTCCACCCCTAGGGTGTGACTCCTTCCCCCCTCCCAGGGGCAACTCTGTCCACCAGGACAGCAAGCCACAGTGGCTACTCACAGCGTCAGTGATGAGAGCCAGGCCTTATGTCTTTCAGGTCCTTTAACCTCTGTGGCGTCAGAGAGCGGGAGGCGGTAGTCCCAGGTGCCTGGCACCCTTTCTCTACTCTCCCTCCTGCCAAGTCAGGTATGGCTTCCTGACACTGGACCACCAGCCCAGGGTCTGTACCCTGCGGCTGGACAGGAAACTGGGGTGGGCTCTCCCACACCCTGTCCCCCTCCCTGGGGCTCTGCATCCCCCCACCAAAGAGCAGTCCCCCTTGACTCCAGAATTGTCAGGGCACCTTTCTCTCACCAGTTCAGGGGTGCTATCCTGCAACTGGTCCACCAGCCCAGGGTCTGTACCCTGAGGCTGGGCACAGGACTGGGGTGGTCTCTTCCACACTCGGTCCTCCTCCCTGGGGCTCTGTACCCTCGCACCTGGAGCGGCACCCCCAGAAGACAAAACGTTAGGGGCACTGTTAGCAGTCGCCCCTTCCTCCAAGTCGGGGGGACACCCTGAACCTGGTCCTCCAACCCAGGGTCTGTACCCTTAGGCTGGACCTGTGCGCGGCAACCCAGGACTTCCGGGGAGTACACCAACCCCCCAAGGGAAACACACTCCTCATGAGCTGTGCGAGAGTCTGCCTGACACAGGTCTCCAGCCTCCAGTCCACCTGGCAGAGCATGAAGACCCCTCAGGCCAGAAGTGGCCTTACCAGTGTCAGTCCTGGGGGCCCTGAACTCAGAGCCGGCAACCCCTGACCTACTGGTCCTTCCACTGGGGATGGCGTCCCCCCTCACCCTTTTCTCTGCACTCATGCACCCATCCCAACTGAAGCGGTGCTGCCAGAAACCAGAACCAGTGGGATGCTCGTTACCTGGAGTTCCCTCGTGGAGTCCACCAGGCTCTGGGACCAGGTTTCGGGCACCTTTGGCTGCAGCCCATTCCCACTCCTCCGTGGAGACAGGCCATTTTTCCCTACACCCCTCCCACGACATCTGGACCTATCTGGGCTACCACGAACCTTTCCCACCACCCTTGGTTGGGAAATACCTGAGCTACTTCCTACAGGAACACCCCCAGATGCTTCTCCAGACCCTCTGGAATCCACCAAAAGGTCTGCCTCCAGTGCAAGCTTCCTGGGGTCAGAGAACGCACACTTACTGGGTGTTGGCATAGCTCTGGAAAACAGGGACTTAAAATATGCTCTCCAACAATTGAATCACCCAGCCTCACACAGGTCTTAATCAAACTGCCCTTCACTCAACCATCCAGTGCCTCAGAAAAGTACCCCACATCATTCTCACAAGACTGGTGAGACTGTGTCTGACTGTTGCTATCCCTCGACCCATACTCTTCTGGCTGGTCTCCATACTCACTTACCAGGGCTTCTACCATGGGGAAACCCCTCTCCCTGCACCTCTCATCTAGAGTCAGTAGAATGTCCCTCCCACCACCAAGAATATGATCCCCTGTGTCTGGTCTCCAATGCACCTCAGGGACACTGCGCACCACTGGAGTAACCTCATAATCCTGAATGCCCTGGTGTATGTCAACGTTCTCCTTGAAGCAGGGCACCAAGTCTGTATGTGTGAGTACCTCATCCTCAGTACAGGACCTAATACTTTTGCTGCCGCCATTTAGGCTGGGCCTAGCCCTACTGGCTTCCCAGTCCAGCTCTCTCATTTTAAACTCATGGTCTAACATCATCCTTTTCTCCTCCATAGCTAACTTAAGCTTCTCCAGTTCCACAGCAATTCTCCTTGCTTATCGCCTGTCCTCCAGCTCCTCTGGGGACAAGCCACTGCTGCCTGATTTAGAGGGTGCCCCCCTCCCAAAAGCACATCCATCCTTGGCATAGGCTCATCTGTCTCCATATCAAGATCCCCAGACAGCTCACTGGCATGTCTGGCTGCTTCCCAGGCCATCAGAGCTTTTTGTAGCTCCTCTTTTCTGGTGAGACCCCTGATTTGGATTTGAGGTTTTTGCAGATCGCCTTCAATTTCTTCACATTGTAGGTTTCTAACCTCTCCTCCTCAAAGGCCACTTCCTAGGATGCAGCAGATGATGTAATTGATTCAGGCATGTTGTACTGGAAAGTTCAAGTTCAAGACCCATGGAAAGGCAAAAATAGACCAAAACAAACCAGTATGTGGTACGTAATGGTCTGTGATATGGTAGTAGTGCACACCAATCACTGTAAGTCAAATGCAAATGCAAGTCCTATCCTCACCACTGACAGCCAATGTTAGAAATGGGGGTCTCTAGTTGGCAAGGATTTGCACCTTTGTCCAAGTAGGGACCCTTCCTTCTAGTCAGCATAAGAGAGTTACATTCCTAAAATAACCCCTGCTCACCCTCTTAGTAGCTTGGCACGAGCATTCAAACTTATCTTAGAGGCAGTGTGTAAAGCATTTGCACATAACCAACAGTAACACAGTGAAAGCACTACAAAATGACACCACACCAGTTTAGAAAAATATCCAATATTTTTATATTCTCAAAAATAGACAAAAACGATAAACATCCACCCAACAGTACTTAGAAATCTTCAGTAATCAAAATAGACTTGAAATAAAGTTCCATGAAGTCAATAGCTCCATCTGGGCTATCACGGCGTCGTGAGCAACAAATCCAAACAGTTCTGGCTGACCGCGGCGTCGTGGGCCAGCTACGGTGGCGGGAAGACCCGCAAAACAGTGCCATTAGAAATGCAGGGCATCTGCGACCTCTCATTGAGCTCCGAAAGCACGGCTACCACAGGCATCGGTTCCGGAGGTCGGTGCAGGAGTCGTCGGGCCCTTGAATTCACACGCGTTGCAGATCAAGCTCCTCGTGGTTGAAGTCAGGAGTGCCGGCATCGGCAGGTGTCGGGTGCTGCGGTGCGAAGTGCAGGGGTGTGGTGTGCGGTGCCCCCAGGTCGCGGTGAAGGCAGCGGATCGATGAAGGTTATCCAGCAGCGTCGGTGAGATTAGGGCTGAGGTGCGAAGTGATGCAGTGCTTGTCGTGGTGCTGGCAGGTCACGGTGCGGTGTCGTTGTTGCTGAAATGCTGTTGTGGGCTAATGTACTGCAGTCGATGATGCCGGCATCAGTAGGCCCAGGCTGCAGTGCGGGATACCTAGATGACGGTGTGAAGTGAGGCGGTGCAGTGTGCAGTGCCCACAGGTCACGGTGCAAGCAGTGGGTTGGTGGCAGCATCAGGTGGCACCGTTGGTGAGACCAGGGTTAACGTGCGGCGTCAGGTGGTGCCATCTGTGGCGCCTTCAGGACATGGAGTTGTCAGCGGAGTCGTAGATGGCGTCAGGTTGCTTTTCGTCTGTTGCAGCACAAAACACACAGTCCCCAATGCTGATTGCAGAAGAACTTGTATTCTTTGCTGTTCCTGAGACTTCTTGAACAGGGGCAAGCTCTACCTCAGGCCCTTGGAAAAACTCACAAAAAGAAAGTTGCAGAAAGTTCAGTCCAATCCTTTCACTGCCCAAGACAGAAAGAGCCACTGCAGGCCAACACAGCAAAGCACACAGCAAAGTGGTAGTCTCTCCTCACAGCTTCTCCAGCTCTTCTCCTTGGCAGTCTTCTTGTTTCCAAAAGAGTTGTAAAGTTCAGGGGTTTGGGCCCCACTTTTTATATGCCAAAATCCTTTGTCCTCTCAGGCAGAGAGTGTCTGTGCTTAGTCCAAACCAGTTTGGTCCTCTCTGGCCCAAGTTTTTTAAAAATGGAACTTACCTTAAGTTGCCGGCCACGTTCCGTGTTGTGTCGCACCTCCTGATACAGCTGGCCAAACACACATGCGCACTTAAAAGTGCACATAGCACTCCTCCTCCCATCTCCCATGCTCCAGCCCGCTTCTCCCCCCGCACACGCTGGCTCAGAGCCGGCAGGTGAAAAGTAAAATGATGATAGGACTTCCTTTCCTTTTTCACCTGCTGGCTCTGAGCCAGTGGGGCGATGCTCCTCGGCCATTGCAGAGGAGCCGCCCCTGTGTAGCAAAGGGCTAAAATATGGTTACGACTACAATTTCTATTCCATTTTTCACACTTCCAGTTTCTAAGTACAAATGGAAAAACTCCTGCATCCTCCCTTTGGAGAATACATGATGAGCACTTGTGGTGCTCTGCCAGTTCATTATCATGACCTTTCCTACAGCTTATCTGAAACTCTGAAGATGAAAACAGACTTTTATCTACATGTGATGGACCGGCTGAAGTACGCCAGATCAAGCCCACCCTGTGCATCCAGCTGTACTCCATGGGCCCCATTATGAGTTGGCTCTAGCTGATGGTTGCCTTTCTTGCCAATTCTTAGTAGCCCTGTGCTCCCACACCTAGGACTACTGGGTATAGAAACAGCATGTTGTCAGGAATCAGCAGTGTCCGAGGTTTTGGAAGGACTACGAGCACACCAGTGAGGTGCATCCTTTTAAGGCTATGGTGTACTGACCTATGGCAGGTGGGGCACCATGAATATTTAGCTAGCCAGTGTCAAAAGTGGGATTCTGGGTCCCGACAGGCAGCTGCAGTATTTAAACTTCAGGAAGGCATTGGGAAGGTGTCTGGCGACTGTGTTGCATTGGCTCTTTGCTGTGGCTAGTTTGTTCACTGTTCGCGTCCCCAAACTTTGTTATTATCTCTCTTTACAGTTCCTCTTTTTCTTGACTTCCTTTTCTGTATACTCTGTCATTGCTCTTTGGATTCTGTTTTGGCGCTAGTTTGCTGCTCTGACTTTTCACCTTTGCAGCTCTTTGACCCTTGGTTTTTCACTTGTCAATTTACCTTTACTACTTTGATTCTCTGACCTGTTATGCTGACATTACAGAATATTTGGGTATGTAGTTTATCTCTCTCTCTCTGTCTCTTTCATCCATTCCCTTACTTGTCTGCCTGGTACATCCTCATTGGTAGAGATAGGGACGCACTCTGGGGGTGTGGGTCCAACTGTCGTCAGAAGTTGTCAGATAACACTTGCAAAACCTAATACAGGCCCAGCTTTACAAGATGCAGGTAGGCACCCAGTAAAACCTGCAGGGTTTTGGGGTTCGCAGTGAGACTCGGGTTAGTCCATACCTCACCTCTACTTTGACTAGCAGCAGTCCAGGAGCCTGGCCACACCACCCTCCCAATCCCATGGATCCACACAAAGGTCCCTATGGCCACATGTAATGTTAATGAGAAACTTGACAGAGTTATGTAAAATCTGTGCTGAGGGTTCATCCAGATCTGGCAAGTTCTCTCGTAGGGGATTTCCATGTAAAGTCATAAGCGACGAATAGTCCCGCCCATGTGCGGGAACCCCAAAAGGGGTCCCCACACATGGGCCGGACTATTCATCGCTTATGACTATAATGGAAAAAACCCTACAGGAGAACTAGAATTACAGGTAAGAAACTATACCCTATACTCTATTCCGGGGAGTGTGACTCATGATCCTTGCTTACTCATAGCGAGATACTGTCAGGAATCGGTAATTTTATCCCTGGTGTCTTAACATGAAGTTAACTTGAAACCCATAATGGGCCTCTAAGGGGCCCATTATGTGTTGGCTGTAGCAAAATCCTCAGGGCATTTTATCGCTCTGGCCAATTCCAAGTGGGTGCAGGGACACAGGCCCAGATTTACCAGGTGAAAATCAGCACCTAGTAAAAGCACAGGGGCTTAAATCCCTGTGGAGAGAAGAGGCTCAGGATGGTCCACACTTTGAGCAGCTGAGAAACATGCAATTCTGCCCTCAACTACCCGGGATCCTCCCCAGTACCTCACACTCTCCCACCCACACAGCCCCCTCACAGCACCAGGCTTTTCCCCTGTGCCCCCCCCCACACTCAAATGTATCACCAGCTCAGAGCAGGTTGTAAATGGGTGCATTAACTCCAAAGAATCAAATAAAACATGGGCATAGAGGCCTGGTAATTTACAGGTTCGCCAGGCTATTCCCTATTCTGGGAAGTTTATCTTGTGATCCCTTTTAACTCGTGGGGGATACCGGATGGATTTGTTCATATCAGTCCTGGTATCTCCGTACTAGGTTGACAGGAAACCTGTAAGAGGACTCTAAATCTCATCTAAACATACAGGGCCACATTTAGCATTTTGCCGTAGGGAAGTGTAGCAAGCTGCGCTGCCCTACGCTAAAGTTAAAGGGCAGGAATGCACTGTTTTTAAGCAATAAGGTGCATTCCTGTCCTTACTCCTGTCTTTCCTGCGTCGTGTTGGCAGCCAAGCTACAACATAGGCACCCTTACACCATGGTGCAAGGGTGCCTCCATTGCATGCAGAATATTTTTGTGCAGGAAGGGGCACCTTCCTGCACAAAAACAATCCCACGAGGCGTTTCCCTCTTTCTATGTGTGCTACAGAATGCAGCACACATAGAAAGAGGAAAAACTAGGAGAAATAAACATATTTCTGCTCGTTATGCCTCACCTCGAGGGGAGTATGAATTTGACGCTTTCCCAGGTTTACATCACTTTGTAATTCTGGGGCAGCTTCATATGCCATGGGTGTTGCGTGAAAAAACCCACCACAATGCCCATGGAACTTCTCCCAGGCGCAGAGTAAAGTGACACAGTGATTCGCGCTGCATCTCCTTAATCATGATATATAAGTCCACTGAAAGCCATTAAGGGTGGCTTTGCGTGGCTTCATAAGTCTTTATGAGAGCCCTCAGTCATGCATGTACCACTTTACGTGGTGCAAAAGTGATGCAGACCTCTCATAAATAAGCCCCACTTTCTCTTTGTATTTTCGTTTTAATGTTGCACTGCTGTGAAGTGATCCAGCTGACGTGCAGTGCAAAATAAATAGTGTTAAATAAATCAATTAATTACTAAAAACAACACATTAAATAGAATGTGTGTCTGCCTAATTGCCAAAGGGTGATTTGTTTGTGTGAGTTCATGTTGAGTCTGCCCTGTCTTTGTGGGCCTATGGTTGGCTGTGCACTTCTCGAGCGTGAGCGTCCAAGTAAACATAGCATGATTAATAAGTGGGTTGTTTTCCTGTTATTAAAAGGTAAAGGTAATGAGTCATATGTGTTGTGTGTAGCAGACGCTTGTTGGGACATTGCTAGACACTGGAATATTGCCAAATTCCTTCCCTTTCCGGGGCAGATAGCTAAACTGGCCAGTGATTAAGGGTAGGGCTCAACAACCAAACAAATAGCAAAATCCAGGCAGCATTTCAGAACACCCACCATGAATACGTCTAAGGGAGATGTACATGTCTTGGATTTCAGAGGAGATTATTTGTTTTTTTGTTTTTCTGAAACATTGACTGGGTTTTACTCTTCGGTGGCTTTTCAAGTCCATCTACATGAATGCAAGTGTCCGTTAACCCCTTCACTGCTAGGCCTTTCCCCCCCCCTGTGCTAAGCCTTTTTTTGGCTATTTGGGGTAGTTTGCGCTTAGGCCCCTGTAACGTTTTGACCACATAAGGTATCCACGCCAAATTTATGTCCTTTTCTTCCAACATCATGGGGATTCTAAAGGTACCCAGGGTTTGTGGATTACCCTGTAGGGGATCCAGAAATTAGCCAAATTACAGCTAAATTTGGGAAGAATGGGAAAAAGTGCTGCAATTGAAAGCGTCTGGTTTTTCCCTGCAAATGGTATTAACAAAGGGTTTGAGGGGCTGAAAACACCATTTTCCCAGCTTTTAGGATCTGACCGACTTTTGTTAGAAAACCAACATGTTTTACACAGTTTTGGCATTTTACTGGTATATAGCCTATTTTTGCTATCTTTTGTGCTTTCAATCTTCTCCCAATTAATGGTAGAAATGGGTATGGAAGCAATAATGGATCCTGGAAGATATTCCATTTAGAAAAGTAGACAAAATTCTGAATTCAGCAAGGGATCATTTGTGTAGATCTTTCAAGGTTCCTTTATAGAAATTAACAGTTGAATATAGAAAAAATTGAAAATTTGTTGAAAAAAACAGCCATTTGTGCCAACGTTTTCACCTGTAACAACTTCTAATTGTGACAGCTGTTTGAAAGCAATATACCGTTACATCCACTGGACCTTTCTGGTTGTGGGGATATATATAGGACTTGTAGGTTCACCAAGAACCCGACGAACCCAGAGCCAATAACTGAGCAGCGTCTTGCAATGGTTTTTTATTGTGTACCGGGTATATAGCAATTAATTTGGGAAAATATATACATGAAAAAATCGGTATGAAAGACACCTATATATTTCTGAAATTGGAACAAAATATAGAGTTCAGAAACAGTAGATATTTGCACATTTTCGAAATGACTTCTTTTTACACATTGTCTTTCATTTGGAAGCCAGAAATGCATCGACAGTCAATAGGTAATAACAGTTTCCCTACAATTCTGTGTTACCCTAAGTCTCCCGAGAAAAATGGTACCTCACTTGTGTGGGTAGGCCTAGTGCTCGCGACAGGAAACGGCCCAATACGCAATGTGGACACACCACATTTTCACAGTGAAAACTGACCCTTTTTTTGCAAAGTGCCTAGCTGTAGTTTTTGAACGCTCGCTCTGCTGGCACCTAGGGAAACCTAGCAAACCTATACATTTTTTAAAACTAGACACTCAGGGGAATCTAGGTTGGGGTGACTTGACTGGCCCTCACCAGGTTCTTTTACCCAGAATCCCTTGCAAACCTAAAAATGTGTCCAAAAAAACAAATTTTTCTCACATTTCTGTGGTGGAAAGTTCTGGAATCTGTGTGGATCCACAAAAATCCACCCACCCCGCATTCCCCAAAGTCTTCAGAGAAAAATGGTACCTCACTTGTGTGGGTAGGCCTAGTGCCCATGAGAGGAAACGGCCCAAAACGCAACGTGGACACACCACATTTTCACAGTGAAAACTGACCCTTTTTTTGCAAAGTGCCTAGCTGTAGTTTTTTAACCCTAGCTCTGCCGGCACCTTGGGAATCCTAGAAAACCTATACATTTTTGAAAACTAGACACACAGGGGAAGAGACCCTATCAAAGGCCTTCTCTGCATCCAGAAGGATCAGGGCCATAGGGTCTCCTGTAGTTTCTGTTCCGTCAAAAAGTGTAATAACCCTCTGGATATGATTTATCGTTGACCTTCCGGGAACAAACCCGTGCTGGCTTTTGACGATAACATTATGTATTATGGGTACAATTCGGTTTGCCAAGATTTTGGAGTATATTTTAGAGTCAGCATTTATAAGGGTTATTGGACGATATGATCCTAAATGTTCTGGGGGTTTCCCCTTTTTGGCGAAAATCACAATTTTGGCCCTGGACCAGGAACTGGGAGGTTCCCCCCCGGAGAAAATATGAATAATCAAATCTCTAAATATGTGTTTAATTTCGTCTATAAATGTACCATAGAACTCCGAAGGGATACTGTCCAGACCTGTTGCCTTTCCTTTAGGGAGGCTCGTGACTGCGGTCAATACCTCTTCCATGTTCGGAGTTTCCTCTAGAGCCAGCTGTGTGTTTACCTCAAGCTTTACGACTTCACAATTCTCTAAGTACCTTTCTATTTTTGTGGTGTCTCCATTGCCGTTGTCCGTATATAGTTCTTTATAGAACCTCCAAAATGCTTGCTTAATCAGCTCTGGGTCTTTTAACTGGCCTTCCACTGGGTCTACAATCTCCCTGATTAGATTAGCATTGACCTGTTGTCGCAATCGCATCGCCAATTGATGGCCCACTTGCTCATTGACTTCATATATTAATTCTTTTTGTGCCGTGGCTTTCCGGATTGCCTTATCTGAAAATATATTAGTGATTGCTGCCTTGGCAACTGCTACTTGGGCTAAGGTACTAGAGATATCCCCAGTTGTGTCTATATTGCTAGTGACACTAATGAGTCCTACTTCTGCTAACATAAGCTCATCCTGTGGCCTCCGTAACTCCTCTTTCTCTCGTCTGTTTGCTCTGAGTGAATATGACATAGTCTCACCCCGGACCCCTGCTTTCAACGTATCCCAAACAACCTCTATTGATGTACTATTATTGTTTTCTGCTAGGAACTTGGGTATCCAGTCTTTCATGTGGATACAATACTGAGGGTCGTTCAGTAATGCTTTTTCAAATGACCACAGAGTAGGCTCTGATTTAGCTAGCCTAATAGTCAGTGTACAGAAAAGGGGGTTGTGGTCAGATAGTACCCGGGGCAATTTAACAGTTTGGGAATTCCTGATTAGTGAATTTGAGAGTAAAATATAGTCGATTCTGGCATGCGTGCGGTGTGGATTTGAATAAAAGGTATAGCCAAGGTCACCGGTGTTAATATTTGAAGTCTGCCAGCTATCCACAAGTCCATGTACAAGACACAGATCTTTAAGAGAGCGGAATACTTTAGGTTTACGTCCTTTTAGACCCAGTCATCATTTAAGGACCAGTTGATCAGGAGGTTTATATTGAAGTCCCCACAAACCAAAACCGGAAGAGGCCAGTGTGATAGTTCGTTAGAGACCTCATCGAAAACCCCGGGGTCATCTGTATTGCTCCCATAAATAGCACAAATTGTCATTTTTTGCCCTGTTTGATAACTGCATTCGGTGATAGCCCAACGGCCAAACTTATCAGTTTTAGAATTATTAAACACCAATCCACTCCCTTTAGCGAGAATAGCAACCCCCCGAATTTTAACACCTTGTGAAGTAGCACACACCAGTTTATACCCTAGTGTATTTAACAGCTGGCTCTGGGTCCCTTCAATATGCGTCTCCTGCATGCATACAACATTAGCTCCCCAGTTTTGTAGCCCAATTGCAACCATTTGCCTTTTTTTAAGATCGTTCAGACCACAAATATTCAGAGATAATATTTTTATTCCAGCCATGCTACTAATAAAAAAGTGCCATATTTTATATCCCAGACGTTCTGGTTTCCTGTGCTCCCTGTAAGTATTTCCCTATTCCTTTTTTACATAGATTTGCTACCCTTTATGTCTAACCTGTCCGGCCTTCCCCCCTCCCCTTTCCCCCCCCTCCCACCACCACCTTTGAAGGTTACCTGGCCCTGTCTGGACCAGGGGTGCAACATCTGCGCAAGCGGGCCCTGCGAACTAGGCTAGTTTAGTATAAATAATATGCTTATCTTTTATAGTTGACCCAAAGCCTAAATTTTCTAATCATTTAAATTCTCCGAGCTGTTCAGCTATTCCGCTAAAAGTCCACGCTTCCCCAAGGTATACCTTCTACTAGATACAAATTGCAATAGGTAATTAATCTTATATATTCCTTTTACTACGAGTCTTTATATCTGATTTAGATTATTTCCCTGGATTTCGAGAGGCTGTCTCTGAGATTTCCCGAAGATAGTCCTCCGCCTGTATTTCACTGTTAAAGCTTCTTGTTGCACCTTTAAATATAATTTTCAGGCGTGCCGGATTTTGCAGGAATACTTTTGCTCCAGCTTTTTCAAACGGTCCAAGTAGCTGACGCATTTTCCATCTTCGCTCCACGGTGGCGTGAGTGAAGTCCGGTCTGGCAAAAAATTTGAACCCCTTATGCTATCTTTGGGCGGTAGGTCTTGCAAGGTCGTAGATTTTTTCCCGGAGGAGAAAATTCCCAAAGCAGACCAGCATTGCCCTTGGATATTGATTTTGCTTGTTAAAATTTTTTGATAGCATTAGGGGAAAACGATGGGCCCGCTGGACTTCCCTTTCCATATCCCAGGCTTCCAATTCCGGAAATGATGTTTTGAGTATGTTAATCATTGCCCCTCTGGCATCGCTTCCCTCAAAATTCTCCGGAATTCCAAGAAACCTTAGATTATTTCTTCTGGATCTGTTTTCATGATCCTCCACTTTGGCCATGAGATCCCTTATTATTCCGTCTTGTTCTATTTCCTTTTTTTGAAGCATCGCGACATCGGTTTCAAGATTCTCGGTACGAGTTTCCACCCTGGCCATTCTTTCAGAAATCTCGGAGCAGATACTACCCACTTTCTTCACAGCGCCTTGTAATTTTTCAATGGCCATGCGGTTCTTTTGGCTCTCTTTTTTCACATCCTCATGGAAGTTTTTTATTGAGCAAAGCACCTGGCTCAACGAGGGTTGCGTGTTTTTTTTTTTTTTTTGGTGTCTTTCTTTGTTTCCTTTCAGGCCCGGGTTTTGACGTGGTGTTTCTTCTGATGATTTAATCCTTGGGCTTCTTCGGGGGGGATTAGGTCTACTTTTGACATAGTCCGTGTTATTACCAGGATCTGTGGTTTCCTCATTCAACACGTTTCGTTCTCGTTTGTGTTTTGACCTTTTTTTCCTCCGCTCCTTTTTTTCCTGATGTTAATTTCGCTAGATAATCTTGAATCTTCGCGCACTTGGACTTGATTCTCTTGAATTGCTCAGTTGACTTGAGTCACTAGAGATGGACATCCCTGTTTCGTATACCTCTGATTCAGAGTCTTCATCCGAGAGAGAGTGGTTAGCTAAATGTACTTCTTCCCCCCCTGGAGGATCTTGCGAATTGGGAGAATTGGGGAAGGAGATCAGCTCCTTCATTTCCTGGTTCAGTTTTTTTTTTTATCCAATTGCTCCATTTGCTCTCTCTGATTTAATGTTGCTGTGTCTATCTCTATAGATGCCCTTGTCTCTTCCTGGGTCACATTTGAGTCTTCATTCCAAATTCCTTCGCCGGTGACTATAGTTCGACTTTCCTCCAAGTTGGTTGGGGGCATACTTTGAACATCCTTGCAGCTTACATTCCACTCCTCAGAGTTCTTATTCTGCATTTGGATCTGTATTTTTCCCCCATTGTTTGTTGCATCACTCTGGCAATCCTTATACAGAGGGCTGAATATATTAGAGATTCTTGGTTGTGATGATTCAATTATGCCAATATTTTTTGCAGTAGCCTTTAAGTTTTTTATCGTCTGTAATCTCTGCGCTTTTTTAACCATTAGTTCCAATTTGGCATCTTCCTCTGTTTCCCCCCCTTTCTCCTTCCTGTTGCCAGCCTCTTTCTCCTTTTCTTTCTCTTTCTCTTTCTCTTTCTCTTTCTCTCTCTCCTTTCGTTTGGTCTTTTCTCTTTCTTTTTCCAGTTTTTTTTCCATATTTTTATCTTTAATTTTTCCTTTTTCTTGAACCTCATTTCTTGCCAGGTCTTTTACCGAGTCTTTTGCCAGGTCTTTCTCCTTTGCTTTGGTTCCTCTGGTTTCGGGGCCTTTATGTCTGTTAGTTGTATGTTGGGCAGGTGTCAGCTCAATTTCTACATTCTCAAGGTCTTGTAGGTTCGATATCTCTCCCTGTAAAAGCTCACCTGCTTCGTCCCCTTTTTCCTTGTTAAAAGCGGCGTTATTTGCTGCCCCTGTTTGTATTCTCTGGCCTTTTTGTTCTTTTTCCAGGGTGAGCCCTTCCCCTCTGTCCCCTCTGTCCTCCTTGTCCTTCCGGTTCTCTCCGGTATTCCTTTCCATATCTGAGGCTTAGAGGGCGTCACAATCCGTTTCTGATAGATTACTGGTGTCAGTACACCCCACCGACTTCCTCCCTGGAACTTTCTCTTGTACCTGCAATAGAACTCTTTCAGGACAGTATTGCGTCTCTTCTGACTTTTCGTGCCCTTAAGCTCCTTTAGACAAGTTTTCAGCTCTCTCTGTGAGGAGCCAGTATTGAGAGGGTAGCTCTCCCTTATTTGAAATTTCACTTGAAGTTTTGCCGGTATGCCAGATAAAGATATAGACACACATACAAATACAGAAACAGTATTAATCACTGTCCCAGTCCCAGATAAAAACAATGAGGCAGATGAGACAGATGGAGAAACCCGGGTACCAGCTCCAGCTCCAGTTTCAATTGCAGGGAGCGATTGAAAAATACACCGCCTCTCCTTCGTTCTTAATCTGTTTCTAGTGCTGCTTCCACTCCTAAGCACCATTTGCTTTTCCCAGCCCCTTTTTTTTTTTTTCCCCCAGCGCAGAGCGTCTCCCTGGCAACGGGACACGTGGGACACGCTGAAACACGCAGCGCGCGTGAGGTTAAGAGGCCGGTATTCTCCCGTCTGCAGATGACGTCTGGGAGCCAAAGGAAGCGGACGGGGGAGAAGCTCCGGCGTCACGGGGGTAGAGAAGGACGGTAAAAGTGATACGGGCACGTTGCTGCAGCCAGTAGGTTTTAAGTTGATGGTTAAGTTTTTGAAGGTATGGAAGCACAAGGTTTTTAACAGGTTTTTAACAGAGGAGCACCGGTCAGGAAATTAGGCACAGGAGGTCTTTAACAGTCGATCACAAATAGACAATCGACACTTTTACATAACCACGGGGGCTCTGCCCAAAAAGCCGTATGGGAAGTATTGAGGAGGGTAGCTCCGAGCAATAGAGGATAAGCAAGCACTGTAGCAATCAGCAAAATAGTCAATAGCAGGTAACACAGGTAATACAAACAAATATACCCTTCTGCTACGCAATTCGTTACGAAAGCAGTACCATCTGAATGCCAAATGCCAAATATCAAATATAAGGCTACTTGCAATTTGCAGCTGAGGTCGAGCTGATGTCGAGATCGAGGTCAAGCCGGGACTTTCGTTTTAATTTATTGTCCAGTATACGATATTCGTGGTGATATTCATGTGGGGCGCCGCATAGTTCAGCACAGATCAGCGCAGCATAGATCAGCGCCTCCGGTTTTCTTTCTACCCCTGTAGCTCTCGATGCTGCGATATATAATAGCGAATCACAGTGTCTCAAAGCAAGGCTGATATAATCCAGGCTAATATAATCCAGACCCAGCCCAGCCGATGAAATCAATACATAGGTAGTTCCAAAAAATGCTGGATGTGGATGTAGGATGTAGGATGCAGGATGCGGGGGGTCTTGATCACTCGGTTAGGTTGTAGGAAGCATTTTCTGAGTAGAACAGCCCAGCCCAGTGTCCCAGAGCACCGCCGCTGCGACCGCTCACACTGACGCCATCTTTCCTTCTGTAGCAAGCACTTTTATACAAAAAAGAAAACACAAACAAATTGCAAATAGATACAAATCTACTAACAGAATACATTGCACAAATGCCAATCTTGAAACTGAACAAAAAATATAAAACAATAGAGACCAGTCAGTTCACTTTACCACTCATGGATGCTCCCCAAAATTATTTTGCATGTGGTACATTCTAAAACAAGCAGGCACACACAGCGCAGGTGAGGACTCTCGGGGCAGTACATATGAGTCTCCTTCCGCGTACCTCTTCGCCAACAGACTCTACATCTCCTACTGGGAAAGTCTTTTGAGGGCGTGGGAGGAATGTGATCAGGAAAGTGGCGACCTTTCAATCTAGCCACATCCTCCACCACTCCAACTCTAGGAACACTTGCCTGTTCCACTACAACAAGGCTGCCTATTACAGACTCCTGAAACTTAGCAAAAGTCATCTATGACTCAGGGCAACAATCCTTGAATACAACAAAAGCATTAAAGGTTACCAAGTGGAAAAGATGGATAGCCAACTTCTTATACCAAATGTAAGCCTTACGAAGAGCAGTGTAAGGTTCCAACCTCTGATCCACTCTATCAACACCACCCATGTGCCTATTATAGTCTAAAATGCACACAGGTTTGCGCGCTTCAGCAACCTGACCCCAAACATTCACAGGTGAAGTACTTTCATCATGGATGGTAGTCAGCATGTAGACATCTCTCCTGTCTGAAAACTTGACAGCTAGAAGTTACTCGCAACACAACGCACTGCACTGTCCCGCACAAGTTTTTGACAAACAAGTTATTTTGGGAAACCTTTATGGTTAGAGCGGATTCTGCCACAAGCAACAGTGTCCACTTTGGCCAATTCCCTGAACAACTGCACACCAGTGTAGAAGTTATCTACATATAAATGGTAACCTTTGTTAAAAAGTCCTCTACCAAGTTCCCACACAATTTTCTCTGTCACTCCAAAAGTGGACGAACAACCAGGGGGGGGTTAATCCTGGATTCCTTACCAGTGTACACCCTGAAATTAGAGACATATCCAGTCCTACTATCACACAGCATATACAGCTTAATTCTATAGCGTGCCCTTTTACTAGGAATGTATTGCCTAAAAACCAAGCGGCCCTTGAACAAGACCAAAGGCTCATCCACTGTTATTTCTTTCTCAGGAGCATAGATCTCAGAAAATCGATTTACAAAGTAATCAATGACAGGCCGAATATTAAAAAGACAGTCACAATCAGGGTGATCTCATGCAACGCTAAACCATTATCGAAAAAATGCAGCATCCGAAGAAGAAGCAACTACCTATCACGACTCATGACTGCCGGAAATATAGCCGTTGCCATCAAGGGACTAGTAGACCAATATGAAGACATTGATTGCTTCCTTAGCAATCCCATCAAAAAAGTTAAACCCAAGAACTTCTTCATCTCTTCCAGATTCGTGGGAGTCCACCGGGTAGCTCTAGAGTGGGGCCTAAGGCTGGCACTGTTGTCCCTCAAAAACTGTTCGGCATACAACTTAGTCTGCTCAACAATCTCTACCAAAAATACATTGTCCATAAACAACTGAAAACAATTTATCGGCAAAAAGTTTTCAGTATTCACTCTACACCCTGGAACACCAGTAAAGTCTGGCAATGCCGGCTGCACCATGCCTGGGGCAACCCAGAGGTCAGCACTTCCAATGGGAAGCCTTGCAGCCCCAGGCTGCAGCCCAGATGCCTCTTGCTGCACTATCAGCACATCAATGTCCCCCTCTAAAACAGACACTTCATCCACACCAAGAGTAGCTTCATCATCCGATGATTCCATGTGGAGAGAAAACTCACTGACTGAATCTTCCACTCCCTCCTCTGCCTCAGATGCAGAGTCAGTCTCTGAACCATGGTCAGAGGAAGACTCAAAAAGCAAACCAACAACCTGCTCAGCAGTAATCCTGCGGCTAGCCATTATCCTTGATCCATGTTCACACAACTTTAGGGTAATTGCATGAGAAATGGTTAAAATTAGCAGTTATTCCTAGAACACTCCCTCATAAGCAGTAAAAGATAAATTAAAATGTTTAACTGAAAGACTGATTTGAATATGGTTGGATCTAATCGGAAGTGGCATGGTGGGAAATTCAACAATGCGTTCGAATGCTACCCAGTGCAATTACCAGTGGTTAGACATATTGCAAGCAGTCTTCCCTCTAATTATTTTTGTCTCTCTATGCTGCAGTGGCCTGTTTGCGTGCACACATTGTTTAACAAGCATTGGCAATACCAATAGGTCTGGCTTTAGTGTGCTGCACTCTGCACTTACACAGGTATACCCATCATCCTACACTCACAATACACGCTGAGAACTTGCATTCAGGCACATACTCACCCTGCACTCACACAGCACACCCCTCACCCTAGACTTACAAAGACTCACCGCTTACTCAGACACATTGCTCACCCTACAATGAGACACTTTGCTTATCCTGTATTCAGATCCACTCAAACACACAAAAATTCTGCATTCAGCACATTATTCACTGTACACACACTCGAACACACTGCTTAGTCTATACTCACACAGACACATGACTCACCATACATTCACACTGGCACATCACTCAGTCTACAACCTGCAAGCAATTCTTTCACCTTGATCTCCCTGTGCACATCCCTCACCCTGCACTCACATCACTTACACCGCACTCATTCAGGCAAACCACTCATTGTACAGTTATAAAGGTACACCCCAACAATGCACTCAAAATACACACTATTCAACCTGCACTCAAAATGCACTTTGCTCGCCCTGCACAGACTGAACACTTCCTCATTCTCACACAGACACACTACATTCAAACCATTAACCCTGCACTTATCCAGACAATCATTTCACTATGCACTTCTGATGACTCTTGCCCCTTCCAGCATGCACTATACACATCACTAACCCTGCACTCACTATAAATTCACAAAGTTGCATCCTTCACCCTACACTCAAATAGGTATATTGCTCATCTTGCCTTCAAATATTCACACTGCTCAGTAGTGCAAAGGAACAACTCTCACCCTACACTAACACAGAAATACCCATATCCCTGACTAACAGAGGCACACAACTCACCTTGCACCCAGTCAGAGACATTGGGAAGGACTAGACACAGGACAACTCCTGCAAAGCCCAACCTGTAGGAGAAGGAGGACAGTTGTAAAGGAGAATTCAATCTCACCCCTATCCCCATCCTTGTTAGACTTAGGGCCCGATTCCGATGCGGGAAGGAAGGACTCTGACCGTCGGTCGGAGCCCTCCTGCCTGCATCTGAATGTGCCGTTCGGATTCCTTTCCGACCGAGCCATTCTGATGGGCTCGGTCGGAAAGGAATCTGTCTCGGTTTTCCGGATGGCTTACGACGAGCTTGGAGAGCCCATCCGCCATCCGGAAACCCTTCAATACTCCCCCGGCCGCCTCTTTCCGGCCGAGGGAGTATGATGGCAGTTTCCCACTGCTTTTTGTGCCGGTCTTTCCGCAGTAGGGCCCCCATGGGTGCCCCCCTGTTGATCCCTGCACCCGGTGGCAGACACTTTGAGGTGCCTACCACAGACAGTTAACAATGCGAGCATGCATTCCGTTCGGAATGCATGCTCCCATTGTTAAGTATAGGATTGCGACCGAACAGGGTTCGGTCGCATCCTACTTGCAGATCTGTAACCGACGACAGGAGGTCGGTCAGTCGGTTACAGTTCCTGACTGATGTCGGACAGAGTCAGGCCTTTAGATGGGTGCAGGAGACTTGGAATTAAGAGACAAAATAAAATCCTTTCTAAGTAAATGAAAGTATAGAGCATCTTTGATATTATAGTCAGTAATGGAGGAAAACATCAGTGAGGCAATCAGGTAATTATAAGCAAACCTAGCAAACTATGGGAAGATAACATTACAAAACAAGTATTGGCATAGCCAATAGGTCTCGCCTTTGGGATCTTATAAGTGTTTAGCCATGAAGCACACAAGCTGCGAGGTTACAAACATCAGAAAATACATTCAACAGCTGGTCACGTTTCATGTATCAGCAGCAGGACCAGAATAATTCCACCCTGCATGCCCTGTGAGAAGGATTAAGCAAGAGCATTAACAACAGTGATGTGGTGGGTGCGAAGGAGACATGGAAGGCAGCAAAGGGTGCCAGCCAAGGCGGGAACCTGGTCCATCAAACGGGAGGTGGTGACTTCAATGATGCAACAGGCCTCATGCACAAATGCATGCACTCAGGTGATGTGTGATCTTTGGATTAAATGGGGAATCAATGGCCATTGATTTACAAGATGGTTTGAGTAAACTAAATTTGGAGTACCCTTTTTCTCAATATTAAATTGATGTGCGTCCAAAGCATCTAGAAGGCAGCCAGTCACCTGCTGCTCTGTACTGGCATGATGAGATGCCAACTGAAGGCAGCCAGTCACCCTGCACCAGCTGCTGAAGGCAGCCAGTCACCCTGCTTCTCTGCACTGGCACGGTGAAATGCCAACTAAAGGCAGCCAGTCACCCTGCACCAGCTGCTGAAGGCAGCCAGTCACCCTGCTTCTCTGCACTGGCACGATGAGATGCCAGCTGCTGAAGGCAGCCAGTCACCCTGCTTCTCTGCACTGGCACAGTAAGATGCCATTTGCTGAAGGCAGCCAGTCACCCTGCCTCTCTGCACTGGCACGATGAGATGCCAGCTGGTGAAGGCGGCCAGTCACCTTGCTTCTCTGCACTGAATGATGTAGGTTCACAAATGTGATCAATTTATTCCTCCCTGGTGTCCCCCCAAGTCTTCTTCCATCCCCATCCTCACCATGAGAGACTGAAAGATTGAGATGAACTGAGTGACTGGTTGAGAAAAGGACAGCCTCTGCTGAAAGGAGGGACAGAATGACGAGGGGAGATATAGCCCATGTACTACAGGATGGCAGTGCCACTAGAAGGCAGTGGCAGGAGGAGTCCACTAAGAAGCCGAGAGCCTCTTGTGAAAGGAGGGTCAGAGTGACACGGAGAGGGAGAGACAGCCCATGGGGAGGGCGATTAGGAGAGACTGAAGGGGTGGAGTGAATGGAGGAGACCGGTAAGAAGCAGAGACTCTGGTGAAGGAAGGAGCAGGGTGACCAGGAGAGCGCAGAGACAGCCTGGAGTGGCGGTGGGGAGTGCCACAAGGATAGACTGAAAGGCTGAGATAAAAATAAGTGACCGGGTGAGAAGCAGAGAGCTTCTGGTGAAAGGAGGGGCAGGGTTACAAGGAGACGGGAGAGACAGCTGCAAAGAACCAGTGGGGAGTGCCATTAGGAGACACTGAAAGTCTGAGATAAAAGGAAGGACCGGGTAAGAAGCAAAGAGTCTCTGGTGAAAGGAGGGACAGAATGACGAAAGGGGAGAGAACCTATGATGAGCTGTTTGGAGCGAGTGAGAAGCGAATAATAAAAGTGTAAGATGAAAGGAGGATCAGAGTTAGGAAAAGAAGCAGGGAGTCTCGTGATGAATTAAGGGAGCTAAGAGTAGGGAAAGCAGAGAGCTCGCAATGAATGTATGGACAGGATGAGAAAAGGCAGAGGGGGCCTCTGGAGAATGGAGGGGCAATGAACGATGGACAGAATGCACCGAGTAAAGGAACAGGGTGAAAGAGGATGAAGACCTGCAGCACCTCGTCAGTGGTACTATGCGCTTTATAAATGCAATTAAATGAATAGTGGGGCAGAGTGAGGAAGGCAGATCCGGAGCGTGAAGGGGCAGTGAGGACACAATGACAGCCTGCAATAACCGACGAGACAAAGTGAGGAGTAGAAACGTGATGGAGGGACAGGAGCAGGAAAGGACAGGCAGGGGCCTGTGGTGTGTGGGCACAGGGAGGTTGCTTTGAATGGAGAGTCGGAGGGAGGAGAGACAGGCACTGTTTTGGCAGAGAGACGTTACCAGGATGTGAGAGGGAGAGAGTGCTGGGTTGATAGAGTGAGAGAGGAAGTCTGCGTACAGGAAGAGATAAGGTTGGAGTGGAGAGACAGCCTGCAAGAAAATACAAGGCAGAGAGACAGGGCCATTATTGGGTGCAGGTTACGGGGAGAAGGAAAGAGCACAACCCAGCGGAGGATCGACAGTCAGGGTGAGGAGAAACTGATGACAGCCCCTGCCTCAGGGGTGCACTCCCTCTGTACAGTGGCAGGGGAAAGTGTCCCGGCGCCCATCACTCCGGAATGGGTTCCTGTCACTCCGCGCCGGCCACACGCCCATGCACTGCGCCTTGGTCTCTTTGGTGAGACTGCAGTCGTGGCCAACCTAGGAGGGCAAGAGGTTCTGCAGGGTTAGGGGCAGAGAGGGTCCCTCTAATCATGGACAGGGTTAGCAGGGTTAGCAGAGGCGGGACTCAAAAACATGCTATGCTACCGCGAGAGCCACGAACACAAAAAACATGGAAAACAAAGACGGCATTAAGTACAGGCTGCAGAGAAAAACAAGAAAAGTAACTCTAAAGTGCATGGCTCATTTGCCAGCAAGAAAGGTTTAAGCTGTGCGTCTCCTCCCATCTCAGTTGGCTCCTGGAAGAGGCGCAAAGGAGCCAGGGGAGGAAAGGAAGGGGTAGGGGAGGAGGCTTTAACAAGCGCGGCTACACGAACGCGAAACGAAATCAAGAAAAAAAAGCACGAAAGTGAAAGAGACCGCGAGACAGGCAAAGGTAAACAAGCGCGGCCACGCTGATTAGAAATAGATGGCCCCTGCGCACCGCTGCTTGCAAGGTGGATGCTGCCACACGCACGAGTGTTATAAAAGTGCTGACCGATTCCAAAAGGTCATCTCCTAGAGTAACTCATGCGTGCTGCGCTAGGCTCGACCTAAAAATTAGACAGTGCAGGGAAGGGTATTCCGTGGTGGGGCACCTATAAATGAGGGAACTGGGTCTGAGAGAGCTGTGCAGAGAAGAAAAGCGCCTACCCAGGGTGTATAATTGTCACAGTAGACTGCAGTGATGGGGGAACTGAAGATAAGAGAGCCTTAATTGAAAGAGACTAATGCACAAAGAAAATGAGACCGCAAGGAAAGAAAAAGTGCCAGGGAAGTAGAAGTGAGAGAGAGAGAGAGAGAGAGAGAGGGAGGGAACAAGAGCTGAGATAGCTGTAACTATGGGACACAGCTACAAGAAGAAGAAAATACTGCTCAGAGTTGGTGACCAGGAAAGAAAAAAGTATCTTCCCAGCTCAGCAACTTAAGAACTACCCCACAACAGTTAATTAGCAGCGCAAAGCACAGCACAGCACAATACTGATTAAATATGTGGAGTAGGTGCCTATTTTTGTTTTTATTTGTTTGGGTATTTTGTAAAGCACAAATTGTTACCTTGTGAAATCTTTGAAGCCCTTTTCAGAGTAGACTAAAGGTGTTTTTTCCAGATTCTGATCAATTTCTAGCTGTTCCAGCATATTGTAAGGCTTGTGCCCCACCAGTGGCAGGCTACTCCACCCTGTGCTGCACTGAAAGCTGAGGGTTGTTTGGGGATTACACATGTGATCCCATCAGATTAAAAACTGCCTGATCTGATGACAGAAAGAAAGAGATAGCATGAAATTGTAATGCCTATGTGATTACACAAGCACTGCGCTGAAGATTGCTTGAATGAAGTCGGGAGTCAGGCAAGGCAGTAAGCCTCAGATCCTCTTTGTGGTGTTAGCACCCCACTACCCTACTCCACTGAAACATATACAAAGGTAAAACGTATGTCAGTTAACCGGACTTCCCACTCGCGTACAACACTGGTGCTACTGGTCTTTTAAAACTGTATGGTTTTCTACACTGTACTGTAAAGAAATAGGTGCTTTGAATTAATAATGTGGCTTGTCGGAGTAGTGCTGCACACATGGCTATCGTTTGTTTCGGTATAACGCAATTTAGGACTTCTTCGAGGTCTTCCTTTCCGGCAGCCCTCTGAATTTGCCAAGCTGAAGCTAGCCCATACTCTTTTCATTTTTTGACTTCTGATATAATTGGAATTCTACCCCCCTGCATCATGACTGGTGCAGAGCAGGCCCACCACTCCTTCAGCATCAACATTTTAGTCCAGTGCGGAATCCCATTACTAGACCAACATCACTTTGCAACCCAGGCGCCCTAAAATATAACACCATGCTGTCTGCATTAAGCATGGTATCCTCCATGAAGTGGGAGAAGCAAAGAAACTAGTGGAAGAAGGAATGAGCAGAATGTTGATTCAAAGCACATCAGACTGTATGCCAATGTTTGGGAGAAAATGTGTACCAGATACGGAATCATACATGTATTTGTGAAATACACGTTCATCCACAGGTTTGTTGGTGCTATATTAAATATGCTTATTACCCAACTCAATGGTGCACATACTCTGGTCACTTTACTTATTTTACTTAGTGGTCTTATTTTTAACTACAGCAATAATGGTTTGCTAACTGTCTTGAGTATTTGTTTTATGTGATTTGTTTTCACAAAGTGCTTGTAGTAACCACTGCTGCGCTCCTGCCAGTTTCAGACAGGAACTGTAATTATTAAGAGCAATTTGAAGAAATCCCATATGTGTAAAGAACAGAAGAGCAGCTTTCAAATGTGCACACCGAGAAGAATGTAATATCTCAACATTTTCAACAAAGTTTGTTTATTCAATTTACCTTAAAAAAGTAAGTAAGGAAATGTACCTCCTAGATGTGTAGAACAGCATGACTGAGATGCAGAGTATTTTATGACAGTAATTTTCAACTGGGCTCTTTTTTCCAGATCAGCATTTCTCTACCTCCCCAAATAAATTTGGTTGAACATAACACTATGTTCGTGGAACAGCCAGTGCTTTTGCAGTAGCAACATCTTTTAAATACAAGCATGTAAATAAAACAGCCTGTGCTTTTATTATAAAAATTGTAGTACCAGCACAAACATGTTCTTTATTTTCACTTTTGCAAAGGGTGTAAATCTTGTGGGTTTTTTTGCAGTTTGAAAAACAGTTAGCTATTTTGTTTTCTTCTGAGAATGACAGTAGTGGGGCGGGAGAGTTACACCTTGAACAATCCAGAGTCAGGAAGAAAAATATCACCCTTAATAATTTATTAACAAGCCATTGATAACGCTTCTCCTGTCATCAGGAGATTCCTTTGTTTTTGTGTGCTCCTTAAGACCCCTGTGTGGTGAAAATGACAATGTGCACGGCCGCCCTAGTGCGCAGCTTAGAGGGAACATAGATTGTAAGTATTCCTCCCATTATCTTTTGTGTGTTTAATGTAACACCGTAGACAGCTGGGGGTATGCCCAGACGTGGGTTCATTGCCCACTGTGCCACTGGAATTAACCTTCACCTGACTGCAGAGGCCCAAACAGGCTGAAACAGGACTTGTGTTTCTTGTGTTACTGTTTGGAGAGGATCTAGCTTGGCATGTAAGGCTGGACTGTTCCTATTTGAGCAGGACCACTACTGATTTGCATATGGCTGAGTCTAATATGAGGTGGCAAGGTGGGCTAAAGAACGATGGGTTGGAATGCTACCCCTAGTGATTGTATTTGGTTAGACTTATTGCAAGCATTCCTCTGTCAACTTTTGTATGTTTGATGTAATGCCCTACATAGTCAAGAGTATAGCCAGATGTGGCTCCTGTGCTCACTGTGCCACAGAAACCAAGCTACACCTGACTAATGAGGCTCAATCAGGCAGAAACCGGTTGTGGGTTGTTTGTGTTCTGGTTCGGAGAGGACCTTACATGGCAGTGTGGGCTGAACTGTTCGTACAGGAGTAGGGCCAAGACTGACTTGCATATGGCGGGGTTTAATCTGAGGTGGCATGGTGGGCAAAAGAGTGATAGTTTGGAATGCTACCCTGATTAATTGCCATTGGTTACACTTATTGCAAGCATTCCTCCCATTTTGTGTATTTTATGTGTCACGATTACCCCCATCATGTATACCAACCCACCTCACGTATACCATAAAACGCTAGCTGCCCTTATGTTGTACGGCAATGCCAGGAGAACGGAGTTATTATAATAATCCCAAATCATGCCTATTGAAGAAACCCACCCCTGTCCCGTGCAACCATCCCAACCGTGTGTTTGCATTATATGTCATTACTTATGTGATCGTAGGACTCTCGTTAAGTATCTTGTGTATATTAAGAAATAACAGTGTTTTGGTATCATGTTTGTACAGTCCTATCTGCAGTTTATGCACGCTTTACGAAACAAACAGTATATGAGGCGTTTAGATAAATATCAGACAAGAAAGGGAAACGCATGCTACCTCACGTCGATATTGCAGCTCCCGTCGCATTCACAGTAATGCCAGCAGAGAAATGACCCTAGGGAACGCTGTGTCATGCACACAGAGCGTGCGTCAGCGTGGCGGCCATCTTGGGTGTGGCGCTTCTATTTAAAGCCACAACCGAGTTCTGGAAGGTGCTTAGTCTTCCGGTGTCATCAAGGGGAGTTGGTTTACCAGGGACGCGGAAAACGTACCTGAAACTGACGCCGCAGTCCTGCGTTCGGCTTCCTGACTTCGGACTTCAGCATAACATCGATCCTGGGGACAAAAGAAAGCTAAGTGAATATTTACGTTTAAGGCGCCCTACGCAAGAACCAATAACAATTTGGATATTTGATAGTTGTTAGAAAAAATGAAGAAAAAAGTAATCATTTTTGGAACCTTTGTCTTGAATTACCATACCATACCATGCAATTTATAAAGCGCTCGGCTACTACCAATTGTGTCGTCTGTAGATTTAGATTCCGTATATAGGTTTCCCGATTTATGCCCTTATATAGGTACAATTCATATTGCCCTTATTTAGGCATAGAAAATCCAGCCCTTATTTAGGCATTGGCCATTCCAACCAAATACAGGCATGGTTTCCTACATCCGTCCATCCACGTCACAACGAGTTCTTGGAAAACCAGACTCTTAAGCCTTTAGGAATTGCACTTGCTTGGATATTGATTTCTCCAAGAACTCATTTAGTATGCATGAACATCTATTCCTTAGGGGTTAATTCATGACGTTCCGATGCCCGACTTTTACGTCAATACAGGCATTCCTAAACACCTTCAAGGTATAAATATACCTGCACTTGCCCTGGCAAACCACGGTTGCGGTACTGCCCAGCTCGACTGCCTACTTGCGGTTCGCCACGGCAAGTTTGGAAGGAGATAGAGTTCCAGCCTGATGCACTGACCAGACGCTGTCATCCTCCTCACAGAGAATCCAGCTCCAGTGTTTCTGACTCCCCTTGCAGGGTGTAAGATATCGAGTCCCGGAAAGAGATTCCAACAGCACACATTCTAAGGTTTGGAGCAGACTAGAACTTAGAGAAACTTTTGGCAACTCTTGGCAAAACTATAGCTATAGCTAGCTATACTTTAGAAAACAGCACCTACTTCTTACCTCGTACTACACTTGGTTAGGTACACAGGGGGAGAACTATTTAGAAGTATTAGATGAGTATTCACATTTTAGCCAGTGTTATTTATGTATGTATTTTATAAATATATGTCATAGCTACAAACCATGCTATTGCAGTATTATTTTATCTTACTGCTAACTCTGTACATATTGTACTTTGCAGCCTGTCTTACAATTGTAGCAGTTCATATCTCTTGCATGAGAAATAAGACTGTTCAATGAACCCTTTTTATTGAAATGTCTCTCTATTTCTGTGCAACTCTGTGGAAACGAAGCATGCACGATGGACTGAGTGAAACTGTTATCTATTGTTTCCACTGTTCTGAAATTGTTCCGATTCTAAGGGAAACAAAGTTGTCATGTTTATGTGGTTGTCAGAAACGTATCCCTTTATTTTTTTTTATAAATCTGTTTTTATTGATTTCATAAACACAGTTATAAACTTACAGCTCACTGGCGTATGCATTCCGGTGTCGGAACTCTCTTTATCAATAACATTATACATCGCACATGCAAGGGACATAGTCATGTAACATTTTATAGACTGATAACTCTGTCCAGTTTCTCGGGACCCCTGACACAATGTAGATCTTAAGTGGTGCTATGTACAACCCACCATTCCTCTTTATTAATACAGCAAATTGCCCCATTAAGTCCCGCAGCCGAGTCTGTAACTATTTCCAACAAATAGTAATAAAACAAAACCCCCCCATGTAAAACCTCAACCACCTCAAACCTAGACCAGCTCCATTATACATATCCCTACCCTTGCCACCCGTCCGCTCCCTATCCCTCATGGTAGTGCGCTGTGGCTCAGCTGTGACTCACAGTCTTGTATCTAACTGCATATTCTCGTGGCACCTAGTCTAGATGCATAGCGTACGTGGAACACCACGAAGTCACTCCAGCAGGTCCCCCCGCGCTCGTCTTGGAGTCATCTCCCCACTTGCTGTCTCGCCATCTCCATCCACCTCCTCAACATGTCTGAGTGCCCGGAGTAGCTCCTCCCACTGTGTGGCTATAGGCGTCTTCCTCAGCCCTAATGTCTCCTCCCGTCTGATAGCGGTCCCCTCTGCCCCGGCCCGTGCAGCAAGCGAGTGCTTCCATGCCCGCGGGTGAGGTGGATCCTGTGCGTTCCACCTCCTAGTTATGAGGCGTTTTGTGACCGCAAATCCCAGGTCTAAGAATCGAGACGTCACCTTGGTTGCCGGCGTTCTGCGAAAATGATGCAGCAGGTGGACCACCCAGTCAAAAGGTATGTCACGGTTTGTTATAGCGCGCAGGGAGTCATAGACCGCAGTCCAGTAGGAGTGTAATTTACAACAGCCCCACAGCATGTGTATAAGATCAGCCCCCAACTCCGCGCACCTAGGGCATTTTGCGTCGGTACAGCGAAAGTAGCTATTAAGAGCCGCAGGGGTGAGATACGCCCTGTGCAGTACAAACAGTTGTATCTGCCTGAGGCGCATATTTCTAGGTATACGCACTGGGCTTTTCAATATACGGTCCCACTCTTTGTCTGCCAGCTGTCTCCCTAAATCCGTTTCCCACTTGCCCTTAAGCGGTTCCAGGGTGATCGCCGTGTGTGTCCGCAACGACGCTGCAAACCAATGAATCAGCCGCCGGCCTCTCCCCATCACGTGTAGATACTGCATGGTGAGGTGTTGGTTGGCTCCGCAGTCATATCTCCCCATCTGGCAACCAGGGTCCTAACTATGGAGTGATAGGTCAGGAATTGCCCTGGTGGTAGTCCCCACTCCTCCACCAGCAAGTCACACGAGAGAAGCACTCCATCTCGGTACAAATCTCCCAGAGTCTGAATATCTACCTCTCGCCATTGTAGAAGCGCGCGGGAAGTGAGCGGTCCCGCCACTCTGGGAGTGCCCTCTAGCGGCAGTGCCGGCGCATATGGGGTCACGTGCCGAGTGAGGAATAGGCTCCTGCGGAAGCAGCGATACGCCACAGCCAGGAGGAGTGGGGTTGGCATTGCCGTCCTAGTGGCCGGGTGGAAAAGCACCAGCAACTGCTCAAGCGAACACGGCGGCAGCACTGTTGCGGTATCCTCCCGGTCCCTATCCGCCAACCAGCGGGCTATCCACTGCAGTTGGGCCGCTAAGTAATAATGTTCAAAGCAGGGTACGGCTAATCCTCCTTGGCCTGTAGGGAGATAGAGTTTCTTAAGCGACATCCTATGGCGGCCATTCCCCCAGATGAAATCCCTGAGAAGTTGCGACAGTTTGGTAAAGAAAGCCGCTGGGACATATAAGGGTAGGTTAGCAAAGTAATTTAGAAGCCGTGGGAGGATCACCATTTTAGACAGTGCCACTCTGCCCGTGACCGTCAGCGGCAATGTGGTCCAGAAGCGTATCTGGGATTTTATGGCCATAAAGGCCTTACCTAGATTGCCATCTAGTAGGTCCGCCGGCTGGCAAGATTTGCTGGCGTTCACCCGTAGCCCCGAAAGGGCAGCAAATTCACACAAAATTTGGTCTAACTGAGGGGGTATATCATCAACGTCTCTAACGTATACCAGCAGGTCATCCGCATAGAGTGACACTTGATGGACCGCGTCCCCCAATGGTATGCCAGCCCCATCCTCTCCCGTATGGTCACTGCCAGGGGCTCCATCGCCAGGGCGAACAGGAGCGGCGATAGTGGGCAGTCAGAAACGTATCCCTTCTTGTATATTCGAGAAGTTTCTAGTGACCTCTGAGTTAGCTGGCACACACAAGTAATTAAGTTTAATGTGCGCTGAGTGGTCAGAAAGGGAGGGAAGGGTCACGCTAGGGCAATTCTAACAGCCATGTTTTCAACGCCTTCCTAAAAGTAGGTTCTGAATCTGCTTTACGCAGTTGGTAAGGCATAGCATTCCAGAGAGTGGCCATTCTCACTGCAAAGGCTCGCCCGCCCATCCTAGCCTTAGAGAAGCGAGGGATATGGAGAAGCATCTGAGAGTTGGAACGCAAGGTCCTGGACTGATGGTATTTCTGAAGTCTCTGTTTCAGGTATCCTGGATCTCTATCTCTTGTGGCTCTAAAAGCAAGAGACTGTGCCTTAAATTCATTTCTCCTTTTCACTGGGAGCCAGTGGAGGCTCCGCAGATGAGGGGAGACGTGGCGTCGGAGGGGCACATTTCTGATGAACCTTGCTGTGGCGTTCAGGACTGTCTGCAGCCTATGGATAAGATAAGCTGGCAAACCCAAGTTTAAGCTGTTAGCATAGTCCAGCTGAGATGTAATAAGGGCATGGACTATAGTGGCCCGACAGTCCATCGGCAACAGATAAAGAATTCTTCATAAGGTTTTGAGTTTCCAGAAACATGCTCTGGAAACTTGACCTATCTGAGCCTTAGCCCACAATTTTGACTCAAATTTGAAACCTAAATTTCTGACTGTGGAGACAGGGGTAGGAGGGGGATTCAGTTGCATCGGCCACCATAGATCAGCCGGTGGGGGTGTAGGTTGATTAAAGAACATCACCTCTGTTTTGTCAGTATTCAATTTCAAGCAACTGTCTGTCATCCAGGAGCTGATCTTAGTTAGACAATGCCTGAAGCTGTCAAACCCAGCTTTAGCAGTGTCTTTAAAGGAAAACACAAGCTGTGTATCATCAGTGTAAGAAATTATTCTCACGCCACAGTGTTCCACAAACGATGCCAAAGGAGCCAGATAGACATTAAACAGGGTGGGACTAAGTGCTGAGCCCTGCGGGACTCTGCATACCATGGAGCAAGAGGAGGAGACATGAGGGCGCAGAAAAACTTGCTGAGACCGCCCCTCCAGAAAAGAGTGGAACCAGTTTATGATGGTCCCCGAGATACCCAGCTGTGCCAGTCGGTCTATAAGAATCGAGTGCAAGACCGTATCGAATGCTGCGAACAAGTCCAGCAGCACTAGCATGGCACAGCATCCCTAATCTAGGGATTCTCGGATGGTTTCCGCCACCTCCAGCAGCGCAGTCTCGGTACTATAGCCCACCCTAAAACCCGACTGGAAATCATGAAGGAGGTTGTTAGATTCCTGATAATAGGCGAGCTGTCGTTGAACTTCCTTCTCCAGTATTTTTGCGGGAGCGGGCAGAGGGGAGATGGGCCTATGGTTCTTGAGTATGCCAGGATCTGCGTCTTCCTTTTTCAGAATAGGCAGAACAAAGGCATTTTTCCAAACGGAGAGATAAATACCCAACGTCAGAGATGCGTTCCAAATAGCGTTAAGATGTGAATTACAAAAAAAAGGGGCCAGCTGGTTAAAAAAACTGGCGGGGCAAGGATCAAGAGGCGAGCCTGACTTAGTTCTAGCTAGATCTAGCAGGGACAGGGTTGGACAGAAAGGTCGGAATTCAGACCAGTGACACGGGAAATCCGCAACCAGTCAGGAAGTAGAACAATCCTCTAAAACTGGAAAGGAAGAATATATAGAGGGAACCTTCTCCTGGAGGAAATTAGACAGATCTCTACATAAATCAACTGATGTCGTGATCGTGCTCATGGTGGCTTGAGGTTTCATAAAATCTTGCACAATCTTAAACACTTCCCTAGATGAATTATCCGACTCTTTGATTTGCTTAGCTAGAAAATTCCTAATAGCCAGGCGTTTGAGGGCATGAAATTTTTTTAGTGCACTTTTATATATGCTCTTCGCCTCCAGATTATAAGTCTTTCGCCAGTTGCGCTCCAGCTTTTTACAGGCGCTTTTCTCTAAGCGAAACTCCGAATAAAACCAAGGGGCAGAAGGCTTTTTCCTAGCCTGTTTTACCATTTTCAAGGGAGCAATAACATCTAAGGTGGATGCAAACCACTCATTGAAGGAGGTTGCATCCATGCTGGGATCACCTGTCAACAGAAGTGGGGTGTTATGCAGGATGGGACCTAAGGACTCAGGGGAAACCCTCTTCCAATTTCTCTTCTTCACCAACTCTGGTCTCAAGCTATGTTTCCCACCACTACTTAGTAGGCTGAACGGAACCAGCCAATGGTCTGACCATGTTAAAGGCAAAGGAACCTCGACCTTGACTGTGGGATCGTTTGAAAAAATAAGGTCCAACATGTGACCCGCGCGATGAGTATGGGCCGTGACCAGCTGAGTCAAGTTTAGTCCCCCAGCATCTCAGTCACTTGGATTGCTAAGGCACAGTCCACTTCATCCATATGGACATTAAAATCACCCAAAACCGTGAGGTTGGCGTGTCTTAGCAAGGGATTGGCTATGATGTCACCCAGTTTTGAGAAGTGGGTGACTGCAGAATCCGGAGGTCGATAGACCAAAGTGCCCACAAAAGTATACCCTGGTAATAATTGGATGGAAAAGGACATGGCATCAATTGACCCCACATTCTCAATGTTTTTACATGAGATTGCCCATCCGTCTCTCAAAATAATAGCTATGCCTCCTCCCCGCCTATTATTCACACGGTTAACCATAGAGATCTTAAAGCCTGCGGGTAGCGCAAGCAGGATGTCCGGGTAAGAAGACTCTGTCAACCAAGTTTCGGTTAGAAAGATAAGGTCCATACATCCTACTACACAGGTAGTAGGATGTATGAAGACAAGCATTTTAGGAATTGTATGTATTTTCTTATTTAACCTTTGTTGGAAATCTAGTGATGAACACAGAGGTGGCGTGCAAAATGACTTAGTAAGTAATTCATCATTGAATCTCAGAGATACTTGCAAGTGTGTTAGAACTGAAAGTGAAAATACAAATCTGTGCTATTTGTTTTTATTAGATCTACATAAAAGAGGCTTAGTGAAGTGAAAACTACGCCTACTAATATACTGCCCTCTCCATCCTTCATATCCAGCACACAAGACTACCTGGGCGCTGTTTCTAATAACTTTGACTCGCAGGTAGAACAGGTTAATTAACAAGAGAATCTATGCAAGTGTATGAAGGGAGGGGCTAATTTCAAAAGTACAATAGACATACTAAGGTGAGTTCTTGTTGTGTCGCAGGTCGACAACCGAGACTCCTCAAGCGTCCAGTCTCCGGCCCTTCTCCCTGAATCCTACCACGTACCCCTAGTGAATTGCAGAATACACAGGTTATAAGATAGGGTACTGGGAAGTTGGTCTCTGTGATACTCAACCTTGCGGATTTACGGTAAGAACGCATGGTTAGTCTGACAGATGGATAAGCCCATGACAAACGTTTTGCCCAGACATTATGGATCTAGCCCAACAAATCTCCTTTCAGGATATAGCCACAATATTGGCTGATATTCTGTCTGAAAATGCTGCCTTAAGCAGGGACCTTTCAGCTTTACAATCCAATATGCAACAACAAAAACCGATCATTAGACCACCCAGTTTTCAACATGTCTCATTCTTTTGACACTATTTCTACTACTACTACTCCTACGCAAATTCAAGTAGTAACTCCAACTCCAGTCCCCTTAGCGCCTCCCGAAAGATTTCATGGGGACAGCAATAAGTGTTCTATTTTTTTAATCGATGCCATCTACATTTCATAGCAAAACCAACAGCCCTTCCAGATGATTCTTCCAGAATATCGTTTATATTATCTTACCTAGGGGGTGACGCAGCTTTATGGTCGGTGCCTTTAATTGAAATGGATGATCCGATTTTGTATAATTTTAGACATTTCAAAGAAACTATGAAAAAACTGTCTGCTAAACATGTTTTTGTGCAAACAGCAGACAAGGAGTTATTACATTTGAAACAACGTTCCTCTGATATGCTTCATTACATAGCTGCATTTAATCGCTTAGTGATAGAATCGGAATGGACGGGAGAAAAAAGGGTATCGCTCTTTTATAGAGGATTATGTGAAGAACTAAAAGATATGGTAACACACCAGACAATATTAGTGATTTTATTTATTTAGTAGTATAATTAAATCATTTTTTATCTGAACGAAAGGTGAACGAGGCAAGACTGAACATAAGGTCTTTATGTTAAAAGACAAAACCAGTACCAAAATAGAGCCTAGTATTAAAACGGATATGGGAGAGCCAATGCAAATTGGAACCATTAGAGGACCTCTGACAAAAGAGGAGAAAGACAAACGTAGGAAATAAAATCAGTGCTCATACTGTGGTAAATCTGGACATTTTGTAAAGGAATGTCCCACTCATCCAAATAAGACTAAATGTAAGATCACAGATGTAGTTGTTGTACAGCAGTCGAAAAACTAATAAGCTCGGCAGAAGACGAGGTTGGTTTGCCAAGTGAATCACCTAGTTTGGCCTCCACCGCTCCTGAAACAGCCTTTCGTCACCTTTATCGAGTGATGTTACAGTCACAAATTAATATTGTTATTGAGTGGTCAGTTGACGCATTATAATAGATTCTGGTGCTACAGAAAATTTTATTGACACACGGTTTCTACTAGAATTAAGGTTAAAAAAGGTGTCAAAGACTATACCAGAAAAAGAGAGGTAGATGGAAAGGAATTGACTTCAGACTTAATACAATATCATACTGAAGAACTTCTTATGACATGTTCTAACAACCATAGTGAACACATAAAATTTGATGTGATTGACGCCCCACAATTTCGTCTTATTTTAGGAATACCATGGCTGGTTCAGCATAACCCCATTATAGACTGGATTGAAAAGACAGTGTTGTTTAGTTCTAACTATTGTCACCAATCTTGTTTACAACAGAATGTGACTAAGTATATAGTTCAAGGATATGACTTCCCGAAAGAATCCAAGAGCGGGATGCTCCTCGAAGGTGTACCAGAGGAATATTCAGACCTATCCGATGTGATTAATAAACAAAAAACTAACATGTAACCCCCCCATAGGGATTATGATTGCCGAATAGATTTAGTTCCTTGGACAACCTTACCGTGTAGCCGCATATATGCTCTTATGGAAATGAGAATGAATATCTATGAACCTATCTGGACGAATATCTTGCAAACAGGTTATTCATACATTCCAAGTCTCCAGTATCCTCTCCCCTTTTTTGTACCCAAAAAAGGGGGTGAACTGTGCTCCTGTATAGTTTATCGTGCTCTAAACAATGTCACTATTAAAAAAACGTTATCCGCTTCCTTTAATCCCTACTCTGTTTGACCAAATAAAGGATGCCACCATTTATACTAAACTTGATTTGCGAGGAGCGTACCATCTCGTGCAAGTCAGTGAAGGAGACAAATGGAAAACAGCATTTCGTTCAAAATTTGGCCTTTTTGAATATCAAGTTATGCCCTTCGGCCTCTGCAATGCTCATGCTGCATTTCAATTTTTTTGATAAATGAAGTGTTAAGAGATTTTATAGACATTTGTTGTGTAGTATATATTGACAACATACTCATATATTCCAAATCTATAACAGAACATGTACAACAAGTGTGAGCCATTCTGCAACAGCTTTAAAAAAAATTCTTAAAGTAAAATTAGAGAAAAGCATGTTTCATACATCCAAGATTGAGTTTTTTAGGCTACATTATTATTCCAACAGGAATTGAGATCGATCCAAAAAAATAGATTCAGTGTTGGCTAAGTCCCTCTTCAATTAAACTAATGCAAAGTTTGTTAGGGTTTGCACATTTTTATAGGCGGTTCATTTGTGATTTCTCCAAAATAATAACCCCTATTACCCGATTACTCCATAACAAAGTTAAGTTTGATTGGGGTGATTTGGCAGAAAAAGCCTTTCGAGAATTTAAAGAAAGATTCACTACTGCACCCATACTAATGCATCCTGATCGTTCCCATCCGTTTATTGTCAAAGCAGATGCCTCACAATTTGCTATTGGGGGCATTTTGTCACAAAGACATGAAGACACTGGGGAAATGCATCCTATAGCATACTACTCCAGTAAATTATTACCTGCTGAGATTAATTATACCATTGCAGATAAAGAATTATTGGCCATAAAAGCTGTATTCGAAGAATGGTGTCACTACTTCCTAGGGGCAAAGCATCCTATTACGATTTACACTGATCTTCACAATCTTCAACATTTGCGATCTGTCAAGGCTCTATCTGCTCGTCAACTGCGCTGGACACTATTTTTTAATGATTATAATTTTACTATCACATACCGACCTGGAAAAGAAAATAATAAAGCTGATGCTTTATCACGTATTGGCATGAATAATGAAAGCCTAGAGGAACAAAAACCTTCACAGACAATCCTTCCATCTCAGTGTTTTCAAGCCAGTATCTCTACTTAAGATTTAATGCAAGACATACGCTTAGAATTACAATCAAAATCAGTACAAGAATGTGAGGACCTATATCCTTCAATTCTATGGAGAGACAAAGTGTTATGGATGAGTGGACAAGTATTCGTACCAGCAAAAGTTTTACAATATAATGTTATTAGGTTACATCATGATACTCCCTTATCTGCACATCCAGGAGTTACAAGAACTTACCAACTAATAAAACGTTGTTTCTGGTGGCCTTCCATGTTTCATGACATTCAAAACTACGTTGAAACTTGTGCCATATGTATCCAAAATAAATCCTCACATCAAGCCCCTAGTGGTTTATTACGACCTTTGCCAATACCTCCACAACCATGGCATACAATATCTCTTGACTTTATTGTTGAACTACCCATCACCACTACAGGTTTTGATACCATTTTAACTGTGGTTGATCACTTCACACGTATGGCTCATTTCAAACCATTAACTAAACTCCCTTCCGCAGCAGAGTTGGCACAAATAATCCCACACAATATCATTCATGTACATGGAATCCCCTCCATTGTTATTTCTGATCGAGTCCCTCAATTTATTTCCCATTTTTTGCAAAACCTGAGTAAGTCATTAAGTATGGAAGTACGCACAGCCTCAAGTTATCATTCTCAAACAGATGGTTTAACAGAACGCACCAATCAAACTATTGAACAATACTTACGTTGTATGTTAGCAGACTGAGACCAAGAATGGGCAGACATTTTGTGGGCTTTAGAATTTGCCTATACCAATACTGAGCATTCATCTATAGGTATGTCTCCTTTTTTTGTGCACAGGGATTCCACCCAAAGAATATTCCTGGACAGACGCTATCTAATATGAATAGCCCCTCTATTTATGAGTATGTGAATAAATTAACATCCGTTCACCTACAAGGACAATTTCAATTAGCAAAAGCCAAAGAAAACCAGAAATGTCTTGCGGATTTACACTGTACCCCACAACCACTCTATTCTATAGGAGACAAAGTTTGGTTGTCCACAAAGAATTTACGTCTTAAAGGCAACAGCAAATTCTGTCCTCGCTGTTATCGAATTCATAAAGTATACCACGTATCCCTTCTAAAACCATATCATCCTATGACTCGTAAAACTACACCACCACCTCCAATTGAAATAGAAGGTACACTTGAATTTGAACTACGAAAAGTGCTTGATGCCAAAAGAGTGTGAGGTAAATTATACTACTTAGTAGATTGGAAGAGTTATGGACCCGAGGAAAGGTCCTGGGAACTTTTCGCTTATTTAAAAAATGCTCCACGCCTTGTTCAAGCTTTTCATAGGCGTTGCCCGGATAAACCAAAGCCGATTCCCGTGATCTTTGGGGAGATTTTGTGAGGGGGGACTGTCATGATTACCCCTATCATGTATACGACCCACCTCATTTATACAATAAAACGTTAGCTGCCCTTACATTGTACAGCAATGTGAGGAGAATGGTATTATTATATTAATCCCAAATCATGCCAATTGAAGAAACCCACCCCAGGCCGTGCAACAAGCACAACCGTGTGTTTGCATTATGTCATTACTTTTGTGATCGTAGGACTCTCGTTAAGTATCTTGTGTATATTAAGGTATAACAGTGTTTTGGTATCATTTTTGTATAGTGCTATCTGCAGTTTATGCACGCTTTACGAAACAAACAGTATTTGAGGTGTTTTGATAAATATCGGACAAGAAAGGGAATCGCTTGCTACCTCACGCCGATTTTGCTGCTCACGTCTCACTACAGTAATGCCAGCAGAGAAATTACCTTAGGGAACGCCGCGTCATGCACGCATCAGCCTGGTGGCCATCTTGGGTGTGGTGCTTCTATTTTAAGCCACACCCGAGTTCTGGAAGGTGCTTAACCTTCCGGCCGTCGTCAAGGAGAGTTGGTATCTAGGGCCGTGGAAAACGTACCTGAAACTGACGCCGCAGTCCTGCGTTTGGCTTCCTGACTTCGGACTTCAGCATAACATCGATCCTGGGAAGAAAAGAAAGCTAAGTGAATATTTACGTTTGTGGCGCCCTACGCAAGAAAGAAAAACAATTTGGATAATCGATAGTTGTTAGAAAAAACCAAGAAAAATGTAATAATTTTTGGAACCTTTGTCTTGAATTACAAGGACAGAAAACGAATTTGAGCATCTGAAAAGAAATAACGACTTTTTTGAACATTGGAAAAGAATCACAAAACAAAGATAGTAGGATGTATGAAGACAAGCATTTTAGGAATTGCATTTATTTTCTTGTTTAACCTTTGTTGTAAATCTAGTGATGGCCACAGAAGTGGCGTGGAAATTACTTAGCAAATAATTCATCATTGAATCACAGAGATACTTGCAAGTGTGTTAGAACTGAAAGTGTAAATGCAAATCTGGGCTATTTGTTTTTTATAGATCTACATAAAAGAGGCTTAGTGAAGTGAAAACTACGACGGCTAATATACTGCCCTCTCCATCCTTCATATCCAGCACACAAGACTACCCGGGCACTGTGTCAAATAACTTTGGCTCGCAGGTAGGACAGATTAATTAACAAGGGAATCTATGCGTGTGTATAAAGAGAGGGGCTAATTTCAAAAGTACAATTGACATACTAAGGTGAGTTCTTGTTTCCTCGCAGGACGACAACCAAGACTCCTCAAGCATCCAGTATCCGGCCCTCCTCCCTGAATCCTACCGTGAATCCTAGTGAATCGCAGAATACACGGGTTATAAGGTAGGGTACTGGGAAGTTGGTCCATAACGTCTCTGCGAAACTCAACCTTGCGGACTTAAGGTAAGAACGCATGGTTAGTCTGAGAATGTAAGCCATAGGAGGCCAAGGGTATTCCCAGACATGACTGCCCTGCTCACTGTGCCACTGGAACCAAGCTACACCCAACTGAAAAGGCACAATTGTGCCAATTCCAGTCTTTTTTTTTTTTTTTTTGAAAACTTTATTACAGAATGCAAAAGATATACAGAGATGGGCCTACAACCTTCAGGCCGGCCGCTAGCAAACAGTGAGAGCATAAAATACAGTTATTAAACACAAGTGGCAAGTGATAAAGGTCCCAGAAGTCGAGGGAAGCGTTGGCGGCCACACCGTCCGGACCCCCCAACTGGCGGTTCCATTTTTTATAAGAAACTACAAACAAATCCACAAGGCAGCAAAAGTCAAAGCAGCATTATGAGCTCCCCTGGGGAGGACCCTACCGATCCACAGGAATAGGGGGGGGGGGACAGGCCGGGACAGAAACAAAGTAGACACAATACCCAGAACCAAGGTGACAAGCAGACTAGGGAGACTGGGCCACTGCCAAGTCAGGCGTCAGCGGCGGGGTACAAATCCCGCCACGATAGGAGTTCCAGGGGCCCCACACTTTCACCCATTTCCCAGGCTTACCTCTCGCCACATACACTACCTTCTCCCGAAACATACACCAATCCATGTTGTCCTTCCACACCGAAACAGTTGGTGACCTCTGGGAGCCCCACAATTGTGCTATGTCACGCTTGGCCACCATATATCCCAGGGTCACCCACCACGTCTGCGGCACCGTATAATCAGTCGGCTCCCACACATTTAGCAAACATCTCCTAGCCTCGGGAAACAGCGCCACATGCGTGACCGCTTGCAACACCGCATGTACACCACGCCAGAATCGCGCCATCTCCGGGCAATCCCACAAAATATGGATGAAGGTCCCTAACAAACCACACCCACGCTTACACAGCCCATCCACGGCATATCCCATACGCATCAAACCCGGCCCCGAAACATAGACCCTGTGGAGTATTTTGAGCTGGACGAAGCAGAGGCGGGCCGGTATGGCCACCTCTTTCGGGGAGGCCACCGCAGACACCCAGTCCTCGTCATCCAGCTCCAATCCATCGGCGACCCATGCCTCACGAAGGCCAGTCAGCAGTCCCGAGCGATCGTTGATGAGCTTTTTATAAATCAATGAGATAGTGCCATCCGGTACATGCCCATCTAGCACTCTATCTTCCAGAGGGGAGCACTCCGGGATGGAGGCAACATCCGGGAATACAGAACACAGCGCGTGACGAACCTGTACATATCGGAAGTACTCCCTGTCCTGCAACTGGAATTCCTTCTGCAGCACATCGAACGTTTTGAATCCCCCCCTCGTCCAGAGATCGCCCACCCTGCTGATGCCTATCATGTCCCACTTCTCAAAGCCTTTCGAGGTCCACAAGGAGCCCAGTCGCTCAGATGCATACAGTGGCGTCGCCCGGGTCAACCGAGCCTTCCACCCCATCGCCAAGTTTGCCGCGTGCCACACCCGTACCGCGACTCGCGTAGGGCCCGTCAAACGAGCGTCGAGCGATGTAGAGTAAAGCGCACGATTATAGTCGCCACCCGGCAGTAACAGTTTGTCCATTTCAAAAGCCGGGTTAAGGGCGGGCCCATAAAGGCTGTGGTTTATCGCAGCCAGCTGGGAGGCCCAGTAATACCGTTTGATGTCTGGGAGGGCGACCCCCCCCGTCATACCACGGGAGCGTCAGCTTCGCGAGGGCGATACGCGGCCTCCCATCCCAAAACAGGTGGCGCTGCAGACCCTCCACCTCCTGAAAGTAGCGCACCGGGACGACGTCCATCGTGTTTTGTAAAGCGTATAAGAAACGTGGCAACGACATCATCTTAAACAGCGCCGCACGGCCGAGCGGCGAGAGCGGCAAGCGCGTCCAACGCGCCACATCCTCCTTCAGGCGCTGGAGGGGGGGGAGTAAGTTCTGTTTATATCGGGCCGCAGCGTCCAGGGTAATAAAGATACCCAGGTACTTAAATCCCTGCGGAGCAACCTGGATAGGACAACCCCGCGGAAGGATAGGAGCCTCCCCCGAAAGGACATACACACAGGATTTAGCCCAGTTGATGACTAAGCCGGAGTTGCGGCCGAATGAACGCAACACATCCACTAACACAATCAGTGATTTGCGCGGGGAAGCAAGATACAAAAGAATATCGTCCGCGTAAAGGGATACGCGATCCTCATACTCGGGGGTCCATCGGAGACCACGAATCGAAGGGTGCCACCGCAGCCATTCCGCCAGGGGCTCCAAGGCAAGCGCAAAAAGGAACGGCGACAGCGGGCAGCCCTGCCGCGTGCCCCTGCCCAGTTCAAACGGAGCCGATACTCTACCATTCACCGCCACCTGCGCCAGCGGTCCGGAATACAACAGTTTCACCCAGCCAATGAATCCCGGGCCAAACCCAAACTTAGCCAGCGTCGCCCAAATATATGGCCACTCAAGCGTGTCGAACGCCATAGTGGCGTCCAAGGACGCCAAAATGGCTGGCTCTCGTATGAACGGGACCCTCGCGAGCACCCCGTGCAGACGCCGCAAGTTAAGCGCGGTGTTGCGATGAGGGATAAAGCCGGACTGGTCCTGGTGGATCAGATCGCACACCACGCCAACCAGCCGATTAGCCAGCACCTCGGCGAGAATTTTCGGCTCCGCATTCAACAGCGAAATGGGCCTGTAAGACGTGACCCGATCCCGCGGCCTCCCCTCCTTATGAATAACCACAATAGTGGCAAGACGCTGGTCCAGCGGGAGGGAGCCCGCCGACCGGGCCGCGAGGAACATAGCACGGAGATGCGGAGCCAGCGTATCCGGTCGTAATTTGTACAATTCGATGGGAAGGCCATTAGGACCCATGGCCTTGCCAGAGGCGACCGAACGTATGGCGAGGGCAATCTCCTCAGATGTCGGGGCTGCGTCCAACGACAATTTATCCTCCTCCGAAAGGGTAGGCAGCGCAATGTCTTTAAGCAGGTCATGGGGCCAATTCCAGTCTTGGGTTGCTTGGAATCCGGTTCATAGAGGACCTGGCCTGGCAGTTTGGGCTGGAATGTTTTGATTAGAGGAGGACCAAGACTGGTTTGCATATGACTGGGACTAATCTGAAGTGGCATGGTGGGTAAAAGAACAATGGGTTGGAATGCTACCATGAGAGATTGCTAGTGGTTAGGCTTATTATAGAGCATACCTCCCATTATTTTTTGTGTGTGTAATTGGTTGAAACATCAGGACCTTCTGGCAGTCTTTGAGAGGGACCAATTTTGAATTCAAAGCTGCATTTGTATATTGTTTACAGGTAATATGGAGGGGCATGGCCAAGATGGCGGGCGAGTAGCAGTGCTTTTGTGGAGGACGACGGCATACATGGACGAAAACTCTGCTGGTGGCATTACAGAGGCAGTCATGGAAATGAGGTGCCTCCAGAACCCTCGAGAACACCACTGATAGTTGGCAGCGGATGCTCAGAGGAACTGGAGAAGGTGCAGCTCGCAGCTCTGCGGTGGCAATTGCAGATGCTTCAAAATAGCGGTCACTCTATAACCTAACCCAGAGCAACCCAGACAGTGCATGGGGTCCCTGCACAAGCTCCTACGGAGCACCAGGATCCGGCGGGTGACGGCCAGCGAGGACCAGGGCACACAGTGCGATCCCATCAAACAGCTGAAATGGTGAGCGTCTCTAAAATGCAGTGGTACCCGTGCTGCACGGAGGGGATAGTGCCCTATTAGGCCCTCCTAAAACTACCACCTGGAGGCTGGAGGGGATGCGGCCAGCCTGTTGTAAACCACTGACGGCTGGGCCTGTCAGGAGAAGTGCCCCCTCAGGTGGGTTGGCCGGAGGGCCTTGTGATGTGCTGCGTGTGCCTAGGGACTCAACGGCCTACCGAAAAACTGACCACTACGAAAGAATGCTGGGGAGCAGCGACCCGGTACCTCGCTGGTGTAACTTGGCCGAGGGAGGCTTGAGATCCATACTACATGCTCGGGTGGATGCTGCCTGTATTTTGAGTGCCCAGAGCTCCCCGTCGCAGACCTGGACTGGGTGCACGCAGTGCAAGAGGAGCTCCCACATTGGGCCTCCAAGACCAGAATCCTCAACCCCATTACGGAATCACAGTCAGGTGGCTCAGCCTCTCGGAGCTGGAAGGGTAGCGTTCACTAACATACCTCATGGTTAGCAAGCTGGTGTGCCTCGATTCCCAACATGGCCATGAACTGATCCCCCCCAAAAAAATCCCATATAAGAAATGTTAAGCAAACCGCTCACCAAAAAATCTGGGCACCGCCCTGGCACCAAACTCACTCTCCTCTCAAGAAGCAACACCTGTAACTGAAGCTCTGCCATCTCAGAAGCCAGTGACCCGCACGTTACTGGTGCATCTCTTTGGGGCTCTGAAGGATGATATTGTGGCCCACAGTCGTAATGTAGCAGAAGATGTCAAAGGACTGAAGAAAGACCTAGATGTGAGGAAGAATGAAATGAACACCAAAGGGAATTGCTGGAGCTGCAGGACAGAATCAACGCGTTACAGTACTGCCTGAAAAACCTTGAAAATAGGTTTCGCTGCTCCTGCATCAGGGAGGTCCATTACAGGGGAATCGGGGGGAGATTAAAAGAGTATGTGGTGCAACTCTAACAACAAGTAGTGCTGGAACTGGTTGACTAAGACATCACACTGGATCACACTCAAAGGGGGGGCTGACCAGCAAATGAATGAATGAATGAAAGTGGATTTGTAACGCGCAACTTAGCCCAATGGGCGTCAAGGCGCCTAACCAGATAAAACTTACTTAAAAATAAAAAATAAAAGAGCTTACTGGTAGGCTTTTATAAAATACCAAGTTTTAAGAGCCTTCCTGAAAAGGGCCTGAGAGGGTTGCGACTTAATCTCCAAAGGGAGATTATTCCAGAGTAGAGGTGCAGCAATAGAAAAAGCTCTACTCCCCCATCTGACCTTCTTAAAACGAGGAACTGCCAGCTGATTAGAATCTGAGGACCGGAGATGCCTACTGGGGATGTAACGGGTCAGCAAGGATCCCAGAGCATCTGTGGGGCCAGCCTGCAGGGCTCTATAAGTAAGGCAGAGAAGTTTAAAAGAGATTCTGAAAGTAATCGGAAGCCAGTGTAGATTCTTCCTGGCCAGTGTAGCAGAGGCGTCCTTAGGAAGAGACAGAACAAATCTGGCAGCTGCGTTCTGCACCAGCTGGAGGCGCTGAATAAGATATTTATTAGACTCTGCGTATAATGCATTACAATAATCTAACCTAGAGCCTACAAGGGCAATCACTGTCTGTTTACGTGCCTGCGGGGACAAATAATGCAGGATTCTTTTCAAGGTCTTGATGACTCCCCAACAGGTAGACACCGTTCTGTTAACCTGAAGCTTCATGGAGAGTGAGGAATCAAAAATGACGCCCAGATTCCTAGCTGCCGGAGAGGGAGTGGGGCAAGTTCCTAGAGATGTAGGCCACCACTCACTGGACCAAATGTCCTGGTCCTTGCCAAAGACCAGGACCTCTGTTTTATCGGCATTGAGTTTTAATGAATTTAGAATCATCCACTCAGCTACCATCTGCATACAGGACCTAAAGGCAGAAGCCGATTCACCAATTGTGTGGGCTAAAGACACCATAATTTGCGTGTCATCGGCATAGGACACTACCTCCATCCCCTGTGATCTCACTAATCTAGCAAGGGGGGCCACATAGATATTAAATAGGGTCGGACTTAAAGCCGATCCCTGGGGCACCCCACATTGCAAAGATTTAGCAGGGGATAGGAACTATCCAAGCATGACTCGTTGCTCTCTAGAATGTAAAAAAGAGTCAAGGAGACTTAAAGCCGGTCCTGCCACCCCTGCCTCCCTCAACCGAGATGTTAAGGTAGAGGTAGACAGGGTATCGAACGCTGCAGTCAGATCGAGCAGGACTAAAATCGTCGTCTGACCAAGGTCAGCCTTACGACGAATGTTGTCAGCCACCATAGTCAGGGCGGATTCGGTGCTATGAGATTTCCTGAATCCGTGCTGAGAGCTGTCAAGAAACTCAGAGGAGTCAAGAAAGGTGGATAGATGTAGGTTTAAATGGGCTTCAAGCATCTTTGCAGGAGCAGGTAACAAGGAAATGGGTCTAAAATTCCTTAACACTCCGGGATCAAGGGAAGATTTTTTAAGAAGAGGCTTCACTATGGCCTTTTTCCAGACCGAGGGAAAGATACCCTGGGACATAGCCCCATTCATAATTTCCAACAGTGGAGGTAAGAGAGTATCCTTGCATTCCTTTAGGACTTTCAGAGGACAAGGGTCTAAAGGAGAGGCAGACTTAGTCCTGTCTAGCAAGAGATTCAGCCCCTCAAGGGAAAGCAAAGGAAAGTGGGTGAAAGAATTATTAGGATTTCTCCTCCAGGATTCGGAGGCCTTGATATTGAGAAGTGAGGGCTCATCCAACAACTTCCTCTGGTTTTCTAAAGCCAGATGAATATCCGAAATTTTCTTATAAAAGAAATCGGAGATGTTAGTGCAAAGCTCCTGTGAAGCCACAACTGGGTCGGGTATCTGAAGAGAGCATAGAGAGTCTACGATCTTAAAAAGCTCTTTAGATGGAGGAAGAGAGGTCGTCAAATTAGAGAAATACTCTTGCTTCTCTTTAATAACTCTAGATTTATACTCTCGTAACGACAGTTTATGGTCCTCTCTGTCGGACGGGTCCCACGACTTACGCCATTTTCTCTCCTTAATTCTGCAGATTTGTCTTAGGAGTCTTAAAGGCTCCGTAAACCACGGAGCAGAGGGTTTCCGACGGGCCCTATACCGCAGAGTAACGGGGGCTAAGGCGTCAACCGCTGTGATAATGGAGTTGGCAAACTCTTGAGCCGCCCCTTCCGCATCTCGCGAGGCAGAGGTTTCAAAGTCTCGCAAAAAAGGAGAAAGGGCTTGGTCAGTAATGTTCCTATATCCTCTTTTCAGAACTCTATTACTAGAGGGAGCTTTACGGGGCTCTTCCATAGCGGGTGTAAATCCTAAGGGAACTGCCAGATGGTCCGACCAGACCAAAGGCATGGGAGAACCAACAGAGAGTCTGGAATCATTGGAGAACACTCCGTCCAATATATGACCAGCCCGATGTGTAGAACTTTTTACCAGCTGAGTGAGCTCACAAGCTTCCAGCGAGTCAATTAGCTGAGAGGTATCCTTAGAACCCACATCGTCCAAATGGAAATTAAAATCCCCCATAATGGTCATATGAGATTTGCCGAAGTAGGGCTCCAAGATTCGCAATAACTCGGAGCAAAAACTGGCTCTAGGACCAGGTGGTCGATAAACCAAAATACCGGTGAAAGAGGCTGTGGAAGAAAAAGATATGCAAAAATACAAAGCCTCAAAAGAATCCGAGGGCACAGACAGGATTTTTATAGAGCACAGAAATGAAGCTCTGCAAATAATAGCCAGACCTCCCCCTCTACGCCCTAATCTATCCTGTCTATGTAAGGTAAAACCCTCAGGTATCGCCAATATCAAATCATGCCCAGAGGAGGCAGATGCCCGGGTTCCGTCACGAACACCCAGTCAGGTTGCCTGTCGTTCACGAACTCGTGGAACGCTATGTTATTCTTGATGAGTGACCTAGCATTTATCAAAAAACCACTTCTAGGTTGAATGACATTCTGTAATGACCGAGAAAGTAAAGGTCCCCTCCCAAAAAGATAGGAAGGACATATCGCCACTCCACACGAGCAACAGGTAGGGGAACGTCGTAGATCCTCCGGGGACCAGCAACAATGACACGATGAAGGCAATGGTCTCAAAGCCAACATCTCATGCAGGGAATAAGCCCTCACTACCTGTTGAGGAAGTAGGGGGGTATCAGAGTCCAGGCCGGCCGACAGCCCGTCCTCAGCGCGGACGGGCGCAGACGGGCTGAACTCAGGCGTAACTCCGGCGGAAGTCCGGCGGTCCCGCTGCGCGTCGTCATGACCATCTTAAATAGTGACTTAGCGTCCTTGTGACAGCTAGAGCGTCAGCCTCCAAAATGGCGCCGCCAGGCGTCCCGGAGTACCCCCAATATGGCCGGCAAACGAACTAAATCCCCGGGAGTGGACCCGTTAAGCACGGTGATAAACAGTTTTAATGTGCAAGTGAGGGGCGCAGTCTTAAGAACAAGGTGAAAAACAAATAAAACTAACGAAAATACAAAACGGGATATTCTTTAAAAACGCACCAGCAGCAGTAAATATACCACCCGATTGCAAGCGCAGCGCGAGCTAAACGCTTTCCAGCAAAGACCCCGGGCACACCTCAAGACATCCTCTCTTGCCTCCCCTCCGACAAGCAGAAGGAACTCATCAAAGCACCTGTCCAGGACACTGCCACCATCAACTTTGCAGGTGCAAAAGTCAGGATATTCCAAGATGTTTCTCCACTCAACCTTCAGTGCAGTAAAACACTGAGATCAGCCACAGCCTTCCTGCGAGAGAAAGGGATTCGATGCTGACTTATTTTTGTCTGAAATAAGGAGACTTATGCAGTTTGTATCCTCGAGAAGGTGCACTCTGACATGGGCCTTGAGCTCGTCTTGGAGGACGAGGCTCGCCACCCTAAGACCCGGTCCTCATCCAGCTCCACCGTTAAATTGAAACGGCAGTTGAGGGCTGTGAATTATCAGCGGCGAAGCCTTCCGCATCTGAAAGTCATAAGTAGCGCTTCCGCGTTAACTTTAACAGCATGGGAGTACATCAGAGCCAAAAATTACTGATCCTCTAGCCAGTGCTTCAGTTAGTGTCTGCCATTGCCCACCTCCAGACATGGCGCTGAACTCTGACCACTAGCTAGCCCTGGCGGTGCAACTGTAGCAGGACAATCGTGAACTTAACATGCAGTGGTGTTCCCCCTCTCTTCCACGTCTAGTTGCAGAGATGCCAGATCGCCTGGTACATAGTCCCCGTCATTTGGAACTGTTGGTTCCCAGGAGTGGGAACACCATTTTTTTGTTGTTCTCCTTATTTCCCCACCGCCACCCCTCGACAACTCATTCTCAACTGCGCATAATTGTGTCGATGCAGGTCTATGACAACCGCAGAGGTACCTACATCACACACATTTAGAACTGATTACTCCTCCTCATGGGCTGGGCATGATGGTCTATGGTCTACCCCCCATAGTAAAAGTTCCAGTCTGTCCCATTCTCTGCACTGACCTGTCCATGAGGGTGTCTGGTATGAGGTTGAAATCCCTGCCTATCATCAAGATGTCAGTGTCCGGAGACATCATTACCCTACCCAAGGCTTCCAGGAGTAAGGGTTTCTGATGATCATTGGGGGTATACCTCATGACTATTGTAAATGTGTATGTGTGAATGATAATACACAGTGCAAGTCGTTTACCTGTCATCTCCTTGTGCATTTGTATAACACAGCTAAGTAAATGTGTGGCCAGAGGATAAAAGAGCTGCAGGGATTGAAAGATTATATTAAAGACCTTATTGCACAAATCGACCCCAAGCCTAAAACTTGTAGCAAGTTTATTGCTGTTACATTGCGACTCGATCATCACCTTTCTGATAGAAAGGACTATAGGAAAAGGTTGGATTTACGAACATATGTACGTCTAAAAGAAAGATCCAGTAACTCACCAATGGTCACAAAAACACAATCTCTAGGAGATTGTACAGCTCAGTGAGCTGAACTACAAGCATTTAAAATGGCACTTGAAAATACGGATCCCAAATTCCCCACACTCATAGTGTGCGATTCTTTTTATTGTGTTCAATCATTCAATGAATATTTACAGAATTGGCTTCAAAATGGTTTCAAAGATGCAAAAGGTGGCACAATCAAGCATAAAATGCTTTGGGAACAAGTAGTTCAGTTGCGAAACGGACTACAAAACAGTCACGTGATACACACGTTGAGTCATCAACGTGATGGCGTTCAAGTTGAAGGGAATTCATTGGCTGATGAAGCCGCAAAAGGGGCTGTGCAAATGGCTTCCGTAGCTGCAATCACTCGTTCAAAAACGAAAATAGACAGTGAGATAATGCCGGCTGTCAATGCTTTAAGCAAAGGCAGCGGTGCAGCATTACCTAAAACGTTTCCACTCAAATACTCATATATAATTGATGCAAACAATGTTCCGTTTGCTCGAATCCCTGGAGTGGGGGATACGGTAATACCAAACATGGAACATAGATTAGGACTAATCCTAGCAGCACATGAAGGGATCGCTTCTGCCCATGCAGGTGTTTCCGCCACAGTATCGGTATTAAAACAGAGATACTGGTGGCCAGGCATTAGGAAACAGACCAGGGATTATGTTTTGGAATGTGCAATATGCCTGAAAATGAAAGTCTCTACTATGAAATGTCCTGATCAAACGCCCCTGTTAATTTCAGATAAACCATTAGCATGTGTTTACCTGGACCACTGCGGTCCCTTACAAAGGGATGGTAACTATAAAGATATCATGGTCGCAGTGGATTCGTGTTCTAGGTTCCTATGGATGTGGCCTCAGCGCTTGGCTGACGCTCGAACTGTTATAAAAGATTTGTGAGTCTTTATCGGCACATACGCAATTGGCACACTACATTGTGTACAGGCGCTTTTCTCTAAGCGAAGCTCCGAAGAAAACCAAGGGGCAGAAGGCTTTTTCCTAGCCTGTTTTACCATTTTCAAGGGAGCAGTAACATCTAAGGAGGATGCAACCCACTCATTGAAGGAGGTTGCATCCATGCTGGGATCACCTGTCAGCAGAAGTGGGGTGTTATGCAGGATGGGACCTAAGGTCTCGGGGGAAACCCTCTTCCAATTTCTCTTCTTCACCAACTCTGGTCTCAAGCTATGTTTCCGACCACTTCTTAGTAGGCTGAACGGAACCACCCAATGGTCTGACCATGTTAAAGGCAAAGAAGCCTCGACCTTGACTGTGGGATCGTTTGAAAAAATAAGGTCCAACATGTGACCCGCCCGATGAGTAGGGGCCGTGACCAGCTGAGTCAAGTTTAGTCCCCCCAGAATCTCGTTTACTTGGATTGCTAAGGGACACTCAACTTCATCCATATGGACATTAAAATCGCCCAAAACCGTGAGGTTGGCGTGTCTTAGCGAGAGATCGGCTATGATGTCACCCAGTTTTAAGAGGTGGGTGACTGCAGAATCCGGAGGTCGATAGACCAAAGTGCCCGCAAAAGTATACCCTGGTAACATTTGGATGGAAAAGGACATGGCATCAATTGACCCCACATTCTCAATTTTTTACATGATATTGCCCATCCGTCTCTCAAAATAATAGCTATGCCTCCTCCCCGTCTATTATCCACACGGTTAACCATAGAGATCTTTAAGCCTGCAGGTAGCGCAAGCAGGATGTCCGGGTAAGAAGACACTGTCAACCAAGTTTCTGTTAGAAACATAGGGTCCCAGTGATTGGACACCCAAATGTCCTCTGAATGTTTTGGCTGGGATCTACAATTTACCAGGCAGGCTTTGATAGGAGGCTTCCCCTCACCTATACCAAGAGTAGATGTGTTGGCAGCAAATACCTCTGTCCCCTGTAACATCTCCCGACCTCCAAACACATAGGAGTAGGACTTAAATTGGTAGAGCTGATCTTTGTTTGCCAAACAGAGGTCAGGACAAATGGGAGTGGCACAGCAAAGCACATTCAAATCCCTTAGCTGCTTGCTAGTCCAGGTGATCATTACACCGGGGTTGTTAGGAGCAGCATGGCAGGCGCTGGCCGCGTTCTAGATGCGGACGGGCGCAGACAGGCTTGCCCTAGGCGCGCCTTCGGCGCACCAGCGGCGCGCCCACTGCGCGCGTCCGCAAAGCGTTGTCCTTAAATAGGGGGAGAGACCCAGGTCAGTTGCTCAGCTAGAGAGCTAATAAAATGGCACCCGAGAAAGGCGCTGCCTCTAGAGGAGAAATGGCCGACAGTAAGGCCGAGAAGAAAGAGAGAAGAGAGGTTACAACATCCTGCTGAGCAGCGATGCTGCAGCCAAAGGCACAAAAGAAAAAAATATTTATCTTTGGCAGCAAGTGGTAAGTTTAAAAACACAAATATCCTTAAGATTTTAGCACATTTAAAAGTTCTAGTAATTAAGTTAAAAGCGCGTCCGCGCTGCTGAGCATACTTCAAGGAAAAGGGTCGCAAAGCTGTCAGTAGTTAGCGTTAGTTCCCCAAGCCTACTGAACACTGCTGCACATCCACAAAGCGATGTCCATAAATAGGGGGAGAGACCCACGTCAGTTGCACAGCTAGCGCGCTAACAAAAATGGCGCCCGAGAAAGGCACTGCCTCTAGAGGAGAAATGGCCGCCAGTACGGCCGAGATGAAAGAGAGCAGAGAGGTTACAGCATCCTGCTGAGCAGCGATACTGCAGCCAAAGGCACAAAAGAAAACAACAATTATCTTTGGCAGCAAGCGGTAAGTTTAAACACACAAATAGCCTTAAGATTTCAGAACATTTAAAAGTTCTAGTAATTAAGTTAGAAGCGCGTTCGCGCTGCTGAGCATACTTCAAGGAAAAGCGTTGCAAAGCTGTCAGTAGTTAGCATTAGTTCCCCAAGCCTACTGAACACCGCTGCACGTCCGCGAAGCGATGTCCATAAATAGGGGGAGAGACCCAGGTAAGTTGCGCAGCTAGAGAGCTAAAAATGGTGCCCAAGAAAGGCACTGCCTCTAGAGGAGAAATGGCCGCCAGTAAGGCCGAGAAGAAAGAGAGCAGAGAGATTACAGCATCCTGCTGAGCAGCGATACTGCAGCCAAAGGCACAAAAGAAAAACAGAATTATCTTACAAGGATAGAGAACGATTTTGAGCATCTGAAAAGAAACAAAGACTTGTTTGGAACATTGGAAAAGAATAACAGAACACAGATAATAGGATGTATGAAGACAAGCATTTTAGGAATTGTATTTATTTTCTTGTTTAACCTTTGTTGGAAATCTAGTGATGAACACAGAAGTGGCGTGCAAAATTACTTAGTAAGTAATTCATCATTGAATCTCAGAGATACTTGCAAGTGTGTTAGAAATGAAAGTGTAAATACTAATCTGTGCTATTTGTTTTTTCTAGATCTACATAAAAGAGGCTTAGTGAAGTGAAAACTACGCCGACTAATATAGTGCCCTCTCCATCCTTCATATCCAGCACACAAGACTACCCGGGCGCTGTTTCTAATAACTTTGGCTCGCAGGTAGAACAGGTTAATTAACAAGAGAATCTATGCGAGTGTATAAAGGGAGGGGCTCATTTCAAAAGTACAATAGACATACAAAGGTGAGTTATTGTTGCATTGCAGGTCGACAACCAAGACTCCTCAAGCGTCCAGTCTCCAGCCCTTCTCCCTGAATCCTACCGTGTACCCCTAGTGAATTGAAGAATATACAGTTTATAGGGTAGGGTACTGGGAAGTTCGTCCTTAACGTCTCTGTGAAACTCAACCTTGCGGACTTACGGTAAGAACGTATGGCTAAGCCCACGACAAATGTTTTGCCCAGACATTATGGATCTAGCCCAACAAATCTCCTTTCAGGATATAGCCACAATATTGGCTGATATTCTGTCTGAAAATGCTGCCTTAAGCAGGGACCTTTCAGCTTTACAATCCAAAATGCAACAACAAAAACCGATCATTAGACCACCCAGTTTTCAACATGTCTCATTCTTTTAACACTATTTCTACTACTATTACTCCCACGCAAATTCAAGTAGTAACTCCAACTCCAGTCCCCTTAGCGCCTCCCGAAAGATTTCATGGGGACAGTAATAAGTGTTCTATTTTTTTAATCAATGCCATCTACATTTCATAGCAAAACCAACAGCCCTTCCAGATGATTCTTCCAGAATATCGTTTATATTACCTTACCTAGGGGGTGACGCAGCTTTATGGTCGGTGCCTTTAATTGAAAGGGATGATCCGATTTTGTATAATTTTAGACATTTCAAAGAAACTATGAAAAAACTGTTTACTAAACATGTTTTTGTGCAAACAGCAGACAACGAGTTATTACATTTGAAACAAGGTTGCTCTGATCTGCTTCATTAAATAGCTAAATTTAATTGCTTAGTGATAGAAGCGGAAAGGCCAGGAGAAAAAAGGGTATCACTCTTTTATCGAGGATTATGTGAAGAACTAAAAGATATGGTAACACAAATCCTAGACCCACCAGATAATAATAATGATTTTATTTATTTACTAGTAAAATTAAATCATTGTTTATCTGAACGAAAGGTGAACGAGGCAAGACTGAACATAAGATCTTTATGTTAATAGAAAAAACCAGTACCAAAATAGAGTCTAGTATTAAAACGGATATGAGAGAGCCAATGCAAATTGGAACCATTAGAGGACCTCTGACAAAAGAGGAGAAAGACAAACGTAGGAAATTAAATCAGTGCTTATACTGTGGTAAATCTGGACATTTTGTAAAGGAATGTCCCACTCATCCAAATAAGACTAAATCTAAGATCACAGATGTAGTTGTTGTACAGCAGTCGAAAAACTAATAAGCTCGGCAGAAGACGAGGTTGGTTTGCCGAATGAATCCCCCAGTTTGGCCTCCACCGCTCCTGAAACAGCCTTTCGTCACCTTTTTCGAGTGACGCTACACTCACAAATTAATATTGTTAATGAGTGGTCAGTTGACGCATTAATAGATTCTGGAGCTACAGGAAATTTTATTGACACGCGGTTTCTACTAGAATTAAGGTTAAAAAAGGTGTCAAAGACTAGACCAGAAATAGTCAGAGCGGTAGATGGAAAGGAATTGACTTCAGGGTTAATACAATATCATACTGAAGAACTTCTTGTGACATGTTCTAACACCGATAGTGAACACATAAAATTTGAAGCAATTGACGCCCCACAATTTAGTCTTATCTTAGGAATACCATGGCTGGTTCAGCATAACCCCATTATAGACTGGATTGAAAAGACAGTGTTGTTTAGTTCTAACTATTGTCGCCAATCTTGTTTACAACAGAATGTGACTAAGTATATAGTTCAAGGATATGACTTCCCGAAAGAATCCAAGAGCGGGTTGCTCCCCGAAGGTGTACCAGAGGAATATTCTGACCTATCCAATGTGTTTGATAAACAAAAAACTAACACGTTACCTCCCCATAGGGATTACGATTTCCGAATAGATTTAGTTCCTGGGACAACCTTACCTTGTAGCAGCATATATGCTCTCATGGAAAATGAGAATGAATATCTACGAACTTATCTGAACAAATATCTTGCTAACAGGTTATTCAGACATTCCAAGTCTCCAGTATCCTCTCCCCTTTTTTTGTACCCAAAAAAGGGGGTGAACTGCGCTCCTGTATAGTTGATCGTGCTCTAAACAATGTCACTATAAAAAAACGTTATCCGCATCCTTTAATACCTACTCTATTTGACCAAATAAAGGATGCCACCATTTATACTAAAACTTGATTTGCGAGGAGCGTACCATCTCGTGCAAGTCCGTGAAGGAGACTAATGGAAAACAGCATTTCGTACAAAATTCGGCCTTTTTGAACATCAAGTTATGCCCTTCGGCCTCTGCAATGCTCATGCTGCATTTCAATTCTTTTATAAATGAAGTGTTAAGAGATTTTATAGACATTTGTTGTGTAGTGTATATTGACAACATACTCATATATTCCAAATCTATAACAGAACATGTACAACAAGTGCGAGCCATTCTTCAACAGCTTTAAAAAAATTCCTTATAGTAAAATTTGAGAAATGCATGCTTCATTCATCCAAGATTGAGTTTTTTTAGGCTACATTATTAGTCCAACAGGAAATGAGATGGATCCCAAAAAATAGATTCAGTGTTAAATTGGCCAAGTCCCTCTTCAATTAAACAAATCCAAAGTTTGTTGGGGTTTGCACATTTTTATAGGCTGTTCATTTGTGATTTCTCCAAAATAATAACCCTTATTACCCGATAACTCCATAACGGAGTTAAATTTGATTGGTATGATTTGGCAGAAAAAGCCTTTCGAGAATTTAAAGAAAGATTCACTACTGCACCCATACTAATTCAACCTGATCGTTCCCATCCGTTTCTTGTCTAAGCAGATGCCTCACAATTTGCTTTTGGGGGCATTTTGTCACAAAGACATAAAGACACTGGGCAAATGCATCCTATAGCATACTACTCCAGAAAATTATTACCTGCTGAGATTAATTATACCATTGCAGACAGAGAATTATTGGCAATAAAAGCTGTATTCGAAGAATGGCATCACTACTTGCTAGGGGCAAAGCATCCTATTACGATTTACCCTGATCTTCACAATCTTCAACATTTGTGATCTGTCAAGGCTCTATCTGCTCGTCAACTGCGCTGGACACTATTTTTTAATGATTATAATTTTACTATCACATACCGACTTGGAAAATTCTATGGAGAGACAAAGTGTTATGGATGAGTGGACAAGTATTCGTACCATCAAAAGTTTTACAATATAATGTTATTAGGTTACATCATGATACTCCCTTATCTGCACATCCAGGAGTTACAAGAACTTACCAACTAATAAAACGTTGTTTCTGGTGGCCTTCCATGTTTCATGACATTCAAAACTACGTTGAAACTTGTGCCATATGTATCCAAAATAAATCCTCACATCAAGCCCCTAGTGGTTTATTACGACCTTTGCCAATACCTCCACAACCATGGCATACAATATCTCTTGACTTTATTGTTGAACTACCCATCACCACTACAGGTTTTGATACCATTTTAACTGTGGTTGATCACTTCACACGTATGGCTCATTTCATACCATTAACTAAACTCCCTTCCGCAGCAGAGTTGGCACAAATAATCACACACAATATCATTCATTTACATGGAATCCCCTCAATTATTATTTCTGATCGAGCCCTCAATTTATTTCCCATTTTTTACAAAACTAGAGTAAGTCATTAAGTATGGAAGTACGCACATCCTCAAGTTATCATTCTCAAACAGATGGTTTAACAGAACGCACCAATAAAACTATTGAACAATACTTATGTTGCATGTTAGGAGACTGTGACTAAGAATGGGCAGACATTTTGTGGGCTTTAGAATTTGCCTATACCAATACTGAGCATTCATCTATAGGTATGTCTCCCTTTTTGTGCACAGGGATTCCACCCAAAAAATATTCCTGGACAGACGCTATCTAATATGAATAGCCTCTCTATTTATGAGTATGTGAATGAATTAACATCCGTTCACCTACAAGCACAATTTCAATTAGCAAAAGCCAAAGAAAACCAGAAACTTCTTGCTGATTTACACTGTACCCCACAACCACTCTATTCTATAGGAGACAAAGTTTGGTTGTCCACAAAGAATTTACGCCTTAAAGGCAACAACAAATTCTGTCCTCGCTGTTATCGAATTCATCCAGTATTCCACGTATCCCTTCTAAAACCATATCATCCTATGACTCGTAAAACTACACCACCACCTCCAATTGAAATAGAAAGTACACTTGAATTTGAAGTACGCAAAGTGCTTGATGCCAAGAGTGCAAGGTAAATTATACTACTTAGTAGATTGGAAGAAAATTATTACCTGCTGAGATTAATTATACCATTGCAGACAGAGAATTATTGGCCATAAAAGCTGTATTCGAAGAATGGCATCACTACTTGCTAGGGGAAAAGCATCCTATTACGATTTACCCTGATCTTCACAATCTTCAACATTTGTGATCTGTCAAGGCTCTATCCGCTCGTCAACTGCGCTGGACACTATTTTTTAATGATTATAATTTTACTATCACATACCGACCTGGAAAATTCTATGGAGAGACAAAGTGTTATGGATGAGTGGACAAGTATTCGTACCATCAAAAGTTTTACAATATAATGTTATTAGGTTACATCATGATACTCCCTTATCTGCACATCCAGGAGTTACAAGAACTTACCAACTAATAAAAGTTGTTTCTGGTGGCCTTCCATGTTTCATGACATTCAAAACTACGTTGAAACTTGTGCCATATGTATCCAAAATAAATCCTCACATCAAGCCCCTAGTTGTTTATTACGACCTTTGCCAATACCTCCACAACCATGGCATACAATATCTCTTGACTTTATTGTTGAACTACCCATCACCACTACAGGTTTTGATACCATTTTAACTGTGGTTGATCACTTCACACGTATGGCTCATTTCATACCATTAACTAAACTCCCTTCCGCAGCAGAGTTGGCACAAATAATCACACACAATATTATTCATTTACATGGAATCCCCTCCATTATTATTTCTGATCGAGCCCTCAATTTATTTCCCATTTTTTACAAAGCCTGAGTAAGTCATTAAGTATGGAAGTACGCACATCCTCAAGTTACCATTCTCAAACAGATGGTTTAACAGAACGCACCAATAAAACTATTGAACAATACTTATGTTGCATGTTAGCAGACTGTGACTAAGAATGGGCACACATTTTGTGGGCTTTAGAATTTGCCTATACCAATACTGAGCATTCATCTATAGGTATGTCTCCTTTTTTTGTGCACAGGGATTCCACCCAAAGAATATTCCTGGACAGACGCTATCTAATATGAATAGCCTCTCTATTTATGAGTATGTGAATGAATTAACATCTGTTCACCTACAAGCACAATTTCAGTTAGCAAAAGCCAAAGAAAACCAGAAACTTCTTGCTGATTTACACTGTACCCCACAACCACTCTATTCTATAGGAGACAAAGTTTGGTTGTCCACAAAGAATTTACGCCTTAAAGGCAACAACAAATTCTGTCCTCGCTGTTATCGAATTCATCCAGTATTCTACATATCCCTTCTAAAACCATATCATCCTATGACTCGTAAAACTACACCACCACCTCCAATTGAAATAGAAGGTACACTTGAATTTGAAGTACGAAAAGTGCTTGATGCCAAGAGTGCAAGGTAAATTATACTACTTAGTAGATTGGAAGAGTTATGGACCCGAGGAAAGGTCCTGGGAACCTTTAGCTCATTTAAAAAATGCTCCACGCCTTGTTCAAGCTTTTCATAGGCGTTGCCCGGATAAACCAAAGCCGATTCCCGTGATCTAATGGAAGATTTTGTGGTGGGGGTACCCCTATCATATATACGACCCACCTCTTTATACAAAAAAACATTAGCTGCCCTTAGATTGTACAGCAATGCCAGGAGAACGGTATTATTATATTAATCCCAAATCATGTCCATTGAAGAAACCCACCTCAGGCCGTGCAACAAGCACAACCGTGTGTTTGCATTATGTCATTACTTTTGTGATCGTAGGACTCTCGTTAAGTATCTTGTGTATATTAAGATATAACAGTGTTTTGGTATCATTTTTGTATAGTGCTATCTGCAGTTTATGCACGCTTTACGAAACAAACAGTATTTGAGGTGTTTTGATAAATATCGGACAAGAAAGGGAAACGCATGCTACCTCACACCGATATTGCTGCTCACGTCTCACTACAGTAATGCCAGCAGAGAAATTACTCTAGGGAACGCCATGTCATGCACGCATCCACCTGGAGGCCATCTTGGGTGTGGTGCTTCTATTTTAAGCCACAACCAAGTTCTGGAAGGTGCTTAACCTTCCGGCCGTCGTCAAGGAGAGTTGGGGCAGATTTATGTTTCCTGTTGCATCCCTGCAAATCAGCAGGGATGCGCTAGGAAAGATGCGTCACGCAAGTTTACCCTTGCGCCACCACAGATGCGCTGCATTTACAGTGCAGCGCATCATGGCGCATGGAGAAACAGATGCGTGACGCATCTGATGGCATAAGGGCGGCGCATTGCTGGAGTCGTGTCGCAAGCACGACGCAACTCCAGCAATGCTCAGGGGCTGCCCATACCGAACATGCTGCGTCATTCCTTACGCCTGCTTCAAGCAGGCGCAGGGTTTTGACGCAGCAGCGTCGGAAAAGTGACTCAGTGAAATCTTGTAGATTTCACTGCTTCACTTTTCCGAGGCTTTTTCCGACGGAACGCCCACCCTGCATACATTAAACCTGACGCAGGTTTAATGTAGCGCAGGGCTTTACAACGTGACGCATCTCCCTAGATGCGTCACGTTGTAAAGCAACATGGCGCATGGTTTACGCCGCCGCTGCGTCACAGAAGTGTCGCAACGGCGGCGTAAATGTCTCGCAAGGGGCTTGTAAATTTGCCCCTTGGTCTCTAGGGCCGTGGAAAACATACCTGAAACTGACGCCGCAGTCCTGCGTTTGGCTTCCTGACTTCGGACTTCAGCATAACATCGATCCTGGGGACAAAAGAAAGCTAAGTGAATATTTATGTTTATGGCGCCCTACGCAAGAAAGAAGAACAATTTGGATATTCGATGGGTGTTAGAAAAAACAAAGAAAAAAGTAATAATTTTTGGAACCTTTGTCTTGAATTACAAGGACAGAAAACTGATTTGAGCATCTGAAAAGAAATAAAGACTTGTTTTGAACATTGGAAAAGAATAACAAAACAAAGATAGTAGGATGTATGAAGACAAGCATTTTAGGATTTGTATTTATTTTCTTGTTTAACCTTTATTGGAAATCTAGTGATGGCCACAGAAGTGGCATGGACAATTACTTAGTAAATAATTCATCATTGAATCACAGAGATACTTGCAAATGTGTTAGAACTGAGAGTGTAAATACAAATCTGTGCTATTTGTTTTTTATAGATCTACATAAAAGAGGCTTAGTGAAGTGAAAACTACGACGACTAATATAGTGCCCTCTCCATCATTTATATCCAGCACACAAGACCCTGGCGCTGTGTCTAATAACGTTGGCTCGCAGGTAGGACAGGTTAATTAACATGGGAATCTATACGTGTGTATAAAGAGAGGGGCTAATTTAAAAAGTACAATAGACATACTAAGGTGAGTTCTTGTTCCCTCGCAGGTCGACAACCAAGACTCCTCAATCGTCCAGTTTGTGGCCCTCCTCCCTGAATCCTACCGTGTACCCCTAGTGAATCGCAGAATACACGGGTTATAAGGTAGGGTACTGGGAAGTTGGTACATAACGTCTCTGCGAAACTCAACCTTGCGGACTTAAGGTAAGAACGCATGGTTAGTCTGACAATGTAAGCCATAGGAGGCCAAGGGTATTCCCAGACATGACTGCCCTGCTCATTGTGCCACTGGAACCAAGCTACACCCAACTGAAAAGGCACAATTGTGCCAATTCCAGTCTTGGGTTGCTTGCATTCCAGTTCATCGAGGACCTGGCCTGGCAATTTGGGCTGGATTGTTTTGATTGGAGGAGGACCAAGACTGGTTTGCATATGACTGAGACTAATCTGAAGTGGCATGGTGGGCAAAAGAACAATGGGTTGGAATGCTACCATGAGACATTGCTAATGGTTATGCTTATTATAGAGCATACCTCCCATTATTTTTTGTGTGTGTAATTGGTTGAAACATCAGGACTATCTGGCAGTCTTTGAGAGGGACCAATTTTGAATTCAAAGCTGCATTTGTATATTGTTTAAAGGTAATATGGAGGGGCATGGCCAAGATGGCGGGCGAGTAGCAGTGCTCTTGTGCAGGACGACGGCATACATGGCCGAAAACTCTGCTGGTGGCATTACAGAGGCAGTCATGGAAATGAGGTGCCTCCAGTACCCACGAGAACATCAGTCACTGATAGTTGACAGCGGACGCTCAGAGGAACTGGAGAAGGTGCAGCTCGCAGCTCTGCGGTGGCAATTGCAGATGCTTCAAAATAGCGGTCACTCTATAACCTCACCCAGAGCAACCCAGACTGTGCATAGGGTCCCTGCACGAGCTCCTACGGAGCACCAGGATCCGGCGGGTGACGGCCAGCGAGGACCGGGGCACCGAGTGCGATCCCATCAAACAGCTGAAATGGTGAGCGTCGCTAAAATGCAGTGGTACCCGTGCTGCACGGAGGGGACAGTGCCCTATTAGGCCCTCCTAAAACTACCACCACATATCCCCCACCTGGATGCAACCGGAGTGGATGGAATTGGTGTGCCTAGGGCTGGAGGGGATGCGGCCGGCCTGTTGTAAACTACTGACGGCTGGGCCTGTAAGGAGAAGTGCCCACTCAGGCGGGTTGGCCGGAGAGCCTTGTGATGTGCTGCGTGCGCCTGGGGACTCAGACGGCCTACCGAAAAATTGACCACTACGAAAGAACGCGGGGGAGCAGAGACCCGGTACCTCGCTGGTGCAACTTGGCCGAGGGAGGCTTAAAATCCATACTACATGCTCGGGTGGATGCTGCCCGTATTTTGAGTGCCCAGAGCTCCCCGTCGTAGACCTGGACTGGGTGCACGCAGTGCAAGAGGAGCTCCCACATTGGGCCTACAAGCAGAATCCTGAACCCCATTACGGAACCCCAGTCAGGTGGCTCAGCCTCTCGGAGCTGGAAGTGTAGCGTTCACTAACATACCTCATGGTTAGCAAGCTGGTGTGCCTCGATTCCCAACATGACTGCGAACTGATCCCAAAAAAAAAAAAAACGCCATAAAAGAAATGTTAAGCAAACCCCTCACCAAAAAATCTGAGCATTGCCCTGGCACCAAACTCACTGTCCTCGCAAGAAGCAACACCTGTAACTGAAGCTCTGCCATCTCAGAAGCCAGTGACCCGCACGTTACTGGAGCATCTCTTTGGGGCTCTGAGGGATGATATTGTGGCCCACAGACGTAACGTGGCAGAAGATGTCTTAAGAAAGACCTAGACGTGAGGAAGAATTAAATGAACACCGGAGGGAATTGCTGGAGCTGATGGACAGAAACAACGCCTTACAGTACTGCCTGGAAAACTTTAAAGATAGGTCTCGCCGCTCCAACAACTGCATCAGGGAGGTACCATTACCAGGGAATCGGCGGGAGATTAAAAGAGTATGTGGTGCACCTCTTCCGACAAGTAGCGCTGGAACTGGTTGACAAAGACATCACACTGGATCACACTCAAAGGGAGGGCTGACCAGCAAAGACCCAAGACATCCTCTCTTGCATCCCCTCCAACAAGCAGAAGGAACTCATCAAAGCACCTGTCCAGGACACTGCCACCATCAACTTTGCAGGTGCAAAAGTCGGGATATTCCAAGATGTTTCTCCACTCAACCTTCAGCGCAGTAGAACACTGAGATCAGCCACAACCTTCCTGCGAGAGAAAGGGATTCGATACTGATGTATTTTTGTCTGAAATAAGGAGACTTATGCAGTTTGTATCCTCGAGGAGGTGCACTCTGACCTGTTCCTTTAGCTCGTCTCGGAGGACAAGGCTCTTCACCCTAAGACCCGGTCCTCATCCAGCTCCACCGTTAAATTGAAACGGCAGTTGAGGGCTGTGAATTATCAGCAGCCAAGCCTTCGGCATCTGAAAGTCATAAGGAGAAAGCAGCGCTTCTGCGTTAACTTTAACAGCATGGGAGTACATCGGAGCCACAAAATGGTTGATCCTCTAGCCAGTGCTTCAGTTAGTGTCTGCCGGTGCCCACCTCCAGACATGGCGCTGAACTCTGACCACTAGCTAGCCCTGGCGGTGCAACTGTAGCAGGACAATCGTGAACTTAGCATGCAGTGGAGTTCCCCCTCTCTTCCACGTCTAGTTGCAGAGATGCCAGATCGCCTGGTACATAGTCCCCCGTCATTTAGAACTGTTGGTTCCCAGGAGTGGGAACAACGTTGTTTTGTTGTTCTCCTTATTTCCCCACACCCACCCCGCGACAACTCATTCTCAACTGCGCATTATGGAGTTGATGCAGGCCTATGACCACCGCAGAGGTACCTACATCACACACATTTAGAACTGATTACTCCTCCTCATAGGTTGGGCATGACGGTCTATGTTTACCCGCCATAAAGAAGTCCCAGTTTGTCCCATTTTCTGCGCTGACCTGTCCATGAGGGTGTCTGGTACGAGGTTGAAGTCCCTGCCTATCAAGATGTCAGTGTCCGGGGACGTCATTACCCTGCCCAAGGCTTCCAGGAGTAAGGGTTCTTGATGCTCATTGGGGGCATACACCATGGCTATTGTCAATGTGTATGTGTGAATGGCAATACTCAGTGCAAGAAGTCTACCTGTCATCTCTGTGTGCAATGGTATAACACCGCCAAGTAAATGTGTGGCCAGAGGATAAAAGAGCTGCCGGGATTGAAAGATTATATTAAAGACCTTATTGCACAAATCGATCCGCAGCCTAAAGCTTGTGGCAAGTTTATTACTCTTACATTACAACTCGATCATCACCTTTCTGATAAAAAAGGGCTATAGGAAAAGGGTGGATTTACGAACATATGTACGTCTAAAAGAAAGATCCAGTAACTCCACAAGTAAAACTGGTGAATCTATGGAAATATGTGGAGTACGAAAACCTCTTACCCAAGAAGAAAAAGAACATCAAAAAAGTGGGCAATGCCTCTATTGAGGTAAAAAAAAAGGGCACTTTGTTAAAGAATGTCCTATCGCACAAAAGGATTTGGAAACATCACTTCACCCAATACTGATGATAAACAAGCATTTGCAATGCAATAGGTCTCGCATTTACGCGAGTTTGAGCTATTGGCATTGTAAATGACAATGCCTTATATTTATGTTGTGGTTTTTTAAATATAAATAAAAGGCATTGTTATTTACAATTACAAAAGCTTAAACTCTCACAAATGCGAGACTTATTGCATTGTAAATGCTTGTTACATTCACTTCTGGCCCTATAATTTTGAACTGGGTCAATAAAGTGCGTTTTCTATTTTCATTACACTTTCTACATGTAGCTTCTATGCCAGTAGGCATGAGAAGCTGGTGCGCTTTTCGGGTAATTGGTAATATACTTCCAATATGGACGCCATTCTACGTGATAGCATATCTTTAGCAGGATGGTAATGTGGGATCGCTGTGTATATCGCTCACAGACAGAGAAGTAAGAAAACGGGTATGCATCCTCTCCCGATCGCCATCTTGGGAGTTGCGCAAGACTTGTGATGAAACAAAGGACGGACTAAATCCCCTTTTGAGAGCCTAGAAAACTGCTGTTGTTGTGGCCCAGAAAACCGAATAGAGAGGTACGGGGGTTCCCGGGGACAGTGGGACTTCACCCCCCACTGATAAATGGGAAAGGGGACATCCGGGGAACAGTGTTGTTATGATGGAGCACTTAGCAAGGGGCAAAATAAAAGCAAGAGCACCTGCTCCGGCTTTCACCCCACCCCCACCTTCTATGGCTCCTGTCCAGCCACCGTTCAATGTGGCTCATCGTCAGACCCATCCTTGTGGCATCCACCTCGGCCTGGTTTCAGATCCCTTCTCCTCCTCCTAGCCCCCATCCCCTCTCTGCAGCCCCCCACCTCCCCCCACACCCGGGAGCCTTTGGTGCCCCTGATGCCCAACCGGTACTCGTCCCTATCCTCTTATGTTGCACCTAGGCTCCACTTCTGCGTCTACCTACAGGCTCCCCGTATGCGAGGCTCCTTTTGCTGCCCCCACTTCCATCCTCTTCTTCCCCATGTACTTGTCCACCCTCTCTTTGAAGTTCTGTGCCTTCATCACCTTCATCACCAGTCACATGTTAGGATCACCCTGTCACCACAGAGTCCAGAACAGGTGACATGTTGTAGACTTCAGAAGACCTAGGCCACCATTGAGTTGAGAGGAGGCCGCTCCATAATTTTTATTATGCTGCTTTAACCGTATGTAGTTCCTCAATTTCACGGTATACAAAGTGTGTGAAAAATGTTAAAGATATCCAATTTTTCCCATAGGAGGCTCGTCTCGCTCAGTCCCCCGTCAGTATTTCAAGCAAGCGCTGGCCATGACGTTTTCGCTGGGCTTTTTCTGCCGTTCCACTTGGATGGCCTCGCCTGCTAAAAGGTTTCTTGTCTTTATGGGGCCATGTGTTTGGCCCCATAAAGATAAAAAACCTTTTGCGACGAACGCAAAGTAGGCCATGCCGTCCAAATGGGACGGCTCAAAAAGCCAAGCAAATACGTCACCGACACCTCTTTTCCAATCGCTGGCCACCGTTTAGCATAAACGGTGACGCCAGCAAATGGAAAAGAGGGGCGGGGCTTAAAGCCCCTTACAGAAAATACCCACATCTCATTAAATCTCGCCAGCGAGACTGCGCATGCGCGCAGCCTACGCCAGGCGAGACCTAAAAACAGGTAAACCAAGCAGCTCAAGGAACAGGCAGGAGAATTCCGAGTGTAAGTCAAGAGTCTCATGAACAATCCATCTCCAATACATTGCAAATAACAGATATTAATAGGTTCGGTCAATAAAAAGGTGGTGGTACTGATTGACTCTAGTCCTACAAGGAATTTTATAGACTCAACCTTTTGTTCAAAGTTACAAAGAAGCCCATACAAAGAAAAGAAAAGCCAGAAACAGTCAGAGATGTTGCCGGCACCTAGTTAACGTCATGATTGTTCACACATCACACAGTCACTGTGGTGATGATCTGTCAACAACAAGATACAACACTTAAAGAGCTCCTTCACTTTGACATATTTAATGTCCCTCAATTCTGGATAATCCTGGAAATGCCCTGGTTAATAGAGCATAACCCAAGCATACACTCACAGAATCACAGTACTTTGAACTCTAGTTTGAGGCTTAGTATTCTTGAAGTACTGTATTATGCAATAGCGCGAACTTGACCCGAATCCAATCAGGTATCAGAGCGCTTTACTTAGCACCAGTTACGTTACATGAGGACACACATTCATTTTTTGTTAGGCACGGGGAGATTAAGTGATTTGCCCAGAATCACAAGATGTTCAGCGTCTTTACCGAGACTCGAACTCAGTTCTCCAGGTTCGAGGTCAAGCGCCCTAGCCATTAGGCCAACTCCTCTACACCTACTACTTTAAGGATTTCACTAATGAGAACATATCTTTTGAGAAGTGATTCATACCTCATACAGGAAATACTATTGACTGTTTATTTCATAAGCCTTATCGTTTGATGCTAACTATTGAAGAGTATTGTAGCAACAACGAGTAATGGAACAAACCTTTATGTTTCAGAACTTCCTCCCCACAGTATCCTCCCTATAAACTCTTCCCCTCATCTGGCCTTGCTGAATCTCTGGTGCGTCAAATTACAGAGTCGGAGCTGCTGGACGGTGGGCATATTGAGAATACTGCTCCTGAGGAACCTAAAGATCATATTACTCTGTGAGGAGCACCGCCCATCCCCTCTGAATAGGCACTCCTTGCATAGTTTTATAATTCCTATAAAAAACAAAATTAAGGTTAATTCCTCCCAGAGGCCATGCCTGCTTCTGTGACCTTTTAAAGGGTGGACTTGATCTAGCCACATCCTGCTTTTTAGGTCGAGCCTAGCAGTGCACATGCGCTGCTCTGCAAGGCTTGGTGTAGTCTCTCTGTGAACTGTGGCCACGCCCATCTTGTGTAATTCACTCGTTGTAGTATATCTTCCTGTTCTATGGTCTGTTTGTTGTCTTTGTCCCGCCTTTTGGCGGCTTATTTCTGCCTTGGTGACTGACCCAGTTACATGGATTAGTTAATTTTTCGCCACTTGTTCAAGTTTGGCGCACTACTTTTTGTTTTCTTTCAGCTCACTCGCAGTCCCTAACCACCTACTGCTCGTTGCAGCCTTTCATGCTTTTATCGGCACCCCGGCCAGTGTGCATCTGTGGGATTGACAAGACAAAGGGCCACCCACTTTGCGATTCATTTTGATCTGCACAGTGCTTTTTTTTTTAGTTCTTAAATTATTCTTTTTCTTCTTCTTCCTCGTATAAGGCCCATCAGTTTGTGGTTGAAATGTCCTATGTTGCCATCTATGGAAAGGCTGTTTTCAGTGAACGGGAAATTGTCACCTGTAAACCTGGATGCCCAAATGTCAGGGGCCAGGGCTCCAATTTCACAACGTGTTTTTCACCTTTCCTTATTGCACTGTTTGTTTTTAGGTCTGGCCTACGCAGCGCGCATGCGCTGCATTGAAGGGGACCTTTTGGAATCAATCAGCTTTTTGGCCAAAAACATGCAAGTTTTGCATTGCTTTCTATTGCAACATGTTCACGTTGGGCGTTCCCCTTGCGGGAGCGAGCGGCACCATCTGTTAGCAATTATCGTGCTCGCTCTCGCAAGGTAAGCGTTGCGCATCCCTGCTCTCGGCCGCACTCCCCCCACCCCTCCCACTTGTTTACCGAGCGTCAGTTAACCCGCGGGCTACGTCGAGAGTGAGATGCATTTGTACTTGTTACTCTTTATTACACCTAAGCATAAAGAACTGATTGCGCTGTCTTCTGAACTTCCCTTCTCCGGCGATTTACATCAAAGACCAATTACTTCACTTGCTTCACACGTTAAACCCTCAGATCAGGGCGAGTCAATTAGCAGAATAAAAAATCCATTCAAATAATATGGACGAGGCAAATTTGCACCCCGTGTATTACACTTGAAATATGGTGCACACTTGATGTTCCAGTGCGGCGTTGTTTGCTGTGTGCAAAACACGCACTCTGGTGCAGTCATTGATATTCCAGCTCAATGGGACTCATCGACTCTTTGTGGCATAATTTCATAGCTGTTAGCTCATTGCAACCACAATATATTTCAATACAATTGTCAGTGTTTTCCCGCTATGTAAATAATTTCTTTAATATGTCCGTCTGACACTGTTTTACATTTTCTACCTCGAATATTTTAGCTTATTCCATTATGTTTGAGTAGCGGTGGCAAAGTTCTCCTGTCCGTGCAGCGCTGTCCATTATGTAAAGCTTCAATGAGCTGCACCACCCTGTCCTGTGCTCAGAATCCAATGGCACTTTTTATAAGCAAGAGCCAAGGTGTGCAGGGGCGGCAGAGTATGCAAGATATGGACTATCCCGCTCTCTTCATATATGCTGTTTAGAAAGCTAATTATTATACTTATGTGTCCTCAATTATCAAGCTCAAAAAACTATAGCAATGCTTCTCAACTTGTTAACAAAAATCACTGTGGCAGGCCATTCTATCTATCTATCTATCTATCTATCTATCTATCTATCTATCTATCTATCTATCTATCTATCTATCTATCTATCTATCTATCTATCTATCTATCTATCTATCTATCTATCTATCTATCTATCTATCTATCTATCTATCTATCTATCTATCTATCTATCTATCTATCTATCTATCTATCTATCTATCTATCTATCTATCTGTCTGTCATCTATTCTGCTTTCTGTTTATGCATGCCGTCTGGTGTCCGATTCTTTGCTTCTCTTTCTGTCAATTCAAACTGTTTCTAGCTCATATCCATTCAGTTTCGTTCTTATTTGTAACTTACAAAAAGAAACATGTGTACATAGCTTAGTGGTGTGTGACAATAATCATGTGCAGGTGCATATGGCCACCTAAGATGCAGCAGACGCTGTATGTCAGCAGGCGTTGTGTCGGATGTACTGATATTTTTTCAAATTTAAACAACCTTAGTTTTGTTATTCACAGAGACATTTCACTTAAGCTCATCCGTCGGATGGAAATACCCTCAATGTATGCACTATGTACATAGCCTCACATACATGCATTTTTGTTTTTTTCTTATAAGTTGTAGTGAATTATATTTTTTATGCAATACTGCTTTTTCCAAACAAAAATGTGCCATCTAAGAGCTACTGAGCCAATGAGCCACAAATTCAAAGTTCCCTAAGCACATTCAAACACATACACAAACAAGCATTGGCATAGCCAATAGTTCTCGCCTTTAGGACCTTATAAGTGTTTAGTAATCCAGCACAATATCCTTGGTGCAACAATATCAAGTTTTGCATAGCTAAACACTTATAAGATCCCAAAGGCGAGACCTATTGGCTATGCCAATGCTTGTCATTTGTACTACTCCACTTATTTTGTATGCGTTGCTATTAAAATCAGATTGTAAATTAAAAGACAGTCTGTATTACTTGACGTGGGCCTTTCGAGTTCACGGATTGTGTGGACACTGATTTGCAAGTCCGCTTTTCCACAGTGCAAGTAGTAAGGCCCTTGGACTGTCAGGTTTCACCCACTAGCGGTTTCCATCAAGCACTATTCACAAGCGCGCCTCAAATTCACTGGAGCGCATAGAGGTGGTTGATTTAGTGCACATTGTGATTAAGGGGTAAATGCCGGGCAGAATTTGTATAGCGCTTCATACTCATGCTGAGGTCCTGAGCATTTTTCAGGCGGTGATAGAGACTGCGTGTTTGTTGTGCATGGCTGGTAGAGTAGGCACTTATAGTTGCCTGTGTGGTAGTCGTTGGTTGTGTAGTACGTGAGGTTCAGACGGGTGCTAAGCTGATGTTCTGATGAACTTGTAGTCGCACTTAAGCGCGTGACGTGATGCGGAAGTGTAAGAAAGCAACCGCACTCTCAGAAACATACAACCTGGCCTCTGTCTGAGCGGGACATGTTTTAGGAGCTGCCAGCCCTTTACTGCCCTTCCTTACATCAGCTAATAAGCTAGCTCAGCGGGTTGATCACCTGCTGCAACGCAAACAGCAAACAATAACTACGTTTGTGCTTTATTCAGGGTTAATGTAATTCTCATCGTGATATTTTCCAGCCAGCCACGAGCTGACTTTAAAGCACGTCTTCTCCGGTTAATGACTTCCCTCTGTGCTAAATCAGATTTGAGAGCTCTGGAGTCGTTTTCTTCGTCTCTTCGGAATAGTTATTTTGTAGTTATCTAGGCTGCTGACTCCGATCTGGATGGCCATGTGATCGCCTTATCTTTACAAGAACTCTGCAGGGACCGGAACAGCAAAATAGGAAACTGAGGCACGCCTGGGGTGGGGGCGGGGCTTGGGGCTTAGTGCAGCCTGCAACGCGACACGTAAAATTACAAGAAAAAACAACAGACTGTAAATAGCTAACACTCTTATAAGGTCTCAAAGGCGAGATCAATTGGCTATTCCAATGCTTGTTTATTGGGCCAGCCCTTAGTCGGGCATCCCGGGCCCGGCAGATTCCAATTCCCATCATTATTGCTATGATTACTTACCGGTAATCCCCATTACTCTTAGTCCTACTCGTCCTCGACCCAGTCATCACTAATGAGGTATTCCACAAGACAGGAAACAAAACAGGAAACGCTTTTTAGGCTCCACCCACCCTCCCGTCAGGGGCTATAAGACACCAGCCAACCAAAAGCACATCCTGACATACCAAGCAACAAAGGCCTGATCAGGGAGGGCGGGCGGGAAGTATGACTGGGTCGAGGACGAGTAGGACTAAGAGTAATGGGGATTACCGGTAAGTAATCATAGCATTACCTCTACGTCCCTCGTCCTCGACCCAGTCATCACTAATGAGGCATACCAAAGCACCCCCAACAACAGGCCTTTGGCAAACCACACAGAAAACAGAGACCGAACACAAAAAGGCGTGCAGCAAAAAGTAGTTTAATGAAAAAACACAGAATCAGGGAGGCGGAACAACCTCCACAGCACGCAACACACCACAACCGAAATTGGGTCGGTCAGACAGAGCACAATTCAAGCGATAGTGCCTCACAAAAGTAGACTCAGAGGCCCACGTCCCAGCCCGACAGATTTCATCAAGGGAAACCCCATGAAAAGCAGCCCAGGAAGCAGAAACACCCCTAGTGGAACGGGCCTGAACACCAGAAGGGCAAGGCAAACCAGATCCCTGATAAGCCAAAGAAATAACAGACTAGATCCAGCGACCAAGAGTAAGCCGAGACGCAGCTTTACCCTGACCAGCCAAACCAAAAGTCACAAAAAGGGAGTCCGAGGAACGGAACCCCACAGACCGTGCAACATAAAGGGATAAAGCACGCCGCACATCCAAAGAGTGAAGCAACAACTCAGCAGGGGAAGAAGGAGAAGGACAGAAAGAAGGAAGAATCAACTCCTGAGAGCAATGAAACCCAGAACGAATCTTGGGAACAAAACCAGGATCCAAAGAAAGGACCACCGCGTCATCCAAGAAACGCAAAAAGGGAGGAGAACAACGCAAAGCAGTGAGTTCACCCAACCGCCTGGCAGAAGTCACAGCAACCAAAAACGCCACCTTAAACGAGAGAAACTTAAGGTCCACCGACTCCAATGGCTCAAAAGGAGCAGACTGCAGAGCACCCAAGACCAAAGAGAGATCCCAAGGAGGAACCGGAGAGCGTGAAGAAGGAGAAGACAGCGAGAAACTCCCGAACAAACGGGACACCAACAAACCATCCGCAGGAGGAAGAGAAGCCGGATCCCGGAAAGCCCGAAGAGCAGCCCACTGGCCCCTCAGAGTAGACAAGGCATATTTCTTCTGAAACCCATCCAAGAAAAACTGCAGAATGGAAGCGATAGGACAAGAAACAGGAGAGAGACCAAGCCCCGCACACCAAGAGGAGAAAGAAGCCCAATGTTTAGAGTAGGAGGACAAAGTGGAACCCCTACGAGACCCTTGCATCACAGTGATGAGGTGATCAGGCAAACCCCGGACCCCAAGCGACAACCGTTCAACCTCCAAACCGCCAAGGTGAGAGGGACCAGGAGGGAAGGGGAGGGGGACCTCAGGGGAGACGGATAACGTGGCAGAATCCAAGGAGGGCCCACCGCCAGGCTCAACAACAGAGGAAACCAGGACCTCCGCGGCCAGTGAGGTAAGACCGCCACCACCTGGGCACCCAACCTCTGGACCTTCAGCAAGAAGGCAGGAATCAGGGGGAAGGGGGGGAAGGCGTACAGCAACCAAGGGGGCCATTGAAGAGACAACGCCTCCACCCCCCAAGCACCCAACTCCGGGGCCCGAGAACAAAACAGGGGGAGTTGAGCATCCGCCCGGGAGGCAAACAAGTCCAACAGGGGAGTCCCGAACCTCCGACAGATCAACCGGAACACCCTGGGGGAGAGACACAGGGAGAGGGAAGATGGAAACCTGCGACTCAAGGCGTCCGCCACCACATTGTCTACCCCCCGGATATGCTGAGCCGAGAGAGCCAGAAGATGACGCTCCGCCCAACCTGCAATCGCACAAGCCACCAAATTCAAGGAAGGGCTGCGAGTACTGCCCTGGTGGTTGATGTAAGCCACAGTCACGGTGTTGTCCGACCTCACCAGGACATTGCACCCCAGCAGACGGGAATGGAAGAAACGAAGAGCCCGGGCCACAGCAGACAGTTCCCTCCAATTGGATGAGCGACGGGACTCCATCCGGAGCCAGCGAGCCTGAACAGACCACTGACCCAACGTGGCCCCCCAACCGGCCGCACTGGCATCCGTTGTCAACACCAAAGGGGGCGGCAGGTGAATCCACATCCCCTTCGAGAGATTCGCGGAATCCAGCCACCACTGGAGATCCGACACCACCCCCAAGGACACAGGCACAGACAGAGAATAGTCCTGAACTGGAAACGGCACCCAACGCTGAACATGCCACAGCAGAGGCCGCAGATGAACCCTGGCCCAGGGTACCGTGAAGACAGTAGCGGCCATATGACCCTGAACCTCGAGCCACTGAAGAAGGGGGGCCGCAGCCTGGGACAACAAGATCCGCAACAGGGACTGAAGACGCCGAATCCGAGAATCCGGCAGGAACACCTTGCCCAGGACGGAGTCGAAGATGGCCCCAATGAAAGTCCGTCGAGTGGCAGGAAGAAGCTGGCACTTTGGAAGGTTCACCAGAAAACCATGACTTTCTAGTGTAAGGATGGTCAAAGAAAGGTGCAGAGTCATGACTTCCGTGGAAGGAGCCTGGAGCAGCCAATCGTCCAGGTAGGGGAACACCGACACCTCCCGGAGGTGAAGAAGGGCCACCAACGGAGCAACCACCTTGGTGAACACCCGGGGAGCGGACCGCAGACCAAACGGAAGGACACAGAACTGCCAATGATGACCCTCCAGGCAGAAACGCAGGTACATCTGACCCTCCCGGGCCACCGGCACATGAAGGTAGGCGTCCTGGAGATCCAGAGTAGTAAACACCCATCCGGCCTGAATCAGCGGGACCACTCGCTGCAAGGTCTCCATCTTGAACGGGATTTTCTTCACAAACAGGTTCAGACTCCGGAGATTGATGACAAGCCGGAATCCCCCCGTGACTTTCGGCACCAGGAAAACAGTCGAATAAGTCCCCAGACCCCACTCCAACCTGGGAACGGGAACAATAGCGTTCTTGAAAAACAGGGCCTGAACACCGTCCCTCAAGGATTGGCGACGGGAGTGGCACAAGGGAGTCGGAGTCCGCACTACACCCGAGGGAGGCGGAGGGGACAGGAACTCGATCCGATACCCCCGGTCCAGGACATCCAGCACCCACTGATCCGAGGTTGACAGACGCCAGGCTGGAAGGAACAACCTCAATCTCCCACCAACCATGGGCGTCACTCCAGCGGGACCCACGAACGGAGGGGCATAGTCAGGAACGCTGTGGCCCAGGACCAGCATCACGAGGAGGTTTCTTCTGGAACTTCCGAGGGAAACCACGACCAGCTCCACGAGAACCTTTAAAGGAGGACTGCTGAAACCGGGAAGGTTGACGAAAAGACTTGGCCTGCGAAGATGAAAAATCTTTACGAGAAGGTTGCCTCCGGAAGGAAAAGGAATGTTTACGCTCTTTAAACACTTTATGCAGCCTGTCTTCCAAGGCATCCCCAAAGAGACGAGGGCCAGTAAAAGGCAAACGTAAAGCCATGGACCTCTGGGCGGCATCAGTATTCCAACCTTTCAACAACAGATTCCTACGAGCAGCGATAGAGGAACCACAAGACAGAGCAGAAGCACGTACGGAATCAAAGGCAATATCCGATAGGAACTCAGCCTGACGTTCCATCGATTCCAGCAAATCCGGACAGCAACCACCCTCCTGCATAGTCGAGAACAAAATCTTAAAGTCAGTCAAGAGTGATTGAGCCACATAAGCACCGTAAATACCAGAACGGATGGCAAGGTGAGAACCAGCATAGGACTTGCGCAAAGCAGTGTCAATCTTTTTATCCACTCCATCGCGAAGAATGTTATCATCAGCCATGGAAGGACGACCAACCAAACTAGCGACAATGGAGTCCACACGTACAGACTCAGGAAAGGACTCCTCCATGTCCTGCAACGGGTAGAGCTTCGACATGAAGCGCGGCAACATAATATGATCAGGGTCCTTCCACTCATTCAAGAGTACATCCATCACAAACGGATGCACAGGAAGCGAAGACGTAACAGGCTTCCTAAATTGCGGTAGAACTGCATCCGAAGAAGTACTGGCCACAGCGTCATCTGGGAACCCCATGTTCTCACGCACATGAGAAAGCAAGTCCGGCAACAGTTCCCTGGAGATATACTTTCCCTTCAGATCCACCGCATCCAAAGAAGCATCATCAGAGGATCCCGAAGAGGAAATGTCAGAGTAAAGGGCCGCGTTCCCACCAGAACGACCCCCAGCAGACTTTTTGGAGGACTTCAGGTCAGATAAGGTCTCCAAAATAAGACGTTTCAAACGGTCATCATCCAGCTTGGGACGCTTCCCAGGGGGAACAGGATCCGCACTGTCCAGAGGAGAAGAGGAAGAAGACACAGGAGACACATGCCTCCTCTTCTTATGATGCTTCCCCATCAAAGCAGCAGTCAAAAGTAACCAGAAGAGCAAAACAGCAAGACCAACACGGAGCAGCGAAGACCGAGAACAGACGACCAACCTCCTTTTCAAGAAAAGGAACCAAGAAAAACCCCGCCCCCAACAACCCGGCAGAAAACAGAAACCGAGGCAAAAGGGGGCGTGGCTAAAATCGGAACCAGAAAACAAGGCAGCGCGCGGCCGCCGAAGGCTGAAAATCCACGAACTGCAGCAGCGCAACCGGAGCCCACCCGGGTGCTGCAAAGCCAGGAAAAGGAAACAGCGTAACCGGAGCCCACCCGGGCGCTGTCCACACTGCCTGAAAACGAAGGAGCACTCGTCCCCCAACCCGAGCGCTCCCTGGCCGGAGACGAGCAGCGCAACCGGAGCCCACCTGGGCGCTGTCGACAGTGCCGGAAAACGAAGGAGCACTCGGTCCCCAACCCGAGTGCTCCCAGGACCAAGACGAGCAGCGCCACCGGAGCCCACCCGGGCGTAGCCAGCACCGCCACAGAAAATCGGAGCACTCGGCACCCCAACCCGAGTGCTCCAGAAATGCAGCGGAGAATGGAGCGCCCGGACCCCACCCCGGGCGCTACACACAGAAGGCAGGGAAGGAAAGCAGACGGAGCGCCCGGCCCCACAAACCCGGGTGCTCCAAACCAACCGCCATGACTGACAGAACAGAGGACAGAGCACTCAGGTGATCCGCAAAGGCAAGGAGAAACTCACGTGACCAGCGGAACAGGCACCCAGGAAGCCAGCACAGCCCAGCAGGACCAGCAACCAGGAACCTGCAGAGTCCAGGAAGCCCCGCATCCCGACTCAACGAAGTCCCACGGAGGTCCAGCAGCGCCCCCAAAGCCCAGCAGAGGAGGACACCACAAGACACCACGAAGCAGGTAAGTGCCCGGCACCTACCCCAGCGTCCCCGTCCGGTCCACCGACAGGAAACAAAACAGGATGTGCTTTTGGTTGGCTGGTGTCTTATAGCCCCTGACGGGAGGGTGGGTGGAGCCTAAAAAGCGTTTCCTGTTTTGTTTCCTGTCTTGTGGAATACCTCATTAGTGATGACTGGGTCGAGGACGAGGGACGTAGAGGTAATTACCTATTCCTTCCTGCCTTGGAGTTTGAGGGGCCTATTGTAGGGTAAGGATGGCTCATGTCTCCACCCTCGCTTTCTTCTATGAGGTGCGCAGTTCCTGCTCAAATGATGGTGGCACCATCTCTTGTCTGGCTGATTGCAGGCTGTGGCATGGTGTGTCTGAATTCGACGAGGTCGGTGTACTGAATACCTGTGAGTTGGAAGCAGCAACAATGCACTTATGTAAATACCTACAATACTTAATGCTGTTGCTCCAATTAGATGCCGATAGCAAGGACAATATTGGAGGTGTGCTCAAAAACACACCAGCAACTTTAGGAAAGAGTCCGCCTATGTCAGCCCGGTCTGTGAGTGCATTTTGTTCCAGGCTGTATAAAGCACAGTGGTCTTACGGTGCCCTCAGTCTTTTCAGCTTGAAGCGAAGTCGGTCGTAACACGACTAGGATCTTGACGTATGCTGATCCTTTTAGAAAGCTAAATATGTTAGAAAGCGAATAAAAGTATAACCTTTGTGGAATAAGGCTCAATGTGAGCTTAGATTGGGATTGCATGAGCACATGAATCCCTTGTTCTATTCCTACTTCCTCCTCAGCCAGGCTTCAGTCAAGCTGTTTCCGGATAGTGGAGCGAAAGGCCTTCAGAGGACCCTCCCAAGTAAAAAAGAAAGATCTTCCTGGAGTCATTCGGAAGTCATCCGATGTCTTCAGCTTGGCTATTATTGTAATTATCTGGTGAAGTCATCCTAAGCCATCCTGAAGTATGTGTAATGGTAAAAACATTTCAGTGAGATGACACTTGTATTTTGGGTAGTTGAGTGCATGTATTAGGTGTGTCCCTGCAGGGTCGAACTGGGAACCCTGAGCAGCCCTGGCAATTTTGTCAGACCAGCCCCCCGGGTGCAATTGTGAAGCACTGCTGCTTTTGTTACTAGGAGCCAATGTTGCAGGCCAGCTGCAAAGGCAGCCCCCACCGTAGCAAAAGTGACCTCTACCCTTCCAGCCTCCTGGGGAAATGCAGATGCTGGCTATGGCCAGTCCGGCCCTGTTCCCCCGTCGGTGTGCAGACAACCCTTGAGCAAGGAACAATGAACAGTGCTGAATCTCTCGATCTACCGCAATTTGTTAATCGATGAGTTGTTTGGACCACCATGATGGCGCTCTTCATTGCAGCCATGGCGCTTCACATTGGCAGGTAGCCCTGGCTGCTGGCCTGCTGATCATTTGGATGTCATATAGTTGCTGTATTTCCCTTTTCCTCCCCTCCCAGCCTCCACCTCAGACGTTTCCATTCAGTGGTCCGTGGAAGGTTGCTCTGTGACTTAGCACATTACCCAATGCTTGAAGACTTTAGGAGCAGATATTTGTACTGGGGCGAGGGGCACATGGAAAGGTGTATTTGGGCAATTTATCCTCACTGTTGTGCCATCCTGCTCTCAGGTGCTCTGTGCACAGCCTATCGAGCTAGGATATAGGCCTTTGTAGGATGAAAGGGGAGTAGCTTGTCTCCCTGTGGCAGGTGATGGAACTATAATAGCTCATTGGTCACTGTTTGCAAAGGGTGCCTGGCCTTAGGGGACGGGTGGTGCAGTAAATACTGTTGTAAATACATTTCTGTTGGAACTTCTAGAAGCCTCATAGTGAATCAGTAAGACCAGGTTGCAGGCCGCAGCCCTACAAGGACAGCAAAGACAATGAGCACGAAGGAACAGACTGTTGACAAAACAGATAAAGAACTTGAAGCTTGGAGAATGTCCTGGAAAGCGGAAATAGAGAGATAAAAAAGTACATATCTTGCAAAGATCTTTCCCTTCTTAGGTGGAATATTCTTAGTTTAAAATCTAAGATGAATAAAAATGAGGACCATGTTCAATATCTAAATAAGGTTTTGTTTTACATCACAAACGGTGTTGCAATTGAGCCACTTGTTGGTGAAGGTAGGTTTCACTTCATAGGCTAGAAAATGCAAAAAATATGGCATTGGAAGTGTGCTGGCAAATAAAGATGTTAAAATCTAGCAGTTTCTTTTAAGAAACCTCTGCTATGCTACGTGTGTTTTTTTTCGTTTAGCTCACTGGGCACCATATTATGGGCCTTTTAATGCACCTGGAGATCTTGGGGCATATTTACAGGCCCCTATCGCCACCACAACATCACTTTCAGTGACATTGTAATGGCGATAGCGGCCTCGCTTTATTACAAGGCAGTGTTAAGTCAATTAACGCTGCCTTGTAAATAAAGCACTGTTAGACCTGGCATCCTTGGCGTGGGTTTCCCTGACTTTTTGCCTCTACCCCCTGTGTTTTTGATGCCGTGCTGGATTTCGTTTTTGCGGGATTAGACGCTTTGGGCACTTTGCCACTGCTGATCAGTGTCAAAGTGCAAGTGCTCCCTGTGTAAATTGGTATTGTGATTGGTTCTCCCTGATTGGCATATTTGATTTACCAGTAGGTCCCTAGTAAAGTGCACTGAGTGTGCCAGGGCTAGTAAATCAAATGCTACTAGTGGGCCTGCAGCACTGATTGTGCCATCCACATGAGTAGCACTTGAAAAGATGTCTCGGGCCTGCCACTGCGGTGCCTGTGCGCAGTTTTAACTGCCATGTCAACTTGGCCAGTGCACCCACTTGCCGGGCCCTACCCTTTCCTTTTCTTACACATAGGACACCACTATGGTAGGCCCAAGGTACCCTCCTGGGCAGGGTGCAGTGTATGTGAAAGGTAGGACATGTACTGGTGTGTGTAACATGTCCTGATAGTGAAATACTGACCATTTCGTGTTTCACTGTTGAAAGGCTATCTTGCCCCATAGGAAGAATGGGGAATGCATTGTAACATTTTACAAGCATATCTTCCAGTAGGGATAAGATGGAAAAATGGAGTTTGGTATCCCTGAACTCAGGATTTAATAACACATCTTTTAGTAAATATGTTTTTTAAATTGTGTGTTTGAAAATACCACTTTTAGAAAGTGCCTATTTTCTTGTTCTTGTTCAACCAGCCTCTGCCTGTTTGTGGACTGACTGTCTGGTTTCAGCGTGACAGAGACAGAGGATGTGCATTCCCTGTAGACAGCCTCTGGGGGGTTGAGGTGTGCCTGGCCCTTCATGGATGGCTCAGCCCTGAGCTGAATAGACCTTGGCTCCATATAGAGTGGTGGGGGAGATTTATCTTGCACCTGAATGTAGCCTGTATCCCTTGCACAATGCTACCTCCACCTCCTGTGGTCATGCTCCACCAGTGAAGGCAGAACTGGTTTGAACTGGGCTCAGAGCCCCCTGCACAAAGAGAACAAAAACATTTTGAGGTATACGTATCAGACCCAAAACCCCAGACTTTAGACTACTTTTGGAATCAAGAGGAACCTTTGCCAAGGAGAACAGCTGGAGAAACTGAGAAGTACTGCCCCTTTGCTGTGTGTCTGGGGTTGGCCTACAGTAGCTGTTTCTGCCAAGGAAAGGAGAAGGACTTTGCTGAGTGCTGTGTCCCCTGCTTGAAGATCTCCAAGGACTTGAGTAGAGCTTGCCTCTTGTTATGAAGTCTCGGGGACACAAAGACTTTACTCCCACCTCCCCTGAACTTCCTTGCTGGAAGTTGTGACCTGCCAAGAGGTGCCTGTGACTGTGTTGGGCCTCTGGAGGTTGTTCCTGCTGTTGGGAGCTGGAAGACGCCTAAGAGAAGTAAGAAAACCTGTTTCTGAGACCGGCAGCGATGCTGCTGTGACACTGAGACCTCCATCGAGGCCCGGGGAACCGCTCATGAAGTGAACGACGCACCACCCGGCCTGCACCGCAGCTCCGACGCTCTTCGACGCCCGCCGATGCCTGCAGTTATCGGCCATGCCCGACACCAGCGCTCACAACAACTCCGTTGCTGCCAGCGCCTGCATCCTGTTATCGCGGTGCCGATAACCACAGAGGGTGGCTCCACGAACTCGCCGACTTCGCATCATCACTGGAACCGACGCCACACCGCCGATACAATCGCCTTCCCCTGTCCTGGACATGACACATTGCGTCATCGCGGACACGACGCCTTGCCTCCCCCATGCCAGCAAGGGATCCGGCCTCGACATTGCATCATCACAGACTTTGTTTCCAAGGTACTGTTTGTTTGGGGGTCTGTGTGACTCCGTGCTCGACGCCTCGCTCCTCACGGTCGGCGCCGTACTTTGGATTTATTGCTGTCACGACTTCGCAAAAGTACCAGGTGGTGCTATTTGTTTTCTCCAAACTTTATTTTTGCAATATCCTTTCTAAAGTAATTTTTCTTAATACTTGTATGTTGGATTTTTGTTGTTTTGGTCTTGTTAAGTTTAGATAAAGATACTGGGCCCGATTCACAGAACTAACTTAAGACAAAATCCTAAACTTACTACCATTTTGGTATTCACAGAAGGCACTTACTCATTTTGGTGTTCACAGAAGGCACTTACTCATTTCGGTATTCACAGAAGTTAGGAGTCCTAACTTTAGGACTCCTAAATGCCTTCTGTGAATACCGAAAGTCTTAAAATTAGGATTTTTCTAAGTTTAGTAGTAGTATAGTTAGGACTCCTAACTTTAGGGCTCCTAAATGCCTTCTGTGAATACCGAAAGTCTTAAAATTAGGATTTTACTCAATTTAGTAGTAGTAAAGTTAGGACTCCTAACTTTAGGACTCCTAAATGCCTTCTGTGAATAACGAAAGCCTTAAAATTAGTATTTATCTCAGTTTAGTAGTAGTATAGTTAGGACTCCTAACTTTAGGACTCCTAAACTGAGAAAAATCCTAATTTTAAGACTTTTGGTATTCACAGAAGGCATTTAGGAGTCCTAAAGTTAGGACTCCTAACTTCTGTGAATACCGAAGTGAGTAAGTGTCTTCTGTGAATACCAAAATGAGTAAGTGCCTTCTGTGAATACCAAAATGGTAGTAAGTTTAGGATTTTGTCTTAAGTTAGTTCTGTGAATCGGGCCCACTTTATTTTTCTAAATAAGGCACCCTTTTATGCTGTCTTTAGCATGAAGCGTAGGGCAATGGGTGTTTCGGCGGGCGTTACCGCAACACCCATTGATTTTGACGCTGCCCCCTATTTACAAGGGCAGCGTAAATAGGAGGCACCACCAAAATTAAGACCAGAGAAAACCAGGTCTTAAACAGGTGAAATGAGGAGAAATGCTTTATTTCTCCTAGCTTTTGCTGTTTCCATGTGTGTTGCCTTGTGCAGCACACATAAAAACAGCAAATTACCTAGGATTGTTTATGTGCAGAAAGGTCCCCCTTCCTGCACATAAACAATCATTTATATAAAATTCAGTTTTCCAACTTCTATGTGTGCTGCATTAAGCAGCACACATAGAACTTGCAGAGGCCGCCACTCCCACGAAAGTGGAGATGCTCAGGGGCCGGCGCCATAACCCACGACAAGCCCTGGAGGAAAACTGATTCTGGGAGCCCAAAAGCGCCCAGAAGCAGTACCAGGTGTCCACGTCCCCCCCCCCACGAGCGCCACAGTGGCGCCAGGCCTCTGGCCAATAAAGGGCCTCACAAGATATACGAACCCCCCAATGGGGGAACAGCAACCGCATGGCGGGAAAGGTGTTGGGGGATATATGCCCGCTCCCCCAGGTAGCTACTATTGTCGTGGAGCGAGGAGCGGCGCACTTGGCTTTTTCGGACCCACCCACCCGCACCTATGAAAAACAGCAGTGTTGCAGTGCTAGACAGCAACATGAACGTTGGCGGAGAAATAATGGTACAATGGTTGGCTAAGGAGACACACCAACAGGGTGGTGTGTCAGAGGAGGGCCACTCACCTTAGGATGCTGCACGGCAGGGTGAGTTGGCCGAGCAAAGGAGGGGGTAGCAATGGAGACGGCACTCGCAGCCCAGACCCGACCAGATGGCAGGGCACAAATCGGTAGCGAGTTGGGGTCTAAACCAGGGAGAAGCTACACCCCCTACACGCAAAGGGCATGGGAGACCAACCAGACAGTGGTCCCAGAAGAGACAAGAAAAGAAGGACTACCAAGAACTAACAAAAAGAACTGGTTTGGGTGCCATTTACAAACTGGGGAAGTGCACAGAATGTACCGCAATGTGATATGCATAACATGCTATGGTTATGTATGATTTATGACCAAGATATGGCGGTTTGCAAATAACAAAGATGACCAGGGGTCATACTAATGATGGCCAAAAATGAGTATGTACATAATCCTAATAAACTGCGGCCAACAACGTTTTGCAACTTCTATGTGTGCTGCATTAAGCAGCACACATAGAAGTTACAAAACAGCATTTAAAGATTGTTTATGTGCAGCATTTAAAGATTGTTTATGTGCAGGAAGGGGGACCTTCCTGAAGATAAACAATCTTACCCTCAACACAGGCATCCTTGCACTATGGTGCAACGGTGCCTGCGTTTTCGCTACGCAGCTAAAGTAAGCACCAGCGCAGGGGGGAACGCAGGGCTACACCATATTCTAGTAAATATGGTGCAACCCTGCGTTTTTAAAGTGACGTAGAGTGTTGTTAGCCTTCTTGGCTTAACGACACGCTTCGCCACTGTATTGTAAATTTGCCCCCTTGTTTCCAACTGTCATTTTCTAGGGTGGGTTTTGACCACTTAATGGGGCTCTTATTAAAGTTTTGTGTGGCACTAGCTTGGCGCAATGTAACACAAAACAAAACGCCTATTTATTATACATTCGAAAGGCCTGCGAGTGCAGTGTAAAATAGTGTTCTGCTCATTTGCGCCTGCGCAAGCATTAGTAAATATACACCCTAGAGTGTTAATCGTCCAGAAGTCTTCTGTTTGTCGTGCGTTGGTGTGTTCAGAAAGTTTATGTGTTTTCAGTAGAATCAGTGGATGATCCTCAGAAAGAGGAGGCAAGGGGTGACTCTTGTGACCTTCCATGTACATGAATATTTCGCCATGGTTTGAAGGTGAGTCAAACGCTCATCGCTAACTTCTGCTGTAACCTGCAGGTCATAAACATGATTCCTGGTACTGTCAACTTAGACTTCGAGATTTTAGGGTCAATAAATTAAATACCATTATACTGAGTAATTGTAATATGTGGGGCTATATCACATAAACAGTGTTGTGTGCCACAACATGTGTATTTTAAAGCACACATTCACCCCTTGGAGCTGAATAACAAATGCTTATTTTACCCAACTCGATGGTACTCATTTTATTAACCCTGTAAGTATGAAAGCCCACTTGGATTTGAACCTGTGACCATGAGGTAAAACACGGACTATTAAAGAAGGTGCATGACTCCACTGAGCCACCAGACCCGGCCATAAGAGCGGTACTGGAGATGTTGCACACACAGGTTTGTGATAGCATAATTTCTATAATTTGTTAGAAGTGAATTGCATCGTGCTTGAGGATAGCACTGCTCAGTGTGCTTTTCGTTGCTGCCTGTAAATAACATTTAGCTGTACAAAATAAAATACTGTTGTCAACTTCTACGACTAAAAATGTAAATGCTGCTGACACAAACCTGCTCCTGTGATATAGGCAATACAAGTGACAAATTCACTTACCGCAAAACTCTTTCTACGATAAACCCTCTAATATTTACAGCGCCTAATCATGATAAAATGGCTGTATATCCTATAATGTTTGAATAGCATGGAGTTGGACTCATTACTGGAGCCTTTCAGTAATGTTGTCATCATCCCCGAGTCTAAATCGAATACATATCCTCTTATATTCTCACTCTGACAGACAAGACAACTGCACGGATGTAGCGCTGCTGTGACTAGACAGGCACTGTAATGCGTCTGCCAGCGCCGGCAACTAAAAAATGCCTTTAAAACCGTGTTTTGGCCAGGCTAATTCACAGAGGAAACAGGAAAAGGAACTTGAAACTCCCTGTGCTGGGACAGCCGAGAGAGCGCGTGCTCCCTTTCACTCCTGTGTCGCAGTTGGAAAGAGGACGTCACAGCGCCGGAGCTTCTCGCGCTTCACTCGATTATCAGCAGTCAGCGGTGATTGGCAGTTGGAATTTGCAGGTGTCCCGTGCATTGAGACACGCAGCCCATGTCAAGGAGACCATAAGCCTATGAGCTGCCGTGGAAACTGGATGGATGTGTTTTGGAAAGCATGGATTTTTTAGCACATTTTGTGTTTTGCACCGTCAGCCTTCTCATTTCAGGTAAGATTTTCTTGCTGCTTTTACACGGCAACATTTTTGTTAAACATGAAATTTACAAGGTAGCCATGCTTTTTAAAACCCAGCTTAGAATGTAAATTGCTTTATTGTGTTAAAAATAAAGCTGCAGCAAAATGCGTGGCGGAGATTCATTGAAATATGGTTATGTTTAGCTGTGCTAGTTTGCAATTTTAAAAGGAAAGTGGCGTTTTGAAGTGGGGAAAATAATTTTCTCTCGATATGAAGCCTATATAACCTTGCAGTTGCTTCACCGCAAAGCACCCTTTTTAGAATCCCTGGGCAAATTACCCAGCACACAGCCAACATTTTTGGAATTCCTTAGACCAGTGGTTCTTAAGCGTTTGACTGCTGCAGACCCCCCTACTTAATCGTTATTGGAATACGGGGACCCCGGCCTAAGCATTTTCGAAAATATGAACTACAAAACAATACACAAAAATACGGAAACAAGCACTTATCATACACACAAATGATGAAATATTTTAATAAATTCACAAATATGTTTTTAAAAATCTGACATTGTAATTTGAATGGCATAGTTGAGCTTATCTAAATTCAATTGAGGCCATCCATAGTCCATACTGTATTCTGTTTGAATCACTTGCACTGCTGCTCCTAAAATTCAATTTGACAATACCAACTTAGTTATTAGCCTCACATTTAAATTCCTTCACATGTACAGAACATTTAGCAATTTTCTATTTTACAGTTTGCTTCTTTATTTATACACACCATATGAATCTTTTATTATTTAATATTCTAAGCAATCGATGACCCCCTGAGTAGGTGTCGCAGGCGCCCAGGAGTCCCTGAACCACAGGTTAAGACCCCATCGCATTAGTCCGTTATCCTGCAAACAGCCACCATTTTTAGGATAATCATTTATAGATCCTTCAGCACATTATACACCACAAAGCCACCTTTTTTAGAATCCATTGGTAGAATATTTATCACACAGCTACCATTAAAACAAATATTTTGGCAGATTACCGACTATTTTGATGATCCTTTAGCATCTTACTCACAACACAGTCATCATTTTTAGAATCCCTCAACACAAAACGCACAAAGCAGCCTCCATTTTCAGAATCACTCAGCACGTCACCAACGGCAGTTTACCCACAACATTGCCACCATTATGAGAATCCCTCAGCATGTCACCAACGACACTGCCACCCTTTTTAGAATTCCTCAGCATCTTACCCGCAACACAGACATGATTTTTGGAATCCCTTAGCACATTATGCGCAACTCAGCTGCCGTTTTCAGAATCTCTCAGCTGGTTGCTCTCAACATGGCCACCATTTACAGGATCCCTCGAAAGGGTATCAGTTAATCTCTAGTGAGAGCTAATGGCATGCTTTTCTGACAAGTGTTTAGTTACTTCATGCAGCAAAAATATAGTTTATTTATTTGAAAAAAATAACCAATTGCATCAGTTTCATTACATGTACAGTGCATATTTTTACTTTATCACTCGGCATATTATTATGTGATAGAGAATTGTTTCAGTGTACATTTTGAAATCAATACAAATCATAGATATATATATTTATTTAATAGATTTGTATCTAAAATTACTCCCAAGAACAAAACCTTTCCAGTCCCTGGTCGGAGAATAATTCCAATGGGCAGTTTGAAATTACTAAAGGCGATTTTGAAGTGTGATAGTTTTGATCAATATTATTTTTTTCTGTATTTTGTAGGTTTGATTTCCCCTTGGTATTTTTGACTGGTCATATCCCGTGAACAAAATTCGGCTATTTGTTACCCATTTTTTGTCATGGGGAAGTGGAGGTTCACATGCATGCAGATTGTCATGTTTCTCATGTATTTGTATGTTCTCCAACAGAAGTCCTGAGCATTATTTTAGGCGTCTGTCCACCGTATTCCCATCTCCTCTATTGAGTTGGTCTGGCGTTAAGCTCTTACAATGGCTCACGCTGAAAGAAAATTGAATAGACTGACTCCATGTAACCTTGGTTGGCGCTACACTGCGGCTTTCCACGCTGATGAGAATTGAGACATGGTTTACTGTAGAGTCCTCAAAATGCAAATTTTTATGCACCATTGTTTGGAAATCTTTTCATTTGACGAAGTTAAGAAGTTTTACCACTGCCCCATATTTCTGTGGAAATTGTCACTTTGTGACAATTTATATTGGAAAAGGCAAACTTACAGGGAACCTATTTTGCATACTTTTTGCGTCTTGTCTTGATTTGACTAGAGTGAAAAATGTCTCGCGGTACTTTGGAAAGGATTATGCAATTCGCAGATAATCTTGCATGGGAGGCAAATTAAACTGGCATACTTTACAAATGGTGTGGTGCGGGAACTTTGCATAACTTTGCCAGTGTTAAAAAATTTCCCACACCCATATGTAATACACCAAATACCTCTTTCTCTGTGCTCAGGGGCAAGCTAAATTCAACTTTCCGATTTTTTCATTTCACATAGAGTTGAACAAAACATGCCAGAGTCCCGTGAGGTCACAGCAAAGTGTGCCAAGGAGGGTCTACCGTACTCCTGAAGCTTGGCTAGAGGCTGTGAGGGATTTACCCAGCTCAATGTTTAGATGAGGCCCGTGTTGTGACTGCTTCCTGTCTCTCTCTTTTACTCTCTCTATCTTTCTTCATCTCCCTCTCTATTAATCTCTCCTCTACCCAACCTACTTGTGGTGTTAGGGTTTACATCACATATTTCAAGTTGATTGGTGCTGATGTGGGTGGCAGTGGTGTTAAAGATGACTTCATGTCACTAGGGCACCTTGTTCACTGTCCGGACCTTTGAGGTAACAAATTGATGCATTATGGGAGCTACAGTGCTGTCTCAATTCAGTAGAACAAATTGGGCTTACACACCTGAAAATGATCTGTATAAGGAAATCCCGGGAATGGAATAGTTCTCTTCCAGTAATATAGAGTCATCTGGTAATCCTAGGTGGCAGAGGCCTGCTTTATAGAGGCTTTTATTCCAATGTGTTCTCAGTCTAATCATTAGGTGCCTTTTGGGGTTAGTGTCTTCTGCTTATTGCCTGGGTGAGCCTAGGATAATTTTAACATTTAGCACCTCTCCTTGTATTTTCCTTCTCCCCCTCATCCCAGAAGTGCAAATCTGCAATGTTGATTTAAATCTTGGGATCCTCTCTGAGGTGCACAGACAGATTTACTAAATTAGTGTGAGCTGGCTTTGAGCCCAATCTTAGCATCAAAGGGAATCAGGCGCAAGCAAGGGGCCAAGCAGTACATCGCCTTAGATACCCATGTGCTACATTTGTGCTATACACGTCTGACCTCCATGAGGTAGTATACACATAGGAATCTGTCCTGGAGGATTAACTTGACTAGACATACTTGGCTAGGCACTGCTGGCTGGACTTTGCACCACAGTTCGAGGCTCAGCATCAAGTAGGGCAAGTGCTGCTGATGATGTCATTGACACGTTACTTTTTCTAAATCTGTTGCCACCCCCTTTTCTTCTTCACATGTTACAGTGCTGTAATTTCTTATGCAGTGCTCTGTTGTGCATAAACATGAGTAAACAAATAGCCCTGTTTCGAAATAAAATCCTAAAAAAGGTAAAACTATTGATTCTAAATAAAAGTCATAGTTTAAAATGAGACTTTCTGGCACAAAAATGGCACTAAGGCCGATTCGACCCATCATCCTAAAACAGTGAGCAGAGAAATTAGTGTAATTGGAAAGAAATGCAGAAAATAACTTCGACTTGGGAAAAGGGTATAGGCTCCTAAGGGGCGCCGAGTAGGCCCTATTGTGCCCATTCCTCTATAAACAACGTTCTTATATCTAATTTCAGGTTTTAATTGTGCCACAGGAAAGCCAAGTGTGAGTATACCATTTTTTGGTTAGTTTGTTGTCGATTTTGCATAGGGCTGTACTGTGTTTGAGAGAATATTTGCAGAATGGTCTGTTTTAATTTTCTTAATAGTTATAAGGCATGCAAGGGATAGTGGTTCAGTGAGTTCTTTTTTCAATGGTGAGCCAAGAGGGGGAGGTATTAACAGTCGGCAGAAACCATTGGCTGCCCTGTTTCGCTAGGAAAGCGTGTTGGTGTCTCGTGAAGTCATACCCTTCTCCCAACTCACAGCTAATTTTGATCTCAATGATCTAGACATCTTCCACTTCCTAAAAATTAAATCACTTATAGCTAGGCATAAATCATCAAGCCCACCCGATCTACCTAACACTCTAAAATCGTACACCAAAGGCGGACATCTAGCATCCAAACTATACTCTGTCCCCACATAATCCTCGCTAACCAAACCAATCCAAGATAAATGGGAAAACCTAATTTCTGAATCAAACTACACCCAGGAAGACATGCTAAACTGGCCATCCATATGAGAGAACTTTACTTCTAACAAAATAACCCCATCACTTGCACAATGTCAATACTGAATTGCTAATATGGCCCACTGGACTCCAGCCAAACTTTGTAAACCAGGTCTTCGGCCCTCTGACACTTGGTGGAGTTGCGGGAAGGAAGCAGGAGACTTGAGGCACATGCTAAGGGATTGTACCTTCAGTAAGAAGTTCTGGTTGGATATCAGCAGTGGCATATCACAAATCCTTCACATAAATTGGACTCCTACCCTAGCGGCCATTACACTAGGTATTCCCCACCCTGACATAAAACATGCGTTGAACAAAGATGAGCAAATTCTATTGGTCACAACCGGCCTCAAAGTCATCCTCTCTGAATAGAAAGACTCCTTCAAACTCTCCCCCCATACCTGGTGGACATGGGTTCAATTTTCCAGAGGTGCTATTAACTAAACACACACCATAAGGCATCACCTTTTAAACATTGTAAAATCTGGATCAAATTAAATGGCTTTATGTCAAATATGTCCCTACAGCAGCACTAATGACTAGTCCCATCCACTCCTCCCCCAACCTAACCCCACTTCTGCATCTTCTCCCACCCCTCTACCCAGCTGCTTCTCTCCACATACTCCCTTCACTATAACTCCCACTGATGACTCCTGTCCTCTTCTCTCCTATATTCTTTTCTCACCTCTCTTTTTCTCGCTCTACATCCATCTGCACACAAACAAGGTACCTTACACACCTCCCCTCAGTAAACAACCTCACTCCCTCACCACACAAACATTAGACAGCCCTACCCCAATTTCATAAGCAGATACACGTTTTACTCCCTCCTTTTACTCCTTTATAAAGCTTATTTATTATGAGATATACTGATGTTTTCATACGGCTTGATGGTACCATCCACTCTAGGGTTTGCTTTCTCTGTATTTTATCTGCTGTATGTTCCTGTTTGTACAAAATCCTAATAAAAACAGTCTGAAATTTAAAAAAAGGCAGAAAATACCTGTTGTAAATCAAGATTAGATTTATAAAATGAATGTTGAGTTTTCTGTTGTTTTTCAAATTTCGAAAAACAATAGCTGTTACTGTCCACTATCGATTCTCCAAATGCTCACTTCACGGAGTGTGCTCTTCTGACTATGGTTTAAAACAGGCTTCTTCAACGAGTATCTTGTAAGCTACTGGTCGCTCTCCAGCCACCTGTAAGTAGCTCTCCTGTGTGTAGCCCAGCCTAATAAATGTAAATGCCCTTCCTTGGTTGAACTAATAAAGGAATACCAACACTGACAGTGTATATTTGGGACAATAAATGTGCGTATTTTCAGAACTCTCAAGCTGATATTTGGAGAAAAAGTGCAGAATTCCTAAAATATGTTTAAAGCTGATATTTGAGTGATAAATCAAGTGACATTTGGAGACTTTTTTTACACATGCTACAACTCTAGTGGTAGAGGCATTGCCCATGTGGCTCTTATGTATTAAGCAAAATGAATAGAAGATGGCGGCACTCGGGGTGTGCAACGTTCATCAAGTGAATAAAGTAAACCAATGGTAAGTATTTTAGGGTGCCAGGAAATGGTCCCTTCCGGCCGGTAGGGACTAGAATTTGAACAACAGACGAAGGAGTGCAAGGGGGGCTTACACTGTTTCCAGGGGCACTCCGGTTGGAGAAAAAACTCCTAAATTCTAATTACATCAGTACATTTCGTATAGTTCAAACACGTGTAATCGAGGTAATCATGCTTGTAAGGTCGTTTATTTAGTGGGTCACATATTAAATCATCATAGTAACTCCTTTGTGAAACGAAGCATTAAGGAAAACGATTTAAACAACATCCATGGATCTATGCATTATCCCTATGCATTTCGGGCGGAGCCCTTCGTCAGGGGATAGCGAAGAATCGATGGGTCAGAGTCGCAACGCGCCAAGCGTTGCGACTCTGACCCATCGATTCTTCGCTATCCCCTGACGAAGGGCTCCGCCCGAAATGCATAGGGATAATGCATAGATCCATGGATGTTGTTTAAATCGTTTTCCTTAATGCTTCGTTTCACAAAGGAGTTACTATGATGATTTAATATGTGACCCACTAAATAAACGACCTTACAAGCATGATTACCTCGATTACACGTGTTTGAACTATACGAAATGTACTGATGTAATTAGAATTTAGGAGTTTTTTCTCCAACCGGAGTGCCCCTGGAAACAGTGTAAGCCCCCCTTGCACTCCTTCGTCTGTTGCTCTTATGTATTACCCATGTAGTGGTATTCCGTATTGACAAAGTATTTTTCCATTTCTGCGGGCAACCAAGTCTGACCACTGGTAGTATTCTTGCATCTGGTTGCCACTAATGTAATTTTATCCGATGAGGTCACTATTACAACACTAATAACTTTTGAAGAGTTTCATTGAATATAAGTAGCTCTTATTACAGAAAAGGTTGGAGACCACTGGTTGTCTTTCATTTAGTCCAACACATAACTAAGTCTGTTGGAAATGTCAAGAATCACTGTATAAATTGCCAATACAGTGATGACGAAACACAGATCTTGTACGCAGGGAATATTTGTGAAATCATCTGTGCTGAAAAATCTGGCATTAATCTTGAAATGGGCGAAAAATCATGGTCCTCTCTCTAGGTTTTATAGAAAATCTTCAATTAATCAAGACTCCAGCTATCTTCCAGTGGAGTGTGGTATCCAAAATGACAGACCACTTTCAGTGACACAGAGGGAAATACCTCAGTACCCTAGCAGCGGCTCTGCAGTGGAGATTGGGGGAAATAATTATGGGAAGGAGCAAAACAGAACCTCCCCCATGCTATTGAGATGTGAAGCGACTGTGTGTGTTGACCGACCTTCTCTCAGGGAGGGAACTCACTTGACCACGGGAAGATGCAGCTTTGGCGGGTTGGTAGTTTCTGGAACTAGTAGCAACAAGGGCACGGAGTGGGTGGGTGAGGCCACAGCAGGAGTTGGTGCCCCAAAGAAGATGGTGAACTTGCTATACCTGTAAGGGGATGGAGAAGAGGAAATCAGGCTTGGTTTCGAGAATTGGAGATGAACACACAGAGATACAGACACAGAAGGGAGACATTGTCACTTGTGGCGAGACAGTCATATTAAAAAAGCATCCAGAGAAGATGTGGCAAGCTGTCTGGGCGTTTCCATTTATCTTCAAATCAACTCCTAAAAGGTTCACAAATACTAGGGAAGATGTGCACATCTCAGAGCTCAGAGGGTGCAGGACTATTCAATTTGGATGACTGGGTACTGTGGTGACAATTTCAGCATGAGAGGACCCGCTTGGCTTTCAGTGTGTTGTTCAGCTGTAGTCTTTCCACTAACGAAAATACACTAAAGAGCCCTCCCACCACTATTGTACTTTCAATGTCAGGCTTAAAACCGGGGGGGGGGGTGGAGAACAACAAAATACTTTGAAAAGAGGTCATACTACCCTGCTTAACTTGTCACACTGGATAAATCACACTGTGAAAAGGGCCAGATGAATTTTGACAGTTTATGTCATACAACTCCGTTTTTTGCATTTTTTAAACAAAACATTATTTCATATTTTTTTCATAACATTATTTGGATCTGAACATGTTTTTTCTTCCACTACAGTGAACAAAATACATTCATTTATTTAAAAACAAAGACCGAATCACTCCAGAATACAACATACCCCCAGGAGCTCTCCTGTGCCATACTCCCATCTCACATACCATTCATTCTGCATTCCATATATCCAACACACAACAGTCCAGAAAAAAACACGTACACCATACCCCAGCCCAGCTTGGCTTCTTTTCTCCTTTCGGCGTATAGTCCCAGACTGAACCAACAACAGTCAATGCACGTTTCTGTGGATATGCATTTATTTTCTACCACTTTCTTCAGTACAGTATTAGTTCACACTGTATGCATGTATCATAAAGGGGACACATGGGGAAATTCTTATCAGTGTGTGGTTTGGAAACAAAGGAACTTTCAAAAGTTCAGAATAAAGCGGAATGGATCATCTCAGACACGCTTGAGCTGCATGGACACGCACTCTTATTACTCCTGAGAATGACCTTGACCTCGATTGCCAGTTTCAAATCGCATATGTCTTTAACCAGACCGCCTCCACTTTAAATCAGAAGCTGGGTTTGTGCTAGTCATGAAGTATTCTACTTCTTCAGTACAGGCAAGATTCCCCGATATTTCCCCTTTATTTCACCGCAGGCGTCCACTTCTCGATCACGCTTTCAATAGATCCTTTTTCCAGTGTGACAGGTTGAGCAGGGTAGAAGGACCTCTTTTCAAACTATAGTCTTTCCACTAACCTCCTAGAGCTGGGAGGGTATACAACTGTGCATCCTCGCAAGGCACTGCTGTGCACCTCTATTTTATGCGATTGCTCTTTCTAAAACGCATTTGGGATTTCTCTGCGTTAGTGCATGCGCTGCTAACAGCATAGCTCGCAACGACTGAGAAGGGATTGCCTTCCTTTGTTTCTGACCTTTTTTGTCTGCACCACATACACTAACACACAGAGAAATTCCGTGTTAAATGCGTGTGCTTTAGAAAGTGCCGTTGCGTGCATATTGGTACCTAGTGGCGCACTGCACGAATATATTATATACTTTCATGTGAACACTTTCATGTGGCCGGAACATAGTAGAGAATTTCCTCCTTCTAAAATCGGAGTGTCTGTCATCCTGGTTATTGACAGTTCGTTACTTGTGTTGTGAAAGAGGCACCAAGGGATCTGTCTCCACAGAAGCCTGTTTGTTTGTAACTATTATTGAGTTTTATAATTTGGCGAGGCCTATCCCTGATGATTTGAAGAGAATCCTGGTCAGGCCACTTGAGAGATGTGACTGCGGTGACGCAACCTTGGGGCATATTTACAAGTGCTCACCGCCACCGGAGTGTCACTTTTTTTGACCCTCTGGTGGCGCAGCGTAGTTTTCCATATTTACAAGGTGGCGCCAAGCCACTTAACGTAGCTTAGCGCCACCTTGTAAATATGCCCCTTTCTGCCTCAGTTCGCTGCAGCAAGGGGGCATTCAATGGTTGGTGCTGTGGGCGTTCCACTGTAACACCCATTGCTTTTTGACGCTGCCTCAGATTTACAAGGCTGAAGCAAAGTCAGAAATGAACGCTATGGAATACCAGGTGTTAGAATGGTGATACAAGAAGAAATTTTAATTTCTCATCCTTTTTTGCTCTTTCCATGTGTGCTGCATTCTTCCTGCAAGGCGTGTACGTCTGCGTTTTTGGAGATCTCCAACAAAGAGGACGTACACTCCTTACAGGGAGAGACAAAATCGCCGGTCCGTACTTGGGAGGCAGGAAACCTGGACACATGGAATAATTATATTTCACTATACACGCTATTAGGTGGAGATCCGTACACCGTGAAGAGATAAGATTGCTCTTTACAGCCCTGAGGAAGTTGTAGGGTGACTTACCCACAGACGTAACACATGTTGGCTTGCGCAAGAAGCATTATCTGACTAAAGAAAAGATTTGAGGAAGATGGCGACTACTGGATGACTTTCTTTTGGGCTTGTAACTGCGTGTGCTAAGAGTTCTGTTTCTTTCATTGTGGACAGTTTGCCACTGGCTTCCTTCCCCGTTGGCCACTTTAGACAGCCTAAATTATGAAAGATAACACTGAATAATTATTTTTATAGTTCCTCGATTTACAATACCTCCTGCTCTCTGATATAGACCAGTGGCGGCTTGCCGAGGGAGTGCAATTTGCATTGCGAATGCTCCAACGCTAACTCGGCCCAAGGATCTCAGGCTCCAAAGGATAGGAGGCGAATACAGCATGTGCTGTGCTTCGACAGCACACTGAAGGAGGCATGCATGTCCTCTTTAAGGCACACAACACTAAAGTGGATGATGCTGGTAGAGCAATTGAATTGCTGTAGTAGACTCTAATGGCGTTTATTTAGCACTCATTAAACCTGTCGGTGTTGAAGCAATGTACGGCGAATAGGTCACTTCAGTAGAACCCCAGGTTTGTGGTTAATTCTGTGGTTATTGGTTATTGATGGTTATTGGGGGTTAATCTTGTAGTCTTATGGTAACAATGTCATTCATTTACCCCAGTATCTTTGTGACAGATTAAATTAATAGGAGTTCGGTGTGATCAGCATGGACATTATGAGTCCATGGAAATGATTGGTGGGATGTACAGATAGTCTAGAAGAGATTGGATACTGTTAGGCATATGGTTTCAAAGTAGGAGGCGGTGTGCTCTATGAAATAAGGTGTGGGCAATTTGCAGAAATACAATAAATGAGATGAAGGTAGACATGTATGCAATATACAGTGGGCTACACTGAGAGAGCCGAGAATAAAGTTTCAAGTTAAGGTCACTGCGGGCCACATCCCGCTTAGGATACTGGTTGACTGCAGTGAAGTATACAGTCGGAGTGAATGTTTCACACACTTTTTTTGTCCCACGTCAGACACTCAGGCGCTAATACATTAAGTCTTTGCGAGATTGGTTTTAGTGTGCATTCAGAACCTGGCAACAGTTTACGGACACTATTCCTCCACTAGTCACCATGGACTCATGAAAAGAAACCCATTGGGTTCAGGGTTGGTTTGATTGGCTTATATTTCTCCTCCCATTCCTCCTAGTAGATTTGGCCATAATTTTGTTTCTTACCCATGCTCTTAACACTCCTAAACCTGCAGCAAAAACCCTTGAAATGCACAGATGTTTGTCCTGTCACTTTGAGCGACCAACTCTGCAGGCAGACCAATTGCTGAGGCATGAGCTTTCATGGAGACCGTGGTGATGGGTAAAGGCCTCCTAGTCTATGTGGAGACTGTACGTGGAGGGGAGTTCACGTGAGAGCATCCTAGGGTTAGACAAGGTATGAAGGACCCAATAGCATGACCCCAACTCCTATTTGGAAATGGCTGAATTGAAATTCCTAGATAACTCGCATTTGATCAGTGGGTGTGCTCCAGCAGAAAAGGGCAAATTTACATATCCTCTCTGTGTCAAAGACCCGTCATCACACTTATTCATACACACACACACATTCATTAGTGGGGCCAATAACACCAACACTCACACGTCTCACTCTAGTCTGCACACAGGAGGAAAATAAGCGCTGGACATGTGGGGGTACCTTGTTACCTATCGGGAATAATTCCTTTATATTATATACATTGAATACATCTGCACCTATAGAATCCTAACTTTAGCATCAAGGCACTGCACCACTTGGTCGATGGACCAATTAGTTGGACTGGTTGATGGTGATTTAGAACCAGCTAAAACACATTAAAGCTTCGGAAACTTTCTGTTAACTCTCAATGCCTAATAAAAGAAATCACAAACTCATTTCTTAATAATCAAAGTTGAGGTTATCTAAATTAGTTCACTCTGTGTTGGCATATTCAGAATTACAGTTCAAATCTTGTTTCTATAGAGCGATTTCCAATCTTGGATCTTGAACATAAATTAACATAACACTTATATTTACCTAAATTTGAATATTGGCGACCACCTCCAGAAGAACCCGTCAACCCACAGCAATAATCAAAATCCCTTCAGATGGATTCGTCCTCTTATAATCAAAGAAAACTCAGGTAAGTCCAGGAAATCTCCTTCAGCACGACGCAGTCCCCACGATTTAGCCAAGGGACCAGGCGATCGCACAAACAAACCAATAATCCCGCAAATCGACTCTCCACACCAACAGCCTCCGACAGCGAGAATGATAATACCACCCCCTCTTCCAAATCCCCCTCTTTTTATACCCTTTTCCTCCTTACTTTTAGGATAATGCGCAACAATTTAGGGGTAGAGAAGTGTTCTGATTGGCTAAACCCTCTGAAAATTGCAAGTCTCTTCAATACTCCCATGTTTGCCTGTTTCCCATGAGACCGGGCATGACATTTCTCAATTGTATTCTTTTTGGTAGTTTCACAGGCAAATGTTCCGAAGTAACAACATGTAAGCTTTCTTGTACAGGTCTCTCATTGTCCATCGGTCATTCACACTAGTTCTTATCTTGGCAGTCCACCATGTTCCTATCCTTGACAAGGAACATCTCGGTTCTCGTCGGAGGTCGCTTGGAGATTTTCAGAGCCATCCGAGTCTGTGCAGTCGACATCGCGCTCACCTAATGGTGGCCACTTCCGAACTCCATTTTAAGTACTGCGGCCTAGTAGGCCCGAATGCCAACTTAAGCAAAAACAAACATAACAGTAATTAATATATAGAAATGAAGTTTCTAATGTTAAACCCGCACTAATCCCAATATATATTAGTATTTTCCTAGCTTATAGCAACATTCAAAGCAAAAATACTCACCATTCTGCAGCACTGGAAGCACAAACCATCACAAAAGCAACATGAATCATGCAATTCTCTATTTCAACGCATCCTAAAGTTAGTTTGCGTACCACAGTTAATCATTTAATTAGTTGGCATGCAATTTGCATTTTAGTCCCACGTGTATCTCGTGTTTATTAAGGTGCACTTTGTTGATTAATTATACAACTCCACACAATTAGTACAAGTTAATATTTAGAATGATTACGTAATTAATATTTCATGCAAAATAGAGGAGGTATACAAAATGTTGCTTTACCTGCTCCATCAGGTGTTTATGCACAATTCTTAATGACATGAGTAATGGAATTAGGACCGTATTTTTGCTGCACTTTACACCAGAGTCAATACACCACCACCAAAGTAATCATGGCAGATGCTAGACCTTGTGCACGCTTCCCTGGTTTATCAGCTCTTGCGGAATGTTCGGAAAGAAAAACACTGCTTGGCTCTGATTGTTGCTAGGAAGGAAGAGGCAGGGAGGCTTCAGGAAGAAGAAACCAGCCCGGTCTGCCTTCACTCCTCCAACACTGTGTTACATCCGCCAAGAGTCTGTTGCGCTCTCTATGGCACATCCAAGAAATCTTTCTTTTCCATAGAGCCTTTTCTGGTTTTAATGGCTGTAAACAAATTTGTTCCCTCTTAGATGACACATTGTGCTCAGAATGTGGGTGGAGCTATTTTGTAGGCTTTTTGCTCTCAGGATAAGCAAAATACCTGTTAAATGAATTATTGGGATGAGTGAAATATCACGGATGAGGGTCTGAGGGCCTTGTCTCACTAGTGGAGGTTAATTGGGAACACTGTGAAGTGCGCACTCTGAAACTGAATCCATATGAAAACAAGCACTGTCTAGGCCAATAGGTATGGGCTTTTTTTTTTTAAGTGAATGTGCTCATTGTTGCAGGGCACTCTGGATGAAAGGACGTTTACTATACATTGCAATACAATTTACAGGAACCTCTGGAAACCTCTCGTGAATGTGGTGAGCAACAAATAAATATAATTGTCAAAAGTTTATTAGTCACAACAAACATTATCATGGCAAATAACAAGATAAACTCAAGGAATTCGGGGCATATATTTACTATTACTTCACGCAACGCAGCGCAGCAAGGGAACTTGCCGTGCTGTGTGGCCTGAAAGAGAGAGAGCAAAAATGCTCCATATTTTCAAAGATATTGAGCATTTCTCCTGTCTCCTTGGGCTGGGGCACTGTGTACTGCTTAGCACCAATAGAGGCACCCTTGCATCACAGTACAAGGGTACCTGTATTACTGGCAGGATTACTTTTATGCAGGAAGGAATACCTTCCAGCACAAAAACAATCCTTAGAGGTTTTTTCCTCTTCTCATGTGCACTGTAAAATGCAGCACAAATGGGAAGAGAAAATAACTAGGAGAGATAAAGATATTTGTCCACATTACGCCTCTGCACCATTTTGGCATAACCCAAGGTCTACTGCCTTTAGTAAATTATATTGTGACAAATTTCATGAGTGGATGCACAGGAACGCTAATAGTCTAACTATCTAAAGCCTACCGCAATGTAATGTAACACAACACAGCGCATACAGCTGCATTGTGTTGCATTTATTTACAAATCCACATGGCTTTGTAAATCCCAGTTAAGGACTTGTGTTACCTTGCAATGACTTGCGCCATGTAAGGACAAAGCAAGTCCTTAATAAATCTGGCTCTGTGTGTGGTTATCCATCACCAGATTACAACTATCTCCAGTGTCCACTTTTTTTTATAAATTGCTTTTTAAAGTAAAAACTGCTTCATTTTTCAATCATGCAATCTGTTTTATAGTGATTTATTTTTCACATCTTCCTTCTGTAAAATTCTGTAAATAACAGGTGATAATCCCAATTACATAGCACTAACGTTAACATTATCAGAGGTATGAAAAGCTGAACTGAAATTGTCAGACTGTGAATTTATGCCTTATAGTTTACACCAGATGTCAGCGCCAAGAGTTATCCCACTGAGCTCTCTTGCCCGCTTACACAGAGACTCTTCATGTGCATTTTTAACCAGTCAACCCCTCTCTGTGTGCATGTCATATGTATCTATAAACCATATAAGTGTTTAGAAATGCCAGGGAACCATTAAATAAAACATGATACAACATCATTTATTATTAAACCTACCACTAGTTATGTCTTCTAAATTCTTCAACTGCACTAATAATATAACAGCCACTCCCTTTTCGACATAAATATGCTTATACGACAAGGGACTTGAAGCATCCCCGCAACCAGTAACCACATTTATCTTGTTTTGCACTGTATTATCATTTATATAACGCCTTCCTACCCTCTGCAGTGCTTTCCAATAGTTGAGTAACCAGATACACCATTCTGGAAGCATGGTTGGTAGAGTTGTATTCGCCTGAGTTATGTTTGTGGGAAGAAATTTGGTGTGGTGCATGAGGCTTGGCGGTATACTTCAATTGTTTACATGGTGTAGGAAGTAATATGTGGTGTGGGGGTTAGACCTCACCATGTACTACTATGACGATACCCCAAAGATGGTCCTCGGATTCACACTAATAAATTCTTAGCTCAGTCCTGGTAGTGTGGCAGAGAGCAGTCAGGCTTTACTAGAGGAACGTGTTTTAAGCATTTCAGAGAACCAACATGGATGATAAGTAATTGAGATGATTTGAGAGAAATCCAACACCAATTTAAAAAAATGGAGTGAATTTTTTATCTTAATTAGATACCAAAATGAACGGGGTAGCATACATTATCCAGGGTTGTAGATTTTTGAAGCAATATAAAATCAGTGCAAAATAATTCAGAGAAACTTTATCATTGCGGTCAATGGGAAAAACCACTAGTGGCAATCGGTCACTTGCAAGCCGAGTTGAGTGGTTGAAGGTGATGCGGGTCCCAGGACCAAGGCACAACAGTCAGTTCAATGTTACCTTGTCCATGGAGCTTGTGTGCACAGTTGTCCTGGCTGTCCCTTGTGCTGAACTGAAGCCTCAAGAGAGCTGCTTTTAGCACTGAAACTGTGCTGCCAGGTAACAGGGTGCAAAATGTCGACAACCACGTTGATGCTAATGCCGGATGAAGGTTTTACAGAGTGTCCTCTAGGTGCAGCTTCTAGTAAAGGGTTAGTTGGTGGGTTGGCAACCAACAAGCCTCCACTTCTTGGATGGCAGGACTACAGTTCCCACAATGCACTGGAGCATCCGCTTTTGGGCGATCCCATGGGGGGCCTAGTGGCCAGCGATTCTTTGGATTTGGAGCAATGATTTACGTGCAGTTTGAAGGGGACTAGTCCTACTAGCCCAAGGGAGTCTGAGGCTGCATCTGGCTCTCATAGAGGTTCCTCTGTCTAAAGGAACTGACCGTTTGCCTAGGACTCGTTCATGCAGTTCCAGGACAGGAGAGTTGCCACAGGTGCAGAGTATCCCTCTTTTGCTTTGTGCAAAGTCTTGTTGTCGCAGACATGGGTCCCTTCATTGTCCTCTTTGATGCAAGTTGGAACAGCACTGAAGTTCTGGTGTCAGGAGTGTCTCTTAAGTCCTAGATTTATGGGAGTTAGGGATGTGGGAGCAAGTAGGCAATGGGCTGCTTGTCTCTACAGCTAGGTGACCACATCTGGGGGTGTGAGTTGCCTTTTCTACCCAGAACTCTATTCTGCCACTTCCAAAAATGGCAGATATCTTATTTTAGTGTACAGACCATGCCGCCCACCTTGAAGGTGTGGTTAACCTTCTGGGAGTGTACACCTTCTTGACTTACTAATTTCCTACCTGCCTGGGTTCAAATGTGCCTGGGCAGGGGTAGGGCTGTTTCTTCCTCTGGGAGTGTGCCCAGATGCATATCAGAGGCGGTTCAGCCTTTGAAGCTCAATGCCTTGGTGGAACACTTCATTAGCCTGCTTTGGAGGAGGGAGGTGTGACCTCCTTCCTGCCCAAGGCCTTGTTCCTGACTCCTGGGAGTGATCACACTGCCTAGCAGGAGGTTGGAATCCTGTCTTGATGGCAGCAAATGTCGGAAACGCAGGCTTGCCAGTCAGAGCTATACGGATACAGTACAAATATGACAACATTAACAAAAGCAGTAAAACAAACGTACTCAGGAAAAGAGAATGTGCATCCTCTAACTAAATTGCAGATTAAACTTGGCAAAGAAATGATAGCTGTATATGATATTAAGTAAAAATGATATACCCGCTTGAAACCATCAAAAATGGGTGCTTTTAAGAGAGCATGGCCAATGAACATTAAACATGATGGCATACCAAGGACATGCTGCCATACGTGGCTCTGGACAGTAAAGTATGCTAAAAGTTTAAGGTCTTTTGTTTTCTCGAAAGGAACAGATGTTGATATGCCTAGCATGCAACCACCACCTTCAGCAGGCCAGCTCGCTTTTCCCAATCCTCTCCATGGGTTGTCTCATCAGAAGGAGTACCCATCAGAACCTCAATAGCAACTCAACTGGCTTCCATTGGTATCTCATCCACATACATTAAACAGTCTGAGGATGCCTCCAAAAGAAGATGTTTCACCCTCACATGGCAACAGATGTGAAGCCATCTTTTTACAGAGCTCGCAGGTAGCATTTTCCTTCAAATGCGTGCCGGGGCAATCTATGAGCAGTAACGTTTTATTCAGTGCTTTCATTTCAGTGCAGCAGTTAGATATCAATGGTATATGGTATCCCAAAAGCCACTGAGAACAAAGCTTATATTGTTAATGCTATTGACAGCAAAGGTGCTAATCATTTGAAGATGGAACACTTTACAAGACACCATATATTGCCAAAATCTAACCATAGGCATACATCATGGAAATAAATATAGGTGGCTGACCTTGGCCATACGTTTCCGGTGGAATGTAGCGCTGGCAGACAGATGTTTCCTTTTTTATCATACATATCTCTGTTCCCAGAATGATTTTGGAAAAGCAGCAAATTCTATTATCTTCCTTGCAAAGAAAAGCAGCATCAGTAGTATAGTGAAGGTACCATTGGGCTGCATGCAAGCAAGGTAAATCATCCCCCAATCTTGGTCTGATAGTGAAAGATTGCACCTCTGATAGCTACACCCCTGAGTAGGGTCCATTATGGACAAGATCGTTTCTATGAGCCTTTCCTTCACACTTCCCACTCACAGGTGCAAGTCTTATGCACAAAAGTACAAACAAAATCAGACTATAAGTGAATACAAAAGCATTGTGGGCACAATTCACAAAGGGACTCCGGACTTGTGGTGGAGGCCGGCAGTCAGGTCGGGGGCCGCAGTCGTTGGCGGGACATCCACACTGCAGTTACTCATTGCAGGGCCCCCGCCCAGAGTCCAGCCCTCCCCCTGCTACGACTGCGGGGCCTCCACCACGAGTGCAGAGGTCCTTTGTGAATCAGGCCTTCTATCTGTACATCCTTACAATATGCCACCACTAGCAGAATGAGACCCCAAAGCAGATCATTCGCATTGAGTTTAGAGGCATGAATATTGTGTGTGAAAGATCCATGGTGCCACTAACTGATGACTTTGAAGTTAATATAAGGAGGCAACAGAGTTATCTGCCTGACGAATAATGTAAAGAGAAGTTTGGTCAAACAGAACAAAGTTTTAATATTAAAGTTTGGGACCTGCTTTCATGACAGCTTCATAACATTGATTAGTTATTCATAAATGAGCAAATGTACAGGAACATTCCTGCATTAAACGTGTACTCCTGTGTTATGCTTGAAGTGCATTGTGTACTCAAATATTAATTTCTGTAATCTGCTATTGCACAACACGTATGAGTCATGTTTATGCAGTTTATGTATTATGTCAATAGGCTTGTCTCAAAGAAGTTAATCAATCAACTTCCTATCAATTCCTACAAACACGTCACAGTATAGATATGCCACTGCCTGTAACTTAACTTCTTAAAACATGTATTTCAAATGTTCTCATTTTGCAACTAAATATGAGCTGTTTTCCAAATGCTCATTAAATAACTTGGATTCGCATCCTTTCTGGACCAACTTACGATCTCTAAAAATACCTAAAACAAATAAGCCCTCTGGGAACAACTCAAGGCCGGAGCTCAGCGCTAAGTTTCCAACAACACACATCTGAAGACTAATGTATGTTTTGCGTTATGGAGCACATGCACTTAGTGTAGAGTTAATGTTATTCATATTGCAATAAGGAATAACTTAACGTTATGATCATAAATAGTTAAAAACATTATCGGGCTATTCACAAAGGTAATTTACACTTGTGAGTAGTTCACATTTGAAACATACTATTACACTTTTGAGTGATTTTACTACTTTTGGCTCTTCACAAACCCCTGAAAAACAGGGTGGAGTCAAATTTGAGTATACATTTCTACTGCCACAGAAGAAACAGTAGTAAATTCAGCACCACACATAGCCAACCACTGGTACTCCAACACTCTTCCATAAAAAATGATGGAGGTAGGGACTTAAAATAAAACTGTTGAAAGTAATCACCAAAAGACGAGGTAAGGTCACAGTAACTTCTTTATTGGCCATCCACTCTCTGGAATAACCAACATTCTAAAGCAGGCTCCCAAGGGAGAGTCCACTGGGGAAACAGGGAGGGGGTGGACTGGGTTATACCAATAGGAATAGAGAGAGAAAGAGAAGGAGATTATAACAAAAACCTTTAAAGAAAGTTAAAAATGGAAATAAACATAATTTAACGTTAAAGCAAATATAGAACTTCTACAGATGTATTATTTAATTATAAAATACTCTGAGGGCTTTTCCTGAATTAAAAAATTATTATAACCTTTTTTTTTTTTATAAATTAAAATATAATTCAAGTACTTTTAAATAACTCTATATATCATCTTTTGTTGGTCGAACGATTTCTCTCCTTAAACCCCTCCCTAACCCTCGCTGAACCCCGCCTTACTCCTTCTTAAACCCCTCCCAATTAGTAGTAAGTATGCTGCTTTTTCCAGCCACACTCCCAGGTCCCTCCAACATTTACTGCTTACATGTGTGAGAATTTCCCCATATAAAGGATAGGAGAGGTGGAAGCAAAGGTGGAGATTTACACTTGTAGGTTTGTGAATAGCATTTTGTAGTATTTAGTGTTACTATTTTAGAACTAGTATACATTCTACAAAATGAGGCCTGCAGTGTGTTAACTTAAAAACGGATCCTTCTGTGGTTCATCAAATGAGTGCCAGTAGGCTGGATGACCATTTTCCAAATTATATTACAAGCATTGATGAATGCAAAAAGCATAGCATAGCGTGTTCCCTGGTTGCCCTGTCAGCAACCAGGTCTCAAGGCAATTTGATGAAGAAGAGATGAGGGCACACTCTGTCGGCCTATTTATTCATCGCAGTGGGCAGTCAACATTAAATGCTAAGGTTGTAGCTGCCTGGGAGTTTCGCCCTGGACAAGCACAGTCTGCTAATTTGTTTACACAAATGCCAAGGCAGACAAAGGTAATTTTAGAGAAGGTGTTTGTGGGATGGCTAGAGGCACTGTACAGGCACTAGGAGGTGAGTACTGCCAGCACTTCCATCCGTGATACATAACACAAAATGCAAACACAGAAAACACTTGGTTTGAAAGAGTGATTTTAGCAGTACATACTGCTTCTTTCTGCTCTCTTGGAATACAGGCTGTGATATAAGAACAGCCAGAATGGTTATCAGCAAGGGAGTGCACCAAAAGTTCTGCTCCATTGCCAAGCGTCATAAACGATGTTGCTGCAGTAACCCTGCCAGCATGGCCACATTGCTCTTTCCAGCCTCACTACACATACACGATGTAGCAGCTCCTTAGGGTCCCGTATGCATTGCATGCCGGGGATGCCATGAGAGGAGCTCCTTTTCTTTCTCTGCATCTTGGTGCCACGTCTTCCTGGTGTGGAGTGATGCAGTAAATGTGCAAAGATGCCATCACTCAAAATGATACACATTCAAATTATCGAATGGGTGGCCTATGGGTTGAACCTAACGTGAATAACAGTGTTATCAATGTAATCAATGAAGAGGGCTTACCAGTTGCCTAACCAAAGTGTGCTGTGCTGTAGAGTGATTCAAACTTTGGTGGACAGTTCCAGCGAGCAATGGCAGAATTGGGGTGAGCCAAAGCTTCTCTTAATATATATATTATGTATTATGTAAAATTTACAAGAGTCCAGGAGAGACAGCTAAAGCTTACTCTAGCCCAGACCTAAAAAAGGATATAGTTGCACCAATCTTGCTTCCATTTAGAGAGACCGCTAGTGGAATTTGAATCAGAAGGGACTATTTACTGATGTTTTGCACGTGTCCATGTGACTGCAAAGTATCGTATCGATTTACTTACTATTTAAAAGACCTGAGGGCATAGTGCAAAAATGCCCAATGCCACAAGAGTGCATGTGCAGCCCTTAGTGAGTCTATGCCAGCGGCTGCTGCAGGAACAAATTAGAAGGGGAGCCATATGGATCAATTGCTACCCCTGGCTTTCCCTTTTGGACCACTGACACTCCCTTGCTCCCTTGGGTCCGGGAGCGTGACAACAGCATAGGAAACAAAAAGTAAACAGGACTTTCAAAACCCTATTTGCATTTTGTTGTTTTCACTTTATTTACTTCCTCTGGCCTCCAAACAGGAAGTAGGAAGCCGCTTGAAAGCCTGAAAGTGTGACAAAGATCCAACCCTTTGATGCCATCGGGGGTTAGATGGTGTGTGATGTCACTTCTACTACTCCTGGCATCATTAGAAGTCCATGATAGGATTCAACAAAATGTTGATGAAATGTTCATGAAAATAGACTTTGGTGCTATCCTGCCTCCATCCACCTCACATTCACTGCATATCCATTGCCTGACTTTCCTGCTTTCTCCAGGATACACTGGATATTTCACAAAGTAGCATGAACTCAAAAGCAGTGTGATTTCTTGTTCTCTACCAACAAACCTCACCCTTAAACGGCGATTTTGATGGGGCATAAACCATGGAAACATTCCTTAAGCTAAGACTTTTGTGTGTCTTTCCATAGTTGCCAGGTCTTCAGCATTTTTATGTGTGACATTTCGATGCTTGCAGCTTGCCTCTTTTTGACGTTTGAATACCTCTTGTGTGAAACTTTGAGTGACACTATACCGTGGAAGCTCCTCCATTAAGGCGGAGGAGCATCGCCCAACTGCCTTGAAGCAGCAAAGAAAGGGGAAAAAAATGATAATAAGTAATGTTATTATAATTTATTTTGTCCTCCTACTGCGGCAGCTTGCGTGAGGGGGTGGGCGGGGCTGAAGAGCAGAGAAGGAGTGGTACAACCCTCCTAAGTGCGCAATGACAGTTTGGTCGGCCATCTTGGGCCGCCCAAAACAGTCATGTTGCTTTCCCTGTTCTCCATTTAGGCTGCATTACAGCCTGCATGGAGAACATGCCCACCCCTCCAGCCCCTGGCTGAGCGCCATATCACGGCGCTCAGACCAATCACAACGCTGCATTGCAGCGTTGTGATTGCTGCAGGGAGTGTGGGAGCCCTGGTGCTTCCTGCTTCTTTTTTCCCCCAAGAAGCAGAAAGAGGACGCAGGAGAGGCGGCGGACGCCACCCCTTCCCCTCCACCCGTCCCACTGCAGCTTCCAGGTAGCAGCCGCGACTGACACTATATCACACGCAGTTGAACGTAAAAACTACAGGTATCGTGGCAAAGGTTTATTTTTTAAATCAGGTACTTGTAATTATGTGCTGATAATAAAAATAGCAAAGCAAAACAAACATTGCAAAAACCAATAGGTCTAACCTGCCACTGTAAATGCAAGCCAGACATATCAGACTTGAATGTTTATGCTCAGTTCCAGTAGCTGCCATTTTTGTACTCTGCACTTGCCAAAGACATGAAATTTATACTAACATAAACCACTAGAAACTCCCAACCAATTTTGTCATTTGCATTCCATTTGAGTTTTGAAAAGTTACAAGAATACATGCTGCAGGGCTGTTTCCGGCGATCCTTGGAGTCGGACATATGTCTTTGCTGTAATCAGGCTGCAGTACCTTAGGCTGTTGCTAACGGTTACTCTGCAATTCTTTATACATTTACTCGAGGTCCCAGGGGTGTCCACTACTGCCCCTTCAAACACAGGACACTAGAGAATTATGAAAACAACAGACATTCTTTAAGGTCTTCTGTTAAAAGGGAAAAGAAACAATAGCAAAAGGTTAGTTTTGCTTTTATTTTCAGCAAGCCAGCTCACAGAGGGGTTGTGGCTTCGGTGTAAAATTGCATATTCACTGCTACAAATCTTTTGAATTTTGATTATTTTCTGTGGCCTAAATAGATATGCTAATTTAGAGTTGTGATGATACACTCATCTCCCACCCCCCCATACTAACCCCATGAAGCAATCAGACCGCCCATGAACTGATCGATGGCTTCCATGTAGACCCTCTGCTGCCTCACTTCCTACACTGCCCGCCTACCAATCTAGCAACTTTTAAAGGCAAGAAAAAAGAAAAAAAGGGAAAAAGGAAGACCTCCAAAAAGAGAAAGAAGAAAATTATGAAACAGATATTAGCAGATGAGTAGTAAAATCTTCATGCATGCTGAAACACGTGTTTTAAAAAAGGGCCTCAAACTGACTGACGGAGGAGACCTATAGCCCACCCTATGCAAAACCAGCATTCATCATAATTTGTCACCTCACATTCACTGCATATCCATTGCCTGACTTTCCTGCTTTCTCCAGGATACACTGGATATTTCACAAAGTAGCATGAACTCAAAAGCAGTGTGATTTCTTGTTCTCTACCAACAAACCTCACCCTTAAACGGCGATTTTGATGGGGCATAAACCATGGAAACATTCCTTAAGCTAAGACTTTTGTGTGTCTTTCCATAGTTGCCAGGTCTTCAGCATTTTTATGTGTGACATTTCGATGCTTGCAGCTTGCCTCTTTTTGACGTTTGAATACCTCTTGTGTGAAACTTTGAGTGACACTATACCGTGGAAGCTCCTCCATTAAGGCGGAGGAGCATCGCCCAACTGCCTTGAAGCAGCAAAGAAAGGGGAAAAAAATGATAATAAGTAATGTTATTATAATTTATTTTGTCCTCCTACTGCGGCAGCTTGCGTGAGGGGGTGGGCGGGGCTGAAGAGCAGAGAAGGAGTGGTACAACCCTCCTAAGTGCGCAATGACAGTTTGGTCGGCCATCTTGGGCCGCCCAAAACAGTCATGTTGCTTTCCCTGTTCTCCATTTAGGCTGCATTACAGCCTGCATGGAGAACATGCCCACCCCTCCAGCCCCTGGCTGAGCGCCATATCACGGCGCTCAGACCAATCACAACGCTGCATTGCAGCGTTGTGATTGCTGCAGGGAGTGTGGGAGCCCTGGTGCTTCCTGCTTCTTTTTTCCCCCAAGAAGCAGAAAGAGGACGCAGGAGAGGCGGCGGACGCCACCCCTTCCCCTCCACCCGTCCCACTGCAGCTTCCAGGTAGCAGCCGCGACTGACACTATATCACACGCAGTTGAACGTAAAAACTACAGGTATCGTGGCAAAGGTTTATTTTTTAAATCAGGTACTTGTAATTTTGTGCTGATAATAAAAATAGCAAAGCAAAACAAACATTGCAAAAACCAATAGGTCTAACCTGCCACTGTAAATGCAAGCCAGACATATCAGACTTGAATGTTTATGCTCAGTTCCAGTAGCTGCCATTTTTGTACTCTGCACTTGCCAAAGACATGAAATTTATACTAACATAAACCACTAGAAACTCCCAACCAATTTTGTCATTTGCATTCCATTTGAGTTTTGAAAAGTTACAAGAATACATGCTGCAGGGCTGTTTCCGGCGATCCTTGGAGTCGGACATATGTCTTTGCTGTAATCAGGCTGCAGTTCCTTAGGCTGTTGCTAACGGTTACTCTGCAATTCTTTATACATTTACTCGAGGTCCCAGGGGTGTCCACTACTGCCCCTTCAAACACAGGACACTAGAGAATTATGAAAACAACAGACATTCTTTAAGGTCTTCTGTTAAAAGGGAAAAGAAACAATAGCAAAAGGTTAGTTTTGCTTTTATTTTCAGCAAGCCAGCTCACAGAGGGGTTGTGGCTTCGGTGTAAAATTGCATATTCACTGCTACAAATCTTTTGAATTTTGATTATTTTCTGTGGCCTAAATAGATATGCTAATTTAGAGTTGTGATGATACACTCATCTCCCACCCCCCCATACTAACCCCATGAAGCAATCAGACCGCCCATGAACTGATCGATGGCTTCCATGTAGACCCTCTGCTGCCTCACTTCCTACACTGCCCGCCTACCAATCTAGCAACTTTTAAAGGCAAGAAAAAAGAAAAAAAGGGAAAAAGGAAGACCTCCAAAAAGAGAAAGAAGAAAATTATGAAACAGATATTAGCAGATGAGTAGTAAAATCTTCATGCATGCTGAAACACGTGTTTTAAAAAAGGGCCTCAAACTGACTGACGGAGGAGACCTATAGCCCACCCTATGCAAAACCAGCATTCATCATAATTTGTCACCATAATCAATAATCAGTAGTACAGAGCCAGGTGATAATCCCCCTTAACACCTAAATGATACTTCAGTCACATATTCTTTGGCCCTAATATAAAATGTAAATGTTTGTGTTTTGCCCTTAAAATTAATCTTCAAGCGGTAGGATTATTCAGAAATGCTTCTCCACCTATAGCCTGAAACAGTTTAATGAGCTGATTTAGCCTTCATCTCTGCTCAACTATGACATGGCAAAAATCTGGCTGTACAAGAAAAGACTGACCATCAAAACTACGCCTGACATCTGGCGGGCCATCTCAAAAATTGTTTCCCATAGAAAAAGGTTACCGAAGTACACAAGAACAGCTCTAGGTCGATTGGCGCTATCTTCTGGTGCATGGCCCTGTTTCCTAAGCATTAGCGAAAAAAGGTCTAGCCTTTGTACCTCCAAATCCCAATTCCAGGAGGTCAACTCAGGAAAGCAGTCTTTGAGAAGGCCCAACAAGTAAGCCCAAATGTCATTGCCTTCTACTCCTTCAGCCAGCCCAAGAAACCTCAAATTATTCCGCCTTTGTCAGTTCTTGGAGTCCTCGATTTTCACAGTATGTCAGTGATTTGAGACTCATGAGATTCTGCCTGGCCCTTGAGCACTCCAAGACTAGTTTCCACCAATGCTGCCTGCTCTTTGACTGAGTATATCTTTTCTCCAATTTCGACACAGGTCTTGCTAACTTTCCTTATTGGCCACTGCAATTTTTTGGTTGCAAGTCGAGCCCTATGACTATCATTGTGTGCCTCCTCTGATGTTGCTTTATAGAGCTGTACGTAAGCCTCAGCGTAGTTTCTTCTGTTTCCTCTGCAGTAGTCAACTGTCTCTTTTCCAGGGGGAGACAAAACCACCTCTAGACCATAAAGTTCAGGATATACCTCTTGTGTTGTAGAATAATCCGAATTCAAAGCTGACGCTGTCTGTGACCTCTTTTCTTCTTCAGTTAGACAGATTTGATTCCTTTCTTTTGATTTCCTTTGCCATTTTACTCATCTGACCATGGAGCTTGGCTCTTCAGATTGACTGCTTGAACTGGCCCTGACGTGGATAAGCAAAAATCATCTTCAAAGTCATTGAGGCTAGGACTGGGGCTAGAAAATTATGAACCGTCAGTGAGTGAAATAAATTTATCTTCCACATCTTGGGACTTGTCTGGGCTCTTATACAGTCCTATGCCATCCACAAATAACTTAACACTAGCGTTGTTATCGTTGCTGGAGACAGATGCATTAGAATCACTAATGCCACCTCTGATTTCTTTGACTTTTTAAACTTAGCCCCTCCAGCCCCAAAAGGGAGAGCAACAGAGACCATTGTTACCTCTTGCAGTTGTTCCCCAATTAATCTCTCACGTTGGAACCCTAAAACATTGGAAATCCCTGACAGACTCTGTTAAGACATGGATTCATGGTCAAGTGAGTACTTCCCAATTTTCCCTTGCTTATCACTGACATGTAAAATTCTCAATGCCTCCATGCTACGGTGGCCTCTGGTCAGCAATGTATTTTGAAGGCCAGAAGATTTCCCAGCCAGTAGAGGGAAGGCAGGGTCTCCGATGGGGGCCAGTCCACACTGATCAGCCACAAGCTTTTCCTTCTGAATGAAATCGGCTTCCATCTCCTTCGTGGTGTCGCCTACTGTTTCCACTGAGGCTAAATTACTCCCTGATACTGGGGCTGTAGTAATATCTCTTGTAATTGTGCCCCAATTAACCCCTCATGTTGGGCCCCTAAAACACTGGAAATCCCTGACAGACTCTGTTCAGACATGGATTCATGGTCAAGAGAACACTTCCCAATCATCCCTTGCTTATCACTGTATTGAGCAATGTATTCTGTATTCTTGCTCCCCGATACCAGAGCTGTAGTAATAAATTCAGTGACTGAGAGTTGCCGCTGCAATCCTGCCCCTCGTGGTCTGCATTAGTGAATGTCCTGGCCAGAATGTTTTTTCTGCCCCGTGCCGGGCTGTCCCTCCATGTCTTTACTGAATCTGAGCTCCACTTTCATGACCGCACCTCCATTGCTGGTGCAACCCTGTTTTAAACAGGTCTGCGTGGCGAATCACAGTCAAGGAGCTGTGCTTTCAGCCCGGTCACAGACTTCCTTTGCATTCTTGGGTGCCATTGCTGACGACAGAGCACACCAAACACTCAATCTGGCCCCAATGAGCATTCTCCCCCCTCTGGAGGCTGCAGCTGCAGACAGTGCAACTCAGGATACTTCAGAGGCCACCAGCACCAGTGCACAGTCCCCTACTAGCTGATGGGTCTGGCATTTCACTCCAGGAACAAGGCAAGAATAATCCTGCATGCCACACGGCCAAAGGAAGCCCTGCCTCTACTTCTTGGGAACGATGATCGCAGAGAGCTGGGAGGGAGCGTTATGTGGTCTGCAACTTGCTTCAGGGAGGGGAGAAGGAATAGAGGGGGGATGGGAGGGGAATGGGTCAGTAGGGAGGGTCACTGCAAGGGCTTTGGTGGGAGGAGAGCACAACACTAGAGGATAATCAATTTTGTATGAACATACTTATTTCCTTTGGAAAGGTTGGTGTAGAAGGAGCAGATAGTGGACAAAGTGTTTTTGGGTACCCAAATGGCTGAATTGTTATGATGAGCCATATGCCTAAGCTTCGTATTGCCTCAATAAATATTTGTGGCCTGAATAATGTTTCCAAAAGATGGAAGGTGGTAGAAGATCTAAAATTATTGTGGACTGACATCCTATGCCTGCATGAAAGACATATAGAGGGGGCAAGGAAGAATGTGTTGGAATCACTTGGCTTCTCATTAATAACATGTACTACACAAAGCACTGGGACCCGAGGTGTTGCAATATTGGCTCGCAAAAATGCCTGTAGCTTTAGGCGATATTCTGCCAATAAACATAGCAGATGGGCAATCACTGAATGCCATTATAATACTGGTTGTTTTACTTTATGTTCTGTGTATGGATCAATTTTAGATGACACCGCAATGCTAGACTTTTTAGTTATTGAGCTAGCATTACGGCCAACCCCATGGATAGTATGAGGGGATTTGAATATTAATCAGGATGGTGGATTTTCTCATGGAGAGGCTTGTATTTATTCTGGCCGTAAACCTACAGTATTTGGAGCCATGTGCAATTTGAAGAGGGATCCGGGATTGGTGCATGCACGGCATAAAATTAAAGCGCAGTATCCTGGCTATACCTTCAATTCGGCCCCCCATAGGACAGATCCCAAACTCAACTACTTTCTGATATTACCCAGCTTACTCCAGGGCTGCCAACTTGAAATATTTCCTCTTATCATGTCAGAATATAATCCTTTGTAGTTGAGCTCCCACTCACTGACCAAGGCAGAATCACACAGAACTGGTCATTTGAGAAAGGTTGGCTCACCTGGATCCCCGAATTCCTTGAATTTAAGAGAGGGAGTGCCCCAACCAGGGTAGTTTGGGATGCTTTTAAATCAGGTATAAGAGGTGAAACCGTTAGTTTCAGTCTAAATCATCAGAAAGGACAGTATCTGCTTACTAGGGGATTATACAGGAAGCTCGGGGAGGCTGAGGCTCAACTGCTTACTTTGGTGTCAGCAGGGGCGGATCATGAAAAGGTACAGCATAAGCTTACGTTAGCCAAGGCCGATATTAACAATATCACTTTAAAGAGAGTGGCGAAAAATATCTAGCTCGGAGACATGAACATAGTGAGTGATTTGGACATTTTCTTGGAGAATGCACTTGGCAAAATGTATCTGCTGGGCAGATCGCTGAAGTTAGGAATCATCAGGGCAACAGAGTAACAAGCTCAGAAGGGATCCCTAAGGTATTCCGGGGGTATTATGAAGGGCTTTATTGTGCTGAGGGGACACAGGAGGAGAAAAGCATAATGCAATATCTGGACTCGATACCTGTTGATAGAATTAACCCAAAGACAGGGACTTTCTAGATGCACCAATCACCGGGGGGGAAATCCTGGCGGCACTGAAAGATCTTACTTCTGGGTAGGCCGTGGGAGGTAACAAGATCCTGTTAGAATTTCATACGTTTTTTTTTTACTCTTTTAGGTTCTGTGCTGGGGTAAATAACTTTGCAAGTACAAAAAGCACAACTGTCCCCGGATTCTTAGTCTGTCGCTAATATTGTGATTTTACTGAAAAAAAGGAAAATCTCTGTGAATCCCAGGTCTTATAGACCAGTCACCCTAATTAACAACAATACCAAATTATATTAAAAATCCTCGCCACACTATTTATTAATTTATATCATTTGTAGAGCGCCCGAATCACCCCAACCGGGGTATCTCCGCGCTGTGACTGTGTTTGCCAACCAGGGAAGAGAGCATTAAAACAGTGTCGTTTTTAGCAGCTTTCTGAAGACTAAATAGTTGGATGGGCAGTTGGTTCCAGTAAAGTGGACCCAGATAGGAGAAAGCTTTCCCTCCGAACCGAGTTTGTTGTATGCGGGGCATGTGGAGGAGCCAGAACATAGGGTCTTGGTTGGTGTGTATCTGACCTACATAGCTGTCAGATATTGTGGTCCCAAGTTGTTTAGGGATTTATAGACCATGCAACAGATCTCATATTGGATGAGTTTGCGGATAAGGAGCCAGTGAAGCTTTTTGAGTAAGGGGAAGGAGGCTGTTCTGGGGGTTGAATTGGTCACTAACCGGGCCGCCGTATTCTGGACTACCTGCAATTTGTTCAAGGAAGATTCCTTGGCTGAAATCAGCAAAGCATTGCAGTAGTCCATACGGCATAGGACCAATGCTTGCATCAGGGTTTTCCGCGTGGGGAGTGGTAGATGGGGGAAAACTCTGCGGAGGAGGCTGAGTGAATGAAAGCAGGCCCCAGCTGTTGTGGTGGCATGCTCCTCTAGGGTGAGCTTTTGGTCAATTTGAACACCTAGGTTCTTTACCACCCGTTTTGGGGTGGGGGTCTGGCCCAGTTCCTCTGGCCACCAGTTGGGAGACCACCTCACTTCTGCTTCTCTGAATAACATAATTTCGGTTTTACCCGCATTCAACTGCAGAAAGTTGTTGCTCATCCAATTTGTGTCGGCTTTCATGCCTTCCAAAAAGGTGGTCTGAATGTTAGTGTTATATTTATCAAAGGAGAGAAGCAGTTGGGTATCGTCAGCGTAGGAAATCTGAATAAATCCTAGGTTCCTAAGTAAACCAGCTAATGGGGTGACATATACGTTGAATGGGGTGGGGCTCAAACATGAGCCCTGTGATTACAATAGTGGTCCGGGATCTGAAAGTGCCCGAGTTAATGGTCTAGGTTCTCTCTGCCAGATAATCAGTCATCCATTTCAGCGCATTCCCCTGGACTCCTATGTCTCTGAGTCTCCTAAGCATTGTCTGGTGTGAGATGGTGTCAAATGCTACGGACAGGTCAAGCAGTATTAGGAGCACTGCCTGACCCTTGTCCGCTAGCATTCGGATGTTATCTGTGACTGACACCAATTTGGGTTGGAATCCTGACTGTGAGTGAACAAGGCAGTTGGAGGATTCAACAAATTCCGACAGGTGCTTATTTACGTGCTTCTCTAGAAGTTTACTAAATAAGGGGAGCAAAGAAATAGGGCGGTAGTTGGAGACATCTTCTGCGGGGATTTGGGGATTTTTCCTGATGGGAAGAATCTGTGCTGCTTTCCACTCCTTAGGGAGCTTGCCTTCCTTCAAGGAGCTGTTTAAAATAGAGCAGATAGGCGATGCAAGTTGCTTGGCGAGTAAGCCGGTGGTCTTGGTTGGAATCAGGCCTAAAGGGGAACCTGACTTAGCCGTTTTTAATAATAATTTAGTCTCCCCTAAGAGGAGCATTGGATATTCCTCTAGATTGGAAGTGCCGGGGTGGTAGGAGGGGATTCAGATATGCGACTTAATCGGGATCCATTAGCCGAAGTGATCTTATTATATAATCTTATCTATTTTTAGTGTTAGATGTTCTGCGATATTGTGACAAAGAATCTGGGATTGGGCTTTTCCGTTTTGTACGCCTTGGGGTTGGTAAAAGATTTTAGGACCTGCAATAGTGCTTTGGGGGAGTTATCAGCCTGTTCGAGTTGAAGAGCAATATGCACTTTTCGGGCAGTTTTCAGGTCACTATGGTAGTTGGACAGAGCCCATTTAAATCATTCTTTATCAAGAGGGTTATGTGAACGGGGCCAGCATTGTTCCAGTTTTTTACAATGGCTCTTTTCGAACCGGAGTTTGGGTGTGTACCAAGGTGTCTGTGGGTGTTTTGGGATCAGGGGGGTAGTTTTCAAGGGAGCCAGATTATCTATTGTGGATTGCAGGCTTGACTTAAAGTCGATTAAACATTCCTCCACACTGTCGGAATCCGAGTGCCGGGGTGGGACATTGAAATCACCGAGAAGCAAAAAGTTATTAGTCGCAATGACATGGGGGAAATAAAGTCCATGACCTGGGTGGCGGAATTAAGGAGTGGTCCATGGGGGCAGTACACAAGTGCTCCTTTCCAGCTAAGTTGTGCATGCAAATCAATTCTAAACACCAGAATTTCTAATTTGTCATTGCTTAATTGGTCTAGCATGGAGACTTTAATGGGGTCCTTATAAATGATAGCTAACCCTCTTCCCATCCTACATGGTCTGTTCAATTTTTGGATGCGATAGCCATCTGGTAATGCTAGTGCAATGGCCAGATTGGAGGATGGTTTAGTCCAGGTTTCCGTTAAAAATTCGATGTGACATTTGCCAGAAAACAATTCCATCCTCCGTGTTTATGGGTGGTATGTGAGGCACATTCTTGATTGTCAGACCAGTGAAGGCAGCTAGTTCTTAGGTCATCTGCTATAGTGCTGTTTCTGGGTAGTGTGGATATCGTGCACTGGTAGCCACAGGTTCTGCAAGCAAAAGGACCTTCTGCCTCTATTGGTGTAATACATGTATTGGTGGTAGGCAAATTGGGCAGACATTGGCTGTCTCTGATGTTCACCAAGTCAAGGCTAGAATAACTGTAAAGGGCTCTTGTGTTACTGGCCGGATCTGTGAACAAACCGGCAGGGGTTCTGGCTCCTGGCGACGTCCAGGAGCGGACGGGCACAAACGGGCTTGCCTTCGGTGCGCCATTGGCGTGCCAGCAGCGCTTCCACTGCACATCAGGCCCGGCATCTGTCTTTATACTTTCAGGCAGCTGAACTGTTGACCTGAGATCGGGAATCCGGCGAGGGTGTTTTGCGTCACTATTAAGCTAAATTATTGGTAAAATGGTCTCTGCTAGACAGCATGGCTTTATTCCAGGGAGGGGTACAACGTACCATATCTATTGAGTTATCATGCTTTTCGATGCAGCTGCTGTTTCCAGAGATCCCAAAGCATTACCCCTATTAGATGCTTAGAAAGCATTTGTCAGGGTATTCTTGAAGTATATATGGAGAATTATGGGCTGGTTTGGCATTGGTACTAGGTATATTAAGGCAGCCCAGACAGTATATTGTAAACCCATAGCTTACCTACAGATAAAGTGGGGATAGTTGGGTCAAATAAAAATCGGGAGAAGCACAAGACAGGGGTGTCCCTGTTCCCCCTATTATTTGCTCTATATGTTGACCTTTTGATCCGGAAACTTGAAGCTACCACGTCATTTAGCCCCTTCCAACTTCATGGCTGGATTACCAAAGTTCTCCCTTACGCTGATAACATTGCAGTCGTAACATTTGATCACAAAGTAGCAATAAGATAGAAGGATAGGCCCTGCCTTTTGGTTAATTCTCTGGCTATGCCCCAAATCGAAATAAAACTCAACTGGTAGTGAATAGTCAGATACAATCACTTGATGCACACATTGCCAATCAAGCAGTATATCTGGGGTTTAAAATAAGTGCAGAAGTGGACCAGATAGAGGAATCTAATCTTGCTCCAGTCATTCGAAAGGCAAAATGCAACTTGTGGAGGATGATTAATTTACATTTGTCAATCACTGGCCGTTGGCATGTGATACATTGCCAAAGGTCTTATATTTGTTTAGGGCCATTCCTCTCGAGTTCGGGAACCATTGGTTCAAAATAATGGCTGACATGTTTTCTACATTCATATGGTCATACGCAAAAACTAGAAAGACGCCTTAATATATGAGACTTCCCAGGAACGCGGGGGGGGGGGGTGTTGGGCTGTTCCAACCTTTAAATTATATCAATGGACTGCCTCATTACAAAATATATGCTCTCTTATTGGTGAATACATAGAAAGCTATGGTGCCTGAGGTCATATCCCCCCATATACGAGCTGTTAATTGGGGAAGATGCCAGAAGCTGTCTTTTTTAAGGTTTACTGAACCCAGTTACAATAAAAAAGGTATGATTTAAGACACTCGGTGCTGCGTTTAAGATTTGGGAATTTGGAGGACAAAAGTGGGGTTAGGCAGATTACATTTTTATTCCCCACTACAGAGGAATCCTATACTGCCAGGAATGTTTCAGGATGCTTAAATGGTTAGATGGGAAGGGGAGGGGCTTACGAGACTAGGGGATTTTTTTCAGGGAAAGAGCATAATTTTGTATGTAGAGCTACTGGCTTTAATATGTACAGGTCTGCAATTTTCTGTTTAAAAATTCGGAGGTCCAATCCGGTTTTCCAGAGTTGCTCTGATGGAGCTGTTAGTGGGGAGAAACAAGAGTACAATTTACCGAATCTATGGTGTTTTATGTAGGTGTGGGCGGAATTTGCGAAAGTGACTTTCGCAAATTATCGCGAAAATGTTAAAAATCTCCGCAAACACGCGGAAATATCGCGAAGATGCAGAAGTTTTTTTCCCGCCCGTTCGTGGTATTTTCTGCGTGGTCGCGGCTCGCCAACTTACCCATGCAGTTGCTCGCGGGCGCGGCCATCTTGTTTTCACTCTTCTCACGGTGCATGATCGCGAGAAGAAAGATGTGATCGCGCGACCAATGACATTACTGCGGGCGCGAACTGTCTCGAGACAGCGCAAATGGCTACCAACAATCCAACATCTCGTGGAGAACGCGACCGGATCGGGAAAACTTGTCGGCGAACGCGGGGATTCAGGTAAGGCGATCGCGCGCGAGCGAGAATGTATTATTTTACAGCGCGAACAAGAAACAAATTATCGCTAAGCTGCGGAATGTGGAAATTTTGACATTTTCGCGCTCTCCGCGGAACGCGAAAATGTCAAATTATCGCAATTTGAATGGCATGCAGTCAAAGCATTTAAAAATATTTTTCAATCTATATCTATATCATATCATTCTCCAGCCAAAATTGCCAAATAAGGGGGGGGCTTTGTAGGTACCCACTGCCCCCGTTGTCAAGAAGCGGACTTGGTTCACATGTTTAGTACATACCCATCCCTAGCTGCACTCATACCACAATTCCCAAATTTATTGGGACTATGATAAAGTTCAGACTTCCCTGTCTGATGCTGCTATCTGTGTATAACAAGGATACCACTAGATCTGGTCAGTATTTTGTGTTGGTTGCCATGGCTGTGCTTCGTATATGTATTGCATCGGCTTAATTAGATCCACATCCCCTACATTTCATCAATGGCTTGAGTATCTGTTGTCAATGTTTAATATCGAAAATGTGTTACATGCGCGTAAAGGCAGGAAAGCCAAGTGGGAGGGAAAAAGATCTGGGCACCCCTACTGGACTGGCTTAGCATTCAGCACTCTGATCAACTGGCTTAGTTGTATCGTAAATGGCCGAACTTGGTTCTGGTCAGTTTACCTGGAATCTGCTGAACTCGCATATGTGCTGTCACTTTGTTCCAGTTTGATCAACTGGCCTGGGAACATTTGTGTCTGGATTGGGCTACACTATCTGGACTTTACTTCTGGTATTTGTATCACATTATTTCCTTGCATGAATTGAATGATTGCTGTCTGCACACTGGCATCAACTGGGACCTTTATGGAACTTTTCTGCTAGTACTCTGTGGCATCATGCTTAAACAACATTTATGTTATATCTTATTAAGGTATCTTAATTGACTTTATGAATTACCTAAAGTTTTATTAAGTATTGATTATTTTACAGAATATGGATCTTAATTTGGAGTTATTGATTAAGAATAGTTATGCAGAAATGCGAACGTTTGCCCTGTTTATTAAATGGCATATCCTTATTTTGTATTCTGGGTTTTTGGATATGTCAGACGTATGTTGTGGCTACCTATTATGCCTAATCTCCAATTTTCACTATAGATTATTATTATGGGCTTGCATTATTTTACCTAGTGTCATAGGTAGTTAGGATGCTAACACTGGAATGCCCTTGATTTAAATATTACGAAATTATTTGCTTTTCTTTAGTTTTATTTCTCCTCCTGTGTTTTATTGGGGGCGGGGGAATTTGCAATAAAAATATTTTTTTTAAAACAGAGTTGTGATGATGATAGGCATTATTAAGGCACTACGTGCTTTCCAGTATGTTCTGGATGAAGTCACCCTAACATTCTTAGTTAATACCAGGCACTTGTATGTGGAAATAAGCACAGTTCTTCTTCAGTTCAAGAAATTTAGTAGGTAGCTTTTGCTGCAACTACGTACGAGCAATCAGGACAGTAAAAGTAACCTGAGGAATTAAAATTTAGAAAATACAACATGGAGAATTTAGGAAGTGGGCTGAATAGCAGAGATAGGACAAGAGGGAATAGAAAGTGAGAGAGCTGAACCTAGGGACCGAGGAGGCAATTTCACTCATGGGAGAGGCAGTAGATGTGTTTAGGACGACTTCTTGATGTTCCCTCACCAAACAACAGCCCATCTAAGCAATGTCAAACCATTAAGAACACATCACAGCCAATTTCTGAAGGGGAAGGGAGGTGACCCAAAACACCCTCACTCTATACTGCTTCTTGTGTATTTCATATATATATTTTGTGCATATGTATTTTTTAATAGTAACATGAGATCTCTAAAGTATAACAAACATTGGCATAGCCAATAGGTCTTGCCTTTGGGACCACATAAATGTTTAGCCATGCAGCACATTACCCAGTCATGTGAAATGTTAAAACAATGTTCAGACAATGGAGGGGGGTGAGTGGGAGGGCAGTAGTTGAATGAGCATGTAACTTACTCTTATACCCTAAAACAGGGGTATCTAACTTTTTCAGTAGTAAGAGCTACCTATGTTCAATGAAAATCATCCCGAGCTACTAATATTAACAAACCTTTAATACTGACCAAATCAATCATGATTTCATTAGTGGCAACCATATGTAAGATTACCAGCTGTGATAATCTCATAGCATAAGTCATGGTTCCCAACAGTAATATAAAAAAAGACTTTGTCAATGTGGAATGCCTCTACATGGGTAACACAGGAAGAGATAGCTTCAATGCCCTTAGCTTTTTACCATTTTACAGTGGATCTCTGGGTCATCTTTACAGTGTCATCCCCTCAGTAGCCCTATAAACTCTGCCCAGTATCGAGGACTTTTGCCATACATACTCTTCCAAATAGAGTTTGAAAATCGCAGCCATTTTGAGTCCTGACACAGTACACCTTTTTTGACACAACAAGTAGGTAGTAACATATCAATAAAAGAGGAAGAGGGAGGTTGAGGTCTGAGCTTAATTTTGAATAACGTTGTTAATGTACGTAGTCTAATCTGTGGGGAAAATACACAAAGTGCTATCGCCTCCCACATGCAACTTATGATTAAACAAACACCTACAGATGGACTAAAAAACATATCTTGTATTTCAAATATATTTTGAATCATTTCACAAGAGCTGGTTAACATCTGAAGATTCACACATCATTCTCATGGTACAAGGCCCTATCGTGAGTATGAAAACTAAGCACTTCTCCAAAGTAAACCAAGAGCTGACAACGGTTGTATGACGTAACAACGCATTCCGTTGCAACGCATGCCTTTACAACGCATGTGTTACAACGCGAATGCCATTGCTATGCATAACCTTTATCACGAAAATGTCTTTACCACGCATACCTTTACATTGTAAAGCCATGCGTGGTAATGGCATTTTCTTGGTATAGGTGTTTTCTGATCCCTACCCTAATTCCTTTCACTGCTCCTCTGTGCCCTCCCCCCTCCCGCTCTCTTTTTTTTTTATATATTACCCCTTCCATGTACCCTTGTGCGACCTTCTGCCCCAACCCACAAACCCTTCTATTAAATATCCCCTGCGCTACTTCACTCCCTCATTCCTTTATTACTTTTGAATTTAATCCCCCTTACCTCTCCACGTCCTCTTTTCTTCTGGCTCTTCGGTGGTGCGTCGCACGTCGTAAAGAGGAAGCGGAAGTGTCTTTCCGTTTCCTCTTAACGACGCCGATTGCCTACAGAAACAGGTGCGTTTTTTTGGGGGGGGGGAGACCCCCCCAAGCCTCATATTTTTACGTTTAGCCTTTATCACACATTCCTTTACTACATATCTCGTAGTAAAGGAATGCGTGGTAAAGGCTATACGTGGTAACCACGCATGCGTTGTTATGCATGCGTGGTTAAGGTTAAGCATTGAAACGGCCGCGTCGTAGTGGCCGTTTCCCGCTGACAACTGGGTTTCCGCCTCCCCTTGGTTGAGCTAAACGCACCACTCCTATGGGTCGGAGAGGAGGAGGTTCTAACATCTTTAGTCATTCTTCACGATAAAAGCTTAAATTAAATGAAGCTGACAGTTGAGGCTCACATACAAAATCCAACAGCCAATGGGTCTAATAGTTAACTGTCAAAATCAGGAGCCACTGGACAACTGCATTAGGCACATGCCCCATAAATACTGTATTCATTTTTAAAGTTATTCACCTTGCGACCCACCTTCCTGTGGAAGTGACTTGCCATCAGGTGAAGAAGACCAGTCGCTGAACATTTCAGCATTTACAAGAAGTTTGACAGCAATGCTCAGTGCCTCATGTCATATGCCCAGTGCAGCGGTAGAGTAAATGGACTATGGAAGGAAGAAATAAACTGCCTGCTTTAGGTGGAGGCCAGGAGGTGGCTACATGCAAAGGACCCCATCGAGCTGTTTGAGTGTTTCAGCTAAACACGCTTTCCCAGAACTATGCTTCAACCCAAGAAATAGAAACAGGCTTTCTCACATTTTTATCTAGAGTAGACAGACACCTTCAAGGTCACCTATTGCAATGAGTGGGCCAACATCTGTGTGATTTACTTGTATACTTGTAAATAAATGAAGTGAGTGCAGTGCAACACCTTATGTTACACTTACATTTTACCTCGACTTAGTGGCACTGAAGCTGGGGTAGTTTCAATGAAGAATTTTGCTTGAAAATGTATACAACGTACTAATCAAAAGAACAGATGGAATTTAGATTATTAATTGTGTGCGTTGCCAGGACATTTTACCAGTAGCGGTCCGTGGAGGGAGTTCGGTGGGGCAGTGAGGCGGGGCAGGGAAATGTAAACACCGGAATATGGATGAACGGAGGTAAGTACACATTTAAATAAATAAAACGAATTTCGTTGCGCGCGCTGCATCGCATTTTGCGATGCAGCGCGCGCAAAAGAATTCGTTTCCCCGGTTCACACCAGAACATGGGCTTCTATTATAATTTCAAGGGCATATTATTAAGCCCATTATCGCCGCTTTAGCTGCAGTTTCCTGCCGCTAAAGCGGCGATAATTTTAACGCCGTTCTTGATAATATGCCCTGTAATGACTTAGGGCAGGTCATGTATCACGTGGAGATGGACGAACCAAACCTGCGGGAAAGTGAGGATAAAGCTATGTTCCCGGATGGAGATGGATAGCTAACAAAATGTGGGGCATATTATCAAGAACGGCGTTAAAATTATCGCCGCTTTAGCAGCAAGTAACTGCCGCTAAAGCGGCGATAATGGGCTTGATAAAATGCCCTTGAGAATTCCAATAGAAGCCCTGGTTCACACCAGAACATGGGCTTCTATTGGAATTCTCAAGCCCATTATCGCCGCTTTAGCGGCAGTTTCCTGCTGCTAAAGCGGCGATAATTTTAACGCCGTTCTTGATAATATGCCCCCGTATTTGTTGGACAGTGAATGGGATTATTACCCCAATATGGTCACTAGGTGACGCCAGAGCCATCAATTGAAGACTTTCTAGTGGTCCTGCGAATCCTTTGCCGAAAAGGAAACTTCAATCTATGCTTATCTAACAGAATAACTTAGCCCTAGTTATGGAATTGTGTTTATTTAGTCCATCGGTTTGCTGCATCACTGAAGTTTGACAAAATGGCATTATTTCGAATGCATGATAAAAAGATATTTTTAAGTTATTGGGAAATATATAACAATATAGATGGGATGTCATTAAAATTCGACTATGTTTAACGGTTTTCTATTCTTTCGAAATATAGCTTTAGAGGTTTTGTCACATACTAGTATACAATTGAAATATGTTTCAACTTGCACATGGCTGCCGCCATATCTCGTATGTTGCTTCGAAGAAACAAGCATTTGCAATGCAATAGGACCCACATTTACGCTAGACCTATTGTACGCTAGACCTATTGCATTGCAAACAGGAGTGCAGGCAGGTGGGGGGGGCGGCCAGGCGGTGAGAAGGCACGGACAGCAGGAGTGTGGGTGGGTAGGGTGGGGGTGCGAGAAGGCATGGACAACTGGAATGTGGAAGAGGGGGAATAAGGCACGGGCAACGGGAGTGCGGGCGCGGGAGGGGGTGAGCAGACACGGGAAAAAATAGTGCTCTAAGTGACACGTACCATACAGTGTAACACTCGAAGTAAAGGGGCCAATAGCCATGGGAGGGTACAAATGATGACATGGCCATAATAAGGCAGGACTAACAAGCCTCATAATCAATTAGAAGACAGAATTTACGAAGGACAAAGACAGAAGACAATTAAAAATATGGGCGGAGAGTGAAGGCAGCTTGTCACCCATACTCTACTACTGCATGCCTCGCAGAGCGAGCAGCGCTTGCGCGCTGCCACTAAAGCTCGACCTAAAAAGGTGACTGGATACACTCCATGCCCCAGACTATTTTCTTCTATATTGCTTAGGTATATTTGTTTGTAGCAGTAAAAAATATTTCGGTTCACGACTTGGCACATCCTGGTATTTTTTACAAAATGCATAATTCAAAGATTTCAATTTAGTGCATGTCTGTTGTGAAGTGCTTCATAGTGCGCCTAATTATTCTAACCTGCTCTGGAACCATCCTTCTCAGTTTTGAAGAGGGTACCCTATGAGCATGTGCGCTTTTGTATGCATGCTCGTAATCACCGATCCCTCCCTCTTTATTGAGGTTTTCTGAGATAAGGAAGCAGCCAGAAAAATAAAATATCCCCCGGCTCTGAACCAAATGGCACTAAATGAATGTAGCATATGATGCCAAATCTTTATAGAAAGGTCTGGTTTTGTTCCTTCCAATGTTATTTCCATCCTGTTTCTTTTTCACTCCCATCTTTCTTGCCTTCTTTGCATTATTCTTTCCCTCATTATTTAATGTTTCATTCCAGTTGCATTTCACATTTCTTTCTTTGTAATTTTTATCATGTCTTATTCTCTAACCATGTTTGGTTCCACCTCTTGCGTCCCTTACAACCCACCCCAAAGCTGTGTGTCTTGTGATCTGCCAGTCACAGATTAAAAGTTAATAAGGACCATTAACAACCATTTCATGTGCCTCATGGCACCACTGCTGGAACCGGGTTAGCAGATGATTTTCTACTCCCTTGGTCTGAGAAGAAGCCTTGAAGGCTCAAAGAAAATACGGACCGTTGCCAGTGAACATACGTGCATGTGTTAACCTAGGATGGATACGTCTTTGCCGATAGCTGGGTTTTGGTGGACAGTCTTTGACTCCAGCATCTGTCCTCTAGTCTCACTGTAGCCCCTCTGATCAGTTATTTTGTCGTGCCTTCTTTGGTTCTTGTGATCCTTGTGTTCTCCAGATCAACTTGCGTATTTTCCATTGCTCCTCTTATCGGGCCGTCTTCCTTTTCTCTACCTTAGGTAAATTCATCCCTCTTCATTGTCACTTTATCAGTCACTTGTCACTGTTCGTTGCCACCCTGGGTTGGCTGCGTTTCTTTCCCCTCGAGTCTCTGTCAGACCTTGTGACTTCCTCGCCTTTGAGCTCCATATTCAATGATCTTCCCTGATACGTCATATCATCTCTTGAGCCCCTTCTGAGTAGGAACCCTACTCAGGCCTCCATTGCATGCCTGACTCGAGCATTAAGTGCTCGGTGTGTCTTCTACTCTAGGGCACTTCCATTGCTTAGGGGTGTCCTAAACACCCATGACCCCCTCACTGCGTCAGATCATTCCCCTCCCGCACCTCACCTATCAATCATATATGTGTGTGTGTATGTATGTGTGTGTGTGTGTTACTGTCAAATTAATCTTCAGTTAGTTCCTTCAGTCATTCTCACTCTCTTGACAGTTTCCTGCAGTGATCCCCACCTGAAAGAGATTTAGAATATAAAATAACAAGTGGTACAAAGCCAAGCACGAGACATTAGGCACTAGCGCGAGAGAGTCGATGTGGCTGAATTCATATCACTAAACATCACTGTTTTTATACCATAAAATTCATATTTATTTCACTTTCCTACTAGGCAGGCATATAATTCACTAAAACTAATCCTCTACCCCCAAACCCTCAGGGTAGGTGACAATATTACCAGAGGGCTAGAATTTAGGGGGCTAGGAGAGTGATGACATCACCCCACCTCCATGGCTCAGTAGTTTGCTGGTATAAGCCAAATGAAACATGCCATACAATTACTGAGCATAACAGAAATGTATGAACATGCTGATGACATTTTATTGTAATGTGATTAAACGTGCTATTGCTATTTTTGAATTTCATAACAGAACAGCCCACCTTATCCATCACAGCTTTGGAAAAAGAATGAGGCTGGTTGATGGCGTGTCTGCTAGTCGCTCCCACTGTGACCGCCTTGGTCATGTTCCCACTTTTGTTAGAGTGTGATATCACGTTTCCTGGAGATTATGGTTTTGAGACAATGCCAGCCAGCATTCCTGCAGATACAGCCTGCGGAGGCCAGGAAAGCAGCCGTGACATTTCTAGTGAGTGGGCAGCCATGACCCAGCATGCACCGGGCGGCAAACCCTGCTGACGTTCACTGGAGCTTCTGATGCCCGGATGGGTGTGCACCGGTGACATTTAGGCAACCAGCCAGGGCCTAATCTTGTCAGTGAGCACATCTCTGTAATCTTCGGGGCATCTTTATCATGGTTTTGCGTCGTCCTTGTGCCATGCAAGGGGGTGAAAGGGCGACGCAAAATCTAGAATGACATTTACCAAGTCATGCAAGGCCACCTTGCGTTGCCCTGCGTGGTTTGATAAAGGTGGAGTAATGCAAGGCAGCGCAAGTCGCTGTCTAGCGTTACTCTGGCCCAGGGAGGCGTTCCATGGTTGGATCATTGGTGTTTCCATTCATCTATCCATGGATTTTGGCGCATTCCCAGATTTACCATTAGTGGTACACCTGGGGATGCCTCAAAATTCTATGCCACCTCAAGGGAGGCCTAACGAGGAGAAATATGCTTATTTCTCCTTGTTTTTTCCTCTTTCTACATGTGCCTCATTCTACAGCACACGTAGAAAGAGGAAAAAGCCTCAGTGGATTGTTTTTGTGCTGGAAGGTGTTTCTCCCTGCACAAAAACAATCCTGTCTACAATACAGGCACCCTTGCACCATGGTGCAAGGGTGCCTGCATTGGCACTAGGCACCAGTTTTTTACGCCAGCGCAGGCAGAAAGCAGGAGTGCGCTGTATAATGTTAAATACGGCACATTCTTGCACTCTTCGTCTCATGTCTTGCTGCGTTGTGTGAATATTTGATAAAATGCCCCTGCATGAAAAGGACATGAGCAGCTGTTTTCCGATACAGTGCACAAGAGAGGATGGCTCTCGCCACCAAGCAATGGAAAGAGGTATTTTATAAGAGGAATATCGTTCAGACAACAACATTATGATTTCAATTTCTCTTACATATCTTCAGTTGCTGAACGCCTAATGGAAAGATATTGTAACCGTGAAATGTTTAGATACCATTCACTGACACTCAATGACTTGTGCACTCATTTTCTGACAGATGTGCACACTTGTGGGAGTATTTGAAGAGTTGTTTGTGGATATCAAAATTTAACAAGTGGAAATTGATTGCGTTAAATGTGGATGGCTCCAAGGAAATAGCAGGAGGTGAGGCAGATTAAACCTGAGGTGCATTGAAAAAGTTGTATGTTGGCATCAATACTGAAATTGCTGGCTTTTGGTTTGGAGTGAGGTGCATTGATAGTCTAATGTGAATGGTTGCAAGAAAATGGCTGGCAGTGTTGCAGGTCAGTCTTGAGGTGCATTGGTCATGCTGTATGTGAGTACCAGTACCAGGATAGCAGAAGAGACTGTTATTTTGGGGTGCGATGCATTGGTAGAGCTAGGCGTGGACACCTCAGAGGAAACTGCTTGAAGTGCTGTGAGTCAGCATTGAGGTGCCCTGGGATACAGGTTCCACTGAGTATTTTAATAGCAGAGTGTTATGTTGGACTATAATGAGGTGAGTTGACAGAGCTGTGCCCAGGCCCTGGTGCTGGAATAGAAAGGGAGCTCTAGGCATCTACAGGTCAGAATTGGGGTGGGTTGAGAAATAGAAGGTGTAACCGTATGTAGTAGTAGTTTGAGGTTCTTGTACTTCTATTCTTACATAAAACTTTCTCTAAGCAGTGATCATTCTCAATCCAACAAAGGTCACATTTCTGTCTCTTCTCTACCCAGCCAGATTGAGGAGGGAGAAGGGAGTGGGGAGGCTTACCCAGGGCTTTAAGTGGTATAAAAAAAAACGGGGGGGGCAGTCTCTCAAAGGGGTGTGGTTAATGTAATTAGGGGCGTGGCTTAAAACACGCAAGGTAAAAATCGGTGCTTAGCATACTGTGCAACCCGACTTCTATTTTACTGTTTCAGTCATTGCTTCCAGATATATGTTACAAGTAACCTCATACCTACAACAAGCCAGGACTATTGGCTTTGTCAATGGTTGTTAGTTGCATAAGATAAATAAGCAGCAACTATGGCTTGTATAAAATATTGAAAAAGCTTCCACTTAAAGCCCTGGTGACACCACAACAATGTTACTGCTCCTGAGGCTGAGTGAGATCCAGAGAGAAAATTACTCTCTTTAAAGGATTTCCCTTCCCCAACAACACTCACCTGGCATGATATTATGCCGTAACTTCTCCACTAGTGAGAAGTGAGCAGTGTGTGCATGCGCACATCGATGTGCCTGCTGTCACTGCAGTCTGGGAAAAAATAGACCGCCTGTGCCAAGGCACAAAACAGAGCCCGATAGGGACCCGTTTAGAGGCCCCCTTTAAAAAACTGCTGGTGCTCAGCACCGGTGAGACCCGGACCACTTAAAGCCCTGGGCTTACCACATTGTTCTCTCTCTCACCCTTTTTGTGCACTTGCCGCCCACCCTCCGTGTTGCTTCTGTTCCCTGCCTTCCATGTTGCTTCTGCTTCCCTTTCCCACCCATGTTGCTTCCCCCACCAACTTTTTTATTTACCTATATAACTAGGATCATTAAATAAAATGATAAAAATTGTGCATCTGTGTCATTTTGTGAGCTTGGGAGTGTGCATGTCTGGTATGCATGCCTACAAAAGGACACGGCTGCTGTTGTATAAACTGAGTCTCTAGCTTACCTCTACAAGATTTGTTTTCACATTCATGGGTGACGGGTAACAAGTTATTATAGCCCAGCAGAACCCCACCCAATATATAAATGAGGTGGCGTCAATGATTTCGGGTTACTAACAGGGAGCAATGGTAATCCAAAAGATCGCTCATTAATGATTTACACACTTAAGATCACTAGTAACGGAATATGTATTTAAAAATATTTATTTTAAACTAGTTATTTTAAAATGTCGAGATCTAGTGCACATAATATTGATAAAATCACAGAAGATAATAAAAATCAGCTAAGCTTTTCAATAACAGTGAAAACAGGGAAAAATTGTAACACCACCATTTATAGCCCTTACACCTTCTCTGTACTAGTTCTAGCAAATGAATACATTTAAAAAACTGGGTTTCAGAGGTGGTGCGTATACGTGGACAACAAGATTTGTTGTCTGTTTGGACTAGCTTGTCAGCTATTTTGAGCACAAGGCCTAGAGCTAGGGGATTGTGTTTACGAGAGAACATAATCTTAGCACCAGTTTCTGAAGGCAGAATGGAACGCTTCACAGAGCTTTGGGAATTCTGGCTTGAGGCTTCTTTAATTAAGATGGAATCTGGTACCTTGCTCATCTGGATTTATGATCTGTGTCTGCGACCTGGGTGAAGTTTCTCTCCTAACTAAGTGGTCAAGTGACAATCCTTATATACTGAATCGTATCAGAGATTTGAATTTCTCACGTAAATTGAGGAATATCTGTCATAGATTATGTGCGTCAAGGAGTGCGTCCTGACATTTCCTTATGGACATATAAGGTGAGAGGACGTTAGTTCAGATTACACTATTTTGGCTATGGATGTTATGTGACCTTGAAAAAAGAAACCTGCCCCAGACTGATGTCCACTTGATGTCTATATCTGAATGACTTGACACTTTCACAGTTCTGGGAAGGATAGGCACAGACGACATTTTTGTCAACTGTAGGATGTATGAGCAATCATGAGTGGGTACGAGGCATATGGTCCAGATGCTAGACAGATAGTGTAGACTCAAGCTAGATTGCAAAGGATTGCAGGGTACTACAGAGATTCTGTAGCTTGCTACTAGGGTAGATCACAGTGCAGATGGAACAAGTGGATTTGGGATTGATCATGGCCTGCTTAATAAACTAGTTTGCCAGGGACAGAGGAGGAAACATGAGGAATGACTTAAGTGATCTTTGGTAAAAGAAGCATTGCCATGACAGATGTAACTAGCCCCCAATCCACACACACTAGCCTCACGGCATGCGCAACTGGGCACCAGCAGAGATCATGGTCCTTAACAAATTGACAAGAACAGGTGCCCCCACGCTGGTAGATATAAGAAGCGGGACAAGAACCAAGTATGTAAGAAAGTAATAACTCACATCCATCAATGACAGAAGCATTTTGAATCTGGTAATAAAAGTTACGGATCTAAATTTCAGGCTATGAACTGTGCAGCAAACTTGAGATGTACATCGCTTACTATAGACTTCTAGTACAGTTAATGGATGTGAATGCTGAAAAATGTATGGCAGGTAGGCCTTAGTGCTGTAAATGTAACATATGTACATATATTCATCAAAGCAAATGATGGGCTTGGATACCTCAGAATTCTAATTCTGACATAATTGTTTGATTCGCAAACCTGATGTTTGTATTTGTATGTTTTCTATGCCATAAAATTAATGTTGTTTACGGCTGGAATCAGCAAAGACCTTTTGGTTTTACTAAAATATGCATAATAGACAGAAATACAGGGGCTTTCAGCCTCATCTATTCACCCATTGGTCTTTTGTTGTGTCATTTTGCTTCCACCTACTACAGCACATAGCATGGGGCAGTTGGTCAGTCTAATTAAGCCAGTGGTTAGTTTTACTTTTGAGTGACTGCATTTTGCTGTCTCCCAAGAAGCACATCCTCACACAAGCTAGTTCCCTTTAATGCCAGTATTTTTGTTTTAACTTTATAATTACTTTAAAGGTGCCTTTGTATTTAGGACCTGAAGTGATAGCAGGATGCTTCTGATGCATAGTTCATCTTTATCAGATTTCATCTCCTGCCAATGCTGGTGTAAATTCATTTTGGAGTGATTTGCTTTTGTGACTGCTTCTATATTACAGCATACCAGATTGTGTCCATTTGATACTGTTCTGTATTAAGTTATCCTCTTCTTTCTTTCTTTTTTTCTTTCTTTCTTGCAGCCATTACCAGACTAATTGACTTTTTAAGTAATTTCTTTCAGTGCCAGTAAGTACTATTGTAATATGTGTTTTTTTAGACCAAAACACATTTTTTGCCTGTACCAACTGATTTTTATTTTAGATTGATGAAGGTCGGGCATATTCTCAAACAATAAAGTTTTGGAAAAACCATAGTAAAACAAAACAAGAATTGCCAGTAGGCTGGCAGGCAACACCAGACCTATTGGCTTTTCAAATGCTTATTTTTAAATGAAGTGTATTAACAAGTTTGGAGGGGAAGTCAGAGTTTACATTCCAAAACGGCTTTGTCACATTTTGATTCTTAATGTCCTGTATCCGTCTAACAGGGCATCTTAGGCACAGACATAGTTTCAGCTCAACTTTTGGTATATTTTCCTTTTTGGAACCATTATATGGGCAACTGGATTCATTGGGTACTTCCTGACCCAAACACTCTCCTGTACTTTCCTATCTCCTGGTGGCCCACTGGAGATCGGATCACCATTTCACATTGATCATATGCTGGAAGTTTTACAACTCTCACAGCAGTTGGTATCTAGATTTCATTGTTGAACTGCCACAGTTCTTATCCACAAGCATCAGTTACAGTATTGCAAGATTCTCCTTACCCATTAGATCATTACTGCCAGCACTTGGGGGTATATTTACAAGAACTGCCGCTAACTAGCGTTAGAGTTAGTTAGCAGCAGTTTTCTTAACGCGGAATATTGCCGAAAACTATCACCCTGTTAGTGATGTATTTACAATACGTCGCTCCATGGCGATAGTATCAGCTAGGCGCGGTGAAAACTGCCACTAATACTAGCGTCAAGGCAATACAAATGTTGAAATTAGCAACAGAAAAGTGACGAAAGGCCAATTAGTGGCAAAAAAACTCACTTTAGTCAACCCAACATCACTTTTTTTGCCTCTAAAGGCAAAAATAGCCTATAAGTCCACCTCCAATGAAAAAAATAAAATAAAAACAATGGAATGCAGAATGGAGCAGCCAGGGCCAAGTGCAGTACAGATCAACAACACCCCCAAACCTCCCAATAGCCTGGATGACCAGCCAGAGTGACAGGGGAAGAGGAAATGTAGATTTAGGGCTACATTTATGAAAAGAGGCGCATCACTGGAAAAAAACAGTGATGCATCACTTTTCATAGTGCCCTCCTTGCAATACCATTGCAGCCAAAAACTTGAAAGCCCGGACAGTCCCTGTGGCCTGGAGGCCAGCTGTGCCTGCGTCTGTTACCCGCAGTGGGAGGCAGAGGTGTTGCGGAGTTGCTGACCCATGGCGGTAGACATTGAGGCATCTGCGATCAGCCTTACCTGGTGGTGAAGTCTAGCAGGTTGCATGGAGACATGTTGCTGACCTGTGTGAGTAGACCGGTTGGCGCCCCTTGGAGTTGTGAACAGTAGAGGCACCAACATAGGGAGGTCTGCATCGCATACCAGGCGCCACCACTACACCGGGGTGCACGGAGGAGATTACCAATGGTGGGCACGCGCCTCTCTGCATCACAGGCAGGTGGATGTTGCGCTGGCTGGACGCGGTGGAGGGTGAGGCCCTTGAGCTTCACAAACTTGTGTGGCAGGAGCGCTGCAACTTCACACCTAAGGGGGGGCCTGTTGCATTACCTGCATCAGCAGGTTCCACAGCGGACTTGGCAGCGACTGCTGTACCCAGGCTTGCAAAATCCCGCCTGGCTGAGGCTCCAGCTGGCTGAGTTACAGATTTGGAGAGAGTGCAGCGCATTGAGCCCTAGTGTCAATGTCCAGGTGAGGAGAAGGTGGGACGCGTAGCGGAGGATGCCCAGGGGTCAAGTCGGGCCCAGGCCCTTGGATATGCAGCTTGATCTTCCGTTACTTGCTAGGGATCTGGGGAACACGGAATCTGGTCGCCACTGTTAGATCGGGAAAGGCAACCAGGTGGTGCTGCCTTTCCTTGCCCCATGTTAGTTTGCTTTTGGGTGTACGGGGAACGATCCCTTAGTGGACTTCCTCTTCCCACAGAGCTGTGCTGTCTGGTTGCTGTTGTCCCCATCTGCTGTGCTGGTTCCTCTGACCCAGAGGTCAGGTGTTCGGCTTTTTTTTTCCTGTGCTTTTTTTCAGTTCTTTTTTCCCTGTCCCCTCCCTCGTTGCCGCTGCGATCCCCGCATCTCCGCCCCCTCCAGTGTCCTTTACCGCATTTCCCACATCCCAGCTGTCCGGCCCCCGCAGAACTACTTAATGGCGGACACTGTGCGGCCATGCGCAGCGGGCGTGCCACTGCTGCACAGGAGGTAAGCCAAAGGCAAAAGCCCATCTGTGTCTGTCCGCCCCTGTACCGCGCCCAGCACCAGGGACCCTGCCTCTCGGACACTCCACCATTACGACACCAACACCCTCCTAACCCTCAACCCTGGACGCCACTAAGCCTGCCATCTAGCATCACAGAAGAATACCCTAGCACCCTTCGCCTGCCGAAACTGCAAACACACCTTATGCCACATCAGCACACCAACAGCGCACCCGACCGGCTCAACTGCATCCGCCACAACGTGCGGTCCCTCCACAAGTACACCACAAAAACCTGGGACCTTCTCGAAGTCACCTCTTCAGACATCGACTTCTTCAAGGAAACCTGGACCAACCTCTGCTACGGACCAGACATCGCCATACCCTACGGCTACAAAATTACCCACAAGGACCACCCTGACCGTCCAGAAGGCACTGCCATCGTCCACAAAAATACACTCCGACTGACCACGCACTCTAATGACCCAATGGTGACCATGGAACACAGGCCCTCTTGCCCATGACCCCACATTCACCGATGCCATCGCAGACTTCATCGCACCCCAGGCTCTCTCATCCAGCGACTACATCCTACTCGAAGACCTCAAGTTCCACCTGGACAACCCCAGTGACAAGAGCACCACCCCCCTCCTGGGGAACCTTGCCAACATCGGACTCAAGCAGCTAGTCACTGCACCAACCCACTTAGCTGGACACACGCTCAAGCCTGTCTTCTTCGCCAGCGGGAACTTCAACTACAGCCACACCACCGAACTCTCCTGGACTGACGATCATTGTATACATCACGCCTTCACCACGCCCACTGTACACCACCACCATCATTGCCCCCCCTCCCCTCATCGCAGCTGGATCAAGGCCACTAAAGAACTTCTTGTCAACTCCCTCAGCACCACCACTCTGCCAATGCTTACAGATGCCAACACCGCAGCGTGCAACCTCCACAGATGGATCGCCAACTGCACCGATACCCTGGCACCCCTCAAGAAAAGACCAGGCAAACAGAACATCAAGAAGGCCAACTGGTTCCCTTCCACCCTCCACTAGTCCAGACGCACCTGCAAATGTCTCGAGAAGAGATGGAGCCACAACAATACCCCTGAAATTCACGCAACCTTCAAATTCGCCGTCAACGCACACTACAGAGAGGAAGAGAAAATACCCTGCAATGATAGGTTTTGTGCAGGTAGGTGTCCCTTTCCGCACAACATCAATCAACTCTGCAACACCATGGTGCAAGGTTGCCTGCGTTGGCACATGGCAGCCATTGTGCATCAATGTAGGGGAAAAATACAGGGCTTATTCATGAGCCCCTTCCGACAGTTTAAAGCCGCCGGTGTGCCATTTTCTTGATGTACTTGGAGCGTTAATTTTGCGCCACATTACGTCGTATTTACAAAGTGACGCACCTAGGCATATGCATGACCTTGTAAAGCCCTGTGCCACATTTTACCTGCATCATGTATGATGTATACTGGGTGGGCTTCACTGCAGATTTCACTGCAACAATTCTAGGACGCCACTGTGTCAAAACCTTACACCTGCCTCATCCATAGGGATAGGCCTGCCCCATGCATTGGTGGAGCTGCATCATGCTTGAGACACAACTGCAGCAATGCGTGACTTTAGCGCCAACAGATACGTCAGGATTCCAGACGTATCTGTCATTGATTGCGACATGGAGCACCTTACAGTAAAGACAGCGCATCCATGGTGTCGCAAGGAGGGCGTAGTGAAAAGTGTTGCAACGCTGTTTTGTCGCAGCGATGCAACACTTTTCATGAATGAGGCCCAGGAATGCGCCCTATCTTATTGGCATTGGTACTTTATTTTACATTGTTCACCAATAACACCCAATCATCTCTGCATTACTTGTGTGATGCTCAAGCTAAATTAATGCACAAGGACCTTAATAAATATTAGGTTTACGATTCAGTAATTGTGTCTCAGCATACCTGAAAAATAAAGTCTGTAATCTTACTGGGTCCTTAGGCTCCGGATTTTTGACGCATGTAACAATTAATCAGAAGCTGCAAATCAAAAGTCAAATTACTCACCACAGTTTAACAATCTATGATTGGGAGTCAATGATGAGATTTTGATGTGAGTTCAAAGAGTTTTACTCAATATCTTTTTGTGAGTATTTCTTGATTAATCATCAATTAATTATTTTCAATATCAATACAGAACTTAAAGGATAAAGCGCATTCCATATAAGTCAGTCCCTAAATCTCTATTCTAAATTTTAAGACGAGAAAAGTATCTTGAATCTATAAAGAGTTTGAAATTGAGAGGTGAAAGCATAAAGCTTTAAGCAAATCAAGTAGCACTTCTCACGAGGAGAAGTTCAGAAAATGCAGAGGAATCTCAGAAATTATAGCATAGATTCTAGCAAAGGAAAATTAATGGGTTTCAACAAAAGCTTGGAGAAGTATTCTCAGAGTGTAGAGCTTCAAAGTGTCTGGGTGGCTGTGTAAAGGAAAGCTCATACTCTAGTCTAGGAACACACACATATATAACATTTTGATACCTATAACTTATGCAATTGTTGCAGCAGTCTAGCTTCTTCCACCAATGACACGTGTCTTCAGGGGAATGAAAAGCTTCCCCCAACTACGTTGTCTTGCAACAAAGACTTACAGATTTTAGTGTTAAATGCAACATTTCTGTCAACATTATGCAAGTCATGGTTTGGTTCCCATCAATTCCTACGATACAAAACAAAACAGTTCATGGTTAGGTCCGTCATTCCACAATGAAGTCATCCCTTTTCTCACACATTCTAAATTATGAACCTTAATAATGAAGAAACATTTATATACATTTTAACTGCATTAAATAGCACACTATTGTATCCTATGAGAAATATTTCTACGGGAAGGTTGATAACTATCTTTTTCTATTTTAATCATGTTGGTTCAGCACATTTTATCACTGAATTCGCCACGTCTTCATGTTACTAAGAATGTTGACCTAAGGTCAGTAAAATGAATTTGAGAAAACTGCTTTCAGAAGCATTTCTAACTTAACATGCCTTGCTATGGAAGCCTAGTGCTCCCATTTACCATTTAAATTGTGGCTTTTAGTTTTAGGCCTACGCGTTATTTCTAAATGTTAATTGCATTAATTTGCATTTATTAAAAACGCTCTATCAGGTCCTACTAACATGAAACCAGGCTTCAGTGTGTGGAAATGGGATAATGAGGGGCTTAGAGGGAAAGTTTGATTTATCTACGGAACTAACCAACTATGGTGTAAATGAAATAAAGTTTTGCAAGGGCGCTTATGTATTGCAACACTAATCAGAACATATCGCTGATTTGCCATACATTATAAAAGAAAGTGAGCATAGAGCAAATATGCAGCGTCCTGCACAAGCACCCATGAAATACTACTCATGACCAAGCGCCATGTTGTGACTGTTATATGCTGCAGCAGGCAGATTTATGAATTGATGAAGATGGGATGAGCCTGCACACCAAATGAGAAATCGGTTACCCGATTATGTAATCAATTTTTAATATTATACAATCAGTGAAGCGTGCAGTCATGTGCTGGGGTATAGCCCTGACCCCACTATGAACAAAATGCAAAACAGGAGGAATGGAGTGACCCAAACCTACATGACGCACAGCCAAGGACTGCAAAGGTCTATAAACATAATTTAATCTTCTTTTGTATGTTTTTTGACATCAAAATACATGATGTTTTAACTTATTTGAATGACAAAAAAGGTTACAAACGTAACAATAAATTGATCAGAATTGTATGACAGTAGTTTCACAAAACATATTCACTTATTCAAGTTTTGTTGACTCCACAAGCAACATAAACAATGTATTCTTCATTACAAAAAAAAAGTCCCAATGCATTTCGGGTTCGTGAGACCCTTCTTCAGGGGATGCACATTGTCCAAATAACGTCAATTTCCAAATGGTCCACCATAGTACGAACTACAACAAAACAGAAAAACTCATTGACTATATATGTGGGATTTACAAGAATCTCAATAGGATTTGCACTCTGAGGATGTACACTGAGTCAATTAAAAAACCACGTGACTCTTGGAAGTGTAACCGAAATGTTCATTGGATGACATTATAGGTGTGAAAGGACAAAAATTAATCAAGAAACAAACAGAAAAAGGAGGAAAAGTGCCCCAGTGCTTTGTTGATGATTAAAAAAAGAGAGATGCAAGTGGTTTGGTGCTCAACGTTGTTCGATAGAATCCACGTGTCACTAAAGGTGAGGTTTGAATTAAGCAGAACCCTTTAGGTTGGAATGGTACTCACATCGAGGTTAATCGCAAGTAGGTGGCGAAAACGGAGTTAGCCGCCTTCCACAAGCATCAGGCATCTGTGTGACCGAAAAATATAAAGTGTGAATATACTCTCCAAGTGCTGGCAAAGAATTAAAAGAGCCCATGTGTTTATGTCTAAAGTCTTACCCAGGAGACCCACGGTACTGTCCCCGCGTAGATCGAAGAAGCTGAAAAGACCAAGGGTAAAGACCAATCAGCCTGAATCACAATGAAACCACACAGGATCCAGGTAAAATCAAAGCGTGTAGTGAGACGCCGCTTACCAGCAAATCTGGGAAGTTCCGGCGTGGTACGTGTTCCGTCGTGAGTAGAGAGCGTGCGTATTGACGCATGCGTACTCTGGACGTTTTGAAAGGGATCGCGCTGTAACTAAGCGGCTGAGGTTGAAAAAAACTTGCTACGGTTGAAAAAACTTTATTGGAAACGTATGGTTCTAGCGTGTGCTCAAAAAATAAGAAACCCAAAACAATACAAAAGCGCTAGAAGTAGAAAGTGTAAGAAAAGAAGAAAAGAGTGCAAATCCTTTACAAATAGAAAACCTGTAACTTCCGATCAAAGTGTGTCCTATAGAAAGAAGCACATTTTATAAGTGACATCATTTAAAAAAAAAAGACAATTTACAGAAAGCATAACAGTTCCACATGGTCATTGAGACCGCCCGGGGTCAGCGTGCCAAGTTTTTTTATCCAGATTGTTTCTTTACGTGCTAAAATTGTATTTAAATCTGTGCCTGTAATAAGTTGAATTTTTTCCAAAACTGTAAAGCGCAATTGTGGTATGGTGTGTGAGGTGTTTACCCAGTGTGTTGCTAGACATGATTTGAAATTTTTATTGCGTATTGTGATTTTGTGTTCCACTATTCTCGTCTTGATCTTCCTCGAGGTTCTACCTACGTAGACTAAACCACAAGGACACTGAATCGCATAAATGACACCCTCTGTGTTACAATCTGAGGAGTGTCTCAATGTGATTTTTTGACCTGACTGGGGGTGTGAGAATGTGTTGCCTACAATGACGTTACCACATTGACCACAATTATGGCATTTAAGCATGCCTCTGTAGGTTTGTCTGTTGGGCGAATGTTGTGATTTAAGTAGTTCTCGGATATTCTTGGACCTTGTGTGTGCAAATAGAGGGGGGCCTCTATATAAATCCATGAAATCAATTTCTTGTGCAATGATCTCCCAACGTTTGCGAATAACTTTCTTTATTTGTGAGGCTTGTGATGAATATTTTAGAACAGAAGACAGTGTAGTTGAAGATCAGGAACTTTCTACACGAAGACCGCCAGCAAAAAAGATTGTTCAACAGGCGGACATATGCAACAAGGAAACAGCTTCGACTTCTGGGCTAAAACCGTCTTTTTTAGCCGCAGGACAATCATCAAGTCTACCTCCAGACTCCGCAGCTCGTGTTCCGGCTGGGCAGGTTAATAGACGTGATACAGGTGGTCCCAAAGAACCACCCCCACTGCCGGACGAACGTGTGAGGGGGCATTTCTCTTTCCTCCTGGGGTCAAGGCTGGGACACACCACGTGGAGTCCCCTGCTGCATAATTTGCATGCAAAGAAACCTGACTAAAGTACTTTAGGGATTAAGAGTGTTTAACTCTCTTCCTTACACCACCTTCCTCACCTTTTTGGTCCTGAAGAAGTGCAAAGGGATCCACTAGGGACCCGCTGAAGGCGCGAAACATGTTGACCAGTGCACATTTTCTTTACACACGGTCCTAGGAACAGCGGAGTAATACCCCGACCTCTATGCCATCTATCAATAGAGAGAGTCCCTAGGCCCTGTTCTGTTATTATATTTTTATCCTTACCCTCGGACTGACGAATAAAACTACCTTTACAGTTCCGAAGGGTATTTTAAGACATAACCACTCACACCACTACCACATTCCCTTTTTCTGAGGCCCACACACCCACATGCACAACTGCGGCGTTCCTACAAAAAGATCTCCGATAAAGAGCCCTCTCGCGGGGCCCGTGGGGGACTGCAGCGCCACCCCCACGAGGAGCAACGCCCTATGATGAAGCATGACACTCGCAAGGGTGTGTGAGGGCACTACATTTCAGTAGGAGAGATCCCCTGGGGGGGAAGCACCTCAGTTTCAGAGATTTGTTTTCTCTCTTTGTCTTCCTTTTCTTCTCTCTACTTTTCAGTGACTGAGTCTTGTCTCTGAACTTTCTTACCTGTAAGGAACAGATACCACAGTGTGACTATACCTCCAGACAGGAAAGTACAACAGCCAGACACCGCATCCGCAGGGGACAAAACAAAAAAAAACACGGAAACAGGCAGACCACAGAGAAACCCGAAAAAAACGAATCTCTCATGATGAATATCTCAAAAAAGAGCTTGAGCTCAGAACAACTAAGGGTACTCAATATAGGTACATCTTTTGTACCTACATACACATTCATTCCTCTGGAGACCGAAATATCTCTATTCAAATTCACGCGGAAACTCAGATTGAGATGGGTTTTTATTTCTACTAATGCTTCAGAGGACAAAGAGAGACCTCAAGAACGATTTCGACCAAAGACCAAAGAGTAAATTCATGGCTTCCTTTTCACACAAAACTTTAGACAATTTTGAACTCTTGGTGAAAAAGGATTTGGAACACATTAAATATTCTAAACCGAAACATGGCAATTTATCCAAGAAAGAACTAAGGATACTTAATGTTCTTCAACAAGATACTGATATAACTTTTCAACCAGCAGACAAAGGAGGTGCTTTAGTTATCTTGGACACGGAATTTTATGAAAAAAGTGTCAGCACACACGTAAATGATGAAGACACTTATTTTCTTTTGGACAGTGATCCCACCAGACAATTCAAAGATTTGTTAAGCACCTTATTAACTAAAGCCATGGAAAACGGCTTGATTACTGAAAACACCAGAAAATTCTTACTCGCAGAGGTTCCCAAAACACCTCACATATACATTTTACCTAAGGTCCATAAGAGTTCGACTAAACCTCCTTTTCGTCCAATTGTAGCAGGATGTGGGTCCTTACATGAACCTATTGGACAATTCCTAGATTTTCACCGACAACCTTTGGTACAATCATTGGAAACCTACGTTAAGGACACCACTGATTGTCTATTGAAACTAAAGACCATACAACATCTTATTGAGGAAGACATAGTACTCTGTACTATAGATGTGGTAGAACTATACACATCTATAGCTCATACTGAAGGTCTTGAAGCGGTGGAATGGCGACTTCTGGAATCAGCTTTGGAACCAGATATGAGTGTGTTCCTTTTGGAGCTCCTACACTTTTCACTTTATCATAGTTACTTCAGTTGGAAAGAGCACTTTTATTTGCAAAAAACAGTAACATCCATGGGATTTCCCGGGGCACCAGCACATGCCAACACCTTCATGGCATACTTCGAACATCAATACATTCTGCAAAATCCCACATGGCGCAAGCATGCCATACTTCTACTACGGTATATAGATGACTTTCTGGTCATCTGGAAAGGTCCAAGACACACTTTGGAATGCTGTATTCAAGATCTCAACCAGTGTAACTCCAGGATTCAGTTCACTTCAGATATTCAAACTGACAAAATTCATTTTCTAGACATTGAAATTCAAAAAACACCTTTTGGCCTTCAAACAGGAGTATATAAAAAAACCCACAGATGTTAATAATGCGCTGCACTTTAATAGCGCACATCCACATTCTCTAAAAAAACATCTACCAGTATCTCAATTCATTAGGATCAAGAGGATAACATCTGACGAAACTCAATGTATCAAACTCATAGAAGAACAAAAAATGAGATACACGGCACATGGATATCCTGAGGATGTGCTCTTGGATGCCCAAAGGACAGTGACCTCCAAAAAACGCGAAGAGCTGTTTCGTCCATCACAGAAACACATGAACCCACGCGAGGTGTTTGTTCTAAAATATTCATCACAAGCCTCACAAATAAAGAAAGTTATTCGCAAACATTGGGAGATCATTGCACAAGAAATTGATTTCATGGATTTATATAGAGGCCCCCCTCTATTTGCACACACAAGGTCCAAGAATATCCGAGAACTACTTAAATCACAACATTCGCCCAACAGACAAACCTACAGAGGCATGCGTAAATGCCATAATTGTGGTCAATGTGGTAACGTCATTGTAGGCAACACATTCTCACACCCCCAGTCAGGTCAAAAAATCACATTGAGACACTCCTCAGATTGTAACACAGAGGGTGTCATTTATGCGATTCAGTGTCCTTGTGGTTTAGTCTACATAGGTAGAACCTCGAGGAAGATCAAGACGAGAATAGTGGAACACAAAAGCACAATACGCAATAAAAATTTCAAATCATGTCTAGCAACACACTGGGTAAACACCTCACACACCATACCACAATTGCGCTTTACAGTTTTGGAAAAATTCAACTTATTACAGGCACAGATTTAAATACAATTTTAGCACGTAAAGAAACAATCTGGATAAAAAAACTTGGCACGCTGACCCCGGGCGGTCTCAATGACCATGTGGAACTGTTATGCTTTCTGTAAATTGTCTTTTTTTTTTAAATGATGTCACTTATAAAATGTGCTTCTTTCTATAGGACACACTTTGATCGGAAGTTACAGGTTTTCTATTTGTAAAGGATTTGCACTCTTTTCTTCTTTTCTTACACTTTCTACTTCTAGCACTTTTGTATTGTTTTGGGTTTCTTATTTTTTGAGCACACGCTAGAACCATACGTTTCCAATAAAGTTTTTTCAACCGTAGCAAGTTTTTTTCAACCACAGCCGCTTAGTTACAGCGCGATCCCTTTAAAAACGTCCAGAGTACGCATGCGTCAATACGCACGCTCTCTACTCACGACGGAACACGTACCACGCCAGAACTTCCCCGATTTGCTGGTAAGCGGCGTCTCACTACACGCTTTGATTTTACCTGGATCCTGTGTGGTTTCATTGTGATTCAGGCTGATTGGTCTTTACCCTTGGTCTTTTCAGCTTCTTCGATCTACGCGGGGACAGTACCGTGGGTCTCCTGGGTAAGACTTTAGACATAAACACATGGGCTCTTTTAATTCTTTGCCAGCACTTGGAGAGTATATTCACACTTTATATTTTTCGGTCACACAGATGCCTGATTCTTGTGGAAAGCGGCTAACTCCGTTTTCGCCACCTACTTGCGATTAACCTCGCTGTGAGCACCATTCCAACCTAAAGGGTTCTGCTTAATTCAAACCTCACCTTTAGTGACACGTGGATTCTATCGAACAACGTTGAGCACCGAACCACTTGCATCTCTCTTTTTTTAATCATCAACAAAGCACTGGGGCACTTTTCCTCCTTTTTCTGTTTGTTTCTTGATTAATTTTTGTCCTTTCACACCTATAATGTCATCCAATGAACATTTTGGTTACACTTCCAAGAGTCACGTGGTTTTTTAATTGACTCAGTGTACATCCTCAGAGTGCAAATCCTATTGAGATTCTTGTAAATCCCACATATATAGTCAATGAGTTTTTCTGTTTTGTTGTAGTTCGTACTATGGTGGACCATTTGGAAATTGACGTTATTTGGACAATGTGCTGCCCCTGAAGAAGGGTCTCACGAACCCGAAATGCATTGGGACTTTTTTTTTGTAATGAAGAATACATTGTTTATGTTGCTTGTGGAGTCAACAAAACTTGAATAAGTGAATATGTTTTGTGAAACTACTGTCATACAATTCTGATCAATTTATTGTTACGTTTGTAACCTTTTTTTGTCATTCAGATAAGTTAAAACATCATGTATTTCGATGTCAAAAAACATACAAAAGAAGATTAAATTATGTTTATAGACCTTTGCAGTCCTTGGCTGTGCGTCATGTAGGTTTGGGTCACTCCATTCCTCCTGTTTTGCACATTTATGAATTGGCCACACTTTTAGAGGGTAGATTTACTTGTTGGACTACACCATGAGTGTTAGCCACAGAATCAGGCATCATGGTTGGTGCACGTGTAGTAGTGAGCGCCACAGCCATTGATTGTGCTTGTGCCTCAATGGAATGCATGTGTGTCTTAGATTAAGCCAAGGGTCTCCTAGTCATAGCTGCCACTAAGATGAGCAGTATCTGGGTTGCTGTAACTATTTCACCACGCCCCCCATAGCATTAGTCTGAGTAGCTTACATCTCATGCGGTGGGGGATGTGTGCGGACAGAATCTGCTGCTAGGTTGCCTGATGGAACTGCTGGGGCAGAGTCTGCACTGGCTGTGGGTATAGAAGCTGGTGATGCACTGGTGGTACATTCCCTATAATGAGACCACCAAACAGTGTTTTTGGAGTTGATAAGATAGATTACCTATGTAACTGTTTCCTGCGTCCTGCGGGTGCACTGGTACAGGATGCTTTAGCCCTTCACTGTTCTGGACCTGCACCATTGCCTCTACTCTCTATGTAGTAGCTGTGGGCCCTCCTAGGGGAGTGCTGGTTGTCTCCAAGTCTTCGGTGTCTGTGTGATGCTCTCCAGCACCTTCTGAGGCACCTCCACAATTTGCTTTTGCTGGTAGTGCTTGGTGCATGTCCAGTGGACCTTGCAGGACGGCTCAACACTCAAGCACAGCTTCAGCCCCAAAGCAGACATGCGGCAGAGGTGATGTTGGTTACAGGTGGATGGGGTTGAGTATGAAACTGCAGTCCTACTGCTGAGCACAGTGAATGACTCTTCTGCCACCACCTGCTCATTGGAGCTACTGGAAGCTAGGTGGGATGGTGAAGTGCACCAATCTGGGAAATTGTTAATCATATTTATTTTTATTTATTTATTTTTATTTTTATTTTAGGAGTTTTATATAGCGCTGGCCCAGGGGCATCAGAGCGCTTTACAGCATATACAATTATGTGCAAATAGACGGTACAGGTAATAGGTAGAGCATGATGGATCGCGCCAGGTAGGGAACAGGTACATAAGCGAAGGGGCAAAGGGGAGGAGGGTGCAAGACAAACCAGACGATCATCCGAGCGTATTCATTGTTCAATTAGTTCGTACAAAGAAAGTTTTCTTGATCCGAGACAGTGTCATCGGTCCCAAATTAAGGTAAGGTGGAGCGTCGGCTGAGGAACTTTCTTGGCTCTATCAGTTCGTTCGAGAGTGGTCGTGGAAGAGGGCTTTGTGTAGTGTCTTGAATTTTGGAAACAAGGGTGTTGTTCTGATGTGGGGGGGTGGAGTTCCAGATTTTTGGTGCGTTTCCAGCAAATGATTTGGCTGCGGGTTACTGCTTGCGAGTTTTTAGCGGGATGAGTAGTAGAGTGTTGGAGCTCCTGAGGTTTCTGGACTGGCTGGCCCTTTTGAGTTTGGCAGCCATGTATTCCGGTTTGCCTGTGTGTAAAGCTTTGTGCATGAGGCAGGCTGTTCTAAAGCTGGCTCGCAACTCAACTGGGAGCCATTTAAGTTCTCTGAGAGCGGGAGAGATGTGTTCGAATTTCTTAGTTCCCGTAACCAATCTGGCAGCTGCATTGAAGGTTGTCTTCAGGGGGGCGAGGTGAGATTTTGCTGTCCCTTTCAGGGCAGCAATCCCATAGACTATTCTGGCGAGCACCAGTGCTTGTGTGGCTTGTTGAAGGTCCTTGGGTGGGAGGAAGGGTTTTATTTTGTATAGTAGTTTCAGGTTGAGAAAGGCACTTTTAGCGGATCTTGAAATGTGTTTCTTCATGTCCAGTTTCGGGTCAAGGGTGATCCCTAGAGATTTTACTGAATCTGCTAAGGTGAGGTTACCATTGAGGGCGTCAATGGCTTTGAGCCATTCTTCGATTTGGGGGTTTTCGTCTTTGTTGGAGATGAGGAGTATTTCCGTTTTCTCTTGGTTGAGTTTCAGGTGATTACTTGTGAGCCAGTGTTGAACCTCCTTGAGCGTGGTGTTAAGTCTCTGGATGTCGTCAATTGAAGTGGTTTCCAGATAGAGCTGCGTGTCGTCTGCATATAAGTGAAAGGGGATGTTGGATTTCCTGAGTAGAGTGGTAAGGGGTTCAGTGTAAATGTTGAAAAACTGAGGGGAGAGCACTGACCCTTGTGGAACACCCCTGATGACGATGTCCATTTATGTTCATGTCACTTAGGTTCCAGGAGGTCGCTGGCAGTGGGCTTCACTGGCTCGAAGTACTAGGACTCCACAATGTTAGGTATAGCAGCAGGAGGGTCTGCAGCAGGGCTGAACAAGGAATGCAAACCAGCCCTGGCAATTAATACGGACCAGCTCGGGGGGGGGGGCATTGGAGGGTGCTGGTGGGAATCACTGCTGCTGCTGCTTTTGTTACAGGGGGCCGATATTTCAGCACTGCTGGCAAAACTGACCCCCAGTAACAAAAACAGCCTCCACTGGTCCAAAAGCGCCCCCACCCTTTCGGCTGACTAGGAAAATGGCTGGTGCCCGCTACGGCCAGACCGGTCCTGGTCTGTGCGACAGGTCGTATGAGACGTCTCTACTTGTTTGGGGACAGTGCCCTGACAGTGTCGGTCTACTGCAAGTGACTGGGGCTCTTCTTGGATGAGCTGATTCTGGGTGCATCTAGGTCAGTGGCACAGTTGAGTGAGTTGTCCAGGATCTCAGAGGAGGGCTCAGGTAATCATAGCTCGCAGTGTCCTCAACAATACTGGTGTTAAGAGTACGGATATGTGAAAGCATCATAGGATGGGTGACACCTGACACTCAAATACCCCACAAATAGTGTTGAGGAGTCAGTCCAGACACCATCCATCGTGGGCCTATGACAGTGTCTCTTGTTTCACAGCCTGGCTCTCACAGCACAGCATCTCAATGGTGGGCTGGTTTGGGTTGGCCTTGGTGGTGTCTCTATAGACAGAATATTGCCAAGCTGTACATGTCCATCCTATATACAGAGTCAAATAACCGCTTCACCAATCACAAGTTCACGTGTTGCTAAATAGGAAAAAACTGATACATTATGACTGACAGTTACAATCATCCAATGGCTGAATGGCTCATATATGTGTGCTGATCAGCTTGTGAATGACACAGCAAGCGAGCATGTGCAACATTTTAACTTTTTAACAATAGTGCCAATGCTAACTCAACCCTCTCCCACTAAAATCGGGGTGTGCTGTACAGAAAAGTGTTGGGGTGAGACAAATCGTCAAAACTGGGGCTGCCTCAAGATATTATGTCTTCCTGTAAAGAATTCTGCAAGGGCCTCACCTCATGTATGCAATTTTTTAAAGCATGTAAAAAGTGAAGCACTTTTTCAATACTAGTTAGCTCTTTCAGTGGTCTTGCAGATCCAGGAGCATTTGGCAACAGTGCTCCATTGACAGCTCACAGAATGATCGTGGGGCAAATTTACTAGAAACTGGAGGAGCACGGTGTTATGCCAAAATTGGTTGCGCCGCGCTCCGTTAGTTTCAAAACGCAGAGACGGCCGTATTTACAAGAATGCGCAGAACCCCTGCGTTTCCCCGAGCGCTGGCGCTAAAGAAGCGGCCTAGCGCCAGCGCAGACTCACTTGCTCAATTTTACGACAGTCCCTGCACTGCAGGGGTGATTGTTTATGTGCAGGAAGGGACACCTTTATGCACATAAACAATCTTTACAGGCGATTTGCTATTTCTATCTGTGCTGCAGAATGCAGCACACATGGAAAGAGCAAAATACGAGGAGAAATGAAACATTTGTCCTTGTATTGCATGCTGAAGACCAGGTATACCCTGGCGATATTTTTGGCGCTGGCCCACACCTTGTAAATATGGGGCAGCGTTAAAAAGCAATGGGTGTTACGGTGGAACGCCCACTGCAACACCCTTTGCAGACCCCTTTCATGCTAAGTGCTGCGTAAATTGGGGCATTATTTACAAGGCTGCCTTAAGCCACATTAAGTGGCTTAACGCAGCCTTGTAAATAAGGTGAAGGACTTAATACCACCAGAACTTCAAAAAAAGTGACGTTTGGTGGCGTTAACTCCTTGTAATTAAGCCCCCCTGTGTCAGCAGGTTCTGCAGTTACTGTGGTTTCTGTGTAACCTCCACATCTTTACTTAGCTCTCAAGGGGCCCCTCGTAACCAGGGAGACATTTAGTAGTCTTTTTTCAGAAGACAAAGCACTGAGGATGCTGGAATTTGTAGTCAGTCCTAGGAAAGAGTAACCTCAGACAAACAATTATTCAAACCAACTCATAGATAAAAGCTTGAAAGAAAAGTTCCCCACAAAGACACAAACAATATCAGATCTTTATCAAAAGGAAAGCATCGACATTGGGAATTCCTGAACTGCCACTCGTGTCTCTAGACATGGCAATAAAATCTGAAAAAGCAGAAAGTTGCCTCCTGGTTGTAAATTTGGATTTCAACACTCTGTCTACTTTTACTTCACAAGTCTGGGATACTCGGGAATGAGACGCAAGTTTGACTTGGCAAAGGTCCAACTTACTAGAGACAAATTCTGGAGAAAAGAGACAGGGAAGATCTAACATGGATGTCTGAACTTCCCGAACCTTGGAATTGAAAGCTCTGCTACACATATGGTGCTATTGTCTTTGGACCTACATGGAGAGAAATCCAATGCTGAAGGGTATAATGAAGCCATGTCAGATTAAGAGATGGGATGAGATGACAAGATACCTACCAGGGAACCATATCCCTCATGTAGCATGGAAATTGACATCTTACCTCACTAAAGGTGCCAAACAAAAGTCAGAATAGGGAACTTGCTTGGTATTACCAAAGATGTGTACATGACAATGGGAACAGACTGAAAACACGGACAAGAGTCAAAACCTTTCTGCACTGGACTGATGACACCACACGGAGCCCTTAAGGGAGCCGCTGTAAGGATCTGCATGTCTAACAGAGCTATCACGATGCACACAGCTGATCCCTGACTCAACAGCTACTTTGGGTTTGATAAGCCACAAATTCTTTCTCGGCCTCCGGACAACTCAGATTTACAGGGCTAATAAAAGTGATTCTCTTTGTTCAGACACATACCCAGACAGCTTTTCTTATTTTCTTTCGAAGGCATACTTTCCTCTTTTTCCCTTTAACTTTTGACCCTTTATCACTCCTTTCCTCTATGCCTCGATACATAAATCATTTTAGATTTTGCATGCTTAGGTAAAAAAAAATGAAAATAAAATAGATTGATTAACTTGGCAGAGTTAGTTCTGTTGCTGAAAAATTAAAACTGGTTGAAAATCCTTCCTCATGGGGTCAGTCGGCAGCTATCGTTTAAGAGATTTTGACAAGAATGCTTCTGTATTTCTGACCTTCATACTGGAAAAAGACAGAGAATGAGAAAACACGAATGGGATTAAGGAGATCTGAAGATGATTATAAAGGGTGTGTAAGAAAGCAACAGAAACAGAGAGCAACCTAGATGTTGAAAAGGGTTTCTAAAAAGAAAATTTAACACAGGGTTGATGAGGGATCAAGTAGGAAAATGGGAATAATTTTCTGCCAAAAATAGATTGATTCCTTGCTATATTCTACTTATGAACTCTTTAAACAGATGTGTTTTAAGGCATGGGCAAAGTGGGTCATTGACCAGAGACCCGACCTTGTAAGGGGAAGGCTCAGAAAGTGAACATTATCTCTACGTGACCTCTGTCTATTCTGTTTCTCTGTATAAATCTCTCTCCCTCCCTCCCTACATTTCTGACTCTGTTTCTCTGCCCAGTGTCCATTCCAAGACATATTTCAACCGTTTTTAGTTACAGTTAAAGTTTGGCATATAATGTAGTAATGTTTAGCACTATGCAGGCTTGAATTTGCAGAAATGGTTAATACAATTCTAGCTTATTGCATACAAGGGCCTCAAAATATATCTTGTCCAGGCCCCCCACAATCCTAAAGATGACACTGCCTTTATGGGTGAACCCTCTGCCAAATGGTTACAGACGACTCTGTTAAGTGTGGAGCACAATTTCTGTCGAAACCATTGGATATCTTCATTTATTTACACAAGGTAATTGAGAAGACGTTCGGGGTCGAGGTCAAGTTTAAGGAAATCTCCTACTATGTGGATATTTTAAATGTTGAATAGTCAAATCATCAAAAGTGCCAGGACTTGTGCCAAAAACAATGGACGAAATCCGTTCTGCTGTGTCTGCCGACCTGAGCTCTGCTCTGCCGGAAGCTTCTGTCGCTGGGGTCGCGAAACAGGAAGTGAGAGCTGACAGTAATGGCAGGCAGGGGAGTTAGCTGAAGATTCTTGAGGCAAATGCTGGAACACTGAAGGCTACTTCCTTTGTCCGGAGACTGCAATATGTTCCTGGAGACTTGGCCTAGAATATTTCATTTAAGTATTTTAGAATGCTCCGTCTACTTCCTCCCACTTGCCTGTGTGCTTCTCCTTTTGGGAGCGCCTATATCAGCCACTAATGCTTTAGTATGTTTTTATACAGCAGCCAAAGCGTTTTTTGTGGGAGCCGTGAAACTCCAGCAAGCTTTAAATGCGACTACTCTTCAGTGTCTTCTCACATTACTCACCACAGGAAATGCAAATTCCGTCTACGGTAGAGTTCTTGCTGATGATGTGCGGAGAAATAATGGCTCTTGAGACAGGAAGAGCCTCTTTGTTTGGTCTTCACATAAACAATTGTGAGGAAGAGATTAGTGGGGCAATGTGATTTACAATGACAGGGGCAGATATTTTAATAGATTTCACTTTTCCCGCAGTAAGAAGATTAGCTTTTAAAGCGCCACAACAAACAGGGCAAAGGGAGCCTAAAAAGTCACACTTCAACAAGTCTATGGGCCCAATTACTCGTAAATGCCCTTTGTGAATGACGAAAGTCGTAAAGTTAGACCTTTGTCTCCGTTTACCTTTATGAATTGGGCCCAGACTTTGTAAAAAAAAACATTTGTAATCTTTTAAGTGTATCACTTCCCATACGATTCAGGTTCACCAAATTATTGGTGAGGCCAAGGTCAGATGAACAGTTCTATGAGGAGACAAGATGATGGCAGTGCCCCACAGGATACTGTTACTCACATTCACAATGGTCCAGGGACCAAGTCCTAATACAAATAGGAAAGGGAAAATTAGCATAGGCAATGTGCATTAATGTCACTTCATCAAAGGAAGGGCTTTCACAATCTTATTGTTTACTCCTTTACAGTCGTAGATTAGGTAAAATCTTAGCAATGTGTATGGAACTGCCTGTTAATATACTACCTAAAGTGCATATTTTTCATATATAAATTACATGCAAGAATCAAAGAAGTTTATGATCATGTTTTGTTTTTATCGGTGCCCTGAAAAGACCTCCAGAGTGTTTGAACACTTTAATAAAATTAATTAGAAGCGATTGCAAGTGGAAAGTGAAATCAACATTTACGTTATTTTACTACTGTAAATCACATGTATATGTTCCAAAGACTGAGGAGCTGACCTTAGGAATGGGTGAAAATAAATGTTTTTATTTTATTTATTTTTTTTTGAAACCGTTTATTACAAGACTCAAAAAATTATACAAATATGGGCCTACAACCTTCCGGCCGGCCGCTAGCAATAAAAGGAGCATACTATATACATTTATAAAACACATGGTGCTGCGGCCGAGCATGTACAGGAGGTAACATCGTTGCACGCCACACTATCCAGACCCCATTATACGGTTCCATTTTAAACTTAAAGAACAACAAACACAAACAAACCCACAAGGCAATCCTCAATCGGAATAGCAACACGTGCTCCCCTAGAGGGGGGATCCTAGCCATCCATAGGAATCTCAAGAGGGGGGGGAGAGATCAGAACTAGGGTTGGGGACACCTAATGCCCAGGTACCGGGGGGATGAGTTGGCTAAGGGGACGGGGCCGGCGACGGATCGGGCAATAACGGTGGAGCACAGATTCCCCCGCAGTAGGCGTTCCAGGGGCCCCACACTTTCACCCATGTCGCAGGCTTACCTCTCGCCACATACACCACCTTTTCCCGAAACATGCACCAATCCATATGTTCCTTCCAGGCCGAGACAGTCGGGGGCCTCTGGGATCCCCACAGCTGGGCAATATCACGCTTGGCAACCATATACCCCAGAGTCACCCACCACGTCTGCGGCACCGAGTAATCGGTAGGCTCCCACACATTCAACAGGCATCTCCTCGCTTCGGGCAACAGCGCCACATGCGTGACCACTCGCAGCACCTCATGCACACCTCGCCAGAACCCCTCCACTTCCGGGCACTCCCACAGGATATGCAAAAAAGTCCCCAGCGCACCACACCCACGCTTACACAAACCGTCCTCAGCATAGCCCATACGCAGGAGCTTTGGCTCCGTCATGTAGACCCTGTGGAGTATCTTGAGCTGGACGAAACGAAGGCGAGCCGGTATGGCCACCTCTTTCGGGGAGGCCACCGCGGAGATCCAGTCCTCGTCGTCCAGCTCCAGCCCATCGGCTACCCAAGCCTCACGAAGGGCAGTCAGCAAGTCTGAGCGGTCGTTGATCAGTTTTTTGTAGATCAGTGAGATCGTGCTGTCAGGGACGTGTCCATCCAGCACTCTATCCTCCAGGGGGGAACACTCCGGGATGGAGGCAACGTCCGGAAAGACGGAGCCCAGCGCATGCCGGACCTGCAAGTACCGAAAGTACTCGCTGCCCTGCAACTGAAATTCCGTCTGCAGCATCTCGAACGTTTTAAATCCTCCCCTCGTCCAGAGATCCCCCACTTTGCTGATGCCTATTAAATCCCACTTCTCAAAGCCCTTCGAGGTCCACAAGGAGCCCAACCGCTCAGATGCGTATAGTGGTGACGCCCGGGTCAAACGGTCCTTCCACCCCATTGCAGCATTGGCCGCATGCCACACTCGCACCATGACACGCGTGGGGCCCGTTAGGCGAGCGTCAGGCGCGCTAGAGTAGAGCGCTCGATTATAGTCACCACCTGGAAGTAGCATCCTATCCATTTCAAACGCCGGGTTTAAGGCTGACCCATATAGGCCCTGATTAATTGCAGCTAGCTGGGAGGCCAAATAATACCGTTTAATATCCGGGAGGGCAATCCCCCCATCATACCAGGGGAGCGTCAGCTTAGCCAGGGCAATACGTGGCCTCCCGTCCCAGAACAGGCGGCGCTGCAAACTCTCCACTTCGCGGAAGTAGCGCGCTGGGACGAGGTCCATCGTGTTCTGCAACGCGTATAGGAAACGCGGCAACGACATCATTTTAAACAATGCCGCCCGGCCGAGCGGCAAAAGCGGCAAACGCCGCCAGCGCGCGACATCCTCTTTCAGACGCTGGAGGGGGGGAAGCAAGTTCCGATCATACCGAGCCTCCGGGTCCAGAGTAATGAAGACACCCAGGTACCTAAATCCCTGCGGGGCGACCTGGATCGAACAGCCCCGCGGGAGGATAGGAGCCTCCCCAGAGAGAACATACACACACGATTTAGCCCAGTTGATGACCAGACCGGAGTTACGACCGAATGAATGCAGAACATCAACCAGTACTATGAGTGATTTACGTGGGGAAGCTAGGTACAAGAGGATGTCATCAGCGTATAGGGATACGCGGTCCTCATACTCGGGGGTCCAGCGGAGACCACGGATGGAAGGCTCCCACCGCAGCCACTCCGCCAGGGGCTCCAAGGCAAGTGCAAAGAGGAGCGGCGATAAGGGGCAGCAATGTCGAGTGCCCCGGCCCAGCTCGAACGGAGCCGATACTCTTCCGTTCACCACCACCTGCGCCAATGGGCCCGAATACAGCAATTTGACCCAACTGATGAACCCTGGGCCAAATCCAAACTTCGCAAGCATCGCCCAGATATATGGCCATTCAAGCGTGTCAAACGCCATGGTGGCGTCTAAGGACGCCAAAATGGCCGGCTCCCGTATGAACGGGGCACGTGCGAGCACACCGTGCAAACGCCGCAGATTAAGGGCTGTGTTGCGATGGGGAATAAAGCCAGACTGGTCCTGATGAACCAAATCGCCCACCACGCCGACCAGCCGATTGGCCAGTACCTTAGCGAGAATCTTGGGCTCCGCATTCAGCAGCGAAATGGGCCGATAGGATGTAACCTGGTCCCGAGGTCTCCCCTCCTTGTGGATGACCACGATTGTAGCCAGACGCTGGTCCGGCGGGAGGGAGCCCACCGAGTGTGCCGCCAGGAACATAGCCCGGAGGTGGGGTGCCAGCGTATCCGGTCGTAACTTGTACAACTCGATAGGGAGACCATTCGGACCCATGGCCTTGCCGGAAGCGACCGAGCGTATGGCGAGGGCGATCTCGTCGGAGGTGGGAGCGGCGTCCAACGACACCCTGTCCTCCCCGGAAAGGGACGGCAGCGCGATATCACTGAGCAGGGCACGGGAATCCTCTTCCGAGCAGGGAGACACCGGGGAATACACCCCATGGAAATAATCCGCGAAGCAGGAGACAATTTCTTCTGGCTCAGTTACACACACACCATCCGTTTTCTCAATCAGCGGGACCACACGATTCGCTCTCTCTTTTTTGTCCAACCACGCTATAAGTTTACCAGCCTTATCACCCACATCATACAGACGCCCCTGTTGCTCTCTACTGAGGCCCCTGGCCGCCTCCGTGACGAGGGCCCTGTAGGCCGCTTGCTTGAGTTGGAGGACATGTAATGCAGCATCCGTCACCCCACCTTCTAAATTCCCCTCCAACTCGGCTATTTCAGCCTCCATCCGGGTCACCTCCTCCCGCTCGTGCCTCCGGGCGTGGGAAATAAGGGATAGGGCCTCCCCTCGGAGTACTGTCTTGAAGGCCTCCCATAGCGGTATGGCCGAAGGCACAGACCCCACATTCTCGTCAAAATATCGCTGAAGGGATTTAATCAATGCAGCGCGAATGGAGGGGTCGCGCAGGTACCAAGGATTGATTGGGACCACCCTACCCTCACCCCTCGGAAAGACATCAAAGTGCAGTAGGAGCGGGGAGTGGTCCGAAATACCCCGTGGCAAATGGCGTACCTCTCCCACCCTCCCAACATAGGCCGCCGGGACAAGGACATAGTCTAGTCGTGAGAGACTACCATGGGCTCCCGAGTGGAAAGTATACTGCAGCTGCGTGGGGTGTTTTAAACGCCAGCAGTCCACTAATCCAAATGTATCCAAGAGGCCGGGTAGCCACGCCTGTGCCCGGGGGAGGTCCCTAGGGGGGTGACGATCCAAAGATCCAGATACCACCGCATTAAAATCCCCCCCCACAACTAAAAGCCCCCCCGAAAGGCCAAGGAGAAGGCGCCCAAGGTCCGCAAAGGTGGTCGACTGCAGCCCCGGTGGGATGTATACTGACACAAAGACAACCACTTTGCCCTCCAGTCTTCCCACCAAGACCGTATAACGTCCCCTATCATCGTGGAGCACCTCATCAATCTCCAACGGGAGCGAGTTCTTCACCATGATGCCCACACCCCGTGAGCCGGACGTAAAGCCCGAGTGAGCCACTAGGCGATAACCACGCCGATTCATGGCGCAGAAGGAGTTGCCAATGAGGTGTGTCTCCTGCAGGAAGACTACATCGGGCGAGATTTGCTTCAAAAACTGCAGGACCACACCCCGTTTGATCCTGTCCCCCAGTCCATTCACATTCCAGGACAACAAAGTTAGTTCCCTACCCCCCATCATATACAAAAGCCATCATTCGTACCCCGGAGAGCACTTTAGAACCAACACAATAATACGTTTGCCTTGTGATAAAAACGAACAACACCCCATCCCTACCCACCCACCCCAACAGAAATCCCCCCTCCCTGCACCCCTGCATGAGCCCAAACAGCCCCCCCAACGTGCAGTGTGCCTGTCGCCCCATATGTAGTTAGACTAACTAAACCCCCTAGAGGAGGAGGGAGAACCCCCAATAGACCCAACACAACCCCCATAGGAGGGGAACTTACAAAAACTGACGCAGAATCAAAAGTGGCATCATTTTCGTCCAGAGTGAGGCCCAATATTAGACCCTCAGTCCTGATTCAGCGTGCCGTCTCCCCCCGCCGCCCCCCCCCCCCCCGCCCCCCCGATCACGATCCCCGGGCAGAGTATCCAGCCAGTCCCCGGCCGCCTCGGGACGATCAAAGAAGTGCGTGCGACCATCCACCTCCACACGCAGCTTGGCCGGGAAAAGCATGGCGTATTTGAGGTTTAGGTCCCGAAGACGGCGTTTGACGCCTAGGAAGCTCAGTCTCTGCTTCTGGACTGCTGGGGTGAAATCAGGATAAAAATTAACCTCCATATTGTCAAGCTTGACCGGTCCATGCAGTCTGGAGGTTTGCAGGATAGCGTCTCTATCCCGAAAATTGAAAATCCGGGCGATGAGAGGTCTCGGAGGGGCTCCGACATTCGGCCTTCCCCGGGAACCCTGTGAGCCCTCTCCACAGCGAAGAATTTGCTCAGCCCCCGTGGCTGGAGATGGGTAGCAATCAGGTCCTCCACAAAGAGATCCGCCGCCGCCTCCTCGCGTCCCTCGGGCACCCCGATAATGCGGATGTTGTTCCTCCGTGCCCGACTCTCGGAGTCCTCCAGGCGTCGATCCATTAGCGCAGTCGCCCGACTAAGCCGGCGCACCTCTGTTTGCAAGGCCGCCACATCTGTCGTTAGGCCCGATGCGGTGTGGGCCAAAGACTCTACTCGGTCATTGGTTTTGGAAAGATCGGCCCTCACCAGGCCAACATCCACGAGGACCGAGTCAATCTTCTGCGCCAGTGTATCAAACCGCTGGCCCACCGAGGCCTTCATCTCGGCAATGGCGCCCATAACATCTCGCAGAGTCAAATCTGCGGGCAGGTCTGGGGCATCAGGAGGGCTCTCAGGGGACTTGCGCGGTCCATCGGGCGATCCCTTCTGGAGGGTATAGCGGTCCATACTGTTGGCCTGATGGACGGCGCCGCGCCGGGTCGATTTGGTCTTTGCCCGGTCTCCATCTTGTTTCGTGGCCATGGCCACCAGTCTCCCAGTCGCACCAGCCACGTCGTGTAGGGCAGGAAAGCAGACACGAGCTCCGGGGGGGCCCCCTCAGGGCAGCAGGGTGGATCACAGCCTGCAGGCAGGCAGGGTCTCCCAGCAAGGCCACACCACACCAACACCAAGGGCTCCGCGACCCAACCTCGCAGAGACGACAAGGTGGTGCGAAAGCGAAAGCGAAAGTGCGGGGCACGCGAGTCGCCAGGCCCTGCCAGCCGCTGTTGTTCACTTTGTCACTGGATCACCCCACAGCGCAAATCCGGGGTCCGGCGAGGGGAAGGCCGCACACTTCAATCGGTGCTCACTCCGGTGTCCGAGGTCCGATTCGGAAGCGGGAAACAGGTGCCACCTCAGCTCAGGTTCACCAACATAGTCCCCTCATCCAGGGCAGGATAATGTCAGGATAATCGTAGGAGGTTGCGGAGGTCCTCGGGAGCCTCGCACCTACGCGGCCATCTTGGTTGCGCGCTAGGCTCCTCCCCCCCGAAAATTAAATTTTAAACCACAGGGCACACTTGCTTGGTATGCCCAAAATGGCAGATTATCAGTAACTAAAATAATTGTTTTGTCTTGAATTTATCATTATTGTGTGCCAAAGGCCTGAGAAATGAGAGGTGGCTTTGAATTGCAGCCTTTTATGTCCTTGCACCACTTCCTCAGTCCCCTTTTGAACTCTCACACATTTTCTTTCCGAAAGAAGACGCCTGACAATGTGCGAGCCTCTTGAACGTTCAGCCAGGAAATAATGTGAAAGGTCTTGGCTCATTCCTTAGGCACTCACTATGAATTATTGGTGGAGACCAAGCCCCACAAGCGCTATATCATGCCAGATGTGTCACTGCCTCTATGTAGCCAATTTGCAACACTACAAAGTTGTAGTTTTGAAGTTCAGCCGGCCATTGCGCACCTCAGGCGGTCATTAGAGTTAGTTTTTGATATGATGCAACGGTTAGTTTGTGTTTTGTTTATGTGTCTGAAGACAGGCATGCATGTGAATTAAGAATGATACAAATTAGAACAAAGATAGGTTTCCGGTGGATAGACTCCCATATGTTACCAGGATGGTTAGGTTCAAATACGACGACTCATTCTTGTAGCTCATGGGACCCCAGCTGATTGTGCGGTAAGATATGTGATTGACAACCGCCAGAGGTGGAAGCGGCACTCAAACAGTGTTTCAATTCACATTTGAATAATTCATGACAGGGGATAGTCCTGATCATAGGAGGAACAGCATTCCAAAATCTTGGGATGGTCCCAGATAAACATTGTTTTAAAGTTTGTTTATTATATGAAGCAGGGTTTTTCTAGAAGGATGGAAATAGCACTTCAGAGCACTTGTAGGTGTACCAAGATGACAAGTATTTAATTAGGATAGTTGAGAGCACCAGAATGTATTGATCTTTTAACAATGCATACCAGTTTGAATATCTCTCTGCCTTCAAAAAGGAGTCATTAGTTAGGTCTCGCCTGACCCAGCGCATGCGCTGGTCTGGCGAGACTTATTGAGAGGGCTCCAAAAAGTGCTACCAGGCCAGCCTAGAGCTACAGTGAATGTGCGCGGGTGCGCGCGCCGTGCTTTACCGCGATTACTTTCGGTTTCGGATCGCGATCACTTTCACTTTCGCGGCCACACGGCCGCTTTGCATAGCCAATAGATCTCGCTTTTGGGACCTTATAAGTATTTAGTTATGCAACTGTTGCATGGCTAAACACTTATAAGGTCCCAAAGGCGAGACCTATTAGCTATGCCAATGCTTGTTTTTGACCTGAATTGGGGATTTGTTGAGATATTGTCTTGTGCCCGAGATCAACCTGGCTCCTGCATATAGAACCATAGTCAATCAGGTTAGTTGGATTTTGGGCAGGCCAGTCAGTAATGAGTTGCCATATTGTATGCTATCGAGAACTAGAGATCGCACAACTGTTTTGAAGCCTTCTTCCGGGATATATGCTTCGATTCCTCTCACCTATCGAAATTGATATTGAGCACTTTTCGCCAAAATGCTAATGTGAGCTTTTAGATTTAGTTTTTCGTCCAGCATGAAGCTCAGTGATTTTGCACCATCAAAAAATGTGGAAGCTGCAGCTTAGTATGTTCGTGATCGAATATTAATATAGACAGCAGTGGGGATATAAGAAGGAATTCTGTTTTCAGGGAATTGAGTTTAAAATGCTTCATGGGCATCCAGAGTTTTACATTTTCCAGTATCGAGCATCGTGTGACAAAGTCTTATGTCACGGAAATTTTCAAACTGAGTTGCGTGGTGTCTACATAAAAGTCAAATGAGGTCTTAAAGTTTCTTAAAAGAGAGCTAACAGGTTCCATGTAAAGAGTTCAGAGGAATGCAAGGGAACAGCATGGAGGAGGTGAAGGGGTGCGGACTGCACCCCTTTTCATTCCTTTTTCACCTTAGTGAACTACTAATGCTGGAACTACAGCCCTAATAGGGGCTCGTTTGCCATAAGAGGATCCTTTGGCGAACGTGGATGGCCGATGATGAAGCCTGACACCTAGGAGGTGTGTGAGGCCATCCTGTCAACGTTTTCACACAACTGTGCTGGTCCTTAGTATTGGAATGTTTGAGGAGCTAGAGTCATTCCTTGGTGAAGAGCACCTACATAGTAAGGTGTAGAATGGCCCATTAAATTGGGCAAATAATATAGGAGCCCGTTCGTTTCTTTAGTGAAAACTATATTGGAAGGGAGAGCAGCAACAACAGTCTCTTGCCCTTTGGGCAAACCCTCTCCCACTCCCTCTGACCCAGTAGTGGTTGGGTCACCTGTGATACATAGAATGTTGAAGTATACCAGAGATTGAGTCATTGGAACTTTGGGGCATATGTACAAAAGAATGACGGAGTGTGGCCACAATCTGACATTCTGAAAACGCAGAAATGCACCATATTTACAAAGATACGGTGCACCCCTGTGTTTCCCCTTGCGCTGGTGCTAAATTAAGCTGCCTAGCGCCAACTCAGGCACCCTTGCACCCTAGTGCAAGGATGCCTGCATTGGGGGAATTATTATTTATGCGCAGGAAGGTGTCCCTTCCTGCACATAAACAATCACAAATGGCGATTTGTAACTCATAGCTGTGCTGCATTGTGCAGAACACATAGAAGTTGCAAATCAGCACTTTTAATTGATTATGTGCAGGAAGAGACACCTTCCGGCACATAAACAATCATTCATGGTGTTTTGCTGTTTCTATATGTGCTGCACAATGCAGCACACATAGAAACAGCAAAAACAAGAAGAAATAAAGTATTCCTCGTCGGTTTGCCATGTTAAGACTAGGTTTTCCCTGGTTTCAATTTTGGCCCTGCCCCATATTTATGCCACTTTTTTAAATATGGGGCAGTGTCAAAATCAATGGGTGCTGCGGCAGAACGCACACCGCAACATTCATTGCCAATCCCTTTCACGCTAAGTATAGCGTGAAAGGGTGCATTATTTACAAGGCATTGTAAATAAGGCAAAGTCCCTATCACCACAGGAATGTCGGAAAAAGTGACGTTTCTGTGGCGATAGGGGCTTGCAAATATGTCCCTTCATATTTTACCTCATCAATTTAGTTTCCATGATTAGTTTGGTAACGACAGACCTGCGATGCACTTGCTATGTTTTGGAGTGTCTAATTGTTAGTTTTGTGGCCTATTCCCACTGAATGCTTTGCAGACGGTGTGCAAAATGTTAATTCTGATGATTTGTTCCTCAGGCAATTAGCGGAGGCCCTGTAGGGTCCACCAATAGATGTGATTAAGCCTCCTTAAGCTTTGGATAGTCTAACTGGCTGCATCTGAGAATTCCATTGTTTTTAAATCTCTTTTTCTGAAGAATTGCTATAAATAATTCTGCAGTAATGATTGATGTCCAGGAGAACCAAACACCTGATGATTTCCACTGTGTGCTACCAGTAGTAGCCATACGACAATTCTAAGCATCACGAGTTACAAATTTTTGCCCTTTACACCACCTGAGATATGATGAGTGAAAGAAAGGTAAAAATAGAACCCTATTGCAAGAGTTTTCGCATGGTTCTCAGCTCCTCTGACCATGCAAAGGTCAGTTTTTTTCTTGTGTCTGATCGCTGTTACCAGGATCTCAGGTTAGGATTCATTGAGACACAAGTAGTTCTCTGGCATGCAAAAGTATGTGTGCCTGAGACACTCTATTTGCTCCCCTACTTGGAAAGGAAATCTAACTGCAAGTGTGCCTGTGTGTTTTCCACCCACATTCAAGCCTAAAGCCAGAGTTCCCTGATAAAATACACACGTGGCCTTATATATTTGTTATCAAGCAAAAGTGATAGCTTTGTTTTTGATGTTGTGCAGGATCCTATTCTGATCTCTTGATTTCTGTGCATGAGAAAAGACAGGAACCATTTTAGACAGTTGTAAGTATTCTTGTCCATTTTTAAAGGCAGTGCAGAAGACTTTCATAATTTGTTCTGTGTCATATGATGCCAATAGGTCACGAGGAATAAGGACTTCATACTGGCCTTCTTTAAGGCAGTCAAGAAGACTTCTCTGATATGAGCTAAGAAGATCTTTGCGAGTCTACAAGGCATGAATATTGAATGTTTCATTCTCATGAGTAACTCTGTCCTCACGAGGTTTAAGCCTTTCATCAGTGTAGTGTTACTCATTCCAGAAATTCACAAAACTTATCCACATTACACCACAAAACCGGCAGCAGAATCAGCTTTCCATGATTTATATTCAAAAAGTTTGGAAAAGTCTATTTTCTTTTGCCAGAACATGCAAATGTTATTTTTCAGAACACAAGCGAAAACTCAAAGCAAGTGTATTTTTCACACCACTGGTAAAAAAACATTATTGTACTGTAGTAGCATCTGATAATGCGTCTCTTACCTTGATAATATATTTAATATTATATTCGGCCAAAAATTGACTGTTGGTGCAAAAGCTATTTTCAGCACTTGAAATCAAGGAGACTAAGAATATAATGACCAAGAAGATCATATTTTAAATGGGTTTCTTTTTGTACTCCTGTCTCTTAGGTGCTTCCAAAAAAATCAGAGCAGCCTATGGTGCCAATTCTTCACTCAGCGTCCAAGTTAGATGGGAAAACCCTACTCTAGAATTCTCCTAATTCAAGGCATATACCCATCATGTGTTCCTAAGTGCCAAGATTTCTGATTTTCACTCACATCTTGCCATATCAGTGAGCTGAACTTTTCACTGAATCATATTTCTCATCCATGCTCCTCAATACCGTGTTAAATACTTAACCCCAGAACACTGCGGGTTCATCCAGCTTCCAAATTCCAGCCTTAACCCAAGGATTGACTTTTAAAATGTTATTTTATTGCTCTAGTTACGTACATTCATTGCAATATAGACAATAAAATATTGCTAATAAAGAGCAATAGGCTAAAAACAACACTTGACTAGGCCCTAAAACACTAAAATACTTAATACAATAATACAAAACACCATCATAGGTCCAGCTTGAGAACAATTATTGAGCTTTTCAAGAAACTTTTGAACTTGGCTTCAATTATTCAAGAGTTTGGTTACCAGGTCAATAATTATCACTAAGAAACTTATTAACTGAGGATCACTTTCTTCAAAGCAAATTCTAACTGTTTCCTTGCATGTTCTAAGCCTGTGTTAAAAACTTGGGGCCTTATTTATGAGGAAGTCATGCAGTGCATTGCAGCAAGTCACCTTGCTACACTACACTGTGTGACAGGGAAAGGGCAAGAATGCACCATACATACAAAGTGGCTTTGCGTGGCTTCAAAAATCTGACTTCGAGGTTTGCATCATGCATATACCACATTGCATGGTGCAAACATGACACAATCCTCTCATAAATCTGTCCCAGGTTTCAGTAGTCATTTACCAATTTCATCAAGGACTGGACATAGACAAATGACATGCTCAAGAAATTCCTGGTGATAATTTCATAATCTGCAGTTTACAGATATAGTCTCTCCCTGTAAGAAAGTGGGCTATGGGTTGTTGAGGATGTGAATCCATCATAAGTAATAAGTCCACAACATTCTCTTTACTAAGAACTAAGCACCCCATTGTAGCACTTGACTCTCAGTTTAGCAAAGCAGAGAGGTCCAATGCCTACTAAGAGGAGGTGGTGTGGGCTAGTACCAAGTTCACTGGCACGCAACAACAATGGGTAGCTCTTGTTTGTTCCCGCTCATTAGGGCTCTCACTGCAGGCTCTCCAGATCAAGCAGATATTTTCCTCCTAAAATTCGGCCATCCCAAATTCTTTAAAAAAGTCAGGCTAAAGATTTTAGTGGGTGCATGTAAGATCTGGTACCAAGTAAGACTTTCCCTACAAATACATTATTATAGCTCCAATCTGGGACTCTCCTGGCACCTCAGCTTGCCTTCTTGATTCACTTGCAATTCCTCTGCGGGAGTGTAGTATTGATAGCTGGGGACAACTCATAGAGAATACCCAACTAATCTCATGGCAACATCTGCTGGAGATTTCTGAGGGCTCGTTTCCAAATTTAAATATTACCAATTAGCAAGCTGGGCAAACACCTAGAGAAAGGACAGTATTGGGAACCGGCACCTGGAGGCCAGGATACGCTCACGACCGCTTTGGCGGAAAGAAGCTGCCGAATGGTACTGGATGTAAATCCAGGCCATGGAAGAAGTGCAAGTTTTGCTGAAGGAGAGCTGGAGGAGGGAACTGCCAGACCAAGACCTCCAATTACTATGGCAAGTATCTATGTCTTGCATGTGGTCATATGTGAAGTCTGCACTACTCAGGAAGAACCATCTTCTTACTGTCCATAAGGCCTATTGGACGCCACTGAAACTCTCGAAGTTGGGAAGTCAGGAGGTGAAGAAGTGTCCCAAGTGTGGAGAAGACAATGCGAATGATGTCCACATGTTCTGGCAGTGCCCATCAAGCTAGATCTTTTGGCATAAGTGAGTAGACCCTTTCGGGAATCCTGGGTCAAGAGATCAAGGTGAGCCTGGCTTTGGTAATCTTTGGAGTGGTTCCAGGAGGAGAGGGTAATAGGGGTCTTCTCGACTGGTGGCACGCATATGCCCCTCCTCCGCCAGTGCCCATTCTCTCAGATCAGTTCTCCAGCTTGCTATCTGCGGCCACTGCTGCGCCAGCCAGTATATTGCTATCCGCCGCCTAGCTATTATGAGCCCCAGCACCAGGAACTGTCTACTCGTCTTTCGTTTAGGGTCCCGGGGAATTAGCCAGAGGAGACATGAGCTCGCCTCCATGGCAATCGTCCAGCCAGTTATTCTATGCAGGTCCTCTAGGACCTCCGTCCAGTACGTCTGAATTACTGGGCAGGTCCATACCATATTTGGAAAGTTCGCCTGAACATGGCGACATCTGGGGCATGTTGGATCCCTAGAGATATCGATGGCATGGAGCGATAGGTAGGCCATATGCACTATATTATACTGTATTTGTTTGAATCTGTTAGAGACCGATACCTTGCGTACACTCTCATGGATTTTCTCCCAGTCCCGCGGCGTAAGTTCCTGCGGACACACCTACTGCCATTTCTCTTCTACTTTTAAGGGTCCAGGTTTTTTATTCTCCCTCAGCACCCTATATGGATGGGTGACGATCTTCCGCCCTCCCGCCATTGCTATCATCGTAACCAGGATATGGGTGGGTTCTGGGGCCTCAGGGAATGAGGGCCATAGCTGCCGTGCTGTGGCCGCAATCTTGGCATATTGCAGAAATTGCCCGGGTCCCAAGTCAAAGGTAGCCACCGCCTCCTGATAGGTAATGAACCTGTTTTCCGGGTAAAGGTCAGATAACATTAGGCAGCCCCCGTCTTTCCACTTGTCAGTCGACATAACCCGCTCAATTTGAGCGAAGGGCGGCAGAAGCCAGAGATCGGCCTCCGGGACGAACAGCCATTCCCGGACAAGTCTCTTAATCACACGATTCCAGACACTAGTCAGACAAGTGGAGGACACGGCTCCCGAGACCCGCCTGCCCGCCAAAGGAGTGCCCCCAACTGCCGTCCACCACACGTGTCCGCCAGTAGGGCCCTCTCCCAGGAACGGTCAGTGTCCAGCCATGCTATAGCATGCTGCAATTGCGATGCACAAAGTTCTAAGTCTGGAATTTCTAAACCTCCTTTGCCCCTCTTGCGTTTCATGACCGCCAGACTGACCCGGCACCGCTTCCCGTTCCATAGCAGCTGTATAAGCAGTGCGTCTATTTCCTGAAATATCCGATGGGGGAGTTCAAAGAAGGAGCCCTGCATCGTAAAGAGGCATCTAGGCAAAACTACCATTTTTATCAAGGCAATCTTCCCCATCAGCGAGAGCTTGAGTGTGTTCCAGAAGGTAATACAGCCCTGAAGACCCCTAATAATCCGCCCCATGTTATGGTGATAGAAGACGTCCCTGTCTCTGGCTATCCATATCCCGAGGTATCGGAGTGTATCCGGTACCCAGGGGAGCCCCATCTCAGGGGGCTGGGCGTCATCCCTTTCGTCTGGCGGCCTGATCGTGTATAGTTGTGATTTCAATGTATTAATGTGAAGTCCGGAGGCCCCCGTAAATTGCTCCAAAACCGCAAATAGCATCACCATGGACTGGGTCGGTTGGCGCAGGTACACCAGTGCATCGTCAGCATACAATGACACAATATGTTCCGTTCCCACCACTCGGATTCTCTGTCCCTGAATTACCCTACGGAGATGACAAGCCAACGGCTCCATTGCCAGGGCAAACAACAATGGGGAGAGCGGGCACCCCTGTCGCGTCCCCCTTTCTATTGTGATTGTATCCGACACGTATCTGCCCGTACGGACCCTTGCCAGCGGATGAGCATATAGTAATTTCACCCAGTTCATGAAGCCCTCCCCCAATCCCATCTTTAGAAGCACCTGCCACAAGTATTCCCAACGGATTGAGTCAAACGCTTGTTCGATATCAAGGAATACTAGGGTACTCTGATGGGCCGTACCCTCCATCGATTGCATAATGTGAGCGAGACGACGGATATTCCTCAGCGCATTCCTGCCAGGCATAAAACCGGACTGGTCATCATGAACCAGCTGCCTAAGATACGGAAGGAGCCTGCCAGCCAGCACGTGGTTGAGAATTTTAAGATCCACATTCAACATCGAGATTGGCCGATACGAACTGGGGAGCGTGGGGTACTTCCCTGGTTTGGGTATCGTAACGGTCAGTGCTTCATGCATGGAGTCTGGGAGCAAGCCAATCTTGCCTGCTTCCACCATGATTTCCAGGAGTTTAGGGATAAAGACCCTCCCATACTCCTTATAGAGCTCAGCCGCCAGGCCATCCATCCCAGGGGACTACAAGGTAGTTCCAGTTCGGCAAGTAGGTCTCCATCACCTGAGGCACCGTGGGCGGCCTGGGCTCTGAGTATATCTTTTGTAGATGGGTGGCGAAGGCACTGTTGATCTCGTGTTGTGTATATACTAATTGGCCCTGCTCCGTTTTGATCGATAAAATCGGGAGAGGCTGCGTCTCCATCCTAATCAGGCGCGCCAATAGGCGTCTCGCTTTATCCCCCTCTGTGTACCAGCGACGTCTACTCGTGGTTCTATTGTATTTGCCCAGAGAGTCCCAAATGTCCCCAATCTTCCGTCATAGTTCTGCCCACTTTGCCGGCCCTTCCTCAGCAGTGGGAAGCTCTATTTCTAGAACAGCCAAGCTCTCCTCTCGTTGACGTAAATCCCTTTCCAACACTCTCCTCACCCCCACCTCCATGGACGTACACACCCCCGTAGCATCACCTTCATCGCATCCCATTCGAGTGCCCTAGTGGCAATCGTACCCCAATTCTGATCGAAATAGTCGTTTAACCCCTTCGTTATCGCATCTTCGTATGACGGGTTCGTCTAGGCTCCAGTGTTCAGTCTCCACAGCGGTACTTTAGATCGTGGCCGGCCTATAGTGTACGATATCATCAGGGGGGAGTGGTCGGACTAATAGCGGGCCAGATACTGCATCTCCTCTATCCTGCGAGTCGATGTCACCTGGATAAAAAAATAATCAAGTCTACTGTTTGTGTTGGCAGCAGGTGTGTGGCACGAGTACACGCGCCCGCGGGGATTGCGTCTAACATGCGGTAGCTGTGAAGCATCTGGCGTATGGCCTCTCTCGCTTTTGGTTTGGCGTCTGGTCTGGGGGGGTGTCTGTCCATCTCTCCGTCCAGGGCACAATTAAAGTCTCCTGCGGTAATCAGCTCTACCTCTGGATCCAGATCTAACTGACCCAGGATCCGTCCCAGAAACTCTCCATCATCACTATTTGGGGCGTATATATTTACCAGGCTTATGTGTCGTCCATCTAATGTCCCCGTAAGCACCACGAACCTCCCATCAGGATCTAGTGTAGTGTTCACCGCCTTGAAAGGGACTCCAGGCGCTATCCATATAAGTGCTCCTCTAGCGAACCCCAAATAGGAAGTTGCAATAAACGTGCCTCTCCATCTGCGTTGGACGTATTTAAGGCAGTTTCCCCACAAGTGTCTCCTGAAGAAATGCTATACTTATCCTGTATCTTCTTAGATAGGTCGCCACCCTCACGTGTTTGACCATGTTATTAAGCCCCCTTACATTCCACGTCATGAATTTATATTTCTGATTATCGCCTACCATGAGTGTGGCATCTCTATATAGCCAAACTGTCTGGCACCGCGGGTCCCCGCCCGACCAATGGTCTAGCGAGGCCACCCCGGTGCACCACAGTTGGAGTGCCTAAAACTGTAGAGTAGCAAACAATGATGGGGTAGGCCCTAATCAGTAAGGCTGAGCCAATAAAACGACAAACCAATCAAAATGTCAATACTGATTCTTACTTATCAGAATTAATCAACCGTGGCGTCTGAACATTTATCACTGACGACCAAATCTATTTAATAGTTTTAGTTTTATTTAAATCATTTATTCTTTTTTTATTTATTTGTTTTCAATAAATCTTTATGGAGACATCTTTTGTACAAATGTATACACTTACATCAAAAACCACACCCAAATTTCATAATAACAAAACAGAAATGGAAAAATTATTTGACCGCTCTCACATTCATACTACTTCAGACACCCACACTCTTACTGACACCTTGGTGACATCCCAAACATACGTGACACACACATACCTTGGTCTACCTATCATTTTATGACTTTAAAATGACCAAAGGTTTCTACCAAACAAACTGCACTTTTGGAAAATCAATAATGTGCATTTAACGCAAAGTTGGCAAATTGCTTTTTCAATTTAAACACTATTTAGTGAAATGCACAGAACAACACAATCACTATAATGTTTGTTCGGAGATAAACAACACCAGGTCTACGCGTTTCGAACCCTCTTCAATTTGTGGGTTCTCCTCAGGACCAAACAACACTATAAAGGAAAAACAAATAACAAACTTATTTGTGGGTTCTATTAAAAACCAAAATTCCAACCATGAACGCCAGCATTCCCAGAATAAGTCTTACCAATTTGACATGTCACAAGATCTTATAATATCCACAGCAGACAGCCGAAGTGTTTTTTTTCTACAAAATGACATCAAAAATAATAACATCGACTTTAATATGGCCATGACGTATAGACACAACACAAAACTGTCAATGTCGATTATGAATCATTCGGTGTGGTTGAATGACACTGGGGGGTATATACGAAAAAATCTTATTTGCTCTCAAATTGAAAGGATTCTGCAGACAAAAATTAAATAGATTTGGTCGTCAGTGATAAATGTTCAGACGCCACGGTTGATTAATTCTTATAAGTAAGAATCAGTATTGGTATTTGATTGGTTTGTCGCAAAACTGTAGAGTGGCGGAATGGTGCCCACCCCTTCCAGAACTCCTCCGCCTCAATCCATCGTCCCTGGAGCTCGGGCCCCCTTCAAGTAGGAGCCCCAAGGCCAAGTTCAGACCCATCTGGGCCATGTCTCGTACTTACAGTTTCGGTGACCATTTACCCCCATAATTCAGATCGTTAGCTGGCCTGCAAAGGTCTCATGACTCCTCATCTGCTGGGCTGGCAGCCCCCCCTGCCTTGACTGCGTCTCCTGCACCAGACACAATGGGGAAAATTGATTCTGCGTCGGGATCGCCTCCCTCTCCGTTAGTAGGGTGCCATCCGGCCCTACCATGATACGACCGCCGTCCGATAGGTCCCGTTGTCTGAGTCGCTGTTCTCCAGTAGAGCTCTGCCGATTTCTTTGCCGTCTGCTCCTCCCCTTCTGTTCCTGCCATCCGTGGTTGTGGTCCTGTCCAGCCAGGCCCAACGAGTCCATCCATTCCGCCACCTCCTGCAGAGTACCAAAGAAATGGATCCTGTCCTCATATTGTACGCGGAGCCGGGCTGGAAACATTAGGCTGTATTTGATATGGAGGTCCCGCAGTCGTCGCTTGACGCCTAGGAAGTCGTTTCTCAGGTCTTGTACCTTTTTGGTGTAGTCAGGGTAGATGTGAACGGCCTGATTTTCGAACTTGGGTGGCAGCCGCGGTCCGTGGAGGGAGTTCCGTGGGGCGGAAAGCGGGGCGGGGAGGGGCAGGGTGGGGGGTACTAAAAACCCGAATATGGGTAATTGAAGGTAAGTAAACAATTAAATACATAAAACGAATTTCGTTGCGCGCGCTGCATCGCATTTTGCGATGCAGGGCGCGCTACGAAATTCGTTTTATTTATTTAATTGTTTACTTACCTCCAATTATCCATATTCCGGTTTTTAGTACACCCCACCCTGCCCCTCCCCCGCCCTGCCTTTCCGCCCCACGGAACTCCCTCCACGGACCGCGGCTGTTGGGTGGACCATTGGTGCGAATAAATTGGAGGATCGTGTCCCGGTCTCTGAAGTTAAACAAACGTGCGATCATCGCTCTAGGTGGGGCTCCTGGTTTAGGTAGGGGTCCGAGGGTGCGGTGGGCCCTTTCTATCACAAACATCTTAGAGAGCCTAAGGTTTGGGAGTGCAGAGCCAATCCATTTCTCCAGAAACAGGTCCGCTGCCGGCCCTTCCGATTTTTCTGGAATGCCCAAAAAGCGGAGGTTGTTCCTCCTCGATCGCCCCTCAGCGTCGTCTGCCCTATCTTCCAGCCGGGCTGTGTGCTCCTGGAGCGCAGAAACTGTTGCATGCAGTTGTTGGACTTCGGTATGTAGTGTGCTCAGGTCCCCCTCCGTGGTGGTAACTCTGTCTACCACTCTCCGTAAATCTAGGCGCAGATGGTTGATGTCCATGGCCATCCTGTCCATTTTTGACTCCAGTGCCGTTCGTGATTCCCTTATGGCCGCCAGAATGTCAGGCGTGTCACGGGCCGCTGAACCATGATGAGGCGTCTGTTCCTGATCAGGTCTAATGCGGTCAGCAGAGGTCGGGCCCTGTACTGTGTACTGCATGATTTTGTTGGACTGGGCGCCTCTGAGGGTTCTATCTCTCCCCATAGCCGGTGTGAAGGTTGCAGGGTTATCTCTAGGGTCTTCTCCCTCGCTTGCCAGGGATGCCAGCACCGGCACGATGTTCACCCGGAACCCGGGGATAGTTGCACCCTTGTCCTGTGTCATCCCCGGGTTGGGACACTCCGTCACAGAGGGCCACCAGCTGCTCCCCCGACTCTCCCCCTGTTCTGGGCCTCCCACCAGATCTTCAGACGGGCTCTTCAGGTCCACGTCCGGTCAGTGCCCCCACCGCACCTCAAAGCGATTTTTCCAGCCGCCGCCTACCGCCTCAGGGCGCGCGGCCCACTGTCACAGCCAATGTCTCCTCACGGGTGGGAAGGGGGCAGACTCACCATCAGAACCGGGTCCCCAGTCCCCCCATCCAGATGTCCGCCAGGCAATGCTATGGTCTCCCAGTGACTGGGGTAGGCGTCCGTAGCAGGCCTTACCAGTCAGATGCGGCCCAAATTGCACCGCTGCCAAGCTTCAAGCATGCATACCGGTCGGGGGTTCCGCTGATGTATGCCCCCTCGATCCCACTGTCGCATAACCCGTTGCTGCCGTGTTTGGCGGACGGAGTGGTGGGGTGCCTTGGCGAGAAACTACACCTTCGCACTTTTGCAGATCTCTTCCCTGATGGCCGGTTCCTATCCCCCCCGGTGCCTGTGGAGGGCGAGACGGTACCCATCTCCGAACTCTTTATGTATCATAAATTGAGAGCGGCTTGCCGGAAATTGAGTGGGGATTTCCCTGCTGCACCGCCGACCTTTACAGCTTTGGAGGTGGTGGTAAGTTCCCCGTCCCCCCGTAAATTGGTCACTCGTATATATCGCCAAGTGCAAACCATGGCGCCGGTGGCAACGCCTAAGTCTCTGCAATATTGGAACGAAGAGCTTCAACCCGCGATCTCTGAGGAGCAGTGGGACTTTTGTTGCGGGCAGCTTACCGAGCTTTCGCCCAACTATAGGTTGCATCTGATTCACTTTAAATACCTGCACAGGTTCTACAGGACCCCTATCAGCCTGCGAAAAATGGGGCTTCGCGAGACAGATGATTGCTGGATGTGAGGGCAGGCCTCGGCCTCTTTTCTGCACATTGCGTGGTCATGTCCGGAGTTGGAGAGTTATTGGACTCAGGTGTTTCACTCGACGAACCAGATATTGGGTCGCTCGAGCGCCCTGTCCCCTATGTTCGGGATAGTGGGATACGTCAGAGATACCCCGCCGAAATCACGTAAGCTGCATGCGCTGCTCCTTCTGTTCGCTAAGCGTCAAGTTGCGATGCATTGGGGTAGACGCAGGGTGCCCACTGTGAAGGGCTGGTTGGCCGATGTAACATATGGATACACGCAGCTTAGCACGTTTGGGGAGTTGCTGCCTACTGCATCGCATCCCCGGGATGTTTGGGATCCATTTGTGTCTTGGGTCCGAGAACGACAAACCTTGGAGTCTGAAGAGGGAGGTTGACTGTCTGACCTCGCTGGGGCGGGGCTGCATTGTGGGAGTGGTGTCCTGAACAAGTTGATCCATTATTTCCCCCCTCGACCTTGTGTGGCGCTTCTGACACTAGCATGATTCTGTGAAGTGGCTGTGCGGTCCTGTGTGTTTGCTGTTTGTGGGCGCTGGTACCTCATTTATTGACCCCTGGATCTCCTACATTCCGTGCCATTGTCTGTCCTGCCTGATTTGCTATTGACATGTGGACTGCTGCCTTCTTCTCTCTCCTATGTATGGTACCCAGAAGCATACTGAATATGTTTGCATTATGATGTAACTGGCAGGTTATGTTGGTTGTTCTTTGGTTATAAACATTGCAAAATGTTCAATAAAAAAAGCAAAAAAAAAAAAGCATGCATACCGGTGGGGGCCCCAGTCACTTGTAGGATCTCCAGTTTCGTGTTTGTCTCCCCCACAGTCCGGCTCGGCCTCCAGTGAGCCTTTACAAGGTGAGACAGGCCAGGGCCGCCATCCCGAAGCGCCGCATTCCACCGGGGTCCAAGGCAATTGTCACCAGGCCGCTGCCCCGTTCCCTAAGCGTCCGCTCCACAGTGTTGAGCCCCCGCCTTCCCCAGCGCCAGGATCTGTCATGCCCACAGGGGGCCGAGAGGGCCGGGTGCACAGCCGCGCTGCCCCGGGCTCGTGTTGAGCCGACACCCGGGCCACCGACGTCCCCCTCAGCCAGGTGGTCCGTCTCAGTTCTCAATCCACCGGGTCCGCCGCTGCCTCCCCCAGTCTCGACAGCACAGGGCGAGGCCTCGGAGACGTCCCGGGCCTGAGCCCTCTCTCCCTCGGCACTCCGGAGCAGTTTATCGGGACCCGCTGTTTCCTGGGTCAGGCCGGGGCCGCCATTTTGTCAGGTAGGACTCCAGGAGGATAGAAGTTGGTTTCTCCGGCCGCGGGTCTATTTCACTCGCTCCGATCGGGATCCTCAGAGCAGGGGGGCATTCCGATCTCAGATGCCATAAAAAGTGGGCACCATTCCGCCAGGATTATGAAGGATTCCGTCTGGTGGGGCAGGAGCTACACCAGTGCATGTCTAGCCGGCCATGTTGTCAGGCCACGCCCCATGGTGATCGAGTCCTGGTTTAAGTCACATGTTATTGACTTAAGCTCCTGAACTTTCTTAACGCTCCCTCTTTTTTGCCTCTCCGCCTCCTCTTTTCCTTTCTTGTCTTTGGTGTAAAAACTATCGGTCCAATGATTAGCGGTATGCTATACAGGTTGCATGGGCGGGGTACTTCTGCTCCCATCCATTATTTCCGTGGTCATCTATTGCACCTGTACAGAGGAGGCAGATCCTTTGACTGGGCAGGATGCTTCTTTAGACCCGGGATGTTTTACATTCCTCCTTGCAACAGTCGGCTAGATCTTTCTGACATCCCAGCATAAGTTGATTAATGAGGACTTAAAAAAAAAATTCAATGGCGCTGGCATATAATGTTAAAATACATTATACGACAAGCAGGGTGCATGAGAGGTGCTAAATGGGCAATGGAAAGGGAGGCAAAAGTGGATTGGTAGGGGTACTAAGTGAGAGAAAACATTAGTTTGTAAAATACCCAACATTGTAGAAGACTTTCAAAACAGAGAGGGAAAAGTGTGTATTAATTTTTGTCTGTGTGTATGTAAAAATTCCTGTTGAAATGCAACAGATACCTCACCATACCCGACTGGAAGCACCTGCACCCAACTATTTTGCAGAATTTTTGTTTATTAAGGGGTGTACCCCAAACACCCCCCTTGAATCTATGCCCCTGAATGAAACTGGATTCTGTTATCAAAAAGACCAGCCTACGGCCTTTGTTAGGTGTCACCACATTGATAAAAGTAGAAACAGTTTATAATCAACCATTGCAACACCAGTGAATTCAATGTGGGTGGTACCATCTTTCAATACCATGTATTAGAACATATACCCCTTTAGTGTCAATAACATAATTGTCAATAACACCTCATAAATTCACTTCAGTGCATGCAGGAACCTTTCTTTTAATTTTCTGCCACTTCAGTTTTAGGATCAATCAACAGGAATCCCACAATCCAAAACATTTAAAAACTTCTCTCGGGGGCATTAATGTTACCCTCTGGGTAACATAAAACTAGAGGCAGGCGTAACTGGTGGAGTTTAATTCCACAGAATTGCAATAAAATTCCATGATAATCTACAGAATTCCGTGAATTCTGTTTTGAGGGTTTCGTTAGTGTCCCCGTAACACACTAGTGTGGAGGTACTGATTTAACATGCATAAATTATAACTTCTAGAATGGAGATACAGAGAAATACTACTCATGGACTCTGAGTCCTGCTTTGGAAAGACTGTACCCCTCTTCTGTTAAACTGGTTTTTACTAAAAAGAGATATAATGATAATGCCCTAAATTATATGACTCTGTTATATGAGCTAGGAGAATAAAGGCTTTGCACCCTCTCTTTTGTTCCAGTCATCCACTCGGGTTATTATTATTATAATATATTTTTTGTAAAGCGCAGCTATCAGTTAATGGGCATCTTGGCGCTAGTAACTATCAGTGGATAATTAGAGATTCATCTTATTGTTAGTTCTAGTTGGTGAGTCATTCCAGATATCCATCTATTTCCAGGGATAGAGCCAGGTTTTCAGTTTCTTTCTGCAACTCAATAGTGTTGGTTCTTAGGGAGGGTAGGAGTTTGTTCCAGAGTTGAGCAGTCTGAACCTGGAAGGTTCTGCTTCCATATTGCAGTTTTTTTTAAAGGAGGCGTAGATAGGAGGCCAGCTTGGGAGGATCTTAAGGTTTGTGCTCGTATATATGGTTTAATTATTTGTTGAAGCGCTTGAGGTCCATTGTTATTTGTAACCCTATGTGTGATGCATAAGGCTTTAAAAATTCCCCATTTCCTTAACTGGTAGCCAGTGCAGTTTGTTTATGGTTTCTGTAGGAAAGTTCCTTCTTCCCTTGTTTAGTGCTAGTTTGGCTGCAAGTACTTGGGCCATATGGAGCTGTTTGAATAGGTATTCATTAACAGAGAGTTACAATAGTACAGTCTGCTTAGTATTGAAGCTTGCATCACAAGTTTCCTGTAGGGTTGAGGGAGCCGAGGGACTATTCCTTTTCAGATTCCTTAGTAGTCTGTGGCATACCCCAACTGTTTTGTTAACATTGAATTCCATTGAGAGTTCATTGCCAATATGAATACCCAGGTTCTGTGCTGGGGTCATTGTATCCAAGTCTGAGTTGTTTGCCCATGGCCAGAAGTTGCTTGGGAGTTGCTGTTGTATATTTGACAAAAACCAAGGGAAATGATGGACGGAGTGTTGAACATTGCAAGCACTCACCCCCAGTCAACTGATCTGGGTTTTAATCCATCACCGTTCTTTAGCCCACTCTGCCACCCCAGTTCAGACATGGCCATATGCGAATCAGTCTGACCCTGTGCCTCATGGGAACAGTCCAGCCCGAACTGCCAAGCCATGTCTTCCCTGGACCGGAAACAAGCTTCCTAGGACCAGTTTCTGGCATTTCAGCCGTCTTCAGCCAGGCTTACTTGAATCCAGTGGCAAAGTGAGCAAGGGACTCACGTCTGAGCATACCCTGCCAACTTATGGCGAACAAAGCAAAAACCTAGGGAATGATGGACGGAGTGTTGAACATTGCAAGCACTCACCCCCAGTCAACTGATCTGTGTGTGTCTTTTGCTTTCTCGCCCTAAGTGTGCCAGGTATGCTCAGACGTGAGTCCTGGGCTCACTGTGCCACTGGAATCAAGCTATCCTGGCTGAAGAGGGGTGAAACCCCGAAACCGGTCCTAGGATGCTTGTTTCCGGTCCAGGGAGGACCTGGCTTGGCAGTTCGGGCTTGACTGTTTCCATGAGGCACAGGGTCAAGACTGATTTGCATATAGCCAGGTCTAAACTGGGGTGGCATGGTGAGCAAAAGAATGATGGATTTAACCCAGATCTCTTGACTGGGGGTGAATGTTTTGATTTGTTCTGCATTCCGTCCATCAATTGTGTGTCTGTTGTATATTTGACAGCGCACAACACAGGAATTCCGTTTTTTCCCTGTTGAATTTTAGCATGTTGCAGGGATGTGGAATTCCTATAGCCTGACGCCCGGGACATATTGTTTGGGGTCAAGGGCAACACGTGTCCATGTGTTAATGCTGTTCAAACTTGTATTCATGGTTCAGTAATGCATCCAGCACTACTTCCAGTGGTTCCAGTATAAAAATGTATACACATGTTTTCAATGATTAGCAATATGAGGCTATGTATAATGCTCCCAGGATGCTCTCTGACTAGATGCAAATATCTGCAGAACCTTGAAAGCAAAATTGATTCTTTGCTTTCAAAATAAAATGTTCACAAAAAAATGCAAAAACATTTTGCTTAACTACTGTAACATTTTAGGTGCCATTTCTTTGTAGCATCATTTGGTAAAATGTGTTGAGGTATGCTAGTATTTCCCCAAAATTTTCATAATGGAAAATCGGAGTAACAATCTTTAATAAGATTATGGGAAACATAAAAATAAACAAGCATTGGTAAGGCCAGTGGGTCGGAAATTGTTGGTCAGCTATTTGGTTTTGTCAATGCGTAGCTTGTTTTGGCATGGTTTTTGTACAACCTTACTGGTGTGCGAGCTGCATGGCTCTCAGTATTATAACAAACATTGGCAAAAGCAAAAAATAGTTTTTGGTCTCAAAAAGCACACATTGCCTCAGTAGTTCCTGGCCCTGAACAAAACAAATGTGTGTCGATATGATCCTTGTTAAAAAAACAGAATGCTTTCACTCACAGTGAAGCTAGCCAATAGAACGAGAGAGAGACAGAATTTTAATAAACACAAAAGGTCATGGTTAACGCCAGACCAATTAGGGGCCCAATTGTTAAATAAAGTCTCAAAATTGCAGGTATACGGATTTCGTGAAATTACAAGACTTTACTGAAGTAGGTCTAGAAATAAGCATTCCTAGCAAATATTTGTGAACTGCCTTTTAGCGTGAGCAAATACGCAGATGTAGATTTGCTTTTGTGAAAATCTGAGTGTTTGCAAGTTCACTTTCCCTCTAACCACTTTTTTCCCAACCCTGGAATAAGTTTTATGTTTGCCATTGTCAGGAGTACATTTCCAACCTTTCTCAGTTTGGGAAAAGACTAGAGAAGAGTTGGTGAAAACCCTTAAATCATGCACTTAGTAGGTTTGCACAGATTCAAAAGGGCATTCCAACCATGGAACTGTTGCTTACCATTACCTTCAGCCCCAGTATGTAGACCTGCGGAAATGTGGCACTATAAGGAAATTGCTAGTATTCAAACCCTACAATGGATGGAGCCCTGACACAATCAGAGAGGCTATTTCAGAGCTCTTCTATAATGAGATGGCTGCCATAATTTGTCGCCACATTACATGGCACAAAAGTGACAAGTGGATTTTGTTATAGGACAAGTAGATTTATGAAGCAACCTGTCCCATGAACAAGTAGATATTTTATGAAATTGCACACTCCTGATGTTGTCATCCAACCATTCGCTCATCTGTGTAAGACAGGTGTGGAGATTATTCGGTTGGGTAGGATCAGATTTGTCCAGGAATATATTTTTAGTTGTGCGTCGTCTGCGTCGTTTACCCGTGATATTCCAAACTGTTTTATCAAGGTTAATAGTGGTCTTAAATATATAATGAACAGTATGGTGCTTAGGGCAGAGTCCTGGGGGACCCCATGCTCAATTTCTTTATAGTTTCATGTAAACGGTGGGAGGGAAAATTGCCTGTAGTCAATTTGCCAGGTAGGACTTCAGCCAGTTTAGCATATTACCTCTTACACCTGTCTCTTTCAAGCGTGTGAGCAGGGTTTGGTAGTTGACAGTGTTGAATGCAGCTGATAGATCAAGCAAGATCAGTACTGTAGTTCGACCACTGTCAACTCGCATTCTTATTTTATTCATGGCCATAACCAGTGCAGAGCCTGTTCCGTGGCCAGGCCTAATGCCCATTTGTTCTGGTTTTAATAAATTGTTATCTTTAAGGAAGTTAGCTAGAGACTTACTAAGGTATTTTTCAAGTATCTTGATTGGGAAGGGGAGCCTTGAAATAGGGCGGTAGTTTCTTGGATCTTGGCTATCTGCCAGTGGTTTCTTCAAGAGAGGAGTTACCAGTGCCTTCTTCCTGGCTGCTGGAACCACCCTGGGGCTGAGCGATTGATCGCAAATTCGTCGAAGAGTGGGGAATAGTCTGTTCTCTCTTATTAGCAGAAGGCTGCATTTGTATACACCGGTCCCCTTTTGAGGAACTATTTAAGTGCAGTTAACGTACCTGATGGCACAGCAATCTCCATGTCTCTTTTGAAATACTCACACACATTGGCAAGTTTCTCAGATCACTAGGGGGGCATATTAGCAAGGGCTTGCGATATAATTATCACCGCTTTAGCATCCGTTTTCGGGCGATAAGCGACGATAATTATATCGCAATATCATCTAGGACACGCTAGCGCATGTTTCTTTGATGTAGAGCCCGTTTTTTCACAGTCTCGCCTCGCATCGCTAATGAGATGCAAAGAAGGTGTGGCTGTGAAAACAACACATGAAAATATCACGAAGGCAGCTTCGCGATATTAACAAGGAGGTGCAGCGCTACAAAAAAATCGCGCTACCTCGGCCTTAACGCTGGAATTTAAGGTCTGTTAAATTCCAGACTAAGGCATACTAATAATGGTAGGTGGATTATGCTGATACGACCTCAGAGTCGTATCAGCAATGTTATCGCTGTTTTCTATAGAACATCGCTGGAAAACCAGCATCGCATGGTAAACACCGCTATCGCTGATATATTCCATTGCGCTATGTATTGTTAATATAGCGCTATAATGGCGATAATTTTCAGCGATAGCCGGCGATAATATTTCTACCACTATGTGGGGCCAGCGAAAATTATTGCTGGCCCCTGTTAATATGCCCCCCTGTTCCTTACCTACCATCCAGTGGGGTTGTCATACTGAAAATATGAAAGCAAGGCAAGATTCTGAGAGAGAGTCCAATAACAAACCTGAAAAGCACAGTCATTAAAATGAGGTGAGCTACTGGCAACATGAAGTTTGTATCTGTAGGCAGACCTATGAGAGTACCACTTAGCCTGACTCTGTCCTTCCTCTGCTGAGGCATTATAAGCAAAGAGGCAGAATTTATGAAGAGAGGGAGTATAGTGCAGAGGACAGCTGATCTGCAACAAATCTATTGTTCTACCAGCAGGGGCTCATTTCTGGACACTAAAACAAATTGATAAATACCTTTGTTCTGGATGTAAATAACACCGCTTCCTTTTTCTCTTTCTCAAACCCCTCAATTGCACCATAACCCATTAGTGAAACCTTCATTCTCAAAAGTGGCTGCTGCAAAAAAGGTATTCAATCTCAGCAGTAGCCCTTTGTAAATGCATGAGGAGGGAAGAATCTTGTCTCTCTCTCAGCTGTTGGGCATGCCCCAAATTATATGTAAACGTGGAGTGTCAAGCGTCTTTATATTTCATTTAAAAAGGTTTATTGTGACGAAATATTAATTAAGAATCTCAGCTTCAATGACACTAAATTTGAAGGGTAGTTGAGGAACCAATCCATCAAATTATGAATAATTTAAAATTTTCAAATGCAGGATTGGTTTAATCTCTACAAATCACCATTTAATAAGCTGAGCAAAAACATGTTTCAAAATAATTAGGCGCTTCATCAAGGTTTAAATAGAAGAAGAAAAAATCAATTTTGCGGTAAACTTTATGACTTCTTATTTATGCAAGTAGCCCAATATTTGTTGACAACCAATAATTGATTTTCTAATCAAATGAACATGTGGAAAATCAGAAAAGAAACAGTAGGATGCATTCATCTGATTGAATTTAGATGGCGTGCCATGTTTTACTGATGTATTTAAATCTTGCCTGCCCTCTCCATCCCTTTGTAGCATTGCCTATTTAAAAGTACAGAACCTTCCTTTACTGTGCCATCCTTGACTTTTTTTCATTACCGTCAGTTGATTACATCATTATTTGAGAAGTCTCATCTTCTATTTGTTTTTAAAGCAGACCTTCCCCTTGTTGTATGTGCAGCATTCAGATACCCACGAGGCAAGTGCACGTTAAAAGAACACATAAATACAAATACATTATTTAAGTTTTGTCATTTGCCCATCAATCCATGGATGAGAACTTGATTAAAGATCCAAAAGAAAATCTAACTATGCATTCTTTTAGTTAATTAAGGTTATTGATAAAGTGCAGACCTAACCAGGAAGTGCAGAGGAGCATTATACATAGCAACAAATGTTTCTCACGTGTTGATGCATGTAATTATTGAGCATTTACACTATCTCTTATATGATGGTGAGGATGAGATAAAGGCCGACTGGGTTACAGGATCTAGATAACAGTAGTTTTACATGAATGTAGGGGTAAGCAGCCGTGGGGGAGCAGTGCAGTTCTTGGGTGGGAGGAAGATAGCAAAACAGCAGATCTTCAATTCACTTTTGGAGCAAGCCTGAGGCACGACTCCACAGGTTAGGGCCATATGTAGACATGGTCTGTCTCGTTGTTGCTTTGTAATACTTTTGATTAGTAAGACTGATCTTGTAGAAGGTGCACGTTATGTGGGGTGCCATTGGAGATATTGCATTTCGTGTTGTAGGGGCAGAATATGTGTGTTTTTAACAGCATTTAAGATCAGACAAGTTTTAAAGTGGATTTATGGTTGAAATTAAAAACCTCTGATGTTGGTCCCTATGCATAAAAACCATCTGCACACTCATTGTCAATTTCAGCTTATCTAACCAGATACCCGAGGAAGGCACTTCTGGTGATTGCTCATTTTGTGCTATTAGCGTACATGCAATTAAAGAACACAAACAAATCAAATTCTTCTTACTACTATTGTGGCTGTCCCTTTCCTCATAAGTATCCCAACAAAGTGACACATGGATCTAGCAGTCTGCAAATTTCACTAATTGGGTGAAGATACATCACCAAAACCCTAATTCACGAAAGACCATATTGTTTGCAGCTAGTCCCCTGCTTCTGTGGGACACTGAAGATCTGTGTCGGAGTATATAATAGAAAATTAACTTACGCGGTGTATAATACAGTTGATCTGCAAAGTAATACTGAATTTTTCCCTTTTTGGAGTTTAATAAAAAGCTTGTGTATCACACTAAATATTTACAGTCAGTCCACATCTGAAAATACCATTCCATGAGCGCAAATAGTTGTGCATATACTCCGGTTACCTGCCCATTCTTTAGAGGCAGACAACATGTGGTCTGATATATTGAGGAAATGGTCCCATAAACTAAGTCCATCATACCCGTTAACAGGAAAGGTACAGTCACAGATTTACAGAACTAGTTTATCTATCTTACTGAGAGCAAATACAATATTCAGCTCATACTAAAAGGCACTACGCAAACAAATGATGGACAAAATGCTGAATGAATCATACATTCACCCCCAGTCAAGAGATCTGGGTTAAATCCATTGTTCTTTTGCAGAGTCAAGCTATCCTGGCTGATGAGGGCTGAAAGCCCGAAACCGGTCCTAGAATGCTTGTTTCCAGTCCAGGGAGGGCCTGGCCTGGCAGTTCGGCCTGGACTGTTCCCATTGGGCGCAGGGTCAAGACTGATTTGCATATGGCTTGGTCCAAACTGGAATGGCATGGTGAACAAAAAAACGATGGATTTAGGCCCAGATCTCTGTACTGGGGTGAATGTACGACATTGTTCTGCATTCTGTCCATCAGTTGTTGTTTTTGCATACTAAAAGCAGTCATACTATTATTGCCCTTTTGACTGTATTTCCATCCCACAACATTCAGTTATATAGTTGATTCCTACATTCTGAAGCTCAATGATGTTTTTTATTTCCTACACAGATGCAAAATGTAAGATAAGATTCAAGAAGTAAATATGTACTAACTTCATGCAAAATTAAAGCAAAGCATTTCCTATTTTGCCTGACCATGGTAGACAGTAATACCAAAGTTGCTGTGTTGTGTAATAGGGACTGTAGATAGCAGATCAGTGTCATAACTACAAAGATTTGCAGCTGCTGCTTCATTTCCAAGTGCTTGTGCACTTTCTTGCTCCCTAGCGCCATGCACACACCTTTGCATCCTAGTGCAACAAACCCTACATGAGTCTACCATACGTTTTAAGTGGAAGGGAACCCTTCCTGTACACAATACTATGCTTAGAGTTACTTTTAAACTTTTCCTAATGTTGTATGTGTGTTGTACAGTACAATTACACTAAATTGCACCAAATTAGAAACGTTTGGAGAAAATACTACTTTTCCCCTTCTTTGCACCTGCCTCAAGGAAGTGTTATATTTGGGTGCAAAGCCTTGTTTACCAATGTTAGTAAATAGGGCTTTGCATCTAAATCTATCGCTGGTTGCCTGAGAAAAATACCCAGGCACCACCCATGGAACGCTCCCCTGAAGCAAAGTCAAGCAAAGTATCACAGAGCGTTGAAGCACTGGCTTGCATTACTTTTAGGCAACTTTCCAGTGGGAAATAAGTTTTTGCGCTGGAAAGTAAATAACAAATCAACACTTTACGGCAGTTTGTGTCACTTTTAGTGACTTTATAATGCTGCAAAGTGTTGCTAAATCAGGCCCTTGGTGGTCATTGTTCGATGTTGGTCAAGAAAAAGAGACCTAGTGGCCATCACCTACCGGAAATAGCTGTTTAGTAATCATCTTCCTTCATTGTCATCGTCAGAATGCCATGAAGGGCAACATGCACACCGCTTACATGTAGCATACACAGTAGAACGTACGTTCCTCAGTCCACTCGTATCTTGCAGTATCAGTGCAAGATGCATCATATTTTCTTAAACTGAATAAACAGCATCAAGTAATTTCCACGTTCAATGATGCCAGTGCCTGTCCTGGAACTAAGGGTTATCAAGTCATGTCTAGTGCTCTATAGCCACCATTTCTCCATAAAACAGATTATGGAGGTACCGCCTTACAAATAGAAGGAAATTAATCAGAAACAAGGAGGCAGGCCGGAATTTGAAGACAGGCTGTGTGTAGGAAGGTGGATATCTGACTATGGTTACCCCCAACTTTTTGCCTAGTGTCTAGCTGGTTTTTCGACTTAGTTGGCCTGAGATCCTGCCATTCAGGGTCTCAGGCTGTCTGCTCTCTCTGTAAAATGGACTCCATGTACCCTAGGTACATAACCAATTGGTAAGGATCACCTTATTGGACCCTGTATAGTGTACCCTAGGTACCCAGGGCATAGGTGTACCCTAGGCCTCCCAGGGGCTGCAGCATGTATTATGCCACCCCTGGTCTGGCCTTCCAATCAGACACAACTGGCTGATCACTCAGCTGGGGCAAGGTCGTGTAATCACCCCTTGCTTAGATATAGTATGCCTATATCTGCCCTTATATATAGACACATGTGTACCTATCAGTCACTCCTATGGCAGGCCTTAACAATCCTGGAGGCAGAGTGCTTGGTAACATGTGAGATGGTGCTCTAGAATGAGCTGAGCCTGTCTGCAGCTTTCGGAACCATGTCCTTATAGCTGTTCTATGATATAGCCTACCATATACTCTTAAAGTGCCTTATAATCTTAAACGGTTATGGTAACTATGGTTTGGCTTTATCAAAACATGTCGTGTAGGGGGGAGGAGCCTAGCGCGCAACCAAGATGGCCGCGTAGGTGCGAGGCTCCCGAGGACCTCCGCGACCTCCTGCATAAATCCTGACAGAATCCTGTCCCAGATGAGGGGACTGTATTTGTGAGCCCAAGCAGAGGTGACGCCCGTTTTCCGTTTTTAAATCGGACCTCGGACACCGGCAGGAGCATCGATTGAGGTTTGCGGCCTTCTCCACACGGGCCCCCCGTACTGGAGTTGTGGGGCGATCCGGACACAAAGTGAACAACAGCGGCGGGCAAGGCTGGGTGACTCGCGTACCCTGCACTTTCACTTTCGCTTTTGCGCCCTCCTTGCTGCCAGGCGAGGTGGGGTTGCGGGGCGGTGTGCGGTGGTGTGGTCTCGCTGGGGTGCCCTGCCGGTCCGCCAGCTGCGGTCCGTCCTGCGGAGCGGTGGTCGCTCCCCCCTGGACCCCTTGAACTGGATTGTCGGCCCCCCCCTTTTCTTGAGGAGACTGACTCGTCTTGGGGATCGAAACCATGTCCACAAAACAAGATGGCGATCGGGCTAAGATAAAATCGACCCGCCGTGGCGCGGCCCAGCAATCCAACAGTATGGACCGCTACACCCTCCAGAAGGGATCCCCAGAGGCGCCGCGTAGGTCCCCTACGGGCCCGACTGATGCTTCCGCTCTGCCCACGGACCTGACCCTCCGAGACGTCATGGGCGCCATCGCCGAGATGAAGGCCTCGGTGGACCAGCGCTTCGACACTCTGGCCCAGAAGATTGACTCGGTCCTCGTGGACGTGGGCCTCGTGAGGGCTGATTTGTCTAAAACCAACGACCGGGTCGACTCTTTGGCCCACTCTACCACGGGCCTCACAACGGACGTGGCGGCCCTCCAACAGGAGGTGCGCAGGCTTGGCCAGGCGAGCGCCCTGATGAATCGTCGGCTGGAGGATTCCGAGGGTCGGGCCCGGAGGAACAACGTTCGCATTCTCGGGGTGCCGGAGGGACGCGAGGCGGAGGCGGCGGATCTATTTGTTGAGGACCTGGTTCTCACCCATCTCCAGCCTCGGGGGCTGAGTAAATTCTTTGCGGTGGAGCGTGCCCACAGGGTCCCCGGGGGTAGGCCTAAGGTTGGAGCCCCTCCGAGGCCTCTCATCGCCCGGATCTTCAATTTTCGGGACAGAGACGCTATCCTACAGACTTCCAGGCTACAAGGGCCGGTCAAACTTGACAATATGGACATCAATTTCTATCCTGACTTCACTCCGGCAGTCCAAAAGCAGAGACTGAGCTTTCTTGGTGTTAAACGTCGCCTAAGGGACCTGAATCTCAAATATGCGATGCTTTTTCCAGCTAAGCTGAGAGTGGAGGTGGATGGCCACACGCACTTTTTTGATCGACCCGAGGTGGCCGGGGACTGGCTAGACACTTTGCCCGGAGATCGGGGCCGGGGGGGTGGGGGGGGTGCGGTTGGTGGGGAGGGCCCGCCGGATCAGGACTGAGGGACTAATGGTAGGCCTTGCTCTGGACTGCGTTGTTGTCACTATTGACTGCTAGGGTAAGTTCCCCTCCTGTGGAGGTCGTGTGGGGTCTCTTGGGGGATCTCCCTCCTCCTCTGGGGGACTAGTTAGTTTTCTTATCTATGGGGCGACAGGCACACTGCACTTTGGGGGGGCTGTTTGGGCTCATGCAGGGGTGCAGGGTGGGGGGAGTTCTGTTGGGTTGGGTGGGTTGGGGTGGGGTGTGGTTCGTTTCTACCGCAAGGCAAACCCGTTATTGTATTGTTGTTTTTGAGATGCTCTGGGGGGGACAACTGATGGCTTCGTTATGTGATGGGGGGTAGGGATTTGACATTGTTGTCCTGGAATGTTAACGGACTGGGTGATAGGATCAAGCGGGGTGTGGTCCTGCAGTATCTGAAACGGATTTCGCCTGATGTGGTCTTTCTGCAGGAGACACACCTTATTGGTAACTCCTTTTGTGCCATGAATCGCCGTGGCTTTCGCTTGGTGGCCCACTCGGGCTTCACATCAGGCTCACGGGGGGTGGGCATTATGGTCAAGACCTCGCTCCCGCTAGAAATGGACGAGGTGCGCCATGATGAGAGGGGACGCTACACTGTCTTGGTGGGGAGGATGGAGGGCAAGGTAGTTGTCTTTGTCTCTGTGTACGTCCCACCGGGGCTACAGTCCACCACCCCTGCAGATCTGGGGCGCCTCCTCCTTGACCTCCCGGGGGGGCTTCTGGTGGTTGGGGGGATTTCAATGCGGTGGCTTCTGGGACTATGGATCGTCATCCCCCTAGGGACCTCCCCCGGGCACAGGCGTGGTTAGCGGGCCTTTTAGACACACTGGGATTGGTGGACTGCTGGCGTTTAAAGCATCCCGCCCAGCTGCAGTACACCTTTCATTCGGGTGCCCATGGTAGCCTCTCGCGGCTTGATTATGTCCTTGTCCCTGCGGCTTATGCTGGGAGGGTGGGAGAGGTGCGCCATCTGGCGCGGGGTATTTCAGATCATTCCCCGCTCCTATTGCACTTGGGTGTCTTCCCGAGGGGAGAGGGCCGGGTAGCCCCAATCAATGCTTGGTACCTGCGTGACCCCACTATTCGTGCTGACCTGATTAAATCATTGCAACGGTATTTTGAGGAGAATGTGGGGTCCGTTCCGTCGGCTATCTCCCTGTGGGAAGCCTTTAAAACAGTTCTCAGAGGGGAGGCCCTCTCCTTTATCTCCCATGCCCGCAGACGCGCACAGGAGGAGGTGACCCGGGTGGAGGCCGAAATTACTGAATTGGAGGGTGGTCTGGGGAGTGGGGTGACTGACGCGGCGCTGCATGTTCTACACCTTAAACAGGCGGCCTATAGGGCCCTCGTCACGGAGGCGGCCAGGGGCCTTAGCAGAGAGCAACAGGGGCGACTGTACGATGTGGGTGATAAGGCTGGCAAACTGATTGCGTGGTTGGATAAGAAGGAGAGAGCTAGTCGTGTGGTCCCGCTGATTGAGAGGATGGATGGTGTACGAATTACTGAGCCGGAAGGCATTGTTTCTTGCTTCGCGGATTATTTCCGCGAGGTATATTCTCCGGTCTCTCCCTGCTCGGAGGAGGATTCCCATGACCTGCTGCGGGACATCGCGCTGCCCTCGCTTTCAGTGGAGGACAGGGATTCGTTGGATGCCGCTCCCACCTCGGATGAAATCGCCCTTGCCATACGCTCGGTCGCCTCGGGCAAGGCCATGGGCCCGAATGGCCTTCCTATCGAATTGTACAAGCTGCGACCGGATGTACTGGCACCTCACCTCCGCGCGATGTTCCTTGCGGCCCACTCGCGGGGCTCCCTCCCGCCGGACCAGCGGCTGGCTACCATCGTGGTTATCCACAAGGAGGGGAGACCGCGAGACCGGGTTACATCCTATCGGCCGATCTCGCTCTTGAATGCGGAGCCTAAAATCCTCGCCAAGGTGCTTGCCAGCCGGCTGGTCGGCGTGGTGGGCGATCTGGTCCACCAAGACCAGTCCGGCTTTATTCCCCACCGCAACACGGCCCTTAACCTGCGGCGCTTGCACGGGGTGCTCGCGCGTGTTCCATTCGTGCGGGAGCCGGCCATCTTGGCGTCCTTGGACGCCACCATGGCGTTTGACACGCTCGAGTGGCCGTACATCTGGGCGATGTTGGCGAAATTTGGATTTGGCCCGGGATTCATCAGCTGGGTCAAATTGTTGTACTCTGACCCATTGGCGCAGGTGGTGGTGAATGGTCGAGTCTCGGCCCCATTCGTGCTGGGACGGGGCACGCGACAGGGTTGCCCCCTGTCGCCGCTCCTGTTTGCACTGGCCTTGGAACCCCTGGCGGAGTGGCTGCGGTGGCACCCTTCTATCCGTGGTCTCCGTTGGACCCCTGAGTATGAGGACCGCGTGTCCCTCTACGCCGACGACATCCTGTTGTACTTAGCCTCCCCGCGTAAATCACTGATTGTCCTGGTCGATGTTTTGCGCTCCTTCGGCCGTAACTCAGGTCTTGTCATCAACTGGGCTAAATCCTGTGTCTATGTGCTTTCCGGAGAGGCTCCTGTTCTCCCGCGGGGCTGCTCGATCCAGATTGCCTCGCAGGGGTTTCGTTACCTGGGCGTCTATATTACGCTGGACCCAGTGGCCCGCTACGAGCGGAATTTGCTTCCCCCCCTCCAGCGCTTGAAGGAGGACGTCGCGCGCTGGCGGCGCTTGCCGCTTTCGCCGCTCGGCCGGGCGGCATTGTTCAAGATGATGTCGTTACCGCGCTTTCTGTACGCCCTCCAGAACTCGATGGACCTGGTCCCGGCGCGTTACTTCCGTGAGGTGGAGAGTTTGCAGCGCCGCCTGTTCTGGGACGGGAGGCCGCGTATAGCCCTGGCAAAGTTGATGCTCCCGTGGTATGACGGAGGGATTGCCCTCCCGGATATTAAGCGGTATTACTGGGCCTCCCAATTAGCTGCAATTAATCACGGCCTCTACGGGCCCGCCTTAAACCCGGCATTTGAAATGGACAAGATGCTCCTGCCCGGTGGCGATTACAATCGAGCGCTCTACACTAGCGTGCCCGATTCCCGCCTGACGGGACCCACGCGTGTCATGGTGCGAGTATGGCACGCGGCCAATGCAGCTATGGGATGGAAGGACCGTTTGACCCGGGCGTCACCGTTGTATGCGTCTGAGAGGTTGGGCTCCCTATGGACCTCGAAGGGCTTCGATAGGTGGGACACGATAGGCATTAGTACAGTGGGGGACCTCTGGACGAGGGGAGGATTCAAAACTTTCGAGACACTGCAGGCGGAGTTTCAGCTGCAGGGCAGTGAATACTTTCGATACCTGCAGGTCCGTCACGCACTGGGCTCTGTCTTCCCAGACGTGGCCGCCATCCCGGAGTCCTCCCCACTGGAGGATAGAGTGCTAGATGGCCACGTTCCGGACAGCACGATCTCTCTCATCTACAAGAAGTTGATTAATGACCGCTCGGGCTTACTGACTGGGCTCCGCGAGGCTTGGGTTGCCGATGGGTTGGAGCTGGACGACGAGGACTGGATTTCCGCGGTGGCCTCCCCGAAGGAGGTGGCCATCCCGGCTCCCCTTCGCTTCGTCCAGCTTAAGATACTTCACCGGGTGTACATGACGGGGCCAGGGCTTCTGCGTATGGGCTATGCCGAGGATGGACTGTGTAAGCGTGGGTGCGGTGCATTGGCGACCTTTTTACATATTCTGTGGGAATGTCCGAGGGTGGAGCGATTCTGGCGTGGTGTGCATGAGGTCCTGCGAGCGGTTACGCATGTCGTGCTGGTGCCTGAAGCGAGGAGATGCCTGCTGAATGTGTGGGAACCGACCGACTACTCGGTTCCGCAGACGCGATGGGTGACGCTGGGTTATATGATTGCTAAACGTGACATCGCTCAACTGTGGGGATCCCAGAGGCCCCCGGCAGTGTCGGCCTGGAAAGAACACATGGATTGGTGCATGTTCCGAGAGAAGGTGGTGTATGTGGCGCGGGGTAAGCCTGGGGCGTGGCTGAAGGTGTGGGGCCCCTGGAACGCCTACCGCGGGGGTATTTGCGAGCCGCCATTGTTGCCTCCCGCTTCACCAGCTCCGTCCCCCTAGATGACCCCCTCCCTCAATCCCGGGCACAGTGTTTTCCCAGTCCCAGACCTATTCCCCTTCCCCTCCTTCGATTTTAGTGTATGGTTGGGGTCCCCCCATTTGAGGAGCGTATGTTGTCATTTTCGTTCTCGGGTTGCCTTGCGGGTGTGGTTTTATGTTGTTGTGTTGTATAAAACGAAACCGTATTGTGGGCTCAGAGTCATGTGGCCCACGTTGCTGATACCTCCTGCTTTAGCGTCTCTGTAACGCCAAGTGCCTTATTGTATATATGTCATTTATTTCTGTCATTTTAGCGGCCGGCCGGAAGGTTGTAGGCCCGTACCTGTATATATTTGAGATTGTAATAAACGGTTTTAAAAAAAAAAAAACAAAAAAAAAAAAAACATGTCGTGTAAGGTGTCTAACACTTTGGAATAATACCCCCATACCATTTCTGGTGATGAGGATATTATTCCTCCCTTCTAGAGGGAGAGACATGTTAAAATCCTACTTTGCTGTTTATCTCTAACCAAAGCCTCAGCATCACAAAATGGATGCTGCTGCCACAGACACAAGTCTGACCTCCTGCTGCTGGGAGTGATCCCAGCCAGGGAGGCCTGGACAATAGGTTTCCTGCTTGGGGAGGTGCTAGCACCTCCCCAGACAGCCTTTAGTGTATTGGGGCAGGGTGGGCTGAAAGGAATGAGACATGCCTGGGGCACACCAGGTGTTCCTTGCATAGTCCAGTTCAAACCGGCGCTGGGGCACTCCAGCCCCAGCTCTGGCGCGAAACTGGACAAAGGGAAGTGGGTGTAACCACCCCCTCCCAGGTCCCACCCATAAGGCGTGACCTAGCAGGTATCCCAGCCCCCCAGATTAGTATAAGAGTGGGAGTTGGGCCTCAAGACTTTAGATTATCCTGAACCTGCAAAACTGAACAGAAACTCTGGACCTTCGACATTCGACGAAAGAAGAAGACTGAAGAATCTCCCTTGTAGCCAAGGAGTGGCTACCCTGTGCAAACAGGCACCATCAAGAGACTACCCTTTGCCTTGTGAAACGTTCGACGAGGAACCGACTGCAGAGCCCGACCAGAGCCTTGATTTCCAGACTTCTCCGACCCTCATCCACATCTGCAGCAGAGCTGAGATCCGTGGAGGCGACGAGCGACGTGGGACCGGCTACCTGGGAAAAGTGGCTAGTAACTTACAGCGCAGCTTCTGAGGTACCCTCGAAGTTGTGCACCGGGGATTGAGAAGCCCCAACCCCAAGCACCATCTGCACCGAAGACCAGCCCCCCACACTCCACGAGTCCTGCGTGGGGCCCTTCAGCATTTTCCTGCTTGCCGCGTCTGTCCGGTTGCTTGCCCGCCGGCTAGTGGCCTCTGTGACGACGCTCCCTGAAATCTTCTGCGCTGGTTTGGCTCCTCCAGACTGGCTCCCGCTTCTCTGCAAAGAAGAAGCACCCCAGACCTTCCTGGTCTGCACCAGAAGCAAGTCCCTTGTTCTTCGTGGGTTCCGCTTGCCAAGGCTTGGTGAGTCCTAGTCCAACTTCGACGCCGCCGACAGCAAGAGCCTTCGTGGGACAGCTCGCCTCCTGGTCCTGGACGTCCTCGACGCTTCCTGGTCCTCCTGGCTGCAGCGACAAGCTTCACCTTCACCTGCAACTCTTCACGACATCGCCTGGTTCCTTCCTGGTTCCACGTGGTCACTGGCTAGTGACCTTGACTCTGTCCCTTCTGCTTGCAGGTTTCTTCTCTTCTTGATCCCAGCCTTGGGATCCACCGGACACTCTTCACTGACTGCCTGTCAGCATCTTTCTTCAGGCATCCATAGGAGTCGACGACGAAAACGACGCATCTTCACCCCTATGCACCCGCAGCCTGTGGGCTAGGTAACTTGGGTACTCCGGTGCTCATCAGGATAGTGACTATCCTAGTGTCTAGTTTTCAAGTCTCAACTTCCTAGCTACTCCGGAAGTGTCCTAAATCTATCTATTTCTAAACTGTAACATTGCTATTGACTTTTACGCATTACGCGTGAGTGTTTCCACTCTGCACACGAATCCCGTGGGCCTCCCACTTCCTAACTAACGCTAGTGTAGTGTAGCCCCAGCGATTCCCTAGGCCTAGGCCTATTCTATTTCCGTGACAGTGGTTCTTATACCACTTACTTAGTATATGGTTCGCGTGGCCCCTAGGGCCTAACTGTATTACTTACCTGTGTGACTTACTGTATGCATTAATAAGACTGTGTTGTACTTACCTCTAAACTCATAAAGAGTGCTGAGGGTTTGCTTAGAATAAATACACTTTATTTTATATATATATCTGTTGTGGTGTCCTTTCATTTGGTATTCAAGGGATTATATATGGTATCACAGCTGGCTTCACATGCCATTCAGAGTTTAGCCTAAGACTGCTCTTGTCCATGCTACCACTAGGATAGCTGGTCTATAAGGTTGACTTTACAACCAATCACCATAAGGGTATTTGGACTGATATAAGGTGTACACTATAACTAGTGACATCATACATCAGGCCAACTTCTCACATTGGTGAGCAGCGGTTGGGATCTGAGCTTGCTGTTGTAATACCATTGTAATCTTGAGATACTAAATTGGAAGATCACACAGATATTGTCTAGGTACATATAACATAGTTATAATACTTAAGTCCTACTGGACTTAGTAGTTGTAGGTTGAAGGGAGTAACACACCCTGACTACAACTACTAGAGAGGTTTAGTAGATACAACTAGTGTAGGTAGGTGCACACACCACACCCTCACTAGAATCATGCCCCTGGATGGAGATCACACTGATGCTCCCTCAGGAGAGGAGAATCCTAGACAGGTTCCCTCTAGGTATGATGCATTCACATTCCAGGAGATGAGACAATTGTGTACCTCCAGAGGAATAAAACAGGGTGCAAACCCTACCCTTAGACAGCTAGTGGAGCTTCTGGAGGCCTATGATGCTGAAAGAGCTGCCAGGGATGGTGCCATAGCTGTAGATAAGGGTCTACCCACCACAGATGAGTCAGATGGGACTTCAGAGGAAGAGGTAGACAGCCAGAGCCAAGTAAGGAGACTTAGCCAGGCTAACTTAAGCTTACATGGGAGTTTGCATGGGGTCCCCCCATACAGACCCACAAGTAGGCATTCACAGAGAAGCAGGAGGGACAGATCCCCTTCAAGGGAATCCATCCACTCCCATGTTTCTAGCATCTCTAATGCTTCCTCTCACAGGGGAATGACTTCACCTGAGAGAAAGGAGCATAAAGCCAGAATGAGGGAAGCTAATCTGAGGATTCAGAGGGAAGAAATTGCCCTTGCCAAAGAGAAGCTTGCTCTGGCTAGAGAGCAAAAATTGTGTGGGTCAGAACCCACTGGTGGCAGCAACATTCCTAGAGATAGGGATAGGTCTTATGACCATAGAAACCTAAGCAAGATAGTCCCCCATATCAGAATGGGGATGACATCCACAAATGGATGACTGCTTTGGAGAGGGCCTGCAAAGTGCAGCAGGTACCCCAAAGTCAGTGGGCAGCTATCTTGTGGCTCTCCTTTTCTGACAAAGGTAGAGACAAGCTCCTCACAGTCAGTGATGAGGATGCAAACAATTACAAAGTCCTGAAGAGTGCTCTGATAGATGGGTTTGGCTTAACCACTGAGCAATATAGGTTGTTGTTCAGAGACACCCAGAAGACACAGACACAGGACTGGTCTGATTTTGTGGATTGTGCCACTAAGGCTTTGGAAGGTTGGTTAAATGGCAGCAAGGTGCAGGACTATACAGGATTGTACAACTTGATTATGAGGGAGCAGATCCTTAATAATTGTCAGAACCAGCTTCTCCATCAACACCTGGTAGACTCAGATTTGACCTCTCCCCAAGAATTGGGAAAGAGGGCAGATAAATGGGTCAGGACCAGGATTAGGCCTAAAAATCAGGGTGGTGACCAAAAGAAAGATACCACCAAGCCCCAAGAGAAGGGTGGGGATAAAGCAAAAGAGAAATCTTCCTCAGGGCCCCAAAACTCCACACAGGGTGGTGGGTCCCAAGCTCCCTCCTCTACCACAGTTAAAAAGCCTTACTGCCATGTGTGTAAAACACCTGGGCATTGGAAAACTGACAGCAGTTGTCCACAGGCTAAAAACAAAACTGTTCCTCCAACTACTCCTGTCACACCACCTATTACTGTCAGCAGTAATCCCCCAGGTGGTGGGAGTGCCCCCAAAAATTTGGTTGGGTTTTCTTGGGGAACACAGGGGGATCCTGGCTTAGCCAATTCCCCTGCAGCAGCTACTCTTGTCTGTGATGGTGGCATGGGGTTTGCCAACTTCACTGCCTGTCCCAACACTTTGGGTAGGTACAGACAGGAACCCTACATCAATGGTAGAAAAGCTGAGGCCTACAGAGACACTGGAGCTAGCATCACTATGGTGGCCCATAGGCTAGTTCCCTCTGAGCAGCTTTTGCCTGGTTTCTCATACCAGGTAACTAACATTGATGGCAAACAGAACAGTCATCCCATGGCAGAGGTATGTCTCAGCTGGGGAGGTGTCACTGGCCCTAAAAGGGTGGCAGTGTCTCCAACCTTGCCTGTGGACTGCTTGCTGGGGAATGACTTAGAACTCTCAGCTTGGGCTGGAGTTGAACAAGACACCCATTCTAAAATGGTAGGCCTTTCCAAAAAGGGTAGTGGGGTTGTGCCAGTCACAACCCCTGTCCAAGTAGCTTTCCTCCCTGAAAAGGTTGGAAGGGCAGTGGTAGCCACAGCCCAGGCACAGACAGACTTCCCTGTAGAAATTGGCAGAGCTGTGACAGTCACAGCTCAAACACAAACTGAGTGCCTTCCTGAAAAGGTTGGCAAGGCTGTAATGGTCTCAGCCCACACTCAGACTGATATAGGTGTAGTGAAGCCTGAAACTATGGATCACTCCACACAAACAGAGAGTAGTGGGGAGGAAGAAAAGTCTCCCTCTCCCCAGACATTAGGAAAAGGTCAGCCTCCTCAGGGATCTGACCTCACCCCTTGTGAAGGAACTGCCCCAGAGGTAGCCAGGCCTGGCCTGGCAGAGCCTCTGATGTCAGTGGCCCCTTCCAAGGTGGGACCCAGTCTGGTGCAGGTAGCCTGCCTCTCTCTACCCTGCCTTAGTCAGCCCAGGGCTGCAGAGGTCAGGGAGGCCAGTGGACCCCAAGAGGGCCCCTGTCCACAAGAACCCCCCCTTCAAAAGAATGAGGATTGCCTGGTTAGTTGCCCTAGCCAGGTGATGGGTAAAAACATTCCTGAGGGATCCCCTTCACAGGTAGTTAGGGACCTCCCCCAGAGGGATTCTGTTGGGCACAGGCAAACATGGGACCTTAGGGCCCCAAACCTGACCTGTCCCTCCAGTAAGCCCACAAAAAGGACCCAGCCTCCAGCTTTAGGTAGCCAGAGGCTGACCCTGAGAGCACAGTGCAACTCAGTTAGAGAAAGAAAGGCATCCATGGTGGAGGATGATTGGAGGAAGCTGAGGCCTCACTTTGGGGACACTCACTTCAGTACTCCATCTCAACACCAGCCTTTTACTTTGCAAAGACACACCAAAGGTAGAGATTCTCTATGGTGGAGACCCTATGATATCTTCAGGATGAGGGATTGCTTAGTGGACCATGAGACAGGGGATAACCATGCCAGTGCTGGTTCTTCCTTATATGGCCACTCAGGCAATAGAGGCTTACCTTGTCAAGGCCAGCCTTATCTCCTTTCGTTTGGGGGGGGGGTTGTGTAGGAAAGTGGATATCTGACTATGGTTACCCCCAACTTTTTGCCTAGTGTCTAGCTGGTTTTTCGACTTAGTTGGCCTGAGATCCTGCCATTCAGGGTCTCAGGCTGTCTGCTCTCTCTGTAAAATGGACTCCATGTACCCTAGGTACATAACCAATTGGTAAGGATCACCTTATTGGACCCTGTATAGTGTACCCTAGGTACCCAGGGCATAGGTGTACCCTAGGCCTCCCAGGGGCTGCAGCATGTATTATGCCACCCCTGGTCTGGCCTTCCAATCAGACACAACTGGCTGATCACTCAGCTGGGGCAAGGTCGTGTAATCACCCCTTGCTTAGATATAGTATGCCTATATCTGCCCTTATATATAGACACATGTGTACCTATCAGTCACTCCTATGGCAGGCCTTAACAATCCTGGAGGCAGAGTGCTTGGTAACATGTGAGATGGTGCTCTAGCATGAGCTGAGCCTGTCTGCAGCTTTCGGAACCATGTCCTTATAGCTGTTCTATGATATAGCCTACCATATACTCTTAAAGTGCCTTATAATCTTAAACGGTTATGGTAACTATGGTTTGGCTTTATCAAAACATGTCGTGTAAGGTGTCTAACACTTTGGAATAATACCCCCATACCATTTCTGGTGATGAGGATATTATTCCTCCCTTCTAGAGGGAGAGACATGTTAAAATCCTACTTTGCTGTTTATCTCTAACCAAAGCCTCAGCATCACAAAATGGATGCTGCTGCCACAGACACAAGTCTGACCTCCTGCTGCTGGGAGTGATCCCAGCCAGGGAGGCCTGGACAATAGGTTTCCTGCTTGGGGAGGTGCTAGCACCTCCCCAGACAGCCTTTAGTGTATTGGGGCAGGGTGGGCTGAAAGGAATGAGACATGCCTGGGGCACACAAGGTGTTCCTTGCATAGTCCAGTTCAAACCGGCGCTGGGGCACTCCAGCCCCAGCTCTGGCGCGAAACTGGACAAAGGGAAGTGGGTGTAACCACCCCCTCCCAGGTCCCACCCATAAGGCGTGACCTAGCAGGTATCCCAGCCCCCCAGATTAGTATAAGAGTGGGAGTTGGGCCTCAAGACTTTAGATTATCCTGAACCTGCAAAACTGAACAGAAACTCTGGACCTTCGACATTCGACGAAAGAAGAAGACTGAAGAATCTCCCTTGTAGCCAAGGAGTGGCTACCCTGTGCAAACAGGCACCATCAAGAGACTACCCTTTGCTTTGTGAAACGTTCGACGAGGAACCGACTGCAGAGCCCGACCAGAGCCTTGATTTCCAGACTTCTCCGACCCTCATCCACATCTGCAGCAGAGCTGAGATCCGTGGAGGCGACGAGCGACGTGGGACCGGCTACCTGGGAAAAGTGGCTAGTAACTTACAGCGCAGCTTCTGAGGTACCCTCGAAGTTGTGCACCGGGGATTGAGAAGCCCCAACCCCAAGCACCATCTGCACCGAAGACCAGCCCCCCACACTCCACGAGTCCTGCGTGGGGCCCTTCAGCATTTTCCTGCTTGCCGCGTCTGTCCGGTTGCTTGCCCGCCGGCTAGTGGCCTCTGTGACGACGCTCCCTGAAATCTTCTGCGCTGGTTTGGCTCCTCCAGACTGGCTCCCGCTTCTCTGCAAAGAAGAAGCACCCCAGACCTTCCTGGTCTGCACCAGAAGCAAGTCCCTTGTTCTTCGTGGGTTCCGCTTGCCAAGGCTTGGTGAGTCCTAGTCCAACTTCGACGCCGCCGACAGCAAGAGCCTTCGTGGGACAGCTCGCCTCCTGGTCCTGGACGTCCTCGACGCTTCCTGGTCCTCCTGGCTGCAGCGACAAGCTTCACCTTCACCTGCAACTCTTCACGACATCGCCTGGTTCCTTCCTGGTTCCACGTGGTCACTGGCTAGTGACCTTGACTCTGTCCCTTCTGCTTGCAGGTTTCTTCTCTTCTTGATCCCAGCCTTGGGATCCACCGGACACTCTTCACTGACTGCCTGTCAGCATCTTTCTTCAGGCATCCATAGGAGTCGACGACGAAAACGACGCATCTTCACCCCTATGCACCCGCAGCCTGTGGGCTAGGTAACTTGGGTACTCCGGTGCTCATCAGGATAGTGACTATCCTAGTGTCTAGTTTTCAAGTCTCAACTTCCTAGCTACTCCGGAAGTGTCCTAAATCTATCTATTTCTAAACTGTAACATTGCTATTGACTTTTACGCATTACGCGTGAGTGTTTCCACTCTGCACACGAATCCCGTGGGCCTCCCACTTCCTAACTAACGCTAGTGTAGTGTAGCCCCAGCGATTCCCTAGGCCTAGGCCTATTCTATTTCCGTGACAGTGGTTCTTATACCACTTACTTAGTATATGGTTCGCGTGGCCCCTAGGGCCTAACTGTATTACTTACCTGTGTGACTTACTGTATGCATTAATAAGACTGTGTTGTACTTACCTCTAAACTCATAAAGAGTGCTGAGGGTTTGCTTAGAATAAATACACTTTATTTTATATATATATCTGTTGTGGTGTCCTTTCATTTGGTATTCAAGGGATTATATATGGTATCACAGCTGGCTTCACATGCCATTCAGAGTTTAGCCTAAGACTGCTCTTGTCCATGCTACCACTAGGATAGCTGGTCTATAAGGTTGACTTTACAACCAATCACCATAAGGGTATTTGGACTGATATAAGGTGTACACTATAACTAGTGACATCATACATCAGGCCAACTTCTCACACTGTGGAAGCCAAAAGCAGCAATGTTTCTGAGATGTAGCCTACCCACCAGATTGCATAGCCAGCGTCATTCACCCTGACCACATTGCCACTATGCCCTGAATGAATCAGTTTTTAATGGAATGTTTTTGAATAGTACGATTTAAAATCAGTGGCACAGGACAGTTGTATATTTACATGTTCTATTTATTATTCCAGTTAACCCCTGACGAAGGGCCACAGAGCCCAAAATGCATTGAGTTTAAAAAGGATGAGGCAACCCAGGACAAATGGTCAATTACCGCGTGCTACTGATAGGGCCCGGATGGGCATGCCTGTGGCATTTGAAAACAATGTGAATTAACGTTACCTTTGAAGTGAATGGATATACAAGGGATGGAGCTTGGAATTACAACGACGGAATAAAAATATGGTCGAAACTTGGAAAACATGATGACATTTTGGCTTATTGTGAAAAACAAGGATCTTCTTGAAGCTGTGCGACTGCATGGAGTGTGAATATGTGCCACGTTATCTATCAAATAACGTTTAACCACTTGATACGCCCCCCCTTCCTCCTCCTTCCTCCCTCCTCAACATTCAGCCCCCCATTACCCCCACAGTGCTCAGCCATGTTTTGGGATGTTTGGGGTAGCTTGTGCTTAAAATATTTTAGCTATTTTTCCACAAAAGTTACCGATGCAAAATTTGCGTCTTTATTTTCCTACATCCTGGTCTGGTGATTCTAATGTTATCCAGGGTTTGTGGACTTCCCTAGAGGCACAGAGAAGATAGTAAACATTTACAGAATTTTTTTTTCGGGGGTAGTGCTTTGCAAGAAAGCATATGTTTTTTCTAAAATGCTATTAGAAAAGGTTGCTTTGCTAGGATCAGTATCTTCTCAGCTTTCAGAATCAAGCAGAGTTGTATAAAAAACTGTTGTTTTTTTTAACCAAAGTTTTTCAGTTTTCTAAGACAAAATAATATTTCCCTATTTTTGGGGGTTTAAATCTACTTCCAGTTTGTGGTAAAAAAAGGTGGGAAACCCATTGGTGAGCCTGAAAACCTATACATTTTTGAAAGGGAGACAAAATCTGAGAGAAACATAACCGGGTTTGGGGATGTAGCAACTCGGTATTTTGGACCCTGTCTCACTAGCCATCCAGGAAAACCTACCAAACACAGACATTACTGAAAACTAGACGTCCCGACATCGAGGAGAGTTCAGGATGGTGTAACTTGCATGATTCCCACTATGTTTTTTTAAGCCAGAAGGCATTGCTAACCTCAAACATTGGCTAAAAACAACCATTCACATCTCATAGCTGTGAGGGAAGGCAGTAATCTATTTCACCTGACTGCAACAGTTCCTCTATAGTACATAATTATGTTAATTAACCTCATTGGGAAATATCTTTGTTAAGAGACTTCCAAATAGGATTGTCAAAGTGTGAACCCAAAATGGACATGCCATTGCTATCTCTGGAACCAATTGACCCAACGCCAGTGGGGCATACCCTTCCCAGTCTGAATGTAACTTTGCTCACATAGTCAAACTCACAAGCCCTGTAAAACAGCGTATCTTACTTTTGCTAAGGTCTCACAGATGTTACTCCTTTCCCCATTGGTTCTCATAAAGGGGTATCATAGCAGTTGGCCTCACTGACTTTATCTGGAAATGGTCCAAGCTACTGTATTTAATTTTTATGAACTTGGTTTGCACCTTAGATTGTTTATTCTTGCTTTGCATTTTGAACTCCTCTTGATAGCTGCAGCCACAGCGCCTTCCTGTCTTAAACCTGCAAAAACCAAGATACTTGAAGGAGGCCGTTTTTGGCTGGTTAGCTGCAGCGCCTATAAGAGTACAGTATTTGGATCATCTCCCTGTCACTCTGCCAAGGAGATTTCTTACATAAACCATTTTGCTTTGTTTACATTATTTTATATCCGCTGTTTTCACTGGCACCAAATGGTTGTTTAGCTACTGTTTGTAGCAACTGGGCCACAAACACCACCCTGTATTGTCTAATGTCCATTACTTTTTAAAATCATTCATTAGCACATTGACCTAAGCTACAAATACCATAGCAATTGTAAGCTTTTCATGTCAACATTGAATGTGTGTCCTGGCTTCTTCATGCGAGGTGCAAGGAAAAGTTGCATTGATGTCTATATAGTTATACCTACGGGGCATTTGTATTGCAAGATGTTATTTTCAAAGATGACAATATGTGTGTGTTTGTGTGTGTTCCATCTATCCTGTACATATTTTACTTTGTGCTCAAACCCATTTTTAGAAAATATTTTCCTGTGTCAAGGTACGGCTACCTGCCAAAGGAGAGGGGTCGCGGTGCATATGCCAGCCTCACGGGCCTGGTTGTCCAGCTCTCAATCTAATTGCTGCCCTCAGTGTGATGAGCTCTTTCAGATAGAAACACACTTTACACTCCACACATAAGTCTCTGTATTTTGGAATTTGCTCACTTACAACACCTAAGTTTTAACTTATTAATGTTGATTGCTATTTCAATATATCAGTTTGGAAAAAATATGAATTTTGCGAACTGAATGTTAGTTTTATTAATAGTGGGTTTTGGACAGTTCTTAATTGAAGATTTATATGAACTTTCTATTAGAAAGTGTTTTTTCAAATGAAATTTTAACTGTAGTTAGTATTGCATATTTTGTCTGTTATGCCAGAAGTCACTTTTTATTAGCTAGAGCATTGACTAGGGGCTGAATGTTCGGCCATTAAAAACCTGGGCCGTTAATGGCCGGTAGAGACCGCTACGGCACGTTCTAAGGCTACAATAGACCAGGACTTCCTGATGAACATGTTTTATCCTTTGCTCTTACTTGGCACATCCGGCCAGCAAGTACTTTCTTGCTTCAAGTCCACCCTGTCCAAAGGGACCAGAAAAGAGGCTGAGTTTCGCTGTCCAATCTTCCAGGATTGGAATTTCCTCCCCAACCATCTCCAGATCTAGAACAATCATTCAACATTCAGTAAATATTGCTTAATATCTGTCTTTTCTGGAATAGATTGCCTGGTATCTTAAGATGTTTACATTTTGGAAGCACCATGAAACCATAGGAAATATACATGCGATGACCATATAAATACCATATGTTGGAATTATTGTGCCCCGTCAGCTCTCTTGGACCGTCGCCTAACAGGGGACGTGCTGAATAATGAAAAGGCTGATTGAAAAATATTCAGTTCAGTACAGTCCAGGTAAAACAAAGCAGAATGAGTCAGCACAATACTTGTTAGCAACAGGAAAGACAAAAGTTGGGCAGCGATAAGAAGCAATGACCGCCTTGTCAGCTATCTTTGCTCTTCAGCAGCCAGGGCATTCCCCAATTGGCATTCATGGATATGCACAGCTCACTAAGGTCAGGTCCTTTTTGTGCACCATTTGTGATTCTCATGATCTAATTGTGCTGTGTCAAAAGCATTCATGAGTCTCACGACCAATACCTCCTACATGGAAATTGGATCTGCATTAAAAAATGATGATCCGACTACAAAAAGAAAAAGCAAATATTTAGGCAGCAATCTCACTCCATTAAATGATGTTTCCTGGTGTGTGGAATACGGTGATAACAATCTTTTCTTGCTTAAGCATATTATTATAGTAGCCTTTTCAAGTGATTCAGCTACCATTATCATATTTTGTGGAGCTTGCTGTTTTAACAGCCGATGCAGCGATTGTCAGAAGAATTGATTGGCAGCACCATAAGTCAAGAGTGGTAGCACTTCTGAAACATGCTGGGCCTGGCATTTTCATATGTTTGCCAATGGTTGGCAGTCATCTGTTAATGTTCATGCAGTTCTTTAGTACTAAGGAGTAATCATGTTCCCATTCAAGATGCACTCGAGTTATCGTTTTGGGTTTGGCTAGAGAAATCTGAAGCGGTCTGGATGATCTCATGCCATCAATTCTTTCAAAACAGTTCAATAAAAAAAGCCTTTGTGTCGGTTTCAGCTGTTAACTTCCATGTGTTTGTCATGGTTTGCTACTGTTTGGGTGGGCTTTTCGTTTAGGCTAAGGCATTTCATGGATGGCTACATTGTCCCAATTTGTGTTTCAATCAGGTATTGTGATGAGGGATCAAGCAGTCATTTTGTTGCCCTGCGTATGTGACATGGTATGTAGGTTTTAATTATCAGTTTGTGTGTTTAGATGGATTTATTTTGCTGACATGATGACAGTTTAATTGCAGATTATGGGCTTTTTTGTTTAGGAAGTCTCAAAGGCACAAGGAAAATACTGGCCCTTTGTCAAAAGCATCTATTATGCAATATTTTGCTGTACATGCCTTTTAAATTCACTGCTTGCAATGAAAGCTTCTGACTCCTTTTCATAACACTCTACTTTAAGAGTAACAGTAAGAGTAAAGGGCCCTACCATGAGGTAGCATACCTTTGTAGACCAAGGTGTTGCTTCATTATAAGATTTCTTTCTAGGACAGATGAGGGCAACACACACACACAAAGTCATCCAGCAATTACCAAAAACCTCAGACTTATTGGCTTTGCCAAAGTTAGTCACATTTTTGCTTAGTGGCTTTATTGCGATGAGTTCTCCATGGCCTGGATACCCAAAGATTTTTCTATGAATAGTCTTAGTCATGGAGTCCTTCTGTCTTAAGGCCTGATTCATATATGGGCAGTATATATATACCACCAATATGAAGGTCTGCGTGTCTGATTTAAATGCGGGCGGACCTTCAGTTTGGCCACGGAGGAGACTACTCTGTCTCCGACATGGCCCAATGTGTCCGACTGCACTGTGGAGTACAGACTGTCGGAGAAATGTAGTCATTATTTACTGTTTCTTACTGCCAGGTAAAACATGGCGGTAACAAATAGTAAAATCCTTATAAGGCTCCCCCCACCATAGGCTAAAACTCCCTTGCTTAGGGGAGCATTATATTTTTTCTATTACTCAGTGCTACAGGGCAGCCCCATAGCACTGAGTAATATGCATTTCCAGGAACGTGACGGCTGTTGCTGGCAATGCTTTTATAAATGAGCGCCCACTTGGCAGTCATATATAAATTAGGTGGACAGCCTCTCCACCATGGGGACAAAGTATTTTTACTCTGTCCCCATGGCTGAATGGTGAGTCTCCCGCCATGAATTAAATCAGCCACGTAGTCCTGAATTCCCTAAACGAATCAGGACAACTGCTAGTGAACATCAAACTAAATTTAGTTTTTTGGGGTCTATTTATCTTTTTTGTCTTATCCAAGGCAAGAACAAAGGTTATCTTTTAATAAAAGGTTCTCATCGCACAGTATCAGGGTGCCTTGCTCCATGGTGTACTATGCTAGCACTGCTCTGCCTGATGAAAATCAATGCATGCTGTATTTGAACACAAAATGCATTCGGCCAAAATGACAGCACCTGGTAGTCAGTACTGCAAATCTATCCCTGATGCACACTCTGCAATGGCTGATAATTATAGCTGGGCTAGCAGATTTGCTCCTTAAATAGAACCACAGCTTACAACCCCCCACCTTCTATTCCTATCAACCTAAATTCACATTCACTCCTACTCATTTCAGCCTCACTTCAACCTCAGTCTTACTTCAGCTTCACTCCGTTCTCACCTCTACTTCACCTCAGCCTAACCTCAATCTCACCTTTATCTCAATCTCATATCACTCCTTCTTCACTTAATCCCAATCTTACTTTAGCTCAGCATTTCAGACCTCTTTTACACGAAAGACCTGTAAACATATCAAAATTCCAGAGGTCAGCTATCCTCCTTGATATGGGTGGGGAAGGCTCTACTAAGTTGTCACAGGTAAATGTGGAAGGGACTGTTAAAATACAATCTTCCCAGAGAATGAAGCAGGGTTTCACACCAATAACTAGCCATTGTATGTTCCTGACTACCCTTATAGAAACATATATATATTTGCTTCCGGAGTTTTATATTGCACAAACTAGATCCGAAGGTATCAGAGTGCTTTACATAAGCACTAGCTGCGTTACAGACGGATGCATTCATTTTGTTAGGCACGGGAAGATTAAGTGATTTGCCCAGAATCACAGGGTGTTGGTTCCCAGCTTCGAGGTTGCCCACTCTAGCCCTTAGGCCACATCCTCGCCCTTAAAACATCTACATGGGTTTGGCCCAGGTGTACGTAAACACAAGGCGTATGCAATTCCTTTTGGGGTGAGAAGAAAGAACACATGTTGATCGGCAGAGAACTGAGCAAGCAGATCTGAGGGATCTGATTGCTCAAAAACTAGAGCCCTCACACACACAGATGGGTGTCATGCTTCATCATCAGGCAGCACCTAGTGTGACCGGCGCTGCAATGCTCAACGGGCCCTCGACGGGGCTCTTTGCCGGAGGCCTTTTTAAAATAAGAAGCCGATGTAAAGGGTAAGTGGAGGTGCTCTATGTGTAGCTTGGTGTAAAGTGATTACAAATAATTAAGAGGTACCTAAGGGGGTTTTAATGTGAAAGTCATCTTGTTATGAATAAAAATAGTGAGTGGCTGAGTATGAGTGCAATGATCAAAAACAGCCGCTCATAAGGGAGTGTGCATACAGGTCGACATGTTTCTTTCCAGAGTCATCGCTATTGATCAGGGCAGTTCATCAGGACCAATGAACCTAATCTACGAGTAATTGATAAAGTGAATGTGCTAATTATACAAAAATACCCAATCACACAAAAACTGTAACCCTCTGTAAGTAGGGTATTCCTACATATGTCTAAAAATCGATAATGCATTATATTTATGTGTTTAAAAAAACTACAAGTGGTGCATAAACACTGCTTGCAGGTTTTGTAAACACATAAATAAAAGGCATTGCCATTTACAATGCAAATAGCTCAAACTCTCGCAAATGCGAGACCTTTGTGGCACCAGCGCTTTAGCTTTCAACATCGTTAGCTAAAGCGCGGGTGCCGCGATAGCTTCAAAAGTAAAGAAATAGAAAAAAACTTTTTTTCTATCTCTTTACGTTTGAAGCAATCGCGGCACCCACGCTTTAGCTTAAGATGTTTAAAGCTAACTTACGGGTGCTGCGATTGTAACAAAAGTAAATAAACAGAAAAAATGGAGGCCACGCTTTTTTTTCTATTTATTTGTTTTTGTTACAATCGCGGCAGCCGCGCTTTAGCTTTGAACATCTTAAGCTAAAGCGCTGGTGCTGCGATTGCTTAAAAAATAACAATTTTTTGCTTTTTGTTTACTTTTAAAGCAATCGCAACACCCATGCTTTAGCTTAAGATGTATGAAGCTAAAGCCCGGGTGACGCCAATTAAAAATAAACATAAAAATAAAAATAAAGGCATGCAGCAGCATTCGACCAGCAAATAACAAAATAAAAGCTCGGCCACCATTATTCCTGCCGAGGCATGCCTCGCTAAATAAATTGGGGAAAAAAGCATTGAGGGAGAGCGTGTCCTGGACAAAGCTATTTAAGAAAATAGTGCTTGGAGGCTGTAATTAAAGTCTACCAAGTAATAACACATGTAACAAGGGGTGTCCTCATGGGAGGTTAACAGAAGAGAAATGTGGTACTGAGGAGGGACTACTAAGCCTATTGACCAATGAAAAGCCACTATTTACAAAGGGCAGGGACAGGAGACATTTCTCAAGGAAGAGCGGGGCCAATCCATGGGCTGGAGAAGAGATCTGTGGGTCAGAGATTTGGATACTTGTCATGTTTCAAAATGTTTTTCATTTTTAAAAACATGGCAAAGAACACTGGACGTTCTGAACACTTTCATATTCATTACACTTAAGATGGCAAGACATTCCTGGGTCAGGCACAGGCTTCAAAATATGTTAATTTGGAAAAGTCACACTGTAATAACCTTAGCTGTTTTTATAGCAATGAACTCTAGGTATTACAAAGCAAAACGCAATGTGAAAGTGAGAAATGTTAAAACCTTTTTTTGCAAAACACTTCCTGCCACCATCTTGTGGAGTCATAGTGTTGCAAGCAGAAAGAGATACTGTTAGCCAACCCCTTAGTCCCTAATTATTCGGGTACCAAAGAATAAAATGATGATTCAGTCCCAGAAAGTTTTAATCCCATACCCTACATTTGTTCAAAGATTTTCGGAGTAGATGCATTAATTTGGGAAGCTCTTGTATTCCTTATACTTAGAACTCAGAAAGGGACAGAATTAACAAGCATTCACAAAGCCAATATGGCCTGCTTTTAGATGGTGAGTCCTATCCAAATGTCGCTGCCAATGTTTCTTTTTAATTTTTAGTTTACCATTCCAACATGGCTGTTGGCCTTGTTAGAAAGGTAAAGAAAAAAACAGTAAGCTTGCCACCATAGCCACAGTTTATGACTGCAGATGTGTTGTGATGCATGTCAACGTTTGTGCACACACTTCAGAAATTTTGAAATGCCATACCACGATGGACTCCGTGTGTACAGATAGTTCACAACACATACTCACATATGACTCATGACGCATGTGCACTCGTATATCGAGAAACGTGTATTCTTTTGCTTTTTTTTAATTTGACCGTGCCATCATGGCCGATTGATATAATGTGCACGGAGCACTAAAAAGTAAGCAAGCGTCCCATTAGCCCTTTGGAGCTGCTGGACCCTTGAAAAAAAAATACATTGTCTTGTCGGGCAGGGAGCAACAGAAGAATTGTACAAGTGGACAGGGGGGTTGAAGGATGGTGGAAGGGGTTTAAGCACACAAAGAGCACATGGGATCTCCCAGTTTAAAAAAAATGAAAAACAAAATAAGCACAGAGCGGGACTGAGGTGGACGGTGAATACAACACGAAATAAAAGAGAGGACCTGGGAGGAGAGGTTTAAGCACACACTGGGACGAGGGGGCCCTCCAAACAAAACAATAAATACAGCAACACTGGGACGAGGGGGCCCTCCAAACAAAACAATAAAGAGCAGAAGTAAAAATAACGATGTGTGTGTGGATAACTTGCGGACAACTTGTTCAGCATCTCCACATCAGGGAAATAAATGCCTTTGGCTGACTCCATTGCTGAGGCATACCCCTGTCAGCCAATGCCTAAAACCAGTTGAACCACAGTAGCCAATGACAGATAGGGCCTACAGTAGCTGTAGGTTTGTGTATGTTTTGTGTTGTGTGCTGTTTCATAGTGTGTGATGTGTGATGTATGGTGTGTGTTATGTGATGACATAAGAGCTCGCTAGACAGTTAAATTGTCTGTACGCGAGACCTAAAAACAAGATAACAATTCCTAAACTTCATTGGAGTACTTTCCACTTTGTATCACTAAGTATCAGCAGTATGTTGCGTGTGTTCTGTTGCATGACGATAATATCAAATTAACTATATTGACTTAAGCAATTAGTATAAGTAGAGTTAAGACTAGTAATTATATACTTAATGTGCTATGTAGTGGTAGGCGAGCGGATGCAATATTATTTTAGAGCAATAATATCAAACTCTACATACTGTTATACATCCTACATAATGTATTATTTGTTTCAGAAATATTAATAGCATAACAGGACCATTCAGAGTTGTACATTGAAATATGTGAAAACACAATTGCATTACAGAGTGTATCCACCAACAACACTAACTCCAGTTAATGCACTCACATAACAACATGGGGGCAGATTTACAAGCCCCTTGTGCCACCACTACGTCACTTTTTGTGATGTACTGGTGGCGCAGGTGGCTTCTCCATAGTTACAAGGAGAGGAAAAGCCACCCTGCGTGACTTTTCCTCTCCTCGTAAATATGGCCCCTTCACACGCAGCACTGTGCGTTGAAGGGGCGTTCCATGGATGTTGCTGTGGGTGTTCCCACGCAACACCCATGGAACTAGACACATCTCCAGATTTACGAGAAATCGTAAATCTGGAGATGCGTGTGAATGCTACGCCACCCTAGAGGTGGCGTAGCGAGGCAGAAGGAGGAGAAATGTTTTCATTTCGCCACGTTTTTTTCCTCTTTCAATGCGTGCTGCATTCTACAGCATGCATTGAAAGAGGAAAAAGCCTCTTGTGATTGTTTTTGTGCAGGAAGCTGTACCTTCCTGCACAAAAACAATCTCCCCACGACGCATGCATCCATGCACCATGGTGCAAGGGTGCCTGCGCCGGCGCATGGCTGCAGTTTGTGCACCAGCGCAGGGGAAGCACAGAGATACGACATATTCTTGTAAATATGTCGCATCTCTGTGCTTTCCAAACTAACGCAGCACGGCGCAGCAAAATTACTTGCTGCACCGTGCTGCGTTAGTTTGTTGTAAATCTGCCCCATGGTGGTCGATTGATAAGTAAATTAATCGTAATAGCAATGGAAACACTTTTAGTAACAGCTCTGACCACACCCTTTGAAGTGCATAATCCGTGTATCTATTAATTAGTAAAACACACATACTGAAAACAGCAACAGAAGTACAAATATACTAAGAGCACTCAATCTCATAAATCCAGTTAGACTGATTTGTCAGAATCATGAAAATCAGGGTCAGAATATACAGCACCTGATGACGGTGCTGGGCCATCCTTATGGCAGAATCTACATCAAACATAACATAAAGTACAATGAATTTCCGGTAAATACCCAGCTGGTTCAATTGCAGTTCCTCATATTTTATTTGTTTTTCAAAAGTCTGTTCAACTGCCTTTTCCAATTCAGGGGAGGCCACAGGCAAGCTTCTCTTGTAATGGTGCTTCTAGGGGTATTGGTCCCCACACTGATATTGGAAGATGCTCTTACAGTACCTGGAGTATCAACTCAAATGTATGACTTACATACTGCAGAATAATGTAGAAAATGATCTGCCAATGACACTTGGTCAATCCTCATGTGGCAATGGCTCTTGGCGTCTACAAAGTTTGATGCATATGTTGCTCTGAGGCTCACTCCTTTGCTTCTTTTTTAGGTGACGTGGACGCTGCAGTGGATCTGATGCTCATCAACGTCCTTCCTTTGGTGTCCAACTCAGAGACATCTCTCATCTGCATTGGCCCCAGTTGGAGCCGCTATGACTCTATAAACATTGGACGAGATGTAGACCCCCAGAAGAACAAATACTCTTTTCAAGCTGTGCAAGACAAGAGGTGGCCATCAGCCAAACAGGTGCTCTGGACAAGAGAGAAAGCGAGTGAGTCCATTGGGAACTACTATTGTGAAGGAAAGATCAAGCAGGAAGTGACGAGAATCCATACCATGAAGATGGCAGAGCAAGGTACCATAAACAGTTACTTTGTACTTGCATGTATCTTATCCAAACACCAGTATCCAGAAAGGCAGAGGGTCAGGTTAGCCTTTGACAAGCCTTTTAATCAATAATTGCCCTTTTAGCCGTGTGACATTCACAGTTTCAGGAAATTAAAAGTCTCATTTTTACTGCACGCAAGCGGATAGTTGATTTCAATGTAGTAACTTGTCTTTTGTTTTTAATATAAGGAAGCCTATTTTTAAATACATACACCATCTCCTCCATTGCTTGAAAACATGTCACTCTGCTCTTAAAGCTTTTCCTAGTGATTTTGAAGTACACTAAAAACTCATCTATAACACTAGATAGATTTAGATTGCAGCAAAATCCACAGGTATATATTTGCTTTTGTAGAACTTAAGAACTGGAGAGATCGATGGCTTTTGATAACTGAAGGGACAAGTTCAACAGAAGGCGATTGTAAAAGATCATAGCCCATATAGCCGGAAAAAACTGCATTTCTTAACACACCCAATCGCTATTTCAAGCTGTTGAGAAATGCAAAATTGCCTTCGGTATGTAAGAAAGGCATATGTGGCGTCGCAAAATGCGATTCCTACCCAGTAGAAATCGCATTTTGCAATTCACAAATTAGGAAATCTCTAACAGGGATTTCCTATTTGTGATTCGATACCCACATGTACATAACATTTCCTAATTGACAAGTCGCAAAATGGCCATTTAGGAAATGCTATTACCATCGAATCGTATCTGAGGGTAACTAAGTGCAAACTTTACAAAGGCACCCAAAAGGCACCAGGATCATTCCCAATGGCGACTTCATACATGCTGGCAAGGGGGAATGAGGATTTTGGCAGAGATGCAGCTAAGGAGGGAAAATCTGAATTGCTGACCCTTTGGTGTGTGGTGCAAACCTCTTGTCAAGTTAAGCGGTCCCAGGTATCATAGTGGGCAGCCACCAGCTTCATCCCCGACACTCAGGCTGTCGATGAGCCTCAGGCGGTGAGACATCAGTGCCAGCACCTATACTATCAGAGCAGATAGCACAACGCAGGTACTAATCCACATAAGTAGGGAATAAAGCCAACAGTGGCTAAGGCACAGCACGCATTGGTAGATCACGAGCAGCACCGACCACATGCTCTAACAATTGTTTTTCCCATGGATATTCCCAGGAAGCATTACAGGTACACCTCAAATGCCTGAGTGTATTTATAGCGTGCCACACCAAGCATGGCGATCTCAGAGCCAAAAAGTATTCAGCATAGCACCATCTCAAAGCACAGCCCATTCACATATAGGAGAACACTACATGCATAGTGGTACTTCTTGGGGGCTGTAATTTACTTAGCGTTCAACACCAAGAACATGTATCCTGAGTTGCTCAGTGTATCGGTTTGCTGGAATATTAAACTTGTGCAAAGATGGGCTTTGAGGGAATTGAGGTGTAGCTGCCATTAGCACCTTTGCTATTGGATCTGCTCCAGCCCATCGGGAAACCTCCACGTATCTGTAGAGGGCAGCAGTCTGCCCATGCAGTGCCTTTGTGTCTTTGTAGTGCTTAGAGGGGAGAGTCGGGGAGGGGCAAGAACCCCTGTCTTCCCAACCACTACATGGAGCTAATTATGGTTTAGAGGCAGGAAATAGTGCCAGTTGCGGACACCTATTGGCAGAGGGTTCATTATAAGGTCTAGCTGTAGCTCTTGGAACATATGTTTATCCATGTTGTCATACATGTGTAAGTAGAAGAAGGGAAATCTTTTGTATGCATGTACAGCTTTATCGTTGTAAGTGTGCAGAAGATTTATAGTTGGCTAAGTATTAGGTTTGTAGTTGTGTGGTTGAGGGTGTTAAAGTGTGCCTGCATGTTCATGTATACCTTCTTTTTTGTGAGTTTGTGTCTGTCTCTGTGTTTATGTAAATCAATTTCTGTGTATGTTTCCGAGACATGCATCTGTATATCTGCTTGTACAGACTATATCTGTGAGTCCACTGTATGTCAGTTTGTCAATACAGAGCTTAGAAAACGACTCTTCTGATTAGTTTTGCCATCCTACTGCAATCTGCACTGCTCATTAAGGCTTCTGCGCTGTATATGCTTATGACTGATGGCGATTTATTTACCACATGCTTAGGTGTGTGAAGGACTGTACCAGTGCATGAGAACAGGCTTGTGTGCATGGCTGTATACTTGATCTGGGTGAGATTGCTGGTGTGAGTGCCTACATGGGGCGTTGACATCCACTGCAGTTTAATTTGTGTACACCCATACTTATCCTCTTTTGCTGGATATACATTATGAATAAAGTGCTTTCCCATACTACCCTCTTTGCAATTGTTAATGTAAAGAGAATGAGGATAGGTGGCAGAGAGTTCCCATAGATGTTGCATTCATTCCCTTTGAATAATATGTGTGTGTCATGAAAAACGCTGTGATACCCTGCACTGGGTTGAGTAACGCTTGAAAACAATTTAAAAAACATGTAAGGGGGGCTATGGAAAGATGAGGGGCACCATTGGAAGGTGTCAGTGATGGAATTCATGGAGAAGGAGGTCGTTTCGGGGGCACCAATAAAGATTTGTTACACCAAGTACCATCAATGCTAAGGCCAGCCCTGGACCAGACAGTAATGATTTTCAATGGTCCCAGACAGGACTGATCACCAATACCCGGGACGTAATGAATGTCAGTGGACCCAGCTGCAGCACGGGGCCTTTGACGTCACTGGGCATGACTTTGATCCATTACAAGATTGGATCAGGGCTAGTGGTATCTGTAAAGCAAACAGGAGCTTCTAGGATGCTCTGTTTCCAAAATATTTCGATTTCCTATTAGGAAATTGCCATTTTACGATTTCCTAATTAGCAATTTCCTAATACTGAATGTGAATCCGTAGGAATTGCAATTAAGAAATTGCAGGTTACATACAGTCTAATTTGTGAATCCCAAATAGCAATTTCTATGGATTCTCTATCTGTGAATCGCAATTTTGGGATTTCGTACATATGGGCCCATGTGATGTTTGGAAGGAAAGGCAGAAAAGGAAAGTTGATATGATCTGTCTACAATGGCAGACAGATCTTGGCACGCTCCCATGTTTCATGGATGACCATTTAAGCTGTACTGTTTTGTTTCACGTGCCGGATCACATAACCAAACATGGATGTTTTAAGAGACATCAGCCAGTCTGGCATTCGGAGTGGTAAAATAAAAAAGTGTAGTTTCAAAGGATGGCACATGCTAAAAATCAAAGTCCAGTTTTACTATGATTTTGCATCCGGATTGGGTCACTTTTGTAGCTGCCCCATTGTAAAATCATTTTTTGTCATTTCTTTAGCAACTCCACGTGGCTTTGCAAGGTTTAGTAAATACAAATTCTCACAGCGCATAGCACTGCCTTGTGTTACTTTGCATCAGATAGGCGTTACATAGTTGGAGCATGGGCGTACCCATGCCTCCACACATGTATTTTGACACAGACACAGATTTACAAAGACTTGTAAACTTGGGTTCACCCACAATGGTACAACTACCCGACAGAGGCATAACTAGGAGAAATATCCTTATTTCTCCTAGTTTCTTCTGCTTCACATTGTGCAGAATTCTGCAGCACACACAGAAAGAGGAATATGCTTCTAACAATTGTTTTTGTGTCGGAAGGTGTCCCTTCATGCACAAAACCAATCCTGCCCGTAAGGCATGCACCCTTGCACTCTGGTGCAAGGGTGCCTGCGTTGGCACTAGGCAGCACAAAATGCTCCATATCTTTGTAAATATGGAGAATTTCTTTTCTCTCTCTTTCATGCAACGCAGCAACTTCCCTAACTGTGCAGCTTTGCGTGAAATAATAGTAAATGTGTCCTCAGACCCTTTGGATCTATGTCTGGTTTCCTATGCATTTCTGAAGTTTTAGCAGAGTCAGGGTCAAATATTGCACGTGGTGCCTCAAATAGCACAAGCACTTCTCTATAAGTTAAAAAACTAGTCTCCAGGAAAAGCAGAAACAGAGCAGCTCTAGCATCTGGTTCCATCTAGTCAGGGGTGTAGCTTAGTCAAATTTCCCAATTTAAAAAGTGATGGGCCACAGGGTAAAGGGTTAAGATGACCAAGGTTTGGAATGAACTGTTCGCTTGATGAACAGGGTCAGTACTGTTTTGCATTAGCTGCACCTTTGTTTAAAGTGGCATAGTGGATGAAAAATAATGGGTTGGAATCAGCGGCGGCTCCTCCGCAATGGCGGAGGAGCGAGGCCTCACTACCTGGCTCAGTGCCAGCAAATGAAAAATAAAATGATGTTCGAGCATCATTTTATTTTTCATTTGCTGTTCTCAGGACGGCCAAACCGACATGTGCACTGAGCTGTCTCCAACCCAAGCTGGGTAGCCGGGTTGCAGATGGCTGGGTTCAAACTGGAATGGCATGGTGAGCAAAAAATCGATGGATTTAGGCCCAGATCTCTGTACTGGGGTGAATGTATGACATCGTTCTGCATTCTGTCCATCAACTGTTGTTTTTGCACGGGTTGCAGACAGCAAGCACAGGTTCCCAGTCTCTCTGGGAGCGCAAATTCAGAGCGCTCAGGCCCATCCTGATGCTGCTTTCAAGCATGAGAGCAGCATCAGGATTGGCGCAGGGGAGTCTGGGAGCCTGTGCTGCAGCGAAGACTCAGAGAAGATGAGATGTGGCCGGCAGGTAAGTTTCATTTTCCCCTTTTTTCTGTTGTCTTTGTTGTCCGTCGTCCTTTTTGCCGCACTAGCCACTACTGTTTTTGGGTATAGCAGTTAGAAAGGGATTGCCTTAGTTAAGGTGATGTAAGACCTGGTCCTATTGGTTAAATTTAGAGTCTAGACTGAATCGTAGTGTTTTGTTTTTCCATTTGGCCTTAATATTGGTGTGATTCCAAAGGTGTTTGTCATTTGACCCATTTTTAGATATTAACTGGGCACTGCCCTGTGCATAACAGCACAGAGTCATTCTATGCTAGGTTTAATTGCAATTTGAACCATGCCATCTAGATTATCTAGATCATGTTTCACCTTTACAACAGCATCCAAAGTCATCACCTTCAAATAAAGCTGGGTGTCAAATTACTCTATCCTTTGACAGTATTAGCAATCCCAGCAGCTTCATGCAGATGTTGGGCATAATAGGGGGATAATGGTCAAATTCAGGCACTTATTTTCAATATACAGAAATTAATAAACACACTTTTCTCAACAATCAGATATTGGGAGAAACTGGGTTGCTTGTTGAGGGGGTGAAACACTACTTAAGCAACACTCACAATCCTTGACAGGGTGAACCACAAAAAGTCACTAAATTAACCTGTGCTTAACCCTCTGGTAGCTTGGTACAAAAGTAGTCAGGCTTAACTTGTAATAAAGTGAAAACACAACACACAAAAAATCCCACACCAATTTTGAAAAATAGAGTACATTTTAATACATTATTTGACACCAATATGACAAAAATCCAATAAGTAGAACCAGAGTTTTGAATTTTAAAATTTTAATGGGGCTACCTAGGTGGGTTGCACAAAAAGTGCTGCAGGCCAACCAGTAGCATTTAATTCACCAGCCCTGGGTGCATTGTATACCACTTTACTAGGGACTTATAAGTAAATTAAATATGCCAATCAGGTGTAAGCCAATTTTACCATGCTTTAAGGAATGAGCACAAGCATTTTAGTACTGGCTCGCACTGGTAGAGTACACAAAGTCCTATGGTCATCAAAAAATGAATTTAGAAAAATAGAAATGGTGAAGGCATTTTGGGAGAAGACCACCCTATGGCCGACTGGTCTAACATGTGTCCCCCCAACTGAAAGTAAGGAGAACTACCCAACCTTCTGGAAATTCTTATCACAAAGCAGAAGAAACTGGATAGACCATCAGCACTGAAATGGTCTTACCCAGGACGGCTTTCCACTGTAAAGTCCTTTCCCTGTAGGGAGATGAACCACCTCAACAGTTTGGGATTCTCACCCCTCATCTGCATGAGCCATCTGAAGGGCCTGTGGTCTGTCTGAATGCAGAAGTGAGTCCCAAACAGGTATGGTCGCAGCTTCTAAGTGCCCAGACCACAGCACAGGCTTCCCTTTCATTAGTACTCCACCTCAATTCACTGGGAAGTAATCTCCTACTAATGAAGGCTGTAGGTCGGTCTAGGCCCTCCTCATTTAACTGTGATAACTCAGCCCCTATGTCATGATCTGAGGCATCAGTTTGAAATATATATTCCTTGGAGTAGTCAGGGGCCTTGAGTATAGGTGCTGTACACATGGCATCCTTGAGGGTGTCAAAAGCTTTCTGGCAGGCCCCTGTCCAGATCACCTTTCTGGGCTGTTTCTTGAAATTCAGCTCAGTTAATGGGGCAACAATGGTGCTATACCCCTTAGCAAACCGCCTGTAATATCTTGTGTAGGCCAGGAAGGCCCCCACATCTGTCTGGGATTTGTGGGGAAGGGGGGTCCCAGATCAAGATAGTCACTATTTTGATCTGGAGGGACTGCACCTTGCGTCCGCACATGAGGTGTCCCAAGTACACCACGGAACGCTCCTCCATCTGGCACTTGCTGGCCTTGATAGTCAGGTCAGCCTGTTGCAGAGCCTGAAGTACCTCCTGGAGGTGAAATGGGTGGTCCTCCCAGCTGCTACTGTAGACAACTATGTCATATAAGTAAGCAGCACTGAAAGCTTCCATCCCCGCGAGGACCTGGTTCACCAACCTCTGCAAGGTGGCAGGGACGTTCTTTAATTCAAAGGGCATTATACTAAATTTGAAATGAAATGGCCTTTCGGGGTGGAGAATGATGACTTATCTTTTGCCCCTCAGTTAAGGCAATCTGCCAGTGTCCTGAAGTGATGTCAAAAGTGCTCAAACACTTGGCAGCTCCCAAACTGTCTATGAGCTCCTCAGCTCAGGGGATGGGGTGTCTATCAGTCTTGGTGACTGGGCTGAGCCCCCTGTAGTCCATGCAGAACCTGAGTTCTGGGGCGGCACCCGGTGGGGCAGCTTTGGGTACCAGCACCAATGGTCTGGACCAGGAACTTCTGGAGTGCTCAATCACTCCCAACTCAAGCTTTTTGGAAACGTCTTCCTTAATGCTGGTCCTCAATTTATCAGACAGACTGTAAATTTTGTTCTTTACCCATGGACTGTCTCCAGTGTCAAAGTCAAGGGTGCAAAAGTGTGTAAGCCCAGGTGTGAGGGAGAACAGTGTAGACAGTCCCGCAGCTGCTCTGGGGTCAGGGTATGAGAGAGGTTGACACTTTCCACTGATTCATCTTTCTCTTTGGAGGAGAGGAGGTCAGGGAGAGACTTCTCCATTTCATCATCTGTCACCAGGAGCATGGTGACCTCAGACGTCTGGTATTGTGGGTTGAGGCTATTTACATGGAGGACACCCTTAAGAGGTTTCTGAGGGTCTTGAGGGCCACTAAGTAGGTGGCTTCCCCTTTTTTCTCCTTTACCTCATAAAGCCCAGTGCAGTGGTCTTGGAGGGCCCTGAGCTCCACTGGCTCCATTATGCACATATTCTGGCCTTGCTCAAACTCTACCAGAGTGGCCTTCTGGTCATACCATAGTTTCATGACCTCCTGGCTGGTTTGTAATTTCTCAGAAGCCTTCTTCCTGAATTTCTGCATCTGGTTCCTCAGGACTAGCATGTAGCTAACCACATCCTGGGTGTGCTTCTTGGGAACTTGCTCTCACCCCTCCTCCACCAGACTGAGAGGTCACCTAACAGGGTTACTATAGAGGAGCTCAAATGGGCTAAACCCAATTCCTTTCTGTGGTTCCTCCCTGTAGGCAACGAATATCAGGGCCCTAGCCACTGCAGGTGTGGTCACATACCTCAGGGGAGTGGCTTCTGGGTATCTAGTGGCACAGACCACCAAAACCAGGAAAAGCCTGTTTCCTAAGGCAGTTTTGGTGTTTAAGGGTCCAACAATGTTAATGCCCACCTTTTCGAAGGGGATGCCAATGACAGGTAAGTGATTCAGAGGAGGCTTGTGCTTATATGAGGCTGTCTTCGTCTAGGGTCAATAAAAATGGGAGACAAGTATTGCAAAGGACTTTCTGCCCCAGACATCCTTTCAGGGGTATCTCATGAGCCAGTCCCAGTAGGAAGGCCCTGTACCACTGGGGAGCCACCAACACTCATGGTACCTTAGGCTGGCTACACAGGCTATAACATGACACGATCTCTAGAGGTGTTCCATCTTCCTGGGCCTCAGCATATCACCTCTAGCCCTCTAGGGTTGGGCATTCCTTCTGTGCCTGGCAGCACTCATCCCTGGTGGACCCACCCTCAACTTGCCATCCAGCAAGCCCAGGTAGGTCTCCAAGTGAGGCAATGTCATCCCCGATAGGCTTTGGAATTTGGCTCTCCAGTCCTTATACCACCTGTACCGTGGGAGTTTTAGTGACTGGTTTCCCACATCCCCTGCCCTTCCCTTTCTTAGCAGCTACCTGGGCTATTTTTCCAGGTTGCAGTCTTCCTTGAATCCCCTCTTGGGCAGCCATGGACCATGTGGTCATGCAGACTTACTCAGGCAACCTTAACATCTCCAGATGTGACCTGAGCTCCACTACCTTCCAGGCAGTGTGCTCTAAGTCATAACCTAACAGCAACCTTAAGAGAACCTGAGAGTCCTCATCCCTACTTAAGGGGAATCATATCCACTAGTTAGTGACTCTCATAGTTGTGTGCTACTAATACCTGGTGGAATATATTGGGTGTCACCCACTTTGAGAACATCAGATGACACCTTACCATAGTTATGCAGGCTCCGGTGTCCCTCAGAGCCTCCACCTATTGATGGTGACTCACTGCCTATACCTGTAATATTGGTAAACATGTGGGCTTTGGGTACCAACTCCTTGTCACCCAGGGATACTAGGCTAACTTCAACTGTTCCCCTATACCAACTGGGGCCATCTCCTCATAAGCAATACGCTAGCCAACCCTTGGGTATGCCCACCAGTGGTGGGCTGTGCCCTTTTAGGGGAACTTGGGATCCCCTTTGGTTTGCCCAAACTTGTAACATTCATAACACTTGGGGACAAACTTTCCAGTGTTCTTATCTGCAAACCCATTTTTCTTGTGGTCATATTGGGATGGGTCTCCTTCCCCTGTGAAGTATTTTGGGGGCCTTGGAAGAACCCCTTCCCTATTTCTATCCCCCCCTTTTCTCTGGTGGGAACCCTGACCACCCTTTTGGGAGTCCCTCAGCCCAGATGCCTTAATGGACACTGGTACTAACCCAGACGTACACCTAGTTAGCAAGCTCCTTGGGGTCAGTGATCTTACTGTCAATCAGTCATTGATGAAGCAGGTACTGAGCATGTGCTCCTTTAGAAGTAGGTTGTACAGCGCAGAACAATCATTCACCTTGCTGCCCACACCCAACCACTCAGTACCTTGTTGAAGTAGTCCATGTAACACACCCAAGACTGGTTTGGAAGTTTCTTGCTGTCCCTGAATTTAATGTGATACTTTTCAGGGTACAATCCAAACTAGGAGAGAAGATTGGCTTTCATGGGAGTGTACCTCATCTGATCCTCCACCTCTAATGTAAGATGTGTGTCCCTCCCCACTAAGGGCATATGTTTTCACAGGATAGGTCCACAATCCTCCCTGGGGCCCTACGTATATTTAGTGCTACCTCATTGGCAGAAACCCATTTATCTATATCACCCCCACCACATAACTGGGCACCAGGATTTGGGGTATACAGAACCTCATCTCTCCGCAGGGCACTGGAATGCTGCCATCACTGCTACTGGATTCTGTTGCTTGCTTGGCTTTCAGTTCTAGCTCATTCATTCTCTTCTCATGAGCCGGACACTTTCCCTCTAGTGCCAGCTTCTCCTCCATTTTGAGCTAGGCCATCTGAAATTAGACTGCCCTCTCAGCCTTCCTGTCTGCCACCTCCTCAGGGGACATGTTGCTGAAGGACAAATTGCTCCCTTGCTTGGCATGGGGCTTCCTTCCTGTAGGCAAGTTGTCCTCCACCTTAGGAAACTCCAGGTCAGGGTCCGAAGGCAGACCCTTCTCTTCCTCTCAGTCTACTTCCTCTCCCTCAGGATTGTCATCCTCTTGCTCCTCCTCCTGTGGACTGCATCCTCTTGATCCCCTCATAGGCATGAGGCTACCTGGGGGGTCCACCTTTGTGGCCTTCTTGCCCACATTTAGCCCCCTCTCCTTGCAGGGGCTTCTGCAGCTCAGCCTTGCTGAGATCATCAACTTTAAGCAGTTCCATATCTATTGTAGGCAAAAAAGAGGTGGAAAGAACTTACATTTTGAAAAGGAAGGAAAATAGCCAATCAAAAACTAAGAAGAATTTAAAAAAGAAGTCAACTCTGGTGTCAAATAATTTACCTGTGATTTTATTGTTACACGAATCACTATATGTACTGCACAAACACAAGTACTGGATACCACAACTGAGCACCAATGTGAGAAACTGGGTTGTTGGTTGAGGGAGGTGAAACCCTACTCAAGCAACAGTCACAATGCTCGTTAGAGTGAACTCCAAAAAGTCACAGTTTGAGAAAAAGGCAGTTAAGCTTCACTTACAGGCAATGTGCAAAGTATTTATGTAACACTCAAACAGTAATAAGGTGAAAACACAACACAAGAAAAATCCCACACCAATTAAAAAAAATAGAGAACATTTTAATACATCATTTGATACCAAAACAAAGCGCCAACTGCGGACATCTAATTGCAGACATCTAGACTTTTGGTCGAACATTTTCAAAGTCCCAGGTTTTGGATTTGGGCCGTCTGGTCACCTTTAGCATAAATTCTAAGGGTCCAGGACTAGACCGCACCACTTGGAGGGTCAGAACTTACTCAGACTGGGTCCAGGTGTGGTTTCGATATGGTTGGAGCCTTTCCTGAGCCTGAGGGTCTGAACAGGAGGCCAGACAACTAGTACTTGGAGTCTCTCTGGAAGTCCTGGGTTTAAGTGGAAGAGCAGGGCTCAAGCAGTAGGGCAGACCTCTAGGGGCTCAGAGCAGGCTTCAGGTAGCAAAATAATTTTTCGTAGTACAGCAAAGTAGTCTTCTGAAGTGCACAATAGGACACAGGCAGCAGGCATTCCTCTGAGAGTCCTTTCACAGGTCCAGCAGTGAACCGAAGAATGGGTCTAATGGTCCTATTTTTATACTTGGTGCCTCCTTTGAAGCAGGAGAATTTTCTAGAGGTTTCCCCTTTCAGACGTGTTTGGAATTTCCTGCCTCCCTGCCCTGGTCCCAGTCTGTCTGAAGGCACAATAGACTAGTGTGAAGTTTGTTTGTATGAGAGCAGGGTACAGCCTATTGAAATGCAAGTGGGACTGTGCACAGCTCTGTCCCCCATCCTGCCTGAGATGGCCCACACAGGCACACCTAGTCCCTCTATAGTGTGCTGTTTGGAAGGAATATACAAAAGCAAACTGCCAATCTGTATGACTACCCTTGTCATATTCTTGTATTCTGTAACATGCTAAACATACGATATTTAAAGGATGCAAAAAAACACCAACTACACCCAGTCATGTCACCCAGAAACAAAAGACACACAATTGATGGACGGAATGCAGAACAAATCAAAACATTCACCCCAGTCAAGAGATCTGGGTTAAATCTATTATTATTCGTTTGCTCACCATGCCACCCCAGTTTAGACCTGGCCATATGCAAATCAGTCTTGACCCTGTGCCTCATGGGAATAGTCCAGCCCGAACTGCCAAGCCAGGTCCTCCCTGGACCGGAAACAAGCATCCTAGGACTGGTTTCGGGGTTTCACCCCTCTTCAGCCAGGATAGCTTGATTCCAGTGGCATAGAGTATGCCCAGACGTGGGTCCCGGGCACACTGTGCCACTGGATTCAAGCTATCCTGGCTGAAGAGGGATGAAACCCCGAAACCGGTCCTAGGATGCTTGTTTCCGTTCCAGGGAGGACCTGGCTTAGCAGTTTGGCATGAGGCACAGGGTCAAGACTGATTTGCATATGGCTGGGTTCAAACTGGAATGGCATGGTGAGCAAGAAAACGATGGATTTAGGCCCAGATCTCTGTACTGGGGTGAATGTATGACATTGTTCTGCATCTGTCCATCAACTGTTGTTTTTGCATTGGTCACCCAGAAAGAGCCTGCAGGCACATGGCTAGGACAGGAAAATGGTAACTTTATAAAAGTGGCATTGTCAAATTTGTGATTTAAAATCCGACTATACCATTAAATAAGATTTTAAATTCCAATTCCTCAGACACCAAACATACCTTTCCTACCTGCTCCCAATCAAAAGTAATCACTTAATAAATGTAATAAGGTAACCCAATGTTTTTTTTTTTTTTTTTTCAAGTTCACAACGCATTTATGTATTTATTGTGGCTTTTATGTAGCACAGAAGAGGACAGAGGACCTACAGAATGCTTTACAAATTCCGACCACTATATTGCAAGGCAGGAAGGAAGGGGAAAGCAGACCCAATTTATACAACCATAATAGGTGATAACTTAGAACACAATATATTTATAAGATTTTGGAGTGCTAAGAGTGGCGCTGTGACTTCACTTCATGCCAGCTGGAGGCATCCAAACAGCAATCAACAAAGGCATAAGTCAATAATTAAAATGTGGTTGTACCAGAAAAGTAAAAACATAAGAAAACACAGATTCGATAAATCTATGCACATGTTCCTTCTGCAGATTTAACACAACTACTTGATGCAACCATCCTCAAATTTTCATGACTTTAATGGATAGTCCATCGAAGCAGCGGCAAACTGTGGAAAACACATGAGAGCCAATGGTGATGGAGCACTGGCGAAAGACCATCCTCTCCATATAATTTATGATGTATTGATGGCAAGAGCTCTCACTAGAACAGATAAAGCTATCTGTAGCAAAACATAACAAGCAATAGGTCTTGCAATTGCGAGATTTTTAGCTATTGGCATTGTATTTTTTTTTTTTTTTTTAAACCGTTTATTGCAATCTCAAGAATATACAAGTATGGGCCTACAACCTTCCGGCCGGCCGCTAGAATGACAGGAGCATATGACATACGTTCAAAAACACTTGGCGTTGCAGAAAAGCAAAATCAGGAGGTATCAACGTCGTGGGCCACATCACTCTGACCCCACAATACGGTTTCATTTTATACGAACAACACGAAAACCACACCCGCAAGGCAACCCGCAATTGAAAGTAACAGCACGTGCTCCCGAATGGGGGACCCCAGCCATCCACAGGAGTCTAAAGAGGGGAAGGGGAACAAATCGAGGACTGGGGGAACTCCGTGCTCGGGGCTAGGGAAAGGAGTCAACTAAGGGGACGGGGCTGGTGAGGCCGCAGGCAGCAGTGGTGGCGCGCAGATACCCCCGCGGTAGGCGTTCCAGGGGCCCCATACCTTCACCCATGCCCCAGGCTTACCCCTCGCCACATACACCACCTTTTCTCGGAACATGCACCAATCCATGTGTTCTTTCCAGGCCGACACCGCCGGGGGCCTCTGGGATCCCCACAGTTGAGCAATGTCACGCTTAGCTATCATATATCCCAGAGTCACCCATCGCGTCTGCGGAACCGAGTAGTCCGTTGGTTCCCACACATTCAGCAGGCATCTCCTCGCTTCAGGCCGCAGCGCGACATGCGTAACCACTCGCAGGACCTCATGCACACCACGCCAGAATCGCTCCACCTTCGGGCATTCCCACAAAATATGCAAAAAAGTCGCCAAAGCACCACACCCATGCTTACACAACCCATCCTCAGCATAGCCCATACGCAGAAGCCTTGGCCCCGTCATGTAAACCCGGTGGAGTATCTTAAGCTGGACGAAGCGAAGGCGAGCCGGTATGGCCACCTCCTTCGGAGAGGCCACCGCGGAAATCCAATCTTCGTCGTCCAACTCCAGCCCGTCGGCAACCCAAGCCTCGCGGAGGCCAGTCAGCAAGCCCGAGCGGTCATTAATCAATTTTTTGTAAATAAGGGAGATCGTGCTGTCCGGAACGTGGCCATCCAGCACTCTATCCTCCAGAGGGGAAGACTCCGGGATGGAGGCGACGTCTGGGAAGACGGAGCCCAGTGCGTGACGGACCTGCAAGTACCGAAAGTATTCACTGCCCTGCAGCTGAAACTCCGTCTGCAGCGTCTCGAATGTTTTAAATCCCCCCCTCGTCCAGAGGTCCCCCACTTTACTGATGCCGATCGTGTCCCACTTCTCGAAACCCTTCGAGGTCCACAGGGAGCCCAATCTCTCTGACGCGTACAACGGTGATGCCCGGGTCAAACGGTCCTTCCACCCCATAGCTGCGTTAGCAGCGTGCCATACTCGCACCATGACACGCGTAGGTCCCGTCAGGCGGGGGCCGGGCGCGCCAGAGTAGAGCGCTCGATTATAGTCGCCACCAGGCAGGAGCATCTTGTCCATTTCAAATGCCGGGTTTAAGGCGGGCCCGTAAAGGCCATGATTAATTGCAGCTAGCTGGGAGGCCCAGTAATACCGTTTAATATCCGGGAGGGCAATCCCCCCGTCGTACCATGGGAGCGTCAACTTCGCCAGGGCAATACGCGGCCTCCCGTCCCAGAACAGGCGGCGCTGTAGGCTCTCCACCTCACGGAAGTAGCGCGCAGGGACTAAATCCATAGTATTCTGGAGAGCGTACAGGAAGCGTGGCAACGACATCATCTTAAACAATGCCGCCCGGCCGAGCGGCGAAAGCGGCAGGCGCCGCCAGCGCGCGACGTCCTCCTTCAAGCGCTGGAGGGGGGTAAGCAAATTCCGTTCGTAGCGGGCCTCCGGGTCCAGTGTAATATAAACCCCCAGGTACCGAAACCCCTGGGAGGCAATCTGGATCGGACAGCCCCGCGGGAGGACGGGAGCCTCCCCGGAAAGCACATACACACATGATTTAGCCCAGTTGATGACAAGGCCTGAGTTGCGGCCGAATGAGCGCAAAACATCAACCAGGACAATCAGTGATTTACGCGGGGAGGCTAGGTACAAAAGGATATCGTCAGCGTATAGGGACACGCGGTCCTCATACTCGGGGGTCCAACGGAGACCACGGATGGAAGGGTGCCACCGCAGCCACTCCGCCAGGGGTTCCAAGGCCAACGCGAACAGGAGCGGCGACAAGGGACAGCCCTGTCGCGTGCCCCGTCCCAGCTCGAATGGGACCGATACTCTTCCATTCACCACCACCTGCGCCAATGGGCCCGAATACAACAATTTGACCCAGCTGATGAACCCCGGGCCAAATCCAAACTTCGCCAGCATAGCCCAGATGTATGGCCACTCGAGCGTGTCAAACGCCATGGTGGCGTCTAAGGACGCCAATATGGCCGGCTCCCGCACAAACGGGACACGCGCGAGCACCCCGTGCAAGCGCCGCAGATTAAGGGCCGTGTTGCGATGGGGAATAAAGCCGGACTGGTCTTGGTGGACCAGATCGCCCACCACGCCGACCAGCCGGTTGGCTAGCACCTTGGCGAGGATTTTGGGCTCCGCATTCAAGAGCGAGATAGGCCGATAGGATGTAACCCGGTCTCGAGGTCTCCCCTCCTTGTGGATCACCACGATTGTAGCCAGACGTTGGTCCGGCGGGAGGGAGCCCAGCGAGTGGGCCGCCAGGAACATCGCACGGAGGTGGGGTGCCAGTACATCCGGTCGCAGCTTATACAACTCGATAGGGATGCCGTTCGGGCCCATGGCCTTGCCGGATGCGACCGAGCGTATGGCGAGGGCAATTTCGTCGGAGGTAGGAGCGGCATCTAACGACACCCTGTCCTCCACCGAAAGGGAAGGCAGCGCGATATCCCTAAGCAGGGCATGGGAATCCTCCTCCGAGCAGGGAGAAACCGGGGAATACACCTCGCGGAAATAATCCGCGAAACAAGAGACAATGTCTTCTGGCTCGGTGGCACGCACACCATCCATCCTCTCAATCAGCGGGACCACACGACTCGCTCTCTCCTTTTTATCCAACCATGCAAGCAGTTTACCAGCCTTATCACCCACATCATACAGTCGCCCCTGTTGCTCTCTATAGAGGCCCCTGGCCGCCTCCGTGACGAGGGCCCTGCAGGCCGCCTGCTTAAGGTGTAGGACATGTAATGCAGCATCCGTCACCCCACCCTCTAGATCACCCTCCAATTCAGCGATTTCGGCCTCCACCCGGGTCACCTCCTCCTGCTCGCGCCTCCGGGCATGGGAGATAAAGGAGAGGGCCTCCCCTCTAAGAACTGTCTTGAAGGCTTCCCACAGGGAGATAGCCGAAGGGACGGACCCCACATTCTCATCGAAATACCGCTGCAAGGATTTAATCAAATCAGCGCGAATGGTGGGGTCACGCAGGTACCAGGCGTTAATTGGAGCTACCCTGCCCTCCCCCCTCGGGAAGACATCAACGTGCAACAGGAGCGGGGAGTGATCTGAAATACCCCGCGCCAAATGGCGCACCTCGCCTACCCTCCCAACATAGGCCGCAGGGACAAGGACATAATCAAGCCGTGAGAGGCTACCATGGGCACCCGAGTGGAAAGTGTACTGCAGCTGCGTGGGATGTTTTAAGCGCCAGCAGTCCACCAATCCCAGTGTATCTAAGAAGCCGGACAGCCACGCCTGCGCCCGGGGGAGGTCCCTAGGGGGGTGACGATCCACGGTCCCAGAAACCACCGCATTGAAGTCCCCACCAGAAGCCCCCCCGGAAGGTCAAGGAGGAGGCGCCCTAGGTCTGCAAAAGTCGTAGACTGTAACCCCGGTGGGACGTACACTGATACAAAGACAACTACTTTACCCTCCATTCTCCCCACTAAGACAGTGTAACGTCCCCTCTCATCATGGCGCACCTCGTCTATTTCCAACGGGAGCGAGTTCTTCACCATGATGCCCACCCCCCGTGAGCCCGATGTGAAGCCCGAGTGGGCCACCAAGCGATAGCCACGCCGATTCATGGCACAAAAGGAATTACCAATAAGGTGTGTCTCCTGCAGAAAGACCACATCTGGCGAAAGTCGTTTCAAATACTGCAGGACCACACCTCGCTTAATCCTATCCCCCAGTCCGTTAACGTTCCAGGACAATAAAGTCAGGTCCCTACCCCCCATCACATACAGAAGCCATCATTCGTCCCCCCGAGAGCACCTTAAAAACACCAATACAATAAAGGGTTTGCCTTGCGGTAAAAACGAACAACACCCCACCCCAACCCACCCATCCCAACAGAACTCCCCCCTCCCTGCACCCCTGCATGAGCCCAAACAGCCCCCCCAAAGTGCAGTGTGCCTGTCGCCCCATGAATGATTAAACTAACTAGTCCCCCAGAGGAGGAGGGAGAGCCCCCAAGAGACCCCGTACCACCTCCACAGGAGGGGAACTTAACGAACAGTCAAAAGTGACGACAATACTGTCCAGAGCGAGGCCTACTATTAGTCCCTCAGTCCTGATCCGGCGAGCCCTCCCCTCCAACCGCGCCCCCCCCACCCCCCCGGCCCCGATCCCCGGGCAAGGAGTCCAACCAGTCCCCGGCTGCCTCGGGACGATCAAAAAAGTGCGTGCGGCCATCCACCTCCACCCGCAACTTAGCTGGAAAAAGCATCGCATACTTGAGGTTCAGGTCCCGTAGACGACGTTTGACTCCGAGAAAGCTCAGTCTCTGCTTCTGGACCGCTGGGGTGAAATCAGGATAGAAGTTTACGTCCATATTGTCAAGTCTGACCGGTCCTTGTTGCCTAGAAGTCTGCAGGATAGCGTCTCTGTCCCGAAAGTTGAAAATCCGGGCAATGAGAGGCCTCGGAGGGGCTCCGGCCTTAGGTCTTCCTCCGGGAACCCTGTGGGCACGTTCCACCGCAAAGAATTTACTCAGCCCCCGGGGCTGGAGATGGGCGAGAATCAGGTCTTCCACAAACAGGTCCGCCGCCGCCTCCTCACGTCCCTCCGGCACCCCGACAATGCGGACATTGTTCCTCCGGGCCCGACCCTCGGAATCCTCCAGTCGACGATCCATCAGGGCGCTCGCCTGGCCAAGCCGGCGCACCTCCTTTTGGAGGGCCGCCACGTCCGCTGTGAGGCCCGAGGTGGTGTGGGCCAAAGAATCGACCCGGTCATTGGTCTTGGATAAATCGGCCCTCACCAGGCCAACATCCACGTGGACCGAGTCAATCTTTTGCGCCAGTGTGTCAAAGCGCTGGTCCACCGAGGCCTTCATCTCGGCAATAGCGCCCATGACATCTCACAGGGTCAGATCCGCGGGCAGAGCAGGAGCATCAGTCGGGCCCTCAGGGGACCTACGCGGCACCTCAGGAGATCCCTTCTGGAGGGTGTAGCGGTCCATGCTGTTGGACTGATGGGCTGCGCCACGGCGGGTCGATTTCACCTTTGCCCGGTCGCCATCTTGCTTTGTGGACATGGTTTCAGTCCCCAAATCGTGCCAATCACCTCGAAAAGGCCGACAAACCAGTTCACGGGCTCCGGGGGGGGGCAACCACAGGTCCGCAGGACGGATCACAGCCGGCGGGCCAGCAGGGCACCCCAACGAGGCCACACCACCGCACACCGCCCCGCAACCCAACCTCGCCTACGCAGCAAGGAGGGTGCAAAAGCGAAAGTGAAAGTGCGGGGTACGCGAGTCGCCCAGCCCTGCCCGCCGCTGTTGATCACTTTGTCTCCGGATCGCCCCACAACTCCAATCCGGGGGGGCCGGCCTGGAGAAGGCCGCAAACCTCAATCGGTGCTCCCGCCGGTGTCCGAGGTCCAATTTGGAAGCGGAAAACGGGTGACACCTCAGCTCGGGCTCACCAACACAGTCCCCTCATCTAGGACAGGATATTTTCAGGATTTATGTAGGAGGTAACGGAGGTCCTCGGGAGCCTCGCACCTACGCGGCCATCTTGGTTGCGCGCTAGGCTCCTCCCCCAAGGTAACCCAATGTTATCCTATAGGAGAGACAGGCCTCACAGTAGTGAAAACTAATTTTGAAGTTTTTCACTATCAGGACATGTAAAACCTAAAAGTACATGTCCGACTTTTTAATTACAATGCACCCTGCCTTATGGGCTGTCTAGGACTTACTGTATACGTGAGTTAGAGGTAATAAAAAGGGAGTTTAAGGCTTGGCAAGGAGATTATTTTGCCATGTCAAATTGGAAGTCTAAAAATGCCAACAGGCTGCAATGGCAGGCCTGAGAATTTTTTTTAAGGGGCTACTTAAGTAGGTGCTGCAGGATCACTAGTTGCATTTATTTGACCAACCCTGGTTATCAGGTATACCACTTTCCTAGGGACTTATAAGTAAATTAAATATGCCAATCAGGTGTATGCCAATTTTACCATGTTTTAGGGAGTGAGCACCAAGACATTAGCACTGGTTAACAGTGATAAAGTGCACAGAGTCCTAAGGCCAACAAAACAAATTTAGAAAAATAGGAGGAGTGACAGCAAAATGTTTGGAGGAAGACAACGCTAAGGCTGACAGGTCTAAACGATATACATTGCAGTCTAGTTTTTCCTGGACTTAACATCTGAATCAGAGGCTGATGGGACTAACAGATATACATTGCATTGTTTTTCCGGGACTTGACATCTGAATCAGAGTGAAAAACACTCTCTATTCTGATCCTCAGCAATGTAAATCAATCTGGAATCACCAGCTTACCCAGGGTAGCACGCACAGGGACAGGAACAAGCAGGATCCCAACAAGACCAGAGGCCAGACCAAAAGACCACCAGGAAGGACCTAGGAAAAAAATCCCAGACACTGGCTAGTGAAACAAATCCGAGTCTGCCACTCTTTGTCTTTTTATAATCTTCTGCCCCTCCCCGGATAGGCGAGGGGATATACTGAATTAACTTTTTATTTGGCCATTTAGTTGGTATAGGTTTGAAATGCAACAAAACAGGAGCGCCTCTTCACTTCTTGAAAGGCATTCATTTGAAGGGAGCACTTGCAACATTTGGCTGAATAAGCGAAACGTTGCTTGCTCTTTCAGCATTTATCCTTCAGAACACAGGAAATTTTGGCAGCAACAGTGATACGATAAAAAAAACATGAGGTTTAGTCACCACTGTAGTTTAGTCGCATGCAATTCATACATTCCCAAACAATAAGTACGATGATTCATTTTACTTAATTTCAGAGGTCCAGGATGTGAATAGAAACGTCATCATGTCACAGTGTCATTAGTGTCTATGTTCAAAAATATCCCCAGACAGCCTTCAAGGAGGTTAAACTGTGGAACCTCCTGAGGCTCAGCCGGGACTAGAAACTGATCGTATCACTTGTTTTAATATATTGCACAGAACTGAATTTTAAAACCACTTACTCGCCTCCTGGCACCAGATCTTCCTGGGCAGGTCACTCCACTACAGCAGATTTAGCGCTGCAAACCGAGTCTTGCTGACGACTTCGGCCGCCATTCCCCTCGCCAAGCCACGGGACACGCCCACTTGCGAGGCCACGCCCCCCCGCAACAGGTATAAAGCGCGCTGATTCACGAGCGTCGCTTGTTAAACTGTGGAACCTCCTGAGGCTCAGCCGGGAGTAGAAACTGATCGTATCACTTGTTTTAATATATTGCACAGAACTGAATTTTAAAACCACTTACTCGCCTCCTGGCACCAGATCTTCCTGGGCAGGTCACTCCACTACAGCGGATTTAGCGCTGCAAACCGAGTCTTGCTGACGACTTCGGCCGCCATTCCCCTCGCCAAGCCACGGGACACGCCCACTTGCGAGGCCACGCCCCCCCCGCACTCGTCTCCGTCTCCACTTATAAATATGATGTGCATCTACCGGAAGCGCAGCGGACGAGCGCAGCGGGCGCGACGTTTGCGTGCCGAAGGCGCGCGTAAGGCAAGCTCGTCTGCGCTCGTCCGCGCCGAGGATGGGCCTAGGGCCACCCCCCCATATCACCATCTCCAGGGCCCACTCAAAACACGGCGCCACTAATTTACACCTCGGCCCAACTCCTAAGCATTAGACCCAGATCAGAGGCAGTCCACTCTCTACCTCACTTCAGCTATGCCGATCCTTGTATAGGACCATTCAACTGTCCCACTTGCACTCAGAATATACCTGCTCCTCCCACAATCCCTTCCCCTCAAATATTAGCAGCACTCATAAATGTACGGTCTCTGCCGAAACACAAATTTGAAATCGCTGATTTCATAGACTCACAGAAACTAGACATATTGTTTGTCACTGAGACATGGGGGGACGAATCATCCGGTCCTGATTTTAGAGAGGCTACGCCTAGCAACTACTGCGTCTGCAAGTTAGACAGACCGAAAAGGAAAGGGGGTGGAATAGCAATTATATACAAAGACCATCTTAAAATAACTACAACAGAGTTAAACTACACTGAGTGCGAGGCACTCCTCTTTACTATAGGCCTCTCAAGCAGATCATCATTTAAAGGCATATTAATCTACCGCCCTCCAGGATCCAGATCCAAATTCCTCTCGTTTCTAGATAACGTCATCGAGGCTTCAGTAGGATCACCACACTTCACCATCTTGGGTGACTTTAATTTTCACCTAGAAGCCTCGGATGATCCTGATACTGTAACTCTAATTAATGACCTAGAGGCAGCTGGTCTCCAACAAATTGTTAAACAGCCCACACATAAAGCGGGACACACATTGGACGGACTATTCACTAGTAACTCAAAGATTGCCATCATCAAGGTCATCCCTCTAGTTTGGACAGATCATGCGGCCTTATGTTTTTCTATCCCAATTAACTCTAACAAACCCCCGTCCACATCGTCTACACCTACGAATTTTAGAGATTGGAAAAACATTAATCTGGAACTTCTCACGCAGATAATGCCAGACAGCCCAATGCCAAATGAACAGGATCCCATAGCAGCCTCCGCTAATTACCTGAACAATCTAAAGGCAGCCTGCAACAAGCTAGCACCTAGCAAAACCTCTCACCGAACCAGAAAACTCCCTTCCGCACCTTGGTTCACCGAACCACTCCGACTACAGAGACAATACTGCAGGAATCTAGAAAGGCAGTGGCGTCGCCATTTCAATCCCTGTGAAAAAATCACATATAAAAATGCTTTATCAAACTACAAAAAACTTATAATAGCAGAGAAAACCACTTACTACACCAACCAAATCAATCAGGCCAAAAATAATACAGGTAAACTATTTCAGGTGGTCAGTTACCTATCCAACCCCCTCGCACCTCGCCCAGAAGGATCACAGACTCTTTCAGATGCCTTGGCCAAAGTCTTTGAAGATAAAGTCAGAGCTATTCTCACTACTTTCTCCCCGGACTCGTCACGCACCTCCACTCCGCAATCTACTGCCGAAATTGTCCCAGTTTTTCCAATTTTTGAAGCCACCACGCAAGAACTCATCCAACCTTTAATAGCCCAAACCAAATCGGGTTCACCTTTTGATCCTTGCCCTCCGGGCATTCTTAATCTCATTTCTGAAGCCATTGCCCCGTCACTATCTACCATCTGTAATGCAATGTTTACAACGGGCATCTACCCTTCTGTCTGGAAGGAAGCTACCATTAAACCTCTTTTAAAAAAACCTACCCTAGACCCCCTCCTCCCTGCCAGTTACAGGCCTATCGCATGTCTCCCGTTCCCTGCTAAGATTTTTGAAAAAATCATGAACATCCAGTTGTCAACTTACATACATAACAACAACCTGCTGGACGACACCCAGTTTGGGTTTCGACAGGGCCACGGAACAGAGACTGCGCTACTAAAAGCAGCGGATGAGATAAGGTCCACTATGGACAACGGAGGCTCAGCGATTCTGATACTCCTAGATCTCTCCGCGGCATTCGACACGGTCGATCATGTCACCTTGATCGACCGTGTCACGGCCATGGGAATAAAAGACAAGGCTAAAGATCTTCTTGCTTCATTTTTGTCTAACCGCCCACAAACAGTGAAGATAGGCAACTATATCTCTCAGACTTTCTCCTTGCCTTGTGGAGTACCGCAGGGATCCTCGCTAAGCCCGACACTCTTCAACATATATGTGTCGGACTTAGCAAGGGTCATAAAATCCCATGGAATCTCACTCACTACATACGCTGACGACACCCAATTGGTGTTGTCTGTGTACAATGACGGCACTTCTGTGGCAGCCAATTTCCAAAATGGAATGAAGGCAATAAGCTCCTGGATGTCATCCAATTGTCTAAAATTGAATTCTGATAAAACAGAAGTGATGACATTCGGGAGACTGCAACCTACTTGGTCCCCGCAATGGTGGCCATCTCAGATGGGACAACCTCCTGAACCAGTGACCAAGGTACGAAACCTGGGTGCCATCTTCGATAACAAGATGTCCTTCCAGCAACATGCTAATTCGGTGGTCTCCTCTTCTTTCTACATCCTAAAAAGGATTAAAAAACTAATCCCTTACCTTCCTCCATCTGCAGGCAAAACCTTAGTCAGCACACTAGTCTTCTCCAAAATAGACTATTGTAATGCCCTCCTACTAAATGCACAACAAAAGGTCCTCAATAAATTGCAGACAGTGCAAAATGCAGCAGCCAGGACACTGCTATCCATCCCCAAGTTTGCATCCATCTCCCCTTACATCAAACAGTTACATTGGCTGCCGGTGAGAAGCCGGATCAAATTTAAGGCTTTATGCATAGCATACAAAGCTATCCACAACCAAGGCCCTCTATTCTTAAGACAAGCCTTCCGCCCGCTTGAACATCTTAGAACATTACGCTCATCCACAGCTCATTTACTAAGAGTCCCTCGAACAAGAAGAGCTAATTGGGGAGACAAGCGCTTCTCTGTCGCCACAGCCAAGTTGTGGAACACGCTCCCCCTCTACATTAAATCTGCGCCAACACTGCTCAATTTCAGGAAAAAACTAAAAACTTGGTTGTTCCCAGCCTAAATACTCCCTGATCCATTGGAAGTTCTGCAACTATAGCGCCGAGACACCCTTGGGTATTTGCGCGCTCTAAAAATCGCTCAAATAAATAAATAAAAAAATAAATTCAATGGGTGTATCAACAGTGGTCCTTAGCAAAGCCCTGGTCGCTTAAGCAAAACGTAAGCACTGCCAGCTCTGGTTCACTTGCAATGAGCAAAGGGGCATATTTACAAGAGCTTTATCTCCGCTTTTTTGGCTTTAAAAACTGAAAAAGCTGAGATAAAACTATCGCCCTATTTACAAGAGGGTGTTAACATGCATTAGCGTATGTTAGCACCCTGTTACCCGATGCCTCCCTTTGCATCTCTAATGAGATGCAAAGTAGGCGTCACTGGGCAGCACAACCTTGTAAATATTGTTGATGTGCACATCGCGATATTTACAAGGCTACCAACGCATTTTAGCAGACGTTAGTTGTGGGCGAAAACCGCTGTTTCGCCGAAAACTAACGTCTGCTAAAATGCAGACTTAGGCATACCTAATATGGGGGTGGATTGTGCTGATACGACCACAGGGTCGTATCAGCAAGGTTATCGCCGTTTTGCAGGGATCATCGATGGAAAACCAGCAATGTTCCCTGCAAAACGTCGATTTCCCCGCTATCGCTGGTAATTATATCGCCCTGTAAAAGAAATACAACTTGTTGGAACACTAGGACCTGCGTTGGACACCAACTAACTTATTCACAATTATTATCACTTTTATAGCATAGTGTACATTTAAAATCCATTACAGTGTGCTGTTGATTTAACAGCAAATGGAATACGATTTCGTTATGGGAGGCCCTAACAGAGATCTTCTGCAATTGTTTCACCATGTTAGCAGTGCAGTAATTGTTATACTGTTTAAATATAAAACCTGGATGCTCATATTAGTTGAATTATATGGCTCTGGCACTTCTTCATCTGCTAGTTCCATTGCTCACATGCAGCTTTCATCCTCATGCCCATGCTACCTGCAGTCAGAGACTCAGGGCTTGTTGGCAATTGCACATCCCACTTTTCTGAAGGGAACTCTAAATGTGAAGAATTATTGTCACTGACTGATTTTTTCATAGTAATATTCCTTTGATGGAGGAGATTGTGCCAGTGGATTATACTTTGTATTCCAGAACTGTGAACATTTTCAGTCACCAGCTAACAGAAAACCAGCTAAGGAGGTCCTGAGGCAGTCAAGGGTTACAGGGACCGAATTGTATAAATAGAGTTGATAGCCTCTTGTGTTCTAGAGGCCCCCACACCCTAAAAACCAGGCACCCCTTTTAGAACTTGGTGCCAGATTTATCATAGGATTGCATTGCCCTCGCATTATGCAAGGCGACGCAAGGGGAACTCAATCCTTTAGTAAGATTCACCCAGCCCGTCAAGGTCACCTTATGTAGTCCTGCGATGCGTGGTAAATATGGAGCAACGTAAGATGGCGCAAGTTGCTGCTTTGCGTTACTCTCCGCCATGTTTCCATGAATCCGCCCATGTATTTTGGGTACATTCCCAGATTTACCAAGACAGGTAAACCTGGAAATGAATCAAAATGCTATGCCTTAAAGATAGAGGCGCACAAGAAGAAATATCTTTATTTCTCCTTGTTTTTTCATCTTTCTCATCACAAAAACATCTCCAAGAATTGTTTTTGTGCAGGAAGGTGTCCCGTCCCTTCCTGCACAAAAACAATTCTGCCTGCAAATCAGGCACCCATGCACCATAACGCAAGGGTGTCTGCGCTGGTGCTAGGCTGCTCGGAGTGCACCAGCACGGACAGAGCAAGACCGCGTCATATGTTTGTTTATTTGGTGCATTCCTGCTCTCTCCATTCGACCCAGTGCTGCACAGAAAGTTGCCTTGCTGCGTTGTGCTGCATTAAATAATGGTAAATCCGGCCCTTGATTCTTAGAGTCATGATGCAGACCAGACCAGTTCAAGGTTGACTCAGGTAAGAGTTCAGGCCTAGGAACTCAGAACTCAGCAGTGCAAACCAACAGCATTAAATAAATAAAATTCTATGCAGTGCTTTCTCCTTAGAAAAGAAAATACCTAATAATACACACAGAGCTACATATGTATAAAATTACAAATATATACAAAGATACAGGTTACAATACAATATGCAACTCTCCAAATGGGGCCTAAAAGTGTTAGTATAGTTGCAAAATCTACCGCTTGGAGTTGCCAGAGGATTTAACCAATACCAGCATTCTTGCTACCTATGTTAACAAGAGGAATTTCACAAAGGTGGGGAGGGGGGGGGGGGGGGGCATGGCTAGCAAGGCCAAGATGGTGGATGCTTTCTAAAGAGGCTCCGCACACCAACCCTGTTATCCACCAATAATCCTGGCCAAAATTAGCCATCTGCAGCTGCCCCATCTGCCTCCTGTTGCTTTCCATTAATAGATAAATGCTACTACAGTGCCGAGTAACCATTAGGGGCTGACTTCACAGCGAGAACCCTGCTGAGGCCTGTATCCGCGTGAAGGCGGGCTGAAGTCGGCTGCAACCACATCAGTTTCCGACGATGTGGAGCTGTGCTGGGCGGCGGCCCTGACTGCCCGTTACCCTCCTGGTGACACACCCGCGGGGTGACTGCTTTGGTGACTGTCGGTGGATCGCTCATTGGGATAAACCCGTGCCAGAGCTGCTCCCACTAGTGGGCAAGTAAACTCTGCCTACAAGACAGATGGGTGGATCAACTTCCACCCGTTGAGTTTGACTGTATCAGGTGAGCCTAGGTACTGCAGGGTTGCTGCCCTCTTGCCTGCCCACCCCACCCCCCTTTTGTAGCAGACGAGGTTGCGGTGGATGCTGAGGGTGAGTATGTGTTAATACAAGGTCACCTAGAGGGTGAAATGCCTGGTTGGAGTGGGATCTTGTGGCTCTTAGGGGATGATTTTAACTCTGTCCTTAGTACAGCATTGGACCGCTCCACCCTTCCACCAAACACATTAGCCACGCCCAGTGCCCAAGCACTAGGTGACTGGCTACTGCACTTGCAACTTGTAGACATATGGCATACTCACAACCCTAGCACACAAGTGTACTCCTTTTACTCCTCACCACACAAGCTGCATGTTAGAATGGATGGAAACGTTTCCTCCCTACTATCCAGCAGACAGATTACTTAGGGCACACACACTCGGACCATAACCCTCAATTCCTGCACCTCACATTGGAAGATAGCATACCTGCCATACCCATGTGGCACCTTCAACCTGCAGCACTAGAGGACCCATCATTCCGGGAATCACTCAGCACTGCCACAGTGGATTACTTTGAGTTTAACACCAACCCTGCCACGGATAGTTTGATTCAATGGGACACCTTTAAGGTGACCATCAGAGTGCATTGCTTGGGATTGAACTTGAACATTCACAAACAGCTAGATGGTGACATCACTCGCATTGAGCACAAGCTTCTGCGACTTGAGACACACTCGGTAACTGACCCGGCGTACATCCGTCAGTTAGCAGAGGCACGCCGCAAACATACCTTGCTACTGGAGCGGCTACATTGTCTGAATTTTACTGCACATTCATCTCACACCTATGCAACATCAGATCGAGCAGGCTGACTACTGGTGTGGCTGATATGCCAGGAGCAGCCCCAACAACTTATTCCTTTGCTGCATTCATCTGGTCTCCAGGGCATCTTCTCCACACCCAACATACAAATACATGCGGAACTGACACACCACTACAGTTCCCTCTATAAATCGATCAGGGGAGTCGGTTAAAACTGCCTTGAGCCATTCTTCTCCACAATTTCCCTGCCCATCAGCTTGCCTGAACAGTGGGTGGAGCTTGATGAGCCATTATGCTTTTTGAGATTCGAAAGGCCATTAGGGCCCCAGAAACAGGTAAGACTCCAGGACCAGATGGCCTGCCAAATGAGTACTTCAAAGTCCATGCTCCTGTACTGTCTCCTCACCTGCACACCCTATACGATGAAGCCCTCACAACTTCCTGCCTCCCTGCGTCATTGCATGAGGCTTTTCTCATCTCCTTACCTAAGCCTGACAGGGATCCCACTGCTCTAGGTTCTTACTGACACTTGACCTTGCTCAACACCGACTATAAAATACTGGCCAAAGTCCTCATGGACCGCCTCGCACCCTGGGTCCCATCTCTGGCCCACTCTGATCAGAACAGGTTTGTTCTGACCCGTAATACCTCTTTAAATTTCCAACACTTTTTCCAGGTGTCAACATTTTCTGCACTTTGATGGCCACACTCTGGGTGTCTGATACAGGACCTCGAGAAGGCCTTTGATTCCCCGTAATGGGATTTTCTGTTTGCCACCTTGCCTTGCTACGATATTGGGTGACGTTTTCTTTACCTGATCCAGCTTCTCTACGCCGCGTTAAAGGGTAGAGTGAAAATGGACTCCTGCATATCAGACCCAACCCAAATCTGCAGAGGTACCTACCAAGGATGCCCGCTATCCCCGTTACTCTTCTCCTTAGTCATAGAACCACTTGCCCTGGCTACCTGGGCACACAGTGCAGACTGGGGCATTCCCGCTGGGAGACGATGAAACCCACGCAATCTCTCTATATGCTGACGACCTTCTCCTGTACATCCGAGATTTGCGCTCAGATCCTGACATTCTCGCCTGCATGCTCTACAACTTTGCTTCCCTGTCTGGTCTGCGGGATAATTGGGCCAAATTGTGTTTGTTTCCGTTTACCCCTACATGCCCGACCCTACCCTTGTCCTTGGTGGTGTTCACATATTATGGCAACCCAACATGCTTCGTTTCCTAGGGTCAGAGTATGTCATCAGCCAGCAGACCTGTTAGAGGGTAACCTTTCGAAGGGCAACAACGACCATCAGATCCCTGATGTTCTTCTGGCACACATTCCATCTGTCTGTCATGGGTTACATAGCTCTCCTCAAAATGGCAGCCCTACCTCGGCTACTCTATTATTTTACTAACTTGCCCCTATATGTTGCACCTCCATTCTTCGACTCTTTCCAAGGTACCATGAGAAAGTTCATCTGGAACAACTCTCTCTGTAGGGTGGCAGTATCTAAACTTTATTTACCTGCAGTACCAAATATTGAACAATATTATCTAGCCTCCCAGCTCCAATGGGTGGCCAAATGGATGGCGGGGATATAACTCTCCAACACTGCCATGCTCTCACCGGCCTGGACACTCTTGGCGATACTCTGACTATTTCATCCCTTCACTCGTGGAAAGCCACCGGAGTCACTGCATCTCAGAGTCACATATCAGTGCTACTACAGAAGCCTGTACCTCACATGTTTCAGGGTCCCATATGCGCCAGCGCTACTCCTGCTCGGCATGCCTAGAGGTTGTACCACCACAACTTACTGGTGAGGCATTATGAACCAATTGTCCGGTTGTACGGGGCACACAGTGACACACATGTGGGAAACATGCATCTTGGGTCTCTTTCGCAGAAGTAAGAGACAGAGGGTCACTTCCGGCTTTCTTGATCTGGGTATGCTGGTAGCCAAGCATCTAATCACGAGACACTGGAAGTCACCTCAGCCTCCCCGTCTGGCGGCCTAGAGACACATGCTTCATGTGTGGGCCCAAGCGGAGAGCATTGTGTTACATAAAGAGGATACTCTAAGGCTATGTAAGATCCCTATAGCTGCCAACTGGAGCAATATATTAAATGACTTTCAAAACGAACCATGTCCAGAGTTGGATCACCCAAATGCTACAGCGAATGTAGGGGCAGTAGATGTGGAGACCTGACCTCCCACTTTGCAATAGGCGCGCAAGATGAATCACAAAATGTTCATGCTCGTCTCACATCACAATTAAGGTTTGCTGGGTTTGTTGTTTGGAAATGTGTATATTGTTGATACATTCGATGAATCGAGGGGATGGGGAGGGCAGGGGAGACCTAAGTTAGGACAGTTTGTCCCTTTATACTGTCTCCCCCATCCCTTATTTTCTTCCTTTCCTTGATGCCTTCAATTATTGATAATTCTAAAAAGAAATTGCACTTTCTCAACGACGCATGCTGTTGGCCCTGCAGTAGGACGTTTATGAGCACTCAGTAGCGAGCCCCATGCACTGACATAGTCATACTCACTGTCCTTTAAGTACTGCCAAATGCCTGTTCATTCTTACATGTAAAACTACTGTGTATGACGCATTTTGTGCTGTAATAATGCTCCCAAGTGTAGCTCACTGGTTAGAGGAGGCATACCCTGAAGCAGAGATCAGACCCGGGACCTGGGTTCGATTCCCGACGCGGCAGGGTCCAGAGCCCAATTGTCCACGGACTCGATAATTCTCGCTTCGGTGCCCACTCTAAGCACGAGTTCACACTATGCAGCTCTGGGCAACAAGCCTGCTTAATCTCCACAACGGCCCCCCGCGGCGGGATGCCTGGCTTTCACCTTGGGGATGCCCAGTACGGGTTATCTTACAGGGAAAAACCAGGACGGGTTCCCAATGCAAGCGCCAAGATGCCCGTAGGGTGATAGCTGCGCTCTATAAGTACATCAATCAATCAATCAACATGTGATGCTGATGTACGCTTGGCAACGCAACTTGTCCTCACAAGTTGACTCCTTAACCCTGTTTATGCTTGAATAATAATAAAACAGATTCAAACAAAACAAGAGGGATTCAACGAATAAAACACCTGCTCATAGGCTTCAAAATAGAGTAATAAGAGACCAGCAATAACAGCTGTTTTCTATTTTACAATAATAAAATAAAGGCACACCGCCTTTGGCACACCATAAGGTCTCTCATTTGAGAAACCAAACCACTCCCACATGCAGCCTCTCATTTTATAACAATGAGCTTCTGACTAAATAAGCCAAATACACTACTGACCAGACCTAAATTCAATACCATGATGTATTTTCCATTAAAGACCAAAGCAAAGTCCAGCCAGACTCAAACTGTATATCATAAAGTCTTTTGGTTGCGAGACATGGTAAACTCAGACTCAATGTTATTGCCTGGAAACCCAGATGCTCAGTGCTCGCAAACTCAGGGTAACTATGTGGACTCAGGTGTGTACAGCTGCTATACCCTGTGCGTTTCTTTTGGGCCCACACTTAAATTGTTGGCCGATGTGATGGTAGACATAGAAAAATCCCACTTCTCGCCCCTTTTCTTATCAGCGGCTGTGCATTCTCCTCATACAGACAAGAGATTTTCAAAGGCGCATATCATGGCAAGAGTGTTTTAAAGCCCAAAACTTTAAATGCCCATAATTCAAAAGCAGAGTCACGCGTAGGGTTTTTATCACTGTCGCACAGCTGTTGTGGGCTTAGCTCAGACCTGCCTAACACGGTTAGCTTTTCCTAAGACAGGGCTATCCACAGAGCTAGGGGGAATATGGTCTGGTTAACTAAGGCTCCTACAAAGCTGGACTTCTATCTTTGATATTAATAGCATCATTGGGCACATTTTAATAGGCATTTAAATCGGGTTTAGAGTGTTTTGCTCAAGGGAACCCCTGCTCCTCCAAGAGAAGTTGTCTTAGGGACACCTGGATAGCGCAAAAGCGGACTTACAACAACCAAGGCAAGTTCTACTCTTTCCCCTCAGACCCAGATACTTAGAGGAGGATTTTGTCCCTGCACAGACTGGGTCTCTGCTTCCTCCTCCTGGCAAACAACAGTTCCTCTAGTAGGGCTTCTGACTACCCTCGTGCTCAGCCCTGCTGTTCTCCCAACCTGAGGCAACACAAGCTCCACAACAGCATCCCATGAGTCTTTAGCAGCAGATAGTGCCAACAATCTCCAGCCGCTCAGGTCCACACCCTTTTCTTTGGTGATACTGGTCAGGAGTCAGCCAAGCACTGCTACCCAATGGCAACTGACAGTGGACAACCAACAACACTGGTCTTTTCCCTTTCTTTGATGTCTCCACAATTGATCATGCTTGGGCAGGAGGTTATAAAGTAAGGTAAATGATTCTGTCAATTGTGGGTCCTTCACCCAATCCTATGTCACCACATAATCTGTCCACCTATAATTCACATTATCAAGAGTCAGCACACCGTCTGTTCTACTCCTACAGAGGATACTGGAAGAATTCCAAGATGGCGGAAGTCTCCTACGCAAAGTCAGATCAGATCTGCTGTGTTTCTCCCCACCCCTCCAGTTCCCCATACCTCTCAACATTTAAAGGAATGGATTGTAGGCATGAGTCGCCCATCTCTCCTTTGTCCCAGCTGATAACATCAACTGATCTAATTATCAGGAGAATGCTGCAGTAATCCTATGATGTTCCCAACACCACCCAACAGGAGTGAATCCCTTTTTAGAAGGGGGTTTGATTTTCCAGATGTGGGCACAGTAATTACCTTTGCCTATCTCTGGAGATCAAGAGCAAATCTCAATAACCGTGAAACTCAAAGAAATAAACTCATACGCATAAATAAGAAGGGACTCATAAGGAGTAAATCTGATGCTAATGTTGAACCTGTCAAAAAAATGTATTAAGGAGGAGGAGCCTAGCGCGCAACCAAGATGGCCGCGTAGGTGCGAGGCTCCCGAGGACCTCCGCGACCTCCTACATATATCCTGACAATATCCTGTCTTAGATGAGGGGACTGTGTTGGTGAGCCCGAGCTGAGGTGGCACCCGCTTTCCGCTTCCAAATTGGACCTCGGACTCCGGCGGTAGCACCGATTGAGATTTCCGGCCTTCTCCACGCCGGACCCCGGATTGGAGTTGTGGGGTGATACGGAGGCAAAGTCAACAACAGCGGCGGGCTGGGCGCGGCAGCTCGCGTACCCCGCACTTTCACTTTCGCTTTTGCATCCTCCTTGCTGTCTCGGCGAGGTTGGGTCGCGGGGCACTGTGAGGTGGTGTGGCCCCGTTGGGGTGCCCTGCCGGCCCGCCGGCTGTGACTTGCCCCGCGGCCCTGTGGTGACCCCCCCCCCGGATCCCGTGAACCGGCTTGCCCGCCCTTTACGACGTGCCTGGCACGGCCGTGGGACTGGAACCATGTCCACAAAGCAAGATGGAGATCGGGCAAAGGTAAAATCGACCCGACGTGGCGCAGTCCACCAGTCTAACAGCATGGACCGCTATACCCTCCAGAAGGGATCTCCCGAGGTGCCGCGTAGGTCCCCTGAGGGCCCGACTGATGCTCCTGCTCTGCCCGCGGATCTGACCCTGCGAGACGTGATGGGCGCCATCGCTGAGATGAAGGCCTCGGTGGACCAGCGTTTTGATACACTTGCGCAGAAAATTGACTCGGTCCTTGTGGATGTTGGCCTGGTAAGGGCCGATTTATCCAAGACTAATGACCAGGTCGATTCGTTGGCCCACACCACATCGGGCCTCACGACGGATGTGGCAGCCCTCCAAAAGGAGGTGCGCCGGCTTGGCCAGGCGAGCGCGCTGATGGATCGTCGCCTGGAGGATTCTGAGGGTCGGGCCCGGAGGAACAATGTCCGTATTCTCGGGGTGCCTGAGGGACGGGAGGAGGCGGCGGCGGATCTATTCGTGGAGGACTTGATTCTCACCCACCTCCAGCCCCGGGGACTGAGTAAATTCTTCGCGGTGGAGCGGGCCCACAGGGTTCCCGGGGGAAGGCCCAAGGCCGGAGCCCCCCCGAGGCCTCTCATCGCCCGGATTTTCAACTTTCGGGACAGAGACGCTATCCTGCAATCCTCCAGACTACAGGGGCCGGTCAGACTCGACAATATGGATATAAATTTTTATCCTGACTTCACCCCAGCGGTCCAAAAGCAGAGACTAAGCTTTCTCGGAGTCAAACGTCGTCTACGGGACCTAAATCTCAAGTACGCTATGCTTTTCCCGGCTAAGCTGCGGGTGGAGTTGGATGGCCGTACGCACTTTTTTGATCGTCCCGAAGCAGCCGGGGACTGGCTAGATACCTTGCCTGGAGATCGGGATCGGGGGGGTGGGGGGGAGCGGTGGGGGGAGAGGGCCCGCCGGATCAGGACTGAGGGACTAATATTATGCCTCGCTCTGGACAAAATTGATGTCACTTTTGACTGTTCGCCTGTTCGAGTAAGTCTCCTCCTGTGGAGGTCGTGTGGGGTCTCTTGGGGGTTCTCCCTCCTCCTCTGGGGGTTTAGTTAGTTTCACCATCTATGGGGCGACAGGCACACTGCACTTTGGGGGGGCTGTTTGGGCTCATGCAGGGGTGCAGGGAGGGGGGAGTTCTGTTGGGGTGGGGGAGTTGGGGTGGGGTGTTGTTGTTCGTTTTTACCACAAGGCAAACCCTTTTCTGTATTGTTTTTAAGGTGCTCTCCGGGGGACGATTGATGGCTCCTGTGTGTGATGGGGGGTAGGGAGTTGACTTTGTTGTCCTGGAACGTTAATGGACTGGGGGATAGGATCAAACGAGGTGTGGTCCTGCAGTATTTGAAACGAATCTCACCCGATGTAGTCTTCCTGCAGGAGACACACCTTATTGGAAACTCTTTTTGTGCCATGAATCGGCGTGGCTATCGTTTGGTGGCCCACTCGGGCTTCACGTCGGGCTCACGGGGTGTGGGCATTATGGTGAAGAACTCGCTCCCGTTGGAAATTGATGAGGTGCGCCATGATGATAGGGGACGCTATGCTGTTTTAGTGGGGAGAATGGAAGGCAAAGTAGTGGTTTTTGTATCGGTATACGTCCCACCGGGGTTACAGGCGACCACTTTTGCAGACCTGGGGCGCCTCCTCCTGGGCCTTCCGGGGGGACTCCTAGTGGTTGGGGGGGACTTCAATGCGGTGGTTTCTGGGACTCTGGATCGTCACCCCCCTAGGGACCTCCCCCGGGCCCAGGCGTGGCTATCTGGCCTCTTGGATACACTGGGATTGGTGGACTGCTGGCGCTTAAAACATCCCACGCAGCAGCAGTACACTTTCCACTCGGGGGCACATGGTAGCCTCTCACGGCTTGATCATGTCCTTGTCCCGGCGGCCTATGCTGGGAGTGTGGGGGAGGTGCGCCATCTGGCGCGGGGTATCTCAGATCATTCCCCGCTCCTGTTCCATTTTGATGTCCTTCCGAGGGGTGAGGGCAGGGTAGTTCCCATCAATGCCTGGTACCTGCGCGACCCCACCATTCGCGCTGCTGTGATTAAATCCCTGCAGCGATACTTTGATGAGAATGTGGGGTCCGTCCCTTCGGCTATCTCCTTGTGGGAAGCCTTCAAGACAGTTCTCAGAGGAGAGGCCCTGTCCCTCATTTCCCATGCCCGGAGGCGCGAGCGGGAGGAGGTTACCCGGGTGGAGGCCGAAATTGCTGAATTGGAGGGTGATTTAGAGGGCGGAGTGACGGATGCTGCACTGCATGTCCTACAACTTAAGCAGGCGGCCTACAGGGCCCTCGTTACGGAGGCGGCCAGGGGCCTCAGTAGGGAGCAGCAGGGGCGACTGTATGATGTGGGTGATAAGGCGGGCAAACTGATAGCGTGGTTGGATAAAAAGGAGAGAGTGAATCGTGTGGTCCCACTGATTGAGAGGACGGATGGTGTGAGTGTCACCGAGCCAGAAGAAATTGTCTCCTGTTTCGCGGATTATTTCCGCGAGGTGTATTCTCCGGTCTCTCCTTGCTCGGAGGAGGACTCCCATTCCCTGCTTAGGGATATCGCGCTGCCCTCCCTCTCGGAGGAGGACAGGGTGTCGCTGGATGCCGCTCCTACATCCGACGAAATTGCCCTCGCCATACGTTCGGTTGCCTCTGGCAAGGCCATGGGCCCGAATGGCATCCCTATCGAGTTATATAAGTTGCGACCAGATGTACTGGCGCCCCACCTCCGCGCGATGTTCCTGGCGGCCCACTCGCTGGGCTCCCTCCTGCCGGACCAGCGTCTGGCTACTATCGTGGTGATCCACAAGGAGGGGAGGCCTCGGGACCGGGTCACATCCTATCGGCCTATCTCGCTTTTGAATGCAGAGCCCAAAATTCTCGCCAAGGTGCTGGCCAATCGGCTGGTCGGCGTGGTGGGCGACCTGGTCCACCAAGACCAGTCCGGCTTTATCCCTCATCGCAACACAGCCCTTAATCTGCGGCGCTTGCACGGGGTGCTCGCACGTGTCCCATTCGTGCGGGAGCCGGCCATTTTGGAGTCCTTAGACGCCACTATGGCGTTTGACACGCTTGAGTGGCCATACATTTGGGCGATGCTGGCGAAGTTTGGATTCGGCCCGGGCTTCATCAGTTGGGTCAAATTGTTGTATTCTGGTCCATTGGCGCAGGTGGTGGTGAATGGAAGAGTTTTGGCCCCATTCGAGCTGGGCCGGGGCACGCGACAGGGCTGCCCCTTGTCGCCGCTCCTGTTTGCGCTGGCCTTGGAGCCCCTGGCGGAGTGGCTGCGGTGGCACCCCTCCATCCGTGGTCTCCGTTGGACCCCCGAGTATGAGGACCGTGTGTCCCTATACGCTGACGACATCCTTTTGTACCTAGCCTCCCCACGTAAGTCACTCATAGTCCTGGTTGATGTTTTACGTTCATTCGGCCGGAACTCAGGCCTTGTCATCAACTGGGCTAAATCATGCGTGTATGTGCTCTCTGGGGAGGCTCCTGTCCTTCCGCGGGGTTGTCCGATTCAGATTGCCTCTCGGGGGTTTCGATACCTGGGTGTCTACATTACTCTGGACCCAGAGGCCCGCTACGAGCGGAACTTGCTTCCCCCTCTCCAGCGCTTGAAGGAGGACGTCGTGCGCTGGCGGCGCCTGCCGCTTTCGCCGCTCGGCCGGGCGGCGTTGTTTAAGATGATGTCGTTGCCACGTTTCTTATACGCTCTCCAGAACACTATGGACCCGGTCCCGGCGCGCTACTTCCGTGAGGTGGAGAGTTTACAGCGCCGCCTGTTCTGGGACGGGAGGCCGCGCATTGCCCTGGCGAAGTTGACGCTCCCATGGTATGACGGGGGGATTGCCCTCCCGGACATTAAACGGTATTACTGGGCCTCCCAGCTAGCTGCAATTAACCATGGCCTCTATGGGCCCGCCTTGAACCCGGCATTTGAGATGGACAAGATGCTACTGCCCGGTGGCGACTACAATCCAGCGCTCTACTCTGGCGCACCCGACGCTCGCTTGACGGGACCCACGCGTGTCATGGTCAGAGTATGGCATGCGGCTAATGCAGCTATGGGGTGGAAGGACCGTTTGACCCGGGCGTCACCGCTGTATGCGTCTGAGAAGTTGGGCTCTCTCTGGACCTCGAAGGGCTTCGCGAAATGGGACATGATAGGCATCAGTAAAGTGGGGGATCTCTGGTCGAGGGGAGGATTTAAAACATTCGAGATGCTGCAGACGGAGTTTCAGTTGCAGGGCAGTGAATACTTTCGATACCTGCAGATCCGTCATGCACTGGGCTCCGTCTTCCCAGACGTCGCCTCCATCCCGGAGTCTTCCCCCCTGGAGGATAGAGTGCTAGATGGCCACGTCCCAGACAGTACGATCTCCCTTATTTATAAAAAACTGATTAATGATCGATCGGGCTTGCTGATTGGCCTTCGCGAGGCTTGGGTTGCCGACGGTCTGGAATTGGACGATGAGGACTGGATCTCCGCGGTGGCCTCTCCGAAGGAGGTGGCTATACCGGCTCGCCTTCGCTTCGTCCAGCTCAAGATACTCCACCGGGTCTACATGACGGGGCCAAGGCTTCAGCGTATGGGCTATACTGAGGATGGATTGTGTAAGCGTGGTTGTGGTGCCGTGGCGACCTTCCTGCATATTTTATGGGAATGCCCGAAGGTGGAGCGATTCTGGCGCGGTGTGCACGAGGTCCTGCGAGTGGTTACGCGTGTGGCGCTGCTGCCGGAAGCGAGGAGATGCCTGTTGAATGTGTGGGAACCAACTGACTACTCGGCTCCGCAAACGTGGTGGGTGACTCTGGGATATATGATTGCTAAGCGTGACATTGCGCAACTGTGGGGATCCCAGAACCCCCCGACGGTGTCGGCCTGGAAAGAGCACATGGACTGGTGCATGTTTCGAGAAAAGGTGGTGTATGTGGCGAGGGGTAAGCCTGGGACATGGGTGAAAGTGTGGGGCCCCTGGAACGCCTACCGTGGGAGTATTTGCGCGCCACCATTGCTGCCTGCTGCCTCACCAGCCCCGTCCCCTTAGCTGACCCCTTCCCCTAGCCCCGGGCACAGGGTTCCCCCAGTCCTCGCTCTGTTTCCCTTCCCCTCCTTGGACTCCTCTGATAGTTGGGGTTCCCCATTGGGGAGCACGTGCTGCTACTTTCGACTGTAGGGTAGCCTTGTGGGTGTTGTTTTCTTGTTGTTTGTATAAAATGAAACCGTACTGTGGGGTATTATGGCTGTGGCCCATGATGTTGATAACTCCTGCTTATGCTCCTTTGTAACGCCAAGTGTTCTATGAACGTATGCCATATGTTTCTGCCATTCCTAGCGGCCGGCCGGAAGGTTGTGGGCCCATATTTGTATATTCTTGAGATTTGTAATAAACGGTTTCAAAAAAAAAAAAAAAAAAAATGTATTAAAAAAAGTTGCTGGCCTCTGTACCATGTGCCAATCAAATGGTAGGATTTAACATGTTTTAGATAAAAAGTGTGCACTGTAAAATCCTGCTGCCTATACACTCTGCCCAAAAGTAATAACTACATTTCAGCATTACTGTTGATTATCCCACATGAAATGTTATATTTTGTCCCATCTGCCAATAGGTCTGCTTGTTCCAAGATGGCAGGGTGAGTGAGACAATAGTTGTCTTCACTCAGCTTTCGTGTGTTCATGTGTGTTACACGTTACACACAACCTATATCTAGCCCCATACTGTAGTTGTCCACAGGTGGCTGACTGTACAGTCAAAGGTCAACACTGGAGGTTGCAGTTCAGATACCAATTTCTAAGAAGTATTCCAGTAAATGAGACTCAATTCAGAATTCTCGCACCCCAGAAAATGTAAACGACCAGAGGTCCAAAAAGGAAAACAAACTGGAGGATTTTATGGGTAGAATTTACATCACTACAGAGTGCGTTGTCAAATGTTCCACGGAAAGTTCTGATCTAGGCGGAGTTCACGGCAGTCAACATTATGACAGGATAAGAGAATGCTAGTTTCCAAATGTAATGTTTTTTAAGTTAAAATTTTCCAAATGTAATGTTTTTTCAAATTTATTTTTATCACATTAAAAAAGAATCAAAAATATAAATAACTGTACATAATAAATTAAAGCAAAATGTAGTGGAAAATTATCAAAATAATGACATTAACAAAACACAACAGGGAGCATAATATATACTGCATAGGTAGTATTTCACAATCAGGGTTGTGAGAAATATATATCCTATGCTTCAACTACATTAGGTCTAAATACATTTCAGTCCCCACTCATGTTCTGCGCTCTTGGTATTCTTCAAGACAAGATCTTTAGGGCCAGGTATCGCCATCTTGTCAAGTCAATGGAGGGATGCTCAGCTGGTAAAGGGCTGCCTGTCTTATTGAAAGATCCTCGCCTGCTTGGCAAGAAGCTCTGTGCCTTTAGTGGAGCCGCTTCTGTGATGGCATCGCCGAATGGACTGAAACTTTGCCAGGTGGATTCCCTGTTTAAAGTGCCTCCTTGGGAAAGTAGGAGTCTGTTTCTTGAAAACAAGATAACAAAAGGGCAGTGTGCAAGGAGTTTTCACCTTGCATATGAGGGCCAGTCTGCATTTTCTCTCCCCTTGTCTGCTATACATTGCGTGGAAGACATGGGCATGGAAGATGAGTGATGGGTATCTTGCCCATAATAGGAAGGGACAGCCATGAATGGGAACTGGTGGCCCTTTGCTGGAGGTACTATCAGGTTAGAAGTTTACACTGGTGAAACAAGCAGAGGCTCTGCAGGTGTATACTTGGTGCTTCCGCCAAGTCTATATAGAGCAGGAGGACCGCAAATTCAATGGAGCAGGAGCCACTGCCAATTGACAGAGGTGCTCCAGCTCAGCCAGACTCTAAATCAGGCCCTTAGGTTTCACAAAAAAGGTAAACACAGGTAAAAAGCAGCCACAACACAGTTATGGAGCTTCCATAACAAAATGATACAACTCATGTTCTATCATACAGAAATCTAATCTGAAAGGCATTTGAAGTAGATTAGAGATCTCTCACAACCATCAAATTCTCCTAAGAAGAGTAATACAATAAAAACCTAATTCTGACTGATAAAAAGCACATGGGCAATTATTAGTGAGTTACTCTGTATCATATATTTCAGGATTCTGCTTGAATTGGATGATTGATTAAAATACCACTTCTCATTTAGTGGCTGATAGACACAAAGTTATTCAGAGCCAATTCTTGACCATAAAGACATATGTAACAGTGCTGGGAAGGATGACAACATATGAGATCATTTAGATCCTGATGGACGGCTGCCAGTTTGACAGGGTGGCAAAAGTTAATACCTCCTTTTTAGAGATCCTAGCCTTTATGGCGGTGATCTCTATGCTATAAAGGGAGCCACCGTCACAGTATGTATTATGTTACAACGCATGAATTTACCATGCATGCCTCTGGGATCCCCCCTCCAGAAGGGCTAGGGGCAGGGTATCCTTATCCTGCCCTCTTATATTTTTTTAACTCATTTTCAAAACAGGGGACTAATCCCCGGAGTCCAGTTATCATCACTGAAACATTTCTCTTCATGCTGTGGCCAGCCAGTAAGAGCAGTTGCTCACACAGGAATTTCACTCCGTTGGAAGCAAGATGGCACAAGGGAAAAATAGACCTTTAGGCCAATCGGAACGCCCCATTTTTGTGATGTAGTGCTTGTGAGAGTCCCTCAAACCCAAACCCAAATGTCCTGTCCAGACATACACATAGTTTTTTAATCTTAATTTCCAAAGCCTACTGAACAGATTTACATCATATCATAAAAAGAAGAATTTCTTTATCAAGATCTAACTTCCTGGCGAATTTGGTGTAATTCCGTTCAGCAGTTTTGGCTGTAGCGCTGTTCAAAAATCCCTATGGAATCTGCATGGTGAGTTTGCATTTTGGGACTCCTCCTTTTTTCCCTGCCCCTGCTTGATGATGCACCATTCTATGATGAAACTAAGCAAAGAAGAGCACTTTTTTTGAAAGTTTTGTGAAGATTAGACACATGGCGCCATAGTTATTAGCAAACAAAAAAGGTACTTCTTATGGAAACGCAGACCTAACAATCACTACATAGTTGCAATAAATTGACTTCCTGTTTTGTTACTATACCCTTAAAATCATTGCACGTTGTTTGGCAAAGATCAGACTAATAATCTGAAGTGAGGAATACGTGCTCAATATTCAAATATCATTATTATTTCATCTATTTTCATTTTTTAGCTTGTTTGCAGTTATTTTTTAAAGTTTCTTTACAAAATCATTTAACCTTTTTAGCTTACCTTTTTTAACAGTATCCTTATTACATGCACATAAACAGCGAATCTTGCTTGTTTTTAGGTTGATGCTAAACAACTTCTTAGGTGTGCATTATTTCCTGTAAAATTTTAAGATTGTTATAGTAGTCAAAGGTTTTGTTTATATGACATTGCTGACACGGAGAACATGTCCAATGTTCAGTGATGGCTGCCTCAGAACGGGGGTGTTGGGGCAGAGGGGGAATGGATAAAAAAGAAAACGTACTTTATCTGCCGCCGCCGCATGCCTCTCCTCCATCCTGATCTCTCTGCAGTGGCAGCACCGGAAAGCACCCAGGCTCCCAGACTCTACCAGCCAATCGTGATTGGTCTGAGCGCCCTGTTTATCCTCTCAGGCAGCGCCTGGGAGCCTGGGCATGTTCTCCACTGGGCTGTGCAACACAGCCAGGTGGAGAACAAGCTAAGTATGCATGACTTTTTGGCCAGCCAAACAGTCATGGGCACTTAGGGAGTGCAAACAACTCCTCACTCATCTCTGGCAAGCCCAGCCCCGCCCGACCAGGCTCCAGTCTCGCACAGAAAAATAAAATGATAATAACTTCTTGTTATTATCATTTTATTTTTATTTTTGCACTGCTCAAATAGCAGTGGGGCGACGCTCCTCTCCTTAGCAGAGGAGACGCCACTGCCAACGTTTCCTAGCTATATGAACCAATATTAATGGATGAATAGCCATTTGCGCAAGCACATGGGTTCTATGTCTACGACATGCTAACCTGCTCACCCTATACTTCGTCTCCCTCACACCCTAACCTGCATCCTTTCACCCTTCATCCTCCATTTGTGCCAAATCCCTCTTGAATGTTTTTTGTTGTCACTGCAACGGCAGCGTTAATCCGAGAGAGGGACGAACTGTTTGTAACATGATTGTTTCTTTTTTTTTTTACACAAAGCATCCTTCGTTCCTGTCTCTTTAACGGTTACTGCGAATAAAGGGGATAATGTCACTCTTTCCTTCTGGAAGAAGAACCCTACCCAGGAGGATGCGCTGATCTACAAGAATGGTCAGTGTTATGACAAAGATGCTCTCTTGGTTGGTTGCGCATCATTTGTGACAAAAGCATGACAGTAAGGCGTCTTTTCAAGTCTTGTGCGATACAATTTTGTTTGCTTTGTGCACAAAAAGTTTGATGTCTGCTGTGCTATGCCACTGATAGGGGGCTGAAACCCATTTATGAGCTTGCTTGCATTCACTTCTTATGAACGAGGATTGCATTGATGTGTACCTATTTGTACTTTGTTGTGTTATTTGGGGAATGTCGTGTAAGATGGCGCTGTACCTACCCTATGCATCCATGATGTACGTGAGACAGGGTAAGGCAAACCAGTTAACATGCAGCTGGATCTCCATAGAGTATCTGATTGTTCCTCTGTGCTTGATGCCTCTCTCCAGGCTCTTTCATCCATTCGGTTCCCAAACACGAAGTGCCCCAGCTGTTGGACGTCGTCACGTACAATGTTCAGCCGAAGGACACAGCCTTGTACACAGCCAAATACATTGGAGGAAATTACTTCAACTCAGCAGTCACCAGGCTGATAGTGAGAAGTAAGTGCCCTGCTAGACATTGACGCTATGCACCAGAACAGCAGCCTCACAATGGCCACATGGCCTGCACACGAGCCATTAATAAGGATGCATAGTTTGCCTAGTCTCTTCTGTTGTACTGTTATGATTTCTGAACTTACATCTTGTTGTGGTGCCAGCCCGTACTGGGAGATTCCTCGAAAAGCCCCTTGGACAGGGGGAGATAAAGTAAAAGAGCTGAGAAAAGGGGGGCCTTAGGAAGGACCCTAGGAGTAGTGGTGATGTAGAAGGTGGGGATCCAGAGCTGCATCAAATGAATGCTAGCATTGGTACCTACTCAACTAATGTATGTGCCTTCTGTTTTAGTGCTAGTATATACCCATGTGGTTAAATTGATATAGCCATGGGCGTGATGTAGACTATTTCCGCCCCAAAAGTGTGTAGGCCACACGCTTCATAAGAGACCCGCACAGCCTAAGGCAACTTTATATTTGTGAGGCATCCAACTTAAGTGAAATGTTACATTCTGTCATGTTTCCCACAGAAGCCTGCCATAATTCTGCTTCACGCCACTGTAGCATACACATAACGAGATGTATGGTCAGATACATGACTTTCAGGAACAGGCCCTGTCCAAATTTGTTTTGAAATATGTTTTTCACACCATAGGCCCTTTTGTTTTAAAAGAGGGAATTGCATTGGTTCTGGTACTTTTCAAAGTACTCAGAGACTTGACAAGGTACATTATTGGTTAAGGAGTAACTCTGAAGTTCACTTTCAAATACTCTTCTCATCTGTATATCCCTGCTGGAGACGAATTGGTTCACAATTTTCATGGTGGATGTTTAACCGAGAAGCAACACCTGCATTATCCTGTATTCTACACAAAAAGAAAGTCCAGGGAAAGTTCCTTTACTAGATATGGTCATGAGGCTTTGGAGGTCAAAGGAGGGGATAAGGAATCATATCCAATTTCTTGATGTCTGCACTCACAGCAGGAAGCATTGCCAGTGTTCTAGCCAACCTTGTGTCAATACCCTCAATTTTCAGCTATGCATATTTTCTGTTGAAATCCAAAACCTTACTGTTAGACCTGGCACCTTGGCGTGGGTCTCCCTTCCATTTTTCACTGTTGCCTCATGTGTTTTTGCTGGTGTTAGATGCTTTGGGCACTGTGCCACTGCTGTCCAGTGCCACAGTGCAAGTGCTCCCTATTGTAAATTGATGTGTGGATTAGTGATTCCATGATTGGCTGGTTTGGGTTACCTGTCAGACCCTAGTACAGTGCACCAGGAGTGCCCAGAGCTGGTAATCCAAATGCTGCTGGTGGGCTTGCAGCACTGGTTGTGCCACTCACAGAAGCAGCCTGTAAAAGTGTGTCTAAGGCATGGGTACTAACAAACTTTCTATCGGGGGCCAAATTTACAGTGTGGTTTGTGGCCGAGGGCCGCACAGGTGGGGGCGGGGTCAGAGGGGGAGGGGCGGGGCTAAAGCAAAAAATAATTGTGACCATGAGGTTGAGCACAGGTCCCTGCAGCAGATGCCTTCGTCCACTGAGCCACCAGACACAGCATACACAGATCTCTCCTCTCTCCCTCTCCCCCTCCCTCTCTCTCCCTCCCTCCCCCTCCCTCTCTCCCCCTGTCTCTCTCCCCCTGTCTCTACCCCTGTCTCTCCCCCTGTCTCTCCCCCTCTGTCGCCCTCCCTCCGTCGCCCTCCTCTCTCTGTCGCCCTCCTCCCTCTGTCGCCCTCCTCCCTCTGTCGCCCTTCTCCCTCTGTCGCCCTCCCTCTGTCGCCCTCCCTCTGTCGCCCTCCCTCCGTCTCCCTCTCTGTCTCCCTCCCTCTGTCTCCCTCCCGCTGTCTCCCTCCCTCTGTCTCCCTCCCTCTGTCTCCCTCCCTCTCCCTCTGTCTCTCTCCCTCTGTCCCCCTCCCTCTGTCCCCCTCCATCTCCCTCCCTCCGTCTCCCTCCCTCTGTCTCCCTCCCTCCGTCTTTCTCTCTCTGTCTCCCTCCCTCTATCTCTCCCTGTCTCTCTCCCTCCCTCTGTCTCCCTCCCTTTCCCTCTGTCTCCCTCTCCCTCCATCCATCACCCTCTGTCATCTCACCAGTGTGTGTGTCATCCCTCAGCCTGGGCTGAGACAGCTTCCCAGCACTCACACACAGCCGCACCCGAGTACTTCACAGGTCTTTAAAAGACCATTTACATGTTAATAAAGCTTTGTTGTATTTCACCTCTTAGGCCCCTGCATCTCCACTTTGACAATCACTGGAATCCCCCAGCCCCCTCAGAGCAGAGTCTAAGAGTCCAGGCTGCTGCACCCGGCAGTGTTTGCTAGCACTATTTAATTTTTTTTTAAAACACATGTAGGATGTCTGCAAGGTCCGCGGGCCGCCGAGGAAGGCTTGCCGGGCCACTGGCGGCCCGCGGGCCGTACTATGAGTAACCCTGGTCTAAGGCTTGCCATTGCAGAGCCTGTGTGCAGTCTGGTACTGTCATGCTGACTGGGCAAGTGCACCCTCTTGCCAGCCCCTAAACCTTCCCTTTTCTTCATATCAGACACCCCTATGGTAGGCCCAAGGGCAGGGTGTATTGTAAGTATAAGGTAGGACGAGCCCTGGTGTGTGTGGCATGTTCTAATAGTGAATTACAGCCATTTTAGTTTTTCACTATTGCAAGGCTACCTGTTCCCCATAGACAAGAATGGGCAGTTTGATTATTACATCTTATAATCCTAACTGACTCAGGGAATGTGGTAGAAATTCGAGTTTAGTATGCCTGAATGATAAAATACATCTTTTAGTGAAGTTGGTTTTAACGTTCTGTGTTTGAAAATACCACTTTTAGAAAGTAGGTATTTTCTTGTCTAACCATCCAAACCTGCCTCTACTAGGCTGTGTATTCCTTGTCTGGAGTTTGAGTGACAGGAGCTGGGGGATTCCAGGAGACAGGGTGAGTCAGCACAAGGGTGAATAGAGAGATCTGCATCTAGATGGGTGGGAGGAGTTGCACCTGGGACCTGAATAGGGCTGTGCCTTCCCTCCACAATGCTGGCTCCACCTCCTGTGCTGCGTCTGATGTCTCTGCCCGGCACTCTGAAAGGAAAGAAGGAGTCTGGTCAAGAAAGTGCTCCAGGACTGACCAGAACTGGATTGGACAAGGCAAAGGCCTCTCTGCCTTCAGAGAACAAAGAGAAACTGGGTATAAATATTGGGACCCAAGCCCAAGAACTTTAGATCACTTTGGGAAACAAGAAGAAACCTTTGCTGAGGAGAGGAACCAGAAGAAACTGAGGAGAGAGAGACTATCCCTAGGCTGAAGTGCTGCTTGGGGGATTGGCCTGCAGTGGTTGCCTGACTCCCAAAGAGAGGAGAGAAGGAAGTTTGTGTACTTTATTCAACTTGTGAAGGATCTCCAAGGGCTTGAGAAAAGAGCTTGCCTCCTGCTGAAGTCTCAGTGACAACAGATGTCAACCACCAGCACCCCAGAGTTCTTTGGAAGTGCCTGCAGCTGTATTGGGGCCTTCTGAGAAACTGCGTGTCGCAAGGAGCTGGAAGCGTGACTCACGAAGAAGAAGCGTGTCGCCGCCGCAGCCGCTGCCATCGCATCACTGAACAAGGGTGTCGCCACTGTACCTGTTGCATCGCATCGTAAAGAAACATCTCGAAACATCGAAGAAGCATGTCGCCGCCGCAGCCGTCGCATCACTGAACAACGGTGTCTTCGCTGCAGCTGTCGCATCGAGCCGAAGTGTCTCACATCACCGGAGAAGCGTGCCGCCGCCGCAGCCGCTGTCGTCGGATCACTGAACAAGGGTGTCGCCGATGCAGCTGTCGCATCGAGCCGAAGCGCCTCGCACCACTGGAAAAGCGTGCCGCAGCCACAGCCGCTGTCGTCGCATCACTGAACAAGGGTGTCGACGTTGCAGCTGTCGCATCGAGCTGAAGCATCTTGCATCATCAAGGAAGAGTGTCGTCGCCATAGCCGCTGTTGTCGCATCACTGAACAAGGGTGTCGCCGCTGCAGCAGTCGCATCGAGTCGAGACGTCTCGCATCATCGGAGAAGCGTGTCCCAGGGCCTGTTGTGGCTCAGAAGAATTGTTGAGTCGCCGCACGGCCGTCGGGTGTGCACGCATCGTGGCGCAACAAAAAGATGCCATCTTTGTTTCATTGCACCAGATCTTCATCGCATCACGGCGTTGCGGGCCGCATCGCCATGGAAGCGCAGTAAGAAACCAACGCATCACCATTCCTGCGTGTCAGGAACCGACGCATCACCTTCCCTGCAACACTTTCGTTGTATAGCGTTACGCATCCAAAGGTACATTGACTCAAAGTGTTGGATTTTAACATCTAAAGAGAACTAAGCTAATTCTACCATTTTAAGTACAGTATTGTGGATTTTTGTCGTTTATGGTCTTGTGGTAACTCTATATAAAGAATACTTATTTTTGATATAAAACTTGTGTGGTGTCCCTCTGTAGTGTTGTCACTTGATTACTGTATGTGTTCACAAATGCTTTACACACTGCCTCTGAGATAAGCCTGTCTGCTCGTGCCACGCTACCAAGGGGGTGAGCAGGGGTTATTTTAGGTGTGTACCGCCTTACCCTGACAATATGCAAGGGTCCCTATTTGGCAAAGGTACCTACCTCTGCCAACTAGAGACCCCCAAATCTAATGCTTACTAAAAAAAATAGATTCTGATCAGATGTAGAATATTATTTTCAGAACAGATTAATATGTTTTCCGAATAATATTAGCTTTTCACACATTGTTTTTCCCAGCAATGTTCACCTCGAACTTTATCAAACATATTTGTGTTTTTTATTAGCAGTTGCACGTAGTTTTGTAGATATTTTGATACAAATTGTTATAATGCTGTTAAATACAGTTAAGGCCCACAATAATACTAATACCATAATACGAGGCAGTCAGCAGCAAACTGTAACTTTTATTTCTTACATTCACCTAAGATATATCTGATATGTGGGTTGTTCATCACCAGTACTGTACAACCAAAAAATAGACATCATCAAATGAACAGGCATGGAATGAATAACTGAAGAGATCTGTCACACTATGCTGGACAATTCGGAGGACTTTGATTTAGTCCACCACTGCAGGTCCCAAATATCTATATACTCTGACTGCTTCTTTATATCTCATGATTACACTCAGATATGAGATAATAATCACAATGCCTATCCCAACACATCTCTCAACCTCTCTCACCCTCCAACCATGACAGCTCTGGGACCACAACTATACAAAAAAGCTCAAATTGGACACCCAAATGCGGTAACCAGCTAATCTGACTATAACCATAAGAAATACATTAGAGGGGCCTGCAGAGCTGTTGAAAGCTGCTAGCATAGTGAAAACCATAAAACTGAGCATCTATCTCTCACACTTCATCATCCACCACACTGCTACGCACTGCTTAATAATAATACAATAACCACACCTTTGTGGTCATCACGCACAACATGGAAATACTTCCCATATAGGATCAAAGCAAAGACTATATCATTCCAACCACACACCATACACAGTGTAGCGTGCTTCCTACATAGGCAAGTGCTTCAGCGCCCCACATAGGGTTAGTAAGCGCTATATAAATTCTGCAATGCAATACCAATATACATCCAGAATTGGTAACCTTCTGCATATTATGGTGCACTAAAATTAATCTCCTCTACTGACCCAGTGTAATCTTTTGTTGAAGGACTCCTCCACAAACTGCATCAAGATTTTTCACATAAATGGAGACTATCCCTTTATCAGTGTCTTTTTCTTTGAACTCACAATAACATTACATTATTAGTAAAGTTAAAATAATCAAGCTAGGTCCAGCTGTGTGGTGGAGTAGTAGCGCTGTGTGTTATCAGAGTCCAAAGGTGTTGGTTGGTTTCACTTGGTCTAATAATTTAATCCATTGTATTGCTCTTGTTTTTTTCTCATGGGCACATATTGTTCAGTGTCCAAACCCCTGCATACCTTTGGGTATGTCCAGCTCCAAAATGTGGTAAATAAGTGATTGAAGGCACAGTGAATATAATTTAGGCAAAGGACACAGTCTCAATGTGGCCTGTGATTGAGCTCTCATAAAACCCAAACAAATTGGCCCACACAATTGTGTTATCTCTACTAAAGATTTTTGTCTGACCATTGGTACCTTCGGCCGAGCAAATTTCCACAAAGAAAGTGTAACATCTAGTCAAAGAACAACATAATTGATATATACATGATTTAAAGTTCCAAATTCCAAATCATGTTAAAAGGGTAAATATATTTTTTTAATGCTGTCAAGTTACAAAGTAGAGAAAATGGTGTAAAATTAGGTAAAATGAACATCTTAAAAAATATTTTAAAAAATCAAGAATAAAAATGATACAAAAATAATCTAAGTTAATTTATATGTTGAGTTCAGTATGAATTCAAATTAGTGACCATGCTGTGCCCTCTTCCCAACTGAACGAGTGTTGAGTTCAAAGTGATTAACTCAAAAATGCGGGATAAGGTGCTGGGGTGCTGGCTCGAAGAAGTCAAACTCTTCATTTGAAAGGATTAAGTCAATTGCTAGAAAAGCTTAACCAGAATACAGACTGAAGGTACTTTTTCTGGTCACAGGTCAAAGCTGGTTCAGTGGATTTGGCTTGGCTTTAACGGCTGGCTGATGTGGGGGACTTTGTGGTACAAGATTCAAGCTCAGAGAAACTGAAAAATCCCATGGTCCAGTTGCTGGTTTCTACAGGGCTAGTTCCACTAAATGAAGCCCGCTTGTCAGTTATCCTGATCAGCTTCCTCTGGACACCGGCTCATCTCAATTTTCATAATACTGAGGCTCGTCTGGGGCAAGTTTTATCCAACAGGACATAACCTTCCATCAGACAGGTTCATCTTAGCTCCCCAGCACCCAGGCTTCTTGGAGCATCCAGTGTCTTCTTAGAAGAGGGTTGCAAATATATCTATCGATCCCATGGTAGAAAACAAGTCATCCTAGCTCTGGAGGCACGTGTTAGAAATATACCTTCATAGCAGAGATTTCCTCGCTGATCCTTGGTGGCAGCCAGGAACTCTAAGTGAAGTTTACAAGTAAGTCTTCTTTTATTCTTCAACTCCAAGAAGGTTCTGTCATTTCACTTGCTCTAGTACATTGTTTTGAAGTTAGTTAGCCATTGTATTGATGGTAATCTATAAGCAATTCATACTATAAGGTATATCCTGCCATACCTTCCATCATTTCAGCAAGCTGACAAAAGTCCTGCGTCTTTTGGCATCCACTCATTCAAAGACTTCAGTGCACATAGAACCTTGTCCATGCAGATTTCTAGATGATGATACCTTCTTAATGCAGAGTTCTCCTCCATCTCTCAACTATACCTATGCCCATCTCTATACAGTTTCTTGAACAACAAAGACAAACGCCTCCTAGGCCTGCCATAGGGAAAAGGAGACAACAAATCTTCTTTCACCTGTTTTGTTTAAAGGAGTTTGACTTGCAGATTTGTCCCTGCCAAGGAACCATTATCCTATGCTTTGTGTGCAAGCCCTTTGAAGTGACGGCTTGAGAACTGGGAAATTACTAAGTGTGAAGTAAGGGGTATTCGGGACAGAAATGTGAATGTCATTGGAATACACTGCAGCAGAGAGCAGGCAGAATAGATATTATTTCTCATGTGACCAATAAGTGGACACAGTCCCTGCGATTTAATTTCACCGCTGACCTTTTAATTGTGGGTTACCCTTGTGGGAGCAAAAGCATTGTACCCCAAAAATCAAGACACCCCAAAATGTACCTTTAATCAGATCTCCCACATTTCACTAGATCAGAGACAGTGTTGAACCTCAATTTCATGAGACAGTGTTTCCTGTGTAAGTTAAGGATTGTATTACAAAATTAAAACATATGTAATTCAGAATAAGCGCCATGAATGCTCTAAAATGCAGAGTGTTACAGAGTATATAAACACCAGAAAATACTGTAAGTCCCAATGGGCAGAAAATTCAATAGGAAAACAGACAGCCTCCCTAGCAGCATTAAGGAAATATCTGGCTCATCCTCAAAATCAAGAGATTTTTATACACAATTATTTATAGAAAATAATCATTGAGGCGTTAAACGTATAATTACTTCAGCAAATCAGAGTACAAGAAAAATTAGCATCACATTATCATAGCACCTAAGCACTTACCCACTACATGAATAACTAGTCAGCACCCTCTATGCTAATTCCATGATGATGGGAGTCCGCAGAGCTGGAAATCCATCTGTCATGTACGAACGTCCAGGATAATCCATGAACCTCACACTTTTTGAATGAATAGGTCTCAGTGAAGAAACAGAAGACATAATAATATGTTGCTAGTTACATCTGAGCTAGAGAAATTTCACCATTAAAAGAACAACAATAATAATGAAAATATCCTAATATATTTCAGGCTGACTGTGTGCAGCGGAGCTTGAGGAGAGAGGATGGGTGGAGGGTGTGGGGGTTGGGGGGACACTGCCTGAATAACCGAGATGATTTCCATTTTAGATAAAATGGCGATTTGCACAGAAATGTGGCCTTTTAACAAATACTTAGAATACACACTTCTACACAGCACAGAAAACTTGTTTCAAAAGTAATCACATTAAATCAGTTTGTATATGTGGAACAATGCATAAATGTATACTGCATAGCCATCTGAGGGACACACTCCTTGGGCGAATATAAGATGGAACATAAGATGACCTAAGACTGTAATCACCGCTACAAAAAATACTCAATGTTTTATTACTTAAATTCCATGTACTGTATTACCAATGGAATTATGCCAGCCAGCCAAGAAAACGTTATTTCGGCAATTATTGCCATAAAAGCACAATACAATAGATTTAAAAATACAGCATCATAATATAGCTAGACTATCAAAAATTAAAAAGAAATAAAATAATAGCATTTTAAAATCATGGTAGCAAAATCAATTAAAATGGCACCGTCCAAATCTCAGCCCTAACTTTTCACTAGACATCTGCGTTTACACCACAAAGCAAAAAGAAATTTGGATATAGCAGCAACAATAACCGGATGTGTATCATATTTTAATAGCCTAAAAACCTCTCTAAAATTACTAATTCCCAAATTCCTACAGAGCTGGAAAACCCATTTAGATCTGGCGGGAGAACACGCCCAGGAGGGCGGGACCTTTGAAATAAAACACAGGTGATCTCTATGTTTGTTTGCTGTCTTTCTTTGCTGAGGCTTGTGAACAAGAAGTGACATTCGAAACGCGTAAAGCCTTTATTCCTGATGCCAGCTGTGGTGGTGAGGTGGCTGTGGTTCTCATTGCATGGAGTTGCTTTCTGTGAGGCGCTCTCATTGAGGGCAACCTTTGTTTTGGATTTATTAGCGGCTATGCCTAGTCGCGAGAGCGCCCGCTGCACTTCTGCGGATCCTCCGTGTTTGAAAGTTCAGATGCGGAAAGAGCAACAGAGAGGTCCAAATGTGAGTGACTGTTAAAGTACAGACTACCTGGCATTTCATGCTGATATCAACCCACTTGGGATTTTATTGCATTTTATGAAGGAAAGCTGCAACACCCACTTGGGATTCAATATTAGAGACTCCAAATACCAGATGCCTTAGCGGGCGGGAGAACACGCCCAGGAGGGCGGGACCTTTGAAATAAAACACAGGTGATCTCTATGTTTGTTTGCTGTCTTTCTTTGCTGAGGCTTGTGAACAAGAAGTGACATTCGAAACGCGTAAAGCCTTTATTCCTGATGCCAGCTGTGGTGGTGAGGTGGCTGTGGTTCTCATTGCATGAAGTTGCTTTCTGTGAGGCGCTCTCATTGAGGGCAACCTTTGTTTTGGATATATATATATATATATATATATATATATATATATATATATATATATATATATATATATATATACATATATATATATATACATATATATATATATTTATATATATATATACATATATATACATATACATATATATATATATATATATATATATATTACCTACTGGCGATAGCCAGTAGGTAGTTATAGTTAGGACCACGTTTCCATAGGAAAACCTCAACATTCTATTTTGAATAACTTTGGCGCCGGTCGACGAATCCTCGCAAATTTTTCAAAATAGGTGGGGCGCTACGCTCCGCTCCTACCCTGAAAGTCTCGGGGGGATCCGTCAAGCGGGGGCTGAGATAAAAGGGGGGTCCCAAAACGCGTTTTTCCCATGCATTTTTCCATAGGACCTTTAGAACGAGCTACAGCCCGAACGGCTGAACAGAATTACTCAAAATTTGGCAGAGAGGTAGTCCCTAGGTCAAGGAAGTGCCTTTTGTAGGTTTGGTGTAAATCTGTTCAGTAGATTCTGAGAAAATAGCCTTTAAATCAATATATATATCTGAGCCAGCTTACGGTACGCTTACCGTACGCTTACGGTAAGCGTACGGTAGCGTGCGCGAGCGCGATTCTGATTGGCTCTTAGATCTTAGTAAATATTCGAATCGGCCGAAACCAGGAAGCGGCGGCCGCCATTTTGTCTCTCGCACTGAGAGTGATTTTTAAAATATCAAGCCCAAAAACATGTAAAGGGGCTGTTTTGACAACTCCCTCCCACATAGTCATGTTGAGGGAGTCCCCAAACATCCCCCAAGTGCAAAAACGGTTTTATTTTTTTTTCGGCAATTTCGCGGGGTACGCTTACCGTACGCTTACCGTAAGCGTACGGTAAAAAAATAAAAATAAAAAAAACACTATCCACACTTACCCTACCCCCTGTGCTTTTGGTGGCCGAAGGCCACCAAAAGCACAGGGCTTATGTTAAGGGCAAAAAACACTATCCACACTTACCCCACCCCCTGTGCTTTTGGTGGCCGAAGGCCACCAAATGTACAGGGCTTATTATAAGGGAAAAAAACTTAGCATTTAAAAAACCTTGCAAATTCACTGAAAAAACCATAGGTTTCACACATGTTATAGTTAGCGGAAATTTTACTGATAAAAAACCAGTGAAATTCCCCCGTTATAGTTAGCGCAGGCAACTATAACTCACGCGACTGCAATCTTCTGCTGATGACATATGTGTCTTTATGAAAAAAAAATATTTGTAATATATGTATAGCTAAAAATGTATGGAAGAAGACATGGGCAAATAAGTGTCTAAATACAGTATTAGCATCAGCAGAGGATTGCGGTCGCGTGAGTTATAGTTGCCTGCGCTAACTATAACGGGGGAATTTCACTGGTTTTTTATCAGTAAAATTTCCGCTAACTATAACATGTGTGAAACCTATGGTTTTTTCAGTGAATATATATATATATATATATATATATATATATCCTCAGAAAAAGGCGCACTTCTTCCAGCAGCGTCAAACGGGCCACACCAACAGTGCTTTCAACCAGTTCTTTATTAAAAAAACCAAACAGGCATTACGCGTTTCGAGTCCTGCGACTCGTTATCATATGCCACTCGCCGTAATTACGGTGGGTTCGTTAGTTTTTCAAACGTAACTTGTGAAACATTGAGAATGGGCAATTCTTCCAGCTTAAAGGAACAGTTCATTTTTAGAGTATTGTTCAAAATTTCATCAGTTATTTTGATTTTTTGCGCAGCGAAGGTAAGTACAGTCTTTTCATTCTTATTCAGGTTAATCCTTTAAACCCCAAGTGGTATTTAATCAATGTTTATCTTCGTTGCCAAATTCATTTCACTATTGGCTTTATTTTCGGGACTCCATCTCCCATAATGCTTCATAACCGTCCTTATTGCTTCTCTGGTTCCCAATGTCGATTTTGGCAAAACTTTACTGATTCAACTGTGTCCCAAGAGCAATACATGCTATGATAGGAAAGTTCCATACCTCGGCCACAGTGTATACCAGGAAAATTCCACTACCACCGTATTCCTTAACAGCTTGTAGTTCGCCTTTCAGGTAATTTCAAGCACGAAGTGCATAGGAACATTCCTCTCGCAAATCCTGGCTGTAAAAATGTTCACATCCCAAGATGAGGTGGGCCTCACACAGTGGCCCTTCCATCAAAGCTTAGTTCATGCTCAAAGTCGCAGCCGGCGGGCATTCCTTCATAAGCTTTCCGCTTCCAAACAACCCCTGACATGGGGAATGCCTCCGCCTCACGGATTCGGGGCCCGGTTGAGGTGTGTCAGACACCTCTTTAACATCCTCAGAAAAAGGCGCGCTTCTTCCAGAAGCGTCAAACGGGCCACACCAACAGTGCTTTCAACCAGTTCTTTATTAAAAAAAACAAACAGGCATTACGCGTTTCGAGTCCTGTGACTCTTAATCATATGCCACTCGCCGTAATTACGGTGGGTTCGTTAGTTTTTCAAACGTAACTTGTTAAACATTGAGAAGGGACAATTCTTCCAGCTTAATGGAACAGTTCATTTTTAGAGTATTGTTCAAAATTTCATCAGTTATTTTGATTTTTTGAGCAGCGAAGGTAAGTACAGTCTTTTCATTCTTATTCAGGTTAACCCTTTAAACCCCAAGTGGTATTTAATCAATGTTTATCTTCGTTGCCAAATTCATTTCACTATTGAATTTATTTTCGGGGCTCCATCTCCCATAATGCTTCATAACCGTCCTTATTGCTTCTCTGGTTCCCAATGTCGATTTTGGCAAAACTTTACTGATTCAACTGTGTCCCAAGAGCAATACATGCTATGATAGGAAAGTTCCATACCTCGGCCACAGTGTATACCAGGAAAATTCCACTACCACCGTATTCCTTAACAGCTTGTAGTTCGCCTTTCAGGTAATTTCAAGCACAAAGTGCATAGGAACATTCCTCTCGCAAATCCTGGCTGTAAAAATGTTCACATCCCAAGATGAGGTGAGCCTCACACAGTGGCCCTTCCATCAAAGCTTAGTTCATGCTCAAAGTCGCAGCCGGCAGGCATTCCTTCATAAGCTTTCCGCTTCCAAACAACCCCTGACATGGGGATTGCCTCCGCCTCACGGATTCGGGACCCAGTTGAGGTGTGTCAGACACCTCTTTAACATCCTCAGAAAAAGGCGCCCTTCTTCCAGCAGCGTCAAACGGGCCACACCAACAGTGCTTTCAACCAGTTCTTTATTAAAAATAAAAAACAGGCATTACGCGTTTCGAGTCCTGCGACTCTTAATCATATGCCACTCGACGTAATTACGGTGGGTTCGTTAGTTTTTCAAACGTAACTTGTTAAACATTGAGAAGGGGCAATTCTTCCAGCTTAAAGGAACAGTTCATTTTTAGAGTATTGTTCAAAATTTCATCAGTTATTTTGATTTTTTGCGCAGCGAAGGTAAGTACAGTCTTTTCATTCTTATTCAGGTTAATCCTTTAAACCCCAAGTGGTATTTAATCAATGTTTATCTTCGTTGCCAAATTCATTTCACTATTGACTTTATTTTCGGGACTCCATCTCCCATAATGCTTCATAACCGTCCTTATTGCTTCTCTGGTTCCCAATGTCGATTTTGGCAAAACTTTACTGATTCAACTGTGTCCCAAGAGCAATACATGCTATGATAGGAAAGTTCCATACCTCGGCCACAGTGTATACCAGGAAAATTCCACTACCACCGTATTCCTTAACAGCTTGTAGTTCGCCTTTCAGGTAATTTCAAGCACGAAGTGCATAGGAACATTCCTCTCGCAAATCCTGGCTGTAAAAATGTTCACATCCCAAGATGAGGTGGGCCTCACACAGTGGCCCTTCCATCAAAGCTTAGTTCATGCTCAAAGTCGCAGCCGGCGGGCATTCCTTCATAAGCTTTCCGCTTCCAAACAACCCCTGACATGGGGAATGCCTCCGCCTCACGGATTCGGGGCCCGGTTGAGGTGTGTCAGACACCTCTTTAACATCCTCAGAAAAAGGCGCGCTTCTTCCAGAAGCGTCAAACGGGCCACACCAACAGTGCTTTCAACCAGTTCTTTATTAAAAAAAACAAACAGGCATTACGCGTTTCGAGTCCTGTGACTCTTAATCATATGCCACTCGCCGTAATTACGGTGGGTTCGTTAGTTTTTCAAACGTAACTTGTTAAACATTGAGAAGGGACAATTCTTCCAGCTTAAAGGAACAGTTCATTTTTAGAGTATTGTTCAAAATTTCATCAGTTATTTTGATTTTTTGCGCAGCGAAGGTAAGTACAGTCTTTTCATTCTTATTCAGGTTAATCCTTTAAACCCCAAGTGGTATTTAATCAATGTTTATCTTCGTTGCCAAATTCATTTCACTATTGAATTTATTTTCGGGGCTCCATCTCCCATAATGCTTCATAACCGTCCTTATTGCTTCTCTGGTTCCCAATGTCGATTTTGGCAAAACTTTACTGATTCAACTGTGTCCCAAGAGCAATACATGCTATGATAGGAAAGTTCCATACCTCGGCCACAGTGTATACCAGGAAAATTCCACTACCACCGTATTCCTTAACAGCTTGTAGTTCGCCTTTCAGGTAATTTCAAGCACGAGGTGCATAGGAACATTCCTCTCGCAAATCCTGGCTGTAAAAATGTTCACATCCCAAGATGAGGTGGGCCTCACACAGTGGCCCTTCCATCAAAGCTTAGTTCATGCTCAAAGTCGCAGCTGGCGGGCATTCCTTCATAAGCTTTCCGCTTCCAAACAACCCCTGACATGGGGAATGCCTCCGCCTCACGGATTCGGGGCCCGGTTGAGGTGTGTCAGACACCTCTTTAACATCCTCAGAAAAAGGCGCGCTTCTTCCAGCAGCGTCAAACGGGCCACACCAACAGTGCTTTCAACCAGTTCTTTATTAAAAAAACCAAACAGGCATTACGCGTTTCGAGTCCTGCGACTCTTAATCATATGCCACTCGCCGTAATTACGGTGGGTTTGTTAGTTTTTCAAACGTAACTTGTTAAACATTGAGAAGGGACAATTCTTCCAGCTTAAAGGAACAGTTCATTTTTAGAGTATTGTTCAAAATTTCATCAGTTATTTTGATTTTTTGCGCAGCGAAGGTAAGTACAGTCTTTTCATTCTTATTCAGGTTAATCCTTTAAACCCCAAGTGGTACTTAATCAATGTTTATCTTCGTTGCCAAATTCATTTCACTATTGACTTTATTTTCGGGACTCCATCTCCCATAATGCTTCATAACCGTCCTTATATATATATATATATATATATATACATATATATATATATTACCTACTGGCGGTCGCCAGTAGGTAGTTATAGTTAGGACCACGTTTCCATAGGAAAACCTCAACATTCTATTTTGAATAACTTTGGCGCCGGTCGACGAATCCTCGCGAATTTCTCAAAATAGGTGGGGCGCTACGCTCCGCTCCTACCCTGAAAGTCTCGGGGGGATCCGTCAAGCGGGGGCTGAGATAAAAGGGGGGTCCCAAAACGCGTTTTTCCCATGCATTTTTCCATAGGACCTTTAGAACGAGCTACAGCCCGAACGGCTGAACAGAATTACTCAAAATTTGGCAGAGAGGTAGTCCCTAGGTCAAGGAAGTGCCTTTGTAGGTTTGGTGTAAATCTGTTCAGTAGATTCTGAGAAAATAGCCTTTAAATCAATATATATATCTGAGCCCGCTTACGGTACGCTTACCGTACGCTTACGGTAAGCGTACGGTGGCGTGCGCGAGCGCGATTCTGATTGGCTCTTAGATCTTAGTAAACATTCGAATCGGCCGAAACCAGGAAGCGGCGGCCGCCATTTTGTGTATTTCACTCTGAAAAAAAAGAGTGAAAACAAGGAAAGGGGGCAATGAGGAGAGTTACAGACGCCCTAACATTTGTAAGGGGGTCAAAGAAGGACAGAAAAGTACAAAGAAAACATTTATTGATTTTAAAAAAAATAACGGGGTACGCGTACGGTAAGCTTACGGTAAGCGTACGGTAGGGAAAAAAAAAAAAAAAAAAGAAAATCAGATTTAAGTGTTTAGATATTAGGGGGCTCTAAAAAGAGCCGTTGTGTTTATGAAATGATTTTTTAGTGGTACCTACAAGTAAGTACCGATGCAGAGTCTAAGGTTCAAGAGGAAGACTCTGTTCCCTTCATCATTGAAGTGCACACCATCTCCTCTATAAATGTCTTGCATGTCATAACGCAAGTTGTTGTGGTAAATGGCACCCATACCATAGTCACGGAGGAAAGCAGAAACAGATTTGTTGACGTGCTTTCTTGCTTTGTCATCGCACCGCGTGCCCACCGTGCGTGCACGGCACTAACTGCGTAAAGTGGGCGCGCGGTCGCGCACCGTGCGCGCACGGAACGAACTGCGTTAAGTGGGCGCGCACGCCACGAATGGCGTAAAGTAACTTAGCATTTAAAAAACCGTACAAATTCACTGAAAAAACCATAGGTTTCACACACGTTATAGTTAGGAATTAGCATTTAAAAAACCTTGCAAATTCACTGAAAAAACCATAGGTTTCACACATGTTATAGTTAGCGGAAATCTTACTGATAAAAAACCAATGAAATTCCCCCGTTATAGTTAGTGCAGGCAACTATAACTCACGCGACCGCAATCTTCTGCTGATGACATATGTGTCTTTATGAAAAAAAAATATTTGTAATATATGTATAGCTAAAAATGTATGGAAGAAGACATGGGCAAATAAGTGTCTAAATACAGTATTAGCATCAGCAGAGGATTGCGGTCGCGTGAGTTATAGTTGCCTGCACTAACTATAACGGGGTAATTTCATTGGTTTTTTATCAGTAAAATTTCCGCTAACTATAACATGTGTGAAACCTATGGTTTTTTCAGTGAATATATATATATATATATATATATATATATATATATATATATATATATATATATATATATATATATATATATATATATATATATATGTATGATTGGACAGCTTGTGAGTAATTAGAGGATTCTACCTAAATACACTTATTCACCCAAGCCCACACGGTTATACTGGGTCACTCATTTCAAAATAAATGCTTTTTAAATAAAGCTGTTATTTTTTAAAAAGCAGTCCATTTTCCTCAAAGAAAAATGGGATGCATTTAAAAAATAACAAGCATTTGCAATGCAAATAGGTCTCGCATTTGAGAGTTAGAGCTATTGACATTGTAAATGGCAATGTTTTTTACCTACACGTTTTATTTTTGCAGTGAATGTATGTAGTGTGCAAAATCCCTTGGAAAGGTCCTGCACTTCATAATAAATATATTGAAAAAGACGCAAAGTGTGGATTGTGTCAACAATTGCTTGGCACGTACCTCAATTGGTGAAGTGTCGCCACACATGCACACCGTGGTGCTTTACTAATGCGAAACTCATTAATAAAAGTAGTGCTTACAGACTAACCAACGAGATCGGGATCGGAGCATGTGAATCCGAATCCCGGCTTCTCTTTAATTTTCTAGACTATTTGACTCACTCTCCTGCGTCTTGGTTATCTCCCAAACACTGGGAGGCAATGAAGTTTACCAAGGGGGCGGGGGACAGGGAGGCTTCGGGGGTACCTGAAAATGTATTCATTGCCTAGTTGTCAAAGGTCGCCCAGTGCTATTAGTTAAAAGTGTTCAGATTTCATTAAGATATTAAGAGTACTTTACTCGCATCTATGAGAAAATCGACATTAACTAAACAAAATGCCAGAATGCGTGTCAGTTTTCACCGTGTTTTAGACAGTACTGGTTGCTTAGTTTCATTGCATTCATTTTTGTATTTACTCTTTTACACAGCATCCAAAGTATGTTACCTAACCCCAAAGCCCCGAGTTGTTAAATGACCCATAGAAGGGAGTTTTTTTTACAGTTGAGCAAATGTGTCCAAATGTAATTTTGGTAGTGCCATGGAATGATTAGCCAATGAGGTACTCGATGAGCAGGTATTTACCTAGACGTTCAAAATGTACAATATTGTGGCTGTTGTTTGTTTGTACACACCCACCACTCTGAATGTGTTTATTAACACTGAGCTTCATCTACCAGACAGTGCTCACAGAGGGGCGACTTAAGCACAGAACAAAATGTACTCATTTATCCTGAGTGTGAAGGCAGCCGGAAGGCTTAGGTGCCCGCCCGGAGAGGCTAGGGATCCCAGTGCTTCTACAGACTCTGCCGTACTCCTCTGCACCAGCAGGGCACAGCTCAGAATCTGCTGCTTCTGCTAAGAATAGGTGAGGGGGATGAGGTTGGGGCATGCAGGAGTTGCCGGCAGATTTCCAGGTTATTGAAAGTGATGATTCTGATGTGAGGCAATGGAGACTGACTTTGTCTGTTTGTCTGCACCTGTCTATTTCTCTACCATCTACCAGGCTCACTGTCATGTATCCATTCATCTCTCTTTGTTAGAGGTGCGCGAGCCAATATATTAATTAACAGGTAGAGCCAGACGGAGACGAGCCAAGCGTATACGAGCCGTGAAAATGATCGGCATGTTAATCATACAGTAAACATGATGTAAATGTGCGATAATGTCTCTTCAGAATTCAAAAAAGTGCATTTCTTTAGCGCGTTACCTCAGTACACAAGATTATAGCACTGAATTTAGAGGAAGTTATTAAAAGTGCTTGTTTTAAGCATGAGTTAAAACACTGCCGCTCCTCCCGCCCTACAACAATGCCATTTGTGAACTAAGAGGCGTCAGTTGCCATGCATACCCCAAATGTTGCCTAGAGTCTTATTATATTTAGAGTAACATTAAAATCTAGTTCTTTCAACACAAGAAGTTTTTGTACAGCACGCATCTTGAACTCGCATATTTCAAGGTGGCAATAATAAAGATGAAAAAGAAAGAAGAAAAAACTAACAGGGGTGGAGGGGCGGGGGAGGGTGAGAAGTCACAGACAGAGGGAGGGGGCGGTGGGGTGGGGAGACAGGGAAGAAAATAGTGTTAGGAGTAAAGGGGCCAATAGCAGGGGAAGGATACAAATGATGAATGAGGAGGGACTAACAAGCCTCAAACCAATCGGAAGGAAGCATTTAAGACAAAAGCCAATGGGCAGAGAGTGGGCGGAGCTTCCACACTACAGTATATACTGCATGTGTCGCAAAGCGATGGCAGCGCATTCGCGCTGCAACGCTAGGCGAGACCTAAAAGAAAATAGTGTCAGGAGTAAAGGGGCCAATAGCCGTGGAAGGATACAAATGATGAATGAGAAGGGACTAACATGCCTCAAACCAATCGGAAGGCAGCATTTAAGACAAAAGCCAATGGGCAGAGAGTGGCGGAGCTTCCACGAAGCTTCCACACTACAGTATATACTGCATGCCTCGCAAAGCGATGGCAGCCCATTCGTGCTGCAACGCTAGGCGAGACCTAAAAATTAAAATTTATCTTTTCATTTTGTTAGAGCGGTCTGTGGTACCACCGCTTGCTCTGAAAAAATGTTGGTGCCCCCAATCACACAGGGGAAGGGGTCCCTTGGGAACACCTTCTCATTTGCAAATGGCTTACCAATACATTTGAAATTGGTGGTAATCTGCATATGTTTTGCTACTGCATTCCCGGTAGCAAAACCTTTATACATACCAGTGCGACTCGCTATTAGGAAGGAATGCCCTTTACACGCGCCTTCCTAATAGTGACTCGCAAACCCTATTTTGTGAGTCCGTAATAGGTTACTAACCCGCAAAATAGGGTTGGCACACAGAAAATTGCATTTTACCGATTGTAAACGGCCTAATGGGCCATTTGCCACTGGTAAAATGCGTTGTACATCTGGCCCGCTGTCTCTACCAATTATTCACATCATGGCCTCAATTAACAAGCAACCATCTACCTTTGAATTACTGCTACAGGGCTTTCTAACCATCCTAATGTCCATATAAGGCATGGGACCCAGATTTACATAGAACTGAGGGCTGAGTGAAATATCACAATGTTGTGTTGCGCAAATGAAGAACATCTGTGCAGTCTACAAAGCGCTGCACACCAATGATGTCACGGGCAGTTCAGCAAGATGCTAAGTGGAGCGCTGCATTGTCTTGTATGGAGCTTTACTCAACGTAAAGTCTTGAACACAAGTTCCTATGTGATGACAATCAGCAGAGGGTAAACTGCTTACAGTAAGTAATTTTGCATAATTTACACATTGCACGCTGTAGTATCACGTAATTGTCAGCACTTGTTTTTTTTTTATGTTGAAATTTTTTATTGAGTTTTATAAGACGAATACATCAGAGCATGAACATCAATAAATAAGGAGAAGATAAATCCATGTTGAAATAAACAGTGCAAAAAGGTACTGATGAATAAATATGATATAAATATGCATTTAAATAAATAAATAATAGTTGGAGCAACAATTAGATCAAAACACAGAATGATACATAATAAAAAGTAACCTATAAGAAAAAGAAAAGGGGGAAGACCTAAAAAAAAAAAAAAAAGTGCAGAAAATATAAATGAATAGAACGAAGAAAAAGTAATTAAATATAGACAGAAGAACGCATCAAAGGATGAAGCAAAGGATGAAAAAGACAAAGAAAAGAGATAAACAAAGAACAATAGAGGGTAAAAGCTGATTAATGTGCTTGGGTAAAAGTGGAAGCAGGGAGTTCAGCAGCATTTGATTTAAGAAATGGAGACCAAGTTTGAAGAAAAATATCAGCCTGGTCCTGAAGGTTATAAATTGTGCGTTCATGTGAGGCTGTTTGCATCATCGCCACCAACCAATCTTCCTGAGAGGGAGGTAAAGATGATTTCCAATGACGCAGTATACATATTTTGGCAGTAGCAAGTGAGGTATGAAAAAGGCGGAGTTGTGGTTTAGAGAGCTTTGGGGAGTGGCGTAAATCATGCAAGAGAATGTCAGTTGGTGTGAGTGGTAATTTTAGGGGCATAGTGGAGTTCAAAGTAGCACCAATGTAAGTCCAATAGGATTGGATACTAGGACATTCACAAATGATATGAGTAATATCACAACCTGGGTTGGAACATCTCCAGCAGTTAGTATGAGAGAGAAGACCAGCTTTGTGTAATTTGACTGGAGACCAATGCCAATCATGCAGTATTTTAAAAAGACAAAATTTGAGCCTTGATTCTCGGGCTCCCTTATGTAAATTCTCTAGGAGTAAGTCCCATTCGGAATCTGAAAAGGAAATTGAGAGACGAGATTGCCATTTACGCTGAAGATCATGTGAAAGAGATTTAGAAAAAAGATGAGACGAAAAAAATTTGTATAGACCAGAAGTAACACCTTTAAATTTCCCCCAAGTGTGCAAATAGGATAATATAGGGGAATCTTGCAGTAGCCACGGTGATGACCCCAGATGGGTCTTCAAACATTGCTGAAGCTGAAGGTATTTAGAAGAATGATGTAGGGGAAGATCAAATTCTACACTAAGCTGAGAAAATGGTTTAAAATCACCATCATGAAGAAGTTGATCCGGACAAAGGATACCTGCAGCTCGCCATTTAGGCCAGGATAACTTACGACCATTGATACGGATACCCGAATTATTCCATAGGGGAGCCTTGGTATGGATTCTTGGATTTGAACCTAGCAATCTATGACTTTTCTGCCAGGATTTATGCATGGCAGATAACACCGGATTTTTCGGGTCAAGGCGACTAGTACCACTACCATACAGAGGAGTAAGATTCGATTCTGAGGATAGAAGATGTCGTTCTATTTGAACCCATTGTGGTAAGTCTTTGATACCAGGTAAAAAATATGAGAGTTGGGAAATATGTAACGCCAAAGAATAGTGTTCAATGGATGGAAGGCCAATTCCGCCAAATAACTGATGAGCCTTTAACTTTGTTATAGCAAGGCGAGGCTTAGCGGCACCCCAAATGAAAGTTTTAATCTGGGCATCTACTGATCGAAGTAAGGATAAGGGAATCTGTAGGGGAAGCATACCTAAAATGTAGATAAATCTCGGAAGAGTAACCATTTTAATAGCCTGGGTTCTACCCCAAAGAGAAAGACCCAAAGCCTTCCATTTATCAAAATCCCGTTGCATTTGGGAGATAAGAGGAGATAAATTATCTGCAGCCATGTCTTGTAACCCTTTATTAACTAGGACACCCAAGTATTTGAGGCGTGAAGGCTGCCAGTGAAAAGGAAATCCATAAATAGCTGCTTTTGTGGTTCCGTTAGAAATGGGTAAAGCCTCACTCTTGTCCCAATTAATCTTGTAACCTGAGAAAGAAGAGAAATCATTAATAATTTGAAGAAGAGAAGGGAGCGACCGAGGAAGACGAGTAAGGGTGAGTAAAATGTCATCAGCATATAAGTATATTTTGGAATGTCCAATTGGGAGGGGGACACCTGAGACCTCATCAGATTGACGAATGGTAGCAGCCAAAGGCTCCATAGCCAGAAGAAACAGAAGGGGGGATAATGGGCAACCTTGGCGTGTCCCTCTCTTAATCGTAAAGGTGTCAGACAGAAACCCACCACAGTTCACCTGGGCAGAAGGGTGATTGTACAGTAAGCGTACCTTATCAATAAATTTCGTACCTAAACCAAATCTATCCATGACCGTGAAGAGATAATCCCATTCGATGCGATCGAACGCTTTTTCTGCGTCAAGTGAAAGAGCCAACGCGTCGTCTGTAAGATGTTGAGCTGACCACAGTGCATGGGCCAGAGAGCGCAGATGATTCCGGGAAGAACGTCCCGGGACAAAGCCTACTTGAGAATGGTGTATCAAAGAAGGCAAGACTTTACGCAAACGAGATGCAAGAATACTAGCCAAGATTTTAATATCAGAGTTCAACAGAGAAATGGGACGATAACTGCTGCAAAGCTGGGGATCTTTACCTGGCTTCGGAAGCACAACAATAATAGCTTTGTTAGAAAGGGGGCCTAATGAAGATACACTATCCGCCTCCTGGAATGCGGCATGTAGAGTGTCAATAATATTGTGACCTGCCCATCGATAAAATTCAGCAGGAAATCCATCCTCACCAGGGGCCTTGTGGTAGGGCAGGGCAGCGACCGCACGAGAAACCTCATCCTTGGTTATTTCACCCTCGAGAATGGCTCTGCCATCCGCTGAGAGAGAAGGGAGATGCACCTTTGCAAGAAATGCTGACATCTTCTCCGAATCCATACGATTATCAGAAGTATAAAGGGATTTGTAAAAGGAGGCGAACTCATTAACAATGTCTTGAGGCTTTGTGCACAAGTCTTCTTGCGCAGATCTGATGGCCGGAATGGCCATAGCCGCCTCCCTCTGACGCAACTGCGCAGCTAATAACCTTCCCACCTTTTCCCCTTGCTCGTAGTGTCGACCTTTCATTTTCTGTAAAGCGTATTCTGCTTTAGACGTAAAAAGACTGTTTAAAGCCATTCGGGCTCGTTCGAGTGATTTACGATTTTGTAAGGACGGAGAGGTGATATACAAGCGAGAGTAGGTTTGTATGTCATGTTCGAGCTCAACTTGTCTCCTTGCATTTTGCTTATTAGCGATTGCTGCATCACGCATTAATTGTCCCCTTAAAGTAGCCTTAGCTGCAGCCCAAAGAGTCCTGCTGGAGGCCACAGACCCCTGATTAGTGGAAAGATCATTTTGAAGGTGTGATTGCAGTTGGGATTTACCAGTAGGAGTCCTGTGGCGTTGAATATTCATACGCCAGGGTTTACGTCCATGCCTAGAAAGTCCCAGTTCAAGGGAAAGGAAAACCGGATAGTGGTCAGACAAGGCCGCTTCCAGAATGCAGGAATCTGTGACCAATTGAACTGCGTTATGTGAGATGAGGAAATAATCAAGGCGAGAAAATGTACCATGGGCCGATGAAAAGAAAGTATATTCCTTGTCCGTTGGATGGCTGAAACGCCAATGATCAACCAACCCAATATCTGATATGATGTCACCTAACAAAGCTCTATCTGACGCATTGCCCCTATCTAATGGGCCAGTTTTATCTAGAATGGAGTCTTGCGTCACATTCCAGTCTCCGCCAATCAAATATTGCGATGCATTAATTTCGAGCAGCAGGCGGGACAATTGAAGAAAGAATGTTTTTTTGGTACCCGTAGGGGCATAAACAGACCCTACACAAATGTGAGAATCTCCAATTTTAAGTTTAGCAAATACATAGCGGCCATTTACATCTGACCATGTTTTAGAGACAGTGACCGGAAGGGATTTGCGAAGGAGGATTGCAACTCCACATTTGCGGGAGGGACCTGCGTCAGTGGATTCATCTTGTTGGATGCTACTATGTATAACCTTGCCCACCCAATCTCTACAAAGTTTATCTGATTCTAGAGCATCCAAATGGGTCTCTTGAAGCAAGGCCACATCTACATGCTTAGTCTGAAGGTAAGAGAGTACTTTCTTCCGTTTTATGTAATGGGTGAGACCATGTACATTCCAAGTAATTGCATTTAGAGAATGTGTTTTTGCCATATTAGAATAATGCAAATATCAATAACAGGAGAATAAAGCACAAAACAACGTGTTGAACCAAACTAAGGAAAAAAGGAAAAGGAATGACAAAAAGAAGGGGAGACGGAAATAAAATAAATGGAAACGATACTCTGATTTAAGTGAGAAACATGAAGGAAACAATAAAAAGAGTAATGAAGAAAAGGAGATGAGATTTAGATAAGTGATACAATAATAAACAAAACTATAAAATATTAAATAGTAGCAAGTAGAGATCAAGAAACCGTAAACTGTTACCCGCGGGTCTGGGCGCACTAGAGCGCCGCCGCGGGAAAAGACCCCACAGACAAAGAGAAAGGGTTAGGAAAGGTAATAATAATATAGAAGGAAAGCCCAGAAGAACATTGTGAAAAAGAACATAAGTACGATGGAGGGAAATAGAAGAATAAGAAAGAGCAAAATAGAAATTGAGAAGCTGTGGAGCATTACTTAAAAAGAGAGATCTAGTAATAATTAGATATCATAAAGTAACCTAAAAGCATAAAGCATACAATGCGCATATAAATAAGCATAAACCGACATGCAAGCGGGCAAATAGAGTAGGAAAACTATAATCAAACAATTAGGTGCCAAGGCACCCAAGTAAATGCAGAACCAGTAAAAATATGCAGTAAATTGTAACATGGAGAGCAATGAATACATGAAGAAGAAAGAGTAACATTATAATGCAGAGTGAAAGAAAGAGAAAATAAGGCATAGAGCTAGTGAGAAAGAGATGAAAAAAGGCAAACAGACATTATAAGAACAGCAAAACATGCCAAAATGCGGTAGTTAATTAACAATAGAAACAAGACTCACAAGGAAATGGAGTCTACAATTAACTTCCAATAGGCCTGAAGATAACAACTTTCAGGGGCGAGAGAATTATTCAGTCCGCATCTGAAGGAGTTTTAAGAGGAGACCGGGACTTGTCTCTTTGCAAATCTTGCGGGAATGTAGCAGACGAAACCGATTGTAGTGCAGATTTCCTATCTTCTTGTGAACGATGAAGTCGTTCAAAATCCCTACCACGAGGTCGAGGGCTACTGGGAGGGCGCCTGCTGCGATCTGGCAATGGAGTAGAAGACTTAGAGGGTGATTGGGACTGATCTTGCTGTGAAGATGGAGTGAGAACCTCCATATCTTGAGGGTGAAGACAGTCCAAAAATTGCTGAAGATGCTCTGGGTCAAAAAAGTCCTTAGAGTCTCCATCCTTGGTAATGCGAAAACGTGCAGGTTCAAATAGGCCATACTTGATGCCTAATTGACGTAGTTGAGGTCGCATGGAGAGAAAGGCTTTCCGCCGCTCATTTGTTTCCTTAGAGAAATCAGCTGCCATATGAATACGATGGCCTTCAAAGGAGAAGGAGCCTTGAAACCGAGCAGCAGACAGTAATTGTCTTGTTTGTTCATGGCGAAGGAAACAGGCAATGATCGGCCGTGGGCGCGCAGCAGGATCACCACGTGGAGGGCCAATTCTATGAGCCCGCTGTATCTCCAGAGGTGGAGTGAAAGAAATGCCAGTCAGCTTTGGAAGTATACGACACAGAAATGCACTGGAACTCTGCCTTTCAATGCGCTCTGGAAAGCCAAAAAAACGGATGTTGTCCCTCCTACTTCGGTCTTCCAAATCAATGAGTTTGCTATGGAAGAATAAAAGGTCCCGGTCTTTATTTGGAAGGGAGTCCAATCGATTCTCCACTGCCAGAACTCTAGAGTCAAGGGATTCAATCTTCGCATGAAAGCTGGTGATTTCTGTTCTAATTGATTTAGTCTCCTCAGCTAATGATGTAATTGTAAGGTTCATGTCATCTAGTCGGCGACTAACCTCAGATATTTCATGCAGAATACGTTGCAGAGTTGCCGCCGACGCCTGCCCACCATTAGAGGGCGAAGCTTGAGGTGAAGCGGAAGGGGAAGAGGCATTACCTTTTGTGGGCATATTGGTGGACTGTTTAAGAGCTTCTGCAAAAAGAAGTGGTTTAGAAGTCTTATTTCCTTGCTTAGGAGCAGACATTTGGGGAGTATGCTTGATAGAAACTTTGAAAATACGTGAGGACGTCTTGCCGTTAAGAGATGCTTACATGTAATCACAAAAATACAGTAGAGTACCGGGACATGCAAAAGCAATGCAATTAATAACTGTATATGTATGATAATAATATACTAATCTCCCCAAAAAGAGCTTATGTCTCACTTCCAATCACTGAAATGCAAAAGTATATTGTATAGAGGAGAAATCACTGCTGAGTAACCCCCAAAAACCATGAGCACAGTATAATTACATTTGTGGACAAAGTATCAGCTGCCGCTATGCTCAAAGGCGCGTAAATAGAACTGTGATAAAATGAAAACAGCATATGCGCGCTTATGGCGATGTTAAACACAATTGCAATTGCAGCGAAATTTAAATAAGCAAGACTTCAGAATGCAGAGCAGTCATGGCCCATGTCGGAGCAGAGAATACACAGCCTTACTGAAAAGGTTGACGGGGGCGCTATGATGACATTGGAAGAAGGCACACTCTTATGTGAGTCACACAGACTGCGCTAAAGAAAGCCATTTCCATGAAGCACCAACTGTTACCATAGTCAAAGGGCGCGAAACTGCAGCTGTAACGAAGGTGAGGAGAAACAACTCATGGAAGAGTGAAAGGATCAGCTTGGAAGTTCAGTTTAGCGTGACGAATCATGAATTTCACTTGCCAGAGGGTCGCTAACCTTGCAGAGGATGGGAGGCACAATGACTGAATGAAGTGGGTGACAAAGGCGCCACAACAAAATTGTAGGAGGAATTAACCCTACCAGTAACAGACCAACAGCGCGTCGAGAACCATGATTCCTGTCAGGTGGTACTCCTGGAAGAGATATTGCAGCAGGCAAATTGAAGGAGGCGCGGCTTCATTAAGAGGCAGGTACTCAACAGCAGCAACGAAGGCGCGACTTCATGAGGAGGCAGGCGCTCGTCAATAGCAACGAAGGCGCGGCCTTATGAGGAAGCAGGCGCTCTTCAGCAGCAACAAAGGCGCGGCCTCATGAGGAGGCAGGCGCTCGTCGTCAGCAACAGAGGCGCGGCTTCAGGAGGAAGATGAGGCGGCCTGAGGGAGTACGTCAGGCAGAGTGCGCCGGAGATGCAGCGCCACACATCCCCGTCGAGACGGTCAGCAACAGGGAGACTTCGCCGTCATGTCGCCGAAACCCGCCCAAATCTTGCCCACCACCTTCCGGCTGCCGCAGAGCATGTAAAGAGGACTCCAAAGCCGATGGGAGGTGAGAAATTTCCGTTAGGAGCCCATCCCGCGGCGGAGCTCACTCGTCAGGCGGCCATCTTCCTGCGTGGCCAGACCACGCCCCCGTCAGCACTTGTTTTGATTTTACATTTGGACTTCATACAAAGCCTATTTGTATCGTTCTCATTTAGTCGATTGGCTTTGCATCAAATTCCACTATCTAATTATACTGGCTCCTCCACTGTGTACCCTGTGCATATATTGGCAGGTGAATTGGACATGCTTAATGCAAGGCAATTTGGCACTACAATGCATGAGCGTTCGGCGCAAAGCAGCTTTTGTGTGCGAAAGTTGATCTCCGCTGCCATTTGCAGCACTTTGCAGCTACACTATAGTGAATGTGTGCCTGGGTGTGTTACAGATGCCAAGAGTTGAAATGAAGGACAATGCAGAGGCCTGTAAGCCCACATAGACCCAGATGTAAGAAGCTTTTTACCGGTCGCAATCGGCCCAAGCGTTAAAATGCATTTTGGCATGTACAGAAGGCAGAATGCGACTCAGTAACTTGCTACCGAAACACATTTAGCTTTTGTGATTCGGTATTAGGAAGGGGTGTGTTTACGGTATACCTTCCTAATACCGAATAGCACTGGTATGTATGAATGTTTTGCGACCTGTAATGTGGTCGCAAAACATTTGCAGTAACCACCAACTTCAAGTTGATGGTACCCCTTCCCGTTTGTGAATGTGAATGCCAACACTTTTTAAGAGCAGGCAGTGGTCCCTTCCCGTTTGTGAATGTGAACGCCGACACTTTTTAAGAGCAGGCAGTGGTCCCACGAATAACTGTCTACTCTTAAAAAATTTAAAGGTAGCTTTTCATTTTTAATTTTGAAATGCATCCCATTTTTCTTTAAGGAAAACGGGCTACATTACAAAAAAATGTATTGCTTTATTTAAAAAGCAATCACAGATATGGTGGTCTGCTTACACCAGCAGGCCACCATCCGTTTGATTGTAGCCATTCACAATGGGTAGCAAATTGCGACCTGCCTGATGAATATTGATGAGGCAGATCCATTTGCGAACCAATGCGAATCGCTAACAGTGTCAAACACACTGTTGTATATCGCATTTTGCGATTTCCTTATAGCGAATTGCCCAAATTTGCTAATAGGAAATTGCACGCACGCAATTTCATACATCTGGCCCTTAGTTACTTACGCGTTGCCGATATATCGCTGTTTGCTGAATACATCTAATAACTTTGTGATTTCTTATTTTGAAGGGTGTGCAGCTGGCAAGTGGGGTCCCCAGTGCAGCTTCAACTGCTCAGAGTGCCGGAACAACGGAATCTGCAGCGAAAACAGCGGGGAGTGCATTTGTCCCCCAGGCTTCATGGGAACGACGTGCGAGATGGGTAGGGAAGAAAGCAGTTTCCTTTAGAAAATGTACTTGAGACGCACCAAATTACAAGCAGTGTTTGTAAGCACAGAATGCACAATTTAGGCAAAGGACGTTATTTGGGTAGATCTCTAGTAGCTGACTTGTTTATGATCCTTACAATTTTTGATTTGTTTAATAGGATTTGGTAAAAGCCATACGTGATACATTTGCGATTTCTGGACACTGCGTGCTGTGCAATCTAGCTCTGGATTTCAAATCTCCAATTGACTAGTGATTTCTTGTGTTGCACGACTTTCAGAGCATTGAACCTCTTCTTGCTCTCCACTTTCATGCCTACATTGTCTTTTGCTCCAAGACTCAAAGCTCCGAGTAATAGACTGGGACCATGAATTACTCTAAACGTCTCCATGCTATCTAAGTACTCATTGACTGCTGCCAGAAACTTCTTAACCACTACAGAATATAGTCTTGTCTATGCTTTTGTATTGCACGACATACTTAACCTGTCTCTAAGCACTCCAAATTATGACAGACAAGTAAGTCACAGGGAACTATTATGATTTACTCAGTTGGCCAAGAAGGGGTACTGACATTAGAATCCTGGTAACCTGGCTCTGTACCATGATAACTCAAACACTAGATTGAGTCTCTTGGGTAGGGAACAGAGCACGGACATTATGAGACAGGCCACTGAATCACTGAAAGAAGGACACAACATCCTTGCCCTAAGTCAAGGATTTCCAGCGTTGTTACTTGAGCACAGCAATCACACCAGATGTTTAGGATAAACACCGTAAATTTAATTCTCCAGTATTGGGGTGTCTTTCATAGATTCACCTGCTTGAATATTCCCTACACATAACATAACAATGTAACAATAACACAACCATAGGTAGGCAAGAAAAAACCATAGAGTAGCATTGAATCATAGAGCTTTAGATAGAAAAAAACTTGTCAGTTTTATAACATATTACAGTCATTGTGAATAGTCCAAACTCCAGCCAATCAGGTGTTAGCACCCTCCAGAATGTTCTCCTCAGAGGCTCAGGCCCTCAGATTTTCTACCGCACATCATGTGAAGGGAGTCTCCCTGAGCTCTGCTCAGTTTTTCTCTTTTTTCTTCTCAAAGAAAAGTTTTTGTCATGTCTACAACCAAGAAGTCCCTCTTCAGACCTTGTGGGACCTTGTGAGACGTGGAAAACAGCGACTTCATTCTGAGGACCCACATCAGAAGTGCATTTATTGCCTCTACCCTGAACACCACGTAAAGGATTGTAAAATCTGCAGTACTTTCTCTCAGAAGACCCTTAAGGATAGGGAGGGGTGTCTCCTTCTGTGGCTACAGAAGTTGAAGACTATGGACTACCCTTTGTCAGATGTGGAGAGTGTCTCCTCAGTTCGGACTACTTCATCTTTGAAGAGAGCCAGTGAGTCTGAGAAGGTTTCTCCTAAACCTAAGGTGGCGAAGAAACATCATGTTGTCAAGTCCACTGACCGGCCTTCCACTGCAAAAGGGGTGTCTCCTGCCCCTCAGAGTCTGTCTACACTCTCTACGCCCCCGAGATCTGACTATTAGGCGTCCAAGACTCTATCTGAACAGTTTTTGCCTAAAAAACTGGTTCTCTCGTCGACGAGCTCGTCGTCGCTTCCTCCGTCACCGAGGACTGCTGTCGCCGCTTCTACGACTTCGACTTCTTCATCTATGATGCCGGCTATGATCCTGTCGTCGGCGACATCTCCGTCGACGTTGGTGTCAGTGAAGGTGAGGCCTCTGTCATCTACGGTGCCTTTGACTTCGTCGACGGCGACCCACAAGCAGAAGAAACATTCGTCGACGCGCACTTCCTCGTCGACAAAGGGGTCAGCTTCATCGACGATGGCTTCGTTGTCGACGATGACTTCGTCGTCGACGGTGGCTTTGTCGTCGACGGTGGCTTCGTCGTCGACGGTGGCTTCATCGTCGACGGTGGCTGCGTCGACGGTGGCTTCGTCGACGGTGGCTCAACAACGACGGCGACTTCTCTCATCGACGGCGACAGCGTCGATGGCTGCATCCATGGATCTGGTTCCTTTGAAGTCTTCAGGTTCTCTGCTTCAACGGCGACGGTCCTCTTTGGGTACTTTGACACCAATCCAAACTGCTTCGCATCCTCCAGCAGAGCTGTTCTCTTCTGATGCTGGTGACGACGAATCGGAGGAGGATGACGCATTTAGGGCTGCTCGCAGACCCTCTGAGCTTCTGATTAAATGTCAGGATTTTGATGACGACCAGGAGTATGAGGACTTTTCAGACCGTGCCAACCAGTCTGCACGGGATCTTCCTATGGCGCAGATGCCTATGTCCCTTATTTTCAACCAGCACTATAAGCGCCTCTACCACCTCCGCTTCCTACAGAACCGTTTTCTACGCCTTCTGCTTTGGCGTCCAGGTTGCCACACCAAGACGCTCCTCATGTCATTGAGGAGGATGATGATGATTCTGATGTTGATGACAGAGAGGAAGGTGAGCTAGATGATAGATCCCTGTTCACGGAATGGGACAATTATCAGATTCAAATGCCTTCCCCCACCACTCCAGCTCCTCTTGATTCTCCACCTGTGGACATAGGTGGTTTTCATGTCCTCATGGAAAGGGCGGCAAAGAGATTTAACCTCCCGATGGTCACTAGAGAGGAGGATTGTTTCTTGTATGACTTCAAGGATCAGCCACAGAAACAAGTGTGTGCTATCCCCATCATCGATTTTATTTGGCAAGAGGGTCTCAAGCTCATGCAACATCCTAATTCCATTCCTGCTGTCCTGCCACAGCTAGATAAAAAATACAAGGCCCCAGATCGTGAGGGGAGACGCCTTGACGCCATTGGTAAATAATTCTCCACTATGGCTGCAACTACGGTCAGAGCGGCCAATTCTCTACCTATTCTCTGCCGCTATGACTGACAAATGTGGTCAGACATTGCTCCCCTCCTAGATTTACTACCAGAACCTTCTATAGCAGAGGCGCTGAAGATTCTTCAGGAAGGGGAAAGGATTTCCTCTGAGATTATTGATTGTGCTGTTGACGTGGCTTCTACTGGTTTCCGGCAACTGGCGGGTGCTGCTGTTCTCAGGCGGCAGGGCTGGTTGAAAGCCACTTCTTTCCGTCAAGAGGTGCAGACGAAAATATCGGACATGCCCTACGACGGTGAATTGTTGTTTGGCCAACACATCGATGATGCTCTTGAGACAATCAAAAAGGACACCGACATTGCTCGTGCTCTCGGTACACTTCAATTTAAAAAACAGCCCTTTCGGGGTGTGAGGGGTCGTGGCTCCTCCTCTTCCTTTCGGGGAGGTTCCAATCAGTACCAACAATACCATTCTTCTCAAGGCCAACAACGTTACTCCTCCCAGAATCAACAGTCGTGCAGACAACCACCAGCCGCGTCTTACCGACAGTACAGAGGTAAATCCTTTTATAGAGGAAGGGATTCCTCAAAGAAACAATGACTTTTTCCATCTACCATCCTTGAGGCCTCCCACCCTAACAAAGGTTGGAGGTCGAATCTCCCACTTCTACTCCAAATGGTCTCTGATTACTACCGATCAATGGGTTCTGGATATTGTATGCAGGGGGCACGTTCTAGAGTTTGTCAAGATCCCTCCCAATTCTCCACCCAGAGGTCCTCCTCCTGCCTATCTGAAGGAACTTTTAGGTCAACTAAACATCTTATTGAGAAAAGGCGCGATCGAAGTGGTTCCGAACTTACAAAGGGGCAGAGGATTCTATTCGAGGTTCTTCCTAATTCAGAAAAAGACAGGAGAATGGCGCCCTATTCTGGATCTACGCGCCCTAAACAAATACATCAAGAAGCAAACATTACGCATGTTGTCGCTTCAGGAGGTCCTTCCTTTACTGTCCCAAGGAGAGTATATGACCACACTGGACCTTCAAGATGCTTATTTTCATGTTCCTATTCTGCCCAGGCACAGAAAATTCCTCAGATTCAGAGTGGCCGGGAAAGATTTCCAATTCAAAGTCCTTCCATTCAGCCTTTGTTCTGCACCCCAAGTGTTTACCAAAGTCCTCGCACCGGTGGCAGCTTACCTTCGTCTACAAGGCGTACACATTTTTCCTTATCTCGATGACTGCCTTCTAAAGGCACGGTCATTCGAACTGGCATCCAGACACACTCTACTTTGCAGGTCCTTCTTCCAGTCTCTTGGCCTTACGTTCAACATGGACAAGTCTCAATTTGTTCCCGCTCAACTCAGGACGTTTTTGGGGGCCATCCTGGACACCAACCTGGCAAAGGCCTTTGTGTCACACGAAAGGTGTCAACGACTTTGCAACCTAGCGGTCTACCTCTAGTTAAAAAACTCAGTTTCTGTTCGGCAGTTGAAGTCCTTCCTAGGCATGTTGTCCTCTTGCATTCCACTAGTTCCTCACTGCCGCTTGAAAATGAGACCCATCTAGGAGGAACTCGACAAGCAATGGGCTCAAGTCTCAGGGTCCTTCAACGATATGATCAACGTCACATCTCGGATGCAAACGGCTCTGCTCTGGTGGACTCTCGAAACCAACGTCTCATCCAGACGTCCATTTCTGGTGGACACTCCAAGTTTCACTCTCACAACGGATGCATTTCTCGAAGGGTGGGGAGCACACCTTCAGGACCTCACAGTAAAAGGACGGTGGGATACCCACCAAAAGACCTGGCACATCAACCTTCTAGAGTTACTTGCCATTTTTCTGGCACTAAAGGCTTTTCGCGCCATCATCCAAGGAGCTTCAGTGTTGATCCGGACGTACAACACAACATGCATGCACTATATAAACAAACAGGGGGGCACACGGTCCATCTTGCTATCTCTTCAAGCTCAACAAATCTGGGATTGGGCAATCCAGCATCAAGTCACTCTGATGGCAGTGCATGTTCCGGGAGCGTCCAAAATTCTGGCCGACTCTCTAAGCAGGCCAACCTCGTCCAATCACGAGTGGGAGTTGAACCAACCCACGCTGGATCACATCTTTCAGTTATGGGGCCCCCCGAATCTGGATCTGTTTGCACCCCATCTGAACTGAAAATGCCCATTTTATGCAAGTTGGTTTCCCCATCCAGAGTCGTGCGGGAATGCCTTTTTGATGAACTGGTCCAAAATACATGCCCACGCTTTTCCACCGATTCCTCTGGTCCCCAGGGTTCTTCGGAAAATGAAGAAAGAACCTTGCCGCATTCTTCTAATAGCTCCCAGGTGGCCTCGACAAGTCTGGTTTATGGAACTCCTGCTCCTATCGCAGTGCGACCCGATTCTGCTCCGTCCACTTCCGGTCCTTCTGACCATGGATCAGGGACAGGTTTGTCATCCTGACCCAGCTTCTCTTCGCTTAGCGGCATGGAACCTGAGCACTATGAGTTTGCCAATTTAAACATTCCTTCCGACTGCAGGGAAGTTCTTGCTAAGGCTAGAGCAGCCTCCACTGTGAAAACATACAAGCTCAAATGGAAACGTTTCTGTCTGTGGTGCGACGCTGCTCAGGTGCATCCTGTCCATTCCTCACCAGATCAACTTTTGCCTTTCTTTTTACATCTAGCAAAATCTGGCCTCTCGCATTCTACTCTTAAAGTTTTTCTGGCAGCAATCTCCAGATTTCGACAGGATGGTTCCACCTCTCTTTACTCTTCCAGGGTCATTCCGCAGTTCTTCAAGGGTCTTTTTAGGATGTTTCCTCCAGTTCGTCGACCGCCTCCTCCTTGGCATTTGAACATTGTATTGGCTCAAGTTATGAAGCCACCGTTTCAGCCCATCCATAAAGTCGATCTAAAATTCATTACTTGGAAGACTGCGCTGCTGTTAGCCCTCACTTCTTCACGTCGAGTCAGTGACATACAGGCGTTAACTTCTAAACCGCCTTTTCTTCAATTCACCAAGGACTCTGTATTGCTTCGCACTAATCCGGCCTTTATCCCCAAAGTGCCATTGGATTTCCATCTTAATGAGCCAGTCATCTTAAAAACGTTTTTTCCTAATCCTCAAAACGTCAGCAGAGAGGTCTATCCATTCTTTAGATATCAAGAGATGTCTAAAATTTTATCTGCAAAGGACAGCTAGTATCCGTAAGTCTGATCAGCTTTTTGTGGACTAGGGACAGATGCGAAAGGGACATCCAGTTACCAAACAGATTATTGCACGCTGGATATCTACTACTATTGCTTTTTGCCATCAGCAAGCTGGGAAGCCACTTACCGCAAATGTTCGAGCGCATTCTACTAGACAAGTTTCCTCTTCTACTGTGCTATTTGCTGATGTGCCTCTTCTACACATCTGCATGGCTGCAACATGGTCCAGCAGGCACACCTTTACCAAACATTACGGTCTGGAAGCTGCTGACAACGCTGATTCAGCCGTGGGACAAGCGGTCCTACGAAATCTCTTTAAGTAAGGTGAGCCTCTGTTGCTTTCCTCCTCCTGTATACAAGGTACCATTTTCTTTTGTCTTTATGCTTCAGTATCGCGTTGTACTGTGCATTATGATGTTTTTATATGTACCTTGCATTATCTTGGCATCACGGCTTACTATTCGTATTCAAGCATGTGAATCTATGAAAGACACCCCAATACTGGAGAAGAACAAAAGTTACTTACCTGTAAACTGTGGTTCTCCAGTATTGGTGTCTTTCATAGATTCACATGCGACCCACCCTCCTCCCCTCAGAGGCTCTCCTCTTCTCCTTGACTCTTTTTTACTCTTGTGCTACGATAATCTGAGGGCCTGAGCCTCTGAGGAGAACATTCTGGAGGGTGCTAACACCTGATTGGCTGGAGTTTGGACTATTCACAATGACTGTAATATGTTATAAAAATGACAAGTTTTTTTCGATCTAAAGCTCTATGATTCAATGCTACTCTATGGTTTTTTCTTGCCTATCTATGGTTGTGTTATTACTACATTGCTATGTTATGTACCGTGGGACTCCCACTTCGACGACGGGGAATATTCAAGCACGTGAATCTATGAAAGACACCAATACTGGAGAACCACAGTTTACAGGTAAGTAACTTTTGTTCATACATCTCAACTGCTTCCAATAAGTACTTAAAATGTAAATGATTTTAAAACGATTGCTCTAAAGATCTAAAGTAGCCCTGGCCTTGGCCATAATTGCAATGCACAAAAACATTGGATGAGTTGGTTTCTGTTCTTATCAAAATAAAATAACACCTTGATGTTGTTAGCTCAGATGTAGGTGTAATACAGGTATCCCAAGACTCACAAACCAAAGTATAGACAAAACTCAAGCTAAGTGTCATGTGTGAAGAAGAATAGTGCATTTCTTCATGTGTGTTTGAACAGCCATTTCGAAACAACATGCCCCCGAACTCTATCGGAATGCCCGGTGTCAGTTTACAGGAGTCTAATCAACTGCCAATGAGATGATGTCTGCGTTCCTGCTGAAAATATTTGATTTTTTTGGGTGCTGGTGTTGCGTTTACCACATTTCTCATTTGAACTGAGGTTCCACAGTATTGGGATTCTTGATTTGCCTTCACTGACCTCCAGTCCAACAAAGAATTATGGTTGGGAATCTATGCACTGCCTATAAAGTTATGCAGAAAAAGACCCACGAAAGGTATGCTCCATTAATACTCCACAGATGTCCTTACAGTGGGCAACATCATACGAGTGGAGTAATTGTAATTAAACCAAGCGAAACAAACAATAGAAGAGCTATCCATGAAAGTTCTGTCTCAAGGCTCTGCAACAAAAAACAAACTTAACCTTAATATGATGGCCCAACTTCGCTTATCAGTGATCAAGATAGCACTGAAGACTTACCTCTACAAGATGCCTTTGAAGAGGACAGACAGACCACTTCATTGTACACTTCTATATCAATGCACCCGATTCCAAAAAGCCAAAGCCAGCTGATGCTACTGGAATAAGCTAGCAGAGGCGGACTGGACTCACACCCTCAGATCCAAACGGCCTGCCCTCACCGTCGACGTACAGATCAACATAACCACATTCAACAACTGGATCTAGGGCGACGCCTATACACTGGCTCTCCTGAAGAGTTAGGCATGCAAGAACAAACACTCAAGCCTGCTGGTAAATGGAAGAACTAAGAAACTCCAAAAGCTACTATAAGCAACTGGAGAGAAGATGGAGAACAAGTCGAGATAACACTTCCAGAGACACCAACAAATCCACAAAGTGGCCCTCACACTGAGGCTGGAATCCTGCTCTAACTCCATCAAAGAACTCTTCAGTATCCTCCGAGAATTCTCCAACCCATCTACAGCCACCAACACCATCACCCCCTCACAGGACCTCTGCGACAACCTCTCTGACTTTTTCCACAATAAAATACTCAAGATCGACAGTAACTTTGAACTCCAGCTCACCTCACAATATCTCATCGGACAACTTCTCACCTCACCCAAGAACGTCCATCAACTAATGAACTGGAGCCCACTCACCACAAAGACTCTGCTGGGATTATGAAGACCATCCACTCAGAGGTCCCCACTGATCCCTGCTCTCCCCACATCTACAACTTGGGAGGAACACTGATCAGCGCCAACCTTACCACCATTATCAACACCTCCATCCTTAGTGGAACCTTCCCAGATAACTGGAAATAAGCAGAGGTCACTGCTCTCCTAAAGAAATCTTCATTAGACCCGGAAGTACTCAGCAAATACAGACCCATCTCACTCCTACCATGCCTGTCCAAAGTCATGGAGAAAGCAATCAACAGACAGCTCTCCTCCCACCTAAAACAGCACCACTTCTGGGAGATCACCCACTCATGGTTCAGCAGCACCCACATCATGGAAACCGCCCTCTTGGCAGCAACAGACGATATCTGGACCATCTTGAACAGAGAAGAAAATGCCGCTCTCATCATCCTCGGCCTGTCAGAGGCTTTCAAAACTGTATTCCATGGCATCCTCATCTCAAGACGTCATGACTCAAGAACCGCCCTAAGATGGATTGCCTCTTTTCTCTCTGACAGAATACAATGAGCCAGACTCCCCCCATACAACTCCGAGCCCAAGAAGCTTGTTTGCAGAGTCCTCCAAAGGATCCTACCTCAGTCCGACACTTTTCAAAGTGTACATGGCCCTCCTTGCCCACATCATAAGAGCCCATGACATCAACATTGTCTCCTATGCCAACAACACACAGCTCATCCTCTTCCTGCATGACCAACACGGCCAACCGGATGAGGGAGAACTGCCTATAACTCAACACGGACAAAACAGAGATCCTGAACTTCGGAAGGAAACAAGAGCTCTCCACAGGACACTTACTGGTGGCCAGCGCAACTGGGACCCACAACAACTCCCATAGACCATGCCAAAAGTCTCACTATCATCCTGGACGACAAACTTTCAATGACTAAACAGGTGAACACAGTAACTTCATCCTGCTTCCTCATACTCAGAATGCTCAGCAAGATTTTCAAATCGCTCCCCATGTATACGAGGTGCACTGTCACCCAGTCCCTCATAACCAGCAGACTGGACTACGGCAACATGTTCTACGCCAGCATCTCCAACCAGCTCACTCAAAGACTCTTGACCATCCAACACACTGCCACCAGACACAACCTAATCCTTCCAGTGCTCACATCACTCCCCACCTCACAGAACTACACAGGTTACCCATTTAGAAAAGATGACAATTCAAGCTGCTCATCCACGTCTCAATGACCGACTTCAAATCTACCATCCAATCCAACATCTATGCTCTGCCTCACTCGCCCTCACACGAGACCCCTGCATCTGCAGAAGCAAGTCAGGAGGACGCTGCATCTCCCACATTGCTGCTAAGACCTGGAATGAACTCCCTCAACACATCAGGACTGCCCTTTCGCTACTCAACTTCTACACAAAACTGAAGACTTTGCTGTTCAACTAAGTGCTCCATCCGACGTTCCTGCTTCAGTACTTGGATACCTTCACGGATGATAAGTTGCATCATGCAAACTGACATAACATAACATAACTTTTGACTCTTTCCGTTCCACTTTCTGTGCCGTCTTTCCTACAAGAGAGGATGAGAACCTTTCAATAGAGATCAGGCCCCAGGGCGTCTTTGTTGCTAACCCAGGAGTGAACTCGGTCATCAATGTGGGACAACCTAAAAGGCAAGAAAGGTAGACTTGTTAGTTAAAAAGGTTAACACCAGTGATCTTGCCGCCATCTTTAAAATTAATGTCAATTGGTTCTCCATGATGTCAGTGACTCTAACAATTAAAGAAACAATATGTTGACAGGCATTGATAATGATAGTCACCACTTTGGGAAAAGGAATGACATATAAGAGGTCCTCCACTTGGTTCACTAAATAACTGAACAATGAGAAAAAGCACTCAGACTGAATGTTTTTGGTGTCTCAAGCATCCTTCCAAAGCTATCTTTGAACATCTCTGTGTTGCTAGGAGGGTGTACAAAAATATATTTTTGAATCCAAGTCTCTGTTCATCAAATCGCAAACATGCCAACAAACGGCTCAAAAATCCTTCTAGCGAATTAAATTTGTCACTAATCCTTTGCCCTTCATTACTGTTGCTAAGCCTGGAAAGAAATGTGATGAATTTAGTCACACCTTCAATTCTACGGCCAAAGCTATTAAAACATGTATCCAATTTCTTCCTAACTCCTGCTCTCTTGGCATATACCGAAAATGTCCAAACATCTGGTCTAGCTTCAAAATGATGTCACAGTCAGAAAGTCTCTGCGTTATTTCTTAAATTTAAACCTTCAGATCATACTGCTGACCCATTACCGGTCAACATAGCTAAAGAGATGTGGACTAATCTGACATTTAACTGGGCTACCCCGATCAATCTCCATCTCTGTCAAGGAGTGTTTCCCGATAATCTATACATGGATCAAGTCAAAACCCCTCCTCTAAACACCTGCCTGCTGACCCATCAGATTTGAAAACAAATTATCTAGTGTACCCTTACTAGCCAAAATGGTGTAAAGCTGTGTAAACAAGTAACTAAAACAATGTGGTAATGGCAACAATCTCTTTGAAGACTTTCTGTCTGGTTTTTATAGAGGTCTATAGTACTGAAATAGTCATCCTGCAAGTTAATGATGATGCCCTACATATTCAAGTCTAGTGATGCAATTAGACCTTTCAGCAGGTTTTGACACCATTCAGCATTATATTCTAATGTGCATACTAAAGGAACATATGGGCTTTAAAGACTGTGACATGAATAAGTTTAAATCTTACCTAACCAATCACTCTCAAGTGATCAAATTGATAACCCCTTTCCTTTTCCACACCCCTACTTCAAGCCTCCATGCAAGTGCATTAAATGGACAGACATTTCTAATGGGAGAGTACACGTACTCAGACATCTGCCCTTCACCCTGGACTTTCAACTCATTCTCCAGAAACATTCCACCACTGTAGTTAGAAGGGTAACTCATCATATTCGTCTGATCCATTAAATCAAACCTTTTCTCTGCAAATAAGACCTCAAAGATTTAAGCCATGCCCTGATGTTGAAAATCAGCTCCACAGTGCCATTCTCTCTGGCATCCCAAAAACCCACATTGTTCCTCTCAAAGTTGCTTTGCATGCTGCAGTTTGTTCGAACTCAGGAATGGGCCACTCTAGCCACATCACCCCTGTACTATGCTCACTTTCCTGTGTACGTTTTGATGGCCGATCAATTTCCAAACATGCGCAATTGGTGCACAATCTTCTAAACTCCGATCAAGCTCACTATTGGACAAGTAAGCTGAAGATTTCAGGTGAGTCACCCCGGCTTCACAAACTTGTATAGTCTACCCCTCAAAACCCTAATTTTCTAAAAACATCTACTTTCAAACAATATTTTCTTTAATGAGCTCCTACAATCTGTAATTCCATTATGCCTTCATTTCATACTACTACCTCCCCATCTACATTTAAATGAGATGCAAAACTATTTCTACTGAATTAATACTTCACCACATACTGTATCTAACCTATATGTTCAACTCCTTATGTTCCATGGATCTCCATTGGGGAATAGATAGCATTAGGTTGAACTATTCTTTATCGCCTGATATTGCTGCTTCTGATAGCGTGACTGCACACACGTTGCTTATTCCAGGGTTAACATATGGACAATGATCTGGTAGTTATTCATAGGTAGCTCTGTATATATTGTTATTAATCTCTACATCTTTCTATCTAAAAGGCATATTTATTCAATTTCCTGTTGTTTTTACATTATTATTTCACATTTTTCATACATAAAATATATTTTACATTACTAATGAACGTACAAATGTACGTACTAATTTCTTTCGAGTTAAATACATTTTTTTAATTTTCCCTATACTTTATCATGGGAAGACTGCACAGTCAGGATGGAGATCTCTGTATGGTAAAGCATAGGAACAAGTAACATCAGGCTCCATGCAGGACGCTCTAGTGAACAGTCACACACGTTGGTGGAGTCTCTTGAATTGACTCCAAGATTTCTGTCTCCTTTCAGGCGTCTAAATATTGTGGGTCTGTCTGCGAGGCTGCACCTTGCCTGCTCTCGATTTTACTCTGAATACCAAGAAAGAATAGACATCTTGGATGGTGACATTCATTTGGTACCTTGGAATTTACAAATATAGTATTGTATACACAGATGACTAGGTCTTGGTGAGACCCGACAAGTATCTTTGGGTCGAAACGTCAACACCCCCACCCATTGGTCGTTACATGATTTAATGAAGGTGCAGTAAATGTGTACAGCTTGATACAGTCTCCTAAATATGTTTTTTAATAGTTCATCAACCTTGGGACTTGTGCAGTGTGTCTTTACACGCTTGTATATTTATGTTTACCTTTTTTGGATCACTGCGTCGTCAGCACTATTTTTTAGTGTACAAGTTGTTCCTTATTTGGATCAGATAAATTACAAAGTGTGATTCATAGAGAAAAACATCTGCAATTGATGCATTTCTTAGCAGATAGTGTATGTTATGAATTCTGTATAGTAAACATAAAATTATTGATTGCCACACAGTATTTAATATTCCAAATGAGTCCCAGAAGACATTTGTTTTGTTGTGTGATTACTCTAGTCCCCTTGAGTATATAGGGGTTGCCCATGTTTTAAGTACACACTCACATACACTCGGCCAGGGAGGAACCAGTTAAAATGAATTCTCCACATTCACTCAATCAATAACTCTAAAATTCACCCATGAACTTGCTTTAACCCTTACTCCCTGATGCTCCTAAATCACACATTTGTTCATTGAGCAATGGAACATTCAATTTTAGTAGAGCACATTATGTTCTGAATATTGGTGGTAGAAAGTTCTGGCTTTTCTTTTAGCTCGTCCTTTAGCACATGTATAACGTTTCTCGCTGGGGTTTAGCACACATTTGTTCAACATACCTGGCTTATATGCCAGAACCGTATCTGCTCTTGATTCATTCCCTTTAAAGTGCTAACAAACCTGGTGAAAATCTGAGCCACTTAGGTCTTTTCATAGCTAGGATTCATCTGTTGAACATTGCAGATGTGAACTCTGCCTTTTCTCTTTTGGATCTTCAGCATGCGAGGAGAACAGGTTTGGCAGATCGTGCAATGAAACCTGCAAGGAGAAGGATGGCTGCAAGTTTTACATGTTCTGCCTGCCAGATCCTTACGGTTGTTCCTGCGCCTCAGGCTGGAGGGGACTTCAGTGCGATGAAGGTACTGTGCCATAAGACGAGCCGTCACACTTCAGTTAAATCGATCCAGCTCTCTAATTGGTGTGACAGCAATATTTAGGAGTAGGCCCGGACAAAACAATTGCCCGCATTTGCTGCTCTTTCCTTTTTGGGAGAGTTCTGGAGCAAGGGGCCATTTAGCAGATGTTGAGTTATCTAAAGGTTTAGGGTTCAATCAATGACACCTTTTCGGTTTGTTGGACTGGCGTGGGATAGAGGCAGCCTTACTCTTCATCGTGATGATCTTCTGACGCATATTTCAGCTCTTGTCATAGTGGGTCTCCCGGGAGCCTTCAAAACACCAATAAAAAGAGATTCTTGAGCGGTCTCTAATGGATCACCTAACTTCATAATGAACTGATCCATCTCAGACCGGGATGCCCAAGAAGCGAATACTCTAGCCAAACTGTGGGATGTGGTTACAAGGCTGCAGCTAGATGTCACCAGTAGGTATTATTTATATATGCTGGCAGTAGGTTGATGATCCACTGATTTTTATTTATTTCTCAGGCGTGCTGGGTAACATACTGATACCAGTTCAGAGCTATTTGATAAAAGCAGCCTAAGTTTATTCTAGACAAGAATCGCTAAGTGTTTTTAAAAGCCGAGTGCCACCTCCTGTTGAGCTCAGGAGATCAACCTGCCACTAATACCTATTGCTTTTGCTCTTTCTTTGTCAAAACACCCAAATTAAGTATCCAAATCTTTTATTACAGCCTCTTCATTTATTATTTATTGATTGTTTTATACAGGTTAATTTAACAAACAAGATGAACCTAAGACAAAACAGCTACAATTTAAAAGATTGCATAGATTGCACCACATAGTTTAAATTATATTTAGCATGCCCGTTACCACAAAACACTGCATAACTGCATAACATAGGTTAGCCATATACAGTTCTCCAATCCAGAACTCCTTTCGGGAGAGGGTACCCCAATCAAAATACCATTGTGTACTGCACTGTATAGTGGATAAGCCAACAGAATGAAGCGTTTCAGTGACATCACACTTGCAACGGCATAGCTTCCCTTCATTGTTATATCACTAACCCCAACTGGTTGAAACTGGCTAGCACTTTGACTGGCTCAACCACAAACCCATAAATTGCCCTATCAAATTCCTATTTCAAAAAATTACTTAATTCTACTTTGGAGTGAGATGAGCGAGTATATGGTCATATGTGTGTAGCTTCCCTAAAACCACAAATTCTTTCAAAGTAGAGATATTTTGAAGCTTAGATTTCACCTGTAATACTTTTTTCAAAAGGAGCCGTTTCAGAGTTCCTCAATTTAACCTTGTTACACTATCAAGGTCCCTGGCCACAGTAGTTTCACATTTGAGTTACTTGCTTAATTCAGCATCACAAGAGTCAAAAATACTTTTCCTTGAACCAGTTCGCTCAAGAAAAGCCTGGCAGAGCAAGGAATCCTGATTAAACACATAGTTACATTTTAGGCTTACTGTAACTTTTACAGAACTATTTATGAGCATCAACAGTCCAAGCTCACAGTGACTAGCTCCAACAGGGATACTGTTTCCATGTTCCGAACTGACTGCCAAAGCTTTACCTCAAGCATTCCTATCAGCCGCCCAAATAATGGCAGTCCATTTGAGAGTTCCTATCCCCTCACTTCAGCCTGCACAGGGATCTCATGAAAATATTGCCCAAGAAGAAACTGAATATAAGTGTGACTGAGCTTTTTATATGACCGTGATAAAACGTAAAGACAGATAGGGTTAGCGCTTTTGTACACTGAAATTACATAAGGTCCTAGGCACCCACTCCCTGATATAAGCAATCCCAAAAAATGTAATGCATGGACCATTTAGGTACCACTTTCCATTGAGAAGTTTAGGCTCAAATGTATTGGCAACTATTTCCCCCCAAATATTTATGGTTGACCCAATCATTTTTGTGAAGGGTAGATTTAGCATCTGTCAGTCGTCGCAGCCTAATAGCAGCCTGTTTGAGAAAAAGTAGATCCTCAGTGTAAATTAATATGGGCTCTTGAATACCAACGATGTTTGGAGCCAAGCCATCAACTAATAAGACCATGGATTGGTTATGGAGTTTGTCACCATGAAGCCACTGTTGAGCTAATGCTCCTCCCCCAACCTCTGGGCTCATAGTGGCATCTGTTCTTCAGTCACCTGGTGTCCCTCAAGCGCCCATCCTTAGAGAGCCATACCTGTCCCTTTCTGCTGAGAAGTCAGCGAGGGAGAGGTATCAGCGGGCTTGAGGGCACCGGCTGAGACAGACCACCAACAGGGGAGGAAGGAGGGGGAGGTGCAGCTTGCAAGGCCCAACATAAGGCAAGCCTCGCTAAAGAAATTTGAGCCAAAACTGCTATCAAACTACTATTAACAGAAAGAGACAGAGAGGGGTCGCGACATTGATGGGAGTTCTGTGGCAAACTTACTCTAATGCTAATTTCCCTTGAGTTCAAACCCCAGAATAACCAATAGGGAACAAAAGAGGAAAGAGGTGCCCAGCTAGGTCAATTGAAGAAAAACTGTTCATCCAGAACACCAGAAAGCTCTTACTTAACAGATTTGATAGCTTTGAGAAATAAAACTGTATGTTAAGAGTAAGAACAATTATATACGTGAGGAGTAGCATAAGTAAATGAGAGGAGAATTGTTTTATGCCATGCCAGGCAATTGAACTGCACACAGACCACACAACTGTAGTAAGAGTCCAATAACTTTAAAAACCGCACAAATTCAAAAATTACTGAAAGTACAAAATGATATCAGGCCGAATAAGAACTTTTGCGGACCCTTTGGTGAAGTATAGGATAAACCTGCTAAATCACATGGCATCTACAAACAAGCATTTGCAATGCAATAGGTCTCGCATTTGCGAAAGTTTAAGCTATTAGCATTGCAAATAGCAATGCCTTTTATTTATGTTTTAAAAATCAAAACATAAATAAAAGGGATTGTCATTTACAATGCCAATAGCTCAAACTCGCGTAAATGCAAGACCTATTGCATTGCAAATACTTGTAACCTGACGTGACTGCTCCTCACACAACAAGCACACAGACTTCTGAGCACAACTTTAAGTAAGTGGTGAGTGCTTTCTGCCTCCGAAGGTGTAAGTATTCTGTTTTCAGCATTTTACTAGCGCTACCTGCGGTACTTGCAGGCAGTACTAAACACGGTGCTCTCCACAAAGCGCTTCATAGAGATGTTTTTCCTCCATGCTTTAAGTAAGTTTAGCCCTCCTAGGCTAACCGTCAGTCAGTGTTTTGCTCAAGCCTGGACCCACTGACTACAGATCCACACGAGCCACATTTAGCAGATGTTTTGCCTCAGCCTTGAGTCACATCCAGCAGACATGACTAGGCCTTTCATCAATGTGGTGCATGCGCACGCCCAGGCTTTCCCAACACCAGGTTCCTCAGTGAGACACTCGGGTGGTATCCCCTTTTTGCATCAAATTAGCACAGTTAGCGAGGCACTCTAAACACATATAGTTCTCGTATTTGCGAGAGTTTAAGCTATTGGCATTTACAATGCCAATAGCTCAAACTCTTGTAAATGTGAGACCTATGGCATTGCAAAGAAGCGGCCGCCATTGTATGTTCCACCAAGACATTTATATCATGGTCATTATATGGAAAGTCGTCCAACATCAGTTCAACGCATGTATATATATATATATATTTGTAGATGCAATTATATCGTGCCATTAACAATGGTCAAAACCAGGAAACATAAAGAAAAAACAAAAGGGGTTGGGAGAAAAGGAAAAAGGAGAAAGAGAAACAAGCAACTCATGCAGAGGAGTGATGCGGACCTGTCTGAGCACTGACATCAAATGAAAATTTAAGCATAAACAACCCTTGAGCTGGACCGATGGGGAGGCCCCCCCTTAACAGCTGATATCTCTCCTGTATCTGGCCAGACACTCCAGGGGACTTCTCAGGCCTGTGCATCCCCTTTTCAGAAAACAAATCCCTGGTACTCCAAGAGACCCCGCATGAGCGACTTGTGCCACGGCTTCTATTTGTGGTTCGCTTTCTGACTCTCCCTACTCACTGCTGGACCCCGCCGGTTTCTCCCATTAAGCCATAACCTCTCTCCATTGCTCAGCAATCGGGCGTATTCTCACTCCCTTAGCTTCCTCCCATACCAGTGCTCTGCCCTCCGCCCAAGCCCATGCAGTAAAATCCCAGTTCCAGGCTGCAATCTGTGGCTCCCTTGAGGACTTCCACTCCATTGCTATCCTGTGCTTAGCAAGGCCGAGTGCAAGATCTATCAAGCGATTCCCCACTTTGCGTTTAGGTGGCCTGGGGAAGAGAATTAGCAAGCATGTCTGAATTGTTAGGAGGGTCCCCGTGTGGCAGCTTCACCGGAAGTAGCATGGGGGAATACTTGGCATGATGATGCCTTCCACTGCAGCATCGCCTCCACGTCTGGAAGGCCGTGCGCTGCAGCAAGGAGCAGTGAGGGATGGAATTGGCCATCAGTAGGAGCTTTGCCGTTACCACCTGTGACTTGATGCCGGGCTTGCCAGGCACGTTCCCTTCTCGTTCACTCCCTCCACCCACTATGCCCATCACTGGGCGGCCAACATATTAAATTCAAAATTGGGCAACCCGAGTCCGCTCTCCGACATGGGGCGCTGTAGAGTTTGCAAGGACACCCTCGGGTGTCCGTCCCCCCAAATTAGGTGCCGCAGGAGTGCGTGTAGAGGCCAAAACCAGCTTCTCTGCATCAAGACCGGGAGATTCACGAAAAAATACAACAACCAGGGCAGCATAACCATTTTGGACAGTGCGATCCGGGCCATCATGGGCAATTGTAGGGTGCACCAGAACTGAACACAGCAACGAGGGTAACGCAATGCCCATCCCAGGTTCCCATCCCTCAAATCGCCCAGGTCATGAAAAATATTTATGCCCAAGTATTTAAAGGTATGTTGTGCCCAGAGAGTGTCGATCTGCAGCGCCTCTGGTCTGGACAGAGCTATGGGAAATAGATCAATCAATCAATCAAATAATATGTAAAGCGCACTACATACCCACGAGGGTTTCAAGGTGCTGAGGGCGGGGAGAAGGGGGGGGGTGCTGTTGCTACTGGTCGAACAGCCAGGTCTTGAGTTTTAATGTCCACAACAGACTTAACTTAGGACTCAACATTGAGTGAGCCACAAAAATATAGAAACACAGTAACAGCTTGTACAAAAGCAGCACTACAAATGTGAATCAACAAGAAGACCCAAAGAAAATAAGCCTATCAGGCTTACAAAGAATATCACATCTACATATAAGAGCGGCACATAAGGATGGCCCTACCGAGGGTCGATCCATTTAGGTTTCCTCTAAATTACAATTTTAAATATTTTGTATACAGGTAAAAGCCTAAAATGTAAGTATTTGATGTTATCACACAAAACAACATTCATATTGAATATCTGTATTAACCCATCACCAAGGGATACATGAAAATTCATGGAAGAACTAAACTAATTATAGTGTTAAAACACAAACACCATGATGCATTCTGGTTAGTAACTGGGGACTTCAACTCAAATCTAATGGTAGAAATTCAAGACAAGGAGTCTATAAACCTACAAACCGCTTATTGGAATATCTTGCAACAGGCCTTGTCAGTCATTCCCAAACTAGACAAAATGGGAGGAGTCCTCCTCTTAGTATGCCATTCAGTGGAAACAATAGTGCTAAATGGGAGATTTCAAACAGACCAGGCAGCTACCTTTACGCACACATCAGCAACAAGCCACTCTATCCTTGATTACACAATAGTAAGTTTGCCTATATTAAAGATAATTAGCACATTCTGAATAGAAAATCGAACAGTAAGCGATCATCTGCCACAGACATTTGCGCTAACCAAGTCAAATGCTCATCAAAAAGCGGCAAAATGGCTACCTTCACAACCGCAAACCGTAATTTTGAGGAGGCTTAAATGGGATAGTGTAATATTTGAAGAAAAAAAAAACACTTTTGGCTCAGCTCTACTTGATTATGATTCTTGGCATTATCGCCATACAAAGCCATGCAACAGAATGGGAACATTTCACAGAACAACTTGTAATACAATTTAGCAATTTTTATTCTAAAAGGGATGCAATTATGGGACCCATAAGATCAAGGAATGATTGGGTCGGCAAGACCCTCAAATTTGAAAAGAAAGGGCTGAATCATAAATAGGGCTCCCGGTTTTATGGTCTTTATATTTTTTTCATTTCCATCTGTATTTATCAATATTTATGTTTTGCTAAATTTACCTGTATTTATCCATATTTATTTTAGGTTTTGTGAAAAAGAAGCTGAAATGTGTATATTTCTGCATTTATTTAACCAGTTAATGTGCACTTGTGCCTGAACGCCTGACAGGTTCCAATGATATATATATACAGATGATAAAATATGCACTTATAAGAAAACATGCACATTGCCTGTCAATCAGCACAGCTATTGGCCTGGCAGTCATGATTGACAGCATTCAGAATCACTCAAAAACAACCCATTTTCCCTTTTTTATCCACATTTAAAAAATAAATACAGACAGGAAAATAAATTGTTTTCTGTCTGTAGTTACCTGTCAAAATCAGTAGAAACGGAAAATAGGGAGCCTTAATCATGAACTAAGAAAACAAAGCAAGATGCCGACTAATAAGCTGCAATATAAAAAATGCAAGATATACAAGAAATACAAAAAGATCGTATGGACAGTAAGAAAGCATCATCAAGATCAACTCTGGACCCACATACTGAATATCATCAAGGAAAAGAAAACAAAGGAATTTTGGCCAATAGTAAATAAATTAGATAATCGCAACGTTCAATCACATACAGCAAATATATCAGAAGATAAATGGACACTTGGAGCACATGATCCTATAAGCCTTACTCAAACCCTTTTCAAATGGAAACCAGACTTTTGGTCAAGTACATTCATCTATTTATATAATCATAGCTTGCAAACTGAAGAAATCCCAGATTCTTGGAGGGGAGATCTATTATACATCTCATCCACAAAAAGGGTCAGTTAACCAACCATGTATATTTCAGGGTAACTGCCCTACAAGATGTTGAAGGCAAATATTTTGCCAGCCTGTTATTACATGATTTAGAATCTTGGGCAATAGAAAGCAACATAGCTCCAAAAAAATCTAACAGGCTTTTTCCCAGGCATAGGAACAATAACAAATACTCTTGCTCTATCCTTGCTCATTGAGAAGGTCTTCAGCAATCACTCTTTGCTGGACACTTGTTTCAGAGATTTAAAATTGGAATTTGACAAGGTTCCAAGAGTGGCCCAATGGGCAAAATTGGACCATTGGGGAATGCCAGCGAATCTTTTAATAGTAATACAACTACTCCGTACAGATATCTGGATACAAGTGAAGATCAGAGATGGATAGTCAATCTAAGTCAAGATACTTACCACAAATGGATTACAAGAGGGATGGCTTTTGGCCCCACTCTTATTCAATCTCTATACTGATGATTTGACAACAGAATTGAACAATCCAAAAACATTATCACCAAAGAAGGGAGCACAACAATTATAAACCTTATTATACGCAGACGATGTAGTGTTCGTTAGAAAAACTCCAAATGGGTTACAAAGATTGCTACCTTCCCTATTCTACTCTACAAATGACATGCTAAGACAGGAAGTTTCCACTATTGAGCACTCAAGAGGGAAGAGGGAGGGTGCTGTCCTCAAACGGAAGAAGTCTAGGGCAATGAACAAATGTAAACCTAATAAAAAACCTCCAATCATCCATAAGCCTACTAAGAGTGCACCCATTCAAGGCACCTCTACCAATTCTGTAGTTGATACGTTTCCTTGTTCTGTGATCCCTACTAATGCCAGTGGGTTAGACAGTTCTGGTGAGGGTTGTAAAGTTTGTGAGGTAAATAACCAATTATTATATAGACTGGGTGAACTTATTAAGATTCATCTGCAGCCCTTACAACTTTCACTCTCTACCATAGAAAAGCAGATAGCTTCCCTGAATGCATCCCTTAAGATCCAGACGGAGGTTGCGTTGGTTCAATCTGGACAGCCAAAAACAATCAACACTAATCTAACAGTGGGGTCGAAAGCGTCTAATATTACTCCTAATGGCTCTAACACAAGCTTAAAACCACCCCCTGCTGCATTGAAGAAGGGTATACAGCCATGTGAATCTCCTGTCCACCCTAATAATAACATCATGGAAACTGCACTTGCTAAACAAACAGCCCCTTTGCCCCTTAATGCCAAGAGTTTAGGTGCTAGCGGGCTCCCTATCCATCTACCATCTGAAGCAGGCCCATACGTTGCAGTCATGACCGGGGTCCCTGAGTTAAATCCAAATACAGAGGAACTGACATTGTCCTTAAAAAACAAGGTACTTCATTGGCTTACCACCAATAGACTGCTCCCAGTTCATTGTGGTAGCAAGATTTTAATGGTGCGTAGGGTGCCCTGGCTAGGTAATGAGATGAAATCGATCCGGGGGGATTGTGTTATAGTAAATTTTGATAACCCCCGTACTGTTGACTATATTTGTAATAGGGGTACGTGGGATAAGACCGATGGCATAGAAACAAAAAGGCTTTCTTTCTTTTATCCCCCTACAAATAGGTACATCGATAACCAGGCTAGGAATTGGTCCCATATTAGAACTCGCGACAGAAGAAGGGAGTGGGACGATTGGCCTGTACAGGAAGCTAGAAATATAGCTTCCTCTGTAGGCTGGAGTGGTGTACCAGTTACTAACAGGTTCAGTTGTTTGGAAGCAGTGGATTGACCACCATTGCGATCAGGTTATGGTCTTGAGGGCATTGAACAACCCAGCCCCAAATTTCTACAAACTCTTGCCAGACCTATGATCGAGAAAAACTCTGTCAATTGCTACATACCTCCGGTTTTCCAGACTAATAATCAAGAAATTCTGCAACCCATAGTTCTATGCCCCTCCCCTGCTTCTCAATCAGGGCTTATCGATGCCCAGTTTTCCTCCCCTATTGAATTTAGTCCACCTATTGCACTTCCCTCCTCTACTGACTACTTGGGCACTCATATTAATACTGCTCACGAATCTATGGGCACCCTCAAGATCCTCAGTTGGAACCTAGCAGGCATCCATAGGAAACTATGCATGCCCGACTGGAATGCTTTCGTGGGGAGGCATGAGATCTGTTTATTCCAAGAGACTTGGAGTCTGGAACCCCTACACCGAGTTGGTTACACTACGTATTTCGTCCCAGCAGTATCACCTAGAAATGGAAAGGTCGACCTTCGGGAGGCCTTCTCATTTGGGTAAGCATTGATCTAAATTGCAATACAAAACCTAAGCAAATTAATAGCCTTGACATCCTAGGACTATCCTTAAGAGGCCCTTGTAGAGGTTTAACCCTTGATTTGTACAACATATATGTTAGAGGCACTAAATATGGGGCTATGTCTCCGATAGTGGCAATCCTAGAAACGGAGCTTAGAGAAAATATAGCCGGTGCCCAAGTCCTGGTCGCGGGTGACTTTAATTGCACCTATGAGCCGTTACAGATTGGTGATACCCTTGACCTGGGCGAGGAAGATGCTAGATGGGGGATTCCAGCTCTAACGATCCCCCCGATTAAAAAATGATCCCAATGTGCGATCCAGCTCAATGCTCTCTTGCTGGAGTTTGGCCTACGAGCCACAAAAGGCCGTACAACCTCAGATACCATGGGTGCCGCTACATATAATAGAGTCAATCACACTTCAAGGATTGACTATATCCTGTTAGATTTTATACTTTGGGGTATGGTACAGGATATGGTGGTTTTACCCTCTGTTGAAAGCGACCACAACTCGCTTTCCTTATCCCTTAAAAATCCTTGGATCAACAATTCAACCAAAACTTCTTCTAAGCCAACCCAGAACATTTCAGTCTCTGCATGTGGGAGGCGTTTGAAGTGGAATATAGTCTCAGTTGATGAAACCAAACTTAATACTATCAATACTGTCCTTATAGTCTCACAGACGAAGTTGGACAGTATTGACTTGGCTTCGTCAAACTATGGAAAAGCTACATCTATTTTCGAAGGAACACTTACGACAATTGGGAATGTATTCTTGAAAAAGGAGTGCATGGCCAAAAATGTGGTAACTCGAAAACCAAGAGGCATAAACGAATGGTATACACCGGCTTGCAGGCATGCAAAAACCCTCTTGATTGGGGCTATAAAAAGCAAATCCCAAGTAGCTATACAGCGAGCTAGGAATAAATATAAACAACTATTGGCTGGCGCAAGGAAGGACTGGGAAGAAGATTTCTGGCGCTCCCTAAAAGAGGCAAGCCATGGGAAAGATTCAAGGCGCTTTTGGGACACAATCAGGGCTAAAAAAAGACAAGACTCTGACCTTATAACATGTAACATCTCTAGTCAAGTCTGGGTTAACCACTTTGCCAAATTGTACTCCTGCCCTTTTAGTAGTATTATTACTGGCACCCCCAAGGATGATCAGGAAATGGAGGTGGCCTTAGCAAACCGTGACCTCTTAATGAGAAGAGTAGAATGTGCTACTGACACAACTGGTACTACTACTTTACAAAAGGACTGGGATGTAGACCTAGCAGATCCCGATTCCAACTTCTCTATAAAAGAAATTGAGTATGCCATCAGTACTATTAAGCCCCAAAAGGCGGCTGGGCCAGATGGTATCCCTGGGGATCTGCTACGTTATGATGTCTCGAAATGGGCTAAACTTATCCACTGCTTGCTTATTGCAATTTGTAAGGGTGCTCGAATCCCTTCATCTTGGAAAGGGGCCGAGGTCGTACCCATTTTTAAAAAAGGGGCTAGGGACGACCCAGCAAACTATAGACCTATAAGCCTGCTGGACATAACCCAAAAGGTGGTCGGTAAAGTACTGTTGGTCAGAATATCACAATGGATTAGTGATAACAACATCCTTTCCGACTACCAGGCAGGCTTTAGAGCGGGCACTGGTACAATAGAGCAAGCATTTAGATTATTGTTAATTTATTGGAAGGTGATGGTCATAGGCAAAGGCAGCCTTTACCTTGCGTTTATTGATTTAAAGACTGCCTTTGATCTTGTTCCTAGGGAGACCCTGTGGAGAGTGCTTGGTAACATGGGGTTACCCCATTATATTTTACGGCTAATTGTAAGACTTCATGAAGACACTTTTGCTCAGATTAGATGGGGACCAGAAGGCGAGAAGACTAGTAGAATCCCGGTTGAGAGAGGGGTTCGCCAGGGATGTGTTCTTGCTCCCACCCTTTTCTCATTATATGTTAATGGTGTGGTCGAGCATCTGCTGAAAGATCCTTCAGACGAATCATTCCTGGCGGGGGAGCGTATTCCCACCCTCCTCTTTGCGGATGACGCGCTCTTACTGTCTAAATCCCCGATGGGCCTACAAAAATTACTTAATAACTTTCAGCATTTTTGTGTACAAAGGGGCTTGGTAATTAACATCGAGAAAACCAAGTTCCTTGTGATGAACCCCCCAAAAAAATCTGTGCGTTCCCCAAAGTTGAATGCCACACTCCTGGAGAGGGTGGACGTATTCGACTACCTGGGTATTCGATTGTCACATAATATGCAGTGGGCTCCCCATTTATGCAAAATGCTGTTAGCACATAAGAGGGTAACTGGGGCACTTCTGAAAGAGCAGCGCTCCTGTGTATTTAGACCTATTGCCCCTGTGATTGAAATTTATGCTGCCAGGGGAGTCAGTTCTGCTCTTTATGGGGCCGAACTGTGGGGCTCATATAATATTAGCGAGTTAACAAGATCTGAAAGGAAGTTTTATAGAGCGATCATGTCACTCCCCCAGAGCACTCCAATGACCCCACTAATGTTGGATTTGGGTTGCCAACCTATCAGCGATCTAGCAAAACTTCGCCCTCTACTTTTATGGGCTAGGTTGTGGAGGGTCCCTGAGTTAGCAAAATATGCAAAGGGCCTTTCTGAAGTAATGTCATTTCCCGGGTGGCTCAAGATAAAATGGCTGCGAGACATGAAAGCCCTCTTATGGAATTTGGGTCTAAGCGAAGCCTGGGAGAATAGGTCTTCTCCTCTGAAAGCAACACTGAAGAAGCTATTCTGGAATTGGATCACGTCCCAACGGAACACCAGCAGTGCTCTGGACAGCCTCACGGAGGACTTCTTGAAATTTAAGGATATGCCATTCCGGGAACCATATTTAGACATCATTGAAAGACCCTTTGACAGGACCCTTTATTTCAAATTCAGAACTGGTTCTCTTCCACTTCGTGCTTTTAATTCTCGGTGGAAAACTAAAGAACAGACCACTGAATTTTGCCCCTTTTGCACGCTTAGAGAAGAATCTGTGGCACACTTTTTGTTTGAATGTAAGGAGTATGCTCACCCAAGAAGTAGATGGCTAAAGCAATTGTGTCGCTTGTTGGGAACCAGGCACCATGCTGAAGCGTTGCATATTTTAATGTCTGACTCCCGCCCTTTTTATGCTTGTGTTCTTTCAAAATTTCTATCATGGGCGTGGTCTATTAGAACCAAAAGGCTAAATACAATTGTTTAATCTGTTTCTTAAATATTTATGATGTATCTATTTTTTACTGAAAAGGCATATTTTTAGGTGAAACTGTAATCAAATTCTTTTTTAATTGTGAAGCTTTTATGATAAATTTTATCGAAATAAAGCCTTTGACTGACTGACTGACTGACCGACTGACATGCCAATCAATCTGAATGAAACAAAGTCCAGATTTTTTAATATTGGCCTGATTTAGATCTCAGGGGACAGGTTACTCCATCACAACGGTGACAGATATCCCATCGGCCGAAATATAAATCCCATAGGACATAATGAATTTATAATTTGGCAGGCCGGATATCCGCCACCGTTGAGAAGGAGAAACCCGTCCACCAAGATCTAAATCAGAAAGTGATCGATATAGAAGCTAAGTATAACTTCCTTGGCATACCATTTGAAACCCGTCATAGCTTTTCCACACATTGCATGCTTATGAGAACTAAAGCATGCATGTTATAGGTAGCCTTCATAAACCTTTGCAAGAACCTATGGTGTCCTTTACTAGAACCCATTTTATATATTTCATAAGTGCTATATTTCTCCCAGCCATCAAATATGCATGTGCATCAGTTATGGGAAGGCAAGCAAATTTGCTTGACATAGTTACCAGCAACATGTATAGACGGCTTTTTTGCCTACCCAAGAACACATAACAAGCCCAAATAAGATTGGAGTTTAGGCTTGTTGTTAGAAATGGGGGTCTCTAGTTGGCAATGGTTTGCACCTTTGTCCAAGTAGGGACCCTTCCTTCTTGTCAGGATAAGAGGGTTACACTACTGATATAACCCCTGCTCACCCCCTTGGTAACTTGGCACGAGCAGTCAGGCTTATCTCAGAGGCAGCATCTAAAGCATTTGCACATAACCAACAGTAATACAGTGAAAACACTACAAAAGGACACCACAACAGTTTAGAAAAATATCCAATACTTTATATATTTAAAACAAGACCAAAACGATAAGAATCCCACATACTGTACTTAAAAATATTTACTGTGCACGATATCCTTTAAAATTGCAGAAATATCTCAAAAACACAGTTCTTCTGAGTCGGTAGCTCAGTTCGGTGCTACTGCAATACTGAAAACAACAGAATCCAACAGTTCCGTCTGACCGTGTTGGTCGGGAGTGTCGGCTGACTCGTCAACAGTACCTTTTTCATTGCAGCTGACACGTTGGTTCGATCCGGTGGCGGCAACTGTCGCGGTGGCGATGTGAAGTGAAGCTGTGCAGCGCGCAGTGCCCTCAAGGCGCAGTGCAGGCAGCAGTTCAATGATGATTGTCCAACAGCGACGGTGAGACCAAGGCTATGACGCGGAATGAGAAGGTGCTTGTTGCGGTGCTGGCAGGTCACGGTGCAAGCGACAGAGCTGGTTAGCGGTAGTTGGCATCTGTCGGCCCAGACTGCGGTGTAGGACGAGGCAGTGCGATGTGAAACTTACGAGCGGTGCGCCCAGCCACGATGCGGTCACAGGTGTCAAAGTCAGCAGGCAGTGACTGCACCGGTAAGACCAGGGCGGTGAAGTGAAGCGAGGCAGTGCGGAGTATGTTGCCCACAGGTCACGGTGGAAGCAGCGGCTCAGTGGCATTGGTCGTCGTCATCGGTGGGACCAGGGTTGCGGTGCAGGATGCGGCGGTGCCTTCTGCGGTGCCTTCAGGACACAGAGCCAGTGACAGAGTCGGTTGCTTTTCCCTTCTCTGTGGCAACTGAAACAACGGTTCCAGAAACGGTACCCAGAGGTTGGTGTAGTCTTTGCAGTCCCTGGGACTTCAGAACAGGAGGCAAGCTCTACTTCAAGCCCTTGGAGATACTCAGCACAAGTTTAGAAAGCTCAGTCCAGTCTTTTCACTGTTCAAGGCAGAAGCAGCAACTACAGGGCAACCCAACAAAGCAACAACACAGCAAAGGTGCAGTGCTCGGGGCGTGGTCTCGCGGCGAGACAATATGGCCGCTGCATAGAGTCTCTCTGAGGCCCCCTTTCCCCCACGTCTATCCGACTCATACATCCGATCTTCCTTGTGCCCGAAATAGAAACCGGAGCTGAAGCGGAGCTCGCGGCTGCAACTCCAGTAAAAATCGGCCGACCGAGACTGAAGAAAAGCGTGCCGGCGCCGGCGGCCTTCAGCCCTTGAAAGCCGGGACCTTTACCCTCCACCTCTACAACTGCTGAGAACCTTCTGCCCAGCGCCTTAACCTTGCACCGGACACCTGCACACAGCCTTGGGGGGCACCGGAGCTGGGCCCCCTCCGCGGAGCTGGTACCCGGGTGGCCCTCGTATGGTGGAGCTGCACAGCGGAGAGGTGAGCGGAGCTTGCGCTTACTGAGGGGCGCCCCCGCCTGACTTAAGTGGAAGCTGTGAGGAGACTTTCTCTTTGACGCCCGGGGGGGCAAGCGGAGTCTTACGGTGGCCGAGCCTGCCGAGGGACGATCCCTGGATTGTGGCGATCTCCACCGGACTGCTCCGGGGGAGGAGGTAGTGCCGCCTTGCTGGAGGCGCGCTTGGAGACCCCTGTGCCATTTTGCGCGGTCCTGGGATTCCCCTTGGCACAAAGTGTAGTGGAGTGTCGCCCCGAGCCGGGCTGAGGAGGGCCAAGGGGTGGGTTGGATGGAACGGACTGCCGGTTGGGATGTCGGATGCCAACTTCCCCTCCAGCTGCTGACGCTGTCGACTGGTGGTGCCTTGAGACGTGTGCCCCCACCCCTCTCCTCCCCCTTTGCTCGGAGATTTCATCGACTCTACACACCGGAGGGGGCACACGCTAGATTCCTGAGGGGGCCTTTGCAGCACTTATAGACCGCAGTAATCGGTGCATGGGTTGTGGCCTATGCTCTAATAACCATCAGCCTGCTTGAGTGCTGCTTCCGATTTGGCACTTGCCTGCTGACTCTCGTTGGTGCGTGGGTGGGGGGGACGGGGTCTCTGGCGCCCCGTTCGGCGCATAGGCTGGGTTGCTTTCCCGGGAAACAAGAACAGTCTCGCCATGTCCAATGTAAAGGGCACCCGCACGTCCCAGCAGAGTAGACTTGACCGCTATACCTGCCCGAAGGTGGACATGGCCGAACGAAAGGGCGCAAGCGATAGGCCACAGGGCGGTACTGAGCAGGAGCCTACTGAACCCACAATGAAGCATCTAATGGCAGCTATTATCGGGGTCCGCACATCTATCGACACCCTCTCCTCGGAAGTAACATTGATCAGGGCTGACCTAACAAAGTATAGTGAAAAGGTCAAACAGTTGGAGACTACCACTGCCAGCCTTGTGGAGGACACCTCACAACTTCACTTGGACATGGGAGAGCTACAAAAATTCCGAAGGGTGACGGAGGACAAGCTGGACGACTTTGAGGGGCGCCTGAGACGCAATAACATCCGCGTTCTTGGTGTGCCGGAGAAATCGGAGGGCCCCGCTGTCGATCTATTCATCGAAGGCCTTATCACTACAAAGCTGCAGCCAAAGGGCCTATCTAAACTGTTTGTTATTGAGAGGGCCCATAGGGTACCTGGGGGTTGGCCGAAGCCGGGGTCCCCCCCTCGTCCGACATTGGCCCGGCTGCTCAACTATAGAGATAGGGACACAATCCTACAAGCAGCAAGGGTCGCTCCCCCGATCCGCCTAGAAAATGCGGAGATCACCTTTTTCCCCGACTTCACCTGGGCAGTACAGATGAGACGACGCTCCTTCCTGGATGTCAAGCGCAGATTGAGAGAAAGGAGTCTCAAATACGCCATGCTCTTCCCAGCGCGCCTGAGAGTTGAGTTTGAGGGGAGGACCCGCTTCTTTGACTTGCCGGAGATAGCGTCTGAATGGCTGGACGGCCTCCCGGCTCCGCCTGAAAAGACCTCCACCGACCATTAAGTTGATCAGCGGACCCTTGTAGATGGGCCGTGGGTGGCAATGACTGGCCTGCTTTTCTTTGTTTAAGGAGCACACGCAGCCGAGGTTTGACTCGGGCTTGAGCCGTAATCTAAGCCGACAAATTTGGTGTTTGCTTTCTCGATGGCCAGTGTAGCCATCATATACTGCACCAGTTATTTGTAACAGTGGGAAAGGGGGCTACAGGGCTTTAAGGCCTCCCCCCGCATTTTTCTTCTTTTCAGTAGAATAGTTGGGCGACAGGCACTCTGCATTTAATTTTTCATGGGCAGTTCTAAGCCCAGAGTGCAGGGAAGCAGGGTGGGGTGATGTGGGTGGGATTGTTGTTTATTTGTTTGTTGGTCCCTTTGCATCATCTCGACAATGCAATGCATACACATAAACTAGCTAGCGGGGAACTGTTTATTCACCAATGGGAGTACAGTGTAACAAGGAGATTAACATTTTAAGTTGGAATGTTAACGGCTTGGGGGACAAGATCAAGAGAAGTGTTGTACTACAATACATTAAGAGACTGTCACCGGATATTGTGTTGCTTCAGGAAACCCACCTCATAGGCAACACGTGCAAAGCAATGCTTCACCTCTAGCTCCAGGGGCGTAGGCATTATGCAAAAAAAGTCATTTCCTTTCTCGCTCACCTCCACCTACACAGACGATCGGGGCAGATATGTCGGAGTTACGGGCTCTTGGGAGGGTCGAACTGTTACCTTTATGTCAGTTTATGCACCCCCGGGGCTACAGGGAATGACGTTCACTGATCTCAGCGCTGTTCTGTTAACTCTGCCTGAGGGGCAATTGATGCTTGGAGGCATTTTCAACTCCATAATATCAGGGACATTAGACAGGCATCCCCCTCGCACAACCTCTCCCGCAGCACATACCTTCTCCGGTTTCCTAGAGGCGATGGGGCTGATAGATAGTTGGAGAGCGTGCAACCCAGACAAGATCCAATACACCTTTCATTCAGGAGCACATAATAGCCTATCCCGTCTTGACTACATAATAGTTCCGGCTCCACAAATCACAGACCTTCACGAAATACGTCACCTGGCCAGAGGCATTTCCGATCATTCCCCTCTGTGGGTCCACATAGTACTAGACCACACGCAGGTGGGACGAATTGCCCCAATAAATCCCTGGTACCTCAAGCACCCCAAAATCAGAAAAGACCTCAATAAAGCCATGGACAATTACTTTCTTGAGAACGAACACACAGTTGAGTCCCCCCAAACATTATGGGAAGCGTTCAAAACGGTAATCCGAGGGCAGGCCCTTTCCCTGATTGCGGGCTCCAAGAAGGATAGAATGAAAGACATCTCCGACATAGAACAGGAGATTTATCGCCTGGAGCAGGAGATCAGCTTAGACACCACACCGGAAGCCCTTCACCTCCTCCGGCTGCGGCAGGAGGAGTACCAGGCATTGGTCACTGACCGAGCCAAATAAATGGGACAAGAAAGGTTGGGCCGCATATACGACTGGGGTGACAAGGCTGGCAAATTGCTCGTCTGGCTGGACAAGAAAGAGAAAGCCAATAGGCTCGTGCCAGAACTTACGGGTGCTGATGGGTCCCCTGTAACTGACCCTCAAGACATAGCTAACCACTTTGCAGCTCACTTCCAAGCGGTGTATGGATTGGTGGCACCTTACCCTGAGAATGATTTTTCGGATCTTATCAAATATATTTCTCTTCCTACACTGTCTGAATCAGACCAAACGTTTATTGACAGTGCCCTCTCTGCGGATGAAATAGCGGCAGCTATAAGAGCGTTGCGTCCGGGAAAAGCCCTAGGCCCAAACGGCATTTCTATCGAACTTTACAAAATCCGGCCGGATAAATTGGGCCCCTACCTTAAATCCATGTTTGAAGATAGCCTTAAACAGGGGTCATTGCCGTATGATCAGAGAATTGCTACCATTGTAACAATCCACAAAGGAGGGAAACCCAGGATGGAATGCTCTTCCTATCGCCCTATATCGTTACTAAACGCGGTACCCAAGATCCTAGCTAAAGTGCTTGCTACGAGGCTGATTAAGGTGATAGGTGATCTAGTCCACCCAGACCAATCAGGATTTATGCCTAAAAGAAACACTGCTCTTAATCTGCGCAGACTGCACAGAGTCTTGGGTTGAGTACCGACGATACGCGAGGATGCCGTTATAGTTTCCCTAGATGCCACAATGGCCTTTGATACGCTGGAGTGGCCGTATCTTTTTGCAGTACTTAATAAATTCGGGTTTGGACCCAATTTCTGCCGATGGGTGCAACTGCTATATAGCGCACCGATGGCTCAGATAGTTGTGAACAACAGGAAGTCAGAACCCTTAACCCTCAGTCGGGGAACCCGCCAGGGATGCCCACTTTCTCCTTTACTGTTCGCTCCGGCCCTTGAGCCTCTGGCGGCGTGGATACGTAAAGATGTACAGATCCGTGGCCTACGGGGGTCAGCGGACTGGGAGGACCGTATATCTGTATACGCGGACGATATTCTCCTGTATCTCGCATCCCCGAAGAGATCATTAGTCGTAGTCTTTGACATACTGGATATCTTTGGCAGGTACTCTGGGTTTCGCGTCAACTGACAAAAATCACATCTCTATGTCCTATGGGGGAACTCCCCTCCACTACCCCACACCTGCCCGATATCTGTAGTCTCAGAAGGCTTTAAATATCTGGGAATATTTGTCTCTCTTGATTCCTCAGTCCGATATGCCCGTAACCTGCTCCCCCCAATGCAGAGGCTGAAAAGCGACTTACTAAACTGGAAGTCGCTCCCGCTCTCGCTTCTGGGCAAAGCTGCGCTATTTAAAATGATGTCGCTGCCCCGTTTCCTGTACGCACTGCAGAATTCAATAGACCCTGTCCCAAATTCATATTTTAAAGATCTCGAGGGGCTCCTACGAGACCTACTTTGGGGAGGACGACCATGTATTGCTCTTAAAAAGCTTACACTCAGTTGGTATGATGGTGGAATTGGCCCACCAGATATTAGGAAATATTATTGGGCCGTGCATCTTACAGCTATAAATGATTGCACATATGGGCGCCCTGATAACCCGGGGTTTCTTATGGATCGATGGCTTTTATTTAATGGTACCTTCTCCCGGGCGCTATACTCAACGCCTAGTAAATTCCGACTCACCGGCCCCACGGACCACACAGTCAAAATATGGCATTCTGCACATAGGTCACTCGGCTGGCACAACAAGCTGACTCTTGCAACGCCTCTATGGGACTCACAGAAACTGGGATATATGGGAAACTCAAAAGGGTTTGACAGATCGGACCTAATAGGCATCTCCCAAGCCAAGGACCTTTGGTGCGCCGAGGGTGTGAAGTCCTTTCACACTCTCCAAGCTCAGTTTGCTCTTGCGGATTCTGAGCACTACAGATACTTATAAATCACACACTCGCTGCAAGCGGCATTCCCTGCAGGCGCTACACCACCAGATGCCTCTCCACTGGAGGATAGGCTGTTGGATGGCTACCTACCTGACAGAGCCATTTCGCTGACATATCGAAAACTCATTAATAATATGGAAACCCCCTGTCGAAACTACGAGACAAATAGACCGAGGATGGAATAGAGTTGGATGATGAAACATGGCAGGAAGCCGTCTCCTCTCCCAGAACGGTTGCTATCCTAGCGCGACTTAGACTGGTGCAAATAAAGATCCTCCATCGAATTTACATGACCGGGCCCCAGATGGTACACATGGGTGGAGTGACAGATGGCTCTTGTAGGAGGGGTTGCAGACAACTGGGTACATTTATGCATATATTATGGCACTGTGAGCAGATTAGCGAATATTGCCGTAATATACATATAATCATGAGTGAAGTGTTGGGGGTAGAAATCAAGCCAGAAGCGCCCAGGTGTCTCCTTAATATCTGGGAACCTACCGACCTAAACGCTTATGCTGAGAAGTGGGTCACACTTGGTTGCATGATCGCTAAGAGAAATATTGCACAACTCTGGGGAGCTCTGAAACCTCCCTCGATCACTGATTGGGAGCGGGACCTTGATTGGAGTATGTTAAGAGAAAAATCAGTTTATGTGGCCCGTGGCTGCCCCCGAAAATGGTCCAGGATGTGGGCACCCTGGAATGCATACCGGGGCAACATATGTACCCCTCCTCGTGATGTAGAAGATGTTGACCCCCCATCCCCGTGAATTCCAATCATTTATGCTGATATATTCGTACTTATCTTGATTGCACTGTGACCCAAATATTGTTGTTGTGCATATTTGCATGTATGTCGAGATTGTTTAATAAAAAGATTTATAAAAAAAAAAAAAGGGGGGCAGTGCTCCTCCTAGCAGCTCTTCTTCTTGGCAGGTTCATTGATTCCAGCGAGTTCTAAAGTTCTGGGGTCTAGACCCCAATATTTATACTCAAAATTCCTTTTTTCTTTCAGGCAGAGAGTGCCTGTGCTTAGTCCAAACCAGTTTGGTCCTCTCCGGCCCAGCTTCCCAGCAGGAGGTGGAGACAGCATTGTCTAAAGCAGACCAAGTCCATTCAGGTGCAAGGAAATCTCCTCCCTAAATGCAGCCCAGGTCTATTCAGTCCAGCCCTGACTCATCCAGGAAAGGCAGGAGACACCTCGACCGCCCCAGTGGCTGTCTGAAGAGAATGCACATCCCCAGCCCCTGTCACTCCAAAGCCAGACAGTCAATCCACAAAATGGCTAAGCAGGAAAATCCCTACTTTCTAAAAGTGGTATTTTCAAACACAGAACATAAAAATCATCTTTCTAAAAGATGCATTTTTACATTCTGAGTCCAGGTATGCTAACTCCATTTCCCTATTTTGTCCCAATAGGACGTTATGCTTATATGATGCTATAAGTAAAACTCCCATTCTATCCTATGGGACAGATAGCCTTTCCATAGCGAAAAACGAAATGCACTGTAATTCACTACCAGGACATGTCACACACACAAGTACACGTACTACCTTTAACATACACAACACCCTGCCCACAGGGGTACCTTGGGCCTATCATAGGGGTGACATATAAGTAAGACAAGGGAAGATTAGGGCCTGGCAAGTGGGTGCACTTGCCAGGTGGACATGGCAGTTACAAACTGTGCTTAGACTCTGCAGTGGCAGGTCTGAGGACCCTTTACAGGGATGCTTGTGTGGGCGGCACAACCAGTGCTGCATGCCCAACAGCAGCCTTTGATTTACAGGCCCTGCACTCTCAGTGCACTTTACTTGGGACTTACCAGAAAATCAAATATGCAAATTATGGAATCACCAATCCATAACACAATTTACAACAGGAGCACTTGCAAATGAGAAAGTTCACAGAGACACTAAACCAGCAAAAGCAGAGTCAAAACCGGGAGGTCAGAAAGCAAAAAGACAGGGGAAACACGCTAAAAAGATGCCGGGTCTAACACATGTGAAACAAAGGTTGGCGCGGAAAGCAGGGCATTTGAAAATGTGCTATAAACTTGGAGCAGCACCCGAGCAATCATTAAATCACCTCATCTGAACAAAAACAATGAATACAGAGGGAAAAAAAAGAAGCTATCTCTGAGCGGCATTAAAAAGCTTACAAATGAAAGAATTATAGGCACTTCCAGGAAGTTTTAGTGTATATAAAAAGAAACACGAATACATTTTCCAAAAACCATGTCAAATATTCAATAAAAACTGGATTTTTTCAAACGGGCACATGCATGGATGTCTATTAATACCAAACATTGGCATGCTTACCTTTGGAAACAATTTTCAAAACATTTAAAATATAAACTGATGATTTACAAGATTGGGTTGGAGTGCCCTGGTGGAAACCTCACATTACAGGCTGTGCAAATATGGGACAGAAACGACTTTGCACTTTCTGTGCATAATAATTGCTATTTGGGAAGCGGAACATATCCCCCTTAAGGGTTTCAAGGTACTGGGGGCCTTCGGGGAGATTAAGTGAGCTATTGCCCAGAGTCACGTGATGTTACGTTGAGCTGCCGCCGGCGATCGAACTGTGAGCCCCACGCTCCGGAGTCAGCCGCTCTGGCCACTGCACCACACCTCTCCCTGCACATGCCCCGATCTTGTAGAGGAACAGAGAACCTTACTTTGCGCCATTTTCAACCAAATATACCGTATTTGTTAGCAGGCGTTGATCCAATGTTTAAACGGAGACAACACTCAAATATAAAATATCACATTTATTGCACTAATAGAAAAGAAACTTGAAGAAAAGTGACTCATTGCCTTTGCACTTTATCAATGAACAGTAATTTATGCAAAAATTGTGTCCGTAACACCCTCTGACTTTCAATACCTTGGCTGACATCTAGGGTATTCTTATGCCCCAACGTATATGCAAGGCTAGACCTGTGTCACAGGATATCAACAGAAGTAGGAAATAAATCTCACATACGTGAGACAAATCCCCTGAATTCATAGAGCGAGGACAGTGGGGCGTTCCTTCTATCTATCTGCAAGGCATTGGAATAATCTACCACTAAGGATACCAATTATTCTTGAACTTTTTCCCTTGAGGAAAGCCTGAAACATGATTGGTTTATTATTAATTCTCTGCTCCCTTGGTGGTGTTGTTGCTTTCTCTCAATGCTGTTAGACTACGCAAAGATCTCTATCCCACCCGGGATGAGTTATGCGCATCTATAAATCAAATTAGCATAACATATCATCTGTCAGCGGGACAGAAAATTATAACATCTTGACAATATTTCTGTAACATTTACACATAACTACCTTTTACTATATTACAGACTTTACTGGTCAAATCATGAAGCTAGAGATAAAATCATTTAATAACGTTTTATATTTTTATTCTTATTTATGTAAAACTTTCAGTCAAATGTAATGGATCACTAGAATTTTTTTAATTGACCAAATAATAAAGGTTTGATTTGATTTGAAAAGCAGCATTTTTATGCCATCAGGGCCTACACCTGGGGAACACTTTGGGGCCCATTACGATGGCGGGCGGACAAAGTCCACTCACCACCGTAACGATAAACAGGATTGACCGCCAGATGTGCGGCGGTCCTGCTGTGCCCATTAGGATGCGACTGCCAGGGTGGCGGTCGCATCCCGCATATTCAACATTGTGGCGGGCGGTGCTGTAAGCAGCACCCGCCACAATGTTGAAAATGCATGTTGTGCATTGGCATGCACAACGTGACAGGCGACCGCGCGGTGCCTGCCACCTTGTGAATGCCAATGTAGGGGGGGTACCATCAGTACCCCCCAAGTGCAGCCCCCCACCCCCCGGGGGCCCGCAATTGGCCTCCAAAGTAAACTCCGCCATGGAAAGGCATTCTACCGCACCCATCATAATATGGATGGCGGTGCCTGCAAATTATGGGCCTTTTCCACCTGGCAGGCAATCGTGACGATTGCCTGCCGGCGGAAAAGCGTAGGACGGTCTTTCCGTCCGCCGCAGTACCCCACTCCATGCTAATGTGGCGGGGGGTAAATGGCCGTCCAGTGGGGTGTTTTGGCGGGCGGATCGCCACCGCCATGATAATAGGCCCCTATGTCTCTTGCATGAAGTTCCCTACCAAATTTGGTATACTTTGAAAGGATGTTTACCGATATATTGGAACCTTTAGGAGCTCTAATCCTAACCCTCGTTCCCTACAACTGCTTGACTTGAGTACAGATAGGTGTTAATTTCACTGATATATATATATATATATATATATTTATATATATAGTGGCTAGCAATACAAGCATTGGCAAAGCCAATAGGTTTCGCCTATGTGAGATGTATTGGCTTTGTAAAAAAATGTTTTAAATGTTGCACAGCGGTGAGACCTTCTGTGTTACATAGCTTAAAGTTAAAAGAAAAATATGTGATATGAGGTGGCCAGACGGCGTTATAGCGATTTTTTTAAAAAAAACTTTAAACTATGCACATACAAACAAGTTAAAAAAAAATTCCCTACACTTAATTTGCAGTTTAGATTCTTGAACAAGTGCCTATTGCAGTAACCAGGGTGTCACAGTGTAGCTCCCTAGAACATTGAGCATGGAGAGGCTGTGGCGCTAGGCCACAGCTGCTGACTTTGGAGCTGGGGAACGTGGTTCAAGTCACGGTGCTGGCTCCACATCCTGTGGTTCTGGGCAAATTACTTAATCTCCCCTTGCCTCTTGTCTAATGTAATTAGTACTAATGTAAAGCGCTCCAAGATCTTCCAGTCAACTTCGAGCTATATAAAACAAGCTATGACTAGCAATGGGGTGGGGAAGGGGCATACAGCGACAGGAGTGAGGTGGTGATAGGAATGGGCAAGCAAAGAACAGAATGTGGATGGTGGAAGAAAAAAATAAATAAAGTATGTTACAAGTGGAAGCCCAGTGAAAGGACACTGCCCACCAGAAGCGGTACTTGGTCCAAGCTCCACAGCACAGAGACATGAAGCCGAGCCGGAATCTGGACGCAGGAGGCACTGACCAACAGGAAGAAAGGAAGCGAGAGTGATTTGGGAGCTAACAAATGGGAAGTACAGGTAAGTAATGGGTGGGTTCTAAGCCCCTTTTAAGATTTTTTTTGTTTTGTTACAAGAGATTTCCAAGAACAGTGCAAGCGCTGTGCAGTCGAAACCTGAACAGCAAGGCTTTTCCATCTGCGCTTGTGTGCAGCTATTGTAATGCAAACGGAAATATACTAAGAGAGACGGCTGCACACTGTGATATACATAGAGCATTGTTATATAGCAATTACATCTAGAGGTAATGAGCTGTGGGGGTTAGGCAGTCAGATTGATAGGTAGGCAGAGCTAAAGACAGAGATATAAAAATACAGACAAAATGTACATGCAGGCAGATAGTAAGACTGATGAAACTGTGAAATGGATGGACAAGCATTATTGTATTACTAACACTTGTGGTTCGCTAAATACTATAGGCCACATCCAGTCGCGGCCGGCATTAATCGCAGGTGCGGGGGGGCAAGGATCGTTCAGAGGGGGTAAATTTAATAATAAATTAAAAAACGTACCTGTCTGCCGGCCGTGTCCCGCGTTTTCTCGGCTCCTGCTCCTGCTCTCCTGCCTCCGGCAGGAAAAGGAAGCAGGCAGCCTCTCTCCTCTAAGCCAATCACAAAGCTGCAATGGCATCATTGTGAAGGGTGGGGACGTCGCCCAGCCAGGGGCTTACGGGAAGGCCATTGTCTCCATGTAGGCTGCATTGCTGCCTGCATGGAGAAAGGGCAGAGTGCGCATGAGGGCCGACCAACTAGTCATTGCGCCCTCAGGAGTGGGAACACCACTCCTCCCCTGCCCAGCCCTGCTCGCAGACCCGCCTGCCTGCAACCAAACCCTTCTGCTTTCTTGCAGTGCGAGAAGCAGAAACATAAAATGGTAGTTTGTAACATTGTAATCTAAGGCTCTGTTGGTTTCCATGTAGAATGTTATACTTGCCATATTCTAAATGACATAGTACTGTTCTGAAACCTGCATCTTGAGAATGTTTAGATTCAAGAAAGCAGTTGGATGGACTACAGCTGAGTTGACAGGCTGAGGTGTAAAGGATCAACTTTAATAAACCTTTGGATTTATATTCAACTGGATTACTGTGATCTTTACAATGGCGACGAGTTAAAGAACCCATTGATCTCACCTCAACATTACCAGCTCCACATTTCATCACTTTGAGAACATTTAACGTTACAAAGTTGGCTCAAACTCTGAACAATCTTCAAATGGGTTGCCTTCTGTTGGTATTGTATATATCTATTTTGATTTGAGCCATTTAATAGGCAAATTCTCTTCACAATGATCTTTTCTGACATTTACAAGTAGAGAGAATCCCTTTGTGTCTGTTGGATGCCTTTCTGTTGAGCACATCCTGTACACACCTCTCTTTTATTTCTGAAGTTGGAGAGTAAATCTTGTTTTGTTCTTTTCGCACCAAGTCTATTTTGGTCTGTGCCGTTGTTACTTAGGAGCAGTAAACTGTGAGCAAAACTTTCTTATGATTTGGGAGATTTGAATAAGGTGTGTGACCCACGCTACGTAAAGAAGCAGAGAGAAAACAGTGTTTTGACTCGCTCTTCTTTAAAAGGAGAAAACGTCAGTTTAATTGAAGTTTTCATGTTCAACTGCCGTTTACTTGCATAGAAACGCTTTCGAATAACTGTCTTCAATATTGTTGCTGTTCAACTTACCTGGTGTTCTCTGCGCGCTACTCCTTCACAAGCGACCATTCTTTCTCTTCCTCAAGTTAACATCATTCTCACATGGAAGGAATACTGGAGCGCTAACCTTACTTCCTGGTGAAAGCGAATTCTACTTCTCCAGTATTTGGGGTGTCTTTCATAGATTCACATGCCTGAATCATTCCCCGTCGTCGGAGTGGGAGTCCCACGGTACATAGAAAAGCAATAATTATGCATATAACAACCAAAAAACCCTGGTAACCTGAACCAGGAAGTAAAGTAGCCTAAGCTACAAGGGAAAAAACTTCCACAGCGATGACTATCACAGTCATTATATCCAGTCCAAACTGCAGCCAATCAGGCGACAGCACCCACCAGAATGTTCTCCTCAGAGGCTCAGGCTCTCAGATTTTCTACCGCACGTCGTGTGAAGGGAGTCTCCCTGAGCTCTGCTCAGTACTTCAAGTTTTTTCTGCTGTTTCTTCAACTTCTAGGATGTCAACTACAAAGAGATCCCTCTTCAGACTTTGTGAGTCCTGCGGAAAGCTTCGGCTTTTTTCTGAAGACCCTCACAAAAAGTGCATCTATTGCCTCTATCCTGATCATGAGGTGAAGGAGTGTAAGATTTGCCGGACTTTCCCTCAGAAAACCCTAAGGGATAGGGAAGGACGCCTTCTTCTGTGGCTACAGAAGCTCAAGGATAAAGATGCTCCTTTGTCAGAGATAGAGAGTGCCTCCTCTATGTCTTCCAGAAAGAGGGTGGCTGAAGAAGAGTTTTCTTCTACTGGGGCGAAGGTGTTGAGGAGAGCCCAGTCTGTTAAGGGCTTGGGTCAGTCTTCGTCTTCATCTAAGAAGACATCTCCACCTTCAGGAACCAAGCCCTTTACGCCCCCGAGGAAATCAGGAAAAAATCTACCAGCTATAAGTTTTCCTGACAGGAATTTACCTCAGGTGAGATTGCCGTCGTCGACGGCGCCGTCGACGGCAGTGGCGTCGACGGTTATTATCGTCGACGCGGTTTCAACGTCGACGATTACATTCTCGTCACCGAGACCTGCAATGATAATGTCATCAGCTTCGTCGCCGTCGACGCTGGTCTCGGTGAGTGTTAAACCCATCTCGTCGACGAAGGAGGTGTCATCACTCGTCTCCGCTCCGTCGACGGTAAGAAGCAAGAAAGTTGCTCCGTCTACGAAGACTTCCTCGTCAACGACTGCTCCGTCGACGAAGATTGTGGTACCGTCGACAGTTGCCCCGTCGACGAAGAGTGGCTCGTCGACTAAGATTCATGCGTCGACGAAGATGGACTCGTCGACGCCCTCGTCGACGAAGATTGCCTCGTCGGCGACGTCCTCGTCGACAAAAATTGCCTCGTCGTCGACGCCCTCGTCGACGAAGATTGCCTCGTCGACGGCTACCATCTCGTCGACGAAAACAGCCTTGTCGTCGAAAATGGCTTCTTCGTCAGGATTACCACCGTCGTCGGTTCCGTCGACGCAATTGTCACCTCCTCCTTTATCTACCTGCATGGATATACAGGTATGGACTGCGACTCCGGCGTCTGCCGTATCTGATCAAAGGGCAACAGCGACTACGCTTCTTCAGTGCCGAGGATCATCTTTAGGAGCTATTTCGCCTCTAAAATTGCCGGTGCAACTTTTACAATCGGAGGAGGATGAGGATAATGACTCCGGAGAGGATGAGAGGTTTCGGACTGCAAGGAGTCCATCGGAGCTTCTCATCAAATATCAAGATGATGATGATGATGATGACCAGGACGAAGATCCTAATACGGAACCACAGCCGACACCTCCTGCACCGGTGCCGTCTGGTCAAATGCCATTGGAACTGCTTGATAATCTGCAGTACATGTTGCAAGATTATTATAGACGTTTCCCTCCTTCGGAAACGGCGGAATCTCTTCCGTCGACACCTAGGCCAAGAGTGCAGTTGTCGTCTTTTCAGTCTCCAAGACCACCTTCTCCGTTGCCATCTCGTCAATTGCAGGTTACTGACGATGAAAGGGAGGAAGGAGAGGTAGATGATCAATCTAGCATGTCGGAGTGGGATAATTATCAGGTACAAACTCCTCCAAGTGCTCCGTCTCCGGTGGATTCTCCCCCGGTGGACATTGGGAATTTCCATTCACTTATGGAAAGAGCGACCAAGAGATTCCTGATCCCCATGGAAACAAAGGAGGATGACTGCTTGCTGTATGATTTTAAGGACCAACCAAGGAAGCAGGTTCGGGCAATACCAATCATCGACTTTATTTGGAAGGAGGGATTGAGACTGATGGCTACCCCAAATTCCCTTCCAGCAGTGTTACCAAGGCTGGACAAGAAATATAAAGCCCCAAGTAACTCGCCAGCATGCCTTATTGGTCAACCTAAGGCGGACTCTGTTATAGCACAAGCGGCTCAGAGATGAGCTAGAAATCCATCAACGCCCATATCAGCTCCACCTGATAGAGATGGTAGAAGATTGCACGCAATAGGAAAGAAGGTTTCCACGATGGCAGCAACCACAGTTCTGGCTGCAAACTCCCTGGCGATTTTAGGGAGATACGACCGCCAGATGTGGTCCGACATCTCTCCTTTCCTCGACATGTTATCGGAGCCTTCAAAAACCCGAGGCCATAAAGATCTTGCAGGAAGGGGAGTATGCATCAGCGGAGATCATTGATGCAGCAGTGGATGTGGCATCAACTGGGTTCAGGCAGTTGGCAGGAGCTGCAGTGCTGAGGAGGCAGGGTTGGCTAAAGTCAACATCTTATCGCCAGGAGGTGCAGTCTAAAATCATAGACATGCCATTTGATGGTGAGTCCTTGTTCGGTGCACATGTGGATGAAGCACTACAGGCGATTAAGAAGGATACGGAGACGGCAAGGTCCCTGGGTAGTTTGCCATTTCGAAAGTCTTCCTTCCGTGGAGCCAGAGGACGTGGATCCTTCTCTAGCAGGGGAGGTTATAATCAGCAGCGTTCCTTCCAAACCTCCCAAACTGGCCAAAGATCTCAGAATTATCGCCAGCAATATTACGGACAGCGAAATCAACCATATTCGCAGTCCTTTCGTGGACGAGAGTCCAGTAAGAAGCAATGAGTTCTGCCACCTGCCACCATCTCTACCGTTACCACGTACAAAGATTGGAGGTCAAATATCCCACTTCTATTCAAATTGGTCCAAGATTACCACAGACAAGTGGGTATTAGATATAGTATCCAGAGGCCATGCTCTGGAATTCACAAAAATTCCGCCAAATTCTCCTCCCAAGGGCCCACCCCCTGCTCATCTCAAGGAGCTTTTTTCCCAAATAAATTTGATGATTCAAAAAGGAGCAATCGAAAAAGTCCCTCTCCTACAGAAAGGAACGGGCTTTTATTCAAGGTTTTTCCTCATCCGGAAAAAGTCAGGAGAGTGGCGTCCAATTCTCGACCTTCGCGCTCTCAACAAATTTTAAAAGAAAATGTCTATCCGGATGTTAACGCTCCAAGAAATTCTGCAGTTGCTTTCGATGGGAGATTATATGGCCACCCTCGACCTGCAGGACGCTTATTTTCATATACCAATCCTACCCAGGCACAGAAAATTTCTACAGTTCAGAGTGGCTGGCAGGGATTTTCAATTCAGAGTCCTCCCATTTGGACTCCGTTCTGCACCCAGAGTCTTCACAAAGGTCATAGCGCCAGTGACTGCGCATCTCCGTCTGCAAGGAGTTCAAATATTCCCGTACCTGGACGACTGCCTTATCAAGGCGAGTTCCGCCACGGTAGCATCCGAGCATGTTCAAAAATGCCTCTTACTCTTCCAGTCCCTGGGTCTGTCAACAAATCTGGAGAAATCACATTTAGCTCCTTCGCAAAGAAGAACGTTCCTAGGAGCGACATTAGACACGGATCTGTCCAAGGCCTTTGTGTCAAAAGAAAGGCACATCAAGATATGCAACCTTGCGCGCTCACTGCTATCAAGAGAGTGCGTTTCAGTCCGTGTGTACAAATCCTTCCTAGGGATGATTTCTTCTTGCATTCATCTCATTCCCAACTGTCGGTACAGAATGAGACCGTTGCAAGAGGAGCTCAATCTGCAATGGCTTCAGATCACAGGGTCATTCGAGGATATCATTCACATCACCTCACGAATGCGGGACGCCTTTCAATGGTGGGGTCAGATGAACCACTTGAAAGAGGGTTGTCCATTTTTGGTCGAAATGCCGGATTTCACAGTCACCACAGATGCATCCCTCGAGGGTTGGGGAGCGCACCTTCAAGGAATGACAGTCAATGGCAGGTGGACTCTAGAACAAAGAAAGTGGCATATCAACCTGCTAGAACTGCGAGCCATATTCTTGGCTCTAAAATCCTTCCAAGCCATCATCCGAGGAGCATGCATACTTGTAAGAACAGACAATACAACAAGTATGCATTACTTGAACAAACAAGGCGGGACGAGGTCAGCCCTCCTATCTCAGCAAGCGCAAGAGATTTGGGATTGGGCGATTAGCCACAAGATCAACCTCAAAGCCATTCACGTCCCAGGAATCACGAATGTTCTGGCGGATTCCCTCAGCAGAGCCACAACGTCGAATCACGAATGGGAGCTACACCAACCATTCCTAGACGGGGTATTTCACGAATGGGGGCATCCCGATCTAGACCTCTTTGCAACCAGCCAGAACCGCAAATGCCCATTCTTTGCAAGTTGGGCTCCCCACAAGGACTCGCTGGGAAATGCCTTTTCGATGTATTGGTCGCAAATATATGCCTACGCTTTTCCACCAATCCCGTTGGTTCCACGAGTTCTGCGCAAGATCAAACAACAGCCTTGCCGCATGATTTTAATTGCTCCCAGGTGGCCCCGCCAGTACTGGTTCACAGAACTTCTCCTCCTCTCGGAGGCCGAGCCCATACAGTTTTGACCAATTCCACATCTTCTGACCCTTCAGAACGGTCAAATTTGTCATCCGGACCCAGCATCGCTGAGATTAGCGGCATGGCTCCTCAACAGCTTGAATTTGCACACCTAGATATCCCTCCAGACTGTCAAGAGGTTTTGGCCAATGCTCGAGCACCCGCAACTGTTAAAACTTACAAACTAAAGTGGAAGAGGTTTTGCATGTGGTGTCAATCCGTTAATCTCCATCCGATCCACGCAAGACCAGAGCAAATACTGCCTTTCTTTCTTCAGTTGGCGAGGTCAGGTCTTTCCCACTCTACTCTGAAGGTGTTCTTGGCTGCAATTTTAAGGTTTCGGCAGGATGGTGTTAACTCTCTCTATTCCAATAGAGTCATCCAACAAGTTTTTAAGGGGTTATTTAGGATGTTCCCGCCTATTCGGCGTCCACCTCCTTCTTGGCACCTTAATATAGTACTTTCACAACTAATGCGGCATCCTTTCGAGCCCATCCACAAGGCGGATCTAAAGTTCCTTTCTTGGAAGGTTGCTTTATTATTGGCTCTAACTTCAACAAGAAGGGTTAGTGATCTCCAAGCATTCACTGTTCATCCACCCTTTCTGCAATTCGCATCTGAGTCTGTGGTGCTGCGCACTAATCCAAAGTTTATGCCAAAGGTTCCGACGGATTTCCATCTTAATTAACCCATAGTTTTGAAAACATTCTTCCCAAATCCGATAACAGCTGCAGAAAGGGCCTTGCACTCCCTAGACATCAAAAGATGTCTGAAGTTTTACTTACAGCGTACAGCATCACTGCGCAAATCGGACCAACTCTTGGTAGCATATGGTAAACCACGCCAAGGCCATTCAGTATCAAAGCCAACCATAGCTCGTTGGATCTCGTCTGCAATTTGTTTATGCCATGATCAAGCTGGAAGACCATTGCAAGCGACCCCTAGAGCACATTCTACGAGAGCAATCTCTTCATCTACAGCTCTTTTCGCAGGTGTGCCTCTTCACCAGATCTATAAAGCGGCAACATGGTCCAGCTGCCATACGTTTACCAGACACTACTGTTTGGAAGCTGCAAGTGATGTGGATGGATCTGTGGGACAAGCTGTTCTACGCAATCTTTTCAAATAAGGTGAGCCTCTGTTCTCCCTCCTCCACTATGCTTTTATAAGACGCTCTTTTCCATACTATTTCTGTCTTGAAATTGTTTTGCATATGTTGAAACACACATGTATTTCTCTATGGTTATACTGTTTCATAATGTATATGTCTATGATACAAAGTGGCGTCTTATGAGCATAAGGTTATGTACTGCTATCTACTCTGATTCAGGCATGTGCATCTATGAAAGACACCCCAAATACTGGAGAAGAACAATAGTTACTTACCTGTAATCTGTGGTTCTCCAGTATTGGTGTCTTTCATAGATTCACATGCAACCCGCCCACCTCCCCTCAGAGGCTTTTTAGGCTATTATGTATTGCTTCACTCCTGTGCGAGAAAATCTGAGAGCCTGAGCCTCTGAGGAGAACATTCTGGTGGGTGCTGTCGCCTGATTGGCTGCAGTTTGGACTGGATATAATGACTGTGATAGTCATAGCTGTGGAAGTTTTTTCCCTTGTAGCTTAAGCTACTTTACTTCCTGGTTCAGGTTACCAGGGTTTTTTGGCTGTTATATGCATAATTATTGCTTTTCTATGTACCGTGGGACTCCCACTCCGACGACGGGGAATGATTCAGGCATGTGAATCTATGAAAGACACCAATACTGGAGAACCACAGATTACAGGTAAGTAACTATTGTTCTTCCTGTTGGTATACTGAAGCGCTAACTTCTCTTCCTGTACAACTGTTATTTCGCTTCCTGTTGGCACACTAGAGCGCTAAACTGGTTTCCTATTTGCATCATTAAAAGACTAGAACGCTAACTTCACTCCTTCTTTGAATACATCGTGAATGGTTCTAAAAGTGGAATTTTCATTGTTCTTTGTTACAGAGGAGTGTTCTGTAAATTTCTAGGAGTGACTTTCAAAGTTCTTTTCTTTCACCTGTGTTCTCACATGAACCAATAAAGAAGATTCTGTTCAACTATAATTCAACAAAGGAAGCTTCACCATCATCCTACTTCAAAGTATAATAGACAATAACTCGTGGGAAACATTCCATTTTCTTCTCTTCAGTTTTAGGCTCATTATATACTTTGACTATCTTCACATTGAATATTACTAATTGTATTTATTATCTCTTTCATTTTTCTAACATATACTCTTTTATTACAGGTGTTTCTATTTAGTTCTTACTCATTTTGTCTTAAGCATGCAAAATTTACCTCCTCCTCCATTTTTCTTGTTTACTTCTCGGAAGCTATCCATTCCGTGGAAAAAATGGAAAATTGTGTTTTCACACTCTTCAAGAGTATGTGGTGTCTCTCTCAGTGCGGAAAGAAAAATGTCTCTTCTTTTACATTTATCAGGATCTTACTCTGAAGCCTCAGATTAGTTCAGTGATCTCCGTCTGTTTTTTTCAACTTCGTAGAATAAAAAATATTTGCAGATACCTTACTAATGATGCCCGGATTCAGGTGATTCTCGCCTTGGTCATGTCCCAGGTTGATTATTCTTTGTTACATAGCTTAAAGTTAAAAGAAAAATATGTGATATGATGTGGCCAGACGGCGTTATAGCGATTTTTAAAAAAAAAACTTTAAACTATGCACATACAAACAAGTTAAAAAAAAATTCCCTACACTTAATTTGCAGTTTAGATTCTTGAACAAGTGCCTATTGCAGTAACCAGGGTGTCACAGTGTAGCTCCCTAGAACATTGAGCATGGAGAGGCTGTGGCGCTAGGCCACAGCTGCTGACTTTGGAGCTGGGGAACGTGGTTCAAGTCACGGTGCTGGCTCCACATCCTGTGGTTCTGGGCAAATTACTTAATCTCCCCTTGCCTCTTGTCTAATGTAATTAGTACTAATGTAAAGCGCTCCAAGATCTTCCAGTCAACTTCGAGCTATATAAAACAAGCTATGACTAGCAATGGGGTGGGGAAGGGGCATACAGCGACAGGAGTGAGGTGGTGATAGGAATGGGCAAGCAAAGAACAGAATGTGGATGGTGGAAGAAAAAAATAAATAAAGTATGTTACAAGTGGAAGCCCAGTGAAAGGACACTGCCCACCAGAAGCGGTACTTGGTCCAAGCTCCACAGCACAGAGACATGAAGCCGAGCCGGAATCTGGACGCAGGAGGCACTGACCAACAGGAAGAAAGGAAGCGAGAGTGATTTGGGAGCTAACAAATGGGAAGTACAGGTAAGTAATGGGTGGGTTCTAAGCCCCTTTTAAGATTTTTTTTGTTTTGTTACAAGAGATTTCCAAGAACAGTGCAAGCGCTGTGCAGTCGAAACCTGAACAGCAAGGCTTTTCCATCTGCGCTTGTGTGCAGCTATTGTAATGCAAACGGAAATATACTAAGAGAGACGGCTGCACACTGTGATATACATAGAGCATTGTTATATAGCAATTACATCTAGAGGTAATGAGCTGTGGGGGTTAGGCAGTCAGATTGATAGGTAGGCAGAGCTAAAGACAGAGATATAAAAATACAGACAAAATCTACATGCAGGCAGATAGTAAGACTGATGAAACTGTGAAATGGATGGACAAGCATTATTGTATTACTAACACTTGTGGTTCGCTAAATACTATAGGCCACATCCAGTCGCGGCCGGCATTAATCGCAAGTGCGGGGGGGCAAGGATCGTTCAGAGGGGGTAAATTTAATAATAAATTAAAAAACGTACCTGTCTGCCGGCCGTGTCCCGCGTTTTCTCGGCTCCTGCTCCTGCTCTCCTGCCTCCGGCAGGAAAAGGAGGCAGGCAGCCTCCCTCCTCTAAGCCAATCACAAAGCTGCAATGGCATCATTGTGAAGGGTGGGGACGTCGCCCAGCCAGGGGCTTACGGGAAGGCCATTGTCTCCATGTAGGCTGCATTGCTGCCTGCATGGAGAAAGGGCAGAGTGCGCATGAGGGCCGACCAACTAGTCATTGCGCCCTCAGGAGTGGGAACACCACTCCTCCCCTGCCCAGCCCTGCTCGCAGACCCGCCTGCCTGCAACCAAACCCTTCTGCTTTCTTGCAGTGCGAGAAGCAGAAACATAAAATGGTAGTTTGTAACATTGTAATCTAAGGCTCTGTTGGTTTCCATGTAGAATGTTATACTTGCCATATTCTAAATGACATAGTACTGTTCTGAAACCTGCATCTTGAGAATGTTTAGATTCAAGAAAGCAGTTGGATGGACTACAGCTGAGTTGACAGGCTGAGGTGTAAAGGATCAACTTTAATAAACCTTTGGATTTATATTCAACTGGATTACTGTGATCTTTACAATGGCGACGAGTTAAAGAACCCATTGATCTCACCTCAACATTACCAGCTCCACATTTCATCACTTTGAGAACATTTAACGTTACAAAGTTGGCTCAAACTCTGAACAATCTTCAAATGGGTTGCCTTCTGTTGGTATTGTATATATCTATTTTGATTTGAGCCATTTAATAGGCAAATTCTCTTCACAATGATCTTTTCTGACATTTACAAGTAGAGAGAATCCCTTTGTGTCTGTTGGATGCCTTTCTGTTGAGCACATCCTGTACACACCTCTCTTTTATTTCTGAAGTTGGAGAGTAAATCTTGTTTTGTTCTTTTCGCACCAAGTCTATTTTGGTCTGTGCCGTTGTTACTTAGGAGCAGTAAACTGTGAGCAAAACTTTCTTATGATTTGGGAGATTTGAATAAGGTGTGTGACCCACGCTACGTAAAGAAGCAGAGAGAAAACAGTGTTTTGACTCGCTCTTCTTTAAAAGGAGAAAACGTCAGTTTAATTGAAGTTTTCATGTTCAACTGCCGTTTACTTGCATAGAAACGCTTTCGAATAACTGTCTTCAATATTGTTGCTGTTCAACTTACCTGGTGTTCTCTGCGCGCTACTCCTTCACAAGCGACCATTCTTTCTCTTCCTCAAGTTAACATCATTCTCACATGGAAGGAATACTGGAGCGCTAACCTTACTTCCTGGTGAAAGCGAATTCTACTTCTCCAGTATTTGGGGTGTCTTTCATAGATTCACATGCCTGAATCATTCCCCGTCGTCGGAGTGGGAGTCCCACGGTACATAGAAAAGCAATAATTATGCATATAACAACCAAAAAACCCTGGTAACCTGAACCAGGAAGTAAAGTAGCCTAAGCTACAAGGGAAAAAACTTCCACAGCGATGACTATCACAGTCATTATATCCAGTCCAAACTGCAGCCAATCAGGCGACAGCACCCACCAGAATGTTCTCCTCAGAGGCTCAGGCTCTCAGATTTTCTACCGCACGTCGTGTGAAGGGAGTCTCCCTGAGCTCTGCTCAGTACTTCAAGTTTTTTCTGCTGTTTCTTCAACTTCTAGGATGTCAACTACAAAGAGATCCCTCTTCAGACCTTGTGAGTCCTGTGGAAAGCCTCGGCTTTTTTCTGAAGACCCTCACAAAAAGTGCATCTATTGCCTCTATCCTGATCATGAGGTGAAGGAGTGTAAGATTTGCCGGACTTTCCCTCAGAAAACCCTAAGGGATAGGGAAGGACGCCTTCTTCTGTGGCTACAGAAGCTCAAGGATAAAGATGCTCCTTTGTCAGAGATAGAGAGTGCCTCCTCTATGTCTTCCAGAAAGAGGGTGGCTGAAGATGAGTTTTCTTCTATTGGGGCGAAGGTGTTGAGGAGAGCCCAGTCTGTTCAGGGCTTGGGTCAGTCTTCGTCTTCATCTAAGAAGACATCTCCACCTTCAGGAACCAAGCCCTTTACGCCCCCGAGGAAATCAGGAAAAAATCTACCAGCTAAAAGTTTTCCTAACAGGAATTTACCTCAGGTGAGATTGCCGTCGTCGACGGCGCCGTCGACGGCAGTGGCGTCGACGGTTATTATCGTTGATGCGGTTTCAACGTCGACGATTACATTCTCGTCACCGAGACCTGCAATGATAATGTCATCAGCTTCGTCGCCGTCGACGCTGGTCTCGGTGAGTGTTAAACCCATCTCGTCGACGAAGGAGGTGTCATCGCTCGTCTCCGCTCCGTCGACGGTAAGAAGCAAGAAAGTTGCTCCGTCTACGAAGACTTCCTCGTCAACGACTGCTCCGTCGACGAAGATTGTGGTACCGTCGACAGTTGCCCCGTCGACGAAGAGTGGCTCGTCGACTAAGATTCATGCGTCGACGAAGATGGACTCGTCGACGCCCTCGTCAACGAAGATTGCCGCGTCGGCGACGTCCTCGTCGACAAAAATTGCCTCGTCGTCGACGCCCTCGTCGACGAAGATTGCCTCGTCGACGGCTACCATCTCGTCGACGAAAACAGCCTTGTCGTCGAAAATGGCTTCTTCGTCAGGATTACCACCGTCGTCGGTTCCGTCGACGCAATTGTCACCTCCTCCTTTATCTACCTGCATGGATATGCAGGTATGGACTGCGACTCCGGCGTCTGCCGTATCTGATCAAAGGGCAACAGCGACTACGCTTCTTCAGTGCCGAGGATCATCTTTAGGAGCTATTTCGCCTCTAAAATTGCCGGTGCAACTTTTACAATCGGAGGAGGATGAGGATAACGACTCCGGAGAGGATGAGAGGTTTCGGACTGCAAGGAGTCCATCGGAGCTTCTCATCAAATATCAAGATGATGATGATGATGATGACCAGGACGAAGATCCTAATACGGAACCACAGCCGACACCTCCTGCACCGGTGCCGTCTGGTTAAATGCCATTGGAACTGCTTGATAATCTGCAGTATATGTTGCAAGATTATTATAGACGTTTCCCTCCTTCGGAAACGGCGGAATCTCTTCCGTCGACACCTAGGCCAAGAGTGCAGTTGTCGTCTTTTCAGTCTCCAAGACCACCTTCTCCGTTGCCATCTCGTCAATTGCAGGTTACTGACGATGAAAGGGAGGAAGGAGAGGTAGATGATCAATCTAGCATGTCGGAGTGGGATAATTATCAGGTACAAACTCCTCCAAGTGCTCCGTCTCCGGTGGATTCTCCCCCGGTGGACATTGGGAATTTCCATTCACTTATGGAAAGAGCGACCAAGAGATTCCTGATCCCCATGGAAACAAAGGAGGATGACTGCTTGCTGTATGATTTTAAGGACCAACCAAGGAAGCAGGTTCGGGCAATACCAATCATCGACTTTATTTGGAAGGAGGGATTGAGACTGATGGCTACCCCAAATTCTCTTCCAGCAGTGTTACCAAGGCTGGACAAGAAATATAAAGCCCCAAGTAACTCGCCAGCATGCCTTATTGGTCAACCTAAGGCGGACTCTGTTATAGCACAAGCGGCTCAGAGACGAGCTAGAAATCCATCAACGCCCATATCAGCTCCACCTGATAGAGATGGTAGAAGATTGCACGCAATAGGAAAGAAGGTTTCCACGATGGCAGCAACCACAGTTCTGGCTGCAAACTCCCTGGCGATTTTAGGGAGATACGACCGCCAGATGTGGTCCGACATTTCTCCTTTCCTCGACATGTTATCGGAGCCTTCAAAAACCCGAGGCCATAAAGATCTTGCAGGAAGGGGAGTATGCATCAGCGGAGATCATTGATGCAGCAGTGGATGTGGCATCAACTGGGTTCAGGCAGTTGGCAGGAGCTGCAGTGCTGAGGAGGCAGGGTTGGCTAAAGTCAACATCTTTTCACCAGGAGGTGCAGTCTAAAATCATAGACATGCCATTTGATGGTGAGTCCTTGTTCGGTGCACATGTGGATGAAGCACTACAGGCGATTAAGAAGGATACGGAGACGGCAAGGTCCCTGGGTAGTTTGCCATTTCGAAAGTCTTCCTTCCGTGGAGCCAGAGGACGTGGATCCTTCTCTAGCAGGGGAGGTTATAATCAGCAGCGTTCCTTCCAAACCTCCCAAACTGGCCAAAGATCTCAGAATTATCGCCAGCAATATTACGGACAGCGAAATCAACCATATTCGCAGTCCTTTCGTGGACGAGAGTCCAGTAAGAAGCAATGAGTTCTGCCACCTGCCACCATCTCTACCGTTACCACGTACAAAGATTGGAGGTCAAATATCCCACTTCTATTCAAATTGGTCCAAGATTACCACAGACAAGTGGGTATTAGATATAGTATCCAGAGGCCATGCTCTGGAATTCACAAAAATTCTGCCAAATTCTCCTCCCAAGGGCCCACCCCCTGCTCATCTCAAGGAGCTTTTTTCCCAAATAAATTTGATGATTCAAAAAGGAGCAATCGAAAAAGTCCCTCTCCTACAGAAAGGAACGGGCTTTTATTCAAGGTTTTTCCTCATCCGGAAAAAGTCAGGAGAGTGGCGTCCAATTTTCGACCTTAGCGCTCTCAACAAATTTTAAAAGAAAATGTCTATCTGGATGTTAACGCTCCAAGAAATTCTGCAGTTGCTTTCGATGGGAGATTATATGGCCACCCTCGACCTGCAGGATGCTTATTTTCATATACCAATCCTACCCAGGCACAGAAAATTTCTACAGTTCAGAGTGGCTGGCAGGGATTTTCAATTCAGAGTCCTCCCATTTGGACTCCGTTCTGCACCCAGAGTCTTCACAAAGGTCATAGCGCCAGTGACTGCGCATCTCCGTCTGCAAGGAGTTCAAATATTCCCGTACCTGGACGACTGCCTTATCAAGGCGAGTTCCGCCACGGTAGCATCCGAGCATGTTCAAAAATGCCTCTTACTCTTCCAGTCCCTGGGTCTGTCAACAAATCTGGAGAAATCACATTTAGCTCCTTCGCAAAGAAGAACGTTCCTAGGAGCGACATTAGACACGGATCTGTCCAAGGCCTTTGTGTCAAAAGAAAGGCACATCAAGATATGCAACCTTGCGCGCTCACTGCTATCAAGAGAGTGCGTTTCAGTCCGTGTGTACAAATCCTTCCTAGGGATGATTTCTTCTTGCATTCATCTCATTCCCAACTGTCGGTACAGAATGAGACCGTTGCAAGAGGAGCTCAATCTGCAATGGCTTCAGATCACAGGGTCATTCGAGGATATCATTCACATCACCTCACGAATGCGGGACGCCTTTCAATGGTGGGGTCAGATGAACCACTTGAAAGAGGGTTGTCCATTTTTGGTCGAAATGCCGGATTTCACAGTCACCACAGATGCATCCCTCGAGGGTTGGGGAGCGCACCTTCAAGGAATGACAGTCAATGGCAGGTGGACTCTAGAACAAAGAAAGTGGCATATCAACCTGCTAGAACTGCGAGCCATATTCTTGGCTCTAAAATCCTTCCAAGCCATCATCCGAGGAGCATGCATACTTGTAAGAACAGACAATACAACAAGTATGCATTACTTGAACAAACAAGGCGGGACGAGGTCAGCCCTCCTATCTCAGCAAGCGCAAGAGATTTGGGATTGGGCGATTAGCCACAAGATCAACCTCAAAGCCATTCACGTCCCAGGAATCACGAATGTTCTGGCGGATTCCCTCAGCAGAGCCACAACGTCGAATCACGAATGGGAGCTACACCAACCATTCCTAGACGGGGTATTTCACGAATGGGGGCATCCCGATCTAGACCTCTTTGCAACCAGCCAGAACCGCAAATGCCCATTCTTTGCAAGTTGGGCTCCCCACAAGGACTCGCTGGGAAATGCCTTTTCGATGAATTGGTCGCAAATATATGCCTACGCTTTTCCACCAATCCCGTTGGTTCCACGAGTTCTGCGCAAGATCAAACAACAGCCTTGCCGCATGATTTTAATTGCTCCCAGGTGGCCCCGCCAGTACTGGTTCACAGAACTTCTCCTCCTCTCGGAGGCCGAGCCCATACAGTTTTGACCAATTCCACATCTTCTGACCCTTCAGAACGGTCAAATTTGTCATCCGGACCCAGCATCGCTGAGATTAGCGGCATGGCTCCTCAACAGCTTGAATTTGCACACCTAGATATCCCTCCAGACTGTCAAGAGGTTTTGGCCAATGCTCGAGCACCCGCAACTGTTAAAACTTACAAACTAAAGTGGAAGAGGTTTTGCATGTGGTGTCAATCCGTTAATCTCCATCCGATCCACGCAAGACCAGAGCAAATTCTGCCTTTCTTTCTTCAGTTGGCGAGGTCAGGTCTTTCCCACTCTACTCTGAAGGTGTTCTTGGCTGCAATTTTAAGGTTTCGGCAGGATGGTGTTAACTCTCTCTATTCCAATAGAGTCATCCAACAAGTTTTTAAGGGGTTATTTAGGATGTTCCCGCCTATTCGGCGTCCACCTCCTTCTTGGCACCTTAATATAGTACTTTCACAACTAATGCGGCATCCTTTCGAGCCCATCCACAAGGCGGATCTAAAGTTCCTTTCTTGGAAGGTTGCTTTATTATTGGCTCTAACTTCAACAAGAAGGGTTAGTGATCTCCAAGCATTCACTGTTCATCCACCCTTTCTGCAATTCGCATCTGAGTCTGTGGTGCTGCGCACTAATCCAAAGTTTATGCCAAAGGTTCCGACGGATTTCCATCTTAATGAACCCATAGTTTTGAAAACATTCTTCCCAAATCCGATAACAGCTGCAGAAAGGGCCTTGCACTCCCTAGACATCAAAAGATGTCTGAAGTTTTACTTACAGCGTACAGCATCACTGCGCAAATCGGACCAACTCTTGGTAGCATATGGTAAACCACGCCAAGGCCATTCAGTATCAAAGCCAACCATAGCTCGTTGGATCTCGGCTGCAATTTGTTTATGCCATGATCAAGCTGGAAGACCATTGCAAGCGACCCCTAGAGCACATTCTACGAGAGCAATCTCTTCATCTACAGCTCTTTTCGCAGGTGTGCCTCTTCACCAGATCTATAAAGCGGCAACATGGTCCAGCTGCCATACGTTTACCAGACACTACTGTTTGGAAGCTGCAAGTGATGTGGATTGATCTGTGGGACAAGCTGTTCTACGCAATCTTTTCAAATAAGGTGAGCCTCTGTTCTCCCTCCTCCACTATGCTTTTATAAGACGCTCTTTTCCATACTATTTCTGTCTTGAAATTGTTTTGCATATGTTGAAACACACATGTATTTCTCTATGGTTATACTGTTTCATAATGTATATGTCTATGATACAAAGTGGCGTCTTATGAGCATAAGGTTATGTACTGCTATCTACTCTGATTCAGGCATGTGCATCTATGAAAGACACCCCAAATACTGGAGAAGAACAATAGTTACTTACCTGTAATCTGTGGTTCTCCAGTATTGGTGTCTTTCATAGATTCACATGCAACCCGCCCACCTCCCCTCAGAGGCTTTTTAGGCTATTATGTATTGCTTCACTCCTGTGCGAGAAAATCTGAGAGCCTGAGCCTCTGAGGAGAACATTCTGGTGGGTGCTGTCGCCTGATTGGCTGCAGTTTGGACTGGATATAATGACTGTGATAGTCATAGCTGTGGAAGTTTTTTCCCTTGTAGCTTAAGCTACTTTACTTCCTGGTTCAGGTTACCAGGGTTTTTTGGCTGTTATATGCATAATTATTGCTTTTCTATGTACCGTGGGACTCCCACTCCGACGACGGGGAATGATTCAGGCATGTGAATCTATGAAAGACACCAATACTGGAGAACCACAGATTACAGGTAAGTAACTATTGTTCTTCCTGTTGGTATACTGAAGCGCTAACTTCTCTTCCTGTACAACTGTTATTTCGCTTCCTGTTGGCACACTAGAGCGCTAAACTGGTTTCCTATTTGCATCATTAAAAGACTAGAACGCTAACTTCACTCCTTCTTTGAATACATCGTGAATGGTTCTAAAAGTGGAATTTTCATTGTTCTTTGTTACAGAGGAGTGTTCTGTAAATTTCTAGGAGTGACTTTCAAAGTTCTTTTATTTCACCTGTGTTCTCACATGAACCAATAAAGAAGATTCTGTTCAACTATAATTCAACAAAGGAAGCTTCACCATCATCCTACTTCAAAGTATAATAGACAATAACTCGTGGGAAACATTCCATTTTCTTCTCTTCAGTTTTAGGCTCATTATATACTTTGACTATCTTCACATTGAATATTACTAATTGTATTTATTATCTCTTTCATTTTTCTAACATATACTCTTTTATTACAGGTGTTTCTATTTAGTTCTTACTCATTTTGTCTTAAGCATGCAAAATTTACCTCCTCCTCCATTTTTCTTGTTTACTTCTCGGAAGCTATCCATTCCGTGGAAAAAATGGAAAATTGTGTTTTCACACTCTTCAAGAGTATGTGGTGTCTCTCTCAGTGCGGAAAGAAAAATGTCTCTTCTTTTACATTTATCAGGATCTTACTCTGAAGCCTCAGATTAGTTCAGCGATCTCCGTCTGTTTTTTTCAACTTCGTAGAATAAAAAATATTTGCAGATACCTTACTAATGATGCCCGGATTCAGGTGATTCTCGCCTTGGTCATGTCCCACGTTGATTATGCCAATTCATTATATTTTGGCATCCCCCTTTATCTCTCCAGACGTTTACAGATAGTACAAAATCAGGCTGCTCGTCTGACTGTTCATCATCCTAGGCATCATCACATTACTCCCCTTTTGAAGCAATTACACTGGCTTCCGGTTGCTCAGCGGTGCGCTTTCAAGACTGGATGTCTTATTTTTAAGTCACTTTATAGAAAGAGCCCTACATTTGTTGATAATATGATTAACATATATGCTCCTACACGAAATCTTCGTTCAGCTCACAAAAACGTATTACTCATTCCTCAATTTAGATTAAAGCGCACTGGTGGTGCCAGGTTCTCTACCTTGGCCCCCATATTTTGGAATTCTCTTCCCCTCGATATTCGCTCCTGTACCAATCTTCTCGGTTTCTTCCAACAGGCTTTCTAAACCCTCTTTTTATGACCTGGATCTCAACCAAAATAGCGCCATGAAACCTCCCCGGTGTACGTGCACTCTATAAATTCATTTTAACATAACATAACATTGTCTGGGCTCTGAAGGTCAGGAAATATTTCAACATCTTCCTGATTTAACCCCTCAAGATGCTGACAATCTCAATGATTATGAAATTTGTCTAAAAAAAGTAGATCTTCGTTTCCTAACAAAAGTTTCAACTGTGTTAGAAAGACATCACTTTGGAAGGCGCATGCCAAGGTCTGGTGAAAATGCGGAAGAATACATTACTGAATTGAGAAAACTAGCTTCAACTTGGAATTTTGGGTCTAATTATGAAGAGAGGTTGAGGGATCAATTCATGTTAGGTTGTTCTTTAGACAAAGTAAAAGAGCAATGTTGGGCTAAAGACAATCCTTCTCTTACAGAAGTGATTTCTATAGCTAAATCTTGTGAACACACCAAAGCATGTGTAGAAGAACTAAATAAGATGATGAAACAGAAAAAGAAAGTGATATTCATGTTGTAAGCAAGAGTAAGAATAAGTTTAGTAATGTTTTACCCTCTCAACAGAACAAAGGAGAAATGAATTACTCACTTCAAAACAAAAGGTTTAATAAGAATAAAGATGAACACAATGGTAGTGATCATTTTAAAAAATGATTCTGCTCAAAGAAAATTCCAAGGTATTTGTTATAGATGTGGTGAGTATGGCCATACAGCAAATTTTAAAGATTGTATTGGGTGGAGAGCTATATGTAAAAAGTGTTAAAAAAAAGAGTCACATTTCGAAATGTTGTTGCACTGGTACCTTTAAGAAGAAAGTTCAAGAGATCTCTTGCGATGATGAGTGTGAAGTTAAGGAAATTATTATGTCAATTATTGATGGAAACAAAGATGGTCCTTTTGATGTTGTGTTAATTGAAAATGTACCTGTAAAAATGTTGTTCGATACTGGTGCAAAGGAAACATTAATTCCAAAAATGGTTTATGATGAGTTCTTATTCAACAAATGGATTTACTTAAACCAGACATCAAAGCTAGAGGTTACGGAGGTGAACCTATTAAACTGTCTAGATTCTTTAACGGTAATATTTCTTTCAAATCAAATTCTACCACAGGGAAGATTTACGTTTCAGAAAGAGGTGGTTCCCTGGTAAGTTGGACTCTTCAGAAAGATCTCAAAGTGATTCTTTATCCTAACGAAACTCCATCCATAAAACTGAAACAAAATATAACAACCTGTGATCAGTTGAGTCATGTTACAACTGCTGTAAGTGATCAAAGTAAATTACTACAAGCATCTGTGTCTTCATTTGAGAGTGAATTTCCAGAGGTATTCAAGGAACAATTAGGTAGTTTGAAAGGGTATTCACATTAGATTTTATTGAAAGAAAATTCTATACTAATCGTTAGTAAGGTTTGAGGTGTTCCTATCAAGGTCAAGGAAAAAATGAAGGTTGAACTTGATAAACTTTTAAAAAATGGTATCATTGCTGAAGTGGAAGCCACAGAATAGTTGGCCCCTGTTGTAATGGCACTCAAAGCCAATGGTGAGTCCAGGCTATGCATTGATTAAGAAAACTCAATAAGTGTGTAGTCATGAACCATTATCCCTTACCTAATATTGCTGAAATATTATCACTGTTGGGAGGGGCCAAATTCTTCTCTTCAATAGACTTAGCCTCGGCATACCATCAAATAAAGTTGCATGATACTTCTCAAGACTTTAGAGCATTTATAGCACCCTTTGGCACTTACACATTTTTGAGAATGCCTATTGGATTAATATCAGCTGCAGCAGTCTTTCAGAGGATGATGGAACATGTCTTTAAAGATTGTGAAGGGATGAAGATATATCAAGATGATATACTCATTTTTGGGAGTACGGAAGCAGAACACGATAATGGAGTCAGAATTGTACTAAATAAAATTAAAGAAAGTGGTTTAACTCTCAAAGTGAAGAAATGCAAATTCAACTTATCCAGTATTAGGGTATCTTTCATAGATTCACATGCCTGAATCATTCCCCGTCGTCGGGAATGGGAGTCACCGGTAAATAACAAAGTAATGTCCAGAAGACATAAGACAGTCATAGGCCTCAGAGGCCTTAGCTTAGTAAGCTATCCACGTCCTTATGTAAAAAGGACCAAATTTTGGCCAGAGCCAATCAGCTAACACCACCCTCTAGAACCTTCCTGGTAGGAGCTCTAGTCCCTCAGATTTTCTACCGCACGTCGTGCTAAGGGAGTCTCCACTGAGCTCTGCTCATTTCTTTGGATTTGACAGCATTTCTCTCAACATTCTGGATTTTCAGCATGGCTGATACACCTAAGAAGGGTTTATTCAGGCCCTGCGCCTCTTGTGGAAAAAAGAGGCTACATATCGACGACCAACACAAGGACTGCTTGTATTGTCTCTATCCCAGTCACAGTTCTAAGGACTGCAAGGTATGTCGGACTTTCTCATCTAAGACCTTGAAAGACCGAGAGGGGCGCCTTTTAATCTGGCTGCAAAGGCTAAAGGACAAGGAAGATGTGGCCTCTGAGGAGAGTGAGAGTTCTTCAGTTGCGTCTCACTCCTCATCTAAAAGACCAAGGGTGGCATCGCCGGGCCCTTCGTCGCAGCCACCTCAAAAGAAGACGCAGAAAAAGTCTTCAGAGGTCCAGGATTCGCCTGTTCCAGGGAGCTCGTCTCCTAAGGTGATGCCCCACACCTTCAAAAAGCCTATTGCCACCTCGTCGACGACAACAATGTCGACAGTAGCGTCGACGAGAAAATCTCCTTCGACAGCGATTTCAGTTACATCGTCGACGACGACTCTATCGACGATGACATCCCATTCCATGTCCTCGACGACGACAACTCCATCGTCGACGGCAGGCAAGTCAATCCCGTCGACGTTAGCCATAAAAAAGGCGTCGTCGAGTAAGCTGTCGACGGGAGCGTCGACGACGACGACACCGTCGACGAGAGCTTCATCATCGTCGACGACAACATCGTCGACGAAGACACCGTCGACGACGAAGACACCGTCGACGACGAAGACACCGTCGACGAGAATATCACCGACGACGCCGTCGTCGACGTCATCGTCGACGTCATCGTCGACGAGGAGACCGTCTTCATCATCCTCGTCGTTGACGACGACCCCGACGACGATCCCATCGACGGCATTGATACCTGTAACGTCGGTTACAGCTATACCATCGAGCCCCTTGAGGAGTATGGACACGGACGACCAGAGTACATTTGTGCATGTACAAATAACCAAGCGTGCATTGACTCCGGCCCTCACTTCGCCCAGTAAGGTCTCAACCTTGCCTCCCACTCGCCTCTTTGAAGAGGAGGATTCGGACGACGCTAGTCTCTTTCCTGCGGCGACTAGTCCATCACAACTCCATGTGAAGTACCAGGATGTCTCGGATTACGAAGACAATCCCCAGGATTATGAGGAGGTTCCTCATCGAGAATACATGCCGCCTCCACCTTCCATGGTGTGTCTACCGGCAACCTTGGTCACAGACCTTCAGCTCTTAATAACGGACTATAAGCAGCGTTTTCCGACTCCGGCACCTCCACCGATGCCTGCGGGGCCTTCCAAGGAGGAGGCTACACGGCCACGACCGCCTCCACTGCGTTTGGAGAGGACGGCACCTCCGCCTCGGCCCGCCACGGACGACGAGGAGGAGGAGGAGGAGGAGGAGGAACCTGAGGAAGGAGAACTCCAGGACGTTCAATCCCAACAAGATGAATGGGACGATTACATCCTTCCGGCTCCTGTTTCGCCTGTCCCTACCACAGCCGACTCACCGCCCGACGACATCGGCGGTTTCCACAACATCATTGAAAGGGCGGCCCAGCGCTTCCAAATCCCGATGCCTTCGCATCAACAGGACTGTTTCTTATATGACTTTAAGGAACCCTTCAAGAAGACCGTCCGGGCAATTCCGATAATAGATTATATTTGGGACCAGGGCATAAAGATAATGCAGAACCCTTCATCAATGCCACCGGTTCTACCACGCCTGGACAAGAAGTATAAAGCTCCGGACACTGCTCCGGTTTGTCTTACAGGCCATCCAAAGCCGGACTCGGTTATCACTCAGGCTGCGCAGAGGAGGTCAAACAACCCAGCTGCGCTGTTGACAGCTCCGCCGGATAAAGAAGGGCGACGTATGGATAACATAGGGAAACGTTTCTCCTCTATGTCAGCCTTGACAGTGCGTGCCTCCAACGCTACTGCACTATTGGGACGGTACAACCGACAAATGTGGGCGGACATTGCCCCATATCTAGCGGATTTGCCCTCTGACTTAAAAGAAGAGGCAAAGAAGATTCTGTTGGAGGGTGAGCGATCTGCCACGGAACTGATAGACTGTGCAATGGATATTGCTTCCACAGGCTTTAGACAGCTGGCTGGTGCGGCTGCTCTCCGGCGCCAGGGTTGGCTCAAGGCAACTTCTTTCAGGCCGGAGGTCCAGACAAAAGTCCTGGACATGCCTTATGATGGCCAGTTTCTATTCGGTTCTCTTATTGACGAGGCATTGCAAGGTATCAAAAAAGATACAGACACTGCCAGAGCCCTGGGGTCTCTGCAATCTCGGAACCCTTCCTTTCGTGGGTCAAGAGGAAGAGGCCAGACTTCCTCCAGAGGAGACTTTCAACAGCGTTCCTCTTTCTCCTCTTCCCAGCAGTACCGTCCACAATCTCAGCAGCGACAACAGTCGTCTTACCACAAAACTTCCTTTCGTAACAGAGGAGGAAGACAAAAAGGTGCCGCGCGGCGGCAATGACTTCCAGATGCAGCCGGGCTCAAACTTGTCTCCACCCTACAAGATTGGCGGAAAAATCTCCCATTTTCTCAAAAATTGGCAAACGATAACTACGGACCGATGGGTCCTTCAATTAATACAATTCGGCCATTCCCTGGAATTCACACAAATTCCTCCTCAAACTCCTCCCCGCCAAAGGGCTCACAAAAACCTACGCCCATTACTCCAAGAAATAAAGATTATGCTTCTAAAGGGAGCTATAGAAAAAGTTCCCCTCAGCCAACGAGGGAGAGGGTTCTACTCCCATTTCTTTCTCATCCGAAAGAAAGAGAAGAAATGGAGACCCATATTGGACCTCAGAAATCTCAACAAATTTCTGAAAAAACAGTTGTTTCGAATGATTACCATACAGGAGGTTTTGCATTTACTCAACGCAAACGACTACATGGTGTCGGTGGACCTTCAAGACGCCTATTTTCATGTCCCAATACACCGCAACCACAAGAAGTTCCTGCGTTTCATGGTGGCGGGCAGGCATTACCAGTTTCGGGTTCTGCCATTTGGGCTCAAATCGGCGCCACGCATTTTCACCAAATGCCTAGCACCAGTGGCGGCGTACCTACGCCCGTTCCACCACCAAGTCTTCCCGTATTTAGACGACTGGCTTATCAAGTCCCCATCACAAGAAGGCGTGATAAGTTCTTCCAACGCTTGTCTGACACTCTTCGAGTCACTGGGGCTCACTCTCAACCACGACAAATCTGTCCTGCAACCATCCCAATGCATGCAATTTTTGGGAGCCACACTAGACACCATCCACAGGAAAGCATTCCCGTCACAGGAACGCCAGGACAAACTTCAATCTCTGGCACTCCAGGTAATGACAAGAAAGACACTCTCGGTGCGCCTCTTCAAATCCCTCCTCGGGATGATGTCTTCCTGCATTCTTTTAATCCCACATTGCCGCTTGCGGATGCGACCCCTACAAGAGGCTCTGTCGAACCAGTGGATCCAGTGTACAGGGTCTTTCGACGACGTCATCCAAGTAACCCCGGCGATCAAACAGGCTCTGCAATGGTGGGTTTGCCCCAAGAACCTTTCGCAAGGCTTGCCTTTCTTGCTTCCTGCTACTCCTCATATAATCACCACGGACGCTTCCTTAGAAGGCTGGGGAGCTTTCCTTCAGGAGCTACAGATAAGCGGAAAGTGGTCCCTTTCGGAAAAAATGCTTCATATCAACCTTTTAGAGCTCCGAGCAGTCTACCTAGCTCTAGTGGCTTTCCTCCCGAGGATAAAGAACTCAGTAGTGCTTGTCCGGACAGACAACACCACGACAATGCACTACCTGAACAAGCAGGGAGGGACTCGTTCACTGACACTTTCGCGCGAATCGCAGAAAATCTGGAACTGGCTGCTCCGCCACAACATCTCTCTCCGAGCAGATTATGTTCCAGGCACCCACAATGTGTTGGCAGATTATCTAAGCAGGAGGCAGGCAGCGTGCCACGAGTGGGAGCTGGATCAGCAGGTCCTCAACAATATCTTCGCCCAATGGGGCACACCTCAGCTGGACCTATTCGCCACCCAACGCAACGCCAAATGCCAATACTTTGCAAGCTGGCATCCCCAACCAGGATCCCTGGGGAATGCCTTTTCGATAGCATGGTGCAACGTCTTTGCATACGCCTTTCCGCCATTTCCCCTGATCCCCAGGGTACTACGGAAGATGAAGGCGGAGCCTTGCACTTTGATATTGGTAGCCCCAGCTTGGCCACGCCAACACTGGTTCTCGGAACTTCACCTCCTCTCCCAGGAACCTCCGATCAGGCTGAAAACGTTTCCATCTCTTCTGACGCTCAGCGATCAGCAGATTCAACATCCGGATCTAGCCTCTCTCAGGTTATCAGCTTGGCTCCTGAGTTCAGAGAGTTTCGGGGCCTAGACATTCCTCCAGACTGCAGGCGAATTCTAGCTCGGGCTCGAGCAGATAGTACCAACAAGACCTATTCACTCAAGTGGAAAAGATTCTGTATCTGGTGTAAGACGAATAAGTTGCATCCTTTCTCTTCCACCCCAGGACAAGTCTTACCCTACCTTTTACATCTAGCAGAATCTGGTCTTGCTCATGCCTCCATTAAAGTTCACCTAGCTGCAATCTCACGTTTCAGAAGATCTTCTTCCGGCCCCTCTTTATGGTCTCATAGACTCATCAAGCAATTCATGAAAGGACTGTTTCGCACATTCCCTCCAGTAAAGCCTGTTCCACCGGCCTGGCACCTTAACATAGTTCTAGCTCAACTAATGAAGCACCCGTTTGAGCCCATCCACAGAGCTGACCTTAAATTTGTTTCCTGGAAGGTGGCACTTCTACTAGCTCTTACCTCGGCAAGGCGAGTGGGAGAGCTCCAAGCATTCTCTATCCAGGACCCATTCCTGCAATTCAAAAAGGATAGAGTCCTTCTCCGCACAAATCCAGCTTTCATCCCCAAGGTTCCATCTCACTTCCACCTCAACGAACCTATTGTTTTACAATCATTCTTCCCAAATCCACAAACAGTGGCGGAACGAACTCTACATTCACTAGACATTCAACGTTGCTTGAAATTTTACATTGAGAGAACGAAATCTTTTCGAAAATCAAATCAGCTATTCATAGCCTACAGCAGACCTCGACGAGGGCTTCCGCTCACAAAACAGAGCATTTCCCGCTGGATTTCTTCGGCCATTTCTTTCTGTCACCAACAGGCAGGACGTCCGTTGAGAACAACGGTCCGTGCCCACTCCACAAGGGCCATGTCTACTTCCATGGCTCTTTTTGCTGGGGTGCCCATTGTGGACATTTGTAGAGCGGCCACATGGAAGACGCCGCATACCTTCACCAAGCATTACTGCCTGGATGCGGAGATCATGAAGGATGCGTCAGTGGGTCAAGCGGTACTACGTCATCTTTTTAAATAGAGGTGAGCCCTTTCTTTCATCCCACCATCCTCAGTTTATGCACATTTCGCACTATAATGTATGCTTTACTTATTCATTGCTTTACGGTAGCACTGTTGTTTATCTCGGATAGATGTGGTTATCTAATACCTGTATGTTATCCATATCTTTCGAAATGTGCTTTTTCACTGCTTGCTACTCTGATTCAGGCATGTGAATCTATGAAAGATACCCTAATACTGGATAAGGAACGCGTTACTTACCTGTAACTGCGGTTATCCAGTATTGGTATCTTTCATAGATTCACATGCAACCCACCCGCCTCCCCTGGAAGGGCTCTCTCGGATCTCTCAGTATACAGCTGCTTAGCACTGTGCTCACGAAAATCTGAGGGACTAGAGCTCCTACCAGGAAGGTTCTAGAGGGTGGTGTTAGCTGATTGGCTCTGGCCAAAATTTGGTCCTTTTTACATAAGGACGTGGATAGCTTACTAAGCTAAGGCCTCTGAGGCCTATGACTGTCTTATGTCTTCTGGACATTACTTTGTTATTTACCGGTGACTCCCATTCCCGACGACGGGGAATGATTCAGGCATGTGAATCTATGAAAGATACCAATACTGGATAACCGCAGTTACAGGTAAGTAACGCGTTCCATATCTAGCATTGACTATCTAGGTCATAGCATTACTGTTTCTGGCATAAAACCGAAGAAAGAACTAGTAGATGCAATCAAGGACATGGCCACTCCCAAGAACAAAGATGAAGTTGTAAAATTTCTGGGCATATCAGAATATTATACAAAGTTTATTGCCAACTTTGCAAGCAAAACACATAAAATGCAACTTCTTTTAAAAAAAGGTACTAGTTTCACTTGGAATACTGAATGTGATGATGCGTTTCAACTAGTTAAGAGTCAACTTTCCAAAGTCTCCTCTTCGAAGAGCTTTGATCGCAATTAAGATGTAGTCATCATGACAGATGCAAGTGCTACAGGTCTAGAAGCAGTCATGATGCAAGATCTTAATGGAGTGGAAGCAACCATTTTATTTTTGTGAAGAAGTTTACGAGGGGCAGAATCTAATTATTCTGTTATAGAAAAAGAAGCCTTGGGAGTATTCTGGGCTGTGAGGAAGCTTCGAAAGTTCTTATGGGGTGACAGTTTTACAATCAAGACAGATCACAAACCACTGAAAGAAATTTTTGAAAGAAAAGGTTTAGACAACGTATCATCTAGAATATGTAAATGGGTGATTGCCCTTCAAGAATTTAATTTTCATGTAGAATATGCCCCAGATGCTAAAACAATATTGCAGACTATTGTTCTCGTTTAGTCTCAAGTGATGACACTGAGGATGAAATATTGGAGGACTCTTTTAGTGATTTTGATGAATATGCTGTTTGCAATATCACGGACAGCATAGTAAAAGAAGATGTTTGGATTAGTGAATTGTTAAAAGATCAAACTCTACAGTCTGTCTTGTATTGCATCAAAAACTGTTGGAAAAGATGTGATGCAGTAAGTGATACTTTATCTGGTTTCTATCGAGTAAAAGATGAGTTATCTTCCGACAATGACATTTTGTTTCTGTAACTGGAAGAACCCCTTTTGAGCTACTTCACAAAAGAAAACCTAATACTGTGTTATGTCCCTCGTGGATTCTAAACAAATTACCTGAATTGAAGAATGTTGAAAATGATCAGGAGAAATTTGAAAAAGAAATGAAAAAGATGTCTGAAAACTAAAGATAATTTGATGTAAGGAAAGCTGTCAAAAGAACAATCATAAAGGTAGGTGACTTAGTTAAAATAAAAAAAAACTCGCAAAGGATTTACCAATATGGGATCTAAGTATTTGTTACCCATGAGAGTCATCAAAGTCTTCAAAAATGCAGTCAGGACGGAAGATCACAGAGTGTGGAATTTGAATAGAGTTGTCAAGCTCTCTCATGACATAACAGTCTATTGTAAAGAGGGTGACGATGTTAAATCTTCTTCTGTAAAGTATAATAGAAGAGCAAGTTTGAGGCAGTGTGTCAAACCGAAGTATTTACAAGACTGTATGTTAATGTAATTGTTATTTTAATAGGAATAACTTTTCCTTATGTCTTAGTTTTTTTTGTGTTTGTTTGGTTATTAGGAGGAGGATGTGTAATATGCTTAACATTGTAATCTAAGGCTCTGTTGGTTTTCATGTAGAATGTTATTCTTGCCATATTCTAAATGACATAGTACTGTTCTGAAAACTGCATCTTGAGAATGTTTAGATTCAAGAAAGCAGTTGGATGGACTACAGCTGAGTTGACAGGCTGAGGTGTAAAGGATCAACTTTAATAAACCTTTGGATTTATATGCAACTGGATTACCGTGATCTTTGCACAGTTCTTACCATTTTATGTTTCTGCTTCTTGCACTGCGAGAAAGCAGTGGGGCGATGCTCCTCCGCCCAAGTGGAGGAGCCGCCCCTGGCCACATCCCATATGATAGACAACTAGTCAACATCAATGAAACCAACATTAGGACTAAAACACCTGTACAAGTTAGTTAACAAGTATGTGTTATAGCAGTTAATCAATTGGGAAACTATTGAGTATTGGATTAATGGAAAAGACTGACAACGTTCAACGGCACAACATTTTCAGCATACTACAGAATTATGAGTAATTTTATGTCATTGTCGCACTTTATATCTGCAGAGACATATATTCAGGGCCACTGGAATTATGTGACTGTGCGGCCACGGTGTTTTTCGCATAAGCATAGATTTGCCGCATTTGCCACATAATCCATCATCTACTACATAATCTGCCGATTTAAAAAAAAATGTTTCTAGCTCAAACAGTTCAAATGTTACTAAAAACGTAGTGACACATACACATATTGCCGCAAATTGGAAAGCCATTTGCAAAGCCTGACTGGTCACCTTTCTATTGCTTATTGCTATAGCTTTGTATTGAACTGGTACTAAAGAGGTGCATCCAATGCCCAGGGAGTGTTAACAAGTGTAAAAGTGACAAAATAATGAAGTAATACTATCATAAAATATGCTGCATTTTACGCCCCATAATTTCCCTTTTCCTCGCCGTATAATTTCCTCAACCGTGCAACATAATTTGGCTCTACCCTGCCACATAATTCCAGTGGACCTGCATATGTTACAGCAGGCGATTGTCGAGTATTACATGATGCACTGATCTTAAGTGTAGTCCAAGTTGTACTAAGTTGTACTGTCTGCTGTAGACACGCAATAAAAACAACAGACAGACCTGTTATACAGACAAACGAACATGCAGACAAATAAAAAGTCACACAGAGAGCTGGGCAGACTGAACGTTAGACGACCAAAAATACATGTAGGTAGACATAGATAAGGGGCAGGCAGTGTTTTAGATACAGAGGAAGACAGGCTGACAGACATAAAGATAGAAATATTGCTAAGTAGTGACAGGCAAATATAAGGACAGATAAAAAGACAGCCAAGCATAATTACGGATAGAAAGATAAAAAGCAGGCAAACATGCACATAGCTAGACCGGTGGAAATACTAACATATAATCAAGACAGGCAAAGCACAAACAAGTAGTCAGCTAGATAGATCGAAATTAAGACAGACATGCAGACGGACAGACAGAAAAGCAGACATGCAGACAGGTACGTAGATATAAAGACAGATAAAGAAGACAAATCGCAGATAGCAAACAGTAAATATGGCATATAGTGATAACGGAGAAATGAGTCAAAATACCAACGGATAAAATGAAAGGTTGCAAAGAGGTCTCTGGTATTCATTTTGCAACAAAGAGAACAAACCTGTCAGAGGCGAGTGTTATATTAAATTCACGAGAGATAAATGCACACGGGGACCAAATAACCAGATGGGCTGGTAAGAGAGCAGGGAAGAGAAGGCTTGACAATGCAAAGAGGGTTGCGGAATAGCAAAAAAACGCTGAAAGAAGGCAGAAAGAAACATGACACGATATACACTAAGAACAAGCGTTGACAAAGCTAATAGCTTAAACCTTTGTACTTTGAAAGGTAAGGGTGACAGGTACAGCAGAGGCAAAAGTAGTGCATGCTTCAATCATACTAAAGGACCCAATGTTACAACTGCTTCAGCTCGTGTTGTGCCCAGCATCAGAACCAGTGAATGATTGTTCTTGATTCCCTCAGACATTCACCTGAGTGTGTCTTCATCATGTTGGTTTAAATAATGCTGCAAGGGAGATCAGCCAGGCGAAATACTCCGCTACCTTTTTGGCTCGGTTTGTCGTATATAAACACCATATAAATATCTCACACCCTCTTTCAAGCACAATCCATCACAACATAGTAACAATTGTGCTACCTGCCTTTTTGGCTGGGTTCGCGCTATAGAAATACCACAGACCAGGGCACGAGTCCGGGGTACATGCGGGCACACTGCGCACATCCACTATTTTCAGAGAATGGACGCCATCATCACCCCTGCTAAGAAGTTGGGCCCCACACAAATATGTTGAACTTGTCCCAGTGTAATTTTGAAACACCGGGACACGTTAATCAGCTCCTGCACGTTGTATGCTTTCGATTCCCAGCAGCAACGGGCAGGCAGCGAGGGGAATTTTTTTTTTAACCTCCAGCAGGGCAACTATAAAGACAAAACCTGCAACCTCACAAATGCAAATGAACTGGGGGGGAAACAAAAGCACACAGCTTGTTAGCTCTTCACAGGTACTTAAGAGATGCATGCGTTTTACTTTGTTGTCAGATGGGTACACAAATAACAATTTAAATAGCACTATTTTATTTCTTTTATAGTGCTACTCATCCCAATGCAGAGTGTTAGAGCGCTTTACATAACATACACATTATCCATTCCAAATAAATCATTTAAGGGTGTAAATTAATGTACAAGATGTGTTACATGAGACAGTCAGGGTTACATGGTGTATGAGTCAAATGCTCTTTATAGCTCACTGTGGTCTACTAGAAGGATTACAATTTATTAACTGCAAGTAACAAAAGGATCTCTGTGTCCAAAGCAGTAATCCACTAACCTATCCACATAAAATAAAAATCTTTGATCTGCATGTTACATGATATGCCTTGCAGGAGACAACTTTAAAAAAAAGACAAAATTATTACATTTTCATTTGGCATGTTATAACATACACATATCAGAGCATCACTTCCAGTGAGGTCACTTTCTATGATGCCACGTGGAGTGTCAAGCGTCGTGACGTCATATGCTGTGATAGCACACGTCATGATGTCACTAGCATACTGCCTGACTTGGTCAGTCCCCCCACTTCTTTTTTTTAGGACTTGTGCCCAGCCACAGACATATATACAGACATGCAGAGAACATGCAAGTTTATAAAATGGAAATGGTTTAATAGGCAGCATAATCAATAAAGTGCAGTTTTGCTATGAGACCCATCTGGCAGTGGAGGACACGTCCTACTTCACTGTCTCCTCTCCCACCAATGGTCTCCTGATCGATTTATATCGTATGTTCTTTGCAACAGGCACTTTTGCCTCCTCTGTTAAGACTTAAATTGAGTACGCAAAGTTTCAAAGTCAAGCAAAACACTACTTCATGTTTTTTTTTTAAACAGCATAAGCTTTGTTTGTAACCTGCAACGTTTACTAAACTCAACAAGCACGGGCATTGTGATTATCAAAGCTGTTTTCTATGTCTGTTCTGCAGCAGCCATCTTCTATTGGGAAGCCCTCATGTTCATTACATCGCAAGCCTAATGAAACTGCGATTTCTCATAGAGTCGCATTTCCCTACTGTATTTAATGGTATTTTAAAATGTTTCCAAGCAGTAAACTTTCTATACAGTAACATTTAAATATATGTCTGCTTTTCCTACAAAATTGACTGACGGACCTGCTATTTTACGGAATATAAAGTAACCCAGTTTTTGATAGCCGCCACGCTGGCGTATTGGACTTCTATCAGAGTGGTTCTCTGTTTATGCCCATGGTCAGTGCCCTACTAGAGATAGCAGTCAAAGACAATCTATTCGCTGCGCCCTTCTCTATAACCCGACCTGGCTCCGGTGACGCTGGACAACAAAGATGGTGGCAGGAAGCAGCAACTATTGGGAAGGTGAGGTGGCAGTGTCGGCAAAGGGGGTCAGATGGTAGTCAGACGAGGGATGTAGATGGGATCCCAGGATAGAAACTGTTTGATGATTTGAAGTTAATGGAGACCTACAGATAAAAAGCTGCTGCGCCTGGGGAAGAGGTTGGTGGAAGAGGGGACAAGCAGAGGTGCAGACACGCTTGCTCATAAGAAAGATGTTCCACCAAGGTGGATGAACACGAGTACTTGAGCCATGGGACACTGATAAGGGAAACACACGAGGAACTTGCTACAACCAATAGTAACGGAGTAAATGTAACTGTTAAGCACACAAACAAATGAAAAGTAAGGGCAGGATGTAACCCCCATTTAAGATTTATATTACATTTAATAGATTTCACGAGCACAGTGCAGGCGTTGTGCAGGCGAAACCTAATAATCCACCCACCTTAGTAAGCACATTTTCACATGGACTATTTCACAGGGAGGCCTGTCATTTATTCAATCCGCCAGACCTTTGGCTTTGGCACACAAAAGCATGCACATATTTCTCTGCTGTAGGGCCAGCTCGATGTCTGCCTAATATTGTTTCAAAAATAGTACCTTCTTGTAGCAAGATATATTGCATTCCTATTTTTGTAGATATTCCAATGGACCTTCCTTTCTCTGGATTAGACAACTTCAACACCTCTGTTTTACTTGAATGTGAACAGCCTTAATTAAACCATTTTCCCCAAAAGCCTGTATGCGTGGAATGCACACTGGTAACGCGCAAATGGGTTTGCAGCATGGTCATCAAATTATTACTACAGTAATTATAGTTATTCAATCATAAGTGCAGCGCATGAGATATACGTTCCAGAAGTTGAGATGAAATGGACCAGTGCACAGCACGCAAAGTCTACAGATGTCCAAAATGGCAGTAAGCACATCATTTGGGACACCCCTCCAACTTTGGTGAAATGAACTTGGTTACCTCTTTAGCCAGATAATTGCTAGAAGTGGTCAGTCACTTGGGTCCTTATTATGATGACAAATACTCTTATTGTTGCCCATAAAGACAATGAGACAAAAGTCAAGCCAATGGCGGTCAGAGTCAAATGGTAAAGGGCTTGACTGCGCTGGGATGTCAGACAATGCCAAACGCTTTAGCTAGTCCTGCTGCTAATTTATTCACCACATTATCTATCCATGTAAGCGAAGGTCACGTAGTTTACTGAGCCAAAAATAGACTAAGGACTCTGGCATTCTGTCCATTCGTGCATTTAGATCACCAGCTACAATTATTGGAATATTCAGATAAGCAGTATCTAGAAATTGCAACAATGCAGTAATCTCGAACTTGTATATATTACCATTAGGAGGTAAATATAAATTCAAAAGAATATATGCCATCTTATTGGAACCTTTGCATCTCACGTTTACCAAAACGGCAAGATCACAAACTAAAGGTAGATCAATTCCTTCAGCAGTATACTACAGTGAGATATTATTACAATTGATAAATCAGCCTTTGGGTGCCCTTTATGTTTAGGGCATTGACATGAAATCTCTTATTAACTCGCCCAGGCTGAGTGGGCAAAGAACTGGATTTCTTAAAATAACAAATAACCATCTCTTCATGCAGTGCTGAGTGGCACCTGCAATTAAAGGGTATACTATATGGTGTGCCTGCTCCTGTTGTCTTTGGTATTCTGCTCACAGACCACAACCTCTGACTTGACATCCTTAGCCTATAGGAGTACTGTTTGAGCAGAGCTCCCGTGTACACTCGACAGGAAACTACAGCTACCTCATAATGCAATATTGTGAATGACAAGGCTATTCTCTTTCTGTGAGTGCATTACCTGGTTCTGTGCTCTAAACTGCTTGCTAATAGCATCCTCTATTAAGCTCAATTTGTCCATAAGGTCCTCCAGAGCTCTGTAGTTGTGAAGATCTCAGTAATTTTACAAATTAATTATATGACTACTCCCCTTCATCCTGAGAGTAGTGTCCCCCACCTTACTGCAGATTCATCTTGTTGAACCGTGGGGAGTCAGGTTGCACTAGGGTGCCGGCTGCAGTATGGAAGCCCCTTGTGCCATCAATCCCCATCAGTTCCAGAAGCTAAGCATGACTTTCTCTTGTGCTTTCCATATACTTCTTTGTAACGCCCATTGTGTAATGGGATTCACTTCAACAACTTTTATTGTTTGCATATAGAAGCCATTTAAGTCACTAATTAAACGTTGAGATGTGTTTGCCAGTGTGTAGCTAGAGACCCACACTTGTTGGTTGAACAATTGTGTTATTAGCGCACGCCATGTTGATGTGCTGTCAGGAAGCAGTTTATCTCTGATTAGTAGAAGATTATTAGTGGTGATACATTGTAGCTGGCTTCTATTTCAAATGTTTGTGAATAAGTGCCCCCGATGAAGTCCCCCAAAAAGACAAATGGGGATGTTCCTACTAATCAAGAAACACTGTGTGTTTGAACAGCATATGCGTCAAAATATGGGGACTGAGTCCATGCATATAATCAGAATATGTTGGCCAAATTCCTGGCTAGTTCACAGTGCGCCATCTGGAACCCTAAATATGACAGAGTACCGGATGGTGCCTGCAATCTTAAAACATGACCACTCTGAATCCCCCAAGGAAATCATGGAAACAGATCTACCCTTCCATGATTACCTTAGGCATGCCCAAAGTGAGACTGACGCAAATTGGCATTTCAAACATTTATTGAAACAATTGGATTATTGAGTAAAATACATGAGCTGCAATTATCAGTAGAAGGAAATGAAGCATTGTTACCAGCATTACAAGAATGGTGAAGAAGATAAATAATTCAACCATTATAACATTGCATTGATTATATGAATATATATCATAATGATAACCCTACCTAACACTGACTCTACTCTAGAGAGTGTAGTAAGAAGTGCATTCTGGAAGATCTCTGGGAGCAGATTAACTCCTAATTTACCTGTATGTGTGATGTACCCGGAAGCCAATCTGGTGTTGAAGAGGTAGCTGTCCTTTTCAGGATAGCGATTGAAGTCAGCAGGGCTGGCAATCAGTCACAAGCGAATTTCGAGGATAATCCATGGAAGCGCTCCTCTGACGAGTTAAAGCTCAGAAGTAGTTTAAATAATCAAAAACGATTAAGTTCTCACTGTGTCTAAGGTCCTTTACAAACATTATTTGTCGTACTAATTCAGACCTGTCACCGAACAGACAATAAAACACAAGGGCAGCATGCTCAGTGCACTTTATCCTTGAACAAGATGTACATTGTTTTGATGAAATTCAGATGAAGAAATGTGTGTTGCAATCAGAACACTTTCTGAGTACGTTATTATGTATATGCAAAGTATGTTAAAAGTCACCGTCTAAAAAAGATGTCAAGTTCACACGTGAATGTGTAAAATTGAAGCTTTTGTGCACTGATCCTGTTGAAATCCACAACAGGGGCAGTATGTTAATCATCATGGAGAACTGAATTCACAATGTAGGTAAAAAGAGATTTGTGATAAAGGCATCTGGCTACATAAGTGGAAATATATTCTTTGAAGAACACTCACCCACACAAGTGTATGACTCTAGCTTTGCACTGGGAGACACAGCTTAACTTTGATCCCTGCCTCATGTAATTTATGAATGCATTTCAAGCTGAAGGGATCACATACTGGTACCACTCATAGTGTGGAGAATTTAGTTTTAGACTTAAGAGAGTGCAACTTCAGGAGCTCTTATTCTTCTTTGGTTACTGTGATGATGCCCTTGAAAAGAGAACAATATTTTTGTTATATCGATGTGTCCAGAGCAGGTGGAGTCGGGTAGGATTCATTCAAGATTTTCACAATATGCTGACAAGGTAAATTTACATACACTTAATCTAAATGGAAATCTCTTACATAGCAACTAGCATTTATCTAACTGTCCTGGGCCCATGTTGTGTACACCTGGTGTATAGAGAAACCATGAAAAATAAACATTCCTTTACCATAACCCAAAATTAATTTAAGGTTAATACGGCATTCTGTTTTTGCAGCTTGCAAACCAGATGAATATGGACCAGACTGTAAACTCAAGTGTCAGTGCAGCAAAGAGGGAACCTGTGACAGATTCAAGGGGTGTATCTGCTCCCCAGGCTGGCATGGTCTACAATGTGAAAAAGAAGGTAAGTGCAGTAACGTGGTAGCATATGTCTTTAGCTGTAGTAGCTGAAGAGCCCATTAAGACTGATGTTCCACAATGTAAAAATATATATATTTAAAATGTTTATTCATTTTTATCTCAAAATTCCATCATGCATTTCTTCGACTGTAAAAACAACATTAACATTCTTTGGAATGCAGCATATCAGTGCAAGAAAATGTTGTACCGTTTAATCTTAGAGTGCCAACTGTTGTTCTCATGTTACAGGACTTACCAATAATATTCAGATTATATATCATACTTCACGTTGCCATTCAATGCTTGTATGTGCATAACTTCAGTCCTCTATTCCTACCTGGAAATATGTAATTGCATTCAGAAGATTTTAGTCATCTCCCCAAATCCAAGGCATTCCTCTATGCAGACCATAATTTATCTTATTTTAGGACACTGTTGGACTTGGTCCTTTTTTGCAGGATCATCCCAGAACTTTTTGCCTTCCTCCTGTATTTTTTCTGACCTGTCATGGGTGGTTTTATGACTCTGGGCACATTAGCACTGTTGTTCAGTGCTAAAGTGCATGTGCTCTCTATGGTAAATTTGGTAAGATTGGTCTACACCTGTTTAGCATATTTAATTTACATGTAAGTCCCTTATATAGTGGTATCCCATATACCCAGGGCCTGTAAATGTAATGCTACCGGTGGACTTGCAGCACTGCTTGTGCCACCCACCAAGGTAGCCTTTCAAACCTGTCTCAAGCCTCTGCCACTGCAGGGCCTGCGCGTGGAGTTTACTGCCACTGTGACGTGGCACATGAAGTGGTTGCCACGTCTACAACTCCCCTTTTACTACATATGTCACCCCTAAGGTAGGCCCTAGCTAGGTCTATGGGCAGGGTGCGTTGTGTAGGTAAAAGGTAGGACTAGTGCCTTAACTGTGTGGCATGTCCTGGTAGTGACAAAGAGCCTATTTGGTTTCTCACTGCTGTGAGGCTGCCCTCTCATAGGAATGCATTAGGGATTCCCTGATAGGTGCTTCAGTGGTAATTCCCAATCTGAGAGGAGTGGCATGATCAAGTTTGGTATGTTTGGAATAGTAGTGATAAATTCGGCGTACTGGTGAAAGCAGATTTATTATTACTATTTTAGAAATACCACTTTTAGAACTGGGCATTTTTGTGTGCTGTTTCTTTGTGCCTGCCTGATGTGTATTGACCGTCTGGTTCTGACTAACAGGGGGAGAGGGGATGTGCCTTCCTTCCAGCCAGTCCCTGGGGGGTTCAGTTGTGTTCTGCCCTTCCTGGGTGACTCAGTGCTAGGCTGAATAGGCCTGGTCTGCATTTGAAGTGCTGGGAGGAGTAGCACCTGCACTTGAATAGGGCTGTGCCTGCCTTCCACGATGATGGCTTAGCACCCCTGTGGTGTGTCTGGAGCCAGGGCTTACACTTTGAATGGGGAGTGTTGTGCACTGTTAATTATATTTTTAAGTGCCCCCAGAACTGGTTTAAACTGGGCTCAGGGCCCTGTGCCAGGGCAGAACAAAGACTGTTGGTACTATAAATACTGAGGCTGTGACCCCATGTCTAGAGCTTGCTTGGAACTGGGAGAACTGAGGAGAACACACTGCGGGGACTGTAGTGTGCCAGGAGGAACCGCCACTTGGGACTGACCTGCTGGGTGGCTGAAAGGACTTCCACTCTGCTGAGTGACTCTGTGTGCTGGCCTGCCTGTGCCCAGCTCTGCCCAGTGGGACTTTTTTGAGAATTAGTGCTCGGCTGAGCGCTTTACCTTTATTGCCCTTTAATCAAATGCGTGGTGAGCGCGCTACTTCTGATGCCCTGAAGTGCTCTTGGGTGCAATAGCGCATGCAGCCCTACCCTGCCTGCGGGTTCTTTTTATTATTAGTAGCGTGAGTGGAGTGCTGCGGGGTGCTTCCCTCGTCACTTTCGGCACCTAGAGGCGAAGCGCTGCAGCTTGCAGAATTCGTGCAGCGCTGTTGTGGTGAGGCACCAGCGAGTGCTTTGGCCAGCATGTGAGGAGCGCTGTGTGCAGACTGACAGGCACTCCCTCCCTTCCGTGGCCAGAAACCACAGGGGAGTCTGAAAACCGTCTGATGTTTTCTCTTACCTCGGGCGAGGAGTGTTGCAGGGCGCGGAGTCCCTGCTAAGCAACCACCGAGGGAGCCACGCCGGAAGATTTCCCCTTGCAGAATTCAACTCTACCTTGGGGGCCAGGCCCGACCATGATAAGAAGCCGGAGCCTCATGGGCTTCCACCAGCCACACCTGGTGAGTAAGGTCGTCGGAAGTGGGCCTGGCTGCCCCCCCTTACCCCCACATCCATGCCAGTAGTTGGGCCCATGTCAGTGGTCCGTTGTGGACCTTTGAGGAGCGTTGTTTTCTTGGGTCATGCTTCGTACAACCGGAGTGGTGTTACCGCCCTCATTGTACTTTGCGTGGCTGCCCCTGGCCTATCCTGGCCACGTTTGGAGCTGATTGGGAAGCCTCATGCTGGGGGGTAGTCAAGTGAACTGCTGCATTCCCTGTTGTATGCAGGCACGTGGCCTATGGGGTAGACACAGTGTTATGCTCAAAAGCGGCAGAGGGTTCACCTGGGCAGCAACTGGTGTTTACCGTGCTGACCAAGAGACAGAGGTATTTCTTGTTCTAGAATCTACCTAATGGTGACCTAACGTTGTGGGCCTAACTGTTTTAGTCAGGAGCTGCATGATAGTTTGCAGTAGTGATTGTTCATACAATGTTGGCATAGCCTATGCAACCCATGAGTGTGTACTTAGTGCACAGTTGGCATGATGTTCCTATAATGTGTGCAACTTACAAGTGTGAATTATAATGCACTACTGACGGCGTATGTATAACGTATGGTGCTAAGTGCAATCCTACCAGTAGCTACTGGTCCGTAACTGTAATATTTATGACAGTGGCCCGATTGGCCTAAGTGATTTATGTAATCCCTGTGAAGTCATGATGAGTGCCAGTGGCACAGTGTAATATATGTGATTGGGTTCTAATGTGTTTTTATGGATAAAACAAAGGCTATTTTTATATAACCTTGTGTGGAGTTTCTTTTGTGGTGTGCCTAGTGTGTTGCTACTGTGTGAGTGTGTTTTGCAAATGCTTTGCACATTGCCTCTGCGATAAGCCTGACTGCTCTGCCAAGCTACCAAGGGGTGAGCAGGGGTTATCTTGCAAGCAGAAACCCCATTTCTAACAGACACCCTCTTCTTTCATTGGTTGCTCTCACTGTTCCCATGCACCAATACATCATTGCAGTCAGATTTCAATATTTGAGGATATTGTATTACCCCAGTTTCAAGCAAAGTCCCACTTTGTTAACATTAGTCCTAATGTGTTAAACACCTGTCCACATTGCAAGCCTGTGCACCCGACCCAACGGTCCAATGTAAATTAAGGAGGGGGTAGATAGGGTCTAACAGCCAGAACTGCTGACTTTGGAACTGGGGAACCAGGAAATGCTTAAGGCAGCCACTATATCCTCTCCCCACACAAGTAAGAGGAGCGGAGAGGGGTAAGAAAACAATGTAGGGTTGAGGGCAGGAGTTGCATTTTAGCTGGTGGCACCAGGGTGTGACAGTGAACACACGTGGTGGCATTTGGGACCTTACCCATGGGAAAGAGAACTACTACCAAGCAATGGTATTCCACCCACTCCCCAGCATGGCCGTTTTCTGGAGTACAAAGCCACTGCATTTAAAAAAAAACCACAACTTTGCAAAGCTAGCAATATTTTTTTTTAACTTGTAAAGTTGTGTTCCATCAGAATTTGTAACATCGAAGAGCCCTACAATTTATAACCCCTTTTTATACACATCCTATGAAAATTTAAACTTTCATACCTGATGCATTGTTACACACTTCCTGCAGCTCTTATACCTGGAAAATGTAGATAGCAGTTAGATGTACAGAAAAATGTTGAAAATGCTTGCAAAATAGGAATATCCTCAAAGTTATGAGTGTGTTGGTGTTCACCTCATTTGCATTGTATTTCTCTAATCTCTCCTCTGACACTCCAATTGAAATGGGCAATATTGCTATTTATGTTCAAAACTATGTGGCCTATTAACAAACTGCATTTTGTAGTACGTGAAGTAGTGGTACATTAGTACTGCTCATGAAATACAAAAGGCTATTCACTAACCTACGTGCTGAGACCTCCACCTCCTCTACTCCTTACTTTTCTGTGAGCAATTCTCCACCAGGCATGCAGAGATCTACTCACATGTAGGACTACGTTTTTATGGGAAGGGTTGGAAAATGCGGAAAATTTACACCTAAATGGGAGGGGTTTATGAAAGCATAAGGAGGGGTTTAGGAAGGGACATGCAAATACAAATATCCACCCACATAAAAATAAGCCATTGCTATTCACAAACTGTACTTCTACATTTATCGCAGCCAAAAAAGTTCCTAAACAGTAGTAAATGTACTCCAGTTCATGCTTGGAGCAAGTCCAACACCACAAATGGCCACTTACAGGTATTGCATCGCAGTCCATCGAAGGCAGGTACCTCAATAACACCCTATCAAAACTATGGGTCTCATTACGATGGCAGTCTGACGAGCGTCCTACCGCCATCATTTCGGGCAAGGAATCAGCAGTCCCGACAGCCCAATTACGATACAAACGCCGTACAGGTGGTCGTAAAAATGCCTTTTACTATTGCTTCTTGCACAGTGGCCGAGGAAAAGAGCCGCTGCACAAACCACAATAGTAAAACGCATTTTGAAAACATTCATGCACCATTGCCAGGCACCATGTGGTGCCTGGCCCAAGGTGCATGGATGTTTGGGGGGGGGCACCACATGTACCCCCCCTGGCCATTTAGCTTTGGCCCACAGGTGACGGGGCCCAGCTGGGGGCCCCCAAAGTCTCTTTCCGGGAGCCTCATGAAAAGGCTGTCAGAAACTGACATCCTAATCCCTTCGGTGGTGCCGCCACAGGCACTGCCTCAATTGGAAGGATTAGGCTACGTCACCACCCCGACGGACTCCTTGAGCCTGTCGGAGGCAGCGGTCTTTCCACGCACCCAAACTGCTCCGACCGCCGGTATTGAAATCCTGCGGTACAACTGATACCCTGGATGTCGGGCAGATCGCCACCGAGGGCCTGTCGGTGGCGGTCTGCCCGACATCTTAATGAAGCCCTAAGTTACCTAAATAACATGATTCTGACATTTTAAATAAATTTATATTTCTCCTACGTGAAATATGTATATATACATAAATAAATAATCATCATATTATTATACAATTTAAAAATGAACTTTTTAAAATTTAACTTAAACATTCAAACTTTAAAAATATGTTTTAATCATTTAGAATAATTCTATACATACTTTTTAATAAATGTTAATACATGTTAGATTAAAACAAAATGTTACTGTTGGTACGATTGTTTAAAATTATTCTTTAGGAGATATTATTTAAACATTGGATAAATATATTGGGATTAATCAATTCTTTAATATACAATCATTGTGCTGTAGCATTTTATTTTATTAGTTCAAGGTATGAAATAAATATGTGTATTCATTCACATTCATATTTTATATTTCAATATTTTAAATTAGTGTTTAAAGAGTAATAAACTTTCATATTTTTCCCAATGCCTTGCCAAGGGAGTGGGGGAGATATCCGCCACCATGGCTGAAGTCTCCATCTATGTGTGAAAAATTTAGAGTAATAACTTTCCTGTCATGAATCCAAGTCAACACAGTGGTGAAAGGTATAATCTCCAACTCGCCATACAGCATAAAATCATTCCACTTCTACAAATCGATCACTGGGTGAAGCTGACAAAAGTCATTGTCATGGCATCCTAGAAGTCCTACATCACAATCTATGTTGGTCTCTTTAAGAAAAGCAGCCTCACGCTATTAATGCTACTAAGCCAGGTACGCAAACTGTGCCTAAACCTCTGCAAATGCATACATATAAAACACCCTGAAAATTCAACCTTTCAGTAGAAGCCAAGAACAAATTCAAGATTCTCTGGATAGTTCAAAAGTCCATTTCGTTAAGAGGCCTTAAATACCTAAAGAAACTGACTGTGTATTACAACGCAGCCGGAAGCTTCTGAGTATCATCTACCCAGATGATTCATCAGTGATCATTCAAGAGGCTAAAATATTGCCAGATATTCATGGAAGCTCAGGATCACAGGCAATAGAATGACTTTAAACTCTCCCTGAGATTTAAAGCCAACCAACCAAGCAACTAAGAAGGAATTAGATTTTGGAAATACAGTAATGTGATCTTGATTTCTTGTAGGCTTATTGTTAACGTGGTTTGAACTTGAATCGTTTGCTTCTGTTTTGAAATGCCTGGATGATTACTGCAAAATCACTTTATGTTTAACATTACTCTTGGAAGTACCTAAACCTTTTTCATTTCTTTGGGTGATACATTTCAGAAGGATTTAGAAAAACAAAACCTTGTTGACAGACTTTGGACTTTCCATGACCAAATAGTTATTCATTTATTTGTTTTTTTAGAGAAAATGCCAAACACGATCACTGAAAGAACAGATACAGTAGTGGGGCGTTGCGGGTACCTGGACATGGCACAAATAGGGTATTTATTCTCTGAGTGGGGAGATTAATTGATGAATGCATCTGTACAATGCGAGATGGGAGAGTGGTTCAGGGAAATCCAAGGATAATTCTGGTGTGAAACATACTTGATATTGTAATTAGTCATTCTTTTTTGTAGGTAGAGTGACAACACAGGAAAGAGGGCATCAATACTGACAACTTCCTCTTGTGAAGATGTTGAGTAGGCCTGTCTCTCTGCATCTTCTTTGAAGGATTAAGGTGATTTTTATCTAATGTGCAGTTTTTTTCTTGGTGAAGAGAAACTTTTCTTTTAAGGATAGTGGTGCCAGCGTCCTCTACCATGATATTATCCTTGGAAGCATGTGAGCTGCTGTTTAGGAAAGATGTAGTGGTGATGGAATTATCATGATTCTCAGCAGTTCCACGTCACAGCAGGAGCTCTCATTTATCACCCGAACGCCTCCCTTATTTTTAATGCTTGACATAGAATAGAGAGTACACAGTCAGGGTGACAAATTCTCTCTACCTCCAGCTCCTCATTTACACATTGATGATTCCTCGCCTCCTGTAAACCGATTTAGTGTTGCAGTTACTCAGGCCTACATTGCATCTGTCCTAATGATGATCCTATTATTCGGATAAGGATTGAAATACCTTTCACAGCATCTACAGACCCAGCTTACGTTGATTTATTGTATATCTTACGGCTGGATCTCTGCAAATGCAATTGTGACACAAACAGTGTACTGTCTTGTCACATGTGTTACACCTTTGCCTGAGCACTTCCCTCACTCTATTCACTTCACTTGGTTCACATCGCTCTGCAGTACTTGGTTTTGGAATTTTATTTATAGATGGACTTTGAGAAGGTAACTTCTTCAGCTGGACTAACCTGGTCCCTGTAACCTGCCCACGCTCCATCGCGGTCAGCCTGACATCATGACTTTTCCCTGGTCTAGCATGACCAGATGACTGCGAATGGCACTTTGTGCATTTAGGCGCTATAACTACCTAAAATGTTGAAACTGCATATCTCCAATCACCTGATTATTTTGTTGCCGTTCTGGTATCATTTTATTTATTAAAACGTACTCTGTCTTACTGAATTGGTTTGGGATTTTTCTCTGGTTGTGTTTTCACTTTATTACTGTTTGAGTGCTGCATAAATACTTTACACTTTGCCTTTACCCGACTGCGTTTGTGAAAAGTTACCACAGGGTTAAACACAGGTTAATTTTGTGACTTTTGTGGTTGTTGCCTAAAAGGGTCTTCCGGCCACCTCAACCAATAACCCAATTTCTTACACAGGGCAGTCTAAAGGGTTGTAGATTTCATAGAAATCAAGAAAAGAGTGCAGAGAGATTAGTGGTCAAGGAAAGTATGTAGTCCAACATTCCAGGTGGCCACTGTTGTTTTGAACATCTTGAAGTGAACTTGAGTGGCATCTGGAGGTTCCCCTACTCAAGTCAGCGAAGAATGAGGCCCTGAATGCTCTGCCATGGAAACATGATTTGACTTTCTATATGTAGAAGAATGAGACAAAATGAAATGGTGGAGTATCAGACATAGGGCTCTTTAGCCACCCATTATCTAAAATGGGTGTATGAGATGTTTCTCAGTGGTGGGGTTATGCAAGCTTGTGACGTGCAAATTCAGTCATAAAGGATGCTTTATGGCATGTGCCTAGAACTAGTCTTTTAGACAGATAGTGTGCCTCCACAAATGTAGCTTAGAATGGTATATGATGCCTCAATTCCAACCATGGTTGTACAAATATCTTAGCACGAAGATGGACGATACTTTCTTGTTGGCAAGAAGTTCCACAATACTGCATTTTCAGCAACACGGTAACAGGGGCTCATTGAAATGCACTAATGAGCAGCATAATCCAGAGCACCCATGGATCATCCATTTGTTCTTAAGATTTAACATATTTGTTTTGTACACTTCCAACTGTTCAGGTTATTTACCCCACCTCGAAAAAATGGATCTCTGCTTTTAATTTGTTCCATTACAGTAGTCTCCTGGATAAAGACAGCTGGATTATAGTACATTCCAGAATTCAAAATCTAGTAATTTTCTCATACTTTTAACCATCTTCGGCTGTACACTACCTTTTGTATAGACAAGGCCACTGGAATTGTGCAATTAGGCAGCGATTTTCACATAATTATAGATTTGCTGCATTTGCCACATAACCCATCATCTGCTGCATAATCTGCAGATGTTAACAACAAAAATTGTTTCTAGCTCAAACGGATCAAAAGTTACTTAAAGCATCGCAACAGGGTTTCACGCAGTGGAAGGCCCAAAAGGTGAACTGATTATCTTTCAGTCGCTTATCTCTGTATTTGGTTGTTTAACTGGTACTAATGAGGAGAAACCTTTGCCTAGACAGTATAACCTTGCGTAAAAATGACAAAATAAGTATTACTATAAAAATATGTGCCACATTAAACCGTATAATTTCCATCTATTTCCACATAATTTAGTCAACACTGCCACATAATTTGATGCTCCCCTACTGCATAATTCCAGTGGCCCCGATTATAGACAGCAAAAATGTATATCTATAGAGAGTGTATTGCAAAGTGCAATATGATGTAGCCCAGAGATGGCAAAGAAAAACAGCACTATATGATTCCTAACCCTTTTTGTCAATCCATGTTAAATTTAGGTTCTGGAAATATGCCAAAATGCATTACACGAATTGAATCTTACTGTTTTTACCTTGTTCCAATGTTTTAATAAATTAAGGATTTGCATGTTAAATGTAAATAATAAAAGGACTTTAATCATCAAGAACTGAAAACCATATTTCTCACTGAAATAAATCAATATATGTATTTAAATCTCTGACCTCTATATATAACAAGATAATCCCTTTAGACAAGCACACCATGGGATAAAGAACTGTGAGTAAATACAATGATGCATTTTATATGTATGTGATGGTGATAATCAGAAGCAAAATCACTTTTTTTTTTCAGGAGCATCAAAAGTACCGCCACAAATTGTGAGCTTCCAAGAGTCGATAGGGTTGAATTCTGGGATAGAATACAGGCCTATATGTTCAGCTACTGGACATCCTCTTCCTGCCCTTGAAGAATTTAAGCTTGTGAAACAAGATGGAACTCTGCTCCAAGTGAGTGTGCGTCTTTTAGGCAGTATGCCAAGTCACGAAGGACAGAGGCACCTGGTCTAATGGATGCTGATCTTTTTAGACACTGAATAAATATTAGCGTCCTATCTTGTGGGTAATGGTTAGTAATCAAGCATGCTACTGAATAGTGTTTAGCGTAGAGAATGGACCACAATTGCACTTCCTTTATGTATTCGAAAAACTTTGACTTGCGCTAATTCATATTCCAAGGCTCATTTTATGCCATTTGAGGTAAAATGAGAACCAAGAGGGACCAGCACTAGTCTTTAGAAGGGCCGAAGACATTAGAATGTAGTCATAGAGCTAGACGATTCATGCTTTTCCAGGTGTGTACTTACAAGCAGAACATTTTACTGGAAATACAGACTTACCCCCTGCACTCTATATTGCTTCCCACGACCCATGCACTCTGTCTACTCCCCTCACCCCTCCCTCCATGTTGCTTGTGCTTCCCTACCGTTCTTGTTGCTTCTGACCCCTCACCCTCTGTGTTGATTCCCCCCGCCCAGCTTAGAAAGAAAAAAAAAATTGTGCTACTTTTTTTTATTTACTGATCCAAATAGGATTGGTAAATAATAATAATAACAAAGTGCCAGCTTCCTTGTGAAGGAGCACACCTGTGTGGTGTGCGCATGTACAAAATGATGCTGTCGGCCATGCAATACACCTTTTTTCTATAGTCTTTAGCCGTGCTGCACAGCATCGTCGATGCTGTAGAGCATTGCTAAAAACCATTGGTAAAGCCAAAAGTTCCCAAAGGCGCGGCTGATTGATTTTGCCAATGCTTGTTTTATTTTGTGGTTGTTTTTTTTACAGTGCTCCTTTTCTAAGAGACGATAAGGTGCATTGATATAAAACACTTAAAAAACAGGAGATTCATCATAAAATGCAACCATTATCCCAATAGAGGACTTGGGAAGGATAAAATCGAAAAGACTCCTACATAGCTGGGAAGTAATAGCGAATAACAACAAAGTGAATGAAGGAATGCTTGAATTGATTTCAGCCACTGGCGATCACTCAGGTTGCATTCCAGTCCATTGTTTTTCACCCATTACACTACCATAGACGGAGACCTGCCATATGCAAATTAGTCTTGTTCCTGCTCCATAAGGAACAATCAGGCCCGAACTGCCAGGCCAGGTACCCTCCTGACAGAAACATATGGAACCTCAGCCTATTTTTGGCCCTCGAATGCCTCATTAGGTTAATTCCAGTTAGATGAATTAAAGAATAAATTGGTACAATAAGGGTATATGGGCATGCCTTTTGGCTGCATAGTAAAAGAGGCACAGTGAGTCCCTCACTCTCCTGGGCCTGGTTTTACTGAATGTGCTGGTGGCGCCCATTGCGACAGTCTTTTTCGGTGTCCCACACTCCCAATGACCTCCTTCTCCAGGCATTTCCTCACTATCACGATCAATGCCCCTCATCTCTCCATAGCCCCTCTCTGAAGTGCATTTCATTTTTTCATAGCGCTACTCATTGTTCACTCACACTCAGTTCTGTGATCTGCATGGTACATGTTCTTTGCAGCAGGCAAATTAACCTTCTGCGCTACTTTATGATGAGTCAAACTGCCACTAGACAAAACTTTGATCTCATTCCAGCAGGAATATTTTTTATTCTTTTTAACTCATAACTTGCTTTAATTTGTTTATGATTATTGTGTTAGAATGGCATTTAGATTGTCTTTTAAACTATTCAATAAATAAAGCTGTCACCTTACCAGAAATAAGGTGTACCTCATGATTGATGGGTTTTTGTGTTTTGTTTTTTAATTCTTTAGAGATTTAAGACGCTATTAATGACTACAAAAGTAACTGTTACTGAGCTTTATTTTAATTTACTCGTAGGCTGCGAAAGTCACAGAAAGAGAGAGCCGTGTGGTAGCAGAATTCAAGGTGCCCACCGTTCTGCCGCGGGATACTGGCATCTGGATCTGCCGAGTGGAAACGGTGGCTGGAATGGCGGAAGGGATTAAGAGCGTCTATGTTAAAAGTATATTTGTTTAAATGGTTGCTTCCTGTAGCTGTTTCTTTCTGTATCCCCCCTTTCCCCTCCCTAAACCCCTCCTATTTAGTAATAGCTATTCTCTATTTTCCAGCCCCTGGCCCCTCCCCAAATGTACTACTAAGTAGTAAACTTACATGTGTGAGGATCGCCCCATAGTAAAAAACTATAGAAAAGGTGGAGATTTCACCTGTAGGCTTGTGAACTGCATTTTGGAAAAATGAAGTAGTACTACTTTACGTACTACAAAATGCAGTTTATGAATTAGGCCCAATGTGCTAGTTTGTTTATTTTTTCAGTTAAATGTTGTGTGAATTCAACATTTTTCTTCCATTATGATAAGGGAATTGACTTCCCCACACTTATATTCCAATACTGCTTTGCAACGGTGCGAATAAGCAGTGTGCCACGCACCTCGGCCTCAGGAATCAACACCACCCAATGTGACACAAATTTAAGTAGGACAGAGGACATGCCAAAGCAGTGTTTGAAGCAAGGGTGTAGCTTCCATTTGTGCAGTAGGAGCAGTGATACTATTGCTGTATTGCACAGCTCAAACAGGGGCCAGGGTGCCCATTTCTTTCCTTGCTCTAGCGCCCACGCCACTGGTTTGAAGGTTGGATGCGGGATGGCCTCTATGCTCTGGAGGAGGAATACCTCTGTGCATGTTTTACCACACCCAAGGAAATCCATTAAGTTGCTCTTGTCACCCCTTTCTCGACTGTATGGTACCCATTTAATTTCATCAATATATTAATGAGTGGGTTGTGCTACACCAGCCCTTGTTGAGGACGCCATTTTGCCTCGCTAATAGCCTCAATGTTTACCACATTCATGGAAATCCATTGAGCGCTGCTCTAGGTACCTCTCTCTATTTGCATGCGGGACTCATCCCTCCTCCTTAAAATTCATGAGTGGACTCTACCACTTAAAGTGTGATGCAGGGGTTCTGCTTTGTGCACATCTTGCCCCTATAGTTACGGTCCATCCTGCCTTGTCAGTATTCATAATTTACCAATGTTGTGCATTGCACAAGGGGAACATTTCTCTTTCTTAAATAAATTAAGCTGCACAAAGGAATAGATCCATTATTTACACACTGCATAGGTTCCCTTCAGCATCATACCCTCCAAAGCCTTGGCATACTAGTGTTAGTCTTAGTGGCTCATCTCATTAATGTGACAAAACAACCTGCTAACATGAGCTAAGAGGTATTCAAATTTAAATTGATGAGAGTTTGAACCAAGTGTGATTTGTAGGTTAACCAATGACTATGTAAATAATTTCCATTTAGATCGATTGTATGTGGATATGTTCAGGGGTTTAAGTGTGGCTTAAAAACACGTAGGCTAAAAATCTGGGCTTAGCAGAGTGTGCCGCCTGACTGATATTTTGCTGCTTCTGTCATTGCATCCAGGTATATAATACAATAAGTAACATCACACCTACAGCAAGCCAGGACTTTTGGCTTTGTCAATGGTTCTTAGTAGTATAAGATAAGTAAGCAACAACTATGGCTACGTTGTATATGATATTGAAAATGCTTCAGTGCTGAAATGATGAGACTGTGAAAGAACTATAACGAGATTCTTTGAAGTTAAATCACAGGCAGAGAAGGGTGATACTGCTACAGAGTTTAAATGTCTTTTCACCCTGACGGTGAGAGTAAAATTGGAGAGCCCAATAGAGCCCTGTCTCAGTGCCTGCTTTTTAGAACTGCCGGTGCTGACCTCCGTCAGGATCCGGCCCAATTAAAGCACTGGATACATGATAATCTGGTACTGATCTAGTCCTCCTGAACCTGTGTTAGGGAGTCCTGCTTGAGAAACACACTCACGAATAGGAGATGCTGTGATTCGGATTTTACCCTTGCCGTGGATAAAAATCATGCATTTTTAATCATGCCCTTATTTATGTGTCGAATTTGAAGATGTCACGATATTTAGCAATACAACGACGCACTATTGTTACTGTTGATAAATTTGTCAAAAAAGGCACCAAGGTATCCAATAGTTCAACGATATATGTAGCACAATGCTAGGGTCTCACACAGGAAACCAACTATTCCATGTTATTGTAAAAAATGTGTCGACGCGTTTCAGTCACTGCGGTTTGAAGCAACTTTCACCTTTTTTTCTAGCTCCTCCTATGCCGCAGGTTCGACCAAATGTGAATGGCAGCGGGCCTTACCACCTTACCATCGATGTCAATGCTGAGCCACACACAGGGGATGGGCCAATTGTAGCAATCAAACTTATTTACAAACCTGCAAAAACTTCACAATCCTGGCTGTACAAAGATGGTAAGAGCCAAGAATAGATGTGCAGTTCTCACTAGTGAAAGCCTTTCATACCTTCTTTTTGTTTCTAACCAGAATATGAACACAGACCCAGCAAAGGGAAACCTCCTGCGATTGAGCATTACTCAAACTCTCCAATGTCCTCTCGTCAGATTTTGCACCACAGCAGCTTCTACCAAGAACGCCATTGTAATCACTCAAGTTGAAGTCTAGAGTTGTGTGCTAACAGTGCTATGAGCACCATGAAATCTGACCTCTAAACAAGCATACTTCAGAGTCCAAACAGTGAAAATATTAAAAACGTACAGGCCTAGATTTGCATTGTTCATGTAAACGAACCCTGTGTCAAAATGGGGCTTGGGGGGGCATCCGATGGGGAAGGTATGACCCCTCCTTATCTCTGCCCGGGTGATTTGGGGCAGGTGGCGGGGTGTAGTAGGGAGGGTGGTTTGAAGATATTTAAAGGACGGTTTTTGGGATGTCGGACACTATTTTGTCATTAGGTGACCCAGCGGCTGGCAGCCCAGAAATGGGGGTTCCAGAATATGATTTTTGGCTTACCCTAAATCTCCTTGTTTTAAGGTTCAGAGAGATAGTAGCTGTGTGGGAAGGTTTTTGAGGAAGTGGGTGCACAGAAAACATGGGGACTTAGGATGTTGTTGCTGTTGAGCAGGTGTTGGGCTGGCAGTTTGCCCAAAGGTCTTCAGGGGTTGAAGCGATTGTATTGCTACTGGGTTGGGTGAGGCAGTTTGTAGAGGGTGGGAGTAATAGTATACTTGCAGAAGGCAAGAAGTTAAGGTTCATAGTTGAATTAAATAAGGTTGGGTCAGCTTGTAGACTACAAATGTAGTTACAGCTATTCGAGGTGAGGGGAATTGTGGGGAGGAGGCCAATTAAGGGTGGAGGGTAGGACATGTTCGGGGGGATTTATGTATAGTGAGGAAGTTAGTTTTGTAAGGGAAATGTAATCCACGTAAATGTGTAATATCACAGTAATCACACATCTAACGAGCAGACATGTCACACAATATTCCATTTGCCCCTTGTTTCTGCCTGATTTCATTTGGTGTTAGGATTTTGCATAAAGCTAGATAACACCTTTTTAGTTAATTGGCTTTGCGTCAAATCATAGAGATCTTTGCAAGCCCCACTCCCTATTACTCCGCCTTCGCATACATTACTGCCATAGATGTAATTTAAGGCTCGTCGGCGGTGGCAGCTTGAGAGATTTCAAAGGCAATGCTAGAAATAGAAATAAAACGGAGCTCTGTTGAGTTATTTTTGCTCAGTTGTTCCCCACTTTGCTTGCCCTTTTCCAGACTCACAACTACTTTATGTGATTTGTTACATCACCGACCAAAGAGAGCTATTATGCCAGCTACCCTCCACTTCTTGAAACGAGACACATTCCATGTGCTGCATGTGGTCATAACAAACTTCACAGTGCTTATATAACCTTATACCTTGAGCTGGAATACGGAGTTCTTAACCAGGAACATTTCTAATCTTATTTGCAAACAGTGTAGTTTGGGTGATTCCGGTCCCACTTCATCCTGAGGAGGCCAAGTCTGGAGGCGAAACGCGTCGACCCTTACCATCTAGGCAACTAGTCGGTCGGATGCAGGCTACTGGCTGAGTATGCCGTAGCCACACACCCCTCCTTCTTCTCCTGATGCCAGATCTCGGCAGGATCTCGGCAGCTGACGTCAGACACGGGATGCCAGCAGAGGCCGGGAACAGCTGAGCACCGCGAAGGGACGCGCACAAAGCCACGGCCGGGAGCTGGGAGCAGAGCGAGAGCCGGTGTGCTTTTTACTCGCTGTTGGGTCCCGCTCCTTTAAGACCAGTGCAATGTGCTTTCCCTGTTGTTGTGGATCTTCGCCTTGCTAGCACTATATCGGCACCATATTGGTACAGCGCGGCTTAACAGGCAGCCTCCACGTTTCTCGGAGCCTTCCTGTTTCTTGTTCATGTTTCTTGGAGCCGCGGGGAGTGACTGCCTGTGGGAGAACTAGACTCACCTCTTCTCTGCTTGTGCTTTGGTATTTCCCCATCTGGAGCCAGGACTACGGCTATCAGGCTGAGAGAGGAGAATTGAAGTTTTGCGGCTTTTTTGTCCTCTATGCCATTGGGACCACCAGGTTTCTCTCCAAGAGGGGTAAGTGCACGTGCTTTTCTTACCTGCCGGCGTATGGGGATTCCCTATACTACTTGGTTGAGGGTCGCTGGGGGTGTCCCATGTGCTCATTTTGGCTACCTTGTTACGGGGTCTGCTTGACAACTTCATTATGCAAAATCTCACTAAAGGCACTGTAGCAGCCCACTTCGACTCCCCAAGCCTGGGTCAAAGGGTGAAAAACGTGTCGGTCAGGCTGTTGCTCGGGCAAACGGCGCAGCGGCTCTTAGAAAAGATCTGGGCCCGCACACTGAAAACGTTGAGATGGCAGGTCCGGAGTCTGGCAAACAAGACCACCTTGGAGGTGCTTCTGTGGACTTGGATTCCAACATCAGCCCTCTCTATATTGCCTCTTCCAGGGCAGGTACCTCCAAGTCATCAGATCTGGCTAAAGACAACAACGCTGGTCCATTCAGCTGGGGAAACCAAGGCCCTTAAAAAGTATTCTTTATTTTTCAAAGCCAAACCCAGACTATCATCTGCAGAGGCGAAGGGGACAAGGAGCGTGTTTCCTCTAGTCAACAACCCTACAGACCTTAATAAAGATGGATGTCCCAGGGATGGCAGCCACTCTCCTCCTCAATCTCCTCCTCTGCTTCTGCCTTCTTCTGGGGGGAGCCCATCTGAACTATCCGCTCCCGTTGACGCTGGCTTGACCGTTCTAGCTGAAACTATATCCTCTGACCCACTAAAGACAACGACGCTGGTCTATTTAGCTGGGGAAACCAAGGACGTTAAAAAGTTTCCTTTATTTTTTAAAGCCAAACCCGGACTATCATCTGCGGATGGCAGCCACTCTCCTCCTCAATCATCTCCTCTGCTTCTGCCTTCTTCTGGGTGGAGCCCATCTGAACTATCCAGTCCCGTTGACGCTGGCTTGACCGTTATAGCTGAATCTATATCCTCTGACCCACTGGCTTCGCAGTCTGAAGTTGGGCCGGAATTGACCCAGGGCAACTCCTCCCAGGATAATAAACCCTTCTCTATGCAATGGGCTGCTAAGAGCCTCCTTAATTTGATTCTGGATGAGATTCGAGATCTGAAAGCCTCTCAATCGGCGGAAATTGCTGCAATCCACGTTCGCCTACCTAAAATTGAAGAAAACATGGCTCAGGTCCCGGCACGTCTTCTTGAGGCAGAGACTAGGATTTCGCAATTGGAGTACCAAGTTTCAAGTATGAATAATAAAGTTGACGCCTTTCAGAGCCAAAAAACGGCATTGGAGTTCAAACTGGAGGAATTGGAGAATCATTCTAGATGCTCCAATCTTCGCATTCTTGGTATTCCGGCGGGCCTCGAGGGCCAGCAGACACCTCAATGGGTCGACTCGTTTATTAAAACAAATGTCCTCCTGGAGTTTAATGGTGATCTGACTCTTATGCGAGCCCATCGGGTGCCAGCACATCTTCCTCCCAATGCTAAATTTCCGCGGACAATCCTGGTTAATTGTGGGGATTTCAGGGTCAAGGAACAAATTCTAGCCAAGGCCATAAAGCAGCGACAGTTTACTTCGTCGGAGGTCACACTTTGTCGTATCTTGCCGGACATGTCGGCTTCCGCAGCCAAAAGGCGGAAACAGTTAATTAAAATGTTACATCTGTTTAAGGCACAGGGGGCACAGGCAATGATTGCCCAACAGAGCAAACTAAAAGTGCTTGTCAAAGGCAGATTCCTTGTATTTTGCAATGTCCCGGAAGCTCAGGAATTACTGCAACAAATTTCTTTGGATAAGTCCGAATGGCATGCAGATTTCAAAATGTTAATGTAATGTCAAAATGTTAATGTAATGAGTTTACAAATGTTTTCAATTCCTTGTTTTTGGCTTCTTATCCTGACGTCTCTTCCCTTCCAGGCATATCCTCTTAGGCAGCCTTTTTTTAGGCTGCTACTGCTTTTTTCTTTCTTTTTTTTCTTCTTTCTTTCCTGCTTTTTCTTTTATTGAAGGGGGGGGTAGGTAGACCGGTAGCACTTGGCACCAAGTCATAGTGCCAGTTAAGGGGGGGAGGGACAGCCTGTCAGGTGTGAGCAGGGACGGTGGCCTGTTCACCGTGGCTTTGGGGGGAGGGTGGGGTCACGGGGGTGGTAGAGGGAGCATGAGTGAAAAAAGAAATCCATTTTTAAAATTCAGACTCATCCATTTATTATCAATAAACTCATATTTGGCTAGGCCTTGGATGGGGTTATTGATTGATGCCGTAGTTCTCCAGAACACTTTTGTCTATATTGCTAGGCTGTCTGGATTATATCTTGCCGTCTGCTAATAGATAAAAAGGAAATTTTGAAAGTGGTCTCCTTCAATGTTAATGGTTTTAACAATAAAAAGAAGCTGCGGGCCATTGAGGCGTGGATTAAGACAGAAAATCCAGCTGCCATTCTAATACAAGAGACTCATCAACCGGCTAGGAAATTAGTAGATTTCCAAATGTTTAGGTCCTGGGCAGCTTACAGGGGCTTCTCCTCCTCTTCGGCGTCTCATCGTGGCACGGCGAACTTCCTGGGTAAAAAACTTCAGGCTGAGGTAGTTAATTTTGCAAGCAATCAGAGCGGAAGGTGGTGCTGGGCTACCTGCAATCTCGGGAACAGACTTCTAACTTTGGCCAGTATATATGCCCCAGTAGAGGATAATCCTATGCCATACGAAGATTTTTTTCAATCTTTAATTCAATTACCTGGCGAATTGATCATAGGGGGAGATTTCAATTTTTTAATGAACCCTAAAATTGATTTCTCAGCTATATAAAAAAACAGCTAAAACCGAAAACTTTAAAAGTTTTCAAAATTATGGCAAGACCCTGGACATATCTGATCCATGGATGGCAGTATTTACAACTAAGATTGCCTATACCTGTTTTTTAGGGTAGATTTCGCACTTCTTCACGCATTGATGTTTTCCTCATCTCCAGGAGACTGGTTTTTAATCAGCAGAGAATCCTCCTGAATGGATATTCGGATCATGCGATGGTCATTCTGAAGTTAGAGTTAGGTAAATATATCACGATTCCTAAAAGATGGATGTTAAATAGGCAATATCTATTAGAAGTAAGCTGGGTGCTTTTTGTTAAAACGGAGATAAAGGAGTTTCTTGAGCCAAATCATGGCTCAGCACCACCGCATGTGGTTTGGGACTCACTCAAAGCATATGTACGGGGTCTAGCCATCGGAAAAAATGCCGACAATTCAAGGAAAGTGAAGGAGGAAAAGCAAATTTTACAGCAGAAAGTGCAAAGGTCTTTTGATATCCTTCTTAGTAGCCCCTCGGCTTTTAACCAACCGCAATTTGATAAGGCTAAACGAAATCTTAGCGAAAAATATTATGTTAAAAATGAATCCTTTTATCAGCACCATAGGCAAAAGGTCTATGAGTAGAGCAACTATACCGGGAGGTTTCTCGCGTGGCAGGCCAGGGAGCAGGCAGTAATCAATCAGATAAGCGCACTGAGATGTCCTATATTTGTTCTGATGACCCGGGAGTCATAGGGGATATAATGTCACAACATTATAGGAAAATATATGACCAACAACAGCCTATTGACAGGGCATCTTTGGGAGACTTCCTTCAGAGATATGAAATGCCCGTACTTTCAGATGATGAAAAATGAGTATGGCGCGTCCTTTCACGAAAGAAGAACTGGGGATGTTATTAAAAATCTCCCGAATGGCAAAGCCTGTGGCCCGGACGGTCTCCCGGCTGAATTTTTTTAAACCTTTTCGAGCGCCATTTTGTATTATCTTTTGTTGATTGCTAACTCAATTTTAGAGGATGGTTTACTACCATTTTCATTTAGAAAAGGGAATATAGTTAGTTTTTAAAAAAAAAGGAATGGATTGTGAAGACCCGAATTCTTATCGCCCCATCATGCTTTTAAATTCTGATTATAAAATTATTACTAAACTGTTAGCCAACCGATTTAATGTAATTGCCTCGCACCTGATCATCCTGATCAAAATGGTTTTATCGCAGGGAGGCAGCTTGGGACCAATATGCACTATCTGGCTGAAAGACTTTATTATTTTGAGACTCGGAAGTTACCAGCTCTGGTACTCCTATTAGATGCCGAGAAGGCATTTGACCTGGTTGTCTGGGAGACTTTATTTTTTATTCTGTTAAATTTTGGCATACCTCCCAAAATTACGGGGCTGATTCAGAAATTATACTTGAATGCAGGAGCCAACATTATCATCAATGCCTCGGAGGGAGTCATTGTTAAACGGGGGATTAGACAAGGCTGCCCACTGTCTCCGGTGTTATTCACCTTTTTAGGTCGAGGACTACCGGTCTGCCGAAGGCAGAACCGGAAGTCGGAGATTTAATGTTTCCTAGAGTGGCTATTTAGCCCGCCTCTCTTTTTGCTTCACCTCCATTGGCTGGCTTCCTAAACGGAGGCCAGCCATTGGAGGAGAGAGCCGTCCCTCCAAATAGGCTCCGTCTTTTTCAGATTCGGGGGCGTGTTCCTTGCTGTTCTTTCCACTTTTTAGCCACGCCCTTTTTGAACAGCAGGAACACGCCCCGAATCCGAAAAAGTTTGGAAGCTCCCATCCGCCATTTTTTATCTATCGTCTGGCCGTGAGGATCTTCTTGCTGTTGCTCTCGCGCGCTGCCCGCCTGCGTCCTCCTCCCTGCCCTGCACACCAGGTTTTCACGCTGTGCTTGTTTTTCCTCCTTTGTGCGAGCCATCCGATAGACCCTAACGGCTCGAATTACGAACTTCGTAAGGATCACGCACTTTGCTTGTGACAGAGGAATGAAGCCATTGTCTTGGAGACGCTCCGAGGTTTTTTTTTAACCTTCTGTAACTGATGTTATCAGCAGGGCCCTAGGACGAGTTTCGAAGCTTCCATCCACCATATGTTTAATATGCACGCGCCACTTTTCACGGTGTTGCCTACCCCACCACCACCGCCCCTCGCTCCTTGTTTGATTTGTTTGATAAGCCAGGCATGTTCCAGCAACCGGGATTCCATTCAGCCCCTTCACTGCTAGAGAGAGGGGCTGCCCAGCACGATGTCAGCGTCGACCCGAGAGGTGCGTTTGAAACCGAAAGGACTGCTCCGCTCCTTCTCCGTGCAGCTTCACCAGGAGCCTAGTGTCCCGAAGACTGGAGGAGCCCCCGGCCTGTGCCAGCCTCGCCTCTTCGACCCCAGGTAACGCTCGCGGCTGTGTATGCCTCCCGCGTGCATTGTTGTTAGCTGATCGCAAGAGCGTGGCACAGGCTTTGCTAACATTGACTAATGATGCTGGTTTAAAATGGTGACTGGTCCACTACACATAAGGAGCCTTGCAGCTCGCTCTGCAGATTTTTTGTTTATTTTCTTTGTAAAATTTTTTAAATACCGGAAACTCAACCCGAAGATATTGCAGCGCTTTGGCTAAACAAACACCGTCAAACCGGAGGCTGCCGTGCTAGTTATGCTTTCATTATTGTGTCTATTTCCCTGCTCCTCTACCCACTCTCTCTGCTCTCACTCTCCCCTCCCTTCTACCTCTCCCACATAGTCACCGGGCTCCTGCTTCCACATCGGGTACTAACCTGCACGTATTTCTATTGAGGTTACCAGTGCTATTGTGTGACAGCCAACAGTACTGAAACTCGTTTGTGCAGAATGGAGTTTCAAGTTGTCGGGCAATTGTAATGTCTATGGTCATGCGAGCGGCCCGTGGTTTTACATTAAGCAAGGTGCATGAATACAGATAATGCTCAAAACGCCGGCATACAAACAAAAGGTTTAACTGCGTTTAGCTTTAAAATGTGACTTGCGCTGTTTTTTGTCTCTATTTTCGCTTTGATTGAAATTGCTGGGACTAAAGCATCGATGCCCCATTGAGTTGTAAGATTAGAGATGATTTTATGTGCAGGGGCAGGAGATACTCTTTTATGCTTGATAGTAAAACAATTCGGGGGGCATCATTAAAACCTAGACTGGTGTTAAAGAAATATGCATCCCCCCTTTTTTTTGGGAGTGGGGGCCGGCTAAACTAATTGCCTATCGTCTACTACACATTACGAGGCACTGAAGTGCATGCCCTGCGGGTTGTACGCTACTTCTTGGAAGCCTTATATTAGTGACTGAACACGTGTAGTTTGTTGGTGGTAATTTCGTTTACATTCTGAACCATTCCTATGTAATTAAGCAAAAGACCTCATTTCTGTTTTAAGTGTAAGTGCAATATTTAAAATAAAGCTACGCCCTTATTTACGTTAATTTAACTTCATATTATACAAACATGCCACTTTATAAACATGTCACTGTTATTTTTGCAATCATTTTTGTAGTTTAATGATGTACTGACATGCTTGCACAAGGAAATATTGTGAACTAGCTGTTTAACCTCTTCCCCAAATGATGTCCACAACCCGCCGTATTGGCCCATCTGTGAGATTGCAGTCCATGCTACGGGCAGACACTTTAACAGACAGACAGACCCCTGCAGATCAAGCCTCTGAGAAGCAGGCTGTCCTGTTTGGGATTGCAATATTCAGAACTATAGCCACTGTTGAAATTTTGCTAAGGATTCATAACAGTTTTGTCTCCCAGCCTGCTGTCAGACAATTTATGTGAGGATGGCCATGCCCTGCTGTGTAGTCCCTCACAAATAGGAAAAAGAGTGGATTTTAATCTCGAACTATAAAACAGTACTTCATCATGTGCTGAAAGCTGGCAACCAAAAACTTAAAACACGCATGGTTTCTATTGTTTCAATGGCTCCTCTTTACTCTCGCAGGACTAGCTCCTGACCTGTACTCGCCCCCTCCAATATAAGTAAGTACATGACATACACCACAAAATGACATAATAATGCCGATGCCAAAAGAGGCTTGCTGAGGCTGATTCCATCCAGGGCCGGACTGGGAACCAAAACCGGCCCTGGCAAAGTGCTCGTGTACTCATTTTAACAACATTTAACAGATTAAAAGGACAACTTTGTAGAGATTTGAATCTGTTACCTGCGTTTCTCGTCAGCGAGTGCTTAGCTCGCTGAGCTACCTAATTTGGTAGTCCAGGCTGCTTCCTTCAGGGAGCCCAGGTGTAGAAGCCACTTACATTCATTAAGGGGGTCCTTCTGCTTGCTGCCTGTTTCTAGTTACAGCCTGCAGATCTTATCTGTGATTTGTGTTTAAATGTGAGCTCTCGCGACAAAGTTGTAAACCTGATTGATTTGCCGACTTTGAGACACGCCCGTGCCCCCAGGCCTGTATCTCCTGGCCCCGGGCCTCTGCAGACAGTTCACAGGGGCGCCTTTGTCTCCCAACAATAGCCACAGAAGGAGCCCCCGTGGGGGGCAAACAACCCGAAACGTAATATAGTTGTCTGGCGGCGGGGCTTGGCGGCCGCACTTCCGACCACAAGATGGAAATGTGAGCACGTACCGGGTGATGTCACTTAGTGAGGTGCCCCCCCCCCCTTTCTTGACTCCTTGAGTGGTGCAGAAGTGGGGTGTCTGACTCTGGACCTGTGGGCTACTGTGGGGGCAGTGTGCAGGCTTCAACTGCTAATCCCGGGTTCCCAGCCAACGTAGATCCTATCTGATCCTGGCTGCTACTGACGCTCAGTGTCTCGCCTTTGTTCTTGCGCACCTCTTTGACTGAACACTCCCGGCCCTGTGGGTGTAAGGTACTCCAAGGAATTCTTCAGCTTTTGATACGGAGTCCGCCGTGTTTTATTACCCTGATAAAGTGATGCAGGGAGACGGAGCACCGGTTGTGTTTCCTGTGTCATCTGTGACACCGTCAACCTCCTGGTGTGGCCCTAGCGGGCACCCTGCAAATTGACTGTTGTTATATAGTGCCTCACTTATGTTTCAAAGCACTGTAAGCAATAGCTGTTGTCATTACACCGTTTAATATTGCCCAATTGGGCCTCGGACACATCACATGCTAGCTGAATTCGCAGGAGTTCAAACTCCTGACCCGGGCCAGTTAATAGTTGTGACGTACGTCAGATCTCTGGGGCCAGCAGCGCTGCATTCTGGGATTCACCTGGGGACGTACGGGCCTAGGAGCCGCAGAGGGCGAAGAGCTGAAGGTGGGTTGAACTTGTAATGCTGTAATACCCTCCTTTCGAGTTCACTGGCAAGTGGAAGTATCTACAGCTAATTTAACCCCCTTTAATTAACGAAACCCTTTAAAGGACTACTAGTTAATTGAGCCCACGGACACGATGTAAATATTGCCAGAAGATTCAAGCCTATGGTATTTTCCGGTGGGAATGACGTCACACGTATATTGCTGTTTTATGCTTTTAACGTAAATTATGGTGGAACTATTCTAAATTGTGCTTGAGAATCATAACGCAACGCCGCTGCTATAAATAACTAACTGCGGTATTGCCTGCGTCCTTCCATCTTCAACACAGTATTCATAGTTTAATCGATGCACTCTACAACTGGATCTATGGTAGCGGTGACATTTGAAGTAGCAAAAAGTAAATATGTGTCAAATTTTGAGGTTACTGTGTGGCTCTGTGCGTGTGTGTGTGTGGCTCTGTATGTGTTGGTGGCTCTCTGTGTGTGTGGCTCAGTATGTGTAAGTCTGTGTATGTCTGTGTGGTTCTATGTGTGTAGCTGTGCGTGTGTATGGCTCAGTGTATGTGTAGCTCAATAAGTGCATAGGTGCCTCTGTGTGTGTATAGATGGCTCAGTACCTTTATGTGGCTAGCTCGGTATGTGTGTTAAGTGACTCTATGTCTCTGGCTAGCTCTGTATGTGTAAGTCAGTGGCTCGGTATGTGGATGTCTATAGCTCTGAATATTTGTGTGGATAGCTCTCTATCTGTGTCTGGCTGACTCTGTATGTGTGGCTCCGTATGTATGTCTGGGTGATACACTTTGTATGTGTGTGGCTCTGTGTGGGTGGTTCTGTATGTGTGTGGGGTTGGCTCTCTCACTACGTCACTCTCTCTCCCTAACACTCTCTCTCTCACTACCTCACTATCTCTCACTACCTCACTATCTCTCACTATACTACACTCTGTCTCACTAACTCTCTACCTCACTCTCTAACTCGCTACTCAACTCTCTCTTTCTCACAGCAACACAATATCACTACCACAGTAACTATCTCTCACTCACTACTTAAAACCTTCACTCTCACTCACTACCTCACTCTCTATTTCAATACCTCACTCTCTCTATCTCACTACCTCACTCTCTCTCTGCTAATGCAATAGGTATCACATATGCAAAAAAAAGCTAATGCCAATAGAAATGACAATGCCATTTATTTAGGGATACAAAAATGATAAAAAAATAATGAGCAATACCAATAGCTCTACCTATAATATTGCCGAGACCATTGCATTGTAAATGCTTGTTTATTGAGCCATTCGGAATAGTGTGGATATTCATCCTCCTCTACCAACTATGGGAAAATTTAAATTATACGCCGACGATATCATGCTCATAATAAAGCCTGAGAAGGAGGTGCAAGCAATAGCTTTTGAGATTTTCGAGCAATTTGAGTCGCATGGCGGTTATAAAATCAATTTTTTAAAAACTGAAATACTACATTGTGGCTGTAAGCCTGCGGATTTACATCTCAACATTCTTCCTTGTCTAAATACAACACCGAAAAGATATCTGGGTGTTTATTTTACGGATCGAATTCTGAATTATATGATTTACATTTTGCTCCACTTCTGCGAAAAGTTCAGGACTTATTCCTTCAATGGAATTCTCTTCCATTAACCATTATAGGCAGGGTCGCATTGATTAAAATGTCTGTTTTTCAGTTATTTAATTTCCTATTTTACGCGACTCCCTGTGTTTTAACGAGCTCTTTCTTTGCTAAATTAGAGTCTATGTTTACATCTTTTCTCTGGGGCAAGAAGGTCCCCCGAATTGCACTTAGCACTTTATATGAGGAGCTAGAAAATGGTGGATTAGCTCTCCCTAACCTTAGGGATTTTTATTTTGCATATTTTGCACAATATGTGTCAAGGTTTAAGCCAGAACTACAAATGGGTCTATTTATCAATTATTTTGTGAACCTAATTTGTAAAGAGAATCAGATTCACTGCCCACTAAAAATCGTAAAATCTCCTAAACTATTACGTTATAAGTGTATGCAGTGGATATCTATAAAGGTCAGGCTTTTTATAGAAAATATTTAATCCCCGTAATCAACTCCGTTATCCGGCCTCATTTGATTATCTGAGATTAGAGATTCGCCTGCAATTACACAAAAATAGGCCAAGGCTGGCTTTGGAATAATCTCCGATTTCTTAAGTAATGATAGATGGCTGAATACAGCTGAAATGTCTCATTTAATTGCGAATTATTTCCTTCTTCTTGGGTCATATAAAATTTGAGTAAACTCGATTTGGTTCAGATCATCGAACGGAAATACTTAGTATATGAATTACTAGACAAAACTACATTTAAGAAACCCCGGGAATGGAAACAGCGTTTAGCCTCTATCAAGGGCATGGATCTTGTGGAGAAAGCAATAACCAAATGGGGAAAACATGAGGAGTTGGAAATCACAGCGAGTATGTGGTCAGTAGTAAATAATCTCAACTTTAGTATGTAAAGGGGCGCTAATTGGCCTAGGATGTTATTCTTTAGCAAATGGCTATTATATAGAACCCCGCTTTTTTTATCTAAGGCTTATCCCAACCAATCTGGACAGTGCTTTTGTTGTCTTAACCATCCTTCAGCCAATTGGACACATATCATATCACAATGCCCCTTGATCCAGGGGTCCGGGAATGACATTTCCTGCTATTTGGAAGCCGAATGCTTAATTACAATAGATTTGAATATTTGGATGAAAGTGTTTGGCTATGACCCTGCTCTAAATCTTTCTGACAAGGCGATCAAGTTATTATATATTGCAATGGCAGTCGCTAGATCACTTTTGCTTCAAAGATGGCGATCGGATCTTATACCAACCATAGGTTGAATGGGTTTCTTAAAATGAAGCAGGTAAAAAAAGTGAACGAATCTATGCATTGCGAATTGGGGGGCTTAAGAAGTTGGAGTCTATTTCGATTAAATTCTTAAAATTGAGCCTATATTTCAGGAGGTATTGTCAGCATGTTCGAATCTTATTTATAGCAATATTAGCACTTTAATGTACTATACAACACTTTAGATTTTATTGCTACATAGCTGTATTGGTTGATATAGGATGAAATATTATTCTCGGCATACTTTTTGATTTCTCTGTATACATTTAAGGTCCCGAAGGTTCAATCAATTGTTTAGTTTGGGTTAATATTGGCAGTGGATGCTGTTCTAAAATATTATGCGTGACATTAAAAAAAATTTTTTTTATAAAGTCAGATTCATAAGATTTATTAGATTCATCTTCTTGCTCTTTTTTATGCAGTATTTGAATGCTGCCTTAAATGCATACATTGTCTCTTTCTTACTGATTTTAGAATTTACTGTTTTCAGGCCTACTGGTGTTATTTAACGCTTTTGTATTACTCAACACGTTTAATTAATTATTTGGAGGTATGTATTGATAAAATGTTTCTTTTTATATGGATTTCAATAACAAATAAAAAAAGACCCTTACCATCTAGGACCAGCACCATTCAGCATACAAAAAAAAGATATAAACCCATCTGGGGTAGACCACAAAACCAATGTTGCAGCTAATTAAGTGTTGAAATACACTAGTTGGTCTAATATGAATTTGATGCTGCTTCCTGTAGACAGTTTTCCTATTGGTGCCCTTAAAAAAGGCTAGTTATCCTTTATTTGCGGGCACCTATTTCACCTATTGCATTATATGTTTTGTTATTAGTTTGTGTATACTTTGAAATTAATTGTGAGTTACAACAATCTATGGATTGTGAATTATTATTTACGATTCTATGTTATTAAAAAACTCTGAAGAATAATGTCAGTTTAAACTTTGTATATCCCTAGATTTGGCACAGCAATTCCCTTTATCATTGAGTTAAAATTATATTTTCTATTTTAAAAATAAAAATAATCACAGCAGGCGAGTTACCCCACCAGAAGCCGCAAAAAAGTGGGCTTATTCCTCCATTGCATATATCCGTCCTGCTAGAGCTATTTTTCCTTTTGCCAGACAAGTATGTGGCATTGAAAGTTCCCTGGACTAAACTGCACTTGTAATAAGGCGGAAGAGTGATCCCCACATTTAGGGTCGGAATATCTTTTCAGCCAAACTCTAAATAAGGACCTTAGGGGCATATTATCAAGCCAGGCGATACAATTATCGCCGCTTTAGCAGCAGAAAACTGCCGCTAAAACGGCGATAATGGGCTTGATAATATGCTCTATGGAATTCCAATTGAAGCTCAGTTTATATGTGAAGGACAACTAACATGGGCTTCAATTGGAATTCCATAGAGTATATTATCAAGCCAATTATCGCCGTTTTAGCGGCAGTTTTCTGCCGCTAAAGCGGCGATAATTGTATCGCCGGTCTTGATAATATGCCCCTTAGTTAGAAGAGGCTCAGTTATCTCTGTTATAAAGAAAAGCACATTATTTAAGCAAAATTACCTTTAAATTTTATGATATTTTGGCCAGTCTTGTTTGGCCAGTTTACTTCAAACCTTACAGTATATTTCTAAACATGTTCTTGGAAGAGACCCACCAACCCTGCTCAAATTGTTTTCCAATCCCAATTAAGTTTGGTCCTGTGAGTGATAAAGCTGCGTTTTGACACGTTTTACTTTCTTAGTGTCCTTCAAAATGTACCGTTTGCCTATCTAGTAGAGTGCTGATAACCACAATAATAAAATGGTCTTTAAATCCTGTCACGTTTTACCAATATTTCTTTCTCATCGTGTCTTGAAATATACCACGTGGCACTATTGTCGCCAAAACTTCTCAGAGAGAGAACTGCAAATCCTCCAATAAATAGCCCCTAAATTATTCTGATCAAACACACATTCTCCACTGCCATTTAAGAACATTACTTTATCTGGTGAGAAGGCAGTCGTCCGTAAAACTACTACTTTTTGTGAGGAAGTGGGATGGGAGTGGCTCAGTGACCCAGAGGCCTTTACAAGCCCTAATGTTTGGACCACAAAGTGTGTATGATGCCTTAGTTAAGCAACATACACCCACATGCACAAACGCAAGCAAGGCACGACCGCGCATATGCACATACACACACACAGTATTGTTTATATATCACTATGAGGACCGGCCATTGACCGTAATGAAGTGTGTAATTACTATTCAATCTCCACGCGCCGGTCCCCTCAGTGTGGGTTATACATGCACACACACGCAGACACACACACACACATTCTATCCACAGGAGGACTTTTACAAGGATCTCAGCAAACAACAAATCTGCAACAGATGCACAGATAATGTAATGTGTAAATTGTTTCTACATGTGTTGGTATTTATTGGGTGCACTGATATTCAGTGATTAATTATTGAGACAGATTAGAATTCATATTCCTAGGAAGGGCATTATAACAGTTTTCATGCATAGTAATGATTTATGTACTAAAGAAATTAATACATAGAAGAGGTTGGTGTCTAGCCGAATACTTTGCACAATAATGAGATGCTAATACCAGCAAACATTGGGAACAGAAAAGCAATCATTGGCCACCTGACTCTGACTCCCTTCCTTCCCTGAGGTCGCTCCTTCTCCCACATCGAAGCAAAGACCTGGAAAAGCCTCCCCACGCACAGCCGGACCTTCACCTCACTTCTGGATTTCCGAATGGCCCTCAAAACCTGGCTGTTCGAATAAGACTCTGGTACCTGCAAGCGCCTGGATACCCTATAGGGTGATTAGCCACGCTTAATAAATCCTGATTGCTTGATTGAGGCAGTACTGCCAGTCACATATCACAGAACACCGCAGATCAGTTATCATTCATGTTACCTAGGACCCAAGTCATCACCATTTAACATACATTTTAAAGTACAATCTCAAGTTGAAGCATCTGTTTTCAAAAAATTATTTGACGAGAATGTCTCATAAATAGTAATTGAGCAAGGGAGGGTAGAATTAAGTCATTGGCTCGTATCTAATCCCTCTGACTCCACCACTGACAATAACTACCAGTGATTTCCACACCCCCAGACATTATTCGAATCTGTTGCATTAACTATTAGTCAGTGCCCTATTAGTCAGTGCCCTCCCACTTGGATATAATTGCTCAAAACTGACCAGTGTGCTTTCAAATTCTCTAGAGGCACGGGGTTTTAAGGAATACATTCCCAATGAGAAACAGGCTACTGGAATTCCAAGTAAACTTGTAGTAGACATTGAATTGCTGACATCACCTTTGCTTTTCGTCACTTCGGTGATAAATTGTACATGAGAGATATGAATTAATTAATAAATACAACTTATAAAGCGCGAATAGCTACCCAAAAGGGTGTCCCGGTGCTGAGAAGAATTTCGACCTGGAGGTTCCCTACATCCTAATGGTGTTTTTGGAATGGCACATCCACATTTGTTGAGCCTAGACAAAGGCACACACCGAGCAGCTCTCACTTCGGAAACAAGAGTTCCTACGCCACAGTTGTGCCCCACTCTCCTCCGTCTTCGTGTTAATCATGACTATATGAGAACCAGGAAATCAGTGGCATAACAGCAAATTGCACAATGTGAAGAGTGGCCCCTGAGTCCCCTATATTTCACAGATGTTCACTAGCCTTGGGCCGAATGGGGGCCCCCTGAAGGGCTGAGAGGACCCTAAAGGATTGGGGATCCCCGATACCGCATGTCCTGCTGTGGCCTGCTTTACTCCCCTGTAAGAAATGTTTACATTCGTAGCCTTTCTATACAGGGTCGTAACACAATCAATCAATCAATCAGAACATTTGTAAAGTGCACTACTTACCCGTGAGGGTCTCAAGAAGCTGGGGGGGGGGGGTGCTACTACTACTCGAATAGCCAGGTATTGAGGAGTCTTCTGAAGGTTAGCAGGTCCTGGGTCTGCCGTCGGAGGATGGGGAGGGTGTTCCAGGTCTTGGTGGCGAGGTGGAAGAACGATCTGCCACCGGAGGTCGCTCTTCGGATGAGGGGGACTGTGGCAAGGGCGAGGTTGGCGGAGCGGAGCTGGCGGTTGGGGGTGTAGTAGCAGAGTCATCTGTTGAGGTATGCTGGTCCGGTGTTGTGGAGTGCCTTGTGTGAGTGGGTGAGGAGCTTGAAGGTGATCCTCTTGTTGACGGGGAGCCAGTGCAGGTCTCTCAGGTGGGGTTTGATATAGCTGCGGGAAGGAATGTCGAGGATCAGGCATGCAGAGGAGTTTTGAATGCGATGTAGTAATTTCAGGAGTTTTGCCAAGGCTCCTGCGTAGAGGGCGTTTCCGTAGTCCCGCCTGCTGCTGACGAGGGCCTGGGTGACCATTCTTCTTGTTTCGGTGGGGATCTACCAGTAGATCTTGCGGAGCATGCGGAGGGTGTTGAAGCAGGAGGACGAGACGGCTTTGACCTGCTTTGTCATGGAGAGAGTGGAGTCGAGGATGAACCCTAGGTTGCGTGCGTGGTCTGTGGGTGTTGGAGCTGTTCCCAGTGCAGTCGGCCACCTGGAGTCGTCCCAGGCCGTGGGGGTGGAGCCGAGAATGAGGACTTCCGTCTTGTCTGAGTTTAGCTTCAGTGGGCTGTTGTTCATCCACTTGGTGACGGCTTTCATTCCTTCATGGAGGTTGGTTTTGGCGGTGAGGGGTTCCGTGGTGAGGGAGAGCATCAGCTGGGTGTCGTCGGCGTAGGAGATGATGTTGAGGTCATGCAGTCGGGCGACGTGGGCGAGCGGTGCCATGTAGATGTTGAACAATGTTGGGCTGAGGGATGAGCCCTGGGGTACGCCGCAGATGATCTTGGTGGCTTCGGAGCGGAAAGGGGGAGGCAGACGCTCTGGGTTCTGCCGGAGAGGAAGGAGTCCAGAGCCTTGTCTCGGATCCCAGCGTGGAGGCATGTGCGTAGGGTGCAGTGGCAGACAGTATCGAAGGCGGCTGACAGGTCCAGGAGGATGAGGGCCGCGGTTTCTCCGTTGTCCAGCAGGGCCCTGATGTCATCAGTGGCGGCGATGAGGGCAGTTTCGGTGCTGTGGTTGCTGCGGAACCGGGACTGGGATGGGTCCAGGATGCTGTTCTCCTTGAGGTAGTGGGCCAGTTGTCTGTTGGCCGGTCTTCTCGATGACCTTCACCGGGAACGGGAGCAGGGAGATGGGCCGGAAGTTCTTGAGATCCTTGGGGTCAGCCTTGGGTTTTTTGAGTAGGGCGTTGATCTCTGCATGCTTCCAGCTCTCCGGGAAGGTTGATGTCTCAAAGGAGATGTTGATGGCTTTCCGGAGATGGGGTGCAATGGTGGTGCTGGCTTTGTTGAAGATGTGGTGTGGGCATGGGTCTGACGGAGATCCGGAGTTGATGGTGTTCATGGTTTTGATGGTGTCGTTGTCGTTTATGTTAGTCCAGGAGAGCAGGGGGTCGATGTAGATGGTGGCTGTGGGGACGGAGGTCTCAGTGGTTGTCGGGGCGGTCATGATGTTGAAACTGTCGTGGATGTCTGCGATCTTGCAATGGAAGGTGGCAAGGGAGTCGCACAGGTCTTGCGAAGGTGGGATGTCGTTGGTGTTGGAGCTGGGATTGGAGAGTTCCTTCATGATGTTGAAGAGCTCTTTGCTGTTGTGTGCATTGTTGTCTAGGCGGTCTTTGAAGGAGGCTCTTTTGGCGGATCTGATGAGGTGATGGTGTCTGCGGGTGGCGTTCTTGTGGGCTGCGTAGCTGTCCGGTGTCTGTTCACGCTGCCATTTCTTCTCTAGATTACGGCAGGTTTGCTTGGAGGCCTGGAGGTCTTCAGTGAACCAGCTGGCTTTCTTGCTGGTGTGTCTGTTGGAGGGTTTCTTGATCGGGGCGAGGGAGTTGGCGCAGTCGTCCATCCATTGTCTGAGGTTGCGGGCGGTGGTGTCGGGGTCGGTGGGGTCGGCGGGTGGGCTCCGGGCGAGGTTGGTGGTTAGCTGGTCTTCGGTGACTTTGCTCCAGCAGCGGCGGGGGATCTGTTGGGTGCGGTGGTGCGTAGTGGGTTTCCGGAAGGTAAAGTGGATGCAGCGATGGTCGGTCCAGTGGAGTTTGGTGGTGTGGTTGAAGGAGACGTGGGAGCTTGCGGAGAAGATGGGGTCAAGCGTGTGGCCAGCGGAGTGGGTGGTTGTGGTGACGAGTTGTCAGGCCCCCGCATCTCCCGCAGTGCGGGGAGGCAAGCTGCAGGGAGCCCCCAAGCTGCAGGGGGCCCCCTCTGCAAGGTACTCAGCGCTCCGGATCAAATCCGGAGTGACACCCCCTCCGTGCACTTTGCAGGGGGCCCTTAAACCTTCCTTTCACCACTGTTTCTATAGCACCAAGAGGATCTTCGCAATGGTACCTTTGCGCTTTATAAACACAGTGAAATAAAATAATAATAGACCCCTGTAAAACGTTTGAGGAATCCTTTCAAAACTACTAAAACGCCATGTGTAAAAATGTTATCATATCTGTGTTTCCCCTTCCAGTCGGAGTCAAAGAAAAAACTGTGAAACTCGAAGGCCTCATGCCAAGTACAGAGTACTACATCTGTGTACAGCTGAGTCGCACTGGGTATGGCGGGATGGGCCACCCAGGCCCCGAGGCAAGCTTTAAGACGGATGCAATTGGTAAGCATGCCTGTTCTGTTTGGACAAAGAGACACCTCTTAATGTTGATGTTTTTTAACAGCCCAGAAACTGCTACTGCAAGTGAAACCCAAGCTTCTAACCAAATGTTTAATGGTTTTTGAAGTACCTGTTTGTTCTTAGAAGTTTAGGAATGATGGGCATAGTCATTATTTAAATATATGATAATATAGTATTCTTGCCATGTGTTCTTACACACATATGCATGAAAACAAACATCTACGCATGCCTGAACTCCAATTTGCTTGCATGATGAATTCACAAACAGAGGAATGTAACTTTTTTTCCCTCTACTGAAAGGTAGGTAATGCATCAGATCAATTAAATATGTGGGACAACGGACACAATAATTGTGCACTTAATATCAGTTAGGCAGTACAATTGTGGGTGGCAGTTAACATAAGTCTGGTAGATAGCAAGGGGCACAAAAGGGGCCATTCAGATTAATAGTGCAAATTACATAAGGGATAACTACATGCTGCATGTGGTCCTCAAACAGGGTGTGGAACAAATAAATAATTAGCAGGCAGCACAACGGCGAAGGAGGAGACATTTGAAAAGGAAATCAGAGCATGGCAATAAAAAACAAAGGGCCTTATTTACTACAAAACGATGCATAGCGCCGCAAGCTATTTTGCTGCACCAAGCTGCGTCATTTTAAATGCACAGGGATGCGTCGTATTAACAACAGTACGACACATTTGTGTGCTTTCCCTTGCGCTGGCACACAATCACTGCCATGCGCCAGAGCAGGCACCCTTGCGTCATGTTGCAAAGAGTCCTGCGTTGCCGGGATGATTGTATATTGTGCAGAAAGGGACACCTTCCTACACAAAAATAATAATTGATGGCATTTTCCTCTTTCTATGCGTGCTGCAAAATGCATCACACATAGAAAGAGGAAAAAAACAAGGAGAATTAAATGCCGCAATTCTGAAATCAAAAGGACAGTATGTTAATAACAATGAAAGAAGAGTAGCGGGACAATCAATAAGCAGCAACTGGTAACTTGCATAAAAATGATATCAGTGTCACTATGTATCAAGGGAAAGAGAGTTTCAACCATGAAAATTGCATCGTGTATTAGGGATGCCTTAACACAGATTTAAAGCAGAAGTCCTCTGTATGTTTGAGAGTGTAACTTGTCTTCTAGTTAATGGGGTAGGTTGGAGAGAGTTCAGTGCGTAAGACCTCTGGAACGAAAAGTGTAGCCTCTCAGTACAGAGTTGGACAATCTGGGTGAAGTGGTGTGCAATTCAGTTTGTGGAGATAGACCAGAACCAGGGTCAGACTGAGACTGGGACAACAATGTGGCTTGGGCACCTAAATAAAAGTATCCCACATTAGCGAACCAGACAGCTACAAAAACGAGGCCCAGATTTACAAATCAGGGCAGTTTTGGATGGACGATTGCATGCTTTTGTGTTTGCTGTAGGCAAGCCTGTGGTAATATAAGTGTAATCAACAGTAAAAACAGGGCCGCCTGCCCATAGAAACACAAAGCCCACACAATGATCTGCACTGCCTGATTGCCATACAGGCCAGTCCGACCCTGGCCAGAACCATAATGGATCAAGATGGCATATTAAAGACGGCCCACGCTGTGATTACCATGCTACGGTCACATCTGTTTCTTTGCATCTCATTTAGAAGCTAATTGCCTAGCTATATTGATGTCAGCTAGTTATAATCTGGGGCAACATTTGATTGTGCCAGGTAGGCCTCAGGAAAGGGCATTATAACAAACAAAATACAATTCATCATATCATTGGCCATACATTTCAGATGGCATACTTTCAGTAGAAATGCCTGATCTAGAAGCAACTGGAGCACTTATCTAAGGTTCTAAGAGAGAATGGAGTCAAGAAATTGCCTTTATTTCATAAACGTATTTATTCAAGGAAGGCCAATACCACTAAAGATTGGTGTTTGAAATTCATGGAGTGTGCAGGACAGGTTTAAACTTGATTTCAAATGTGTTCTTGCCACTAAGCTGAGTTCTGACATGTTTTACAGAAATTATACAACTAGAAAGTGTGCTTTGTTATTGGTTTAACATCTGATCGTCAAGTGTCATCCACAGTGGTATGGATATAGACAAAACTTTCAGTCCAGGAATATCCGAACGAGGCTTCCCATAAATATTAGTGAACTCGAAATGGGTGATTTGTTAGGGACTTGACGCTCTCAAGAAAATCACACACTATTTCAGTTTGATCCTATCTTAACTGTGGTGCTCTAAAAAACAAGGGGGAAGGTTCACCCAACACCCCCAAAAGCTGATCAAAAAGATCAGAGAACCAAGGGGCATATTATCAAGACAGGCGATAAAATTATCGCCGCTTTAGCGGCAGAAAACTGCAGCTAAAACGGCGATAATGGGCTTGATAATATGCTCTATGCAATTCAAGTTAAAGCCCATGTTAGATGTGAAGGACATCTAACCTGAGCTTCAATTGGAATTCCATAGAGCATATTATCAAGCCCATTATCGCCGTTTTAGCTGCAGTTTTCTGCCGCTAAAGCGGCGATAATTTTATCACCTGTCTTGATATAATGACCCCAACACTCCAGCCTCAAGCACGCTACTCAATAGATGAAAGTACAATAATCGTATGTACATGAACACTATCGATGATTTTATGTTTCTCGGCCTGCTGACCTCTTCTTTGTTTTTAGCCAGCCAACATGTGTTTTGTCATACAAGGGCATACCCCATGACTTCCTCTGAGCTGTCCAGCCAAAGGTTTTGGATTTCTCCTGCACTTCCGGTTCTACTACCGACTTGGATAAGATAAAATGTTTTTATTCACGGATGTATCCAAAATCATCCGAATATATTGCATCCACAATTATGTATCACTCCAATATGTGGTCTTCTGTCGAGAGGCTTCTCTTTAGTAAATAGAAATCCTCCCTGCAAAGATGTGGGGGCATATTAACAAGGAACAGGGAAAATTAACGCTAAGGGCGCTTAGCGTTAATTTTTTTAACACCCGCTATCGCTGGATAATATCGCCTGGTTATCGTGTTATTAACAACGCTAACCAACTAGGCGATAAAAATTCCAGTGATAGCGGCATTTTGGGAGGTTATCGCTGGTAATGCAGCGATAAAACTACATGGATAGGGATATCCTTGTTGATAGCCCATGGTGGACTAAGCGACATTTCTCCTATTATTTTGCTCTGGAACGCCCACTTTGCATCTCATTAGAGATACAAAGGGAAGCGTAGTGAAAAAGGGCGCTAACATGCGATTATGCATGTTAGCACCCTGTTGTTGATAGGGCGATATTTTTATCTCCGCTTCTTTGGCTTTTAAAGCCAAAATAGCAGAGATAAAGCCCTTGTTAATATGCCCCGTGGTTTGTTGCCACCTCATGCTCGAGCGAGTACACTCCACTAACAGCAATTACACCAACCTTCCAGGCACCTCCGATCAGCCGTACTCTCACTAGCACATGTACCGCACTTGCACACAACAGAGCAGGAGGCCACGCCTTCTTCTACATCTTCCCCAAAGCATAAAACGACCTCCCACAGTACACCAGAGCCTTCTCATTGCTTCTTGAATTACAGAGTGAACAGGGATTTATCCAGTATTAGGGTATCTTTCATAGATTCACATGCCTGAATCATTCCCCGTCTTCGGAATGGGAGTCACCGGTAAATAACAAAGCAATGTCTTAGAAGACATATACAGCAATAGGCCCAGAGGCCTTAGCTTAGTAAGCTATCCACGTCCTTATGTAAAAAGGACCAGATTTTGGCCAGAGCCAATCAGCTAACACCACCCTCTAGAACCTTCCTGGTAGGAGCTACAGTCCCTCAGATTTTCTACCGCACGTCATGCTAAGGGAGTCTCCACTGAGCTCTGCTCATTACTTTTGGATTTACAGTATTTCTACTCAACTTTTTGAGATCTAAACATGGCTGATACACCAAAGAAAGGTTTGTTCAGACCCTGTGCTTCTTGTGGGAAGAAGAGGCTTCATATCGACGACCAGCATAAAGACTGTTTGTATTGCCTCTATCCCAGCCACAGTTCAAAAGACTGCAAGGTATGTCGGACTTTCTCTTCTAAGACCCTGAAAGACCGAGAAGGGCGCCTTTTAATATGGCTGCAAAGGCTAAAGGACAAGGAAGCTGTTGTGTCCTCTGAGGAAAGTGAGAGTCCCTCTATCTCGTCTCACTCCTCACGTAAAAGACCAAGGGTGTCATCTCCGGGCCCTTCGTCGCAGCCACCTCAAAAGAAGACGCAGAAAAAGTCTTCAGAGGTCCTGGATTTGTCTCCTCCAGGGATTACGTCTCCTAAGGTGGTGCCCCATACCTTCAAAAAGCCAGTTTCCACCTCGTCGACGAAGACCTCGTCGATGGTAGCTTCGACAAGAAAATCTCTGTCGACAGCAATTTCTGTTACCTCGTCGACGGCGACTCTATCGACGGTGGCATCCCATTCTATGTCTTCGACGACGACCACTCCATCGTCGACGGCAGGTAAAACCATCTCGTCGACGCTGGTCATTAAAAAGTCTTCGTCGTCGTCGAGTAAACTGCCGACGGGAGCGTCGATGACGACACTGTCGACGAAAGCTTCCTCGTCGGCGTCGACATCATCGCCGACGTCGACATCATCGTCGACGAGGACACCGTCGACGAAGCATTCAGCGACGAGAACACCATCGACGACGAAGGTACCGTCGACGAGACCGTCGCCGCCATCGTCGCCGCCATCGTCGACAAAGAAGCCATCTTCATTGTCCTCGTCGCTGACGACGACACCGTCGACGACCCCGTCGACGACGTTTATACCTGTAACGCCGACTATGGCTCTACCGTCGACGGGCCCGTCGACGGAAATGAACCCTGATGACCAAAGTACATATGTGCATGTTAAAATAACGAAACGTGCACTGACTCCGGCCCTCACTTCACCCAGTAAGGTCCCCAAATTGCCTCAGACTCACCTTTTTGAAGAGGAGGATTCGGATGACGCCAGTCTCTTTCCTGCGGCGACTAGTCCATCGCAGCTCCACGTGAAATACCAGGATGTCTCTGATTACGAGGACATTACCCAGGAATATCAGGAGATTTCCCCTCAAGAATACATGCCGCCTCCGCCTTCCATGGTGTTTCTACCGGCGTCTTTGGTCACTGACCTTCAATTCTTAATATCGGATTATAAACAGCGGTTTCCGACACAGGCACCTTCACCGATGCCTGCTGGACCTTCCACGCCACGGCCACGACTGCCTCCGTTACTTTTGCAACCAGAGAGGGTTGCATCTCCGCCTCGTCCCACCACGGACGACGAGGATGAGGAGGAACCTGAAGAGGGAGAACTTCAGGACGTCCAGTCTCACCAGGATGAATGGGATGATTACATCCTTCCCTGCCCGGTTTCACCTGCCCCTACCACAGCCGACTCACCGCCAGAGGACATCGGCGGTTTCCATAACATCATTGAAAGAGTGGCCCAGCGCTTCCAGATTCCAATGCCCTCGCACCAACAAGACTGTTTCCTATATGACTTTAAGGAACCTTTCAAAAAGTCTGTTCGGGCAATTCCTATTATTGATTATATTTGGGACCAAGGCATAAAGATTATGCAGAACCCTTCATCGGTCCCGCCGGTTCTACCACGCCTGGACAAAAAATATAAAGCTCCAGACACCGCTCCGGTTTGTCTCACAGGCCATCCAAAGCCGGACTCTGTAATCACTCAGGCTGCACAGAGGAGGTCAAACAACCCAGCTGCTCTGTTGACAGCCCCACCAGATAAAGAGGGAAGACGTCTGGACAACATAGGAAAACGGTTTTCCTCTATGTCGGCCTTAACAGTGCGTGCCTCCAACGCCCTTGCACTGTTGGGAAGATACAACCGTCAAATGTGGGCGGACATTGCACCATACTTGGTGGACTTGCCTGACGAATCAAAAGAGGAGGCAAAGAAGATTCTGTTAGAGGGTGAAAGATCTGCCTCTGAACTTATAGACTGCGCAATGGATATTGTTTCAACCGGCTTTAGACAACTGGCCGGCGCAGCCGTTCTCCGACGCCAGGGTTGGCTCAAGGCAACTTATTTCAGGCCAGAGGTCCAAACTAAGGTGCTGGACATGCCATATGATGGCCAGCTGCTCTTCGGTCCTCATATTGATGAGGCATTGCAGGGTATCAAAAAAGATACGGATACCGCCAGGGCTTTGGGTTCTTTACAGTCTCAGAACTCTTCCTTTCGTGGGTCAAGAGGGAGAGGTCGGACTTCCATCAGAGGAGATTTCCAACAACGTTCCTCTTTCTCCTCCTCCCAACAGTACCGTCCGCAATATCAGCAGCGACAGCAATCTTCTTACCACAAATCTTCCTTTCGTGGCAAAGGAGGAAGACAAAAAGGAGCCGCGCGGCGGCAATGACTTTCAGCTGCAGCCGGTCTCAAGCTTCTCTCCACCCTCCAAGATTGGCGGGAAAATCTCCCACTTTCTCCAAAATTGGCAAAAGATAACGACGGACCGATGGGTCCTCCAATTAGTACAATTCGGCCATTCTTTGGAATTCATACAGATCCCTCCTCAAACTCCTCCCCGCCAAAAAACTCACAAGAACTTACGTCCTTTACTTCTAGAAGTGAAGATTATGCTTCAGAAAGGAGCTATAGAGAGAGTTCCCCCAAGCCGACGAGGAAAAGGATTCTACTCCCACTTCTTTCTCATCCGGAAAAAAGAGAAAAAATGGAGGCCTATATTGAGGAATCTCAACAAATTTCTGAAAAAACAGTTGTTTCGTATGATCACCATTCAGGAGGTTTTACATCTACTCAACGCGAACGACTATATGGTGTCGTTAGACCTTCAAGACGCCTATTTTTATATTCCAATACACCGCAACCACAAGAAATTCCTGCGATTCATGGTGGCGGGCAGGCATTATCAGTTTCGAGTTCTGCCATTTGGACTCAAATCAGCGCCACGCATTTTCACCAAATGTCTAGCACCAGTGGCTGCGCACCTACGCCATTGCCATCACCAAGTCTTCCCATATCTAGACGACTGGCTTATCAAGTCTCCATCTCTAGACGGAGTGACAAGATCTTCCAACGCCTGTCTGACGCTTTTCGAGTCGCTGGGACTAACTCTCAACCATGGCAAGTCTGTCCTGCAGCCATCCCAGGGCATGCACTTTCTGGGAGCTACACTAGACACCATACAGAAGAAGGCATTCCCGTCACAGGAACGCAAAGACAAACTTCGATCTCTGGCGCTCCGGATAATGTCCAGAAAGATGCTGTCAGTGCGTCTTTTCAAGTCCCTGCTCGGGATGATGTCTTCTTGCATCCTATTAATCCTGCATTGCCGTCTTCGGATGCGACCCCTACAGGAAGCACTGTCGGATCAGTGGATCCAGTGTACAGGGTCCTTCGACGACATCATCCAGGTAACCCCGGTGATCAAACAAGCTCTACGATGGTGGGTTTGCTCCCAGAACCTTTCTCAAGGCTTGCCTTTCTTGCTTCCTGCTGCTCCTCATATAATCACCACGGACGCCTCCTTAGAGGGCTGGGGGCCTTCCTCCAAGAACTGCAGATAAGCGGAAAGTGGTCCCTTTCGGAGAGGATGCTTCATATCAACCTTTTAGAGCTTCGAGCAGTCTATCTAGCTCTCGTGGCTTTCCTCCCACGAATCAAAAACTCAGTAGTGCTTGTCCGGACAGACAACACTACGACAATGCATTATCTGAACAAGCAAGGAGGGACTCGCTCGCTGACACTTTCGCACGAGTCGCAAAAAATTTGGAACTGGCTGCTCCGACACAACATCTCCCTTCGAGCAGATTATGTTCCAGGAGTCCACAACATGTTGGCAGATTATCTCAGCAGGAGGCAGGCAGTGTGCCACGAGTGGGAACTGGTTCAACTAGTTCTCAACAACATTTTCGCTCAATGGGGCACCCCTCTGCTTGACCTCTTCGCCACCCAGCACAACGCCAGATGCCAACACTTTGCAAGCTGGCATCCCCAACCAGGATCCCTGGGGAATGCCTTTTCGATAGCATGGTGCAACGTCTTTGTGTACGCCTTTCCGCCGTTTCCCCTGATCCCCAGGGTACTAAGGAAGATGAAAGCGGAACCCTGCACTCTGATATTAATAGCCCCAGCTTGGCCACGCCAACACTGGTTCACGGAGCTTCACCTCCTTTCCCTGGAACCTCCAATCAGATTGAAGCCGTTTCCATCTCTTCTAACGCTCAACAATCAGCAGATTCAACATCCGGATCTGGCATCTCTCAGGTTATCAGCATGGCTCCTGAGTTCAGAGAGCTTCAGGGCTTAGACATTCCTCCAGACTGCAGACAAATTCTAGCTCGAGCTCGAGCAGATAGTACCAACAAGACATACTCGCTCAAATGGAAGAGATTCTGTATCTGGTGTAAAACAAACAGGTTACACCCTCTTTCTTCCACCCCAGAGCAAGTCCTGCCGTACCTCTTACATCTGGCAAAATCTGGCCTGGCTCATGCCTCCATTAAGGTACATCTAGCTGCAATTTCACGCTTCAGGAGATCCTCTTCAGGCCCATCATTATGGTCTCACAGACTCATTAAGCAATTCCTAAAAAGACTGTTTCGAACATTCCCTCCAGTAAAGCCTGCTCCAACGACTTGGCATCTCAACACGGTGCTAGCTCAACTGATGAAACACCCGTTTGAGCCAATCCACAGAGCTGACCTTAAGTTTGTCTCCTGGAAGGTGGCACTTTTGCTGGCCCTTACCTCGGCGAGGCGAGTGGGGGAGCTCCAAGCATTCTCTATCCAAGACCCATTCCTGCAATTCAAACAAGATAGGGTCCTTCTCCGCACCAATCCAGCGTTCATTCCCAAGGTTCCATCTCAATTCCACCTCAATGAACCTGTTGTTCTACGCTCATTCTTCCCGAATCCACAAACAGTGGTGGAAAGAACTCTACATTCCCTAGACATTCAGCGATGTTTAAAATTTTACATTGATAGAACGAAACCATTTCGTAAATCTAATCAGCTCTTCATAGCCTACAGCAGACCTCGAAAAGGGCTACCACTCACAAAACAGAGCATCTCCCGCTGGATTTCTTCAGCCATTTCCTTCTGTCACCAACAGGCAGGACGTCCGCTGAGAACAACGGTCCGTGCCCATTCCACAAGGGCCATGTCTACTTCCATGGCACTGTTTGCTGGGGTACCCATTGTAGACATTTGTAGAGCGGCCACATGGAAGACGCCGCATACATTCACCAAGCATTTCTGCCTGGATACAGACATCATGAAGGATGCGTCAGTGGGTCAAGCGGTACTACGTCATCTTTTTCAATAGAGGTGAGCCCTTTCTTTCATCCCACCATCCTGATTTATGCACATTTCGCACTATAATGTATACCTTGACTGACTCATTGGTTTTCTGTAGTGCTGTTGTTTCTCACAGATAGATGTGTTCATCTAGTGACTGTATAATTTCCATATTTTTCGAAATGTGCTTTTCACTGCTTACTACTCTGATTCAGGCATGTGAATCTATGAAAGATACCCTAATACTGGATAAGGAACACGTTATTTACCTGTAACTGCGGTTATCCAGTATTGGTATCTTTCATAGATTCACATGCAACCCACCCACCTCCCCTGGAGGGGCTCTCTTGGATCTCTCAGTGATACAACTGCTTAGCACTGTGCTTACGAAAATCTGAGGGACTAGAGCTCCTACCAGGAAGGTTCTAGAGGGTGGTGTTAGCTGATTGGCTCTGGCCAAAATCTGGTCCTTTTTACATAAGGACGTGGATAGCTTACTAAGCTAAGGCCTCTGGGGCCTATTGCTGTATATGTCTTTTAAGACATTGCTTTGTTATTTACCGGTGACTCCCATTCTGACGACGGGGAATGATTCAGGCATGTGAATCTATGAAAGATACCAATACTGGATAACCGCAGTTACAGGTAAGTAACGCGTTCCATCCTGGGCAAAAATGCAGAATGATTTAGTGTCTGATATGGTGAACTACCATCCAGCAACAGAACCTACCTTAAAGCTGGACAGATGAATCATAGGTAGTCAGTTACCGGCAAGAGAGAAATAGAAGATGCAATACGCTATGTGCTTGTGGAATTGTCAACCCTGAGTAGCATAAGAAAGGAAACAAAATAATCTGAGGAACATGGCTCAAGCGTGGCAGTGAAAATGTGAACACTGCGTAATATCGTGTTACAGGCATGCCAATTATTAAAATGAGGGGGTGAAGGAAGGGGAGAAAGAGGAAGAATGATTATGACTGAGCAAAAGAGGAGGGCATACAACAGTGTTTGTTTTACTTTAAGAATACTTTGTGGGTGGTTCATGTATTTGATTTATGCTGGAACATCCAACACATTTGGGGTCAAGAATAAATTTGGACCACAGGTTTTTTGTCCCAACCTCTCAATACGTCTTTTAACTATTTCCTAGACTTTTTGCAGGAATGTTAAATATTTTTAAAGTCCTTAAACATTTATGTTTAGGGCTGCAATAGAAAAACAACGGAAATGAAATGTATGATATCATAGTTAATTTTTTGTACAGTATTTACAATACATATCTAAGGTTTGTGATCAGTTTTCAAAGAAATTAACAATATGATCTTCTATATGCTGGAACCCAAGCTACTATTTTGACTAACCCGCAGAGATAATGACCTTTATTTTATATAGTTTTCTCTGATCTTTTTTCAAGGTTTCCCCCCACCAGAAGGTCTCATCTTGATTCCAAAAAGCCAGTCATCTCTGAACTTGACATGGCTGACATCAATGCAGATAAAAGAGCAGTATGTATATGAAGTTGAATACAGGAAAGTTAACTGCATTGATGAGCCTGCATCTATTATGGTAGTAAATCAGACAAAAAATGGAGTCATCCTCGAGAGCCTAGAGCCCAAGCAGCTGTACCAGTGTAGGGTTCGAGTAAACGCTAAGACCCCAGGACAATGGAGTGAAGGTCTGTCTGCATGGACGTACAGCAACAGTAAGTTCTCTGAATTTATCTCATGCATTTTCATAACTCGCTTCGTTCCCATATAATCAATTGTCGTATTCAGATTACTAGCATACAGCTAATGAAAAAGTTACTTACCTTTGGTAACGCATTATCTGGTAGAGACAGAAATCAGTTGCAGAATGCTTGCACAGGCACAAGACTGGATCCAGAAAATATTTCCATAGCACGTCTGCACGTTGGAAGTGGGCGTCGCATGACTTCGTATCGACATCATCCACCTGATGTGACATTGACGGTGCCTATATAACCCCCTCACCGGCACGCCAATGTCAGGTCATTCTCTGGCAATTTTCCACGCTTAAAACATGGAGCCACATAAAGAAACTGCCCTTTGAAACAGTATGCTAAAATAAAAGACATCCTTGTGTCAAATAATCACAGAATTCTTAATTCAGTATGTGAATTTCCATAACGAAATCAAAGACAAAAGAGGACTCAGTTCGTAGAGCGGGAGGATGGAAGGTCGGTAAGGAATCTGCAGCTACATCTAACTAGAACAAAACCGGTCTAAAACCAAAGAAAAAGACCAGACATTCATAATAATGTAGGTAAGCAATAACATGTTCTACAAATTAAAAACATGTGGAAGGAACCACAGATAAGTAAAGTCATAAGATATATAAACAAGCATTGGCATAGTCAATAGGTCTCGCTTTTGGGCCCTTCTAAGTATTTCGTTATGCAGCACAATATTCTTGGTGCAACCACATCAACTGTTGCGTGGCTAAACACTTATAAGGTCCCAAAGACGAGACCTATTGGCTATGCCAATGCTGTGTGTGGTTGTGTGTGTGTGGTTGTGTGTGTGTGGTTGTGTGTATGTGGTTGTGTGTTTGTGGTTGTGTGTGTGTGGTTGTGTGTGTGTGGTTGTGTGTGTGTATGTGTGGTTGTGTGTGTGTGGTTGTGTGTGTGTGGTTGTATGTGTGGGTGTGGTTGTGTGTGTGGGTGTGTGGGTGTGGTTGTATGTGTGGTTGTATGTGTGGTTGTGGTTGTGTGTGGGGTTGTGTGTGTGTGTGTGTGTGGTTGTGTGGGTGGTTGTGTGTGTGGTTGTGTGTGTGTGGTTGTGTGTGTGTGTGGTTGTGTGTGTTGTGTGTGGTTGTGTGTGTGGTTGTGTGTGTGTGTGTGTGGTTGTGTGTGGTTGTGGGTGTGGTTGGGTGTGGTTGTGTGTGGTTGTGGGTGTATGGTTGTTTGTGTGGTTGTGTGTGTGTGGTTGTGTGTGGTTGTGTGTGGTTGGGTGTGAGGTTGAGTGTGGTTGTGTGTGTGTGGTTGTGTGTGTGTGTGGTTGTTTGTGTGGCTGTGGTTGTGTGTGTGAATGGGTGTGGTTGTGTGTGTGTGTGGTTGTGTGTGTGGTTGTGGGTGTGTGATTGTACGTGTGTGTGTGTGGTTGTGTGTGGTTGTGTGTGGGGTTGTGTGTGGTTGTGTGTGTGTGGCTGTGTGTGTGTGGTTGTGTGTGTGTGGTTGTGTGTGTGGTTGTGTGTGGTTGTGTGTGTGTGGTTGTGTGTGTGGTTGTGTGTGTGGTTGTGGTTGTGTGTGTGTGGTTGTGGGTGTGTGTGGTTGTGTGGTTGTGTGTGTGGTTGTGTGTGTGGTTGTGGGTGTGTGTGTGACAGTAATACTAAAAGCATCTCAAAATAAAGGAACACAAACATCGAGTTTGTGGAAAGAGAAAGCACATTGTAAGTCAAACGGGCGCAGCAAAGCATTAACACAACATGTTCTTTGATGTTTGATGTTCTTTGAACGAGAACATCAAAGAGGCGCCGCGAAAGTGATCGCGGGAGAAAGTGAAAGTGATCGCGGGTGCTTACGAGCATGACGAGGTTTGCCGGCCTCTGCTCCTAAGCGCGCGCCCGCGCACATGCACTGTCGCTCTAGGCTGGCTATGGTAGCATTTTTTGAGCCCTCACAAAAAGTCTCGCCAGGCCAGCGCATGCGCTGGGTCAGGCGAGACCTAAAAAACATGGGAATACAATTATCCATGTTAGCATGACAAACTGTGGTAGAAGCCAACTAACAATATGAATAGAAAACAGTTTGCATCCTTAATGGGATCCGAACCCCTGCATGCTCACAACATAAGCACTGCGGAAAGGACCACAGAAAAAAAAGTCATAAAGACATTGAAAGCATGGGGATAACGTTACCCATGACAGTAGGACAATTTTTGCCAAATGATCCTGTACATATAAAGCTATTTGCGTAAACATCTAGACTCGAACTGCGTGTTCGATACATGTGAAACACAGATCAGCAGGTCATGCCATTGAGTAATACCTCTTTGTCATACAGAGTTCTATCCAAGCCAGACCTGCTCTGTAAACACTGAGAAAATTCCATCACCCGAGGAAAAGCATAACGAATGCTCTATTAAAAAGAGTCAAAGACAACAATAGCAACCATTGGCATAGAACCAGTCTTATCCCTAGACACATCAACTAGAGATAATACAAATACCTCTTGGATAACCCCAAGATAAATACTGACATAGGAGTAAAATAAATAACCATCTATGTATTAACAAAAGAAAAAGTATAACACATAGATATAAAATAAAGCTGAGTAATCAGTCAGACGATACTGACATAACAGTATGGAAACCATAGTGGGCATCATACCATGTAGAAAATCAACAGCCATCCAAAACGTCAGCGTAATGCAAATTGCCTGAGACACCACCATTAAGCAATAGTAGTATAAAGTTGAATAAGATAGTAAGTAAAAAAAGGAACCTTGCTAGTCTAGCAAAAACCAAAGCTAGTTCGTGACCATACTATATGAATAGAGACCCATCTACATATGATACCGAAACCGGAAAACTTAAAGGATTCTATAAAAAACAGATTCCAGCTGATTTTATATATCACATCTAAAGACAAAACTCCGTAAAGTGTGAACCTAAACTACAAATAATTACAGTCAGTTGATTGATGAAAAATAGTTGTACCTAGAAGAGCAAAGAGCCTTTAAAATAGTAATAAAAGTCTTTTACAAAAGTAGAAATTATGAGGCACACACCTATTCTCCTCATGTATAAATGTATATGAACATCTTCATAGAGAAGAAAATGTGCACCATTTGAGGGGAATTTCTTTCAGAAAAAAAGGGAATCTTAAGCAATAACGAAAAGTGTCATATAGAATAAACATAGAGGCTACATCTTCCTGGAGACCTAAAACAGCCTGACCCAATCCCAGGAAAACAAAACAATAATTATGAAACAACATTTATAAACCAACAAATGTTTACAGGAGTATCTAGAATAGCCACCTAACTGTAATAGCTATAAGACAGAACCTTAAAAGCAAAAACATATAGGGCCTGATTATAAGCTTGGCGGTCCGTGGACTGCCAAACTCATGGTGGCACGGAAGTGGCGGTCCGGCCACGGGCGAACCGGCGGTCTGACTGTCGCCGTAGTACAGCTTTGATGGTTGGACTGCCATTTTACCGCCGTAACCGCCAGGAAACCACGTTCCCTGGCGTTGGGACGGCCATCAGGGGCTCACAATATGTTGGCGGTGCCACTGTGGTACCGCCATGCATATTACAAGTTTCCCAACTGCCAGCTGTTCTATGGATGTTCCTACTCCATGAAACTGCTGGTGGTCAGGAAACAAAAGCCCCCCTTGCCCCATGCATGTTGGTGTATGTAGGGGGCCACATGTTATGCTCCCCTGCATGCATGCACCCCCAGTTCCAGCACGGCATGAACTTCACAGTCCATGCCGTGCTCGAAAGAGCTGTGGCTGTCCCGTGGTGGTGCAACATTGAGGCTGTCATTTGAGCCTTTATAGTGCACCGCCACGGGACTGGCATGCCGCCCACCCGAACATGATTTCATTCGCAGTCTGGTGGGCTGGCAGCAGTGTTGTTTGGCGATGTGAGAGCAAGGTGATGGCGTGGCGGTCAGCTCCCACACCGCCGAACTCGTAATCGGGCCCATAGTGTCTTAAGGCCTACAAGATGTTAACATCTTGGTCCCCACCTGCTTAATCCAGCAAAAATAAAGAACTTTTACTATCATCATTAAGGAAAATGACCTATTGCTTAGATGTAAAGCAAATACCAGAAGTAGACGTAGAACCCACATATACTAGTAAAGTGGGCTACAAACTACCTTTCTTGAGCACACAAGAAGTATTTTTTTTATCAATAAAACTTAATTCTATTAAAGGACAACAAGAATAACCCAGACATAAAGTATATATATAGATAGCTAGATATAGATATATATAACGTATCTACATATAACTGTTGCATATTAAACAACAGGAATAAGAGGATTATTTTAAATTAAATATCTTACAATATGCGAGCCATAGACAGAGACATCCATGGAGTTTCGATTATCAAATGTCCCTCAAAGGACTACTAAATTTGCTGAATTCATTATATCTTAAGACAGATCAGTTAACACTTGACAGACTGGTAATTCTAATCTCTCCAATGAGGGTCTTTATTTCACAAGCTGAGTGATCCCGGTTCAACGTGTACATATATATCTAACTTCTTACCAAGCATACAAAAGATACTTTACTCGGAGCTTGGAACAAACCATAATGGTTATCAACTCTTGAGCATAAGCTCTTCTTCAGAGTAAAGAAAAAACAGTATGACCTGTGTATAAGGCAACAACCCATTAAGGATCAGAAAAGAAATAAACAGATGCAAAGCTGTCATTGACAGACCTAAAGTAGAAAGTTACCACTTCCGCACCTACCGGTAAATAGTAATAATGAAAACCTATTGTAGGATAGTAGGTAATAACTTCAAAGAATATGACTCCACTTGAAAAGAGTCCTTTAGAGTAACTTCCCACATGATACTCTTCAACATCACAACATTTCGCTCATAAGGGTGATGATGATGATACATGTAAATAACCATAAGTGTATACATATTAACACTTGGATTGCGCACTACACTGTGTGCCATCATAAAGAATATGCCACTTATTCAATCATACAGTAGAAAGATGCAGAATGTGCGCACTCAGTGTTCAACGGGTAGACAGTTAGAAAAATAATTGTTGGTGCAGACGAGTATGTCCCCCCGAGTTGGGAATTCAATTCAAGCAAGGTAGGCATGTTCCTGAGAAGGAAGTGTCACTCGTGTTGCACTCGTTGAGAGAGAATGGAATCTCTTTATCTGTGAAGCTGGTTACACAAGGAAAGGTTGTCCAAGGTCAAATTAATTTATTGAACCAATTTCTTCAACTGATAATATATAATTGTAATAATTCTTTTAAGATCAACTCGTTGTCCGAATGCCCAATGCATTTCGGGCTGTTCAAGCCCTTCATCAGGGGCAACACTCTAGAGGAGAAAAGAGGGCAGGAATCAGTAGCAATATTCAAACATGTGGGTATAAATACTCCAAATAAGTGAGGAAACAAGGCAAAGTGTAGGAAGGTGAAGTCGAGAGGGAAGAAAGGTGATGAAGAAAGTATCCAAGAAACCACGTAAGAGAAGTGCTCACGGTCACTCGTGCAGTGAGTATAAAGTGAACTAGAAATGGATGCGAGGGTAATAATAGTACTCACAGGTGGATACCACATCGGTGCATGGGCTAGAACATAAATTGAAAAAAGGCAAGTCGGTGAGTCAAGAAACGTGATTACCGACGAAGCGTTGAGGAGTGACTACTGGCGTGCTCTAGTTAAACCATGGGGCTGTTAATAACAGTTGAGGCTACAGCGTGCTGCCAAGAAATTAAAGCCTAAGGAGTGAAGGGGTGTCATCGAGAGGTCTGAAAACTATAAAAAACGGGAAAGAAACTTACGGTTAAGTAGTGTAATCACGAAATCATCACGTAGCGGGGATGCGTTCAAACAGTGCTTCAGTGAATGTGAAGTTCGCGGGTGGCGGTCATGTAATAAGGAAACGCGTCGAATAAACGGAAGTGAATGTTCGTGAACTACACAAAGAAACACAGAAAAAAGACTCGTAGTTTTCATGCGGTGAGAGAGTGTGAAAAAGAGGAAAAAATACTCGTGTGATCACAAACGATCGGGAGAGTGTGGTAGAGAAATGGTGAATACATGGGGTTGCACATAGGGAATCACAAAGATGTAACAAGAATATACATAAGGTGCTGAACCATGAAAAATAAAATCAGAACAATTGGATACATGATAAACAGTGTGAAAATGAAGAAAACACCATCGGTCATGAAAAATTAAACGGAATAAGGTCATGGGGAATTCCAAAAAAGGGTCGTTCTCATGTATAGTGTTCAGTTCAAAGAAGTCGGAGATAGGTTACAAAAAACAGCCTAGATCGTAGCGTTCATTAAGACCTTTTGGCTGAGTGGAATTGAGTTTGTGAATCCAAAAAATTTCTCTTTGTAAGAGGAATTTACTGTTATCTCGTCCTTTCACATGAGGGATTTGTTCAAGGATGAGGAAACGGAGTTGACAGATGTTGTGTTGATGTTGATGAAAATGAGTGGCAATTGGGGATTTGGCCTGTCGGGTTCGTATGTTGCTTTTGTGTTCATTGATTCGTATGCAAATCTTCCTCTCTGTTTTGCCCACGTAGACAAGGCCACATGGGCATTTCAATAAGTAAATGATATTCTGACTGTTGCATGTTGCCGTCACTTTGAGTTTAATTGGGTAACCATGTAAAGGATGTTGAATTGTGGTCCCCTTGATGATACAGTTGCAATTACTACAGTTGAAACTCTGCAGACACTAGCGAACAGGTCAGAAATTACCATACGTCAAGCTGACAAAGGAGGAGCATTGGTAATTATGGATTCGACCTTCTATGTTGAAAGCGTGAATGAACATGTCAAGGACACACGGACATACATGCCTATACCACTTGATCCCACGAATGAATTCCTCGACATTCTCAAAACCATCGTTAACACCGCTCTTGAACAAGGAACCATCACTGAAGAAGACAAAAAATATTTGATCAAAACCAATCCATCAATACCCTACATTTACATGCTTCCCAAAATTCATAAGAATGCCATAAAACCACCATTCAGACCCATCGTCTCAACAATCAATTCACTTCACAAACCAATCGGAAGGTACTTGGATAAGCATTTACAGGCGTCAGTTCAATCCATGACCACATACATAAAAGACACCACCGATTTTCTCAATATTCTTGAATCTAGTCGTGATTTGATTACAGCTGACACTATCCTTTGTACCATTGATGTGAAATCACTTTATACCTCGATTCCTCTTGATAAAGGTATTGAAGCCATTGAATCATTCTTGATAAACACGGATAAACCAAACAATCTCAAAGTGTTCCTCATGGAACTCATGCACTTCACCCTTTACCACAGTTACTTCGAATGGTCTGGCACCTTTTACATTCAATGCTCTGGCACTTCTATGGGCAATTGTGCCGCTCCATCATATGCCAATCTTTACATACACCGATTCGAACTGGACAACATCTTAACCAACATTGAATGGACTGAGCACCTCGTCCTTTATAAAAGGTACATTGATGACATTTTCATCATATGGAACGGTCCAACTCAACAGCTTGAATCTCTCATTGAAAATCTCAACACAGTTGATCAACGCATTGAATTCACACATCTCTTAAACAAGGAATCGATTACATTTCTGGATACTCGCATCACCATCAAGCAAGGTAACCTCATTACACAAGTACACACTAAATCCACAGATCGCAATAACCTTCTTCACTTTCACAGTTTCCACCAACCATCGCTCAAAAATCATTTGCCATATTCACAACTACTTAGATTAAAAAGGATTTGTAGCACCAACGAGCTTTACGAAGCCAGTAAAACACAGTGTATCTTAAAGTTCAAACAACGAAAATATCCCAATGATGTTCTGGATAAAGCCATCCTTAAGACAGAGAAATCCACCCGTCAAATGTTACTCAAAGCAAAACGACCCACATCAACACAACAGAGAATGACATTTGTGTCCAAATACTCTACTCAAAGTTTCAACATCAAGAAAACCATCCTGAGATATTGTCCAATGTTAAGTACAGAGGTGGACTTCAATAAAATCTTTGAAACACCCCCAAGATTCGCGTATCAAAGATCACGCAACTTCAAACAAATTCTATCTAACACCAGAGATTCTACCACGAGTACTTTCAAAGGAACTTTACCCTGTTTCAACTGTGGTAATTGCAACTGTATCATCAAGGGGACCACAATTCAACATCCTTTACATGGTTACCCAATTAAACTCAAAGTGACGGCAACATGCAACAGTCAGAATGTCATTTACTTATTGAAATGCCCATGTGGCCTTGTCTACGTGGGCAAAACAGAGAGGAAGATTCGTATACGAATCAATGAACACAAAAGCAACATACGAACCCGACAGGCCAAATCCATAATTGCCACCCATTTTCATCAACATCAACACAACATCTGTCAACTCCGTTTCCTCATCCTTGAACAAATCCCTTATGTGAAAGGACGAGATAACAGTAAATTCCTCTTACAAAGAGAAATGTTTTGGATTCACAAACTCAATTCCACTCAGCCAAAAGGTCTTAATGAATGCTACGATCTAGGCTGTTTTTTGTAACCTATCTCCGACTTCTTTGAACTGAACACTATACATGAGAACGACCCTTTTTTGGAATTCCCCATGACCTTATTCCATTTAATTTTTCATGACCGATGGTGTTTTCTTAATTTTCACACTGTTTATCATGTATCCAATTGTTCTGATTTTATTTTTCATGGTTCAGCACCTTATGTATATTCTTGTTACATCTTTGTGATTCCCTATGTGCAACCCCATGTATTCACCATTTCTCTACCACACTCTCCCGATGGTTTGTGATCACACGAGTATTTTTTCCTCTTTTTCACACTCTCTCACCGCATGAAAACTACGAGTCTTTTTTCTGTGTTTCTTTGTGTAGTTCACGAACATTCACTTCCGTTTATTCGACGCGTTTCCTTATTACATGACCGCCACCCGCGAACTTCACATTCACTGAAGCACTGTTTGAACGCATCCCCGCTACGTGATGATTTCGTGATTACACTACTTAACCGTAAGTTTCTTTCCCGTTTTTTATAGTTTTCAGACCTCCCGATGACACCCCTTCACTCCTTAGGCTTTACTTTCTTGGCAGCACGCTGTAGCCTCAACTGTTATTAACAGCCCCATGGTTTAACTAGAGCACGCCAGTAGTCACTCCTCAACGCTTCGTCGGTAATCACGTTTCTTGACTCACCGACTTGCCTTTTTTCAATTTATGTTCTAGCCCATGCACCGACGTGGTATCCACCTGTGAGTACTATTATTACCCTCGCATCCGTTTCTAGTTTACTTTATACTCACTGCACGAGTGACCGTGAGCACTTCTCTTACGTGGTTTCTTGGATACTTTCTTCATCACCTTTCTTCCCTCTCGACTTCACCTTCCTACACTTTGCCTTGTTTCCTCACTTATTTGGAGTATTTATACCCACATGTTTGAATATTGCTACTGAGTCCTGCCCTCTTTTCTCCTCTAGAGTGTTGCCCCTGATGAAGGGCTTGAACAGCCCGAAATGCATTGGGCATTCGGACAACGAGTTGATCTTAAAATAATGATTACAATTCTATATTATCAGTTGAAGAAATTGGTTCAATAAATTAATTTGACCTTGGACAACCTTTCCTTGTGTAACCAGCTTCACAGATAAAGAGATTCCATTCTCTCTCAACGAGTGCAACACGAGTGACACTTCCTTCTCAGGAACGTGTCTACCTTACTTATTCAATCATAACAATCCTTCTTCAAAATTCTGAAAGAATGAAAACAATTAAAGATATGTCTTGGTGTCTTTGTAGCACCACCCTGTTCTAAATCGCTGCAAAGTGGAATCTGCATGTACACCAAATAAGTGTACACCATCAAATGGCATATCTATTAGGCTGTTTTGGAATGCCTCAGAAAATCCAGATTTACGCAGCCATGCATGTCTTTGCAGTGCAACTGACTGAGCCATAGCTCTCCCCATAGAATCTGTGGTATACATACTACTTTTTATGGTAAATTTAGGCGCTTCTCGGACATCCTGCAGCCACTGTAGGAGTTCACTTCTGGTGTCCTCTGGAAGAGAAGATAGCAAATGCTCCACTGAGTCTCATAAAGCATGGGAAAACCGCCCAGAACACATGAAGTAGTCAAAGATCGCACATCTACACCAACCAAAGAGAAACATTTTCTCCCCCAACTTTCCAGCCATCTGGACTCAGTGGTTGGTGGGACTAGAGGAAGGACACTAGGGTCCGCAGAAGCTGTCGCTGCTTGCACAACCAGACCCTTTGTGGATGGATGTTTTACGAGACAGATAGGATACCCAGGGGCGGGCCAATGCATATGGGATATAGCCTGTCCACTGTCATTCCCGTTACTGGCCTTGACCAAGCTCCTAATAAAATGTCATTTAGAGACTCATTATAAGGGAGTAAGGGTTCCACGCCTGTCTCCCCCTAGTGAAGTGCATTCACTACAGGGTCCATGAATAGTTCCACTTAGGGAAGTTGCCAAGCCAACACAACAGCTGCTCTCCTTAACACTTTTGCACAAGAGGAACTTACCTCTGTAGCCATACCAGGTGGAGAAAGTATGTCCGAAGCTGGAGAGGACTCAATTCCTCTAGCCTCACTCAGTTCTGTCAACCAATTTCCAACTACAGCAGGCAGGACAGTGTTGTCCAAAAGGTTTTGATCCCTTATATTCTCCTCTCCACCTTGAAAACTGCATACTTCTGTAGGAAAAACAGTGACAGATTGTCTAGGGACAGATGGAGAGATGTCTAAAACAGACAGCTTCATCAGTAGCGCGTCCAACGTCATTCCATTCCGTTGTGGCGTCATATCGACGTCGTAAAGAGAAATAGGCCCTGTGTCGACCGGCGCCACTAACGTCATTGGTTGACCAGACTGACGGTGGAAACCCAAAGGGCTGTGCACTGGTGCTGTTACGCATCTGACAACGGATCCTGAGGGCCTAACTGGTCCCGAAGGCAAACACACCAGTGCAGATCCAGTTAAGGCACCTCCCACTTCCTTGGAACTAGAAAGCGCACCAGAGGGAAGGTTAGGCATAACGACTTCATGCAGGGAATTATATAATATTTCCACATTTGGGCCAGAGTTGCCCCGGTTCCAGGGACAACAAGGATGTGCGGAGAAAACTCCTGTAAAGACTCCTCAACCGGAGGCTGGGAGACAGCATCGCAGACGCCTGACTTACTCATCAGTTTTGTCCATTTCTGCTCCGGGGATTCCTTCGACATAGACTGTGAAGAACCCTCACGTGAGCAGCTCCTCGAGTGATCTCTGGACTTCGAGGGGAACCGACAAAGATGCAGGGCCTCTGCTGGCCGATTTTCAAACAACACTCCCTCAACAGCTTTGGCCGAAGACGACGACAGGAATCACACTCCTCGGAGTTGTGATGCTCTCCAAGGTCTACATTTGTCTGCCATAAGATGCACATGGCTTAAACACCGAAGAAATAAAAAAAAAAAGCACACTGTTTCCTCGACAAACTGTTGAGATGGGCTGAAAACCGCCCACCTAACCGCTCCGGATCTGTGTTGCAAGCACAGAAAAGAAGGAACTGACGTTGATGCATCAGCGAGAGGGTTATGTAGACTCCGTCAACGTCACCTTAGGCAGAAGACGTCAATACGGAGTCGTGCAACACCTTTATCAATGCCCAGACGTGCTATGGTAACAATTTCTAGATCCAGTCTTGCGCCTGAGGAGGATTCTAAAGTAAGGAATCTGCGACTAAATGTCTTTATCAGATAATCTGAATAGAACATTAGCTTGGTTAGTGGGAGTTCTTCATACTTATTCCAATTCATTATACAGCTCATTAAGGTGATACATCTGTTTTAATATCCATCAGTGTAATCACTGAGTTTTCTAAGCTTCAGAGTGTTGCAATGGTGTTGGCAACAAAGAGCAGAGGTTTGTACCACTAGTCCAATCAATGCTTGTTTCGACCTGCTCTGTCTTTGCCATATTCGTGTCAATTCCAAGTGCCTCCAGGTTAAAAACAAACAACAAAGTGGAGAACTGGTACCCATTGTGGCAATGTCAGGGCCTTCTCTGCTTCAGAGGAACAGTTTAAAGAATCACACCACAGTTTATTCTGGTTGTAAAACTCGCATGTAATGGCTTAACATTGATATATTTTGCCTCGAGTATTAAGTACTCCAAGATTGTAGACACATAGCCCTGTTTACCCTGTCAAATGCCATTTCTTCATTCAGAAAAAGGACAAGTCTCAGCTCTGGATCTTTACTAACACTTATGCTATTCCAGACATTGTCCTTATGTCTTGATAAACTAAATGAAAATACCAATAAACAAATGCCTTAAACACTTACATTGGAAAAATTGACCCACTCTCTGCATTCTACTCGCTGTCCCACCAGTGCACGGAGTTTTATTTGTAATGAGTCCAGAATAGTAGACAATCTTTTAGATCTCGGCTACAGACAGTTTAAGTTGTCTGTTGACCACACCCATTACTTCCAATATAGATAAAGTGAGCTTCGGGTCAGCCATTGCTCCTGATTCTATGGCTTTGTTGTCTATCTCACTTCCCTGCTCCTGATTCTATGGCTTTCCTCACTTTTCTTGTGTTTGTCCCATCCAGTAGTGTTTTGGTCTCACATTGCTCTTATAGACATTGTTCTAGCCAGTTGACTTGTTAATTCCACTGTTGACATTGCTTGCAAACATACAGAGAACTATGTGTTCGAGGCATATGAGCTGCAGATTACACACTGTGCATAGATCGCCATCTGGTGTTGGGCCCGGATGTTTGCAGTTATTTTCCCTCTTGGAAAGTCTTTGGAAGTCACGAGGTATGTGACTCCTCCTTTGGATCATACTGCGTGTGGGCTTCGGCTCCTTCCGCCATCGGGCTCGGATGTGTTCTTCGCGCTCTGGTTCTGAACCGTTCAGTTCTTCTGATCGGTGTGCAATCCTTCCCTTTCCGCGGTATTATTTTGATCGCGATCTCCACACTCGACGCGACTCTCTTCGTTCGAAGTCTTCGATTCCGGTCTTTGACGAAGGCCTTCGGGCCTACCTGAGCTCCGGTCCTGGCTGATGGAAAGGACTCCATTTAAGAAGTGTCCTCGATGTGGGTCAAAGTTTCCCCACACCGATCTCCATGAGGTGTGCAACCTCTGCGTCTCCCCAGAACACGAGGCATGAGACTGTCCGGCTTGCAAATCCTTCCGGTCAAAAAAGACCATTCTGGACCGAAGGGCGAGGAGAACCATGGCACACTTGTCGACTGCAATCCCCGACGACATCTTCGGAGAAGGCGTCGATGTTCCCGAGGACCAGCACACAGAAGAGGGCCTCGTCAGCGCCTCCGAAGCCGACGACTCAGATGTCGAGGACATCACTCCGGCACAGAGGGGCGTGAGTACTAACATCGATCCCCACCCCCACCCTCGACGGCATCGAAAAAGGCTTTGGTCACGCCTTCGCCCTCGGGCCTAGGCACGACCAAAGACACTGGATCACATACCTTGCTTTCGGACCCGGTAAAGAAGCCCATCAAGCCTTCTGGCAGCTCGGGCTCGAGCCAGCCTGCCGTCGGTGCCGAGAAACACTCCTCCGCACCGAAAAACAAGATGGCCTCCTCCTCCTCCACGCCGAGCTGCACACCGAAGCACTCGGCGCCAAAGACAAGCACTAGCTCCTCGGTACCGACACCATCCCCGGAACCGAGCAAAAAATCCAAAGCCTTCGACACCCACACCTCGAAGCCGAAAGTCATCTCGGAACCGAGGAAACAACCGGACATTTCTAAGCCACACAGCTCAAAACAACGAACCGATAACGACTCCAAGACAAAAAATCCTACGGCTCCGACACCTTCGGCGCCGATGGATCGGCCCCTCACAGAGGAACTGTTTCGGCCCGATCCACTACAAAAAAACACTTGTCAAAGACCCTAAAACTGGACATTTGATGCTCAGCATCATAAAGAGACCGCTGGACAAGCCTGCTCCAGCTCCACCTCCAAAGAGAAGAGACTTTGCTACCTCCCATTTGAGACTACCTTCACCCCCTCCTCCACCTCCTCCGCCACCTCCACCTCCTCCCTCTCCTCCGCCTCCCCCACCTCATCATTCCCCCACACCCTCTCCGGATGAGGATGATGACGATGTCTACGACGACACAGGGGACGGACCACATGACCAACCCACAGGGGACCCCACTCCTACAGGCTCCCCAGACCCATGGGACGACTACAACATCCCAGACGTCCCTATGGTCCCGCAGGACGACCTTTACCCTTCAAGACCGTCCCCCTGGAAGACACTATGGGGTTTAACCAACTGCTCCATAGGGCTGCACACTACCACGGAGTTGATCTCCATACAGACCCCGTGGAGGAGGACTTCCTCCTAGATACCTTTGACACTACACAAAGGGCCACTTCCATTCTGCCCATGCTTAAAGGGGTTATCAAGCACGCGCCAGAGGTCTTTAAAGACCCGGTCAGGGCCAGGGTCCTCAACCCTCGCATCGAGAAGAAGTATAAGGCCGCCCCTACAGACCCCACCTACATCAGAGGGCCCGCACCACTAGACTCCCTAGTAGTCTCCACTGCAAGGAAGCGTGCAAACTCCCAGGCATCAGGCGAGGCACCACCACCTGATGAAGGAGTCCAAACTCCTAGACGCCTCTGGCAAGCGAACTGCATCCCAGGCTGCCAACATATGGCGCATTGCAAACACTCAAGTGCTTTTGGCAAGATATGACATGGCACATTATGACGAATTAGAAGCCATAATGTAATCCCTCCCTGACAAATACAAGATTAGAGCCAACGAGCTAATCCAGAACGGTAAAACCATCACCAACACCTCCATTCGCTGCGCCCTCGATGTAGCTGACACCGCCTCTAGGGCAATTAACACCAGCGTCCTCCTCCGTAGGCATGCCTGACTACGAATTTCGGGTTTCAAACCTGAGGTGCAGGCTTCCATCCTCAACCACCCCTTTGACCAGGAACATCTGTTTGGCCCAAACGTTGACGTTGCCCTGGAAAAAATGAAAAAGGACACCGATACGGCAAAGTCTATGGGAGCCCTACAGTCGCACCCTCCCAGGCGCTCCTTTCGCCGCTCTTCCTTTCAGAGCACCTCCAGAGGCTACTCCTCCGACAGCACCTCCACTTCCTATGAAGCCCCTGCCAAATCCACCTTCACTAGGGGTTACCAGAGAGGTGGCTACAGGGGTAACAACAATAAGGGCAGAGGCAAAACTAACACCTCCCGCTCTGCCTCCACCCCTGCCCAATGAATTCCATCCACTCCCCCCAGACCATCCCACTCCAGTCGGGGGCAGACTCCACAATTTCTTTCCTGTCTGGACTACTATCACCTCAGACAAATGGGTAAGACAGATAATTTGGTCAGGCTACTGCCTCGAACTAACATCTACCCCCCCCAAACATTCCACCCAAACAACGCCCAATGTCACAGGAACATTTGTCACTTCTAAAGCAGGTTGTAATCTCCCTCCTACAAAAGAGTGTGATAGAACTAGTTCCTGCCCACCAACAAAATATGAGAGTTTACTCCCTATATTTTCTCATACCAAAAAGGGACGACACTCTAAGGCCCATCCTGGACCTCAGACCCCTAAATCACTATATACACTCAGACCATTTCCACATGGTCACACTCCAGCAGGTACTTCCCCTGCTCTCCCAAAACGACATCCTTGCCACCCTAGACCTCAAGGATGCCTTTTTCCACATTCCTGTTCACAAGGCTCACAGGAAGTTTCTCAGATTTGTAGTGGACGGTCAACACTATTAATTCAGAGTGCTCCCATTCGGAGTCACCACAGCACCACGGGTGTTTACCAAGTGCCAAGTGGCAGCACACCTGCGAAGACAACACATCCACGTCTTCCCATACCTAGACGACTGGCTCATAAAAGCCAACTCATATAACCAGTGTGTAAAACACACTCACGCCACTATCCAACTACTTCACCAACATGGCTTCACAGTAAACCATACCAAGTCCCATTTGCAACCGTCCCACATAAAACAATACCACGGTGCCACCATAGACACATCAAAAGCGCTAGCCTATCCCAGTCCTGCCAGGATAGCAAACATTCAGGCTCTACGCGCCAAATTTCACCCGGAACACTCTCTTCCAGCTTGAGTGTTTATGCAACTTATAGGAATGATGGCCTCTTGCATATTCATAGTACCTCAAGCAAGACTCCAGATGCGTCCTCTCCAAGAGTGCTTAGCGCGCCAATGGAACCAGGCCCAGGGTCAATTGACAGATCTGGTGTTGGAAGACGGTCGTGCCCATCGCTCTCTACAGTGGTGGACCACCACAAACCTTTCCAAAGGGCGACCGTTCCTGGACCCAGTTCCTCAGATAGTACTGACAGTGGACACATCGCTCTACGGCTGGGGAGCTCACCTACTACATAACACCACACAGGGCAGATGGACACCTCAACAAAAGTTACTCCACATCAACCATCTAGAGTTACTAGCCATATTCTTAGCCCTGAAGACCTTTCAAACACATGTCTCAGGCAAGGCCGTCCTAATCCGCACGGACAACATGACAGCCATGTACTATATACAAAAAGAAGGCGGCACACACTCTGCACAGCTCTCTCAGTTAGCACAGAGCATATGGAGATGGGCCATACCCCAAAAAATCTTTCTCCTAGCCCAACATGTCCCAGGAGTCCAGAACACTATGGCCGATCTGCTCAGCAGACAAACACCACAAATCCACGAGTGGGAACTCCATCCACAAGTTCTTTACCCGTACTTTCAAATATGGGGCCATCCACAAATAGACCTCTTCGCCACACACGAAAACGCCAAATGCCCAAGCTTCGCCACCAGGTATCCACACCCATTGTCCAAAGGCAATGCAATATGGATGAACTGGTCAGGCAGATTTGCGTATGCTTCTCTGCCTCTCCCACTCATTCCATTAGTGGTGCGCAAACTACAGCAACACTCCCTCACTCTCATCCTAATAGCTCCAACTTGGGCCAGACAACCGTGGTACACCACACTGCTGGAACTATCTGTAGTACCGCACCCAAAGTTACACCTCTCTCCACGCCTCTTAACCCAGAACCATGGAGAGATCAGGCACCCGGACCCAGCTCAGCTGAACCTTGTGATCTGGCTCCTGAAATCCTAGAATTCGGTTATTCTTAATCTTCCCCCTGACTGTATAAACGTCATTAGAGAAGCTAGACGGCCTACCACTAGAGCTTGCTATGCAGCCAAGTGGAAACGTTTTGTGATCTTTTGTCACAACAATAACTTCGATCCCCTAGATGTTTCCATTCAACACATCATAGGCTATTTATTACACCTACAAAGATGCAACCTAGCCTACATCTCTATTAGACTGCACCTTGCAGCCATAGCTGCTTATCTGCAAAACATGCAACATCTCTCACTCTTTCGAGTACCTGCCATAAAAGCCTTCATGGAAGGCCTCAAACGAATAATTCCCCCCAGAGTGCCACCCTCACCTGTGTGGAACCTAAACATCGTTCTCACAAGACTAATGGGGCCTCCCTTTGAACCTCTACACAAATGTGAACTTCAATTCCTAACATGGAAAACTGCATTTCTTGTAGCCATTACTTCCTTCAGAAGGCCCAGCGAGATACAAGCACTCACCATTCAAGAACCTTTTCTGCAAATGCACCATAACAAGGTTGTTCTCCGTACTAATCCAAAATTCCTCCCTAAAGTCATTTCTCCCTTTCACCTAAACCAATCTGTGGAACTACCTGTATTCTTCTCGCAACCACAGACCTTTGCAGAAAGAGCTCTACACACACTAGATGTCAAACGAGCCTTACTCTACTACATCGAAAGGACACAACCGTTTCGTAAGACCAAACAACTGTTCATGTCTTTCTCACCACCACACAAAGGCAACCCCATCTCCAAATCTGGGATAGCTAGGTGGATTGTTAAATGCATACAGATTTGCTACCACAAAGCAAAACGCACGCTATCTGTTCCCCCTAAAGCCCACTCTACACGTAAAATAGTGGCTTCCATGGCATTCTCAGGGAACATCCCCTTAGATGATATCTGCAAAGCAGCTACATGGTCTACACCGCACACTTTCACTAGACACTATTGTGTAGATGTGCAAACTAAACAACAAGCTAGTGTGGGCCAGGCTGTCCTTAAAACACTGTTTCAAACAACTGCAACAGATATTGGTGGTCGCCGCTAGGAGCGAGTACTGCTATATAATCTATGCACAGTGTGTAATCTGCAGTTTATATGCCTCGAACGGAATATGCTACTTGCCAGTATGCATCTGTTCTTGGCATGTAGAGCTGCAGATCTACACACGCCCACCCGCCTCTCCGGCTACCTTTATCTGTTCCAGTTTATCTTATTTAGATACAGCACACATGGGCATCTTCACTGCTTATTACTATGCTGCATCATTTCCCTGCTGGCGAAAAACAATCTAAGGATGGCGCCGAAGCCCATGCGCAGTATGATCCAAAGGAGGAGTCACATACCTCGTGACTTCCAAAGACTTTCCAAGAGGAAAAACAACTGCAAACATCCGGGCCCAACACCAGATGGCGATCTATGCACAGTGTGTAGATCTGCAGCTCTACATGCCAAGAACAGATGCATACTGGTAAGTAGCATATTCCTTTTCTTTCATTTTCACCAGAGCATGGCAGTGTGTATGTTTTCTTGCTCTCTCTCCCCCATGCTGCTTTTTCCCTCATATTCCCACCCCGTGCCGCCCAGCTCGTATGTTGCCTGTCCTACCCCACCCAACATAAAATATTTATTTAATGTTTTAAAAAAAATAGCTTCCCCACTGTGTTCGTCCCGTCTGCCTTTTCTAGCTTAGTTCATTTTTTATTATAGACTTTCTTTTTTTTTTTTTAAATGGCTTCACTTCTGACCCCAACTTGATTTTTGCACTTGGTTGCGTTTACTAACGCCCCACCAGCTATGCTATACCTCGCCCAACCTCTCCCGTCAAATCTGTTTTTTTATTACATTTATGTATTTGTTTATTTATTTTTCAAGGGCTCAGCAGGTGTAATTTTCTGCTGGGTCAATCCTTTATTATTGTGCAAATTTAATTTGTTTTATTTGCCGCTCTAAGATGGGATGGAATGGTAAATTACTAAATAAAAAAAGGCACTTGAGCCTGTGCACACATGAATCATGGCCCTTGCCACACATGCGTCGCAAAATACATGTGCACGTATGCATTGTGATGTGTGCAGGCGTCATGACGCAAAGTGGCCTACTTGTAATGGGTTTCCTTTAATGGAAGACCCATTTCAACATTGCCAGACACGTCTGCACTTGTGTCTTAACACATGCATTTGTATGGCAGTGTAAACAAGTATTGACAAAAAACAATACTTCGACTATCTATAACTATGACTTACTGGCTATGTTTGTTTCAAGTAAGTTGATATGTACTAATGGAAGATTGTGCACTGTAAAAGTGCTAATCAACTAAAACAATCTAACCTAGATGCAGCTCTAAGTTTGAAGTTTACTAGCCCAATGTTCTCAGTGGAGGGAGGAAGAATTCTTAATGAGAGATAATATAGTTCGTGATTGGGAAGAATTAGAAAACGTATTGTACTACATGTAATCATAGGTCAAAAGGCTTTAGAGTTATTAGAATAATTTGCATTCAAGAGATTTTCCTAAAGCCTAAATACATAAAGATTTAAAGCTGCTTGAGATACTACTTTAAATGCAAATTTTGTCTAACTGAGTTTGAAGGCTGCAATGTGCAATGACTGACTTCTGCTATTAACTAAATTCAAATTAGTTGTACTGAATGGTTCATTGCTGAAATAAGCAATGTCTGTTGTTATTAACTAAGTTCAAATAAGTTGTAATGCGGGATTCACCATCATGATCTGTTAGCGCAATCATAAAGCTTCTCTACTATCCCATTAAAAGGTAATCCAAACTAATAAACCGTATAATTTAAAAAAATAACTTTTAGACCTGCCAGCCTTACAAATTACAGCTTTGAAAAAGCCACTATTTAATAGTTGCTACACATGTAAGGGCAACCCAATATACCCTTATGGGCTTGGGTATTGAAAATAAACAGGTAATGGTGCCTACAAGGGATTTCTTTTTATCAGAAATGTTTCAACCAATATATCAACTATACATGATGTCTAGCCATGACATCCCAAATTGAAGTACACAATATGTTTTTATATTTATTTGAATAAATAAATTCCAATAAACTAGTGTATTTCTTATTATTACGTTTATATTGAAAAAATCAGAGGTGTAAAATTAGGTGTTCATAAACATTAGAGGGTCATAAAGATGGTCTCAAGTATACATTACAACAGAAACCGAAAGGTTGATGCTTAATCCAACTTTCCCTTTAGTTATTGTTTAATTTAATTTCAGAGGTCTAGTTTCCATGTGAAGGACAGACTCTTTTGGTGACATTGATGACTAGTAAACCTACATGGATAATAATTAGAATGTCTGTTATCATTGTACGTGGAGATGTTTTCACAAACCCACTAATTTTATGCATCTGTTTTTTTTCAATATAAACTTAACATTCCACCGTGTTAGCCTAAGCTTCTGACTTTGTCTCAGCCCGGTGCGACCAGATATTCAAAGTTGAAGCTTTACGGGCCCGATTCACAGAACTAACTTAAGACAAAATCCTAAACTTACTACTATTTTGGTATTCACAGAAGGCACTTACTCATTTTGGTATTCACAGAAGACACTTACTCACTTCGGTATTCACAGAAGTTAGGAGTCCTAACTTTATGACTCCTAAATGCCTTCTGTGAATACCGAAAGTCTTAAAATTAGGATTTTTCTCAGTTTAGGAGTGCTACAGTTAGGACTCCTAACTTTACTACTACTAAACTGAGAAAAATCCTAATTTTAAGGCTTTCGGTATTCACAGAAGGCATTTAGGAGTCCTAAAGTTAGGAGTCCTAACTTTACTACTACTGAATTGAGAAAAATCCTAATTTTCAGACTTTCGGTATTCACAGAAGGCATTTAGGAGTCCTAAAGTTAGGAGTCCTAACTATACTACTACTAAACTGGGAAAAATCCTAATTTTAAGACTTTCGGTATTCACAGAAAGCATTTAGGAGTCCTAAAGTTAGGACTCCTAACTTCCGTGAATACCGAAATGAGTAAGTGCCTTCTGTGAATACCAAAATGAGTAAGTGCCTTCTGTGAATACCAAAATGGTAGTAAGTTTAGGATGTTGCCTTAAGTTAGTTCTGTGAATCGGGCCCTACAACTTTTGACACTATTTTTACAAAATACTTTCAAATTGAATATCTACGGTCCTACTGAACAAAGTTTTGTCATTTTGGCCTTGTTTTATTTTTTAAAAGCTACTCTATTTTTCTAAACCTGTTGTGGGCTCCTTTTGTGGTGTGATTTCACTGTGTTACAGTTTGAATTGTTGCACAAATACTTCACACATTGCCTCTGATTAAGTCTGACTGCTCTGTGCCAATCTACCTGAGGGTTGAGCACATCTTACTTTAGGGTTTGCTTATGACTTCATCCTGAGTAGAATTGTGGTTGCTGCTTGAGAAGGGTTTCACCCCCCCCCCCAACCAGTAACACATTTCTTATAAGACCTATGGTAAAAGGAAATTGGTTATTCGTTTTGCAACTGTGCCATAAAAATATCTAATAACGACAAGATAAATATCTAAGCCAATATACCTGATTGTATACTGAAATTTTACAAGTAATGCAAAAATGTTGTATGCTTTTGTTTTACACAGCTCTTCCTCCTGCACCTATGAACATTACAAAGGTGAACATTACGGATTCATCAGCTATCATCTCTTGGTCCATAGAAGAGGGTCATTCAATCTCATCAATCCTTATCCGTTATAAGATGCAGGGCAACACTGACTACAACCATGATGTGAACATCAGAAACAGCTCTGTTACGCAATACCAGCTAAAAGGCCTGGAGTCTAATACTATGTATTCAGTTGAAATTTGTGCGGAGAACAATATTGGACACGCCTGTACACACAATGAGCTGAAACTGCTGACGAGTTTGGAAATCAAAGGTGAGCCATTACAACTACTTTGCCATAAGTAAAGCAGAATTGGCAGGAGGTTTGAATATATACATTTTAGAGTAACCTAAAAATATATTCCTGGAATAACTTAATCCTTGGGTCATGTGTTACTGCATGTCGTGTTATTGTCATTTGGCATTTGTATAGCACACAGTCTACCCATTTGTATTGGATGCATAGCTATTTGGTAGCCCAGTAGTGATTTTGCAGGCCATTCTGAGGTTTATAGAAAATGGGGATAAGGCTGTGGATTTGGCAGCTTGCATAGAGTGTTTGCACCTTGGTGAACACGACTAGCATGACATAAGTTGTGTTTGCCCCATGCGACATATTAAAACAAATGGTATATGTTAGACTTGGCCCTTTTTGCAGGGTCATCCCTAAACATTTATCCTTTCTCCTAGCCTTTTTTCTGACATGGTGTTGGTGGTTTTAGGACTCTGGACACTTCAGCATTACTGTTCAGTGTAAAGTATGTGTGCTCTCTATGAAGGTAAGATTGGTCTACACCCGTTTGGCCTATTTAATTTACCTGTCACTCCCTTGTAAAGTGGTATCTCTTATACCCAGAGCTGGTGAATTAAATGCTACTGGTGGGCTTGCAGCGTTGATTGCGCCACCCACCAAAGTAGCCTTTCAAACCTAGCTCAGGCCTCTGCCTTTGCAGGGCCTGTGCAAGCAGTGTTACTGCCGATGTGGCGTGGCACCTAAAGAGTGTGCCATGTCTGTGACCTGCCTCTTACTGCATGTCGGTCACCCCTAAGGTAGGCCCTAGCTAGCCCTATGAGAAGGTTACAGTGTAGGTAAAAGATAGGACATGTACCTTAAGTGTGTGAAAAGTCCTGGTAGTGACAAACAGCCATTTTGGTTTCTCACTACTGTGGGCCTGCCCTTCTATAGGAATGCATTGGGGATTCCCTGATAAGTGTTTCAGTGGTAATTCCTGATATGAGAGGCGCAGCGTGGTCAAGTTTGGTATATTTGGAATAGCGATAATTAATGCTGCGCAATGGTGTGCGCAGATTTATTCTAACTATTTTAGAAATGCCACTTTTAGAAGTTGGCAGTGCTATGTGACTTGCCTGATCTGAATTGCATGTCTGGTTTTTGAGTGACAGGGGCTGGTGAGGTCTGAGTGGCTCCAGGAGGGGCAGGGTGAGTCAGCACTAGGCTGAATGGAGCATCTGCATTTGGAGTAGTGGAAGGAGAAGTCCCTGAATAGGTCTGTGCCTAGCATGTACAATGCTGGCTCCATCCCACGGTGGTGTGTCTGAAGACGAGCCCCCACCTGACAAAGGGGAAGAGAAGCCTTGTAAACAAGGTGCTCCAATTCCCCCCTGAACCAGTTTTGGCTGGTTCCCCCAAGCCCTGTGCCAGGCCAGACAAAGCCAAGAGGTAATATAAATATAGGGGCTGTGACGCCATGAAAGTTGAGCAGTGCTTGTGCATACTTCAGCTGGGGGGGACACTCTGCCAAGAGAAACCGCCGTGGGACCGAGCTGCAGCTTCTTGGGGGTCCCTGCGTGCTGGCCTGCCTGGCTGCGCCCTACTGGGGTGTCCCCAGCCCCAAGGACTTTTAATTCCTTGCCCAGCTTCATCCTAACCTTTGAGGAACTTAGCGCCTTGTGGGCGCTCTATTGTTATTGCAAGGAGATGGAAGGAGCTGGTGGCTGCAGCGCGAGGCTGTGAGGGAACCCCGGCGTGTGGGATTCCCCCTGCGCTATTTGTTGGAGCGGGATCCCACCCCGCGTTTTGCCTTATCGCCGCGGGTGGCCACCCCGCATTTGCATCTACTCTAGCGGGAGCCCACCAAGCTGTATTATGCCTTTAGCGGGAGCCTACCCCGCTGTTTTATGCTTTTTGATGGCAGGTGCCCACTCCGCAATTATCTTTGATTTATAGCGGGTGCCCACCCCGCATTGCACCGCTAACTGAAGAAGCCGGGCTGCTGCTAGCACGACCCGAAAGACAGGCAAGTTGCCGGTTGTGGGCAGGCTGACCGGAAGCTGACATGGCCGCCCAATCGCAGCGCGGCTGCAGTGGAAGTGAGGCTGTGGTAGCCTGGATGTGGGCGGGGCTCCCATGAGCTGGAGGGAGCCCCGCATGAGGCCGCAGAGATTGCCGGTGGCCGAGAGGGAGCTCAAGGCACATTGCCAGTGCCTTCCCGCTTGCGGCCTGAAAGGGAGCCCCAGCACGAGGGGCGGTGTTGCCAGTGCGAATGGGAGGAATCCTGAGACGCCCTGGTGAGTGGGGGCTGAATCTTGAGGCGAGGCACATTGTCGGTGCATGTGAGGGAGACGGAGAGGCTCCCCAGGCACAGTGGTGCCCTGTCAAATTTCACAGATGCAACGTGGGAGCAAATTGGTTTTGCAAAGTAACAGTGGGGACCCCGAAGGCACAGTTGGTGCCTGTGTCTTTTATCTTTGGGGGCCAAATCATCTCTAGAAGTCCTGGAGTGGGGCTTGGGGGCATTTGTGTTTTCAACAGGAAAGGGGTGAGAAGCACCCCAGGCCCCAGTGCAGTGCGCACTCAGCTTTGGCTGCATAGGCAGCAAAAGGGCCATTTGGAAGGCCCCAGAAGGAGCCCTGACATTTCTGGACAGAGGGCATTTTGAGCCCGATAGGAAGGCCAGTTGGCCTGGGGGTCATTTTAGGGTGTGATTGGGGCATACTGTGTTTATGCCGGTGATAATTATTCCCTAACGTGATTTATGTGAGGTATATGCCAAATTTGATTTATGCGCCCTGATTTATGCCTCTAATGTGATTTATACTGGTGATGCTTATTGAATACTGTATTTTATGTTGCAGGATATAATGCTGAGTACATTACTTGGCCAGTAGTTACTGGTTGTGTTCTACATTCACTATTTGTGCTTTTTGATGGTTCTGACAGTGGCCCAATTAGCCCTGTCATGTGTACATAATCCCCTGTAAATATTGCCTAGTGCCAGTTGGCACAGTGTATATTGTGTGATTACTATTCTAATATGTTTTGGATAATACAAAGGGTATTTTTATATATAGTTCCTTTTGTGGTGTGCCTAGTGTGTTGCTGCTATGTGTGTGTTGCGCAAACGCTTTACGCATTGCCTCTGGGATAAGCCTGACTGCTAGTGCCAAGCTACCAAGAGGGTGAGCAGGGGTTATCTTCAGCGTGTAACTCCCTTGTCGTGACTAGAGTGGTGGTTTCTGCCTGGCTTTGGCGCAAGCCTTAGCCAACCAGAAATTCCATTTCTAACATTGGTTGTCAGCGGTGAGGATAGGACTTGTGTCTGCACAGTACCACAGCGACAACTGGTTGCACTACAAACTCTGCATTCAGAAAATCACAGGTTTGGGGGTTATTTTTTCTGATTTTGTTTTCTCCTAAAAGTGTCATTTCTGAATTATGTATTCCCATTTCAGCTTTTGCACCTAGGTCTCCCGTGTTGCACTTGTGTCTTAGTGCCTTGCCAAAATGGAATCTACCTTTCAGCTTCATGATCTGTTCAAATACAGTATGTTAGAATTGAGGGGGTTCTGAGGAGAGATTCGTAGAAGTTAGTGGGTCAGAGGCTCAGCGAGACCTTCAGGAAACTCTACTCCGGTGGCAGGATAACGAATGGGCAGGGAGGACCCTAAGAGGAAGAATTTCCAGGCCACACACCAAGAGGGTGGTTGGTCTCAGGGTAACCCTGAAGAGTCTGAAGAGGAGGAAGAAGATGACAGGGCAGGGGCGCCAGTAGATAGTGAGGACCCCATAGATAGGGAGTCCCTTGCTGGATGAAAAAAAAAGAATGCATCAATTACTAATATTTTCATTTAAGTAATTTGTGATTATATATATTGTTTTAAACATATTTTATTGGTTACTCCAGTATTGGAACTTTCATAGATTCCCATAGCTTGTATCATTCCCCGTTGTCAGAATGGGAGCCTTGGTAAATAAAAAATACCATAGAAGTAGGTACAAAAGAGAAAGAAAGGCTTTTTTAGCATATCCACCTCTTTTTGTAAAAGAGACCAAAATAATACAACAACCAATCAGATTAGCCTCCCCCCATAGAAGCCTCCTGAGAGAACCACAGAGCCTCAGATTTTCTACCACACGTTGTGCAAGGGAGTCTCCACTGAGCTCTGCTCAGATTTCTCTTCAACTTCTGTGTTTTTCAACTGTTTTCTCTTCAGCGTTCTTCAGGATGTCTGACAAGGAGAACTTGAAACTTAGGTTGCAGCATCGACGAAGTCGTTATCGACGAAGGTACTGGAGACAACGAAGCTCTCGTCGACGAGCCCGTCGACTGAGCTGAAATCGACGTCGATGTATTCTTCGACGGCGTCGTCGACGTAACTGATGCTGTCGTCGTCGACGGGCGGAGTTTCTTGTCAGCTTTCCCCTCAGGCAGGACGGAAGCTGGTTTTTTGATCAGTCTTGGCTTCTCAGAAGGTGGAGGTGAAACCGAAGGCCCATGACTCGCCTTCTTAATAGAATGTGCCTCAGAAACCAGTCCTTCCATCTCCTTTACACCTCGATGAAGAGATTTGATGGGACTGCGCCTGTCAGACCTATCAGAGGTCTTTTGTAAGGCTTTGGCAGGGGGGTCAGAAGAAGTTGAAGGTGAAGACCTACCCCTTTTTTGAGATCTCCTCGAAGATGTCGCAGAGGAGTCATCATCACTGTCACTCAATATCGGGTCTTTCCGTGACTTTAACTTTTGCAACCAGGTGAGCAAACGTCCCTCACCGTCTCTCAAGGTCTTTGAAGAGAAGATACAACAGTTCTTGCAGTTGGTGGCCTTGTAGTCAGGGTACAAACAATAAATACTGTCCTTATGTTTGTCCTCCACATAAAGCCTCTTCTTTGAACAAGTAGCACAGGCTTTGAATAAAGCCTTTTTTCCATGTCGTCGATGGTGATGACTACTTCGACATTGACGAGTATGACGACGAGGATGACGACGACGACGACGACATCTACAGCTTCCAGCATAATACTGACGATGATCTCGACGGCGATTCCGTCGACGATCACTCCTTCGTCGACGACCGTTCCGCCGTCGACGACCTCGTCGACAATTCAAAGTGTGGCAATTTCAGTAAAAAGACGCCAGATTACACCGGAGATGACTTCTCCTCGTAGAGTGACACCACTACCTCCAGCACTCCTTTTGGAGGAGGAGTTTTCAGATGAAGATGAGGGACCTTACGGGGATGAATATAGTCCATCCCAATTACCTGTCAAATATCAGGACTCAGATTCTGAGGACTACTATATAGACCAAGGACAATATCTGCTGCAAACTAGGCAGGAACAGTCACAGCAGGGCATGGTGGCTATGCCGTCCTCACTGATTGCTGATCTACAATTCATGTTGCTGGATTATAGGAAAAGATTTCCATCTCAATCTTCTGGTCAACAGTCGGTGCAAGTGCCTCCACCTCCACCTCAATCTTCAGCTCCTGTTCCTCCTCTGCTTCCACAAGCTCCGGTTCCGGATCCGATGGAACCTCAACAAAATGTAGTCACAGTTCATGATGACTCATCAGATGATGACCAGGGCACAATATTAGTCCCAGATCCAGATAGGGAATGGGATGACTATATAATTCCGGATCCCGCTTCTCCATCTCCGGATCCTGCGGATTCTCCTCCAGCAGATATAGGGGGCTTCCACAATTTAATGGAAAGAGCATCCAAACATTTCGATCTTCCCATACCATCACTACAGTCAGAATGTTTTCTTTGTGATTTTAAAGAGCCTCATAAAAAGTCTGTCCGTTCTATCCCAATTGTGGGCCATGTCTGGGATGAGGGGATAAAGGTAATGAAATCTCCAGCTACCGTCATGCCTGTTCTTCCTCGACTGGAGAAAAAGTACAAAGCTCCGGAAGATAGCCCTGCTTGTCTGGTTATCCAACCGAAACCGGACTCTGTAATTTCTCAAGCAGCCCACAGGAAGACAAAGAATCCGTCGGCGCCCCTTACCACACCACCGGATAAGAAGGGTAGGCGCCTTGATAATGTGGGTAAGAGGTTCTCCTCAATGTCCAGCCTCCTGGTCAGGGCGGCTAATGCCTTGGCGATTCTGGGATGATATGATCGCCAGATGTGGTGCGACTTATCTCCGTATTTGGACCAGCTACCCGAGGGATCGAAGGTTGATGCAAAGAAAATCCTGGAGAAAGGAGAGCGTTCTTCTTCGGAAAGTATAGATTGCGCAATGGACATTGCTACCACTGCTTTCCGCTCTTTGGCAGGTGCGGCAGTCCTTAGACGGCAGGGCTGGCTTCGGGCCACCTGGTTTTGCCTGGAAGTCCAAAGTAAAATCCTAGATCTGCCGTTCGATGGTGAGATGCTTTTTGGAAAGCATGTGGACGATGCACTGCAGGAGATGAAAAAGGACACTGAAACAGCGAAGTCCCTTGGGACTTTGCAATACCGCAAAGTACCTTTCCGTGGTGCGAGAGGAAGAGGTTTTTCATCATATAGAGGTGGATACCAGCAGCAGCGCTAATCCTCCTATTCGCACCAGTCTCAGCCTTACAGGCCCCAGAATTCTCAAAGACAGGGCCAATTGTCGTCTTTCTCTCGCCAACCCTCTAGATGATGACAAGGGCGCCAGGGGAGAGATTCCGCTAAGCGTCAATAGCGGCTTCCCGGCTCTGTCTACTGTTCCTTCACCCCCTGTGACACCAGTGGGGGGCAGGATATCACAATACCTCCACAACTGGAATCTCATAACATCAGATCGGTGGCTCCTCAATATCATCCGATTTGGACATACACTGGAGTTTCAACACCAGCCACCATCCAGAGCCCCTCGCGCCACCGAATCCAAACATCTGCACCTTCTACAACTAAAAGATCACCAACTACTTCTCAAAGGAGAGATAGAGCCAGTACCTCTGTCCCAACGAGGCAAAGGATTATATTCCCGGTTCTTCCTCGTTCGCAAGTCCATAGACAAATGGCGCCCAATTTTAGACCTGAGAGAGCTCAACACCTATCTCATAAAACTCTCGTTTCGGATGGTATCCCTACAGGACATTTTTTCGGCTTCCCAGTCCAGGGGATTACATGGCCACTCTGGATCTCGAGGACGCATACTTCCATGTTCCCATCCACCCGGCCCACAGGAGGTTTTTACGCTTTACAGTAGCCAAGAGCCACTTTCAATTCAAGGTCCTGCCTTTCGGACTCAGATCCGCGCCGCAGATATTCACAAAGGTCTTGGCCCCAGTCACAGCATTTCTCAGAAAACAATCGCTAAAGGTTTTTCTTTATCTAGACGACTGGTTGGTGAAAGCACCTTCTTCTCAGGCAGCTTCAAAAGCAGTCGAAAGCTGCACTCAACGTTTCTGTCATCTGGGACTTCAACTCAACAAGGACAAGTCAGTCCTCTGTCCTTCCAGGTCGGCCAAGTTCCTGGGGGTTATTCTGGACACAGCTTGTTGCGAAGCTTTTCCATCAGAAGAAAGGCAGCAAAGACTGATCACCTCCGCCCGTCATTTGCAAACAAGACGGTCTCTGTCTGTTCGTCTATACAAATCTCTTCTAGGATCAATCTCATCTTGCATTCCCTTAATTCCGCATTGCAGACTTTGTATGCGCCCACTCCAAGAGCAATCGGATTTGCAGTGGCGCCAAGCAGAAGGCTCTTTCGACGACAAAGTAATCATCCCTCCTCTTATGAAAGAGGCAGCTAGATGGTGGATGGTCAAAGACAATATCTCAAAGGGTCTCACCTTCACAGTCACTCCACCTCCGTTGATACTTACCACAGACGCTTCTCTGGAAGGCTGGGGGCGGTCTTGCAAGACATTCAAGTGAGCGGCCGCTGGCGGCCCGAACAACGTCTTCTCCACATCAACCTACTGGAGCTAAAAGCAATTCGTCTAGCTTTACAGGCTTTCCTTCCAAGGATTCGGAAATCCACCGTCCTGGCCCGTACAGACAACACGACGGCCATGCATTACGTGAACAAGCAGGGTGGAACAAGGTCTCCTCTGCTGTCCAAGGAAGCACAAGAGATTTGGGAGTGGATTATCCGTCACCAAATTTGACTTTCGGCGGAACATCTTCCAGGTGCCCTCAACAAGACAGCGGATACGCTAAGTCATCTCAAATCTGTGAGCCACGAGTGGGAATTGGATCAGCGCACTCTGGAGAGAGTTTTCAATCTTTGGGGCAGACCCTCCAAAGACCTGTTTGCCACTCCAGAGAACAGGAGATGCCAGCCCTACGCAAGCAGGGAACACCATCAGGGATCATTGGGGAATTTACTTTCGATGGCCTGGTCAGGCGCCTTTGTTTACGCCTTTCCTCCAATTCCTCTAATCCCACGACTACTCAGGAAGCTCAAAGCAGAACCCTGCAGAATGATTCTAGTGGCACCGGCGTGGCCGCTACAGTTTTGGTTTACAGAGCTTTTCCTGCTCTCCCAGGATCATCCACTTCACCTGCGTCCAATTTCTTCTCTATTGACAATGTCCCAGGGCCAAGTGGTGCATCCGGACCCGAGCTCTCTGCAGTTGACTGCGTGGCTCCTGAGCACAGAGAATTTCAGGGCTTGAATATCCCTCAAGAATGTAGAGAGGTGCTAGCTCAGGCCAGCGCACCAAGTACGAATAAGACCTATCGTTCAAAATGGAAACGATTCTGCCTATGGTGCCGCCAACAGAACATTAATCCTTTTTCTTCTGCTCCTCATCAGATTTTGCCAAACATTTTGCCTCTGGCCAAGTCAGGTCTCGCACATTCTTCTATCAAGGTTCACCTGGCGGCGATCTCTAGGTTCAGCTGAACATCTTCAGGCCCTTCTCTTTGGTCTGCGAGTATCGTGAAACAATTTTTAAAAGGACTTTTTAGGGTTTTCCCTCCAGTTAGACCACCTCCACCCGTGTGGCAGCTCAACTTGGCCCTTGCTCAACTCATGAGGCCTCCGTTTGAGCCAATTCATAGGGTGGATCTTAAATTTCTCTCATGGAAGGTGGCTCTCCTCCTCGCTTTAACATCAGCCAGGAGGGTTGGTGAACTTCAGGCTCTCACTATTAAGGATCCGTTCTATCAGTTAAAAAAAGACACCCTTATTCTGAGGACAAATCCAAAATTCATCCCGAAGGTTCCTTCGGATTTTCATTTGAATGAGACCATCATTTTGAACTCTTTTTTCCCTAGGCCGACAACTCCAGCGGAGAGGTCTCTTCATTCTCTAGAGGTTCAAAGGTGTTTAAAATGTTATATCCAATGCACCAAGGACTTCAGGAGATCTACTCAGCTCTTTGTTGCCTTCAGTGCACCTCGCAAAGGTTTTCCCCTTTCAAAACAAGGGGTTGCGCGATGGATTAGCAGCATGATCCACTACTGTCACCAAGCGGCTGGTAAGCGCCTAGAAGGGCGGGTCCGGGTGCACTCGACAAGATCAGTTTCGTCTTCAGCTGCTCTGTTCGCTGGAGTACCAATCAAAGACATTTGCAGGGCAGCTACATGGAGCAGTGCCCATACCTTCACGACACATTACTGCTTGGAATCTTCCACGCGGAGCGATGCTGCAGTAGAACAGGCTGTTCTACGGAATCTCTTTCAGTGAGCGGTGAGCTTTCCCTTCTAACCCTCCTTCCTGTTATTGGTTCGCACATTTTGTATCTGATGATGTTTACTGACTGGTGTTTGGTAACTTTTATTTCTCATGCTGATATACATGCAAGGTGATGCAATGTATTTTAACACAAAATGTGCCTCCTCTTTTCCTAACTGCTAGCTATTCTGATACAAGCTATGGGAATCAATGAAAGTTCTAATTTCTGGAGTAAGAAAACAATTTACTTACCTGTAACTTTGGTTCTCCAGTATTGGTAACTTTCATAGATTCCCATGTGCCCACCCTCCTCCCATGGGAAAGCTCAGCCTTCAGCATATTCTGTTATATTGTTCCACAACGGCTACGAAAATCTGAGGCTTTGAGGTTCTCTCAGGGGGGTTCTATGGGGTGAGGCTAATCTGATTGGTTGTTGTATTATTTTGGTCTCTTTTACAAAAAAAAGGTGGATATGCTACAAAATGAGATGAGGCCTAAGCCTTTTTTTCTCTTTTGTACCTACTGCTATGGTATTTTTTATTTACCGAGGCTCCCATTCCGACGACGGGGAATGATACAAGCTATGGGAATCTATGAAAGTTACCAATACTGGAGAACAAAAGTTACAGGTAAGTAACTTGTTTTCTTTTCAAACGTAGAACACTCAAATTTGACATCATTGGAACAGTGCAAACATCAGAGAATTATAGCATATTATCAGTCGGATGACATTATTGCTTCCACATTCAGAAAGTTCAGTCCAACAAACAAACTCCCTCCACCCTCCCTAATACAATTATCTATCAAAGCCCTCCCACCCACCCTCCTCAGACTCACTATTGTGTTAAAATAGCCTATTGACGGCGACCAAGACTCTATGTGGACCATGGTTCAGAGAATACAGCATATTACATTCTAGTAAGGTTCCTGCGGGGTCTGCTACTTATTGGGTCCGTAGCATATTTGTAAAGCCCAAAAGCTATCAGCATTTCAATGCAGTGAAGGTCCAGCAGAGACAAACAGTTCCAGCAATGCATCCCATTCCAGAGGAACCACTTTGTTATGCCATGTTAACGCTGCCTGAGTCTGTGCAGACTACCATCGCATTGTAATTGAACTTTTTGTCAATATTAGTACCAGATTGGCAAACCTAGCCTGTGTTCCCTGTGACTTACGCTTTTTGCATAATCCCAGTATGCAGTATTCCACAGTATCTTTCCCTATCCCCGGTGTCACGTCATTAAGGAGTTTGTAAGCTGTCACCCAGAAGGGTGCCAGTCTTGGGCATGTCCATAGCATGTGCAATAACCCAGCTGGTTGTGTGTGGCATCTAGGACATACATCTGCTGTACCTGGAAACATTTTGCTCAGTCTATGTGGGGTCAGGTACGCTCTATGTACCAGCATGTATTGGATCAGCTTGAATTTGGGCTTATGTCATACTTTCTTGGGGTATTCCAGTACTTTCATCCAGTCTTTGTCCGATATTTCACGCCCAATATCTGCGGACCATTTATCTCTAAGCTCCTGGAGTGGATTGCTGCATGTGATCGGATGCTTCTATACAGCCATTTAATTAGGTGTCCCCCATTGCCCATGAGATATAACATGTGTAAAAGTTCATGTGTTTGGGGTTCTGTGTCATCAGGTGTAGGAGAGTAGGGTCTGCTTTCTATGTTCACCCCCACTTTTTGCTTTTGCTTTACTGGTTTTCGACTTAGATGTGGCTGTGGGCCTGCTAATCAGACCCACAGCCCTGCTGTTCTCTCTCTAAATTAATACTATGTACTTTAGGTACATAACCCATTTGGATAGGATCACCTTATTGGCCCCTGTACAGTGTACCCTAGGTACCCAGGGCATAGGTGTACCCTAGGCCTACCAGGGACTGCAGCATGTATTATGCCACCCCTGGCCTGACCTTCCATTTTGACACAACTGGCTGATCACTCAGCTGGGGCAAGGTCGTGTAATCACCCCTTGCTTAGGTGTAGTATTCCTATACCTAACTTACATATAGACACATGTGTACCTATCAGTCACTCCTATGGCAGGCCTTGACAATCCTGGAGGCAGAGTGCTTGGTAACATGTGAGATGGTGCTCTAGCATGAGCTGAGCCTGTCTGCAGCTTTCGGAACCTTGTCCTTATAGCTGTTCTATGATATAGCCTACCATATACTCTTAAAGTGCCTTATAATCTTAGACGGTTATGGTAACTATGGTTTGGCTTTATCGAAACATGTCGTGTAAGGTGTCTAACACTGTGGAATAATACCCCCATGCCATTTCTGGACATGAGAATATTATTCCCCCCTTCTAGAGGGAAAGACATGTTAAAATCATACTTCAACTGTTAGCCTCTGACCAAAGCCTCAGCATCACAAAATGGATGCTGCTGCCACGACACAAGTCTGACCTCCTGCAGCTGGGAGTGATCCCAGCCAGGGAGGCCTGGACAATAGGTTTCCTGCTTGGGGAGGTGCTAGCACCTCCCCAGACAGCCTTTAGTGTATTGGGGCAGGGTGGGCTGAAAGGAATGAGACATGCCTGTGGCACACAAGGTGTTCCTTTCATAGTCCAGTTCAAACCGGCGCTGGGGCAATCCAGCCCCAGCTCTGGCACGAAACTGGACAAAGGGAAGTGGGTGTAACCACCCCCTCCCAGGTCCCACCCATAAGGCGTGACCTAGCAGGTATCCCAGCCCCCCAGATTAGTATAAGAGTGGGAGTTGGGCCTCAAGACTTTAGATTATCCTGAACCTGCAAAACTGAACAGAAACTCTGGACCTTCGACATTCGACGAAAGAAGAAGACTGAAGAATCTCCCTTGTAGCCAAGGAGTGGCTACCCTGTGCAAACAGGCACCATCAAGAGCTTTGCCCACGTTCTACGAGGAACCGACTGCAGAGCCTGACCAGAGCCTTGACTTCCAGACTTCTCCGACCCTGATCCACATCTGCAGCAGAGCTGAGATCCGTGGAGGCGACGAGCGACGTGGGACCGGCTACCTGGAAAAAGTGGCTAGTAACTTAAAGCGCAGCTTCTGTGGTACCCTCGAAGTTGTGCACCGGGGATTGAGAAGCCCCAACCCCAAGCACCATCTGCACCGAAGATCAGCCCCCCACACTCCACGAGTCCTGCGTGGGGCCCTTCAGCATTTTCCTGCTTGCCGCGTCTGTCCGGTTGCTTGCCCGCTGGCTAGTGGCCTTTGTGACGACGCACCCTGAAATCTTCTGCGCTGGTTTGGCTCCTCCAGACTGGCTCCCGCTTCTCTGCAAAGAAGAAGCACCCCAGACCTTCCTGGTCTGCACCAGAAGCAAGTCCTTCGTTCTTCGTGGGTTCCGCTTGCCAAGGCTTGGTGAGTCCTAGTCCAACTTCGACGCCGCCGACAGCAAGAGCCTTCGTGGGACAGCTCGCCTCCTGGTCCTGGTCGTCCTCGACGCTTCCTGGTCCTCCTGGCTGCAGCGACAAGCTTCACCTTCACCTGCAATCTTCACGACATCGCCTGGTTCCTTCCTGGTTCCACGTGGTCACTGGCTAGTGACCTTGACTCTGTCCCTTCTGCTTGCAGGTTTCTTCTCTTCTTGATCCCAGCCTTGGGATCCACCGGACACTCTTCACTGACTGCCTGTCAGCATCTTTCTTCAGGCATCCATAGGAGTCGACGACGAAAACGACGCATCTTCACCCCTATGCACCCGCAGCCTGTGGGCTAGGTAACTTGGGTACTCCGGTGCTCATCAGGATAGTGACTATCCTAGTGTCTAGTTTTCAAGTCCCAACTTCCTAGCTACTCCGGAAGTGTCCTAAATCTACCGTTTTCTAAACTGTACTATTGCTATTGACTTTTACGCATTACGCGTGAGTGTTTCCACTCTGCACACGAATCCCGTGGGCCTCCCACTTCCTAACTAACGCTAGTGTAGTGTAGCCCCAGCGATTCCCTAGGCCTAGGCCTATTCTATTTCCGTGACAGTGGTTCTTATACCACTTACTTAGTATATGGTTTGCGTGGCCCCTAGGGCCTAACTGTATTACTTACCTGTGTGACTTAATGTGTGCTTAAATAAGACTGTGTTGTACTTACCTCTAATCTCATAAAGAGTGCTGAGGGTTGCTTAGAATAAATACACTTTATTTTATATATATATCTGTTGTGGTGTCCTTTCATTTGGTATTCAAGGGATTATATATGGTATCACAGCTGGCTTCACATGCCATTCAGAGTTTAGCCTAAGACTGCTCTTGTCCATGCTACCACTAGGATAGCTGGTCTATAAGGTTGACTTTACAACCAATCATCATAAGGGTATTTGGACTGATATAAGGTGTACACTATAACTAGTGACATCATACATCAGGCCAACTTCTCACATTGGTGAGCAGCGGTTGGGATCTGAGCTTGCTGTTGTAATACCATTGTAATCTTGAGATACTAAATTGAAAGATCACACAGATATTGTCTAGGTACATATAACATAGATTATAATACTTAAGTCCTACTGGACTTTGTAGTTGTAGGTTGAAGGGAGTAACACACCCTGACTACAACTACTAGAGAGGTTTAGTAGATACAACTAGTGTAGGTAGGTGCACACACCACACCCTCACTAGATCATGTCTCTGAGAGGAGATCAAGTAGATGCTCTCTCAGGAGGATCAGGTCTGCAAAAGACCCCCTCTAGATATGATACCTTAACATTCCAGGAGATGAGACACTTGTGTACCTCCAGAGGAATAAAACAGGGTGCAAACCCTACCCTCCTTCAGTTAAGACAACTCCTAGAGGAGTATGATACTCTTAGGGCATCTCAGGCAGGTACCCTAGGTACAGAGGAGGGTCTACCCACCACAGAGGAGTCAGATGGGGCTTCAGATGGAGAGGTAGACAGCCAGGGCCAAGTAGGAAGACTTAGCCAGGCTAACCTAAGTTTACATGGGAGTTTGCATGGGGTCCCCCCATACAGACCCCCAAGTGGGCTTAACCAGAGAAACAGGAGGGAGAGATCCCCTTCAAGGGAATCCATCCACTCCCATGTCTCTAGCATCTCTAGTGTTTCCTCTCACAGGGGAATGACTTCCCCTGAGAGAAAGGAACATGAAGCCAGAATGAGGGAAGCTAATCTGAGGATTCAGAGGGAAGAACTTGCCCGTGCCAAGGAGAAGCTTGCTCTGGCTAGAGAGCAAAATTTAAGTGGGTCAGAACCCACTGGTGGCAGCAATATCCCTAAGGATAGAGACAGGCACTATGATAATAGAAACCTGAGCAAGATTGTCCCTCCCTACAAGTGTGGGGATGACATCCACAAATGGATAACTGCTTTGGAGAGAGCTTGCAAAGTACAGCAGGTACCCCAAAGTCAGTGGGCAGCTATCTTGTGGCTCTCCTTCTCTGAGAAAGGAAGAGACAAGCTCCTCACAGTTAGTGATGAGGATGCAGATAATTACACTGTCCTGAAGAGTGCTCTGATTGATGGGTTTGGCCTAACCACTGAACAATACAGGTTGTTGTTCAGGGATACCCAGAAGACACAGACTCAGGACTGGACTGACTTTGTAGATTGTGCCACTAAGGCTCTGGAAGGCTGGCTAATGGGAAGTAAGGTTAAGGACTATACAGGATTGTATAATTTGATCATGAGAGAACAAATACTTAACAACTGTCAAAACCAGCTATTGCATCAACACCTGATTGATTCTGATCTGACTTCTCCCCAAGAATTGGGAAAGAAGGCAGCTAGATGGGTCAGGACTAGAGTTAAGCAGAAAAACCAGAACCAGGGCGGTGATCAGAAAAAGGCAGACCAGAAGGGTAATGATCAGAAACAAAAAGACCAGAAGTCTTCATCAGGCCCCCAAAAGGCTCAGGGGGAGGGTGGTCCCAAAAAAGGATAAAAAGAAAGATGGCCAAAAGAAACCATGGTGCAACTATTGTAAGTCCAACTCACATTGGTTTAGTGAGTGCACCAAAAAGGATAAGCCCCCAGCCACCATTGCCCCTAAGGCAACTGTACCCCCTAGTTCAGCTGTAAGTGGTGGTTCCCAGCAAAAGGGTGTAGTAGGGTTAACCCTGGGAACTGAGGAGGATTCTGGCCTAGTCAGAGTACCTACTCAGGCTGTTCTGATCTGTGATGGGGACTTAGCTTTGTCCTCTACTGTAGGCCCCAGTAACCTGGGCAAGTACAGACAGACTCCTTTTATCAACCAAAGGATGGCTCAGGCCTACAGGGACACTGGGGCTAGTGTCACAATGGTGACACCTGCCTTTGTGGACCCTGGACAGATCATACTAGGTGAGAATTACCTAGTGACCAACGCTAGCAATGCCACTACCTCCCATAGTGTGGCTATTGTTAACTTCTCCTGGGGAGGGGTAACTGGCCTCAAGAAAGTTGTTGTTAGTTCAGACCTTCCTGTAGAGTGTTTACTGGGCAATGATCTTGAAACTTCAGTTTGGTCTGAAGTGGAGTATAGGACCCATGCAGAAATGCTGGGGATAGATGCACATGTCCTTGCTGTGACCAGGTCACAGGCCAAAAAGTGCACCACTGAACAAGTGCTGGATCCTGAAACTATGGACCAGTCACAACCCAAGAGAAAGAGCAGTAGGGTTAAGGCTGTGCCTTCCCCCCTGCCTCAGGTGGTGGATCAGCCCTCCCAGGAGGATGATTCTGAGAGCCCTGAAGGAACTGTCCTAGAAGAACTTGAACCTGATCAGGTTGAGTTTCTTGGGACAGGGGGACCTTCAAGGGCAGATCTGAGGCAGGCTCAATTAGACTGCCCCTCTCTTGAACCCCTCAGACAGCTGGCTGCTGCTGAGGCTGCAGGGAATGCTCAAGGTACCCATAGAGTGTATTGGGATGAAGGGCTACTGTATTCAGAGGCTAGAGACCCCAAGCCTGGTGCATCCAGGAGGTTGGTCATACCACTGAAGTTCAGAGGCTTCCTTCTAACCTTGGCCCATGATATTCCCCTTGCAGGACATTTAGGCCAGAACAAGACTTGGGACAGGCTTGTCCCTCACTTTCACTGGCCCCATATGTCAGAAGATACTAAGGAGTTTTGTCGCTCCTGTGTCACCTGCCAAGCCAGTGGCAAATCAGGTGGCACCACAAAGGCCCCCCTCATACCACTACCTGTGGTGGGGGTCCCCTTTGAAAGAGTGGGCATAGATATTGTAGGACCAATGGACCCACAAACAGCATCTGGGCACAGATTCATACTGGTGATAGTGGACCATGCCACCAGGTACCCAGAAGCAATTCCCCTGAGGACCACAACAGCTCCTGTTGTGGCAAGGGCCCTGCTTGGAGTATTCTCCAGAGTGGGCTTTCCAAAGGAGGTCATTTCTGACAGAGGTACCAACTTCATGTCAGGATACTTGACTGCAATGTGGAAGGAGTGTGGTGTTAACTATAAGTTCACCACACCCTATCACCCACAGTGCAATGGGCTTGTTGAGAGATTCAACAAGACCCTAAAGGGAATGATAAAAGGATTACCAGACAAGCTTAGGCGAAGATGGGACATCCTTTTACCCTGCCTTCTGTTTGCTTACAGAGAGGTCCCACAAAAGGGGGTTGGCTACAGCCCTTTTGAGCTTTTGTTTGGGCATCCTGTAAGAGGACCCCTGTGTTTGGTGAAGGAAGGATGGGAGAGACCTCTCAGACAACCCAAACTAGACATAGTGGATTATGTACTTGGTCTCCGCTCCAGGATGGCAGAGTATATGAAGAAGGCTTCTAAAAACCTTGAGGCAAGCCAAGAACTCCAAAAAGCTTGGCATGACCAAAAGGCTGTACTGACTGTTTACCAGCCAGGACAGAAAGTGTGGGTGTTGGAGCCAGTGGCCCCAGCAGCACTCCAAGACAAATGGTCTGGACCCCACACTATTGTTGAGAAAAAGGGAGAAGTCACCTACTTGGTGGACCTTGGGACTCCCAGAAGCCCCCACAGGGTGCTTCATGTCAACAGATTGAAGGCATATGTTGACAGGGCAGACATGGGGCTACTCATGGCTACAGATGAGGGGCAGGAGGAAGAGAGTGACCCTCTCCCAGACCTGTTGACTCAGAACCCTGATGATGGCTCAGTTGAAGGTGTGGTCTTTTCTGACAGCCTCACTGTCCATCAGCAACAGGACTGCAGACAGGTTCTGCAATCCTACAGACATATGTTCTCTCTGACCCCAAGTCAGACAAACTGGTGCACCCATGAGGTGGACACTGGTGACAGTCTGCCTGTGAAGAGTAAAATCTACAGGCAACCTGACCATGTCAGGGACTGCATAAAAGTTGAGGTACAAAAGATGTTGGAGCTGGGAGTCATTGAACCTTCAGAGAGCCCTTGGGCTAGTCCTGTAGTCCTTGTGCCAAAACCTCACACCCAAGATGGTAAGAGAGAGATGAGGTTTTGCGTGGATTACAGAGGTCTCAATGCTGTCACTAGGACAGATGCCCACCCAATACCTAGGGCAGATGAGCTCATTGACAGACTGGCAGCTGCTAAGTTTTTGAGCACATTTGACCTAACAGCAGGCTACTGGCAAATCAGACTAGCTGAGAGTGCAAAGGCCAAAACTGCTTTCTCGACCCCAGGAGGACATTATCAATTTGTGGTAATGCCCTTTGGTTTGAAGAATGCACCTGCCACTTTCCAAAGGTTGGTGAATCAAGTCCTTACTGGGTTGGATGATTATTGTGCAGCTTATCTTGATGATATTGCTGTCTTTAGCTCCACCTGGGAGGATCACCTGGTCCACCTGAGGAATGTTTTAGAGGCCCTGCAAAAGGCAGGCCTCACTATCAAGGCCACTAAGTGCCAGATAGGGCAGAGCAAGGTTGTATACCTGGGCCACCTAGTTGGTGGGGGTCAGGTTCAACCACTGGAGAGCAAGATCCAGACCATAAAGGACTGGGCTCCTCAAACTACCCAGACTCAGGTCAGAGCTTTCTTGGGCCTGACTGGGTACTACAGAAAGTTTGTTAAGAATTATGGGTCCATAGTGACACCCCTTAATGACTTGACCTCCAAGAAGATGCCAAAGAAAGTTCAGTGGACAGTAAGCTGTCAAAAAGCATTTGATGACCTGAAGCAGGCCATGTGCAGTGCACCTATTCTGAAAAGTCCAGACTACTCCAAAGAGTTCATTGTCCAGACAGATGCTTCTGAGTTAGGTGTGGGAGCTGTTCTTTCACAACTGAATGTAGATGGTCAAGACCAGCCCATTGCTTTTATAAGTAGAAGGCTGACCCCTAGAGAGAAACGTTGGTCAGCTATTGAGAGGGAGGCCTTTGCTGTGGTTTGGGCCCTGAAGAAGCTGAGGCCATACTTGTTTGGCACTCACTTCAAGATTCAGACAGACCATAAACCCCTCTTGTGGCTAAATCAGATGAAGGGTGAAAATCCCAAACTTCTTAGGTGGTCCATTTCCCTACAGGGGATGGACTTCACAGTGGAACATAGACCTGGGACTGACCATGCCAATGCAGATGGACTCTCCAGATATTTCCACTTAGAACATGAAGACTCAACTGGTCAAGGTTAGTTTAATGTCCCTAAGTTTGGGGGGGGGGTTGTGTAGGAGAGTAGGGTCTGCTTTCTATGTTCACCCCCACTTTTTGCTTTTGCTTTACTGGTTTTCGACTTAGATGTGGCTGTGGGCCTGCTAATCAGACCCACAGCCCTGCTGTTCTCTCTCTAAATTAATACTATGTACTTTAGGTACATAACCCATTTGGATAGGATCACCTTATTGGCCCCTGTACAGTGTACCCTAGGTACCCAGGGCATAGGTGTACCCTAGGCCTACCAGGGGCTGCAGCATGTATTATGCCACCCCTGGCCTGACCTTCCATTTTGACACAACTGGCTGATCACTCAGCTGGGGCAAGGTCGTGTAATCACCCCTTGCTTAGGTGTAGTATTCCTATACCTAACTTACATATAGACACATGTGTACCTATCAGTCACTCCTATGGCAGGCCTTGACAATCCTGGAGGCAGAGTGCTTGGTAACATGTGAGATGGTGCTCTAGCATGAGCTGAGCCTGTCTGCAGCTTTCAGAACCTTGTCCTTATAGCTGTTCTATGATATAGCCTACCATATACTCTTAAAGTGCCTTATATCTTAGACGGTTATGGTAACTATGGTTTGGCTTTATCGAAACATGTTGTGTAAGGTGTCTAACACTGTGGAATAATACCCCCATGCCATTTCTGGACATGAGAATATTATTCCCCCCTTCTAGAGGGAAAGACATGTTAAAATCATACTTCAACTGTTAGCCTCTGACCAAAGCCTCAGCATCACAAAATGGATGCTGCTGCCACGACACAAGTCTGACCTCCTGCAGCTGGGAGTGATCCCAGCCAGGGAGGCCTGGACAATAGGTTTCCTGCTTGGGGAGGTGCTAGCACCTCCCCAGACAGCCTTTAGTGTATTGGGGCAGGGTGGGCTGAAAGGAATGAGACATGCCTGGGGCACACAAGGTGTTTCTTGCATAGTCCAGTTCAAACCGGCGCTGGGGCACTCCAGCCCCAGCTCTGGCGCGAAACTGGACAAAGGGAAGTGGGTGTAACCACCCCCTCCCAGGTCCCACCCATAAGGCGTGACCTAGCAGGTATCCCAGCCCCCCAGATTAGTATAAGAGTGGGAGTTGGGCCTCAAGACTTTAGATTATCCTGAACCTGCAAAACTGAACAGAAACTCTGGACCTTCGACATTCGACGAAAGAAGAAGACTGAAGAATCTCCCTTGTAGCCAAGGAGTGGCTACCCTGTGCAAACAGGCACCATCAAGAGACTACCCTTTGCTTTTCCCACGTTCTACGAGGAACCGACTGCAGAGCCTGACTAGAGCCTTGACTTCCAGACTTCTCCGACCCTGATCCACATCTGCAGCAGAGCTGAGATCCGTGGAGGCGACGAGCGACGTGGGACCGGCTACCTGGAAAAAGTGGCTAGTAACTTAAAGCGCAGCTTCTGAGGTACCCTCGAAGTTGTGCACCGGGGATTGAGAAGCCCCAACCCCAAGCACCATCTGCACCGAAGATCAGCCCCCCACACTCCACGAGTCCTGCGTGGGGCCCTTCAGCATTTTCCTGCTTGCCGCGTCTGTCCGGTTGCTTGCCCGCTAGCTAGTGGCCTTTGTGACGACGCACCCTGAAACCTTCTGCGCTGGTTTGGCTCCTCCAGACTGGCTCCCGCTTCTCTGCAAAGAAGAAGCACCCCAGACCTTCCTGGTCTGCACCAGAAGCAAGTCCTTCGTTCTTCGTGGGTTCCGCTTGCCAAGGCTTGGTGAGTCCTAGTCCAACTTCGACGCCGCCGACAGCAAGAGCCTTCGTGGGACAGCTCGCCTCCTGGTCCTGGTCGTCCTCGACGCTTCCTGGTCCTCCTGGCTGCAGCGACAAGCTTCACCTTCACCTGCAATCTTCACGACATCGCCTGGTTCCTTCCTGGTTCCACGTGGTCACTGGCTAGTGACCTTGACTCTGTCCCTTCTGCTTGCAGGTTTCTTCTCTTCTTGATCCCAGCCTTGGGATCCACCGGACACTCTTCACTGACTGCCTGTCAGCATCTTTCTTCAGGCATCCATAGGAGTCGACGACGAAAACGACGCATCTTCACCCCTATGCACCCGCAGCCTGTGGGCTAGGTAACTTGGGTACTCCGGTGCTCATCAGGATAGTGACTATCCTAGTGTCTAGTTTTCAAGTCCCAACTTCCTAGCTACTCCGGAAGTGTCCTAAATCTACCGTTTTCTAAACTGTACTATTGCTATTGACTTTTACGCATTACGCGTGAGTGTTTCCACTCTGCACACGAATCCCGTGGGCCTCCCACTTCCTAACTAACGCTAGTGTAGTGTAGCCCCAGCGATTCCCTAGGCCTAGGCCTATTCTATTTCCGTGACAGTGGTTCTTATACCACTTACTTAGTATATGGTTTGCGTGGCCCCTAGGGCCTAACTGTATTACTTACCTGTGTGACTTAATGTATGCTTAAATAAGACTGTGTTGTACTTACCTCTAATCTCATAAAGAGTGCTGAGGGTTGCTTAGAATAAATACACTTTATTTTATATATATATCTGTTGTGGTGTCCTTTCATTTGGTATTCAAGGGATTATATATGGTATCACAGCTGGCTTCACATGCCATTCAGAGTTTAGCCTAAGACTGCTCTTGTCCATGCTACCACTAGGATAGCTGGTCTATAAGGTTGACTTTACAACCAATCACCATAAGGGTATTTGGACTGATATAAGGTGTACACTATAACTAGTGACATCATACATCAGGCCAACTTCTCACATTGGTGAGCAGCGGTTGGGATCTGAGCTTGCTGTTGTAATACCATTGTAATCTTGAGATACTAAATTGAAAGATCACACAGATATTGTCTAGGTACATATAACATAGATTATAATACTTAATTCCTACTGGACTTTGTAGTTGTAGGTTGAAGGGAGTAACACACCCTGACTACAACTACTAGAGAGGTTTAGTAGATACAACTAGTGTAGGTAGGTGCACACACCACAACCTCACTAGATCATGTCTCTGAGAGGAGATCAAGTAGATGCTCTCTCAGGAGAATCAGGTCTGCAAAAGACCCCCTCTAGATATGATACCTTAACATTCCAGGAGATGAGACACTTGTGTACCTCCAGAGGAATAAAACAGGGTGCAAACCCTACCCTCCTTCAGTTAAGACAACTCCTAGAGGAGTATGATACTCTTAGGGCATCTCAGGCAGGTACCCTAGGTACAGAGGAGGGTCTACCCACCACAGAGGAGTCAGATGGGGCTTCAGATGGAGAGGTAGACAGCCAGGGCCAAGTAGGAAGACTTAGCCAGGCTAACCTAAGTTTACATGGGAGTTTGCATGGGGTCCCCCCATACAGACCCCCAAGTGGGCTTAACCAGAGAAACAGGAGGGACAGATCCCCTTCAAGGGAATCCATCCACTCCCATGTCTCTAGCATCTCTAGTGTTTCCTCTCACAGGGGAATGACTTCCCCTGAGAGAAAGGAACATGAAGCCAGAATGAGGGAAGCTAATCTGAGGATTCAGAGGGAAGAACTTGCCCTTGCCAAGGAGAAGCTTGCTCTGGCTAGAGAGCAAAAGTTAAGTGGGTCAGAACCCACTGGTGGCAGCAATATCCCTAAGGATAGAGACAGGCACTATGATAATAGAAACCTGAGCAAGATTGTCCCTCCCTACAAGTGTGGGGATGACATCCACAAATGGATAACTGCTTTGGAGAGAGCTTGCAAAGTACAGCAGGTACCCCAAAGTCAGTGGGCAGCTATCTTGTGGCTCTCCTTCTCTGAGAAAGGAAGAGACAAGCTCCTCACAGTTAGTGATGAGGATGCAGATAATTACACTGTCCTGAAGAGTGCTCTGATTGATGGGTTTGGCCTAACCACTGAACAATACAGGTTGTTGTTCAGGGATACCCAGAAGACACAGACTCAGGACTGGATTGACTTTGTAGATTGTGCCACTAAGGCTCTGGAAGGCTGGCTAATGGGAAGTAAGGTTAAGGACTATACAGGATTGTATAATTTGATCATGAGAGAACAAATACTTAACAACTGTCAAAACCAGCTATTGCATCAACACCTGATTGATTCTGATCTGACTTCTCCCCAAGAATTGGGAAAGAAGGCACCTAGATGGGTCAGGACTAGAGTTAAGCAGAAAAACCAGAACCAGGGCGGTGATCAGAAAAAGGCAGACCAGAAGGGTAATGATCAGAAACAAAAAGACCAGAAGTCTTCACCAGGCCCCCAAAAGGCTCAGGGGGAGGGTGGTCCCAAAAAGGATAAAAAGAAAGATGGCCAAAAGAAACCATGGTGCAACTATTGTAAGTCCAACTCACATTGGTTTAGTGAGTGCACCAAAAAGGATAAGCCCCCAGCCACCATTGCCCCTAAGGCAACTGTACCCCCTAGTTCAGCTGTAAGTGGTGGTTCCCAGCAAAAGGGTGTAGTAGGGTTAACCCTGGGAACTGAGGAGGATTCTGGCCTAGTCAGAGTACCTACTCAGGCTGTTCTGATCTGTGATGGGGACTTAGCTTTGTCCTCTACTGTAGGCCCCAGTAACCTGGGCAAGTACAGACAGACTCCTTTTATCAACCAAAGGATGGCTCAGGCCTACAGGGACACTGGGGCTAGTGTCACAATGGTGACACCTGCCTTTGTGGACCCTGGACAGATCATACTAGGTGAGAATTACCTAGTGACCAACGCTAGCAATGCCACTACCTCCCATAGTGTGGCTATTGTTAACTTCTCCTGGGGAGGGGTAACTGGCCTCAAGAAAGTTGTTGTTAGTTCAGACCTTCCTGTAGAGTGTTTACTGGGCAATGATCTTGAAACTTCAGTTTGGTCTGAAGTGGAGTATAGGACCCATGCAGAAATGCTGGGGATAGATGCACATGTCCTTGCTGTGACCAGGTCACAGGCCAAAAAGTGCACCACTGAACAAGTGCTGGATCCTGAAACTATGGACCAGTCACAACCCAAGAGAAAGAGCAGTAGGGTTAAGGCTGTGCCTTCCCCCCTGCCTCAGGTGGTGGATCAGCCCTCCCAGGAGGATGATTCTGAGAGCCCTGAAGGAACTGTCCTAGAAGAACTTGAACCTGATCAGGTTGAGTTTCTTGGGACAGGGGGACCTTCAAGGGCAGATCTGAGGCAGGCTCAATTAGACTGCCCCTCTCTTGAACGCCTCAGACAGCTGGCTGCTGCTGAGGCTGCAGGGAATGCTCAAGGTACCCATAGAGTGTATTGGGATGAAGGGCTACTGTATTCAGAGGCTAGAGACCCCAAGCCTGGTGCATCCAGGAGGTTGGTCATACCACTGAAGTTCAGAGGCTTCCTTCTAACCTTGGCCCATGATATTCCCCTTGCAGGACATTTAGGCCAGAACAAGACTTGGGACAGGCTTGTCCCTCACTTTCACTGGCCCCATATGTCAGAAGATACTAAGGAGTTTTGTCGCTCCTGTGTCACCTGCCAAGCCAGTGGCAAATCAGGTGGCACCACAAAGGCCCCCCTCATACCACTACCTGTGGTGGGGGTCCCCTTTGAAAGAGTGGGCATAGATATTGTAGGACCAATGGACCCACAAACAGCATCTGGGCACAGATTCATACTGGTGATAGTGGACCATGCCACCAGGTACCCAGAAGCAATTCCCCTGAGGACCACAACAGCTCCTGTTGTGGCAAGGGCCCTGCTTGGAGTATTCTCCAGAGTGGGCTTTCCAAAGGAGGTCATTTCTGACAGAGGTACCAACTTCATGTCAGGATACTTGACTGCAATGTGGAAGGAGTGTGGTGTTAACTATAAGTTCACCACACCCTATCACCCACAGTGCAATGGGCTTGTTGAGAGATTCAACAAGACCCTAAAGGGAATGATAAAAGGATTACCAGACAAGCTTAGGCGAAGATGGGACATCCTTTTACCCTGCCTTCTGTTTGCTTACAGAGAGGTCCCACAAAAGGGGGTTGGCTACAGCCCTTTTGAGCTTTTGTTTGGGCATCCTGTAAGAGGACTCCTGTGTTTGGTGAAGGAAGGATGGGAGAGACCTCTCAGACAACCCAAACTAGACATAGTGGATTATGTACTTGGTCTCCGCTCCAGGATGGCAGAGTATATGAAGAAGGCTTCTAAAAACCTTGAGGCAAGCCAAGAACTCCAAAAAGCTTGGCATGACCAAAAGGCTGTACTGACTGTTTACCAGCCAGGACAGAAAGTGTGGGTGTTGGAGCCAGTGGCCCCAGCAGCACTCCAAGACAAATGGTCTGGACCCCACACTATTGTTGAGAAAAAGGGAGAAGTCACCTACTTGGTGGACCTTGGGACTCCCAGAAGCCCCCACAGGGTGCTTCATGTCAACAGATTGAAGGCATATGTTGACAGGGCAGACATGGGGCTACTCATGGCTACAGATGAGGGGCAGGAGGAAGAGAGTGACCCTCTCCCAGACCTGTTGACTCAGAACCCTGATGATGGCTCAGTTGATGGTGTGGTCTTTTCTGACAGCCTCACTGTCCATCAGCAACAGGACTGCAGACAGGTTCTCCAATCCTACAGACATATGTTCTCTCTGACCCCAAGTCAGACAAACTGGTGCACCCATGAGGTGGACACTGGTGACAGTCTGCCTGTGAAGAGTAAAATCTACAGGCAACCTGACCATGTCAGGGACTGCATAAAAGTTGAGGTACAAAATATGTTGGAGCTGGGAGTCATTGAACCTTCAGAGAGCCCTTGGGCTAGTCCTGTAGTCCTTGTGCCAAAACCTCACACCCAAGATGGTAAGAGAGAGATGAGGTTTTGCGTGGATTACAGAGGTCTCAATGCTGTCACTAGGACAGATGCCCACCCAATACCTAGGGCAGATGAGCTCATTGACAGACTGGCAGCTGCTAAGTTTTTGAGCACATTTGACCTAACAGCAGGCTACTGGCAAATCAGACTAGCTGAGAGTGCAAAGGCCAAAACTGCTTTCTCGACCCCAGGAGGACATTATCAATTTGTGGTAATGCCCTTTGGTTTGAAGAATGCACCTGCCACTTTCTAAAGGTTGGTGAATCAAGTCCTTACTGGGTTGGATGATTATTGTGCAGCTTATCTTGATGATATTGCTGTCTTTAGCTCCACCTGGGAGGATCACCTGGTCCACCTGAGGAATGTTTTAGAGGCCCTGCAAAAGGCAGGCCTCACTATCAAGGCCACTAAGTGCCAGATAGGGCAGAGCAAGGTTGTATACCTGGGCCACCTAGTTGGTGGGGGTCAGGTTCAACCACTGGAGAGCAAGATCCAGACCATAAAGGACTGGGCTCCTCCAACTACCCAGACTCAGGTCAGAGCTTTCTTGGGCCTGACTGGGTACTACAGAAAGTTTGTTAAGAATTATGGGTCCATAGTGACACCCGTTAATGACTTGACCTCCAAGAAGATGCCAAAGAAAGTTCAGTGGACAGTAAGCTGTCAAAAAGCATTTGATGACCTGAAGCAGGCCATGTGCAGTGCACCTATTCTGAAAAGTCCAGACTACTCCAAAGAGTTCATTGTCCAGACAGATGCTTCTGAGTTAGGTGTGGGAGCTGTTCTTTCACAACTGAATGTAGATGGTCAAGACCAGCCCATTGCTTTTATAAGTAGAAGGCTGACCCCTAGAGAGAAACGTTGGTCAGCTATTGAGAGGGAGGCCTTTGCTGTGGTTTGGGCCCTGAAGAAGCTGAGGCCATACTTGTTTGGCACTCACTTCAAGATTCAGACAGACCATAAGCCCCTCTTGTGGCTAAATCAGATGAAGGGTGAAAATCCCAAACTTCTTAGGTGGTCCATTTCCCTACAGGGGATGGACTTCACAGTGGAACATAGACCTGGGACTGACCATGACAATGCAGATGGACTCTCCAGATATTTCCACTTAGAACATGAAGACTCAACTGGTCAAGGTTAGTTTAATGTCCCTAAGTTTGGGGGGGGGGTTGTGTAGGAGAGTAGGGTCTGCTTTCTATGTTCACCCCCACTTTTTGCTTTTGCTTTACTGGTTTTCGACTTAGATGTGGCTGTGGGCCTGCTAATCAGACCCACAGCCCTGCTGTTCTCTCTCTAAATTAATACTATGTACTTTAGGTACATAACCCATTTGGATAGGATCACCTTATTGGCCCCTGTACAGTGTACCCTAGGTACCCAGGGCATAGGTGTACCCTAGGCCTACCAGGGGCTGCAGCATGTATTATGCCACCCCTGGCCTGGCCTTCCATTTTGACACAACTGGCTGATCACTCAGCTGGGGCAAGGTCGTGTAATCACCCCTTGCTTAGGTGTAGTATTCCTATACCTAACTTACATATAGACACATGTGTACCTATCAGTCACTCCTATGGCAGGCCTTGACAATCCTGGAGGCAGAGTGCTTGGTAACATGTGAGATGGTGCTCTAGCATGAGCTGAGCCTGTCTGCAGCTTTCGGAACCTTGTCCTTATAGCTGTTCTATGATATAGCCTACCATATACTCTTAAAGTGCCTTATAATCTTAGACGGTTATGGTAACTATGGTTTGGCTTTATCGAAACATGTCGTGTAAGGTGTCTAACACTGTGGAATAATACCCCCATGCCATTTCTGGACATGAGAATATTATTCCCCCCTTCTAGAGGGAAAGACATGTTAAAATCATACTTCAACTGTTAGCCTCTGACCAAAGCCTCAGCATCACAAAATGGATGCTGCTGCCACGACACAAGTCTGACCTCCTGCAGCTGGGAGTGATCCCAGCCAGGGAGGCCTGGACAATAGGTTTCCTGCTTGGGGAGGTGCTAGCACCTCCCCAGACAGCCTTTAGTGTATTGGGGCAGGGTGGGCTGAAAGGAATGAGACATGCCTGGGGCACACAAGGTGTTCCTTGCATAGTCCAGTTCAAACCGGCGCTGGGGCACTCCAGCCCCAGCTCTGGCGCGAAACTGGACAAAGGGAAGTGGGTGTAACCACCCCCTCCCAGGTCCCACCCATAAGGCGTGACCTAGCAGGTATCCCAGCCCCCCAGATTAGTATAAGAGTGGGAGTTGGGCCTCAAGACTTTAGATTATCCTGAACCTGCAAAACTGAACAGAAACTCTGGACCTTCGACATTCGACGAAAGAAGAAGACTGAAGAATCTCCCTTGTAGCCAAGGAGTGGCTACCCTGTGCAAACAGGCACCATCAAGAGACTACCCTTTGCTTTGCCCACGTTCTACGAGGAACCGACTGCAGAGCCTGACCAGAGCCTTGACTTCCAGACTTCTCCGACCCTGATCCACATCTGCAGCAGAGCTGAGATCCGTGGAGGCGACGAGCGACGTGGGACCGGCTACCTGGAAAAAGTGGCTAGTAACTTAAAGCGCAGCTTCTGAGGTACCCTCGAAGTTGTGCACCGGGGATTGAGAAGCCCCAACCCCAAGCACCATCTGCACCGAAGATCAGCCCCCCACACTCCACGAGTCCTGCGTGGGGCCCTTCAGCATTTTCCTGCTTGCCGCGTCTGTCCGGTTGCTTGCCCGCTGGCTAGTGGCCTTTGTGACGACGCACCCTGAAATCTTCTGCGCTGGTTTGGCTCCTCCAGACTGGCTCCCGCTTCTCTGCAAAGAAGAAGCACCCCAGACCTTCCTGGTCTGCACCAGAAGCAAGTCCTTCGTTTTTCGTGGGTTCCGCTTGCCAAGGCTTGGTGAGTCCTAGTCCAACTTCGACGCCGCCGACAGCAAGAGCCTTCGTGGGACAGCTCGCCTCCTGGTCCTGGTCGTCCTCGACGCTTCCTGGTCCTCCTGGCTGCAGCGACAAGCTTCACCTTCACCTGCAATCTTCACGACATCGCCTGGTTCCTTCCTGGTTCCACGTGGTCACTGGCTAGTGACCTTGACTCTGTCCCTTCTGCTTGCAGGTTTCTTCTCTTCTTGATCCCAGCCTTGGGATCCACCGGACACTCTTCACTGACTGCCTGTCAGCATCTTTCTTCAGGCATCCATAGGAGTCGACGACGAAAACGACGCATCTTCACCCCTATGCACCCGCAGCCTGTGGGCTAGGTAACTTGGGTACTCCGGTGCTCATCAGGATAGTGACTATCCTAGTGTCTAGTTTTCAAGTCCCAACTTCCTAGCTACTCCGGAAGTGTCCTAAATCTACCGTTTTCTAAACTGTACTATTGCTATTGACTTTTACGCATTACGCGTGAGTGTTTCCACTCTGCACACGAATCCCGTGGGCCTCCCACTTCCTAACTAACGCTAGTGTAGTGTAGCCCCAGCGATTCCCTAGGCCTAGGCCTATTCTATTTCCGTGACAGTGGTTCTTATACCACTTACTTAGTATATGTTTTGCGTGGCCCCTAGGGCCTAACTGTATTACTTACCTGTGTGACTTAATGTATGCTTAAATAAGACTGTGTTGTACTTACCTCTAATCTCATAAAGAGTGCTGAGGGTTGCTTAGAATAAATACACTTTATTTTATATATATATCTGTTGTGGTGTCCTTTCATTTGGTATTCAAGGGATTATATATGGTATCACAGCTGGCTTCACATGCCATTCAGAGTTTAGCCTAAGACTGCTCTTGTCCATGCTACCACTAGGATAGCTGGTCTATAAGGTTGACTTTACAACCAATCATCATAAGGGTATTTGGACTGATATAAGGTGTACACTATAACTAGTGACATCATACATCAGGCCAACTTCTCACATCAGGCTACCAAGGGCATCTCACATATCTACTGATACTAGCATGGAGGATATATAGCGAGTTGGGAACCCCCTGCTCTCTGACAGAAGTGTTATGGTCCATAAGCATGTTATCCGCAAACAGCATTCCTACTGTAGTAACTCCTTCGTCCGACCACTTGGTCAGACACCTAGAGGGTATTATCCCAGGTGGTGTGGGAATCTCCAACAATGAGATATTAGGAGCATAGAGGCTCAGTCCCTTGGTATAATGGATAGGCTTTTTCCAGTAGGATATGGCCACCCTTAATAGTGTGGGTGCCGACAACAGGGGCCTGCTTCTTGGCAACAGCATTGTATGAAGTGCGCCCTTTTCCCATGCTAACTGTGACATGCCTATTTCTTGCAAGTGGCACCCAGCTATCCTGTAAGAAAGCCACTGGAGTTGGCTGGCATAATAGTATGTCTGGAACACCCAATCCACCCCGGTCCATACTCAGCTGTAGCTTTGAAAGTCCCACCCTCCTTCGTCCTCTACCCCAAATTAACTCAGTTACCAATGTATTTAGTGTTTTAAATGTATGTGCCCGGGATTATTATAGGTAAATTGGTAAACAAGTAAGGCAATCTAGGGAGCATAACCATTTTAGAATTGACCACTCTCCCTGCCAGTGGAAATGAGGTCCAAAATGTGATTTGTGTTTTTAGCGCCTTGATTGCACAGCCTAGGTTTCCGTCTAACAGATCCTGTGGTTCTCTGTATATTTGTATACCTAAATATTTAAATGTGGCGGGTGCACGAGCGCTAGGTGGCGCTAACCAAGATGGCCGCACCGATGTGAGGCTCCTTGATGCTTGACCCCTCGCATCCGATCTACATCCGTTTAAAGCTGTCCTAGGAGCGATCCAGAGGTTACCGCTTAGAGAGGAGCTGCTGCACTACCCTCGGTGCGATTTCCGACCGATTTCAGGCTGCCGGAGCCGAGATAGGAGGCCCGTTGGCTGCACCGGCGAGAGGGACGCACCCGGCCGGTTCCACGGCCGGCACTGCGAGCTACGTGAGCCCGCGGCGTACTGCGAGGTGCGAAGGCTGTGCGGCCGCCGGCCGCCGGCGGCCAGCCATCCATCGCGGGAGCCTGCGGAGGGGAGCCCACGCCCTCCACGGACCTCAAGTGAGTTGGGGGGGCGGCGGCTGGTGAGGCGCCCCCAGAGCTGCCCAAGATCTGTAGCGGCGAGGCCCTATACTACGGGCGGATCGGCCCGAGCGGTGCGGGCCTCAACGAGAGGCCGGATCTGGCCTTGCCGTCGCTGGTGCCCATTCTCCGCCTACGCTGCCAGCTGAGGATCAACGCCAGCCGGGGGGGACGGCTCCCCCTGGCCCCCATCATCCTGTCCTGTGCACCCGACGGGGGAACTTTTGTCCGGGCGATCCCCGAGGCGGTGTCATCCCGCCGGACCCTGAGGGTGGACGCCACATACGGGGCTGCGACGCTTCCTGGGCGCAAACAGCGGCGGCCTGTGGGAGATGTTGAGCCTGGCCTAGCGGCCGCTGGAGCCCTCCCTTGTCCTGTACCACTGGCCGGGAGGCGCTGCCGGCGGCAGCGCCCCCCTCTCCCCCCTCGTACTTTGCCCATCTTGACCAGGCGGGGTGGCCCCCGGCACTGCTGTCGGACGGGCGGGGCGCCCCCTGGCCCTTGCGCCCGAGGAGGTCCAGCTGTCTGCCCGGGGCCTACGGTGGAGGCGGAGTGGACCCACTGATCGGGACAGGCCTGTGGGCCGGGGCGGGCGACAGTGATTCGACGGCCCTGGAGCTGCGCCTCAACTGCTGACCACCACGTGTGCGGACTACGGCGAGGTGCCTGCGGCGCGGTGAGAGAGGCCCAGCCCGGGTCAAACCGGGGAGGTGGCGTGCCCGACGGACTCTGGGCCCTCCCTAACTGGGGACAAGACGTACCTCTACCCTTCCCCTCTCCTCGATTTCTCAGTCCCGGGCCCTGCACCGGAGGCCTATTTGATTGGCGGGCGAGGGCCGACTGGCGGCCCACCACACCAAACCTAGAGCCCGGCACACACTCCCCGGGGGCCACCATGGGCAGGGATAAGGGCCCCAAACCGACGACAACGTCCCACCAAACGAAGATCGACCAATTTGCGAGCTCGGACCCGCCGGGTGCGGGCGGAGGGGCGGCGACGGTCCCAAATAAAGACTTAGCCATCATCCTCCAGGCCATCGATGCCTCCCACACATCCTTGGAGGGGATGGTTGGAGAGGTGAAGACGGATGTTACACTCCTGCGGCAGGACCTCCACAACGCCACGGCCCGCATTACGGAAACGGAATCCCGGATCTCGACGGCGGAGGATGACATCCGCCAGCTACAGGACCAGGTCCGGGAGCTCACGACCCACTCCAAGGAGCTGCATCGGTGGGCGGAGGATGCCGAATCCGAGCCCGCCGCAACAACCTTCGCCTGGTGGGCTTTCCGGAGGGGGTCGAGTCTGGCCGAGCCGACGACTTCCTAGACGCTTGGTTCAAGTCCTGGATGCCGGCAGCTAGTTTGTCAACCTGGTTCGTGGTGGAGAGAGCGCACCGGTCGCTGGCAGCCAAACCTCCAGTGGGAGCCCCCCCGCGCCCCTTTATTCTGAGGATTCTCAACTTCAGAGACAGAGACGCTATCCTGCGGGAGGCGCGGGTGAGCGGCCCCTTGACCTTTAATAATCACACCATCATGATCTTCCCGGACAACACCCGGGAGGTCCAGGAACAACGCCGATCCTACACGGAGGTGAAGCAAAAGATGCGATCCATGGGCCTCCAGTACCAACTCCAGTTCCCAGCCCGCCTCCGCGTTGTTTTCCAGGGCAAGACACTGTTCTTTGACACTCCCAGGTCAGCATGGACCTGGCTCACCGAGGAAAAACCTATGCGCCAGCCCGGACGGGTGTCGCCCAATACTATGCTCCAGGGCCACGATGCAGCCGGGCCCCTACGACCACGGCACAGGAAGCGCACGCACTCCCGGCAACGCCGAGGCGCGGCAGTAGCTAGGACCAGGTCCGCGAGCATGTCAGGAAGAGGAACGAGAGACTCATCTGCCTCGTCTGGGACTTCATCTCATGCAGCTGGGGGATCTCGGCGCCAGCTGTCGCCTCTGCCGGATAGGTCTCCGACCCCCCTCAGCGCGCAAATAGACCTGTCAGACCTCTCCCGCAGCCCTACTATATGACTTTCTCTTTGTTCTCTGTATTCACAGGGGGAGGCGGCGACCTTGCCCGGTGGCGGGGGCGGTGGGCTCTGCAGTCTCCCGCTTTCGCGTAGGAACCTAGGACAGGTCACTGGAATCCGTACTTCAGGGGGGGTCCACCACGCTCTTTACACCCGAGCGCCCATGCTTGGGGCCTTATAATTGTTAGTTAAAGTTAGGGCGATAGATGCTTCCTTTCTTGAAGTGTAGGGTGGGGGGTGGGGGGTCGGGGTTGGGTATTAGTTGGTTGTTCCTCCTTGGGAGGGTGTTTTGTTTGGTTTGGGTTTGTTCTCCACTGGGCCTCTCATGCAGCACCACACCACGAGTGTCGCCACGATACTCCATGCAGACGCTGACACGCACTCCGCCGTCGCTCGTTTTCCGCCACCGTCCGCTGGCTTCCCCTAGCGCGAGATCCGTCGTCCCTCTGGGGCCCACATGCTCCTTGTTCCCTCCCTGCGCACCCACGCCATTGGGTATCTTCCCGGCGTCCCCTGGCCGCTTCGCTCCCAGCGCGACCCGCTCCCACCGCTGTCATGGATGACCTAGCTCCCAAGGCCCAGCTGCGCATCTTGTCCTGGAACGTGAACGGCCTGTTGGATAGGCTCAAGCGCACCGCAGTCCTTAAATATGCCCAGTGCGCAGAGGTAGATGTGCTCATGCTTCAAGAAACCCACCTGCTTGGTGAGAGATGTCCCTTTCTGGCGCGCTATGGGTATGACCGGGTGTGGCATTCCGGATTATCACGCGGATCGCGGGGGGTCGCCATCCTGCTGCGCCGCTCCCTCCCCTTTGTTTTACCCAGGCGATCCACGACCCCCACAGAGTGGGGATTGTCGTTTGCGGCACGCTCGAGGGTAGGCCGATCAGCTTCCTGTCGCTCTACGCGCCGCCCTCCGGGCTGTCTCAGGCTTTATCTCATGTCGCATCTCTGCTGGCAACTCCCCCACTGGGCACTATTGTTATTGGAGAGGATTTCAACACAGTCTCGGCCCTGCAGCTCGACTCATCGGGACCGATTTCAGACTCCCGCACCGCGCGGGCGAAGCAGCTGGCGGGTTGGGCGGAGGCTCAGGGCTTGTGCGACGCATGGCGGATCTGGCACCCGCACACACGTCACTACACTCATACTTCGTCCACCCATCACACTCATGCACGCATTGACGCGATCTTCGTCCCCCCCGCCGTGTAGGCATCCAAGACGTCCGCATCCTCCCCAGAGGGATATCTGATCACTCAACGGTCCTCCTGGGTCTGGGCCCCACACCCCGCGCGGCCCGCCAGATGTGGCGCTTTAACGCTTGGTTCCTCCAGGACAAGATGCTCCGTAAGGAGGTGGGGTCCGCGCTGACGCACTACTATGGTGACAATGACGGTTCGGTCTCCTCGGCGGGCACCCTTTGGGAGGCCTGTAAGGCAACCATTAGGGTGGCTGCCAAGGCGCACGTGGTACGGCACCGCCAGACGCAACTGCAGCAGCTCACCGCCTGTGAGGCCCGAGCGCTGCGACTGGAGCGATCTCTCTTTGAGTCCGGGGACCCGGCCGGGACTCGGCAATTGCGACTTCTGCGTGATGAGATTCGTCAACGGTCGTTTGACGCGGCCAAGCTCCTCTGGCAGTACTCGCTGGCGAGGGTGTACGGGTGGGGCGACAAGAACGGTGCGCTGCTGCATCGGCTGGCCACTTACCCCAGGGCATCGCGCATCATCCCGGCGATTGCCGACTCCGATGGCGTGCTCCAATCTTCCTCCGTGGCGATAGCGGAAGTTTTCGCCCAGTACTATTCGCAGCTGTATCGGGCCCGAGCACCGGACCTTTCCCTGGCCTCTCTGCTCGCCGCCAGTAACTTACGACTCAACCAACTTCGGCCAGGAGACTGGGAGAGCCTGGAGGTGCCCATTTCTCCTGAAGAGATCGGGGATGCGATAGGGCGTACGTCCGCAGGGAAGACCCCGGGACCGGATGGCTTCCCCCAGGAATTTTATGCCACCTATAAAGATCGCCTGGTCCCGAGGCTGTGTGATCTCTTTGTGGAGGCGGTCGAGAAAGGCTCCTTCCCTCCGGAAGCCGACATAGCCACGATTGTGGTTCTGCCCAAGTCTACGCCGCCACCTATTGATAGAGCGGCCTACCGGCCGATCTCTCTTATTAATACCGACATCAAGCTTTACGCGGCAGTCCTGGCCCAGCGGCTCTGGCCCTTTTTGTCGTGCTTGGTCCACCCGGACCAATGCGGTTTTATGCCGAACCGGGGCACTCGCCACTGCCTCCGTCGCCTTCACGTGGCCTTGGCTCACCGCCATCTTTTACCTCCATATCTCACCCTCCTGCTCGCTGATTTCGAAAAAGCTTTCGACTCGGTTGGGTGGGCCTACTTGTTTGACGTCCTGACCCACATGGGTTTCGGCCCCAAGTTCGTGGGAATGGTACGGGTCCTTAACGCACGTCCCCGCGCCAGAGTGTTGGTTAACGGGGCGCTGTCGGGGCCATTCCGGATCGGCCGGGGGACGCGGCAGGGGTGCCCACTATCGCCCCTTCTCTTCGCGCTTGCGATGGAACCCCTTGCTGCCCTGATCAGAACTGACCCTTTCCTTCAGGGCTGGGAGTGGCCGGGCCTGGAGGCGGACAAAATCGCCCTCTACGCGGACGACGTCCTGTTGTACCTTGGTAACCCGGTGCGCTTGGGACCGCGCGCACTACACATCTTGGGCCGCTTTGGCCGCGCATCTGGCCTCTACTTAAACCCGCGAAAATCGGTCCTTGTGCCTCTGCACCCTTCCCGGGAATGTTTCGAATGGCAGGCCACTATTCCCCTTCGCCGGTTGTCCTTCAAGTATCTGGGCATCTGGGTCTCCCTTCTCCCGGAATTGAGCTGGGCGCTTAATGTGAACCCCCTGGTCAAGAAAGCCAAGGTAGATCTGGCGCGAATTGGCAATCGCTCCCGCTCAATCCGCTGGGGAGGGTGGCCCTATACAAAATGATGATTCTCCCCCGGTTCCTATATGTGCTGCAAAACACTCCCCTGTCCTTTCCAAGGCCTTGGTTTCGCGAGCTGGACGGGATGGCGACAAGATTCCTTTGGGGTGGTGGGAGACCACGGTTGGCCCTGTCGGTATGCCGCCTGCCCACCTTTGATGGGGGTCTGGGCATGACCAATCTCTACTTCTACTACCTGGCCACCCACCTCCTGGTCGTCCATGATTGGTTTGGGGGGGATGGTCCGACCCGGCCTACAGAGTGGAATTAGAGGACCTGGGTTTCTCACGTATTCAGGACCGCCTGTACGGCACCCCCGTCCCCGCCTCCTGCCCAGACATCACCAAAGCGGCATTCCTGGCTTGGCGAGCGGCGCTTCGCCACACCCGGTGGACCGGGAAGCTGACTCGCGCCACCCCCCTATGGCACGGGACATGGTTGCGGGAAGTTGCGGAACTAGAGGGTTTTAAATCATGGGATCTACTCAGCGTTTCCCAGCTGGGAGATGTCTGGCGGGGGGGACGTATGTGCTCATACCCAGAATTGCAAGCGCGCTTCTCCCTCCACTCATCCCAATTTTATAAATACCTCCAACTACGCCACGCCATACGCACTTACACCCCACTGGACATTAGGCTGCCAGATCACAGCCCCCCGGAGGCTCAGGTCATGCTGGGCAACCTGGGGAGGGGGGGTATCTCCAGGATCTACCGTTCTCTTATCAACAATACCCCCATGTCCCGGGAAGGCCTAAAGGAACGATGGGAGGGGTGGGTGGGTCCCCTGGACGAGGCCGACTGGCGGGGTGCCCTTATGGCCCCCAGGCTGGTGACGGCCTCCGCCAAACTGAGGCTTATTCAAATTTACTACCTCCACAATGCCTACCTCACACCGGCTCGACTGCACCGTGCGGGCCTCTCCGCTGACGCAGCTTGCCCCCGTTGTGGCTTTGAGCCGGCCGACTTCATCCACATGGTGTGGTCTTGTCCGGAACTGGGGGGGTACTGGAGGGGCATAGAAACCGAACTCACGGAGGTCTTGGGGTGGGAGGTGCCACATGACCCTAGACACACCCTACTGGGCGTCACTGAGGGCCTGGATGGCACACGCCCAGAGAAGTTATTCCTCACGACAGCGTTAATGGTAGCAAAACGTGACATTGCAGCGGCATGGAAGCAACCGCAGCCGCCTAGCTTGGCCAAATGGAGCACCGGAGTGGACTGGTGTGCGGCACAAGAACGGACTCTCTACCGGGCAAGGGGCTGCCCCAAGAAATACCGAAATGTTTGGGGGAAATGGTTGGGCAATGTACCATAAGCGTGCTGTTCGGGGGGGAGGGGACGGGGGGAGGGTTTCGGGGGTGTCGGGAATGTGGCGTGTTCTCATGCTATGTTATTGTATGATGGTGGTTCGAAAGGCTCAAAGTTTTTACGTTGTATCACTCAAAACAATAAAAACTTGTTTATCAAAAAAAAATGTGGCGGGTGCAAAAGGAAATGACCAATGTCCAAAATGAACGGGGTCTAAACGTGCAGTGTCATTAAAATAATAGGCATAAGATTTGAACTAATTTATGGCTAGTCCAGAAAGTGTTTGGAAGTGCCGAAACACCGTGGGAAGGGATTCTGTGGAGCATCGGAGGTTATTGAGATAGAGTATAATGTCGTCCACATAAGCAGAGAGAATATGAGTAGTGTCCCCTTGTTTGATACCCCTATCTCCCACAACTGCCCGTAACTTAATGGCCAGTGGCTCGAGTGCCAACAAGAACAACAGGGGCGACAGAGGGCACCCCTGCATCGTACCTCTTGCTACCGTATAGGGTCGTGAAATATGGGCTCCTGTCCGGGAACTCGCCGTAGGATCTGCATACAGTAGTCGGACCCAGGTTATGTATTCATATTGTATGCCGAATAGCGAAAGGGCCCGTAACATATCATTCCAATGCAGAGTATCAAATGCCTGTTGCAGGTCCAGCGAGATACAAGCTGCCACAGCGTTGCCCGGAGGCCCCGAGGTGAGTATCTGGTGTAGGCATCTAGTATTTAGGGATGAATTCCTGCCTGGGACGAAGCCGCACTGGTCAATGTGTATGAGCTGCCGTAAGTAGTTAAGTAGTCTCCGAGCCAGTATTGTGCTGAGGATTTTGTAGCCTGTGTTTAGTAAAGAAAGGGGGCGATATCCCGACATGTCTGTTGGATCACTACCGGGTTTCGGCAGGGATGCAACCAAGGCCTGTCTTGTGGTGGGGGATAGGAAACCTGTTTCCAGTGCTGCGTGGTATAATTTTTCGAGGTGGGGGATCAATTGTGCCGAAAAAGCCTCATAGAATTCCACAGGCAGGCCGACAAGCCCTGGGGTTTTGTTGCGTGGGAGGTCTTTTACTGCTGACCGAGTTTCAGCTTTTGTTATTGGCACTGTCAGTTCCTTTTTCTTCGCGTCCGGTAGATGGGGAAACTCCAGGCCGTCAAGAAAGCTGGTCAGCTCCTCCGCCTGAAGTTCTGCAGGTGCCCCATATAGTGCTATGTAATATTTCCTGAATGCCATGGTTATGCGAAATTGTGTAGTGACTGTAGTTCCCTCTGGTGTATGTATCTCATGTATAGGGGCAGCGGTCGGTGTATCACGTATTGTCCTCGCTAGTAAGGCACCCGTCTTATCTGCCTCTGCTTGTTGTTTCTGAGTGTAGGTGTTGTAGTCAATTGTCCTCAGCTGCTCCAAGAGTTTTTTGCATCGTCTAAAACTGCAGCTTTTTCGAGCCATCCCAATCAGTCTTCTAGCGCCTGCAAATCTTTGTCTACTATAGCACGGACCCCCACCTTAGTACTAATGGCCACCCCATGGATAACCTTCTTGAATGCTTCCCATTCTACCTGTCATGTACTTTCAGTTTCTATGTTTTCTGTAAAGTAATTCAATATGGCGGTGGAGAGGGTGGTGCGAAATACAGGGTCCTCCAAGGTGACTGGCTGCAGTCTCCATGTTAGTACGGGTGTGGGGACCTTACCACACTCAAGCGTCATCCCCAAGGGATTATGGTCCGACAGTGTCTTCCCCAGATAAGTAGTGTGGGTAATATTTGCGAGTAAAGGTATAGAGCAGAATACCCACTCAACGCGTGTATGTAACATATGCATTGGGGAATAAAATGAATGCTCCCGACTTGTCAGATTGTGCACCCGCAATGCATCCACAAGTGTCCATCCTGTCGCCCAGCTCGTCAGTGCCTCGAATTGCTTCCTACTGCTAGCCCCCAATATTGACGGGTGTGAGTGATCGAGGTCAATATTCAGTACTGCGTTGAAATCCCCTCCTACCACCCAGGAGTATTCCTCCCAGTCCACCAATACCGTATTTAATGACCCCAAAAATGTATCCTGGTCTGCGTTGGGGGCGTATACGCTTCTAAGTACCAGGTGCTCCCCATAAGTGTACAGCGGAGCAGCACATACCTACCATTTATATCTATTTTCTGTTCCAAAACTATGAATTGTGGAAACCTTGCAAATAATTATCACATAAATTGTATATATCCCCTTTTTCTCTGTTTGAAAAACAATAGTTTATAAATTGTGGCACACTGAATCATCGATCTATTTGGTTTCTTCTCCCTCTGACCTTAAGTTAAGCCCATCCTATTGCGATTGCGCATATTACTATGAGTATTAACGGTATTATTCTACTGGAACCGCTGTTTTTCCTCATAATTTTTTACTCTGATTCCTTAGTGAGTAGCGTTGCCCTGTGCTGTTCTCCGGCCTGATCCATATGGCAGCCCCTCTCGCGAATACAGAATATGATAAACAGAACAGTTGCCCTGCCACTTTTTCCTTAGCTTAGCAGCTTCGGAATGTGTAAGGTGCGTTTCCTGCATTAGCACAATGTGGACCTTCCTTCTGTTCAGCTGGGCATAAATTCTATCTCTCTTATGAACAGACCCCATCCCCCTAACATTTCAGGTCAAGACCTTGGGCCCGATTCACAGAACAAACTTAAGACAAAATCCTAAACTTAGTACCATTTTGGTATTCACAGAATGCACTTACTACTTCTGGTATTCACAGAATGAACTTACTACTTGTGCGATTCACAGAATAAACTTACTACTTTTGCTATTCACAAAATGGATTTACGACTACTAACTTTACGTCCGCACTCGGGCCGGAAATTCCGGCCCGGGGGCGGAGCTTCCGGCCCAGAGGCGGGGCTTCCGGGCCAGAGGCGGAGCTTCCGGCCCGGAGGTGGGGATTCCGGCCAGTGGCGGAGATTTAGCCATGGCCAAAATCTCCACCTCTGGGCCGGAAGCTCCGCCTCCAACCCGGAAGCCCCGCCTCCGGGTCGGAAGCTCCGCCTCCGGGCCGGAATTTCCGGCCCGAGTGCGGGCGTAAAGTTAGTAGTCGTAAATCCATTCTGTGAATAGCAAAAGTAGTAAGTTTATTTTGTGAATCGCAAAAGTAGTACGTTCATTCTGTGAATACCAGAAGTAGTAAGTGCATTCTGTGAATACCAAAATGGTACTAAGTTTAGGATTTTGTCTTAAGTTTGTTCTGTGAATCGGGCCCCTTGTATTCACCGTTATAGCCATAATATGAGTTGTGTTCCTGTGTCATACTTATCCCCATGCAGTCTTGGCGGCAGATATAAAATTTGCAGTGAATGGGTCTGTTTGAACTAATAACAATCCCCAGTACTAGGTCCCCCACAGAACGGCAGAGGACCAAACTATGATAGTAATAACAACAATAAAGTCTAACAATTTGGACAAAATTGCAATTGCAATGGGGAGGGTGGTAACCATGGGCAGTGGTAAGCCTAGGGGTGTAATATACCGGAGTAGTCTCATATCCGGCCAAGTCTGGGCCCTAACACAACATATGAGCAAGCGTTGCCATAATTATAAATGCAATATAAAACAATTGTAACTACCAGCAGCAGGTCCCCCCGGCTCCGGCACATACAAACCAATTACATCAGCCCAAGTAGTCATTCACTGTCTGTGGGGTGACAGAAGGGACGAGGGCTAGGCTGTTTTCAGAGTCTGTATGTACAGTAGTGTCCTCTGATGAGTTGTGTGATCCCTCCGTTGAGTGTGCGTCCTGGTCAACCAGCGTTGCAGCCGCCTGTATAGCTGATTTCTGACCTTCGATTATTTGCTCCCGGGATGGGCTCGCCGTGGCATCCAGTCGATGCGACTTCTTACAGTCTGTTTTACAGTGTCCAGTTTTCAGAGCTTTATGTGGTTTTGGCCTCGAAGTCTGGGATGAGCTTTGTGAGGGGCATGGCGTCAACGTAACTTCCATCCATTCCTCTGCCTCAGCTAGACTATCAAAGAAGTGGGATTTCTGGTTGTGTATCACTTTTAGGTGGTTGGGAAGAGGAGTGCATGTTTCAGGTTATGTCCTCTGAGCTGCATTTTAACTTCCTGGAACGATGTTCTCATTCTTTGTACTGCCAATGTAAAATCTGGGTATAGAGATATTCTCCTGTTCTCAAATTGTATCGGGGCTTTTTCGCGGGCTGTGCGAAGCAGAGTGTCTCGGTCTTTGAAGTTAAGAATACGCGCTATTATCGGCCTAGGCAGGGCACCAGGGGGCAGGGGTCGCGCCGGTAACCTGTGCGCTCTCTCCACACTAAAAAGCTCAGTGAGGCCTTTTGGCGCAATCACGTCTCTGAACAATTGTTCTATGTACTGGGTGGGGTTCGACCCCTCACTACGTTCTGGCAGTCCCACAATCAGCACATTGTTGCAGAGAGCCCTTCCTTCAGAGTCAGCCACTCTGTCCTGCAGACCCTAGAGCTGCCGCTGCAAGTGTTCGATTTGCTCTGAATGTGCCTTGTGCTGTGGCATTATCTCTGCAATGTGCAGTTTGTTGTTTCTGCCAGCTTCCTATGGTCGGCTTTTAGAAGCGTGAGACCTGTGGCGAGTGCGCTTAATTGTTGTTCGATTGCCTTCCTGGAGTCGCACACCTCCTGTAATATCAGGTCCAGCTTGTCAGCTCGTTCTCTCATAGTTGTCGGTGGTATACAGTCTGGGTCAGAGGCACTGTTTGTATCTTCCTGATCTGTGTGGTCAAGCCTTCCCGAAGCCAGGGGTTCAGTTTGCCTCCCCCTGGTGCGCTCCATATTGTACAGTGGGTGCTGCGCCGCTTATGGAGTGCAGTATGTGTGATCTGTCCCTAGGTCGTGCCGTTCACACCATGCGCAGCACACTCTATTTTATCTTGTCAGGCCCAGACACTCTTTAATCCTGGTTCATGCTGGCAGTACGGCTCCCTGTCACAAACCCAATCCCCAAAACTCTGCCCGAGAAATTAAGGCCCTTGTGAATTCAATGAGCCCATGGAATTGGACGGCTTTCAACAGGGGCACCGTTCTCACAGTTCTGGGTGGAGGCCTTGCTTGGCCTAGTTGGGCAAAGTACTCGCAGTTCGCCGTTTCACCAAAATCCGAGGATGTCGCGAGTCAGCTGAATCTTTTCTGGGTGGTGGGCCAGATGTCAGCCCCAGGTTGCGTTATGTCTTTTCGCTGGGCTGTTCTTGGGCCGTAGTCTCCCCAATCCTATTTGCCTGTCCAGACGCTCTGCTCGTTTTCCCAGCGTGTCCGGGTCTCTCCACTCCTCCGCAGATGTTTATTGCGCAGTTATGGTTGCCGGCCTCCCCGGGGGCATCCACATCCTCCGGTCCAGTCAGCATCCACAGCAGGTATTAACCTTCCATCTTAGCTGAGGCGCCGGACCCCACTGACCTCCCACCTCTCTCCATTCTGTGTTTTCCGGTAGGGTCTCTCCATCGGTGCCGATCTTTGTCCCCAGCCCCCTTCTTTCGGATCGGCGGTTCTGGCGACCTCTGTGTTAGCCACATCAGATAAAGAGCTGCACAGTGCGGCCTCCGCCTTCTCTGTAATCTGGGCTGCAGCCCCAGAGACGCCGCCTTCAGGCTCGGCTTCCGTGTCGATTTTTCACCTTTCCTGCCCCCTTAGCGTCACACAGGGTTACCTGGGGGCTTCCTGGCAGCACCGAAAGTCAGATGGCCCGGTCTGGAGCTCGGCTAGGACACGTCCACCATGCTTGGCGGTTAGCCACGTCCCCCCATTTGAGATTATATTATTACAAAGAATCTAGAACAGAGATTATCTTTACAAATAATACTCCACAATGAAAAGTAATTTCTAAGAAAAGGTCAGGTTTTATTTTTAGCACTGAGTTCAATGGATGATTTTGTAAAGAGTTTGATTATGGTTTGGGTTAAAGTTAGGGCTAGTGTCGGAGTAAGATTTAATGTTAGGGTTTGAATTATATTTTGCTTTGAAGTTATAGTGAACAATAAAACTAAGGTATGTTAAAGCGAGACAGTTAATGTACTCTGTCATTGTTGATATTCACCATAAAATGAAAAGAGACCATCATTCCTCCTGCCAGACTGTGCAAGGTACATAGCTTTGCAACATTTGGTTTGAATCACAAAATAAAGCAGATTACCAATTGCTTGAATGAAACATTTTTCTACTAAAGATACGCATATCTAGAATTTGGCTTGGGGAGGAAAACACTCCTTTTGCCAACCACAAAATAAAGTTAATTTTTAAAATTATCAACCAATCCTCACAAACTTCAGAAGTCTAATGGGATTCCAACAAACAATATTGGTCAGTCTACGAATACTGGATAGTTTTTAATATTGTTATAAATTCATCAGAGAAAGCACTTCACTAGGAACATTATATGACCCGTTAACTAGGTACATTCGTTATATGGTGTATACACCTCTAAAATGTATGTGCCAGTGTTCACTTGTAATTTGGTAGATTTTAGTTACAGTTAACAAGTTAACAAGTTATAGTAAATATTGCTTTTATAGAGCCTCAGTAGCACAATGTATTATGCTTGGAATAAACAGTTGAAAGTTAGTATGATTACAGTGGAAAGGTAGGAGCTGAGCTTTGTCAACAGCTCAATAGTCCTCTGGTCAAGAACCTCACCTTCTGTACCTCTGTTATTCAGTTCTTCCACACCACCATATTGGTCAAGCAACTTAGCACAGGATTTTCATGTTTGACAAACACTACTCTAGATTTTGAGTGTTTTTTTTTCTCACTAGATTTCAGTGATTTATTTGCATGCATTGTGCTGATTGCGTTAGCAAACTACTTACTGCAGGATTTGCATACGTGACAAATACTGTCCCGAGGTTTTGAGTAATTATATTTTACAATGTATTTCAGCTATTCTCACTCCTTGTGCTGACTGCTACTCAAGGAGCAAATAACTGCTCAGGAATCTGCACGCTTGTCCACTGGTTACCGCAAGAGTCACACAGCAATCCTTACTCTTTGTGCTAATCGCTTCTCTAGTGGACAGTATTATTCACATTTTGGGACTTTTTGTCCCTCGCAATTCTCTCTGTGTATGAACATTTGATACTGTGTTCCTGTGACGGCAGGCAGGCACATCCTAAGGGAGAATTTGCTGCTGGTCTACGTGAATCTGCCCCAGTTGTGAATTTATAAGTAGGGTTTTGATTGACAAAAGTACTGTGATTGAAAAAAAACACCTTTTTAATCACCTGTAAGAAACAGGGAAACACTGTATATGATGGGAAGCTGAATTAATGTTAGGTCAGGTGAGTCAGTGACCCAGGTGGGTAAAGCAGGGCTCAAATCCAGGTCTAGCTCAGAAGTCAGTGCTTTGATTTTCAGAGTCAAAGTAGCTATATGAAATTCTTCTGTGGCCAGGCTTGTTAAGTTAGCAATTGAAAACTAGAGGAATAGGAACCTCCTAGTTGCAAAAAAAGCCATACACTCTTTGATGTGAGCAAGCACATATTTATTAGATTATATTTTCTTCATAGGTTAGCATTATATTTTTCAAATAATTTCACGTTCATTATGAAATTCAGTGTTTGTACTGCGTCCAATTCTTAAACCCCAATGCATTTCTTAGCGTATGCTTCCTGTTTAAGAAAATAAACTACAATGAAGAAACTTTATTGCACAAGGATTACACTTTTATCAACAATTTCTCCTATGCTAAATTCAAATCAGCATATTTTATATTGAAGGTAAAACCTGTATGTAATTTCACTCATTCTCAATGTTGACCCCACATTCAGATTTAAAATAAAAAATCACTGGTTCCTTCTCAATATGTAGATGACCTTCTGGTATGAGTCCGAGTCTCCAGATTGGCGATGAGCTCTCCATGCTCCTTCCCCGGTTGCCTTCACACTGAATCATTTGACCTCCTCTAATCATCAACACATGGTGCTGCGAATATTTCTTCCACGTTGTTAATTTAAACTAGAGAAACCTTTCCCCACAACATTCACTCCTGTCTTCTTTCCTGCCTGCCTTCTTCTGCTGTAATCTTTTCATACGTAGTTTCACTGTCTCAATTATTCAATATTATTCAAACTTATTGACTTAACCCCTTGCGTGCGCACGACGTCTCCCGGCCGTCGTGCATTACGGTGGGCGTGTGCGCACGACGGCCGGGAGACGTCGTGTTCCCGAACGCCGTTTATTTCTCCCGCACAGCGGGAGAAATAAACCCGCACGCAAGGGGTTAAGGACCTATTCACAAAAGTAAATGTGTACATTTATATTTACTTCAAATATATGTTAACCTAAAATAAATATATTTTCCTGAAATTTAAATTAAGAAAGGAAATCCCACAAGAAGTAAAAAATAATGTTATTTTGTATTAAAAACCATTCAAAGTGATGTAAAAACTTAATTAAAAGTGATTTTTAATAAAACTTTATGACATACATTTTTTTAATTAGAAAAGCATTAAAATATATAAAAATAAAATTATAAATGTTTTATTTATAGATTATTTTTTAACATGAAATTACATCTATATATACTTTTAAATAGTTTAAATAATTTAATTTAATATTTGTTACTATGGGGTTTTATTTTAAATCTCTACGGCAATTATTTTTATTGGAAGGAAAATGCAGTACCAGTAGTTGGCCATATGTGGTGCTGGATTAGATCCGGTTCTGACCTTGAGTAAATTTACTATTAGTTTTAGCCTTTTTTGTCTGTAGTAACTTTAGAAGTGCAGTTTATCAATAGCATTGGGCTTACTATTTTGTGGGTGGGTGCACGTCTCTCCCTAAACCCCACCTTAGTACTCCCTAAAGAATCTTTACTGCTCCCTGAAACCTCCCCTTTAGTAAATATTCCTCATTTTCTAAAACATTTACTTCTAAAACGTATACTTAAGTTTGCAGAGATCTTCACTAGTCAGGGTGGAGATCTCCATACATGAAAGGTATGAGAGTGGGAGACCTCCGCAAGTAGGTATGTGAATAGCATTTTGTATTAAGTTAGTAGTACTACTGTAGTCCTGATAAACATTTTACAAAATGCAGTTTGTGAATAGCCCCCCTCCAGTGTCTCTGCACAAGCCTCATTTTCATTCTTTATCTGATATGAATTAACTGAATTTGTTAGTCTTTCCAACATCCTTATTGTTACAAGTTACTAACCTTTATTAGTATTTCTCAAAACAAGAACGTTGCTCTCTTCCACTGTAATAGCCCAGTTTAAAAAAATGTTTTTATTGGATTTACATCAAAACAAGTACATACTGCAAGTAGTGCCTTATATATGTGATAAGCAGAGGCGATGAACAGCATTGCTACTTCCCATGATGAGACGCTATCGCTGAGGAATGAGAATGGAAAACAGTATCCAAAAGCCATGCTTAATCTCATGAACAGTGTCAATAGGCACTCCAAACAATAGTGCGGTCCACCCAACAGGGGTGGAGTTCAGAACTTGGGGGTGAGAGGGGACGGTTCGGGAACAGTGACAGACGGGTCTGCGTGACTGGATACCATCAGGATGCATCCAGGTTTGTGCCAGAAGTGGAGATAATAGTTCTTGGTGGGGGTTTGGGCGTCAGGCCCTGTCACACCAATTGGGAGGGAATAGAGTGTAAGATTACAGGGCCGGAGGGGAAGTGAAAAGCGGGAGAGTTAAGGAGGTAGAGCGGGTGGGAAATCCCATGTAGGGCCGCATGGGTGCTGGCGGGAGTCATTTGAGGCAGGTGTAGTTCACGGGGGAGGTCATCATTACCTGTGAACTGTAGCAATTGGGTGAGAAGAGCATCCCATTCTGGAGACAAGGTGGCGAGCCTCTTCGTAACATAGGGCATCCTCCTCTGCCCTTCCCCATTTTCACATCGCCCACGCCATGCCGCAACTGGTGGTGCCATCTCAGCCCTCCACTGAAGAGTAAAGTGCCCTCTTTACTGTAATAGCCCAGTTGATTATGTTCAACCATTTAGTTTATGAAATATTTTTAACTTCCTTCTAACCCTATTCTCTGTGCATTTTCTCATTAAATTCACAATATAACCAAGATTACCAAAAGAGTCACTATTAACCTTTATTTGCCAAACATTTGATGAAACAACTTAAATCCTAATAGTCATTCAACCCTTTCAGCTTAATTGTGTCTAAATGGACAATCCAATAATCGATTGAAATGATACAGGAAAGTCTGTCTGCTGAATGATTCCACTATGAATATTTTACATTTGATTAATAACATAGTGAATGATTGAGTGCACACAACAACATTTACTTATGAAACTTGGTGCCAAACTGCTCACTGGTTTACACGCATGTATTCTCCTCTCCCTTTCCAGTTGTGAATGAAGTGGGCGAAAATAACCTGCTGCTCATCGCCATATTGGGTTCTGCTGGTATGACATGCTTAACGGTACTCTTTGCATTTTTCATCATGCTGCAGCTGAAACGTGCAAACTTTCAACACAGGATGGCTCAAGCATTCCAGAATGGAGTGGTAGGTTTACATCTTTATTTATGTACCACTGAAACGTTTGCTTGTTTTACTGGTAATCCTCTCTTTGCCTACAGTGGGTCTTTTGTCTTAACTCCTGCAGTCTGCTAGCATCAAGCTAAGTAAGCTATCTGCAGTGTGAACAAGGAAAATATTACAATGGGAGATGGAAGAGTTTGGGTGGCTTCTTTTAGCTTGTCAGTAAAAAAGCTCTGGAGTTTTTCTATCACAAGCCGCACTTTACATTATAGAAGTAGTGCATGTTACTTTTCATGCACGCTGGTTATAGACCTATTGCAAAACAGTACATCATACTTAAAAAGGGCCTATAATTAAGGATATGCACAACATCAGCTAATTGCAATATAACAGTGGTAGGCTACAGTATTGCATTAACACCAGATAATGCCATCTGGGTCATAATACGGATGTGCAGATGCTACTATGGAACTGACGTCATAACTGCTCCTTTTGGGAAGTCTGAATGCGCAATAAGCATCTTTGTATTCCTTTCTTCTGCCTGTCCACTAGCTATCCCGTTTGCCCTCCATCGCCACCTCCCACCAGCCCTCTTGGGGTATGTATCCTGCCCATCCCGTCTCCACTCATCCCTGCCCTCCCACTCCCTGTCTCAGGTTCTGACAACTTCCTATGTCTGCTTGCCTTTCTTTATGCAATCCAGATAACTCTTGCTGTGTCCTTTTCTTTCTCCCGCCTCCCTTGTTCTCTTCTCTCCCTTCTTCTATGGTCAGAACCAAATGAGCCTTGTTTCCCAGGATGCTAAGACACTGATCGCAAGTGATAGCGAGGCTGCTGTTGTGTCCTGCGAGACACGTTCTAGTCTGTCTCATTGGTGTCAGCGTCAGTTATTCATTAGCATGTGGGCCCAGGGCCCACAACACAACATTTGGCGACGAGGCGGGTAGCTAACACCGCGTCCCCGCAGCATGATCCTTCCTTGTACCTCGTGAGGAGAAAAGGGACCGCTGCCCGTGCCCGTCGAGTGGGTCGCGCTCAGCACGTGGCCATCTGCCTTTTGAAAGGGAGGCACGGAGACTGGCTGTCTCCTACTCACTGAGGCCCCGGACAATTGAGGAGTGGACGAGTGCCCCCGCAGCCGCCGTCGGAACGCCCCGAGAAGCGTGAGTCTCCCCACCATGCACGCGGCGTGACCACCGCCACCCGTTGGAACTCAACGCTGCAAGTAAAGTGCCCAGCACTCATCATTGCGCAGCGCCCAGGAGCGGCCCTTCCACCCCCAAGCCTGGCACTGCTCAGCTGCCGGCCCAGCGCTCAGCAGAACTCCAGCCCCTGTCCACAGCATGCACCAGCACAGCCCGTGATCATGGAGGGTGGCAGGCACCGAAGGGAGGGTAGCAAGTGATTCCGCGCCCCTCTCTGTTTGCGAGACACCGGCGGCCTTGGCCAGAAGGGGCGCCCCGAGCCTACAGTCCGCGCAGGAGCGAAAAGGCCGTCACCTGCCAACCTGATACACACCCTGCCAGCAAGAGAAAAAAAGCACCGATCACCCCGCAGCGGCCAAACCACCTGAGAATCAAGCCGGAATAACCCTGGTCAGCCCTGCAGCGTGGGAAAGGCCCCATCTCCCTTACGTGGCTGGCTCGTATCCTGTGACCTGAGCGAGCCTGCCTGTTGTCCAAGGACCTGCTCACCACTGCCCGGCCAAGACTAGCGAGACACGCAATAGTTGTGAGAACTGCCTGGCCTCCATGGGATCGCCTGCAGAGCCACCTAGTAGCCTATCAGAGGTGCTGCGCCCGTCGAAAAGTAAAGGTGCTCAATGCAATGCACCGGCGCCGGGGGCCCCAAAGAAACAAAAGGCACGTTGGGAATTCAGGCCAGCTCTGCCCCACCCAACAATAAATAGCCCGCTGCATCCCTTTATACCCTTACCCAGGCAGCACAACGGTCCCGCAAGAAGCGCGCTGCGGTGCACACTGACTGCCAGCCGGACTACCTGCTGCAGCTGAACTCAGCAGGTGAGGGAGGAAGGGCAGAGAGAGGAGTGGCTGCAAAGCCACCTACTGGACAAGTGTAGAGGTGTGGCAGATGATGATGGGAACCTACACCTAAAACGCCCCACAGCAAAGAACCCCTGCTCGACGGCAAGCCACAGGGGATACCATGCATGCTGCCCATGCAAACGCCTAGCAGCCATCCACAGCTGGTCAGCCAGCACACACACCCAAGTGCATCGTAGGCCGCACAGGCCCCCAGGAGCGAATGCCCATTATTGAGGACAGGGGCACAAGCCTGCAAGGTGCCAGTGGGAGGTATTATCCCACCAAGGGGTGCCCTTCCGAAACAAAAAAAAAGGGAATGGTAACATGCAGAGACAATGCAAAAGCACCAATAGAGTTTAAAGTTACTTCTGAACAGACAAGTGTCAAGTTGCAAGGGGAAGCACACCAGCACAAGGCAGTACGGGCTGCCACCTCTCAGCAAACCACGGGAAGAGACTGACAAACACGGTAGGGAGGTGATAGAAACGTGGAGCTAAAACCCAAGCAGCAAGGACCGTCCTCAGCAAGGTTTGCTGATCAAGCACAGGCTCAAGGGAGCCTTCCACGCTAAAAGTGCAAGAAAGACTGGTACAGAGAGCGCACCAGTGGAGAGCGCACCAGTGGCGGGCCCACCGCCACCACACGGGAGAGGAGCACCACACGCCTCTGGCGGTGAACGAGCACCACCGCAAGGGGGGAATGCAGGCACACCAGGTGCCAGAAGAGGGCGCCCCAGGAAAGACGCAGTGTGCGCAGTCCGCAGTGCGTGACACATGCGCCCAGAAGCACAAATACCTAGGAGGACAAGAGACCGCTCCAAAGGAAAGAAGCACTGCTGGAATCTGCAGGGAGATCCCATACATCTCCACAGCAGCAACGGAGCCCGGAAGGGGCCAAACGCAGCACAGTGTCCTCCCTCACGCAGGAGTCGTCAGTGACCCAAGGCTGACGAGAGGAGAGTAACACACTACGAGTGAACAGCTCACCACTGCCTGCGGAAGCCATTCCCTGGAGAGAGAATACCCGGAGTAAGAGTTTTGGACAGATTGCTACTGCCCGTGGAAGCCATTCCCTGGAGAGGGAATGCCCGGAGTAGGAGCATTAAGAAGCCACAACTCACCCCTGCCCGTGGAAGCCATTCCCTGGAGAGGGAACACCCGGAGTAGGCGCATCAAGAAGCTGCCTGAAGAAGGAGCACCCAAGATGAGTGGCTGCTCAGCATGCAGCCGAGAAGTGCAACTGAAGGTTCGCCTGAGTGTTCCGGAGACCATTGAAGTTCAACGACCCCGTTGACCTTGTTAGAACATGGTGTATGTAATTGCACCCGAAGAAGAAGAAGAGTGGGAATCGTATCACCTAGAAGAGCTGAACAAACGCAGGTGCGTCAAAGATAACGAGAGTAGAAGCACGAGGACTCGTAGCAACACAAGCCAAGAACACCTCCAAAGACACCAGACAGCCACCAAGGGGGACTGACGGCCCTGGCGACAGCACCAAGGGAGAACCACACGTAAGCCGCAGCAAGCGCAAACCGCGTTGCTCCCATTGCTTCACAGTGAGACCGTCCAGCCCCGAGTGTCGGCCGTTGGAGTCGAGCGGCATCCCTGCCCCTGATCGCAAATACCAGAGGTGCAAGAGAAGATTCAGAAAAGGCAGTCATGTGGCTACAACGTTCATCCACAAACCTCCTCTCCTAGCTGATCAGCACCACCTATCGTCCCGTCCCAATGACAGCTACGTCATCAGTGCCATGTGCGTGACACCGCACACTCAGCAAGACACGTGGAAGTGTGACCGGAGGGTCTACACCAAGAATTGGACAACCAGCTGAGGTCAACAGGGGAAGTCGTGAGCGGCAGGGCTGGACGATGAAGAAAACCCAAGCTACAACAGGAGTGAGTCCTGACACAGCGACAGCAAGGGAAGAGGGTGATAACCCAAGAAGAAACTGGCAGCCGCACAGCGGGATTCCGAGAGTAAGCCGCACAGCCTGCGCGAACTGAGTCTCAAGCCTAACGTTTCTCAGTGTGTTCATCACTCCTCCGTCATCAAAGTCCCAAAAGCCCAAGAAGCCCCAGAACACGAATGCAAGTGCCTCCCCAGAGAACACGGAGGTACCTGGCCACTCCCTGCCTCAGGTGAACGACTCCAGACTAACGCCTGAAACCATCAAGGCAAGTCATCACCCGCCATTGTCCCGATTCACCACACGACTGGCAATGCTACCATGCCAGTCCTCATCAAGTGTGTCTACCAACACCATCTCGGATACACATGGATTGGAGTCCAACAATATTGCCAAACTAGCCAACAAGAAAACTCACCTGCTAACCTGGTCTGCACCTGAACTGCGGCAGCAGGAGCATGTCCTGACCAAGACCCATACAACCTTGAGGTTTGTGCGAGTGACTGGCTACTGACTCCTCGGTGGTTTGCAGTTGCCCCCAGCCGGCCCACACGCAGCCTACCAGCGGTCCCGTGGCAAGCCCGAAGAAGGGCCTCCCCAGGCGGGAGAGCGGGAAGAGACATTGCCCCACCGAAAGGTCACCGGACACAGCAAGGCAGCCTAATAGAGACTTCAGGCAACACAGAAATAAGCCGGTGAACTTTCACCATGGACTCCCACTTTGAACTTGATGCACCCAGTTTTTTTTTTTTTTATAACATATTTTATTAAATTTTCAGTTTAGCATCCATCAATTACGGCATGTGACAGATACACAATATCATAGCACATCGCAATCATCGTACGGTATACTGGCATTATCATGTACAGTGCGTGTATGAAATATAGATACAACTATCCCAACCCTCCCTCACTCCCCCAACTTCGTCTGGCACCAACCACTCATAGCGCATATGGCAAGGTGTGCTCCTTTCTACTCTCGACTGCACAGAAACATTTAAAGTGTATGTATATACGCTCCCTATGGCGCAAGATCCAAAATCAATGGAATACAATAATCATGGAACCTGGAGATCTGGGGCTAGGCGATACAACAATTATTAAGTCCGGGCTACCGGCACAGGTGGCGGGGCCAAGGCCCTGAATGCTTCCAGAATGCTGTCTCAATCTAAAGAGATGACTCTTTTGCGCAAACCCCCGGGCTTCCTCCCGGCGAATGGCAGCACTCTCCGCTCCACCTCATCTCACTACTTCCCTATGCTAGTCGTAAAGCTGTGGGGCTGTGGCTGATTTCCACCGCACCGTATTGTAATGGAGCACTTAGCCAGGAGCAAAGACAAATCTACAAAGCGGAGTTGCACTTTCTGCGACTTGGGGCGTCGTATCAGTCCCAGAAGACATACTGCAGGCGTGTCTGGGACGGGGATCCCAGCTGCAGCTGTAAGTAGGGATAACACCTCTGACCAATAATGGGTAAGCTTGGGGCAACGCCACAGCATATGTAGCAAGTCAGCATCCTCTAATTTACATCTAGGACAACAGTGTGACCGGAAAGATACATTGCAATCAGTGCGGGGTAAGATACGCTCTGTGTAAAACCATGTATTGGATGAATTTGAATTTGGCATTCTGTGGAATTCTCCTGGGATATGCCAATGCTCTGTCTCAGTCCCTATCTGTCAGGTCTGTCCCCAGGTCTGCGGACCATTTATTACGTAGGCTTGACTCACCCAGTTAATGAACTATTGTTACACGCCACATACCATCATCCAGGTCAGCGGACAGAAGTTACGTGGGACTAAAGGACATGCTTACACTGGCACATTCCTAGTGCGCAGATGACATTTTCAAGCAAGAGTTTGTATCCTGAACCGATCAGGTCAAATGATGAATACCTGCTGAGAGTATGCTGCCACAGTCGAACTCACCAGCCCCTGTCTGCCGTCTTCCTGATGCTGGACCCAAGAAACTGATCGACCCTGTGGTGTATACTTCGTTATTGTTTATCCTTACACGTTGAACTAATGAGCTTTTGTTTTTCATTAAAATTTTGGAGGAATGTTGTGTCCTGTGAGACACGTTCTAGTGTCTCGACAGGCACTGAGTTAGTAGCCACTCCCATATGGGAGTGGGCACACACACCCCACACCCATTCACCACCGGTGTCATGAGTGACGTGACTCGGCTAATGGCCCGAGTGCACGTGCTCGTGACCAGATAAATAATGATAGCCATGGTGTCAGCGTCAGTTATTCATTAGCATGTGGGCCCAGGGCCCACGACACAACAGCTGCCTATGATGTTTCGGGAGAGGTTAGTAGATATTCTATACAGAACAGCACAGAGTCAAAACAAATTGGGAAGTGCATGCATGTATGTTGGAACGTGAACAAGATGAATAGGAACCTCTAGTCCCCCCCTACAAATACACTATTTGATTCGTGCAGCCACATCTTTAATTTAATATCTTTTGTTCATAGATTTTCATTAGATTTATCAAATAATTTAATATATTCATTATGAAATTTAGCGTTTGTACTGAGGCCAATTCTTAACCCCCAATGCATTTCTTAGCGTATGCTTCTTGTTTAAGAAAAGAAACCACAATGAATAAACTTTATTTCTCAAGGATGACATTTTTATTAACAATTTCTTCTAGACAAAATTAAATATCACCACATTTTTTAAACCTGTATATAAACGGAACGTGTATGTATGTCGAAATGTGATGTGAATTTATCTTTTGGAGATAAAGGCAGCCCCTTATAAGCGGTTAAGTCTTTTCCTTCTACTGAAACTGGAGCTAGGCATAGAGCGAGGCTGCAGTCTCCTGAGAAGGGGTGATGTTTACATGTCTGTGTATTTCTTTTAGCAAAGGAGTGCCACAATCTACATTTTTAGTTATGCAGTAAGCATTAAATCCATATTCCACCCTACTTTAATTGATTACTTCACTTAGTGTAAATCGAGCCCTTTCTCTTTAAAACAATTTGCAACTTCCTAATAATCCACTGCTGAAGTGAGTTTATACCTTGTTTGAGTCCCTGGCGTGTCAGATTTAATTTCATTGGCATTTGTAAGAAGTCAGAGTTTGTTGTATTGCTGATCTGGTAGTTACAACTTCACAGATTGTCCATGGTTTCTTAATTGTCAAATTAAATAGAGTTCCCCAATGCTGACGCAAAGGAGAGGGCTTTTTGCAACCTGTAAGCCCCTGGACTACGCAGTTAGAGCACAAAACAAATCTAGACATTCCCAACATAAACCTTGAAACACCTCAGTTTGGAATAATTTCCTATTACCAAGAATCCTGTGCTAGCAGGAACTCCAATCAATGAAAGTGTGAGGCAATACATATATCTGGCACAATTCACTAGGCCATTTGCATGTGTTAGTTACACATATACAAGACAGATGGCTTGATTTACAAGTGCAGATTCACTTTTGCAATTTATAAATGTTAGACCTGGCATCTTTGGCGTGGTTTCCATCTAATCTTTTGCCTATAAAACTTCTGTTTTTGCTGCCTTCGTTTTTGCTGGCCTTAGGACTATGCACACTTTACCACTGCTAACCAGTGCTACAGTGCTTGTGCTCTCTCATTAAAACATGTTAGATTGGTTGGTTTATACCCAATTGGCATATTTAATTTACTTGTACATCCCTAGTAAAGTGGCACTACTGTGCCCAGGGCCTGTAATTCAATGCCACTAGTGGAACTGTAGCACTGATTGTGCCACCCACCTAACAAGCACTTTGAACAAGTCTTGGGCCTTTCATTGCAGCCTGTGTGTGTGTGTGCAGCTTTAAACTGCCATTTCAACCATGCCAGTAAACCTTTTGTCATGCCCAAAACCTTCCTTTTTAGGTCTCGCCTGACCCAGCGCATGCGCTAGTCTGGCGAGACTTTTTGTGAGGGCTCAAAAAAGTGCTACCATTGTAGCAAAGTGCTGCTGGCTGGCCTAGCGCTTGTGTGCATGCACGTGCGAACCGCTAGCCTTCAGCAGCACTTTGAAAAACTTGTGCGTCATCGCGATCACTTTCGCTTTCAGAGCGATCGCGATGATGCACGTCCGCACACAACTTCCACTTCTCCCCCTCCCCCACCACATATCGCGTCTCGCGGCCGCTCGCGCGTGGCCAACTCTTGTTTCAACTATGTTCGTGGGATTTTTTTCAAATGATATAATAATTGTAATTTTTGCTGTTTCACAAGGAAAGAGCATATCCAAATCCGAAGTAGTTCTCTTCATTACTTTATAGATGTGTACTTTATTTTAGACAAAAAACGGTTTTCGCTTTTTTTCCCCCATTGTTAATATAGGCACAGGCCAGTAACTGCCACTACAATTGTTTTTAATATAAACCATTGCAAAACAAGCCTGTTTGTTTTTCTTTTTAGATTAAAAAGCCTCTTTATTTGTTTTTTTAGTTTACAACCGCTGTAATGTCCTGTTAAACATATTTAATTATGTCTCATTACTTTGTCCTATAACCCTTGCATCACATCTTCCCCATACGCGTGCATGTGTGTGTGTGTGTTTTTCGTCCGGTAAGTGGCATTCTGTGAGGAACTGTGATCTAATTAATACTGGTTTTACCTGTCTACGCCTCCTCGTTACTACACTGCGCTTTATAGTCCCATCCGTAAGCAACAAAGCCCATGGCGGTCCACTCTCTGCCTCTCCTTGCTCCAACTTCAAGTTTCTGCTCCACCTTCAAGGCTCCGCTCTCTGTCTCTCCCTTCTCCACCTTCAAGATTCTGCTCTCTCTCCTCCACATCCAAGACTCCTCTCGCCACCATCCTTTCTCTCCTCCACCTCCAAGCCTCCGCTCTCCCTCATTCTCCACCTTCTTCAAGTCTCCGCTCTGTTTTACTCTCAGCACCAGAGTCTTCACAAACACCCATTTTGTTGTTCTCACGCTTACAAACACAGCTGTTGGGCCTGTCACTCCCGTGGTGACGGGGCCCATCTCACAGAGAAATGCAATAACCCTCTGTAATTTTTAATATCTCCTTTAATCTTCCCTAATGAAATTGTCATCTGACGGCACCAACTGCATCCTGATTGTAAGGCTCGGGGTCCCTTGGGTGGGCACGGCCTGCTGATCTCGAAAGGGGGGGCGGGGGTCGATGAGTATCTCCACACTTCTGAGAGCAAGTTGTATTAAGGGAGGGTCTCCCAGGGGCCCCCAGTCGGGGATGTTGCTGTGCGGGTCACTGTCCTTCTTTTCGATTTTTCTGAATAAATATGCTTTAATAAAATGGGCAGTTTTTATTGCAGAAGTGACAGCTGGAAGGGTATTGAGGAAAAGGGTTGATTGAGCTGTGGAGATAGCACTATGGAGAGAGGAGAGACAAGGAAAAGGGGCCGGAGTTCGTGTATTCATTACAGTTTATATAATATGTTGCATTTAATGTTTCCATAGTATCCTGTGCTATACAAATTTATTGTATATCTGGAGTGCTTGCATAACCCTTGCCCCAGTTTCTTGCTTAAAAGATGTAACCATATAAGTTTTGGTAAAGACATTAGATGCTTATTTCCAGTTTTAGGCGATCAGGCGAAGGTTATGGTGTTTTAGATAGGGTGACCACCTTGCACCAAATTGCATCCCACGCATTTTACAGGTGCAAGAAACTGCCCGTGTGAAATTACCAGAATTGTTTATTTTGGTTTTACCAAACAAAAGTAGTTGTGCAACATCCTGAATGTCTGAATCAGAATACGTGCAGTGGCATTTTTAACCATACATTTAAACTGCATGCTTCCCATAATTGTGATGTGCTTTCCCAGCACCTGCCTGGCAACATTTCCTGAGTTTCACTCAACTCTGCATCTAGAATCAGGTACTGATGCCACTTGTGCTCGAAATCTGATTTTGCAAAGGTCTCACTTTGAGCTCGCTAGTGTCAGTTAAAAACACATATTTAGAGTTTACTAACCAGGACAACTTCACGTTCTCTTAAAAATATTTAATTTTTTCTAATCCTTCATTTCCTAATATGTGTATCATAATTGCATGAAAGGTATGCCCACGGTCGTTAGTGGGTGTTGCACTGTCGACTGAGATATATATATATTTTTTTTATCTTTCAATTTTGTAACACATTATACAAATGGCATGGGAGCCTCAGTTATCCACAGTGTTCAGAACACACACTGTGGCTAGACTCCATGCAGTGAGAGTATCTGTAGCAGCGCTCTAAACTCGTTACGGACAATGCCTTGATGATAATATCATATGCAATTATGGTCGAGTTACACTCTTCATTTTCTAATGCATCACATACCAAAATGTTGACTATCTCTGAACCTCTCTTCATTATCATTCTTTCTCAATTATAATAATTGATTTTTTTTTTTATTGTATGCCATCCCACCGCCACCAAGCACTCTCTTTTGCTCAGTTCGCAGTCCCGGCTTTCCCCAGTTCCAAAATTACAGTGTGCTATCTACTTTTGCTTCAGGGTAGGGGATAGCTGATTGTTTGTGTGACCAACAGCGGATAGTGTCCACACTGTCTGTCCACTGGCGTTAACTCTAATCCATTAGGCACTCAAGCCTGGAACAAGCATGAAGTCACTCCGTAAGACTGGAGACTGCAGCGATGTCTTTCAGTCAATCCAGACGCTGCTCCCTTGCTGTTACACAGTTTGGGTAACGAGAGAATGGGAGGGAATCCATGCAAGAGTAGAGGAGGGCATAGGCATGTCACAGCATTGATCCCCTAACAACCTTCTCCCTGGAAACTGGATATTACGTGCTAGAAGGGAGTTCCCAGCACTAATGAAGAGAACTAGTTGGGAGTCCCAAACCTTTGGCATGTGTGTTTTGAAGTCATGATCTGCCACACAAAAGTCAAGGATAGGAGGGAAGACCCTGCTCAATCTGCATGATATCACATTGTTCTTTTACTGAATATGATGTAATGACACAGATATTAAACCTTTCTCAGCCCAGGTGCGGATTTGATATGTAAGATGCGCCAGAGACTGGGACCGTGTGTCGGACTGTTTGTTCAGATAGGATTTCATGACCGGATTGACTGTTCTCACTATCACCACCTGACTGTGAAGAGACTGAGAGGAATTGAGAAGACCATGAAAAACTGCCTTCATCTCCTTCCAATTCAAAGAGTTAACCTGTTCTTCCGGAAACCACTTCCCTTGAATGGTTTGAAGTGCTAGGGTGGTACCACATCCCACCTTGCTTGTATCAGTGTTTAGAACTAAGAGTGGTGGCATTTTCAATTTTAAACCCTCTGCCATGCCTAGATTTGTGCTATCCAGCCACCACTGTAGCTCCTCTCAGATCTCATTCGTTAGAGGCCCACACCCTTCCAGATTCGGCATTGCCAGATTCAAGAAACAACAAGCATTGGCATAGCCAATAGGTCTCGCCTTTGGGACCTTATAAGTGTTTAGCCATGCATCAGTTAATGTTGTTGCAGTAAGGATATTGTGCTGAATAACTAAATACTTATAATGTCCCAAAGGCGAGACCTATTGGCTATGCCAATGCTTGGTAATGCATGTCAGCCACCCCTAGGGTAGGCCCTGGACAGCCCACAGGGCAGGGTGCAATGTATTTAAAACGTAGGACATGTACTTTTAAGTTTTACATGTCCTGGTAGTAAAGAAAAATCTTAACCTATGGGCCTACCTCTCCCATAGGATAACATTGGAATTACCTTATTACATCCTATAAGTGTAATTTCCAAATGGATCAGGTAACCAGTTTATGTTTGGTGTAGCTGTATTTAAATTTAAAATCCTAACTTATGGTGGTTGTATTTTAAATTACAATTTTGAAAATGCCACTTTTAGAAGTTGCCATTTATTTGCCTTAGCCATTTGGTATCTGCAGCCTGTCTCTGGGGCACATGACTGGGTGTACTAAACAGATGGACTTTGTGTATTCTTCCTAGACAGCCACACACAATGGGGAGCTTAGGTATGACTGGGCCATCACTGGCAGCGTGGGAGTGAGGAGCTGGACCCAGCCCAATTTACACTTGAATAGGCTGTGTCGTGTCCCCACACAAAGAGTTGCATACTGCCTGTAGTTAGTCTGGAGCCAGGAAGGCAGGACACCTGTGCACTTCAAAGGTATGCCTCTAGAAACTTCTCTACACTTCAAAGGCACAACTGGGTATAAATACTGGATCTCTTTCACCACCACTATAATACACTTCTGGACCTGTGGATACTCTGCTAGAACAAGGGACAGCTGTCCTGCTGAAAGGACTACCTCTCTGATGGCCTACTGCTCTGGAGAACTGCTGCCTTAATGGGCTGACCTGCTGCCCTCTTGCCTGGGTGAGAAGTAATGGACCTGCATCTCTTGAACCCAGAACACAGAGGAATCCAAGGGCTAGTTGGCTGGCCTCCTGATCCGAAGCCTTATGGACATAGCAGGGTTCTAACAACCTTGCTCCTGCACCTCAACTCTGCCATCTGAGTCAACTCTGCCAAATGGTGCCACCCCAGTCCTGGAACTTTGGAATTGGACTTAAGGTGCTGAACCAACACATCTCCTCTGCTGCGCAACCCCAAACAGAACCGGCACATCTATGCTGCTGCGTGGATTAGACCCATCACCAAGGCCCACACTGCCTTTGTTCAGCGGGCCTAACTGGGTCCCTGTAGCTGGCCTGCGCTCCACTGTATTGGTCTGAACATGTGACTTTGTCCTGATCCGGCACGACCAGATATCCACAGTTGGTGTTTTGTGCTTTTTGACACTATTTTCACTAAAACCTTTAAAATTGCAAATCTCTGGTTCTACTGATTGTATTTTTGACGTTTTATTCTTCTTTTATTTATTAGAATTAAAGAAGGTTCTACTTTTCTAACCTGGGGTGGGATTCACTTTGTGTGTTGATGTTCACTTTATTACTGTTTGGAGTGTTGCACAAAAACTATACACATTGCCTTTAAATTAAGCCTGACCGTTCTGTGCCAAGCTATCCACAGGGTTTAGTATAGGTTAATTTAGGGTTGGCTTGTGCCTAACCCTGACAAGAATTGTAGTTGCAGCTTGACCAGGGTTCACACCCCAGTCAACCAACAACCCAAATTCTCTCAACATATATTTCATAAATTTATCTTGTCACACATAATATTGTCCCAGTATGTTGTAATATTACATGAAAGTAACTGCGCCCACTGACAGAGATAGTGAGTTCTAGAGGAGGGATGTCCTTAAAAGTTTGGGCACATATACAGATACACTAATGTGTGCTATTTGCAACCTTTTCCCAATCCTGAAAACGGTTGAAATGTTGGGCCTGTCAATGGACAGAAGTAAATCCCTTTCCAGCGTGACAATAGACTCCAAATTGGTAGGGTGTAGAAGATGGGTGGTTTCCACAGGGAAAATCTTTTCTCTGTGGAGGAAAATAAAATAAATAAAGTGCAATGGCAGTAATGTGAAGCCATTTTGGCATGCCCAGTTGCACACTATGTACAATTAAGCATACTGACATGACTTCGCATGAATGTAAATGGGAGTTTACACCAGTTTTCAAAGAATACTCCCGCATAGCTGCGTCTGTCATAGCTTTCCTGGAGTTCTGTTTGAAACCTTTAGATAACTCAAAATTCAGTTGTAGAATATGGTCTTGGTAAGTAGCTAATATTCATTATTAGCAGTGAAGTACAATGTACTGGGTCACATTCTGGGAACTGGAGTCTCTTTACCATGCAATTAGTTTCCTTTCAAAGTACAAATAAATTTGGGGATTAGTGTGTACCTCATTTGTACCTCCGAAGTAAAAGGCGATGGCGACGTCCTTACATATGGAGAGCTTGCAGAATTTGAAAGAGTGAAATCCGAGAATGAGCAATAGAATGGTGAATGTGTAATCGCACCTGTATTTGTGTCTAGCACAATGAGAGGGTGCGTTTGTAATGGAGTTCAATTGACTGGCCGAATTGCCAAGTAGTGTTACGTTTCTGAAAGCATTGTAGCTGATGGAAGTTGTGGGATAATGCAATTTGGACATTGAGGGGAAGATTTCTCAAGGCTTTGCACAAATGCAAAGTCACAAAAAGTGACGGAAACCGACACAAAGCATTGATGAACTATTTACAATCAAGAGCAAAAGTTGTTTTGCGCTGGAAACTTCTAAAAAATTGTATGCAAATAGTGCTCTGCATCACTTTGTGTTATCTTGCGTCAAAGGGGCATTCCTTGTGTGGTACAAGTGTTTTTTTGCAACCACCTATGGACTTTGAAGCAAAGTCCTATCTACTAACAATCGTAGACAGGGCTTTGCATCAAAAAATAATGCTTCCTCGAGGCAGGGTTTAAGAAAGAGAAATGTTTTTATTTTTCCCAACATTTAAAACATTGCATGTCAGCTGTATTATGCAGCACACATCTAATGTAGGGAACGTTTTAAAGTTAGTCTAACCATAGGATTGTGTACCAGAAGGGTATCATTCCAGTATAAAACCTAAGAAAAACATGGCACACACACCCTTGCACCATGGGTAGCGCATGTTAGGTTTAAAGAGTGGCAGTTCAAGGGGAGAAACAGCAGCATATCTTTGAAGATATGACACGGTCCTCTCTTTCACATTGGTTGCTGCTCTGCATTGTGTGACATATCTGTAAATCTGTCCCTGTGTACGCTATTTAACGGCGCATGAGGCTGAAGACTTATTTGATAATGACGCTCAAGTGGAGCTTCATGGATACCAGGAGAGGGAATTAGTTCATACACAAAATGGAGATGGACCAGGTTAACAGAGTTCCCATCAATGGGTGCTCCACGGTGGATTGAATTGGGTCAGTTATGTACAGCGCACTCTTTGTAGATCTGTGCAGGTGATCTGTGCATCCTAATTGCAAGAGGTCAATAACATTCAAGCTTGAAATGTGGGCCCAACCTACTTGTTGGTCATTATATTCTCCTTTGGATCAGGATCTTTCCACAAAAATCAAATAATCTTCTCTTATTTGTGAGCACCAAATCAAGCATCAGTCTTCCAAATTGCCTAAAGGATGAAATCACGCCTTCCCTTCAACTGAGATATATTTGCTGGAAATCATTGGACCGTCTGTATTTAGACAATTCCTCTGCAGGTCTGTGCATGAATTAAAATAGATAGGATTTTCAGATAACATAGAATGGAGACATGATCCCAAAGTTTTAGATGAACAGTTAACTTGCCAATTTTATTTTGAATTAACTAAAGAAGTTTCATAGGCTATCGATGGACACTGGCACCTTAGGAAGTTTTTTCGGTCCCCTCAGGTCCAGCTAAGCAGCTTGCTTCTAACACTGGGCAGGCCTTTACTCCCTCTTCACTCTAACCGCACCATCTAACACTGGGCAGGTCTTTAATCCCTCTTCACTCCAACCACCCCACCCACTAAGTGCAATCATCATACATACAAATTTCATACTATTTCATAAACATGACAGCAGCCGTGGGTGCTGCAGGTAAGAGCGGTGGGCCCAGGTGGGGAATGGGGCGTTTCGAAAGACGACCACGAGAGAAAATTAAATAAAAAAATAATTTTCCCTCATGGTTGTCTCTCAAAATCCCCCCCACCTTGCCCCACCACTCTTACCTGCAGTGGGTGCAGCTGCATGAAAGTCATGAAGATATATACCCTTAGTGACACAAACAACTAATAAACAGGAGGGTAAAGGCCATCTGTACATCTCAATCAAGATTTATTTCAAAGAGAGTAAGATCTTAATTTACTGGAAACAATTTTCTAAGAAAAATTAATCCACAAAAAAAGTCTTCCGTTGTTATGTTGGTCCTAGAAGTGGGCATCATGCCAGCATGCATCCTAATGACTGATTCAGGGCACAGGGCACAGGGCAAACAACTGAATGTCAGGAATTTCAGAAGAAGAAGATATTAGGAACTATACTAGGTGTACACCAAAAGTTCTTCAGAACTTGTCGGTTTGAAGGGCTTGCAGGAATTGTATGTGCTTCACTTATTTTGACAAGTCTCTCGAAGCCCATCTCAAAGCCTAGCACCATAAATTAATGTAGCACAGCTACCAGCTTTTACTCCCTCCAATCTTGGAACTAGTTGATAGTTAATAGTGCTAGGCCTACTGCCCGGAGTACGTAGAGCAGATGTTTACCTTTGTACTGAATACAGTTGGCCAACCACAGTCAATATATCCTATGCCAGTAGAGGGAGTGATGTCCTGGTATCCCTGCAAATAGAAGGTAGTTCTGCCTTCACGTGCATGTGTTGTACTCTATTGATTGTGTAGTTCTACAGATCAATTGAACTGTTGGAATACAGCAGCAGTGAAATGATGATCACTCTGATTAGCTCCTTGTAATGTCTTGTTTTACCTTTACAAAGAACTATCAAGTCCATGCGGTTTTCACTGTGGGTGAGGGGGAAGGGTGGACGCAACAACTTGCTTAATGAAAGTGGCTAGTTGGCTGCTGCTTCAACTGGCATACCGTCTGGTCCTCTTAAAATCCCTTTGTCTTCTTTCATCCAGGTGTACATCCTTCAGACAGTCATGCTTCGTTTTAACTCTCTTGCTTTAATATGCACTTCCAGCTCCCGCTCGTGGTCCCATGCAGGCTACGTATGTAGGAATGAGAAGGCTGACCGCTATGGAACGCCACAGTCCTTTGACTATGAAGTAATGTGACACGGGTTGAATTGGACTTGTGCATTTCTGTCTGGCAAGTCTTTAGGTCTATGCTGCTTTTCAGTTTTTTCATAAAAAAGCAAATGGATCACTGGATCGGAGATGTTTGACAGGTATAATATAATGAGGACAGGCAGCACCTCTGTATAATATGTCCAGAGCTGTTTTCACTCACATCTGTTAAGGTGGAATCCAGAATAACTGACAATCAGGAAAAGTCTCTAGATCAATAAGAGTCTATAGTTGAAGGAGTAACATGTTAAGATTTCCTTAGTACGGGAGGTTGAAGATGGGACAGAGGTTTCATGCTGTTCCCTAGGGAAATACAGGCTTTAAGAAAATAAAAAGACACAACTATTGCAATTTTAAATATTGTACAGCATATTGTCATTGACTGACAATAACCAAGGAAAACTCCGAGGGAATAGCGTTCATCACGAGGATCAAACAAGGACACAGTAGAGATGAGGAGCTCTCTAAATTAATTCTCTTGATGGTTTCTTCATTAGTGGCACATTCAAAGTAGGGTAGGCTTTTGTGGAGGAACCCTCTTCATTCATGGCTAGAGGGCTTGATCCAGAAAGTCATCCATCTTAGCTCTGCTCAACTTCTATATATCTTCCAGGCTGCGCTCAGTGTCACTAGCTTGGCCAATGCTAAACTGAAAGGAATGAAGCAGGTCGTGTGCTTCAAAGTCTCAGTGTAATTTTGGGGCGCAATCTTCTCAAGGAAGTGATCCAGGACCCAGAAGGTTGAGTCAGGCCTATAATTGACCAGCACACATGAGCTGAGGTTACATCCCTTTACATCCATGTGAAGGTGGATAGAACTGATACAAGTCAGTTAAAAATGGATCAAATATTTATATAACAATAGGTTCACATATATTATAATATAATGTAGTATTTATAATATAATATAATACAATGTAATGTATTGTAATATAGATGAGACACTGTCCTTGTAGATCTGAACTTGCCCTCTTGAATTTTCTATGTACATGTTCCTATGTAAATTACTTGTTTGGTAGAGATAATTGCTCCTCTTTAAAGTTCCCTGACACCCACTTGGATCATGTTTGTGTTATATAAAACTGCATAATAAACAGTGGCGGCTCCCCCATTGGGGCGTGGGGGTGTCGCCCCCCCTGGTTTCTCACCGTGCGAGAAGACAGAAACATAATGGTAATAACTACCATTTTATGTTTCTGCCTTCTCGCACGACGAGAAAGCAGAAGTGCCTGGTTGTGGGTGGGCAATCCTGCTCCAGGGCATGGGGGAAGTGGCTTGCCCACGGTTATGCATACTGACTGATTGGTCGGCCCCAGGCCGACCAAACAGTCACTATACACAACAGTGGGCAAGCCACTCCCCCCATGCCCTGGAGCAGGACCGCCCACTCTCCCTTTTCTCTATGTAGGCTGCTGCATGCAGCCTACATAGAGAAAATGGCCCGGGTGGGGCGTGCGGCAATGCGCCTCACCACTTGTGATTGGTGGAGCCTGGAGGGGAGGGAGGCTCAGGCTGCCTTTGCTGATGACGAGAGCTGCAGCCTGCAGGCAATGAAAAAACGCAGGACGGCGGGAGCGGGAGCCGGGACCCGGGACCCATCCAGAAGCGGGATAGTAAGTTTTATGTAATTTTTTTTTTTAATTAAATTATTTTTTAACGAACCTCTCCCCCTCCCCCCTCCCCAGTGTGTAGGGTTAGGTGGTAGGGCTTGGTGTGGTGTTTGGGGCTTAGGGTTGTGTGTTGGGGTTCGGGCTGGTTTTCTAGGGCTTAGGGTTGAAATTTGGTAGGGTTTCTGGAGTCTAAGGCTCAGGGCCCGATTCAGGTTAGTGCATAAAGGTTTGAGGGTGGTTTGGCTTGAGTGGATCCAGATTTGGCTGATTTTGGGGGTTTGTGGGTTTGCGGGGGGCGTGTTTGGTGAAAATTCATCCCCGTTTCAGTGGATGGATTTCTGTAATTCTTGCTGAGATTGTTGGGAATGGGTGGAACTAGTGTCCCAGTGAGTTTGAAGATGATCGAAGCAGTGGAAGTGCTGAAAAGAGCATTTTATGTGAAGGCCCGGTTTGCAATGTTATCCAATGGGCGGTGTTGGGGTGCGTGGAGAAGCAGTTTTTAGGGGGTTCCAGTTGCTTGACAGGAACGGGGCTGCTGTGAGTGGTAGGGAGGGGGAATTCATTGGTGTGCAGGAAGTTTGGGAGAAATCAATCTATGGGAAGGGTGTTTTTCGGCAAAGTCGAGGAAGGGAAACCGCTGCCATAGGAGCCCATGTTAAACGTGAGTTTTGCATGTTTTTGGGGTTCGATTGTAGGGTGTTGCAGGTGGTTCCGAGTGGATTTGCTTAGCTGGGATGAGTGTTGGGAAGGTCTAGTTTTTATTGCAAGTGTTATGAAGAAAATCCATGGAGGGTAAGGGGTGTTTTGGGCCTAGTTTCAAAGTGCGTTTTGATGCGATTTTAGGCCTCGTGAAGCTCGCGGTAATGCAGGTTTTTGGGATGGTAATTTGGGGTGTTCTAGGGTTTTGGGAATGGGTTTAGGGGTTTGGGAGCAATGTTGGGAAGGTCTAGTTTGTGGTAAAAAGAGCAGTTTGGTTGTAGGTGAAGGGGAAAGGGTAATTTGGGCCTGTTTTCTAGGTGCACTTTGTGCCCTTGGCGAACATTGCCTGTAATGGGTAATTGCAGACGAGAGCTACAGGAGGGCGACTGATTTCAAGCCTTTCACTTGTATGCATCAGTGGCGGGCAGAACCATTGGAATTATATGGTTTTGTGGGTGCAATATTTTCTTCATAATTATGGATTTGGCGTATTTGCACCGTAATCCAGCATCAGCGGCATAATCTGCAGATTAAAAAAAAATAGCTTTTAGCTCAAAACAATCGCCAACCACTAGCACAATTGAAGCACTGCTTACACCACTGATTCCCCCTTAAGGTGTTTGGGCTAGCTCGCTATGCTTGCTCGCCATACGGCAGTACAGCAATAATTTTACGGCTCCCCACTTTTGAATGTCACCAGCCACCACTGATAATAAATAAATAAATACATGGAGGGATAGTAACCAGTGCCAGGTGATTCCAGAGTCAACCTTAAACTGATTCCTTTATTCAAACATGCACCCAAACATTCTACCGTTCACATTTCACAACATCGCAGCCACTCAACATCGCAGCCACTCAACATCCCATCCATCACAACAAGACCACAATCTTTTAAGAAGCATTATGAAGGCATACTTAAGTGTTGAAAAAACCCTTCCAAGAGTGAGGTGTTTATTCTCCCTTTTAATATCACAAATACAGATTTATAACCAAGCTCGAAAATCTTAGCAAGACAATTGAGTTATAAACATGCATCAAATTATACAATAATAACCCTGTATAAACTCTTATCAGCAGGGCAAAATAAAGAACGTTAACTTAGTAGTTGATTTATGTATTTATTCAATTAATTATAACTTGTGTGCAGTGTAGTACTCCACAGGGGTGTAACTGTGACTATTCAGTACATCTGAACTGGTTGGTGTTAGACCTGGTATCCTTGGCGTAGCTTCCCCAGACTTTCTGCCTTCTGTTTTGCTGACTTCATTTGTGTAGGCTTTATGACTCTGGACACTTTACCATTGCTAGCCAGTGCTAAAGTGCATGTGCTCTTCCCCTAAAACATGGTAACATTGGCTTATCCACAATTGGCATATTTAATTTACTTATAACTCCTTAGTAAAGTGCACTATATATGCCCAGGGCCTGTAAATGTAATGCTACAAGTGGGCCTGCAGCACTGATTGTGCTCCGCACTTCGGTAGCCCTATAAAAATGTCTAAGGCTTGCTACTGCAGAGCTGTGTGTGCAGTTTTAAACTGCCATAGCCAGATAACCATCTTGCCAGGCCCAAACCTTCCTTTTTAATACATAAATCATCCCAAAAGTAAACCATGGATAGCCCAAGGGCACGGTGCAGTGTAGAAGTCTTCTGTATTTTTCTTGAAGGGACTATTTCTTTCTATTTCATGTCCTACTTTTAAATTAAATGCACTGCAGTTGGCATTTTCTGACATTAACCATTCCGTACCTTCTTCCGGTCTCTGAATACACGTCTGTGGTGAGTGACATCTGGGCTTTGCTCATTTCCTCCAGACAGCCACACACAAAGGGAGCTTAGGTTTGACTGATGGGCCATCAACATCCTGAGGGATCATCTGGGCTGGATGGGAGGGAGGAGGTGACATTTGCACCTGAATGGACTGTGCCTGTACCACACAAAGAGCTGCATAACCCCCTGTAATGAGTCTGGAGCCATGGAAGGAAGGGCAAGGACTTTGTGCACTTCAAAGGTCTCTCTATGAAGTCTCCTCCACTTCAAAGGCACAACTGGGTATAAGTACTAGACCTCAGACACCACCACTTCAGTACACTTCTGGACCTGAGGAAAGTCTGCCAGGAAGGACTTCTGTGCTGCTTAAAGGACTAAAACTCTCATGGACTCTGCTGGACTTTGATGAACTCCTGCTTTGCTGTGCCTGCTGTCCTCCTTGCCTGGGAGTGAGAAGGCATGGACCTTCATCTCTACATCCCCAGAACTAAAGTTCTGGATTGGGAACCCAAAGCAGCCCTGGCAAATTTGTTGGACCAGCCCCCATCCCTAGTTTAATAAAACCAGCCCCCAGCACTGCTGCTTTTGTTACTGGGGCCAATATTGCAATATCAATGGAAACCAGGCCCCCAGTAACAAAACTGGCCCCCACCGCTCCAAAACCAGCCCCAACCCTTCAAGCCTCCCAGGCAAATTCCCGATGCCCGCTACAGCCAGTCCGGGCCTGAAAGTGACTCCAATGGCTTGCTGGCTTGCCTCCTGTTCTGAAGCCTCAGGGACATCAAAGACTTCCAACAACCCTGCTACAGCCTCTGGACTCTGACACCAGTGAGTCCTGCCCTGCCAAGTGGTGCCCATCCAGTCCTGGGCCCCTGGAAGTGGGGTTTGCTGTGCTGTACCTGCAAAATTCACACATCACTATCATTGCGCCAGTCAGAACCGACGCATCACCTACCTCGAGGAGATCGCATCGCCAAGTGCCTGGCTCGACGATGATGCACCATCTACTTAAAGGACATTGCATCGCCAGCTGCAGCGCTCGTCAACGACACATCGCCTACATCTCAGGCTGCTTGACGATAACACATCTGCGCGTGTGTGGCTCGACAACGACGCATCGCCTATGGATCCTAAGGATCAGAACCAGCCTCCCTGCTCCACGCATTTCACCCTTGGCGTCGACGCATCCTCCAACAAGGCCCTATTTTAGCGGGACAAGATTGGTCCATGTATCTGACCCACGCTCCATTATTGTCAGCCTAAACTTTTGGATTTACCCTGGTCATGTGCGATCAGATGTCCCTGGTTGGTGCTTTATGCCTTTAAGCAATTCATTCCAGTTTTAGCTTTTCAAATTCATGACTCCAGTTGTACTTATTGGATTTTTTTGTTATGTTGGTCTTGTTTTACATGGGAAGTCTTTTTGTGGTGTTTTCATTGTGTTACTGTTTTAAATACTTTTCACATTGCCTCCTACGTTAAGCTTGCTTGCTCTGTGCCAAGCTACCAGAGGGTGAACACAGGTTAATGTTTAGTGTGTAACTGACTTACCCTGACTAAGATTTTGGTCCCCACTTGGACAGGGTGCATACCTCTTTCAACAAGAGACCCACTTTCTAACAGTTGGTTTAATTAATTATATTCAATTGTATAGGAATTTCCTTTACTATATAGGGGGCCTTGCCGATTTAGAGGGGTCACTTAATATTGCTTAGTGTAATACAATATACAAAAAATATCCTGGAAAACAATCTGCTTTGATACATAATGCCATTTTGGAAGGGAACCTTGATGCAAGGGTTGGGGCATGGTATGTTGGAGCATGGTATGTTGAAGCAGGTGGGTTTTACTTGTTTTGCAAAGATGGGCTTTGGGTGAGCCCTGTTTCTCCATTATTCTCTACAACTGTCTTTCACATTTTGTTCCACTCACATGGGGCAATGAGTCAGTCGCTTTAGCCATTGGTTCTGTGAGTAATGGCATTTGCCTGATCACATATGCACATCTGCCTAAAAACAAGTGCTCTTCAGTGCAAGGTCTGCTACGTCAATAATTTACATTGCCAGTGCTTTTTTCTTTCAAGTCTTTATATTTATTTTATTAGTCATTTTTGTGATTCTAAATTATGTTTTTGGGTTCCGATAATTAAAAGCCAATCAAAGCTTTCAGTTGCACCAAGAAGAATCGTTATTTTCTATGATGTACATTAAAGCTAAAAATCGTTTCTATTCTTGTTCTAAGTACAGTGCCTGCCTACCAAGAATCACATGTACAAATCTGAAAAAATGATATACAACGGTTAATTTCTTTAACAAAATTAACTTTTCTTGAAAGCCTCTGGCTTCCACGGCAATTTGTGTTTATTTTTTTCATTTTTGGTGGCATGATTTTACATACAAAATAATATTAACTATCCCACCAGCTTGTCAAGGCCAGGCCTATTGCCTTTGCTAATGCTCGTTGCATATGTCTTGAACATATAGAGGCTTGTTATTTAAAAAAAGAGTAGTTTGGTATTGGTAATGATGTCAGATTGGTCTATTATGGGCTACTAGACGGGATGTCCTTTTGTCATATGGTGTTTGATCAAAATAAGATGGGTAAGGATCCGGGCCGGGGAGATGAAGCCGGACCTCATAGAGGCGCGGGCAAAACGCCGTCTGGAGGCGGGAGGCCCCCCCCCTCGCATTAACATATAGGCTAGGCCGGCGGGGGCCAGGATTGGCCCCCATCGGTAAAGGCGAACCCCCCCCCAATCAGGGGGCGAGCCAAGAGAGCGAGAGGGGGATAAAAAGGGGCATACAGCCCAGCAAATCTCACACATCCACCCTCGGATAAGGAGAAGAGTATTCCCACCCACCCACACCTAAGAGACAGGCATCGCAGCCGCGAGGTGGAGGGGTAGCAGAGCAAAACCAGCTGAAGTAGTAAAAAAGAAAAGAATTCACTAGAAGGTGGATGGAAGGGTCTCACAGTGTCCTTGGGATGCTGCTCAGCAGGGGCATTGAGGGACCCAATGGGCGGCCTGCCGCCATAGAAAATTAGAAGTAATGCTCCCGCAGGACCCTTGGGATGCCTCACAGCAGGGGTTCAGAAGAAGAAAGGAGCAAGGACTCAGTTGTAAGAAAGTAGCGTAGAGGCTCAAGAAAGGTCCTTGGGATGCCACACGGCAGGGACCTCTGGGAGAAGGGAGGGCCCACGAAAGGGCACAGGGCGAGCGGAGCGGAACTTGTGGCCCGGAAAGGTCCAGATGGACACCCTCTAAATCGGTAGCAAGCTGAAGCCTAGACCCGTGAATTGGAAGCCTAAAAGGGGTCCCTCTCCTCCCAGGTTATTGAGAAGGCTGAGTCCAGAATGCAAAAATGTTAAAGAACAAAGAAGTGACATGCATTAAAATGAAATGTGTACATAACCATAAACAATTTAAATGTATAAATTGTTGTTTTATGAATAAACTGCGACCTTTTCAGGCACCCAAAGAAAGTTGTCAGTGGTGATTTAAGATAAAAGCGCGCAGTCGGTTTTTAAAGGGCAGAGGGAGCAGGGCATGGGACTCGCCACCTGGAAGGGGTTAGGGATTTCATACAATGGCCGTGAAGAGCAAAGCGTGCATTTAATATTTATCTGAAGCTACAAAAACGCAACAGAAATTAATCTCTTATCATGGCTTCTTATTTGAGGAGGTTGCTAATGCACAATAAGTCAGGTGGAGCTGGAAGTACACACTGTAGAATCAATGTGACGTTGGCGTGCTTTGTAGTTTCTATGTAGGCCTGTTACATCTTTGTAATACGGGTCGGTGTTTATGCAAGTTTCACCCCATCTAATATCTCTCTTTTTTGCAGCGGGACGAGCCAGCTGTGCAGTATAACTCCGGCAGCCACCTCCGAAAGGCCAAAAACGGCCAAGACCCTAAAGTCTACCCTGTCCTGGAGTGGAACGACATCAAGTTTCAAGATGTGATAGGGGAGGGCAACTTTGGGCAAGTACTTAAAGCGCGAATTAAAAAAGACGGCCTGAGGATGGATGCAGCAATCAAAAGAATGAAAGGTTGGTTGAGTTAGTTAGAGCTGGATCAGCAGCATGCAAGGAAAATATATGTTTTGTGAGAACCACGACAGATCAAAAAACGATTCATGCCAATGGCAATTTAATTATTGGTGGGAGGGAGAGCAGAACTCCAATTTACCAATTTTTTCAACAGACAAATGTGTGACGTCAACATACTATCGCATTAACACCATATCATCTAGAACTTTGTCTCCACTGCCTCACACCTCCCGTAACCAAAATAATTACCTTCAAAGTAACCTGAAAGAACACCCTGCCCCTTTTCATAATCCTTGCAATATGCCTCCTAACCCTAAAAAGTTAACCCTAAACCAAATTGCACCCAATCCATGAACATATACAAATGAAGTTCGCTGAAATATATCACATTCAATTGAATTAAATGATAAAAATGGTAACTATTGCACTCTAACCCTTAAAGTGACTAGCTCTGCACCTAAGTCAAATATTACATTACAATACATCACATATTAAATTAAAATAAATATTGAGGCATTAGCAGCCATAACTCAAACTTCCTTGAAATAAATTATCTAAATATTAAAGCTGTTTTAAATAAGTTAAAACCTTTTTTTAAGAAAACCTCTGCTGTTATTAACATTTTTAACTGTAGCACACAATCAAGTAATTTACACGCGATCAGCAAAAAAAGAGTTTTCAAACTACTACTGATTGAGGGATTTAGGCTCCATCCACATGTTGGTTCCCAGAGACAGTGTATGATTGGGCCAAAGTTGTGTGCTTCTACTAAAAAGCTTATATTGCTTATTTTTAGCTTGTGGCAATGCTGACACTCAGTACTGCAGGACTGAATTGGTTATGGTGGCAAGCCAATGATCATGGCTTTATACCTTTTCTGTTTATTATGAAATGTTACAATAAAGACAGTAGGCCTGGTGTATTTATGGTGAAAAGCAAATGTTAACATCAATCCATTTAAGGGTGGATTGTTATTACTCTGTAAAAAAGAAAGGTAAGCATTTTGGTACATGGAATGTCACAGATTACTGTAAAAGGCACAGGTTTGGCGGTGTTTTGGTTTATTTACCTCCTGTGAAAAAACATGGTTATAGAAGATTTACTCTGTGAGGATCTTTGTTATGATCTCATAGGAGAGATAGAAGTCTATTTTTCCAACTGTAATTTTGTAAACTTCTGTAATGCTATGACAGTATGCCTGATGCTTTACTTGTGGAAAAGCTTAAACTCAATACAGTGGTCCTGAGTTGAATATAGTGACAAGCCAGTATGGCTATTGGCCTGATGTCATAGATCTGATATGTTTAATATAAAAAGTTACAGCAAAGGAAGCAAGCCTGATTTATTTACTATGTTACACATATGTTAAAAGTGGATAGTTTATGCATCATGCAAAACCGAAATCACGAACAGCTATGGCTACTAACATCGCATTTCTGCAGATAGTAGAAACAGCCAAGAGGTGCTCTTCCTCTAACTGATTTGCCAGCTTAAAACCCCATTGTCAACAATTAAATGGTCAATATTGAAATAACAGGACTATCAGTCGATCCAATCCCCAACAGCTAATATTTTAGTCAATTTCACAGTTCCCATCTAAGCTCATCAATGTTAAATCATTCCAAAAGTGTATTTTTGAAACAATAAAGTCTCATTTAAAATCCACAAAACACTCGAAAGGGGTCCGCCAGCACTTCAATTTTTATTCAGAACCTTTATTATAAATCCATTGCCTCCTTTAAAAACAGTGCATCAATCCCGCCAATGTGTTTCGTCCTGCACAAGGACTTCCTCAGGGCTTTTAGTTCCCTCCAGATGCACAAAATAGGTTTCAAAGTTAGTCTTCACAATTTTATGTACAATTACAGGTAATGCTGTGGTATGTGTGTTAGACTTGGCATCTTTTGGCGTGTTTTCCCTGAGTTTTTGCTTGCTGACCTTCCGGTTTTGACTCTGTTTGTGCTGGCGTAGCTTTTCTGCGCACTTTTCGCACTGCTGATCAGTGGTAAAGTGCAAGTGCTCCTGTGGTAAAGTATGTTATGGATTGGTGTTTCCATGATTGGATGTTTGGTTTACTTGTCAGTCCCTAGAAAAGTGCACTGAGTCTGCCAGGGCCTGTGAATCAAATGCTACTCGTGGGCCCGCAGCACGGATTGTGCCACCCACGTGAGTATAACATAACGAGCCCGGGGAAGTAGGTAAGAAAATTATGCTTAGTATGCCAGAACTCAGAATCTAAAGATGCATCTTTTAGTTAAGGTGATTTTTACATTCTGTGTTTGAGAATACCACTTTTAGAAAGTAGGTCTTTTCTTGCTCAGTCATCCCGTGTGCCTCTGCTGGAATGTGGATTGCCTGTCTGGGTTTGGATGACAGAAGGCTGGGGAGCAGGAGTGGCTCTAGATAGTCTAGGTGGGTCAGGAAAGGGCTGAATAGACCTGGGCTGCGATGGGGGAAGAGGGAGGAGATTTCCTTGCACCTCAAAGGGCTGGTCTGCCTCTGACAATGCCGTCTCCACCTCCTGCCAGGAACTCACACCAGAGAAGGCAGAACTGGTTCTGGCTGGGCACAGACCCTCTCTGCCTAAGAGATCAAAGGATTTTGGGATATAAATATTGGGGCCCAGACCCCTGAACTTTAGAACTGTGAGGAGGGACTACCACTTTGCTGTGTGCTTTGCTGTGTTGGCCTGCAGTGGCTGCTTCTGTCTTGGGCAGTGAAAGGACTGGACTGAACTTTCTGCAATCTACTTTTGTGAGTTTCTCCAAGGGCTTGAGGTAGAGCTTGCCCCCTGTTCACGAAGTCTCAGGAACAGCAAAGAATTCAAGTTCTTCTGCCCTCAGCACTGGGGACTGTGTGTTTTGTGCTGCAACAGAAGAAAAGCAACTCAATTACATCTATGACCCTGCTGCCCCTCCGTGTCCTGAAGGCACCGCAGAAGGCACCGCCACAACGCCGCACCACGACCCTGGTCTCACCGACGACGCCTGCTGACAATGCCACCGAGCCACTGCTCGCACCTCGACCTGTGGGCACTGCACTCTGCACCGCCTCGCTTCACGACGATGCCTTGGTATCCCCGACGACGACGCTCCACGCCGCTGCTTGCATCGTGTCAAGGGCACCGCTCGTAAAGTTACACGACACACCACCCTCATCCCGCACTGCTGTTTGGCCTACCGACGCCAGCGCCATCGACTTCAATTCATCAGCCGACGACAGCAATTCAGCCACGACGAGGCGGCTGCTTGCACCGTGACCTGCCAGCACCGTGACAAGCACCACCTTCATCTCGAACCGCAACCCTGGTCTCACAGACAACGCCATTTGATGCCGCCACCAAGCCACTGCTCGCATTGCGACCTGAGGGCACCGCACGCCGCACCGCTGCACTTCACACTGTAGTACTCGACTCCTGCAGATGCCAGTGCTCCTGACTTCAACAGAGAGGAGGTCGACCTGCAACGCATGTGACTTCGAGGACCCTGACGACACCAGACCTGACCTCCGGAACCGACGCCATGTTTTTTCGTAAGCCCAACGAGAGGTCGCCGACGCCCTGCATTTCTAAAAGGTACTGTTTGCGGGTATTCCCGACACCGTAGCTGGCCCGCGACACTGCGGTCAGCCAGAACTGTTTGGATTTGTTTGCTCATGACGCAATGATAGCCCCGGACGGAGCTATCGACATCAAGGTACTGTTTTTCAAGCGTATTTTGATAACTGTAGATTTGTAAGTACTGTATTGTTGATTTTTATCGTTTTTGGTCTTTTCTTAAGTATATAAAAATATTGAATATTTTTCTAAACTGGTGTGGTGTCCTTTTGTAGTGCTTACACTGTATTACTGTTGGTTACGTGCAAATACTTCACATACTGCCTCTAAGATAAGCCTGACTGCTCGTGCCAAGCTACCAAGGGGGTGAGCTGGGGTTATTTTAGGAGTGTAACTCCCTTACCCTGACTAGGAAGAAGGGTCCTTATTTGGACAAAGGTGCAAGCCCTTGCCAAACAGAGACCCCCATTTCTAACAATGTACATTTCCACCATATAGTGCCTTGAGGAGAAGTTGCAGCTAGGTTATCAGAGTGCAGCTATTCAGGGTTATATGGCCTAGAACACAATGAGAAATTGATGATGTGTGACCAATAAAGAGAGAAATACCTATTGGCCTATAACTTGAAGTGCACTGTTTGGTAAAAATGGGATGAAGCCTTACCAAATCCAGAGCCTCCACATTGTATGCATTGCCCTGTGGCACATTAGAGACGCAAACTACTTTAAATTTGCAACCATAATTGCAAATCACCTCACATGTCCTTTGTCATTTCCACAGCTGATGCCCACAAATTATAGCCCCAAATGGAACATGGGACTTTTTTATTGATTGAGGAGGGAATGATTGAAGAGATCCGTCCACTCACTACAAGTCTTTTGCAGGATTATAAAATAAAAAAAGAGAAGTTTGCAACTTAATCCACTAGCTGCCTTATTTAAGGTTTGGTGGCCATCCCACTGTCCTGCCAGAGTGGCATCATTAATGACCTCTGCTATTCTGGTGAATGCCTTACCATCATATTTCGAGATCTCCACCTGCCTGGCAGAGATCTCTGTACCTTCAGAAGAACCACCCCATGCCCTTCTACCCACAAAACTTGTAGTCCCCCTTTATTTAGAGAGGGAGGAAGAATTAAGTTTACACTAGTGTAGCCTCCAGTAGCTTTGTGTAAACCAGTAAAAATGTCTGACCTGACGAACCATCCGCCATGGGTCCAACAAGTCACAATGAAGGTCATGCTGCCTTAACGGGGATGGGGTGACCACTGCAATTTTCCCGACTCATGTCTGAAATGCTTCACTCTTTCCTGTTTAACATTTACATGACACCCATTGCACTAGATTATCTCCCTATACCAAGCTCAATTCCAGATGTATGCAGACAACATTAAAACCTACCTCGAGTTAGGAGAACTCTCAAATCACCATGTGAACATAACATACCAGAAACTATTAAAAAAAAAACTCCTGAAAACTGGCAAAATCACAACGCATAGTCTCTTGTTCGAATGTATGTATATATGTATATGGTATTTCTATGGCACAAACCTAGCCAAAAGGCAGCAGAGCGCTGTACATGGTTAAAGACAAGCATAAAGTAATAAAGTAAGAGGAGAGAAATGTGGGTTGCTGATGGTTAATGCATTGTGATGTAGTGTTCTTTAACGTGTGCCAAAAGAATGGCCAAGAGAACTAAGTGATGCCCTAACTCCAGTTCAGTCAGCGAGAAACCTCTGGATTTGGTTTGATAACGACCTTCCCCTCAATGTCAGATAGCAGAAATGGTCAAAAGCACCAAGCACCACCTCATAATTACTAGAAGGGTATTTCTACTTCGCCAGTGTAGACACTAGATTGAAATGGATTACCAGGGCACTGATCTTATTTTAACTTGACTTCTACAACGCAGTCTACATAGGAGCACGACAAAGGTGCCTACAAAAACGTCAGAAGGTACGAAATGAGCTAACCACAATCTGCGTCATTCTAAAGAAATTCGAGCTATTGCTCTAAAATATCTCTATTGACTTCCAGTGGGACTTCCAGAGTACGTAGTGTGACATTCCTTTTTGTTTAATAAAATTAAAATTACATCAGTATTCTTAAACATATTTGGGCTGTGATGGCATAGGATTAAAAACATCCATTCATATGTACGAATTGTATTTTAAAATATTGAATTGTACCTTGTGGTCATACCTCCACTGAATAAAACAAGTATGTCAACAAGACCACTCAAATAAATAAGTATAAACATGGTGTCGCGAAAAGTCTAATACTCATCAAATGAATTGCCATCATCTCTATTTTTCTTTTAGAATATGCATCAAAAGATGATCACAGGGATTTTGCTGGTGAGCTAGAAGTTCTGTACAAACTTGGACATCATCCGAATATCATTAATTTGCTAGGAGCATGTGAACACCGCGGTAAGATAATCTAAAAATGTATTTCATTAATTAATTTGCAATGTGCTCACTGATCGTTGGCACCACTTTGAGCAATTCAACAGGAATGAAAGGGGGGAAACAGATGAAAATGTCAGTATTCACTTTGACGGAAGATGGGGAGGAGAATTTTTTTTCCCATGTAGATAGATGGGGGAAACAACAGGAAAAAATACCAGGGGCCATATTATCAAGAACGGTGCAAACATTATTGCCGCTTTAGCGACATGAAACTGCCGCTAAAGCGGCGATAAGGGGCTTGATAATATGCCCTAGAGCATGGGTACTCACGAACTTTCTCTCGGGGGCCAAATTTACTGTGTGATTTGTGGCTGAGGGCCGCACCGGTGGGGGCGGGGGCAGTGGGGGAGGAGGCGGGGCTAGAGCAAAAAAAAAACTATGACCATGAGGTTGAACACAGGCCCCTGCAGCGGACGCCTTCGTCCACTGAGCCACCAGACCCGGCATTCACACATCTATCTATCTATCTATCTATCTATCTATCTATCTATCTATCTATCTATCTATCTATCTATCTATCTATCTATCTATCTATCTATCTATCTATCTATCTATCTATCTATCTATCTCTCGCTCCGTCTCCCTCCCTCTCTCTCTCTCTCCCTCTGTCTCCCTCACTGTGTCTCCCTCTCTCTGTCTCCCTCCCTCTCTCTCCGTCTCCCTCCCTGTCACCCTCCCTCTCTCTGGCTCCCTCCCTCTCCCTCCCTCTCCCTCTCTCTGTCTCCCTCCCTCTCCCTCCCTCTGTCTCCCTCCCTCTCCCTCCCTCTCCCTCCCTCTGTCTGTCTCCCTCCCTCTGTCTCCCTCTTGTCTGTCTCAGTCTGTCTCCCTACCTCTCCCTCCCTCCATCCCTCTCTCTCTCTCCCTCCCTCTGTCTCCCTCTCTGTGTTTGTCTCCCTTTCTCTGTCTCCCTCCCTCCCTCTCTCTCTCTGTCTGTCTCCCTCCCTCCCTCTCTCTCTCTCTCCCTCTCTCCCTCTCTCTCCCTCCCTCTCTCTCTGCCTCCCTCCCTCTCTCTCCCTCCCTGTCTCCCTCTGTCTCCGTCTCCCTATGTCTCCCTCCCTATGTGTCCCTGTCTCCTTCTCTATCTCTCTCACCGTCTGTCTCCCTCCCTCTCTCCATCTCCCTCCCTCTGTCTCCCTCTGTCTCACTCCCTCCCTCTGTCTCCCTCTCTCCGTCTCCCTCCATCTGTCTCACTCTGTCTCACTCACTCTGTCTCCCTTTCTCTCTGTCTCCCTCTCTCTCTCCGTCTCCCTCCCTCTCTATCTCTGTCTCCCTCCCACTCTCTCTCCGTCTCCCTCCCTCTCTCTATCACTCTCTCTCTCCCCCTCTGTCTCACTCACTCTGTTTGTCTCCCTTTCTCTGTCTCCCTCTTTGTCTCCCTGTCTCCTTCTCTCTCTCTCTCTCTCCGTCTGTCTCCCTCCCTCTCTCCATCTTTCTCCCTCCGTCTCCCTCCCTCTGTCTCCCTCCCTCTCCCTCTCTGTCTCCCTCCCTCTCTCTGTCTCCCTCCCTCTGTCTCCCTCTCTCTCTCCGTCTCCCTCCCTCTCTCTCTCTCTCTGAATCACTGTTTTTCTCCCTTTCGCTCTCCCTCCCTCCCCCTCTGTCTCCCTCCCTCTCCCTCTGTCTCCCTGTCTGTCTCCCTATCTGTCTCCCTCTGTCTTCCCCCTCCCCCTCTGTCTTCCTCCCTCTGCGCACTCTGTCTTCCTCCCCCTGTCACCTCACCTGCTGCTCTCACTCCCTGCTGCCCTCCGTCACCTCACCCTGCTGTCCTCCTCACCCTTTGACACCTCACCCGCGCTGAGACAGCTTCCGAGAACACACACAGCCCCCGCCGCACCCAAGTACTTAACAGGTGTTTTAAAAACCATTCACTTGTTAATGAGGCTTTATTGTATTTCACCTCTTCTTAGCGCCCCTGCATCAGGGGCGCTAAGAAGAGGTGAAATTCAACAAAGCCTCATTTACAAGTTAATGGTCTTTAAAAGAAATCGCCCGGGCCCCAGAAGCTCCACGCTGCTGCAACCGGCGATGTAAAAAACACACAGGTATGATGTCTGTAAGGTCCGCGGGCCGCCACGGAAGGCTTGCCGGGCCGCCGCCGGCCCGCGGGCCGTACTATGAGTACCCGTGCCCTAGAGCATGGGTACTCACAAACTTTCTCTCGGGGGCCAAATTTACAGTGTGGTTTGTGGCCGAGGGCCGCACCGGTGGGGGCGGGGGCGGGGGCAGTGGGGGAGGGGGAGGGGCTAGAGCAAAAAAAAAAAACTGTGACCATGAGGTTGAACACAGGCCCCTACAGCGGACGCCTTCCACTAAGCCACCAGACCCGGCATTCACACACATCTGTCTGTCTATCTATCTATCTATCTATCTATCTATCTATATCTATCTATCTATCTATCTATCTATCTATCTATCTATCTATCTATCTATCTCGCTCTGTCTCCCTCCCTCTATCACTCTCTCTCTCTCTCACTCTCCCTCTCTCTGTCTCCCTCTCTCTCTATCTCTCTCTCTCTCTCTCTCTCTCTCTCTCTCCCTCTGTCTCCCTCACTCTGTCTCCCTTTCTCTCTCCGTCCCTCTCTCTCTCTGTCTCCCTCCCTCTGTCTCTGTCTCCCTCTGTCTCACTCAGTCTGTGTCTCCCTCCCTCTCTCTGTCTCCCTCCCTCTCTCTTTCTCAGTCCATCCCTCCCTCTGTATGTCTCCCTCCCTCTTGTCTCCCTCCCTCCCTCTGTCACCCTCCCTCTGTCTCCCCCTCTGTCTCACTCACTCTGTTTGTCTCCCTCTCTCTCTGTCTCCCTCCCTCTCTCTGTCTCCCTCCCTGTCCCACTCTCTCCTTCCCTCTCCCTCTCTCCGTCTCCCTCCCTCTCTCTCTCTCTCTCCCTCTTCCTCTCTCCGTCTCCCTCCCTCTCTCTCTCTCTCTTTCTCTCTGTCTCCCTCCCTCTCTCCCTCTCCGTCTCCCTCCCTGTCTCCCTCACTCTGTGTCTCCCTCACCCTCTCCCTCCCTCCCTTTCTCACCATCTCCCTCCCTCTGTCTCCGTCTCTCTCCCTCCCTCTGTCTCTCTCCCTCTTGTCTCCCTCCCTCTTGTCTCCTTCCCTCGTGTCTCCTTCCCTTTTGTCTGTCTTGTTCTTGTCTGTCTCTGTCTCCCTCCCTCTGTCTCCCTCCCTCTCTCTCTGTCTCCCTCCCTCTCTGTCTCCCTCTCTCTGTCTCCCCCCTCTCTCTCTGTCTCTCTCTCTCTGTCTCCCTCTGTCTCACTCACTCTGTTTGTCTTCCTCTCTCTGTGTCTCCCTCCCTCTGTTCTCCCTCTGTCTCCCTCCCTCCCTCTCCCTCTTTCTCCCTCCTTGTTGTTTGCCATAGACTCATGTGCTCCACACCTAAAGCAAATTCACTGAAAATATATGAAATCCTTAACTTGACCCTTTTCTTGTTTTCTGTACTTTATTATGTGTACCATACCATTATGCTTAGATCTATGAATACTGTCCTTTTTACTACCTCCACACCAGCCTGACTATGTTCACATGACTTGCCAATAGTTACCACTTCCATGCAAGAGGGATCATCTTTTTTCCGAAATCTTTCCTTCACCTTCTCTATACCCCACCCCAGCATAAGCTGGCCTCTTAAAAGTTCATCATTATTCATACCAAAATTACACATAGAAGCAAGCTTTATCAGCGCCGTCATATATTCTTGTACTCTTTCTCCACTTCTTTGCAGTCGTTTACCAAAATGATACGTTTTCAACATGGCTGAATTTTTTCCAAGCAAATGTGGACCTCGTTTTTTAAACAAACGTCATACTCATTCAACCCGAGAGCCTCCTCAGATGACAAATCCGGTCAATGTTGTGAAACTTCCTGAACTGCTGCTAAACAATGCATCAATAATGACGTGTTCCGTTCAGCGCTCAAAGAAGATCCAAAAATCGAGGCATAATGAGAAAATACCTCTTCAATTTGCCATTTTGAAACACAGGTTTCACTGGATTGGAGAAGAAGAAGAATGGGGGAGGGCGAACATTCTGCGTTTTAATTGACATTCTAAATCACTATACAAGCAAGAACGCACCGTTATGGGGCTAGATGCCGAAGGTTACAACCCAGCTGAAGTGAAATGCGAGTGTAAAGTTCTGAACTCTTAAGATTGGTGTTAAACACTAATTTCACTATTGGAAAACCCCCTAAAATGGTTGCCATTTGTTGGAAGATTACTGCATTGTTATATGAAGAACACCAAAGCACATTGGGTTGTGCTGCTTCTACCTCCGCCCTACAATTGTGCAGAATCAAATATTAGTGAAAGCAGGCACCGACATCACTACGCTTGTCCAAAGATACTTTCCCAAATCGAAATGGCAGTGGCCTTTGCGCGTCAGGATGATGTCAGGACGTTGAGGTTTGAAGTGCAGAGCTCCTCCTTGTCTGCAGGAGTGTAACCCAGGAGAGCTCGAGTGAAAGAACGCCACAGGTCATGGTGATACATCTTGGCCACAACAGAAGGTAGTTTAAAAGATGCCGTGATGAGATGTGTTTAGCAAAGTTTTGAAAACTTTTTTATGCAACACGTCTTACTGAGTAAAGATGTTGTCGGATTCTGCTCCCTTCCTCTCCCTCTGTCTCCTTGCCTGTCTCCCTCTCTCTCTTTCTCTCCCTCTCTGTCTCCCGCTCTCTGTCTTCCCCCTCTCCCTCTCTCTCTCCCTCCCTCTTTCGCACTCTGTCTTCCTTCCGCTGTAAACTCACCCGCTGCTCTCACTAGCTGCTGCACCCCCCTCACTTCACCCTGCTGTCCCTGTCACCTCACTCCGCGCTGAGACGGCTTCCCTGGAACACACACAGCCGCCGCACCCAAGTACTTCACAGGTCTTTTAAAGACCATTCACTTGTTAATAAGGCTTTGTTGAATTTCACCTCTTCTTAGCGCCCCTGCATCTCCACTCAAAAGCGCCCCTGCATCTCCACTCAATCAGAGTGGAGATGCAGGGGCGCTAAGAAGAGGTGAAATACAACAAAGCCTTATTAACAAGTGAATGGTTTTTAAAAGAATCGCCCGGAGCTATAAAAAAAAACGAGGTATGTTGCCTGCAAGGTCCGCGGGCCGCCAAGGAAGGCTTGCCGGGCCGCTGGCGGCCCGCGGGCCGTACTATGAGTACCCGTGCCCTAGAGCATCCCAATAGAAGCCCAGGTTCTGGTGTCAAGGACATTAAACCTGGGATGCTATTGGAATTCTCTAGGGCATATTATCAAGCCCCTTATCGCTTATCAATAATGTTTGCGCCGTTCTTGATAAAATGGCCCCAGGTTTCTTAAGGGGCCTGCGCTTTTCTATAAAAAACAAAGTGCGAAGGAGGCAATGAAGATTACATTTGGGTTAAATGTCCCTTTGAAAATATAGATTTTAAAAATCATTTTTGAAAGATGCTGTGATGGCTACTGCTCTCAAATGAGGATCCAGCGAGTTCTAGAGATGAACGCCCTTTGCTCTGTATTGAGGGGAGCAAATCAAATTTCGTTGCTGAACCTTTTTGGCACAGGCTGCAGAGGAGACACAAGGCTTGGAGGGACATGAGACCATCTGCCCAAATTAATCCGAAAATTAGACTGAATTTTTTTTTCTTAGTTCCATCATCATCCAGAGGAGTTCTTTAGGTGCTGAAGTGATGTGGTCAGGGTTGTTCACATTGAGCCAGACTACTACTGCAGATGGTTCTGTATTCTTTGGATTTTCTGTATTTCCTTCTTTGAGCTGCAGATGTAAACTATATTGCAATAGTCCAGCAGATGAACCAGGGTTCTTGTGGACTCCATTTCCAATCCTACCCTCTATAATTGTATATTGTATATTATATATTATATCTGTGCAACGTAAAGATTCTGACCTTTTAGCTTCCTGAAACTCAATCTCCACTGACTTATTCTTATGGTCTTTCTATATTTAAGGTTGATCTAAAATTATCACTTTTTAAGCAAAGGAAACACTGAGGATTTCTTCCTTTTAATCCTATTTTGCAACCCCATCCCCTTTGCCATGTCCCAATGTCAACTATGTGCCTATGTAAATATAAATGTTGCTAGATGTATTAATTTGTGTAGTACCTTGTAACGCATGAAATGTCGTGCACTAGTAACCCTGTTTATGTTATCTACTTCACTTTTCATTTTATTTTGGATTGGTAATCACAAATGGAAAGTAGTCACAAATGTCAGTCTGCTATTTGTTATATGGAAAGAAGGAAGCAATAACAAAAGTAGCGGTTCACATGCTAAAATATAAAATACGTCTAGAACGTAGATCTTTCTCAGGGCAAACAGCAAATCTTTGGAACTCACCACCCAAACCCCTATGAAAATAGGGTATCAATATGCTATTTGAGGACTACTGAAGACCTGGATGTTTCAAGTCCACAACCTCTAGAAGTTGTTCCTTAGATTCCCAGCCTTTATTGAGGTAGTGCCACGAAGCAATATTGAATTGCTTTTACATAACATGGACATCATTTAGGAAAGCACTCATATAAATCTACAGTATGTAAGGGACATATTTATATTTTACATATGAACTATATTTATATTTTTATATGTCCATGTTGGAAGGTAGTTTATTAGTAGGTGCAGGTAGGTACCCACAGCTAGTAATAATACCACAAACACCAATAAGGTCCAGTCAAGTCTCAATAAAATAATCATTGCACAACCCTTGGTAGCTTGGCTGACGAGCAGTCATGCTTAACTTAAGAGACAGGTGTGTAAAGCATTTAATATCACCAAAGCAATAAATAAGTAAAACACACAACACAATAAAAATCCAACACCAATTTATAACAAAAGAGAATATTCGTATGTTTAACATTACACCAAAATAACAAAAATTCAATGTATGGCACCAGAGATATGAATTTTTAAAGTTTATATTAAAAAGTGTACTTTCTAGTGCCTAAACGGGAAAAGCGCCAACTGCAGCTATCTGGTCACACTGGACCTAGATAAAGTCACATTTTCAGGCTGACCGCTATGGAACACGGGTCGGATCCGATGAACGGTAGGGCCCGGTCAGGTTTTTACCTAATGAGCTTTTTCTCTCGATGTCAAGCGATCGGGTCTTCGTATACGGATTTCGGTTCAAGGACGCCGGTCTGCTGCAGCATGATGCCTCGATGAGTCCTGGAGTTCTTTCTCTTCGTCATCGACGGCGAGGAGCTCCAGAACTTTCAGCGGGGCAAACCTGCATGGTCAGGTCGAGTCGGGGATTCAACGCCGTCAGCTTGACTCTCGTCGTTGGTGCCGGTCTTCTCATGGAGCGTTTCCACAAAACTTTCAAGAAAGTTTCGCTTAAGGTTTCTTGATACATGAAAGGGGTCCACAGCACCAACCAAGGGTTCAGAAGATCTGGTTTGCCTCTTGAGCAACTCCCACAATTCACCTCGTGAATCCAAGTAAAATCGAGGTGAAGAGTGCCAGCTGGAGTTGTCCTTGTTGTTGATGTTGCAGGTACCTTCTTCCAGCACTTTTCTACCTTTTGCTGATCAGTGAGTCCACTCTTTGTCCTTTAAGACAGGCAAAGTTATTTTGTTGTGAAGCCTTGATTGTGCAGCATGTTCAGGCCATATGAGTGCAGTCCTTTCTTGTGCAGTCCAAGGGTCCAGCAGGGCAGTCCTTCTTTTTCAGATGGTTCAAGGCAGGTGCATTGCAGTTCTCCCGTATTTATTCGATATTCTAGGCTGGCAAGGGGGTCACCCCAACCAATGGGGTTCAAGTTGCCACCCTATATATGACCATTACCTGGAAAGTGTAACATATTTCTGTTCCAGAATGCACATCTCAGCAAAATTCAAAATGTCAAAATCAAAATTCAAGTTCAAGTCTGGCTAACCCAACCCACAGGTGTGGCTAACTTTCCCTAAACTCGCCTTTGAGCCCTTCTCCTTATCTAATTAGAGGGGGTTTACACCTGGTTGGGGATCAAGGAAATGCGGTGGGCCTGGTCCCGGTACTACCTGGTCTTCTCCCTTTGAAGACTAGTTTATATCCTCAGCCCCCTTCCTGTCCTGACACCTGCAGGCAGCAGATATACTCCCACTAGATGGCTGCATTGTTTCAGCCCCAGGCCTCTTCACACCTAATCAGGGAGCAACTTGGATCAGGCAGTCAAAGGCTGGCCAATCAGAAGAGGCTGCTACAGGGCTATTTTAAGTAATTTTAGGAAAGCAGGTTCTAAAACTACTTTCCTACAATAGTTATAATAAATCCGACCTTGGCAAGTTGTTGGATTTATTGTTTATTATTGTGATGCTTTTAATTATTTTGTTAACTGACTCCTGTCAAAAGTTAGACTTTATTAAACTTTAATAAAGCCTTCCTATGTTAGTCTATGGAGCTAGCAGCACTACAATGGGGAAAAACGACTTTGGCTGTTTTTCCCTCACCAGGGCATATAAAACATATTTTATAATGTCCCTGCTGTCAATTACAAGGCACCCTATCCTTGGGGTATCTAGGGCAGATCTTAGGGGTAATAAAAAGGTAGTGTTGCTCTTTCGAAGTACTTTTAATTCCAAAGTTGAATTTCGACCCAGTTTTATTTTAAAACCAGCCTGTAGAGCAGGGCTGGCTTTAAAATGACACCAGACACCACAGCAGTGCACACTTAAGTGCATAAAGTCTCCTGAGGTCTCTAAACATACATGCCTTCCCATATACCAGGGACTTACAGGTAGGTTGTCTGAACCAATTGTAATTACACCAATCACCATATACCTTTTAAACAGAGCACTGGCCCTGAGCCTAGTGGCGGCTCCTCCACTAAGGCAGAGGAGCATTGCCCCACTGCTTCAGCTGCAATCTAAATACAAAAATAAAAATGATACTAACGTTTGTTGTATTCAGCTTGCAACTGAAGCCAGGTGTGCGGGACTGGGCTCCCCGCGTCACAGGGGGAAGAGTTGTGGCAGCACCTTAAGTGCGCATGACACTTTGGTCGGCCGTCTCGGGCTGGCCAAAGCATGATGCACACTCTGTATGTTCTCCAAGCAGGCTGTATTACAGCCTGAATGGAGAACATGCACAGCCTGCCAGCCCCTGTCTGAGCGCCAAACCACAGTGCTCAGACCAGTCACAACGCTGCTAAGGCAGCGTTGTGATTGGTCAGGGGATTCTGGGAGGCTGTATGTTTCCTGCAGAGAGGAGTACGGAGAAAGTAAAGATGGTGGCCAGCGGTCAAGAGGGAAGTGCTATTTTTTTATTATTCCTCCCCTACCTCATTACCCTTCCCCCCCTCCTCACCCACGGTCGGAAGCAGCCGCTACTGCCTGTCCCTAGTAAGCAGAGCCCAAGGCACATTCAGAGTCAGTAACCACCAGTATCAGTAAAAGAAAATAGCGGTGACCATGGCAAAAAGGCTGACTTTCCTACAGTCTACATTTACTTTTCAGGTAGAGAATAAAATGTTACAGAACATGCTCTGTCACACTATGATCCTGATCTAGAGTTTGGAGGATGGTTTAATGTCTGTCAGGTTGACTGAGTACTTTACTCTGTTGTCCTGACAGACACTCCATCCACCAAATTTAGGGATGTCTGTTGCCCTATGGACATCTCTTTACATTGGTAGAAACCACCATCACTGCAGTTTCTATAAAACTTTAAACAGTTTGACAGATAGCTCTGTTAAACATGATAGTAGTTGTAAAACTTTTCCAAAGTTTAACATTTTTTTAAAACAAACTATCAAAGTGAAAGTTTGCTTCTGGAAAGTGGAAAAGTAACAGCCCCCACACCATTGGGTTTTTGATTCCAATGGACATGTGAGTCATTTTTTTATTTTTACTGTCCGCCACCTCCCAATTTTACCTGGCGGCGACGGACAGCAAGAAAAAAAAGCCATCTGACAGCCCACTTCTGCCCACTCTATAGTGGGCAGACTCCATTGGGCGATTGGAGGAGAATGTAAGTGACATGGGGGCATATCAGCAACAACCGGCGATAATTATCGCTAAGTGCACTTAGCGCTAGGATAATTATCGCCGGCTAGCGTGGATTTTTATCGTTGAGATAGCGTGCTATTAGCAACGCTTATCTCAAAAGCGATAAAAATCCTCACGCTAACTGCCTAACGTGAGATTATCGCTGGAAACCCAGCGATAATCTCACGCAATGTGGTGTTAGCTTGATGATAGGGACTCACAAACTTAGCCATGATATCCACCTTCAATAGGATATCATGGCTAAGTCAGTCCTGAAGCAGGCGTAAGTAAAGTAGCGATGACAGGGGTTATCGCTACTTTTCTTGCCGCTATGCTTCATAGCATGGAGCTTGATGATAGGAGAAATGTCGCTTAGCGACATTTCTCCTGTCATGTCAGGTCAGGAACGCCCACTTTGCATCTCATTAGAGATGCAAAGCTGGGCGTTAGGAATTCCTAGAATTAGTTAGCGTGAGCTTGCTAATTAGGCGATAAAATTATCGCCGCTTTTCGTCCGAAAACGGCCGCAAAAGCGGCGATAATTCTATCGCCTCACCTTGCTGATATGCCCCAGAGTCAGATAGGCTCCATTGTCTGCCTGGGTCGAAATCTGTCAGGAGACCGAAAACTTAGCGGAGAGGGTACTCTGTTGCAATTGCGACGGAGTTCCCTCTCTGCCAAACTCTAAATCAGCCCCTAACTCTGCAAATTACTTTATGAGCTGCACAATGCGTTATATCTCATTATTAATATGACTTTGTGTCAAAGAAACAAAATATTACTCAATGCTGGGAGACTGTTAAAATAGTCACAGTAAACATGTATGTTTATGTTAGAAAACAACTGATTGTTTTATGGAAAATCCGGGTATCGCACCATTGCTCTGAGACTTCTTTTTTCTTACTACTTATTTGTGTTAAAGAAGTATTCCATTTCTCACTAGGTTATTTGTACCTTGCCATTGAATATGCCCCCCACGGGAATTTGCTGGACTTCCTCCGGAAGAGCCGGGTGCTAGAGACCGATCCAGCCTTCGCCATTGCCAACAGCACGGCCTCCACTCTGTCCTCTCAGCAGCTCCTGCACTTTGCTGCTGATGTCGCCAGAGGGATGGATTATCTGAGCCAAAAACAGGTATGCACAGGTAGGAGCCCAGGTTTTAGTGGCCGCCGTCGGAGAGTGCTGCTATGTGTGGGGGAATCAGAACTATCTCTTGGTAACGTTATCCTCTTACTGCTGAGAGAGGGCCCATTTGTGGGCTTTTTGCTTCAGAGGGGCTCGTCACTGGGAAACCCCCTGGGAGAGCACAGGGATGGACATACTTGTAAATAGGGGGCCCACTGTATTGTAAATGGATTTATATAGCGCTTACTGCCTCTGACAAGGAGTTGCAGCTCTTAGTGCAATCTGGTCTCTACACCTCAACACCCACTTGTTCCTCTTTCTCACAGCAGTCATCAATGACATCCCAGTATGTACATTTAAAGGAATGCGATGTCAATCAATCAATCAATCAAATAACTTTATTCGCATTTGATATATGCATAAAAGTACAGAATAAAATGTTCCTAATGACGTTTGATCGAAAAGAGATCTAAAATAACATATTAATTAATTTTAAACTATGTCCATTAAAATAACGATATTTACAGATAACCTCATAGCTAAAACCGACATCAAATTTGTCAACTATTGCACCTTTTTAGGTGCTCTGGCGATGATCTGTTGTAGGTACTATACGGAGGAGAAGCCCCACCCGAATTTTTCATTGGCTTGTGTCTTTGTCCTTCGTAAATGCTGGCGTTTGATTGCTTAATAGGCTTGTTAGCCCTTCCTTAGTAGGGCTTTGTCTTCATTTGGAACCTTCCATGGCTACTGGCCGCTTTACTTGGTTGTTACACAGTAGGTGTACTTTTTATTTATTGAATTTCTCCTACTTTAGGCACGATGACGTGCTTCACTTACATTCAGCGGGCCATGCCCGCTTTCACTTTCCCAGCAGCCGCTTGTTTGCAATGCCATAGGTCTCGCATTTAAATGCGAGACCTGTAGAATTGCAAATATTTTTATCTTTCACTTGGTAGCTTCCCAAGAAATGCACTGAGTTAGCAAAAATTATCAGTCGGTAGCGGGACTGTCCGCGGTTGGAAACCAAAATAGAAATAAACAAGAAAAAAACGTAACATCTGTAAGTGAGGCGAAGGGATCACTCAGTATGTATGGGCGATTAAAAATGGCATCCACATTCACTGGCTGCAGCTGTGAATGAAAAGTTAAATTCCTCAGCCTCGTCCACTACTGTTTAAACACTTTAGCAGCAGTGGACGGGTTTAAAGTGTCAGCACAGCAAGACATTACAACGAAGGGACAGCGTGGCACTATAAAGGGGGCTTTGTGTTATTGTCTCGCGCCACGCTAACCACACTCTAGACAACGGGCCTTATGTTTGGTGTATGGTTCAACACACACTCTTCTGAGACTCCGAGGCGTGCGACCCAACGCTCTGTATTAACAGGTAGCGCCTTCTGTTTGGCTGCTCTGAGAGGCGCACCTGCAAAGAAGTTTCAGAAAACCCCCTGCTTATCCCGCGCAACCCTTGATCTTTGCCTCCCATCAACAATCACTTAGTTTGAGAGAACAGCGGCCAAGTCACCGCTATTTCAGAATTCGGAACCAAAAATGAAATGGGAAATAGGAAATTCACACTCGCCCTGCTGGCAGCAACCAGTGTCACATGATGTAAACCATTAGATTGGATGTGGAAAGAGACCACTGACTCTGAGCAAACCTGAGATAACCCGGGTTTGGCTAAAATGCCAGACCTGGGGCATTTGCGCATATCTACAGAAATATAGGACATCCGCCACACTCCTGAGACTGTACCAGGACAAAAGAAACACGCAGTCATTTAAAACACTCAACAGTACCTCGCAACGTCCGACGACCATGGCGCCACACTTCTGAGATTTAATTCTGGCTTGGGTGAGCCCCCAGGTAAAACTGTGGGGGACCTCCCTCTTGGTAAAATTTTGGGGGACCTCCCACTCTGGGCAAATACTTCTAAAATCCCTAGCAACAAGTCAAACTGTTTAAGAAAATGTACTCGTTTAGACTCGAGAAATTACAGAAATGCAAGGTTTTTAAAATAAATGAAGACGAGCTTTGTTTACATCGTCAGAGCAGCAGCCAGGAAATATACATGCACTCGTGTGAGTAGGGGTGCAGTGTACATGAGGGAAAGCGGGGCATTGGAAAAGGTGTTCTAGTGACTAAGTTGTGGGCTGGTAACCTGGAGACCCTGACTCAAACCCTTAGCTCAGCACACTTGATGGATGGTCAGTGGCTCTGGAAAATGACTTTGTATACCAACGTCTCAAACTGTATTTTTATGGTTACAAATGAGAAATGTAAAATATTTACAACGTACTCAGTTGCGAACCCCACGACCACAGAGCGTTACTGAGCGGACTTAGAAACAAAGTAGGCCCCGGCACCAAAATAAAAGTGGCACATATTAGCGAATCAGATAGCTTAATTAGTGGCCCATGTTTGCAATTAAAGTCAATTTGAGGCAATTTTTAACTTTTAAAGTAGAAGTGTTTTGCGCGGTATGGGTGACTGCATGCATCTATGCTTGCTGTAGGCAATGTTTGTTTTGACATCAGGGAAATCATCAGTAAAATCCCACCAGCGGGACCATAAAACAGGCCCACCAACACTCAAAATAAAAACTGCTCACACACTGACCTGTCATGCTAGCCCGTCGGGCACTGCCTTATTGCCTATAGGCCATCCATGCTCTGAGGCCACAGCAGGTTGTAAATCATCACTAAGGGGCATATTCACAAGGACTCATCTCCGAATTATCTCCACCTCAACGCATCAAAAGTGGAGATAGATCTAACACCCCATTCACAAGCTGGTGCAAACTGCAGACATCGCCAGTATTCCCGCGATAACTACCCCAAAATCTATCTCCATGGCGGACACCACCAACTAATCCTAATGAGATACAGAGTAGGCGTTCCCGTGCAAAAACACACGAAAAAACCACATCACCACTTTCACAATAAAATGCCAGATCCGTGATGCGAGTCAAAAACATGCGATAAGCCGCGTTAGCCTCAGGTATTTAACACCTGCCTCAAGTAGGTGTAAAGACGGACGACTACCTGCAGTAGGCAACGGAGCCCCGCCCACAGCCACACCCGAAGAACAAACAACGCCATGGAGCTACTCATCATGCAGCTCGGAGCCCCAACAGGGCCAAAACACCCAGGACCTGGACCCCTCCCCCCCGGACCACCACAGAGGCAGCACAGAGTAAGACAACGGACCTACCGAAAACGCACCACTCTCACAGACCTAACGCCAGAGGAAGTCATTGCCCACTACAGGTTCAAAAGGACAACCATCCTCCACATCATGACCCACATCGCTCACAGGCTGACGGTCCCAACACAGCGGAGAACCAACATCCCTCCGCAGACAAGGCTGTGCTGCACCTGTTGGCCTCTAGTACCTTCCACCCAAACCTGCCAGATTCGGAGGGGCCTCACAGCCAGCCCTATCAAAGTTCATCACACCTGTCTTGGATGCCATCCTCAGCTTCATTCCCCAGTACCTTCACTTGCCCAACACTGTGCAGGAACAGCTGGAGACAAAGCAAGGCTTCTACGCCATAGCCGGATTCCTGGCCGTGTTAGGGGCAATTGACTGCACACATGTCCCACTTGTGCCCCCTGCGGATACCGCACACCACTACCACAACAGAAAGCACACGCATTCCATCAATGTGCAGGCAATAGTGGACTACCGGGGACTCTTCACCAATGTCGTCGCAAACTACCCCGGCAGTGTGCACGATTCCTACATCTTCCGACAGTCCATCATCAACCAGCGCTTCCAGGATGGCACATATGGAACTGGACTGCTCGTTGGTAAGGGCAAAATCAACACATCACACACCCCAAGGCCACCAACACACAAAGCACAACTGTGGGAATGCATACGTGACCAAACCACATACATGTTAAACAACACGAGCACCTACCAGACACGACAACACCTCTCCATGGTCATCCTGGGGCACCCCTGCACGCATACAGACATATCATGGCACCACAGCCACACAACAGCTGAACATGTGGAGATGCAGAATGCAGCCTGTGCGGAGGATGCAAATGACCCGTGCATGGGAATGTACACAATGACAAGTGAGGCGTGGATGTGCAGGACAGACATGGGTATGCAAACCACAGACATGTCTACGCAGACCACAACTGCTGGTGACTGGAGAGTAGTGAGCAGTGGACGCAACCATGTCACCCCAGGACGTGGGTCAGATAGCAGAAGTGTTGCACGCTGCGTCCCCCCCTGTGTGCATGAGCGTAGTGGGTTGGCCCTGTGTACACCAGGGCTGCGCAGGGGGGTGGTCCAAAACCCCCATTGAGCAGAGCGTGGTTCACTCCATGGAAAGACAACGTCACTGACAGTGCGGCGCCTCGCGGCCTGCCATGAGGCCCACGCCGTGAGCAGCGGGGCCTGCGACCCTGTGCGCCTGCTGCACCCCAGGACGCTGAAGCACAGACCAGGCCTGCCCGCCCCAGCGCACCAGGGCCGCACTGCTCACCTGCCGACACCGTTGTGTGTCAAAGAGGGCCCACCACGTGCCGGTGCAAGCACCAAGCCCCAGTCTCGTGACCTCCGCAGACCATCGCTGGCCCCCCCAACGCTGGCCCACATCACTCCTTTCTTATTAACATACTCTGCCGGCGCCCTCTTCGGCCCAGTAGGTCCCACATGTGGAACTGTGTCCTGAGTCCAGAATGGCAGTGACCCCAAGTCCGTGGCAGCAGCCACAGCACCAGACTCCCTTCGATCACTGAGGCATAATTCCGTATCGCAGGTCTGCGACACATGGTGCCACTAACCCTGTTCAATGCAAGCCGGTGACACGTGGTGCCACTAACCCTGTGCGCCATGAGTGACCGTCATCCTCCGGCGGGACATCGTTGGTATCTGAGCCTGTGGCCTGGGGGTTGTCATCAGCAACGGGCAGGTACGGACTTGGTGTCTGGCATGGGTCTGTGGCATTCGTATCCGCCATGCTGCCGAGCACAACTGGCATGTGCCATCTGCATCATGCCCTGGGGGTAGACCTCCCATTCTCCCCCGTGACACTCTGCCGAAGGCACCTATGGCACATGCGAGGTCCTGCTCTGCCCTCATGACCCTACCCCAGTCTCCCGCAGGTCAGCGTCCAGTGGCGGTGGACCCGTGTCGGCCACTGTGCATCTGGGGCCACTAGCCCTGTGCCTGATGACTGTTGGAGTTGTTGCCAGCACCAGCTACTCCCTAAGGGCTGGTTTACACTCTCCTCACACACAGCCAGCACAGGCGTCACTGGATTAGTGGGCCTGCCATCACATCCTGCCGAACCAACTATTGACTCTTTTCTCCCTGCACTGTCAAGGTGATCAAGGATATGCACTCTGCCCTTGGATGATGACACCCCTCCGAGACCCGAACACACCCGCCCAGAGACAGTACAATGCGGCCCACATACGCACCAGGGGTATCGTTGAATGCACATTTGACGTGTTGAAGTCACGTTTCAGGTGCCTGGACAGCACAGGTGGAAAGCTCCTGTACAGCCCGGACATCGTGTGCAAGATGATCGTTGCATGTTGCACAACATCTGTTTTTGTACCAATGCCCCATGGATCCCAGTTCCAGAGGTACCGGACGGTGATGGTGACGATGGGGCAGGTAGCCCGCATCCCCCTGAAGCTGCGGCGGAAATGGCCCGTAGGAACACCCTCATTGACACTTACTTCTCATAAGCACGTCACATTGTCGCCGTCCATGGCAATCATGGGACAATACAAGATGTCCAATTGCACAGCATGTGTGATTAAAACATATTTGCAGGTTACAGGTTGTACTTGTACATTGTCATGTTACATTTTCCTGCGGTTACAGATGACATTTGCCATGTTGTGCACATTTGCGGAACCAGTTGTGTCCTGTGTTCTGTTGTGGAGGTGTTGCTGTTTGTACCGAGATGTTGTCAATGTCAAGGTGCCCTTCTGCTTATGAGCGTATGCTGCACGGTGGGTGAGTCGCTCCTGCGGCTCTGATTTGTCTGCCACTGGTCTCTTTCTTGAGGTGTGCCTGTCGGTTCTGTTCTTCCACGGTGCTTGGATGTTGTGGGGTACATGTTGTCCTCTGCAGTCGGTCAGGGTGCATCCATGGTACTCCGCAGTTGATGTCTTATTTTTCTCTGGCATTTTCCGTAGGCTGTTCGTGTGCTTTTTCCCACATTACGCTTGCTGCTCTCACGCTGGTTGTCAGTTTTCTTATTGCGCTTTGGCCCATCGCAGGTTTTTTTGTGTTGTGGTTTGTGTTTTTATCTCCATCAAGGTGGCTGTATCGCGGACATTGCCCTCGGTGTCAGCAGACTATCGCATGGTACCGCCTTCTTGTGAATTCCACGTTGACACAGGGTCATTTTCCCGCGATAAGCTGCGATGTGTAAAGTTGCGTTAACATTTTTTGGTGTTGTTTATCACACGTTCTTGTGAATATACCGCAAAACTGTCCCTTGCATCGCTGTCAAAGGCCTTAACCAACACTACATCCTAACCATCACACTTCCACATCTGTGACGACCCGGACTATTCCAGGGTGACCGAAAGCTTTTATTAATGTATATTATTAAATAATTAAACATTCTGCTGATGTACTTTGTTAAAAAGAAAGTGCCACCACATACATGGTGGACAGTCGTAATTGTGTGCCAGAGTTATGCCAGAAGTGTCAGAGACCAGCTGAGGTAAACGTCTGGCACAAATTAAGCACTGCATACTTACACATTGTTTTGTTTTTATATCTTAGTTTATTCATCGGGACCTGGCAGCTCGAAACATTCTGGTTGGTGAGAACTATGTTGCGAAAATAGCTGATTTCGGATTGTCAAGAGGGCAGGAGGTTTACGTGAAAAAGACAATGGTAATGACTGGCTCTTGCTGTTCAATGGTATTCTTGATTATAGAGGTTTTCTAAAAAAATCAGCACTAGAGTCCTAGGTTTACCTACATGCAGCCAAAACTGATGTACTGCAATATTTGTTTGTAAATGTTTAGCCAAAGTTGGACTCACAATACATTAAAATTAATGTTATGTTGCCTTGACAGGGGCTAGGAATACATGGAAACAATTTCATGCATTTATATTGGTTCCACTGCCGTAGGATTAAGGACGGAGATCTCTGGGAATCCCATGAAAGGACTAACTTTACAAGGAAGCTATAATGCAGTTTCAAATTGTTAATGTAGGAAAATCTTAATTTTATTAAAGGGACAGAAGCAAATATTATTCTTTCTTTTTCTTAAAGCAGTCAGTCATAAAGGATATATAGATCATATGCTATATTTAAGAAAAACTACAACACCCACAAGCGTTAATGCTGTAATACGGTAAACATCATCTAACACAAATACTTTTCCCTGCAGGGAATTACAACGCGATCTTCACAACAACCGCGTTGTAACAACGCATACCATTACTCCGCAAGTCGGAACAACGACTTGCAGAGGGGGCAGAAGGTGTTGGATTTAAAATCCAACACCTTGCCTACTGTTGCACATACTGGAGTTGGAATAGTAAATTATACTATTCCAACATCCCCCCCCCCCGCAATTCGTTTTTACAAATTGTGGGGTAATGGTATCCGTTTTTAAAACAATTTGGTTGTAACAACCGCGTTGTAATTCCCTGCGGAGAAAAAAAGCGGAAAAAAGAGGTATTTTCATCTAATACTAATGTGAGTGACCCAGGCGTCTCATCTGTGTACTTTATATTGACCACTGCATGTCATCTTTCTTGGTGCTGCAGGTTTAGTTTATTTATGTAGAAATGGAAGCATGAAGATGAAAATACAGGTGAAGATTAGTAGCAGAATCATGATCCTTTCTGAGACTTTTGAATAACCTTCAGGTCGATTGTGGAACTGTTAATTGTCACCCTGAACAAATAAAACAACAATTAATATCCCCAAAAGAGGGAGGGATAACATATCGATTAGTCAGATAATCAATTTCAAGAGGTGGGATAATACTCGCCTCCATACCTTTATTAAAATTAGGGCTTTCTTACATTATCATTTGGAGAATCTGCATTTTAAGTCAGGACCGGAGGTTCCAATGTTACTTATCTATAGCGCGTTAATAAGAGCAAAAGAAACATGAATAACTGGTATGCAATAAAAAGCTTTAAAGGTGTATGCTCGGTACCAATCAGCCTCTCTGACAATGTCTTCCGTTCTATCCCTGGTCCAGAAAACCTTTGGAGTCATTGCACTTCTGGACAAATGAGCTCCACAAACAGAAATAATAATTCCTGCTTAGGACATGACCCACTTAACGAACTTGGCTAAGTTTGCTGAAGTGAAATGAGAAGTTGATCCTGAGGTGCTGTGAGAGCGAGTGTTCGGGGCTCATATTTGTTTCAAACATCTTATAACACGGAGATTAAAGTGATCTGGCAAAGGCGTTACTCCACTGAAGAGGTGAATGTTTTCATTCTCTTTGTGGTTGAGAAGAAAACACAAAAGGCAGTAAATCACCCGGACAAAAGGTGCAATGCTTTTACCACAGACATCCTGTTGATTGAGATCAAGCACAGTGACATTGTTAGCATTGCAGTCAAAGTTTTGTTTTAAAAGCTAAAAAAGATTTATCAGGTGATGAAACAAAGTTAAGATAAATTGTATATCTTATAGAGAAGTACATTTAGGGGTCAGAGGCATACTCAATCTTATACCACAGAGTATTTTGCAAATTAGTTTGGGTTCCACAACTGGTTTTTCTGTTATTTATTTATTACGTAATAAAATTGTACATCTGTGAATATTTTCTTCTTTATTAGACTTTCCGGAAGGTTCTCCTAGGAAACCTGCAATGAAAGAGATATTTGCCAAAAATGAGATTGGAATTTGATGCCACTCACCAGCAAGTCAAAGAAAGGCCAAGCTCACCTGTAAACGTGTGAAGTTCCGGCTTTATTGATGAATTCAAGAGTGTTTGATGACAGTTCTGCGATAGACTAGCGAATCCCAAAAACTTCTAGGCCATGAGCTGAATATTGTCTGACATAACCAGACGGTGATCTTAACCCAGAGGGACCTGGAGGTGATATAGGAGATTGGACAACAGGATCAGAGTTCCTAATGACATTAGAAGCAGATCTGTGAAACCAAATCTGGGACGACCAAAACGGTGTGATTATCACTAGTGAGAATAATTTCCTCCTAATTTTGGAGAAACAATAAGAGATAAATAGGAATGCATATGAGAGTCGTTAATGCCAAGGATGGAGAAAAGTGTCTGCCGCTACAGCCATTGCTTCTGGTCTCCCACTTGAAAACTATGGAAGCTGGGTGTTGAGTCTGAATGCCAGGAGGAGACCCCAAAGTTTCTGAAAGCAGTGCAATACCGGTACATGCAACTGCCAGTCGCTGAAATCTCTGAGGTGGCAAGAGTATAAATCTGCTATTGAACATAAATGTCTCAGAGATATTCTGTTCCTACCAATATATGATGTTGAAGGAGTATTTTCAAAATTATTTAGCGAGGGGTTGTAGGATTTTTGACCTGCTGACTCGTAGGTATTTTACTACCATGGGATTGTTCATTCTGAGAAGAACTGAACAACGAGCACACATTTTCGGGAAACACTTTATCGCAAAGGAGACTGAAAGAAGCTCTACATAGTTTATGTGCATAGAAGCATCTTTCAGGGACCATGAGCTGCTAGTTGAGAACTGGCCACAGAAAGTCCGCCACCATGACGAACTTGTATTGGTTCTAACAGAAGATCTAGGGTGGTATTGAAAACTGGCCAGCCAGGTACAGCTTGGTTCCAATGATACACTGTGCATGGGACCCAAGTCTGGACATACCCGTCCCAATAAGTATACAAAGCAGTGATGGATGGAATGCTTGAATTAATCTCAATCACTTTTTTGTATACTTTGGTGTGTCGCCCTTTGTAGGGTGCATATGCCCAGACTAGGGTCCTGTGCACACTGAGTCAATGGAAACAAGCTGGATCAGGCTGAGGAGGCCATAACTAGGGTGAAACTGGTCCTGGGTTGCTTGTGTTCCAGTTCAGGGAGGACCTGGTTTGGCAGTTTGGGTTGGACTGTTCCAATTAGAGCAGGGGCAAGAATGATTTCATACAGCTGGGTGCAAACTGAGGTGGTATGATGAGCAAAATAATAATGGACTGGGATGCAGCCTGAGTAATCATCAGTGGCTGAAATTATTTCAAGCATTCCAACAATCACTTTTTTGTATACTTTTATGTGTTGCCCCAAGTGGGACGGGTATGCCCAGGCGTGGGTTCCGTGCACACTGTGCCACTGGAACCAAGCTATACCTGGCTGATGAGCTCATAACTAGGGTGGAACCGGTCCTGGGTTGCTCGTTTTCCACTCCAGGGAAGACCTGGCTTGGCAGATTGGGCTGGACTGCTCCGATTGGAGCAGGGGAAAGACGGATTTGCATATAGCTGGGTTGAAACTGAGGTCACATGGTGTGCAAAATAATGGTGGGTTGGGATGCGGCCTGAGTAATTACCAATGGCTAATCTAATAAGTCTAATCTTTAACCTCTTTAATGACCGCTGTCGAGCTATCTATTTTACCAATGATTATTTCCTTATACTTTAATATTGCGAGAAAGCGTGGGAAGGTATGGCAAGCTCAGAAAAAAAAGACGTGAGACAGCAGGAAAGCAAATGTAGAAGCCAAGGCGTTGGAGCTTTTAATACAATATGCCAAAGAAAATTATGCCCTTTCTGCGAATATCTCTGCAGATACTGGCAGGGTGGCTCATTGAGTAAAGTAACTGGGTGCTGACAATTGAGGTGATCAGCAGGACCAACTTGCCTTCGATCCTTCAGAGGGGCTGCTAAACTGGGGATCATGGAAGAATGGTCACGAGAGTAGGCAGGTAGACCATGGATTGGGGACATGTGGAGAAAAAAGCTGCTACACAATAGCCTGATGGAGCACCAAGTGTGTAGAGGAGAGTGTTATGTCATCCTTGAAGGGAGAAAACGACCACCTGTAGAAAAAAAGGGTAGTGGGGGAAATAGGAGATGAAAAAAGGAAGGAACAAGGTATCAGGATATCATGATTTTACCAAAAGCAGCCTGGAGTCAGCATACTTTACATAAGTGGACTGTGAGAAAGAGAATGTGGGAGAGAAAGATAATAGAGAGAGGCAATGAAGAGGAGGAAAGGACAGAAAGTGTGAGATGAGAGTGGCAGAAAAGGAAGTGGAGAGGGAATGAGGGAAAGAAGGCAGAAGAGGGAACAAATAATGAATGACAGAATCAATCAGAGAGGTGTGGGGACAGACGCAAGGAGAATGAAAGGAGGGTAGACTGAGAGGCAGAGACAGTCAGGGAAACAGACTGAGGCATGAGAACTGAAGAGTGAAAACCCTGTGTGTGAGGGCGTGATCTGGGATTTTTTTGCTGCTCCCTGACATAGCTACCCATACTTGTATCTCGAAGTCAGAGTCCAAGAAATGTAGAGGAACAAGTTACTTAGCTTCAGTAATGCTTTTCGGGTGGACACTCTAACAGCAGATTCCTCACATTAGAATACTCCCCAGGTACCAGACTGCGCCCTGAAACATTTTATAGCAATGTGTCTGCACACTGCTAGGTGGCACTGTACTTCTCTGCCCTTAACTCCACTCCACCCTAGAAGTGACAGACCAAAGGTGCATATAAGCGCCGTCCCTATGCGCTGTCAGTTTCTTATCATTTTCTTTTTCTACACCCTGAGATGATCTGCGTAAACAATCATTGGTACCAGTGTGCTGAAAACTAACTTGGGACCTTTTCAGAGGTTAAAAGGAGGCCACTCTGCAGAAAGGGGTGGTGAGGAATCCACACTGAGTCTCCACTAGAAACAGGGTTCTCAAACATAAGTAACATCTTCTGATAGATACTTCTAACCACAGATCCTTCACTTTAAAATAAATACCAAAGCAGTATCTCCCCAAGGTGGAGGTTTTGAGGAGTAGTATCAACCTAAAATGTTTTTCATGTCTGAGTGGATGAAATGTCTTTCCTGCTGGACATGGCTGTCATGGCAGGAGTGCCTCATGAACATGTGGACTGACACCTACATTGCAGCCTTGTAGCTGTCAAAGGATAGGTATTCTGCTGCCAATGCGGAGGTAGCAGCCTTCTGCCTGGTGAATGGGTTCTTAGACCTTCCGAAGGCAGCTTTCTTGGGCAGTGCATAGCACATCTTAATACCAGCGACTATTCACCTTTGCAGGCTACTCTTCTGAAAAGCCTTCCCTTTCTTCACACCAGAGAACCCCACAAAAAGTTTATCATCCTCTTGATGGTCCTGGGTATTATCAAATGTAAAAGCTTTAAACTCTTTTGGGGTCCAAGTGATGTAGCCTCTCCTTCTCTTTTGAGGGGTGAGGGTGACCAAACAACACTGGCAGCGTAATAGATTGCCAAATGTGGAAGAAGTTACAACTTTTAGCAAGAATGCCACTCGACTCCTCAGCACAAATTTGTCTGGGAAAAAGGAGGTGTAGGGCAGTGGGACTGAAAAGTCCTTGAAGTTCGCTCAAGAGACGAACTGACATGATCACAATGAGGATAACGGTCTTTAAAGTCAGGAGACGTAACGGTTTTGGAGGCAACGTGTGTCACACCTTTGATACATCTCATCACAGCAGGCGGTTTACACAAGGCTAGTCTGTCCAGTACATATATAAAGACCAAGAGGGCAGCAAATAGCTTTTATTAGTGCCCACAGCAACACCTTGCTGGGCCATTCATAAAACAAACAACAGGAGATCAGCAGAAATTGCCTGTAAGAGGTCAGTTTTGAGAAAACAACACCAGGCCACAGATTGTGTACGAGTGTGTGGCATAAAAGGATTAATTATATCTGGCAGGTCAAATGCGCTCAGTAGCCATAGCTCAATCTCCAGACATGCAGGTGTAGATTGCACAGATTCGGTTGAAGGACTCTACCCGGTTACTGAAACAAGAGGTCCCTGCGAACAGGTAGCCTGATGCTTATGCCCAGAAGTTCTAGGTACCACACTCAACTGGTGCATACTCAAACCACCAGGAAGATTTAGGCTTAGACATTCCTGATCTTTTTCAGTACTCAAGGCAGGAGAAGCAGGAGGATGAAGGTGTACAGGAGTCCCAAATTCCACTTGAGCCAGAATACACCTCTTGTGGAAACTCCAACACTCAACATTTTCCACACTGCATGTTCTCGATGGTGGCAAAAAGATCTACCAAGGGTTTACTCCACTATTGGAAGAAACCCTACACTATCTTGAAGTGTAGAAGCTCAGTTCACCTTATCTGGCATTTAGGGACCCTAACAGGTGGTCCAGTAAAATACCTTGGAACTCTAGCCACCTCCAGAGATGCACAGCCTCCTCACACAAGACCCAGGATCCCTCTCTGCCCTACATTTTGCAGTACCACACGGTGGTGGTGTTGTCTGTGAGAACCTGCACCAGCTTTCCTTTGATGGATGGCAGAAATGCATTCGGAGCCAGATGAATGGCCCTCAACTCCAGGAGTCGGCCCTTCACCAGAGACCCCGATTCCACCTCCCCTACATGAACTCCCCAGAACAGTAGAGATGCATCCGTCACCACCATCAGCTGCATTCAGTGGCAAAGCCTTAACGTTCCTTGCAATTACAGTTGACAGTAAATATCTGCAGGTCTTAATGACTGATTGATTAAATTCAAGACAATCACGGACAGCAGGCATGACTTGTACCTCCATCACAATCTAATATCCAACAATCTGTTTTCCAACTCAAATCTAGTGGAAAAAGGTTTTTTTAAATTATGTTTTAGAAAGGTTTAAAAAAAAAAATAGCTTTTTACACCCAATCTTCAACTTCACTTCTAAATCTGCACAGAGTAAGGGTAGTATTCCATAGGGATGCAGAAAATTATATCAAAGAAACAACAATTGCTAATAACAATCTTGTTTCTAGGACTACATAGCCATTTTGCTTAATGTTGTTGTATATTTGTCAATGTTTACAATTATGGCAGCCAGTCTAGGCTGTATCTCATGTTTGTATATAAGCTAATATAAGTTGCTTCACTGTAGCTAATATCTTTAAAGGGCTTTTCTGCATCATCTCTAGAACATTCATTCATTAGTAACAGGCTATCAGCGACACTATCATGGGGGATAGCTAAGCATACTTAATTATTGTTTTAAGTACCTATCTTAAACATTACCACATGTATCTCACTGGGTAAAGACTAACTCAGGTTAGTTATTTCACCCTTTTCCCTCAACTTTCACGCTTTTCCTTGAACTTTTCCCTCAACCGTTCCAAGTTTGCCATCACTTTGGTTCTAAATCTGGCAGCCAAGCTAGAACTTTAAAAAAAAGATAGACTATTTACAATGCCTCTGCAAAATGGACACCCTCTGCTATGTTTAGTTTTGCTATTGCAAGCATATGCCCACAGAGTTTAGACAGCAGCATGTTTTCTTTTTTTCTACCTGTATTCTTTTAATTTATCGTACATATGTCGTTGAGTTTGCATGTTTTCATTGCGGTTGTGTCAGATGTGAATGCAAGAATGAATTAGGGGATGGATGACATGTATGATGACTTATGGAGTGGATAAACCCATCAGTGACACAAAAGTCACTTTCATTCATAAGGCACACCTATTTCATTGACAGTGCTTAAGAAACTGTAGCAGCAGATCATCTTATGCTACTGCAGTATCATTGAATCTTATCTTACCACATTTTCCCCCATCTATGCGTTTCTGACAGCCATCTCACCACAATTGGAAGGTTAGTAGATTTTGAAGACATCGCAGTCAGCCGATTAGCCAGTAGAAGGGCAAGGCCAATTAATCTGTACTCCACCTTCTCATTTCTGGGTCTTAGTGCAATTACCTGCAGGCAAAGATACATATATTCAGCTGTGGCATGGGTGCTACCTGGGTGTTCAGGCTCACACCTGGTATAGCTCTCCTTCCACTGGGAACTGTAGATAGAGCTCCCACACCACACACTGCTTAGTTTGAGCCAGGCCTGTCAACACCAGGGCACAAAAGATAGGCCGGTGCCATATTGGGTCTTAGAAACCAAAAGAGGATGTGTTTTATTTTGTCTATGCAGATGTTGGTGCCAATTCAGTCTTTATCACCGGTATCAGCATGGGCACTACCATTTCCTGCACTGTCAATGGTATGTAGATAGCTTCTAATTAACCAACAGTTGCCACTAGTGACCCTAGAATAGGAGTCATGAGCAGGCACGTCCACTGAGGAGCTTGGTATACTCCTTCACCAACACTGCTATTTTGGTTTAAAGTTCCCAACACTTAGGATTCCTCTAGAAGTGATTAATAAAACTAGTTGTCTGATGCAGTTATGCAATCAGCCATACACTCAAAATTCCAGCGCCATAGTATCTGAGTTAGGAGCTCAAACTTGTTGAATCGGTTTGATGGCTTTACTTGTGCTGCATCTCATTGATAGTTGATAAAATAGAATGTCTCAATTACATTTTTAAGTTGTGGCTGGTAAGCGAATAAAGGCATAAATGACTTAGAGAAGGAGATACCTTTGAGTGTGTATAAACAAATGTGTCATTTGTGAAATCAGCATGAAAGGAAAGCTTTGTGATGCCTTGCACAGACACACATGGAAACGATGGGAGTTTTAAAAAGTGTATTTAATAAGATTTAGGAAGAACAGAACTAAAAAGCTCTATGTCAACAGAATAACAGCTCCCCCTGGAATGTTATTGTTCAAATCCCTACAAAGTTCCACATTCAAGGCTGAGGTAACATGCCTCAAGACTAGTACTTGATGAACCACACCACAGGGGGTAGACCAAGTAGGTGAAGACAAAACACAACACAACTCCTTCCTTATAGACAACAGACAAAGGGAAATACAAAGATGACAAAAGATGAAAACAGACAAACCCAGAAAAAATCAGAACGGCAAAAGCAGGAAACCAGACAGAGGCGAGTCAACAAATGTAGAAAACAACACATATAAACACTGATGTATAGTCTCCCAAACAAAAAGGAAGTCGTCTAACACAAAGATTCCTCAAACCTATGCCCAAAGGACAGAAATCAGGAGAAAAAAACTGTGCTCACAAAGCCTGACTGTCACTCCTACTTGCATCCATTTAGTTAGCATTATCACTGATGCTCTGCTCACACCTTTCTCTTTCTTTGACATGGCTTAAACATGGCAGCATCACTCTTGTTCCACCATTTACCACCAGACACACACAGCTGTTCTAGAAACCCCCTCTACCACAACTTCCGATCACCTTTTCTTGCACCATGCACCAACTGTATTCTGACTCTGTCACTTATTAAAAAAGAATCACACTTTTAATTCTCTTCACAGAATAATACCACAATTTTTGCCTCCTTTTTTGCATTAGTCTCCATCTCTTTATCCGTGCACCACACAAAGACAATTTTGCAGGCAAGAGATTCAAGCCATTGTGGCTCAACCAACACACTGCGTTTGCATTTCCTAAAAACTTCAAACGAAGGAATTGGGTTGTAAAGGCTATGCATGGTAAATGATGCATGATAAAGCCATGAGTGGTAAAGGCATGCGTTGTTCCATCGTACATCTGTGACTGTACCCTAACACGAAATGCAGCTATGTGATTGCAGGATCGCTACATAGAAATACGCTCCATGCAAGTTGAGAGACACCAAGCACCTTCCACTTCCACAGTAAGATGAACCCAAAATCATGGGCCACACCAAAGGCACACTGACTAACTGTAAATATATTTATCTTCAATTGGGCTGATAGACTGCAAGCTCTTGTAAGGGCAACTAATTCTGCAACTTGTGCTGAGGTAACACCATGAAGTCATGAAACTTCCACAATTTAATGATTTGTACAGACAGCTTACGCTGCTCTCAGGGCACCTTCATAATTTCTCAGACATGTGCCGTCCACAAAGATTACATAGTCAAGCTCAATCAAAAGTTCATCTTTAATGTCAGGCCTTGGCTTGGTGCAAAAATCTGTGAGATCCAGACAATCATGCTCAACTTCATTAATATTGGCAGTTTCATTTATGGTAACAGTGTTGATGGTTCAGGATCTGGCACTTTTTCAATACAACATTCTCCGCAGCAAGGATTTGATTCTTGTACCTTGTAAGTCTACTGTTTGTCATATATTGGGTTTTCGCTCGGGTGAGAAAGATTTCTACAAAGTGAGCGACCGAGGGACCATAACAGTTAAAGGATGTCCCATCACTATATTTGCACACCTCTGAATACAGATAACCACTGCTGCAACTGCTTTAAGGCAGCCTGGCAGCGGCTACAGGGTCGAGGGTAATCAAAAAATAAGCTACAGGTCTTTATGAATCTCCATGCATCTGAGTAAGCACTGAGAGAGTGCAGCCCTCCCTGCAAAACAATGTGAACATTTTAATGTTATCAGGCATTCCTAGTGCCATGGCATGACATAGAGTTTCACTCAGCTCTAGGAAAGCTTTTAAACACTTGTTGTCACATGGAAGCTGATCAGGCACATCTTTGTGTATCAGTCTCAGTAAAGGTTTATCCACTAGGGATAAGTTTGGTATTCACTGTCAACAGTAGCCACCCATTCCCAAAACCATTCTGAGTTCTCTCTGTGTTCTGGCTGGATTCAGCTGACGAATAGTCCCAACTCTCTCCTGACACCTTTCTCGCTCCTTTCTCAGTGATTTGTCCCAAGTATTAGACTTCTTTTTGACAATATTGCAGTTTACCTGGTGACACTTTATGTACATTCTCTGCTAGGTGTTTAAGCAAAGCAATGGTATCTTGTTTACATGCTTCTTGAGTGCTTGATGCGTCATCGATATATTGCACAAGAACTTAATCACAAGGCATCTGCAGAGACTCAAGATTATTTTTCAGGATCTGATTGAATATGAATGGGCTCTCTGTATACCCTTATGGAACTCGGCACCATGTCAAAACTTTCTCTCTGAGTACAAAAGAAAACAGGAATTGACTGTCCTCATGCAATGGAATGGAAATGCCTTGGCACAAGTCCACAACGGTAAACCATTCGGCATTGCATGGAATTTGGAAAAGGATGGTGGCTGGTTTCGGTACCACGGAATAACATGGAACAACAATGTTGTTAATCTTTCGGAGGGTTTGAACAATCTGATATTTACAATTAGGCTTCTATAGACCCATGATCAGATAACTTTTCTTAGAATTCCTTTCCTCAACATGTCTTTGATTATTGGTGTGATTCCTGCCTCTGTCTCTACGATCAATTTTTATGGTAGTGTTCTTGGAAAGATTGCATTGGACATCACTGTAATTCGGACTGGTTCTACACTTTTGATTAGTCCGATGTCTTTCCCTGTAAAATGAAGACATGAGTGGTAACCTTCACACCCAAATATAATCCATTGTTAAACCAATGCTCAGTCAAAATGTTTGGCAGGCTATCCGGAAAAGTGCTCTGTCCCTTTGCACTTCGTTAATATAACATGATGCATTGAATCAAGATGAATTGAAGATTAAAAGGATTAAAATGGATCAAAATGGAATAAATGGATTACATTGGTTTACGTTTGATGACTGACTCTTCGTTGTTCTCATGGTTTTGCATCCAGATTCTTGTACAAATGATTGCACCAGTTGTTAAATGTTTCCCTGTAAAATCCCACACTTCTGGATTCACAGTTTCTGTTAAATGAGGACGTAAATCTACTGTCCTCATTAAATACAATTCTACAGCTGCTTCTTGTCGGTCCATTGTAAATGCAACATCTTCATCATGAGTTTGAAATTCGACACCATCTGGTGTACAGTAAATTGTGCAATTTAACTTGCACATGAAATCCCTTCCTAACAGATTTACAGGACTCAAATCACACACTGCAAACTGGTGCTTTTCTTCAAATTAATCTATTTTTACAGGAACTTCTTCTGTCACTAGATTTGTTATCTGTTTATTTGTAAATCCTGCCACTTGGATCTTCTTTCCCGAGAGCGGTAGGTCTGGGACTTCCGTTGTTCTAACAGTTATTCGGGTAGCACTGGTGTCAATCAGAAATTACACTTGGTGGCCATTTACCTCACCTTCTACAAATGGTCCTTTTAGTGTACATCCAAGACTGAACAAGCAGGCAATATTACTCCCCACTCAGGCAACATCATTGCGAATTGTTGATGTCAAAACTCTCACTGTCTAGCATAGAGTACTGTTGGAATGGGTGCGGATTCTGATTCTGGAATGGCTTTGCATTAATCTTGGCATCTGATTCATCTTAAATCTAGGGTTTCCCATATTTTGTGAGATCATTGTCGGCATTGGATTTCCTCCGGGCATTTGACCATTGCCGCTCATTTTATCTGGATTCAGGCTACACTCCCTCTTCCAAATACCCAATATTATTACAGAAGTGAGAAGGGGTCCTCTTCTTCTTTGCGTTGCAATATCTACACGAGAATTTGGATCAAGCGAACACCTCTTTCTCTACCCTGTAAATCCTTCTCGAACACCTTGAGTCTGCAAACCAACCCCTTGCATTCCACCCTGGTTTCCTGTAAACGACTGATTCTGAAAACCTTTCTGAGAAAACCTCATCTGGGCTAACATGAACTTCTCTTTAAGCTTTTTCTGCTTCATTTCTTGTTCGTCACTACAATATTTTGCATACCTCAGGTTTTCATCCACCGATTTTGTCTGCCAGCAAATCACACGTTGTTGTATGTGCATTCCGCACTCTGTTCTTAACCCAAGAAAAAATAGAGACACAAAAATATCCCATATCACTCAATTCAGGATATTCCCATCCACCGTGTTGTTGAAACATCTGAAGCAAACGTTCATAGTAATCATGGGCTGAGTCCTTAGGCTCCTGTGAGGTTCTTTTAATCTTTACCCAATCAAAATCTTTTAGAGGAAACTTGCCTTTCAGAAATGCCTTCACATCATATTTTTCCATAACCGCAGGAGATGGTGCATTGGTGTGGGCATTACTTGTTGGTTCTGCACGCGGCCATTGTACAACAATTTTGGAGCCGAGAGGGTAAGGCGGATTATTAATCAGTTTCTTATACGTAAGTGAAATGGCGTGCTCGGGCAAGTATCCGTCGAGCCTATCCTCAAGAGGGGAGGCCTGTGGGGGCTTAGTCCCTGGAGGAATGTTAGCCTGAAGGGAGTGCCTGACCTGCAGATATCTGAAATATTCAGTATGCGCTAAATCGGATGTGTCCTGCAGGTAAGCAAAGGATATAACCCCCTCGGGCCCCCACAGGTCCTTGACCTGTGAGATACCAATAAGGTCCCAACTATGGAATCCCTTCGTATGACCTAGGCTGCCCAGTCTCTCCGACGCCCACAGTGGAGTGGCCATTGTCAGAGTGTTGGACCAACCCAGCTGCCTATGCGCCGCGTGCCATATTTGTACCGAGTGTTTGGTCAGCCCAGTGAGCTGATGTTTCCCAGGTTTAGAGTAGAGTGCGACTTCGTAATTCCCACCGGGAAGTAACCATCTGTCCATCCCGTAGCCGGGGTCATTTCCGTCCCTGTACGTCCCTTGGTTGATTGCCGACAAATGGGCGGCCCAATAGTACTTACGGATGTCTGGGAGGGCGATCCCTCCGTCATACCATCCTAGTGTTAGCTTATTCAATACACTTTTGAAATTTTAACAAATCTGTCAACATGTGTTTATCACTGTACACCATTCTCTCTCAATTTTGGAAATGCATTAATAAATGCTGCAAGATTGCTTCTGCTCCAAGGTACATGAACATATCCTCCACCATGTATTTTTCTCAATGGATAAGCCGAAGCTTCTCCTTCATCTGGGGAGCCTGTCGGGGGTTTACTATTTGCTTCAATTGCCTCTGATTGTTGCTTTTTCTTTTAATTTTTCCTTGCCCATTTGCTCATTAATTTTTCAAAATCACTCCATTTACGAATGCATTTGACTAATTCAGTGATATGTAATTTCATTCCTACATAATGTATTGTCTCAATAGCTTCATCATCCAATTGTGCCCTAAAACCTTTCTGAAATGGTATGCTTTTGAAAGATCAACTTCATATTTTCAAGCTAATTCAGTCTGTTTATCATGAGTAGTTGCAACACATCTAGTAATTTCTTTTCTGAAATATATTAGCCCTTGGTCCTGATTCACATGCTCAAGATCTAAACATGCTCTTGTTATTTCTTTTAATTCTACTTTTAATCTCAGAATATTTAATCGTCTCTCCTTCTCTGTCTGTTGTGTAGCAAGAACTCTCTGTCTTTTTATTCTCTATCATTTCTTCAATCCCCGGGGAAATAATCACATCCTCAAATAGGTTAGTCTCTCCCTGTGTTATTGGTGTCGTGAAGACAATCCTTCCCTCTTCCCTCAATGACTGAATAGTTTGTGGTAGTGTCCAAGCAACAATTTGTGAATTGTGCCATGTCGGGATGAACCCTGTCTCAGGTTTTCCTTGGATAGCTCCCTGAACTACAGCATTTGGGACAATATTAATTGGAGCAGTTGCTGTGCAAATCTCTAATTACTGTGCTGTTATAACCCTAGCCACAGGTGCTAGTACACTCACAATAGAAGCAGTACCACCTGGAGCCATCATTGTAGGAAGAGCCTTAATTTGTTAAGGCATAATATTAGATATAACAGATTGTACAACAGGCTCTTTTATTTGTAATGGCCTTTGAGTTTGAATCGCATTCAGGTCAACAGGGGCTACAGCCACTGTTGCATTAGGTGTCAACATACCCTCAGTATTGGTAGTAGGGGCCACATAAGATGGTAGGCGTGTGGACAACAATGTATCCCGAATTTCATCCCTTGAATCACTATCAGTGCCTGATTTCTTTTAAACTTTTTCACCTTTACTCCCCTGTACTTTATTCTTTTTCAACCTTTCTGGCTTTTCAGTAGTCCATCTCTGCTGTTCCTCGTCCCATCTAGCATCTGCATCATTACGCACTGCTTTCTTAGCCATGTTCTGATATTTCTTCGTTCTTTAGTATGTGGTGCTTTCGCCCAAGCATGTAATGCTTCATACTGTGTAGTTGTAGGTGGGGGTTTCATCTCATATAGCTTGTCCCTCAACCTTTCAATGATTCTTAATTCAAATATACCATATCTCGGAAAACTCAAAGGACCTTCATTTTCAGTGATCTTGCACCCTTGACAAAGTCACAAACATTTGTGTAACCTTCTACTTGTTGTCATATAATGTGCTGGTGTACCCTCGGGTGGTACCTCTTCACCTTTCCGTACCACAATTATCACATCGCTTCTCATATAACCTCTAAAAGCTTTAATACATTTCATGATTTCAGGTTATTCAACAAAGAACAAACAACGTAACTCAGGTCTTCAATGTTTTGATTCTATTCCTTACACATCGTATTTCTTTCTCCCATCCTGTTACAATTTTTATACTTTTTTTTTTTTTTTTTTTTTTTTTTTTTGAAACCGTTTATTGCAGGTTGTAAAAGTTACAGGTATGGGCCTACAACCACCCGGCCGGCCGCTAGAATGACAAAAGCATATTGCATACATACAGTAAAAGTCTCTCGACAGTGCAGAGCAGTGAAACAGGAGTAATCAATGGTGCAGGCCACACAGCTCCAAGCCCACAGTACGGTTCCCTTTTCTTGAAACAAGACAACACCAAAAAACCACACCCGCAAGGCAACCCGCGATCCAAAGTAACAGCACGTGCTCCATAAGTGGGGGATCCAAACCAGCAGCAGAACTCTGAGGAGGGGAATGGGAGTAGGCCAGGGACTGGGGGACCACGCGCCCGCGGCCGAGGGAGGGGGGCCGTCTAGGGAGACGGAGCAGGCGAGGCAGCCGGTAGCAGTGGTGGCTCACAAATACCCCCGCGGTAGGCGTTCCAGGGGCCCCAGAGTTTCACCCACGCCCCAGGCTTACCCCTCGCCACATACACCACCTTTTCACGAAACATACACCAATCCATATGCTCTTTCCAGGCCGACACCGCAGGGGGCCTCTGGGATCCCCACAATTGAGCAATGTCACGCTTAGCTATCATGTATCCCAGAGTCACCCACCGCGTCTGCGGGACCGAATAGTCATTCGGTTCCCATACATTCAGCAAACATCTCCTCGCTTCAGGCAGCAGCGCGACACGCGTGACCACACGCAGGACCTCATGCACACCACGCCAGAATCGCTCCACCTTCGGGCACTCCCACAGTATATGCATGAAAGTCGCCAGCGCACCACAGCCACGCTTACACAGTCCGTCACCAGCAAAACCCATACGCAGAAGCCTTGGCCCCGTCACGTAAACCCGGTGAAGGATCTTGAGCTGGACGAAACGAAGGCGAGCCGGGATGGCCACCTCTTTCGGAGAGGCCACCGCGGAGATCCAATCCTCGTCGTCCAGCTCCAGCCCGTCGGCAACCCAGGCCTCGCGGAGACTAGTCAGCAGGCACGATCTATCGTTGATCAGTTTTTTGTATATGAGGGAGATCGTGCTGTCCGGTACATGGCCGTCCAGCACTCTGTCCTCCAGGGGGGAAGACTCCGGAATGGATGCGACGTCCGGGAAGACGGAGCCCAGCGCATGGCGGACTTGTAGGTACCGAAAGTACTCACTGCCCTGCAGCTGAAACTCCGCCTGCAGCGTCTCAAAAGTTTTGAATCCCCCCCTCGTCCAGAGATCTCCCACCGTGCTGATTCCGATCGTGTCCCACTTCTCGAAGCCCTTCGACGTCCATAGGGAGCCCAACCTCTCAGACGCATACAGCGGTGACGCCCGGGTCAAACCGTCCTTCCACCCCATAGCTGCATTAGCCGCGTGCCAGACACGCACCATAACACGCGTCGGTCCCGTCAAACGGGAGTCGGGCGCGCCAGAGTAGAGCGCGCGATTGTAATCGCCACCGGGTAGGAGCATTTTATCCATCTCAAATGCCGGGTTCAAGGCGGGCCCATAAAGGCCATGATTAATTGCAGCTAGTTGGGAGGCCCAGTAATACCGTTTAATGTCCGGGAGGGCGACCCCCCCATCGTACCACGGGAGCGTCAATTTAGCCAGAGCAATGCGCGGCCTCCCGTCCCAGAACAGGCGCCGCTGGAGGCCCTCCACCTCACGGAAATAGCGTGCCGGGACCAAGTCCATAGTATTCTGGAGGGCGTAGAGGAATCGCGGCAGGGACATCATTTTGAACAAAGCCGCTCGGCCGAGCGGCGAGAGCGGCAGACGCCGCCAGCGCACCACGTCCTCCCTCAAGCGCTGGAGGGGGGGCAGCAAATTCCGCTCATAGCGGGCCTCCGGGTCAAGTGTGATATAGATACCCAGGTACCGAAAACCTTGGGAGGCAATCTGGATCGGACAGTCCCGTGGTAGGGCCGGAGCCTCCCCGGAAAGCACATAGACACAGGATTTCGCCCAGTTGATGACCAGGCCTGAGTTGCGACCGAATGAGCGCAAAACATCAACCAGGACGATCAGTGAGTTACGCGGGGAGGCGAGATACAGAAGGATGTCGTCAGCGTAGAGGGACACACGGTCCTCATGCTCGGGGGTCCAGCGGAGACCACGAATAGAAGGGTGCCACCGCAGCCACTCCGCCAGGGGCTCCAGGGCCAGGGCAAACAGGAGAGGCGACAGGGGGCAACCCTGTCGCGTACCCCTCCCCAGCGCGAATGGGGCCGAGACTCGCCCATTCACTACCACCTGCGCCAATGGGCCCGAATATAGCAATTTGACCCAGCTAATGAAACCCGGGCCGAACCCGAATTTCGCCAGCATCGCCCAGATGTATGGCCATTCAAGCGTATCAAACGCCATGGTGGCGTCCAAGGACGCCAAGATGGCCGGCTCCCGCACAAACGGGACACGCGCGAGCACCCCGTGCAAGCGCCGCAGATTGAGCGCCGTGTTGCGGTGCGGTATAAAGCCAGATTGGTCTTGGTGGACCAGGTCGCCCACCACGCCAACCAACCGGTTGGCCAACACCTTGGCCAGGATTTTGGGCTCCGCGTTCAAAAGCGAAATCGGCCTATAGGATGTGACCCGTTCACGGGGCTTCCCCTCCTTGTGGATCACCACAATTGTGGCCAGGCGCTGGTCCGGCGGGAGGGAACCCCGCGAGTGGGCCGCCAGGAACATCGCGCGCAGGTGGGGCGCCAACACATCCGGGCGTAGCTTGTAGAGCTCGATGGGAATACCATTGGGGCCCATGGCCTTGCCGGATGCAACCGAGCGAATAGCCAAGGCAATTTCGTCCGAGGTGGGAGGGGCGTCCAGCGAATCCCTGTCCTCCACCGTTAGGGAGGGCAGTGCGATGTCCCGAAGCAGGGCCTGGGAATCTTCCTCCGAGCAGGGGGAAACCGGGGAGTAGACTTCGCGGAAATAATCCGCGAAGCAGGAGACAATGGCTTCCGGCTCGGTGACACACGCACCATCAACACTCTCAATCAAAGGCACCACGCGGCTCGCTCTCTCCCTCTTATCCAACCACGCAATCAATTTGCCAGCCTTATCACCCACATCATACAATCTCCCCTGCTGCTCTCTACTGAGGCCCCTGGCCGCCTCCGTGACGAGGGCCCGATAGGCCGCCTGCTTTAGGTGTAGAACATGCAACTTGGCGTCTGTTACCCCGCTCCCCAGGTCACCCTCCAGTTCTGCAATCTCGGCCTCTACCCGGGTCACCTCCTCCCGCTCGAGCCGCCGGGCATGGGAGATAAAGGAGAGGGCCTCCTCTCTAAGGACTACCTTGAAAGCCTCCCACAGGGAGATGGCGGAGGAGACCGACCCCACATTCTCGTCGAAATATCGCTGTAAGGATTTGATCAAATCGGCACAAATGGTGGGGTCGCGCAAATACCATGCGTTGATTGGGGCCACCCCGCCATCCCCCCTCGGGAAGACATCGAAATGCAACAACAATGGGGAGTGGTCTGAGATACCCCGCGCTAGATGGCGCACCTCCCCCACCCTCCCTGCATGGGCCGCCGGGACAAGGATGTAATCAAGCCGCGAGAGGCTACCATGGGCACCCGAGTGGAAGGTGTACTGTCGCAATGCGGGATGCTTTAATCGCCAGCAATCCACCAGGCCCAGCGTGTCCAGAAGGCCGGGCAGCCACGCCTGTGCCCGGGGGAGGTCCCTAGGGGGATGGCGATCCATAGACCCAGAGGCTACCGCATTGAAGTCCCCCCCAACCACCAGCAGGCCACTCGGAAGGTCCAGAAGGAGGCGCCCCAGGTCCCCGAATGTGGTGGCTTGTAACCCAGGCGGGACGTACACTGATATAAAGATAAACACTCTACCCTCCATTCTTCCCACCAGAACCGTGTAGCGTCCCCTCTCATCATGGCGCACCTCATCAATCTCCAACGGGAGCGAGTTCTTGATCATAATACCCACCCCCCGCGAGCCCGAGGTGAAGCCGGAATGTGCCACCAAACGATATCCCCGCCGATTCATTGCATGAAAGGAGTTACCTATAAGGTGCGTCTCCTGCAGGAAGACAACATCTGGTGAAATACGTTTTAAGTACTGCAGGACCACACCACGCTTAATCCTATCCCCCAGGCCGTTAACATTCCATGACAACACAGTCAGATCCCTACCCCCCATCATACGTCGAATCAATCGGTCGTCCCCCATCGAGCATCCTAGTAACAACAACATAGTAGCGGGTTTGCCCTGCGGTGCTAACAAACAACACACCCCCCCCACCCCCCGGTCCCAACAGAACTCCCCCCTCCCTGCACCCCTGCATGAGCCCAGACAGCCCCCCCAAAGTGCAGTGTGCCTGTCGCCCCATAGCTAAAATACTAACTAGTCCCCCAGAGGAGGAGGGAAGCCCCCAACAGACCCCACGCAACCTCCATAGGAGGGGAACATACGCAAACAATAAATGGTGAAGGAACAACGTCCAGAGCAAGGCCTATTCAGTCACCCCTCAATTCTGATCCAGCGGGCCCTCCTCGCCAGCCGCGCCCCCCCGCCCCCCCGGCCCCGATCTCCAGGCAGAGTGTCCAGCCAGTCCCCAGCCGCCTCGGGCCGGTCGAAGAAGTGCGTGCGACCATCCACCTCTACCCTCAGCTTGGCTGGAAAGAGCATTGAGTACTTGAGGTTCAGGTCCCTTAGGCGACGTTTAACCCCAAGAAAGCTCTGTCGCTGCTTCTGGACCGCCGGAGTAAAGTCTGGGTAGAAATGTATCTCCATGTTGTCAAGCTTGACCGGTCCCTGTTGCCTGGAGGTCTGGAGGATAGCATCTCTGTCCCGAAAATTAAAAATCCGGGCGATGAGCGGCCGCGGCGGGGCACCAGTCTTAGGTCTGCCCCCGGGGACCCGGTGAGCACGCTCCACCGCAAAAAGCTTACTCAGCCCCCGGGGCTGGAGATGGGTCAGGATCAAATCTTCCACGAAAAGATCCGCCGCCTCCGCCTCTCGTCCCTCCGGGACCCCCACAATACGGACATTATTCCTCCGGGCCCGACCCTCGGAGTCCTCCAATCGCCGGTCCATCAGGGCGCTCGCCTGGCCAAGCCGGCGCACCTCCTTCTGGAGGGCCACCACGTCTGTCGTGAGGCTCGTTGTGGTGTGGGCCAGGGAGTCGATTCGGTCGTTTGTTTTGGACAAGTCTGCCCTCACAAGGCTCACATCCACAAGGACCGAGTCTATTTTTTGCGCTAAGGTGTCGAAACGCTGGTCCACCGAGGCCTTCATCTCTGCGATGGCGCCCATGACGTCCCGGAGGGTCAGATCCACCGGATGAGCAGATGCCTCCGTCGGGCCCACCGGGGATGCACGCGATGTCTCCGGAGAACCCTTCTGAAGCGTGTAGCGGTCCATACTGTTGGCCTGGTGCGCCGTGCCACGGCGGGTCGTCTTCACCTTCGCCCGGTCGCCATCTTGTTTGGTGGACATGCTGGCTCTTCCACCGTCGTGCCAAGCTCCCCAAACGGGCCGCTATACCAAGTCACGGGTGCCAGGGGGGGGGCAGGGGCGACCACCGAACCGCGGGTCAACCCACCGCCGGCGGGTCAGCCGGGCTCCTGGACAAGGCCACCGCACCCCGCTCCGCAGCCCGACCCGGCTTGAGAGTTAGGAGGGCGCAAAAGCGAAAGTGAAAGTGCGGGGTACGCCAGTCGCCCAGCCCCGCTCGCCGCTGTTATTCACTTTGTCCCCGGATCGCCCCACTACTCCAATCCGGGGGGCCGGCGAGGAGAAGGCCGCAACCTTCGATCGATGCTCCCACCGGCGTTCGGGGTCCGATTCGAGCCCAAAAAACGGGTGGCGCCTCAGCTCCGGTTCCCCAACACAGTCCCCTCAACAAGGACAGGATATCGCCAGGATTAATTCAGGAGGTCGCGGAGGTCCTCGGGAGCCTCGCACCTACGCGGCCATCTTGGTTGCGCGCTAGGCTCCTCCCCTACAATTTTTATACTTGAAGATTTGTTAACCAATCTCAATGCGGCAGTTACCCAACAATTAACCTATAACAGTGCAGCACGCTGTGTCGTGATCAACCAATAACAGCGCAACAGTACATCAACCGACCAATCTCAGCGTGGTACACTACGACACATTTCTCACTCCTTGCAGCAGTTCACCCTCCTTTACTATTTTCTTCGTACACACTATTCTCCAACTCTAAGTGAAAATAAAGTAAACAATCGTTGTCTGCTCCTCTAAAGAAAACCAAAGGCAATTCAACAACCAGAATTGGGAATAAAAAGGTGTCAGCAAGAACCCATAAAGAGTTCTAAGTTTGAGAGAGGTCAGAAAGCATAAAGCTTTAGCATTAAAGTCAGCTCAATAATCAATAAAAGCAGAATTTCTCATTAAAATAGATTCAAGAGACTCCATAGAGTCTCATAAACAAGCGTAAAGGGTTGTGGAAAACTGGAATAAGCATCTCCTGTCTATTCTAGGAACACACACTTATATAAACAACACATAGGGCTAGATGTATGACCATTTGATTTTGCGAGTCTCTAATTGCGAGTTTTTGTAACTCACAATTAGAGACTCGCAAAATTAAATATACTAATGTGTCTCAGACATATTTAGCGATTCTCAGTGGGTTGCAAATGACCTGCTTCATCAATATTCATGAGGCAGGTCACAATTTGTGACCCACTGGAATGGCTACAGTGACTGGGATGGTGGCCTGATGGGGGCAGCAGACCACCATGTCTGTGATTGCTTTTTTTGGTAATTCAGCACGTTTTCCTTAAAGGAAAACGGGCTGTATTACAATAATAAAAATGAAAAGTTTTCTTTTCATTGTTTAAGAGTAGACAGTAGTCCGTGGGACCACTGCCTGTTCTTAAAAATTCATCCACATTCACAAAGGGGAAGGAGTCCCTTGGGGACCCTTTCCTGTTTGCGAATGAGTTACCACCAACTTGAAGTTGGTGGTAACTGCAAATGTTTTGCGATATCATTCCCTGTTGCAAAACATTCCTACATACCGCTGTGATTCGGCATTAGGAAGAGACGCCCTAAACAGACCCCTGCCTGACATCAAATTGCAAAATGTGAATCGGTAACAAGTTACTGAGTCGCATTTTGTCTCTTGTGCATGCCAAAAATCATTTTACCGGTCCCGTTTGCGAGCGGTAAAATGCTTCAAACATCTGGCGCACAGTTTCAAGTGATGCAGTCTGTAGTTTCTTTCACTTCAGTCAGCCAATCATCTTTCTATGCCCTCATGAAAACCGGATCACTCCTGGTCTTCTCACCAGGAATACAATGAGCTTAAGCAACAGTGTTAATTGAAACATTTCTTATAAACTACAATACAATGTTATTTGTTCTACTTCTCACATGGTTTGTATTCTTTAGAAATGTTGCATCTTTGTATATGAACGTATTCTTTTCCTCACTAAATGACAATGTTTTAACATTAATCTCTGAGTAAGTAGAAACATTTGCAGGGTTAAACGAAAACATGTTATGCAACTATTAATCCATATGAAAAAACATGTTCATGGTAGGGTAAGGAAATGTCAGCATTCTTTAGTCATGTCAGCTTTAGCTCAAGAAATGCTATTTTTTCTATGCAGGCCTGGTGGCATAAGTATTGTTGCCTAGTACAATTTGTCTTTTTAACGCATTTATTTTCTTGAGTGTACACGTTAATTCTGCAAGTTACTCCATTATTTTTCACAAAATTGAAAGCGTATCTGCACAATTTCCTCTGTTTAGTATACACAGCGTTATAATATCCTGCACAGTGCTTTCGCTCTTGTGTGAATATACCAACATGTATATTGAATGTTATTTAACTTTGACAGGGGAGGCTTCCAGTTCGATGGATGGCTATTGAGTCCCTGAATTACAGTGTCTACACTTCAAACAGTGACGTGTAAGTATTGCATTCATATCTTTCATTCTCTGATAACATAATGTTGGTACTGCCAACCTTTGCAGTACCATACAGGGAAACCTTCATGCTTACTGTAACTGTTGCCACTGTATTGTACAAGATTTCTATGTACATTTGTGAAATACATTGAATTGCAACTCATGGCAAAACATGCCTAAAACACTACTGGAACCAAGGACGCTAAAGGTCAGCTTTCTTTGATTTGGTGCCTTTTCACTCAGTGTTGTCAAGTAACCATATGGTCGCTGTAGGTGACAGACATCACATGGTAACTTATTGTCTTTCCACGCTGTGCATGAAACACAAAGACCTCTGGGCCACCCTGTCCGAGCCAGTGATCTATATCCCTGCCTTACCTTGTGGTTGTAATTTGTCATCAATTATGTAATTTTAGATGTCATCATTGATGTTATTAATTAATTTATTTATTCAGTGTTTTGTATAGTGCGAACTAGACCCCGTAGGGTATCAGAGCGCTTCACAGTACAGGACATGAAAACACTTTCACTGCAATATTCTGTATAGCAATTGACATATTAAAGTACAATTCAAAACTGTCACAGCCACTTCTCTTGATAAATACTATAACACATTCACAGTAAGTAAGACTAGAGGAACCATGTTGTCAGAGGAAGTAATATTCTGTATAGTGATTGACATATTACTGTACAATTCAAAGTTGTCACAGCCCCTTTTCTTGATAAAATGTTAGCACATTTACAGAGTATGAGACTAGAGGAACCCTATCATCAGTGGAAACAAGAACCTGTTATGAACGAATGAAATTAGTTCTTCGCAAAAAGCGCTTGTGACTTTAAGCTAGTGGATTTAGGCGAGTCTTATATGGTAGTTCTGTCATGGTTACGGTAGGTAGGTATTTCCTCATTAGAAAGATCTTGTTTTTTTTTCTGAATCTTGCGTGGTTTGGTAACCTTCTATTGCCTGGAGGCAGCGAATTCCATATTCTTGGTGCAGCACCTGAGAACGCTCTGTCATAAGTTTTTTATTGGTGGAAAATCGGTGGCTTCAGCACTAGGTTTCTGGCGCTCCTGGATTGTCTGCTTCCCCCCAAAATCTCCAGTTTCTGAGCTAGATATCTTGGTGACTGGAAGTGTAGAGCTTTGTGTGTTATACACGCCAGATTGAGCTGAATTCTGGCTTCATAAGGTAGCCAATTTAGCTCTTTCAAGTGAGGAGAGATATGGTCGAATTTTTTTTCACCCATTATGAGCCTTGTTGCTGCGTTGAGGCCTGCTTTTAGAGGTGCTGTTGCAATTATGGGAAGTCCAGAAAGTGTTGTGCATCCGTATTCTATCCTCGAGATTACTAATGCCTGAACTGCCAATTTGAGGTCTGCCGCTTCGATGAACGGTTTCAATTTCTTAATATAGCTCAGGTGAAATCTTGCATTTTTAACCAAAGTGTTGATGTGTGATTGCATGTTCAGGCTTTGGTCTAACATGATTCCTAGAGATTTGGTTGAATCTGCGATGATAGGGGTGCAGTTAAGTGCGGTGATCAAATTGGTCCATTCTTTTATAACGGGCAGGCTTTTTGCGGGGGAGATTAGGAGGAATTCAATTTTTTTTGCGTTTAGTTTAAGCTGATTGCTTGTTAACCATTGCATCCTCGCCCTTAAAGCCTTGTTCATTGTTCTGATCTCCTCCAAAGAGGAAATCTTAATGTACATCTGAGTGTCGTCAGCGTACATGTGGAAAAGGTTGTTGGCACGCTGAAGTATATCCGTTAGTGGTTCCACATATAAGTTGAAAAGTGAAGTGGAGAGGGTTGATCCTTGTGGGACCCCTATCTGAATAGGGGAGGATGTTGACAGGTTACTATTCATCAGAAATCTTTGTGATCTGTTCCTCAAGTAGGACTTGAACCATTCAAGAACGCTTCCCGAAAGACCCATCCTGTTCTCCGGACGCTCTAGCAGCATTTCTTGGTTAGCTGTGTCGAACACAGATGATAAATCAAGAAGGATTAAAAGACATGCTTTGTTCTGGTCCAGAGCGAGTAGTGCGTCGTCAACTACGTGCAGAATTGCAGTTTCCGTGCTATGATTTGGTCTAAATCCTGATTGGGAATCGTCGTGGAATCTAGATATGTACTGGCTTAGTTGTTGCTGAACACATTTTTCTATCACTTTGGCTAATAGGGGAATGTTGGATACTGGCTGAGAATTGCTAGGTTCAGCGGGATTCTCTGTAATTTTTTTTAAGATGACCTGTCCCATTTTTAGACAGTCAGAGAAAGTCCCTTGAGACAGGGAGCATTGACTATCGATGTCCAGCTGGGGATGATTTCCTGGTCAATGAACGGCACATTTTTTGCCTGGAGTGGATTGTTGTAGGGATTGTTAGGCTTAATGGCCGGTAAGGTTTTAAGGATGTCGTTTTGGTCATATAGAATAAAAGTGGACCATTGAGCTTCGTTTTTGGGCATAGAATGATTGGGCATTGATGAAACACTTGGTTGTGAAGCTTCCCCTGAAGATGCTGCTGTCTTAAGCTCCCGTTCCAAAGATGTGGCCTTTGATGTAAAGTGATTTGCGAATTCTTCACAGCTTATTTGAGATTTTGTTTATTAATAATATCATTTAATTTCAATGATGTCATATTTGAGTCACAAGCTGTGAATGACTGGGGCACAAGTTATTGTTGGGTTATCTAACCATAACTGGCAAATGTCAGTGTGTTTTTAGGTTTTGTTTTGTAACTTTAACTGCAGTTCAAATGTTTTTCCGAGTGAATTCCTGAGGGCTTTTATTTTTATAAATGTAAGTTATAATATATTATATGGGTTCTAGCCACATCTGTATTTTAACTGTGTTTTTTAGGAGAATTTCTAAGTTTTTTGTTTGAATGTACGTTAAAGTTTTATAACCTAAGCCAACCATAACTTCGCTTTAACCTTGTTCTTTGTGTGAGTATGTATAAATCTATCTATCTATCTATCTATCTATCTATCTATCTATCTATCTATCTATCTATCTATCTATCTATCTACTTATAGTTTTAGTGTCATTTGCAGAATTTGCATTAAATTGGTAAACATTTGCACACTCTGAGGGGCAGATTTACAAGATGCGTCACTTTCCCAGCTCCACCCTGAGAAACCCTTGTGCCACTGTGGATGCGGCGTATTTACAATACAGCGGACCATGGCACAAGGATTGACAGATGCGTCAGAAATTCTGACGCATCTGTTTACGCAAAAGTCACACATTGCTGGATTCGTGTCGCAAGCACGACGCAACTCCAGCAATGCAAGGGGAGACTTATCCTCATTGTGCTGCGTCACTTATTACGCCTGCTTGAAGCAGGCGTAAGTATTTGAAGCAGTGGCGTCCTAGAAGTGGCGCAGTGAAATCTTGTAGTTTTCACTGCGTTACTTCTACGAGGCTTTTTTGTATTGGAACATTCAAGCATGCGTAAGTATTTGATGCAGTGGCGTCCTAGAAGTGGCGCAGTGAAATCTTGTAGATTTCACTGCATCACTTCTACGAGGCTTTTTTGCGTTGGAACACCCACCCGGAATACATTATACCTGACGCATGTATAATGTGGCGCAGGGCTTTACAATGTGACGCATCTCCCTAGATGCGCTACGTTGTAAATATGATGCAACCTGGCGCATTGTTTACGGTGCTGCTGCGTCACGGAAGTGACGCAACAGCGACGCAAATGTGTCGCAAGGGGCTTGTAAATCTGCCCCTTAGTATTTTCTGATTTGTGCTGATTTGTCATGGAGGCACAGTTGACCTTTAGAATATTTCTTTTGGTATGTCACGTTTTATACAGATTAACACATCTGCATGAAATATGGCAGAGCCCCTTATCCAGTTTCAGCTTTCTTTGAATATACAGAGTTTCATGCAACTCATTCAATGAGGGGAACAGTTAAAGGGGGAAGGGGGATTTACAAGGAAATAATAATGTATTAATAAGTGTGTCACTGGTTTATGAATCTGCATTATGTTTGACAGGGTGTTAGTGAGTTAAGTCCAAAGCAAGAATCTCAGGCTTCAGAAAGATCTCACAAAGGGGACAACGAAAAAGGGTGGGGAGAGGTTGAAAATCTTTGTTTTTCGAATATCTTTGATCCCTCATCATGAATATTTATGAAACTTGGCCAATCCTAAGCATATTTAAATTACTTTTAATGTATTTACAAGCAGGGACTCACTTAATAAGCCTGCATGGTATTAGACAGTTTGTTAGCAAGTTAAGCCAAGTAGGAGAATCTCAGGTTTCAACCAGATCTGAATGAATGAATACGCATTTGTATAGTGCATGGCTACCCGTATGCATCCCAGCGCTTACTATGACACCTCACTCAGCAGCCACAGCTTAGGGAAAAAGGAAGGTCTTCAGCTGTTTCCTAAAACTAAAACAGTTAGGTTCCAGGTGAATTTGCTCAGGCAGACGGTTCCATAACTTGGCTACATTGTATGAGAACCGACGACCTCCTGAACGAACTCGCTTAATCATAGGCACGATGAGTAAGCGTTTGTGCTTAGATCGCAACATCCTGTTAGGGTGATAAAGTTGGACCAGCGACTGAATCATAGGGGAACCTTTCCCAGAGATGGCTTTGTGAGCAATACACATCGCCTTAAAACTGATTCTGGCCTGAACAGGAAGCCAGTGCAGGGCAGCAAGTGCTGGTGTTGCTGAACTATGTTTGGGGATGTTCATAAGTAGGCGGGCAGCACAGTTCTGGACAATTTGTAACCTGTTGGTAGCACACAAGGGTGCGCCATTTGCATAGTCCAGTCGCAAAAGTATCAGCGCCTGGACTAACACCCGTCTAGCATCCAAAGGAAGAAGGGGGAGAATCTTCCTTATCATCTTGATCTGTCCATAGTAGCTAGCTGCCACCTTACAGGCCTGTTCTTTTAAATCAAGCTTGCAGTCGAGCCAAATTCCCAAGCTCTTAATCTTTGTTTTTGGTACAGGAGGAGGACCCAAACAGCTGGGCCATGAAACATCAATACTGGTGGGAACAGTATGCCCAAGAAGTATAAGTTCAGTTTTTGTTCCATTTAGCTTCAAAACTGACTTGTCCATCCAATCCGAAATCTTTCCCAAACATGATATGAGACCCGGTTCTGATTTGCCCTTCTGGCTAAGAGAAACCACTAATTGTGTGTCGTCCGCATAAGTGACGATCTGGATCTCCCAAGGATCCACCAGTTCAGCTAAAGAAGTAATGTAAATATTGAACATGGTGGGGCTTAACGATGATCCCTGGGGGACTTCACACTGCAAAGGAATATGCTCTGATGCAACTTCGCCTTCAAAGGCATGAAGGTCAAAGCCAAAGGGGTTGGCAAGGTTAAAGGGGCAGTGCACCGTGGGGTTTGCCAGACCCCGTGGGGCACCTCTGCTGCAACAGGTGTGAACAGTGGGTGTTGGTCAGGCCCTGTAGGACCATGCACAATAGGGTCTGCTCTTAGGTCCTGGCTTGAGGCCTGGCCCTGTATTTGGCAAGTTTAGTGCCATTCTGTTTAGGTGGAGTTTCTGTAGTGGAAAGCAAGGAATCTGATGGGAGTTTAAAAGAGAAACACAGTTTTTGGACAACCAGATCAAGTGATCAACCCCTTCATTGATTTGCATTAAAGTCAAAATATCTGTAGCTATAAATATATATATATATATATTCACTGAAAAAACCATAGGTTTCAGGGACGTTATAGTTAGAAATTAGCATTTAAAAAACCTTTGATATTTACTGAAAAAACCATAGGTTTCAGGGACGTTCTAGTTAGTTGGACATTTCACTCATACAAAACCAGTGAAATTCGGCCGTTATAGTTAGTTCACCTACCCATAACTCACGCCCCCGCAATACACTGCTGATGATGTCACATATTACATCATTCATGAGATGGTAAGGCTCCGGGGCAGAGTGGGCTAAAGAACGGTGATGGATTAAATCCAGATCAGTTGACTGGGGGTGAGTGCTTGCAATGTTCAACACTCCGTCCATCATTTCCTTTGGTTTTTGCTTTGTTCGCCATAAGTTGGCAGGGTATGCTCAGACGTGAGTCCCTTGCTCACTTTGCCACTGGATTCAAGCAAGCCTGGCTGAAGACGGCTGAAATGCTAGAAACCGGTCCTAAGAAGCTTGTTTCCGGTCCAGGGAAGACATGGCTTGGCAGTTCGGGCTGGACTGTTCCCATGAGGCACAGGGTCAGACTGATTTGCATATGGCCATGTCTGAACTGGGGTGGCAGAGTGGGCTAAAGAACAGTGATGGATTAAACCCAGATCAGTTGACTGGGGGTGAGTGCTTGCAATGTTCAACACTCCATCCATCATTTCCTTTGGTTTTTGCTTTGTTCGCCATAAGTTGGCAGGGTATGCTCAGACGTGAGTCCCTTGCTCACTTTGCCACTGGATTCAAGCAAGCCTGGCTGAAGACGGCTGAAATGCCAGAAACCGGTCCTAGGAAGCTTGTTTCCGGTCCAGGGAAGACATGGCTTGGCAGTTCGGGCTGGACTGTTCCCATGAGGCACAGGGTCAGACTGATTTGCATATGGCCATGTCTGAACTGGGGTGGCAGAGTGGGCTAAAGAACGGTGATGGATTAAACCCAGATCAGTTGACTGGGGGTGAGTGCTTGCAATGTTCAACACTCCGTCCATCATTTCCTTTGGTTTTTGCTTTGTTCGCCATAAGTTGGCAGGGTATGCTCAGACGTGAGTCCCTTGCTCACTTTGCCACTGGATTCAAGCAAGCCTGGCTGAAGACGGCTGAAATGCCAGAAACCGGTCCTAGGAAGCTTGTTTCCGGTCCAGGGAAGACATGGCTTGGCAGTTCGGGCTGGACTGTTCCCATGAGGCACAGGGTCAGACTGATTTGCATATGGCCCTGTCTGAACTGTGGTGGCAGAGTGGGCTAAAGAACGGTGATGGATTAAACCCAGATCAGTTGACTGGGGGTGAGTGCTTGCAATGTTCAACACTCCGTCCATCATTTCCTTTGGTTTTTGCTTTGTTCGCCATAAGTTGGCAGGGTATGCTCAGACGTGAGTCCCTTGCTCACTTTGCCACTGGATTCAAGCAAGCCTGGCTGAAGACGGCTGAAATGCCAGAAACCGGTCCTAGGAAGCTTGTTTCCGGTCCAGGGAAGACATGGCTTGGCAGTTCGGGCTGGACTGTTCCCATGAGGCACAGGGTCAGACTGATTTGCATATGGCCCTGTCTGAACTGGGGTGGCAGAGTGGGCTAAAGAACGGTGATGGATTAAACCCAGATCAGTTGACTGGGGGTGAGTGCTTGCAATGTTCAACACTCCGTCCATCATTTCCTTTGGTTTTTGCTTTGTTGGCCATAAGTTGGCAGGGTATGCTCAGACGTGAGTCCCTTGCTCACTTTGCCACTGGATTCAAGCAAGCCTGGCTGAAGACGGCTGAAATGCCAGAAACCGGTCCTAGGAAGCTTGTTTCCGGTCCAGAGAAGACATGGCTTGGCAGTTCGGGCTGGACTGTTCCCATGAGGCACAGGGTCAGACTGATTTGCATATGGCCATGTCTGAACTGGGGTGGCAGAGTGGGCTAAAGAACGGTGATGGATTAAACCCAGAGCAGTTGACTGGGGGTGAGTGCTTGCAATGTTCAACACTCCGTCCATCATTTCCTTTGGTTTTTGCAAGGCTCCGGGGACCCCATCCCCCGGGGCCTGGCCTCCTTTTACCTCGGTTACCGAGTCACAAGATGGCTGCCAACACATTCTGGTTTGGAGTGTTGGCAACCAATTAGAATGAAGCTCGTGAGGAGTCGCGACTCTTTCTCGGTGCTCAGATACATACATTTTTAGTTTTTCAATTTCTCAGCAACTACTGAACGGATTTATGCCATTTAAAAAAAAAGGTCGCTTTCTGGACCAAGACCTACCGTTTTTGCTAAATTTGGTGTAATTCCGTTCAGCAGTTCGGGCTGTAGCTGTGTCTAAAGTTCCTATGGAAATTAACATGGGGGAAACGGGTTTTGGGACCCCCCTTTTTTATCAGCTCTCGCTTGATTAAACACCCCTAAAATTTCAAGACAGGAGCTGATCTGAGTGAACCATTAGTTTTGAAAATTTCGTGAAGATTCATCAAACGGCGCCAAAGATATTTGCAAAAGAAAAAACGCTTTTTGAAAAGAAACAAGGTCCTAACTATAACTACCTACTGGCGACCGCCAGTAGGTAATATATATAATAATATATATGTGATCAATATAAATGTGATCAAGGCCGCAGTCCGGCGGCCGAAACGTGCCATTTGGACCTCGATGTTGCAAAAAAGAACATTCCTATACCTTCGCTACTGAAGTCTGTGCCCTTGTGTTGCGCCGCTGAGTCTTGAATACTTTGGGATTTTGTTTGGATTTGGATATATAAGAGGATTCTTAACAGAAATTGTCACATCTTGAAAACTGATATGATTATCAGTGCAGATATACCTAATGTACCGTTGGTGACTTTCAAAAAAGCTAGAGCTATCAAAGACATGCTGGTTCATAGTTATCAAGCCAAGGATATGCCTATAGCAGGGACTTTGAAAGAGATGCAGGGGTTTTTCCTGTGCGGCAAGAGTAAAGCTTGCAAGCACAGCAAAAGGGTTCTGGGATACAATATTCCGGAAACCACAGTCAAAAGGAATATAACTAAGTTTATAACCTGTAATACTGCTTATGCTGTGTATTGTTTAGTGTGCCCATGCGGACTAAGATACGTGGGTAGTACCGTCCACCCAGTGAAGGTCCGCATTTTGGAGCATCTACGTGCCATCTCTAAGCAAGATCAAGCGTATCCTGTGGCAAGGCATTTTGCCAGCATGCACCAAAGCAACATGGATCTGTTGATGTTCTTTGGCCTTGACCATGTTCCTGCTAAAATCAGAGGTGGGGACAGAATTCAAAGGCTACGGAGACTAGAGTCTCGTTTTATCATTGATTTACAGACCAAAACCCCGAAAGGGCTCAATAGCGGGGAAGAATTGGTAGTGCAACTAGGTAATTAGTTGCTACTTATGGGTTTGCTTTGTGTGTATTTAAGATGTCTATATGACATGATCTAAGATAACTGTTATTTAACTGTTTTGCTTGCAGGCATTATTGGGCTTTAGCTGCCGATATACGGCACTATAATTTTGGGTGGATCCTTTGAAAGAAAAGACATTTTGGAATACTCATTTGTTTTCACCAAGTTATGTAATAGGCAATTCGTCATAAATGTAAAAAGATGAAGCCCAATAAATGAGCACTTGGCTGATACACGGCGGGATTGTTTACTGATAGTGGATTCATATTGGTATCTGCAATTGCCTACTAATAACAAATTAATTGTTAAAGTGATACAGATGATGGCAATGTATTTTCGAAAATGTTTGGCCGATATACGGCGGTATAATGTTAACCAGCCTCATTCCAATACTGCTTGATATGGTACTGTCATGTTAACATCAGGACATTTAAAGATGGCGCTCAAAGAAAAGTGAGCTAGGGTCGTTCTTTCATGTCCATTGCAACCATGGAAACTATTTAAAAATGGGCGCCGCTGCCGTGTCAGTAACACCAACGAAGGCGCGAATGCCGAAACGCGTTTGTTGTTGCTAAAAAGAAAATAAAGTCTTCTTTGGAATTTGCCCCGTGAGTGCTGGCTTGTGTTCTGGTAACAGGAGCATTGGAGTGTATGTATATATATAAGATAGATAGATAGATAGATAGTTAGATAGATAGATAGATAGATAGATAGATAGATAGATAGATAGATAGATAGATAGATAGATAGATAGATAGATAGATAGATAGATAGATAGATAGATAGATAGATAGAAACACATCATTAAATTCAAACATATCTCGCCACTTTAAGGGAAGACACACACTCAAATCCTTAGGGCATTTCCATGTATTCACAGACAGTATTTGTAAACAAAAACGCGTTTCGGCTGATCACACGGCCTTTGTAAACCTGAAGTCAACCACTTTCTTGCACAGTTAAATGCTCTTCACAGGTGTTGCCACTTACATAAATATGAAAGAGTTAATTTCGTTTTCGTAATTCTTCAAATAGTTAAACGTCACAATACTATCATTTGGTAACTACGCTTTAGGAAAGCAAAATTAAAACCATCTGCTATTTTTCAACAGTTCTTGCAGTATAAATACAGCCATTATCACCAATTTTTTGTGCTGGTTTTGTGAGCTTTGCGTTTTCCTAGTAAAATCCTTAATAACATCACAGTTCCTTTTATATAGCAACATCCAGGCACCAAGCAGTGTTTTTCTCACATCAGTGTTTCTGTATTGTTGTACTAGGCAGAAATTTGACCTTAACACTGTAGTTCTAAATGTGTCAATGCGTGCCTATTAGTACAGTTGTTCCAACTAACATCTGTTATTGGTCCACATTTATTTTCACAACCAGGGCATAAATAAACATGAACATAGATAAATGAAGTACCACCCCTGTACATTATAAGGATATTGCAAGTCACAGACAGGGCTACCCGGATTATGCTGCAGGGGAGGCCCAAATTAAGGGGCAGGGTTAACTGAATTATGCAGCAAGAAAAGGCAAATTATTCAGTGTAATGAGGCACATTCTGTGATTACTTAATTATCTTAAATCTTTACACTTGTAAAAACTGTCTGAGTATAGGTGGCACCTCATTAGTACAAGTTTACCACATAAATATAGCAATAAGCAACAGAAAGTCAATCTTTGTAAAGGGCCTTCCACTGTGTGGCAACATGTGTTGCTGCATTTTTAGTAACTTTTGAACCATTTGAGCTAGAAACCAATCTCTTTATTTTTAGTTAACTTCTGAAGATTATGCAGCAGACGATGGATTATGTGGCAAATCAACAATTATGCAAAAAATACTGCGGCTGCGCAATTGCATTTTTCCAATGACCCTATTCATAGAGTAGTTCTGTGACCATTTAGAGGAGTGAGACTGCGTTCCTTTATAACGCCATGGAACTCGATGTGATTTGCAATATGCTTTTAACATATACCAGAGTATTTTATTCCTTATAATATAGCACTATACCATTACCCCTTCCCAAAAAATGTGAACCCCTTGGGCCCGATTCACAGAACTAACTTAAGACAAAATCCTAAACTTACTACTTTTGGTATTCACAGAAGTTAGGATTTTGTCTTAAGTTTGTCTTAAGACAAACTTAAGACAGACTTAAGACAGACTTAAGACAGACTTAAGACAGACTTAAGACAGACTTGAGACAGACTTGAGACAGACTTGAGACAGACATAAGACAAACTTAAGACAGACTTAAGACAGACTTAAGTTAGGATTTTGTCTTAAGTCTGTCTTAAGTCTGTCTTAAGTCTGTCTTAAGACAAACTTAATCCTAACTTCTGTGAATACCAAAAGTAGTAAGTTTAGGATTTTGTCTTAAGTTAGTTCTGTGAATCGGCCCCCTTGCCTCTTTCTACTTCACATGAAGGAGTATATTTTCAAATATGGTAAACAAATGTAGTGACAAATGAAACTGACCAATATATACAAGAAGTATTTTTGCAAACACAGATGCAGTTTAACCGCCTGACTGCTAGGGCTTTCCTCCCCTGGTGCTAAGCCCTTTTTTAATGTTAGGGGTACCTCAAGTTTAAACCTTTGTAACTCTTTTTTTCTCCCACAAAAAAGTATCCACGCCAAAATTGTATCCATTTTACTCAACATCCTGGGGATTCGAAAGGTACCCAGGGTTTGTAGATTCCCCTGAAATGAACCTAGAAAATTTAAGTATTTTGTTTTTTGTGTGGAAACAATGAGACAAATGTGCTGTGCAAGAAAGTGTATGTTTTCCCCCCAAATATAGATACAATAAAAAGTTTTCTGTGCTAGGATTACCATCTTCCCAGCTTTCAGAAACAGAGTTGTATCGGAACATTTTTACCACCGTTTTTCTAAGAGGTAGTTCATTTTTCCTAATTTATGTAGTTTCAAACTGTTTGCACTTTGAGGTGGAAACAGATGTGAAACCCCTGAGGAATCCCGGAAAGCTTTATATTTTGGACACGTAGACAAAATGATGAATCCAGTAAGGTGTCTTTGCGTAGACCACTCCAAGTTTTCTCTAAGAAACTTACTGTTGAACTATAAACATAATGAAAATGAGGAGGAAAAAACAGGCGTTTGTGACAACGTTTTCATCTGTAACTTCTTGTTACAATAGCCGATTTACAAACGCAATAAACTGTTACGTCAGACAGACTCTTCTGGTTGTGGTGATATATAAGGTTTGTACGTTCTCCTAAAAATGTGAAACCCAGAGCCAACAACCAAGCTGCACCTTACAAAGATTTTCCACTGTTTACTGACTATACAGCAATTCATATGATAAAGAATGAAAAAATTAGTATGAAGAAATGTTATGTTATGTTAAGACGGATTTATAAAGCGCTCGGCTACTCAAAAAGAGTGTCCTGGCGCTAAAGTAACCTGCCTGACAACAAACACTCACACACGACCTAATGACCTGTCAAGGTGACACAAAACGGTCTAAAGAAGAAACAACCAGGTCTTGAGATGCTTTCTGAAACTAAGGAGTTCAGATTCGCCTCTGAGGGCCAGAGGGAGGGTATACCATAACTGACTGACAATCACCTGAAAGGATCGCCCACCCTTCCTGGTTAGAAAAAATTTAGGAAACTGAAGCAGATAAAGAGTGGAAGATCTTAAGGTCCTCACAGGGCAGAATGGAATGATTCTCTTTTTAAGGTACGAGGCCCCCATGTCATGACGTGCTTTGAAAGCAAGGACCTATGCCTTAAAATGGATTCTAGGTTCCATTCTGAGCCAGTGGAGAGTTTTAAAAATGCTGGACAAATGTGTCCTAGGGCACACCCTCATGACAGCCCTGGCTGCGGCATTCTGGACCAGTTGCAGATGGTACAGTAAAAATTTTGGAATACCCAAATAAAGAACATTTGCGTAATCCAATCTGGAAATGATGAGAGCCTGGACAACGGTTTGTCTATGGGGCATAGAGAGAAGGGAGAGAAAGTTCCTCATCATTTTAAGAAGCCTAAAACCAGTGCCTGTCACAGATTTCACCTGAGGTTGCATGGAGAGATCAGAATCCAATAAGACTCCAAGATTTTTCACTGTAGTTACAGGATTGGGTGGAGGAGGCTGATCCTGAGGCCACAAATTTCTCCATTCGTCCCCAGGGGTGTGTCCGAAAAAAATAATTTCAGTCTTAGCCTAATTGCAGGCCAACTGGTTCAAATGAGACCATCCAAAAATGTTAGACAAACATTCCCTGATTAGAGATTCGTTAAAAGGTTCATCTTTCCCATAAGTAAACAGAATTTGAGAGTCGTCTGCATATGTTAAAATTTTGGCTCCAAATTTTTTAGCGAGAGGGGCCAGTGGGGTCATATATATATTAAAAAGGGTAGGGCTCAGCACAGAGCCCTGGGGTACTCCCACATTTAATTGGGGAATAACAGCCGAAAAAGGAGGAGACCAAATAGATTGTTGACGCTCTTGAAGGAAAGAGGAGAACCAGTTAAAAACCGTGCCCCGCATGCCACACTCCCTCAATCTCTGAAGGAGGCGGTCATGGGGCACAACTGCTTTACCTCCTCTGTCCAGAGTGAACTTAATGCTTTCAGAGATTTCTAACAGAGCTGTCTCCGTACTATGATTTGCTCTAAAGCCAGATTGGCTCGCATGAAGAGCATTGGTGGTTTCTAAATGCTTAGTAGTTACTGCATTCACATATTATTCCAGGGTTTTAGCAAAAAAAGGAAGCAGTGTGATAGGCCTATAGTTGTTAGTAGTTGCTGGATCGGCCGTGGGTTTTTTTAAGAGAGGAAGTACCTTCCCCCGTTTCAATCTCGCAGGGACGGTGCCAGTGCTCAATGACAGATTCAGCACATGATTGGCGGCCGGATTTACAACTTCTGCAACAGATGCCAATATTTTAGCAGGACACGGGTCAGAAGGCGAGCCAGATTTCAATATTCTCATAATAGTTAAGGAGGCCACCAGGGACAACGGCGGAAATTCTTCCAGTACGTCCGTCTGGGGGCCACCAGAAAACTCAGAGAGACTCGCTGAGTCAGACTGTGGGGACACAGCAAAAGAGTCCTGAATGGCCTTGATCTTGTTATAAAAAAATGTGGCAATATTTGCGGTCCATTCGGCAGTGGGAGGGAAAGGATTCTGGGTAACACCTGGGGCAGTAAAGTCTTTCACTACTTTAAAAAGAGCCTTACTGCAGTTGTTAGCGGACTCCATTTTATTTCCCAGAAACCTTTTCTTCTCGTTGCGGACCCTCAAAAAGTGTGCTTTAAGAGCCTGTTTATAAATGAGCTTGCTCTAGGGAAGATAATTTTTCCTCCAAGAGCGTTCAAGGCATTTACAGGCTTTTTTGCTCTGCCTCAGTTCCTCCGAGAACCAGGGGGCCGAGGGGCTATTCTGCGTGCCCTGTGTGCTTTGGGAGGAGCAAGGTAGAGTGTCCATGTATAAAGCCAGTTATCAAGAGTGGCTACTGCATCCTCAAGAAAGCTTTCTACTGGAATAGGGTGTTGAATTAAAATTTCCGCTAAGGTAGCAGGGGTAATATTTTTAAAAGATCGGGTTTCCTTAGATTGCGTGTTGGGTAGTGGCCATAGCTTATGGCCTTCAACAGATATCCAAAAGGTGATCAAAAAGTGATCTGACCAGGTCAGAGCTAAAGGTTTATCAAGCTCAATGGTATGGGAGGAAAAAATCTGATCTAAGGTGTGGCCTTTATCATGCGTTGGGGAGAAAACAAAAGGAGGCATGTCAAATGTATTGAACAATTCACATAACTTTTTCGCTTCCAGATTGGTGTTCTGATCAAAATGCAAATTGAAATCACCCAATACCATGCACTGTTTATATCTAGCAACGATGGGGGCCATAGCCGTGGTGATAGATTCTACAAAACAGCCCTCCGAGCCCGGTGGTCTGTAAATAAGTATACCTGCCACAGACTGATGTGCGAAACCTATGTATATCTGAAATCTATACGAGATACTGAGTTTAGGAACAGTTGCTATTTGTACACGTCTCCAGTTTTGACAATCCATACTATCTTGTGATTCAGAGGGTATTTTGTAAAATCTCTTATTGCACACTGGCTTACATTTGGAAGCCAAAAATGCTGAGAAATTCTGATTTGTAATAACAAATGTTCTACTATTCTATGTTCTCACATGGCTACGGATAAAAATGTGACCCCACGTATGTGGCTGGACCTATCATCTACAAGCACAAAACATCCCAAAACACGACCTGGAGACATCCCATTTTACCCAGCAAAATCAATGCTTTTCTTTTTACAATGAGGGTAGCTGTGGATTTTGGGCCCTAGCTGAACTGCCATACAGGGAAATCTACCTACCATACCCAGACAACTCTAAAACCTAGTCACCCAGGGGAGTACAGGGTGGTGTGACTTGTGTGGTTCTTACAATGTGTTGTAACCCAGAACTCCTTTTTTTGAAGGAAAGTTTCAGAATCTGCAAATGCCCTACCGACTGGCATTCCCACATGTCTCTCGCTAAAAATTGTGCTCCACATATGTGGGTGGGACTAGCGCCCTCAATAGGAAGGGACAAAAAACACAACATAGACACATCAAATTTTCCATTCAAAACTGATCCTCTTTTGCCATTTGGCCAGCTTTAAATGTTGCACCCTAGTTCAGCTGGCACCCAGGGAGACCTACATAAATCCGAGTCATTTCTGAAAACTAGACACTGGGGGAGTCCCAGATGATGGAACTCATGAGGATCAAATTAGGTTTTTTAATCAGAAGCACTTGCAAACTTCAAACTTCGATTAACAGCACACTTCCCTCACATTGCTTTTAAGGAAAGTTCCAGAATCTGCGGGGATCCACACATTTCCTACCACCCTGATTTCCAATACGTCTCCCAATACAAATGGTACGCCACTTATGTGGGTAGGCCAAACGACATTAACACATAATTCACCATTTGGCGTTGCAGCGTGCGCAATGTAATTCATTTTATTTATTTATGTACTTACCTTGGTTTGGCCATATGCTGGAGTTTACTACCCCCCACCATGCCCTCCCCCGCCCCCACCACCCCGCCTGTCTGCTGACCTACGTGACACCAAGAAACTGCAAATGTTTCCGGAAATGCATTGATCATTTGTTGCACACTTATTATAAACCATTTCTCTGTTTTATGCAGGTGGTCATACGGAGTGTTATTGTGGGAAATTGTAAGCTTGGGTGAGTACATAGTAATTGAAATTAAATATCAAACAATTGTTGGATATGTGTAGAAATACCATATCATCTTAATGTGGCAAATCTATCTGAAAGATACTTAGTGGTAAAATTGGTCATATTATGCTAATTATCCCGTGTGGTCCCATAATTTACATGTGAGCAAGCCCACAAACATCTTCAGGCAAGTACTATAATAGGTGATGAAAACATACACCCAAGTCCAATATCAACAGTTGACCTTGTTTTACAAAACAACCTGAGCTATTAAAAAACAAAAATATATATTACTGACTATAAAATACTTATGCTCACATTTCCTAATTTTCCTCTCAGCGCACTGCGCAGCATTCAAAGTTTCCTGTTTTACCCAAGCGTAAACACACAGTGCAGCACCATATCTACCAAGATTGGCCTGCGGCTGGTGCCATCCTCTGCGCTGGCTCACAATCAGCCCTGCGCAATGCACAGGCAAGCAGCATGGTGAACAGGTGAGTGTGCACTGCCTAGCACAGGATTTGTACTGGAGACATGTCCTTCCAGTAAGATGTCCACTGAATAGGCAACCTCAAAAAGTTCCCAAGCACTGGATGTATGTAGTGCACTGCAGTACTTCTAGGGCCATATCATCAAGGACCGAGTTAAATTTATCGCCGCTTTAAAACTGCCGCTAAAGCGGCGATAATGGGCTTGATAATATGCCCTTGAGAATTCCAATTGAAGTCCATGTTCTGGTGTGAACATGGGCTTCTATTGGAATTCTCCAGGGCATATTATCAAGTCCATCATCGCCGCTTTAGCGGCAGTTTTCTGCCGCTAAACCGGCGATAATTTAACGCCGTCCTTGATAATATGCCCCTTCATCTGGTTTTCACCACCTCCAAGTAGACATTTGTTTCTGAAACAAAACCTGCTATTCCCGAATCCCGAATCTTCCCCTGAAGGGTATCTCCACGCTGCGGCAATACCTAGAGCAGCAAGGAAGAAAATCAGAAAAGTGCAGTTTTCAGAAGTTTACGAAATCGTAAATATTTGACACAGTTCCGAAGAGGACTGGGGAGTGAATTCCATAGGGAGGGGACCAGATAGTAAAAAGATTTTTTCCCGGTGCGGGATTTCTTTATGCGGGGTACCAGAAGGAATGATTAAGAGCTAGATCGTAGAGTTCTGGGAGGGAGGTAGCTGCTATGGCTATTTTAGCAGATTGGGCTTTGCTTCAAAACCTTTGGGTGTTTGCCTTAATCTCTCCAAGTGACGCCCTCTTGAAACAAAACAACACAAAGTGGCGCAAACTCTGTTTTTGCGTTGTGAAAAGTTACCTCTGCATTGCAAAATGCCCATAGTGCTGGATATTAGAAAGCGTAAGCCTCTTTGCGTCCTGCTAATGCTGGTGCAAACCCTTAGTAAACCTGGGCTGCTGTAATGTTGCGTTACAAGTATAGCAGCACTGCTGAGAAGTGTTGGTACTGTCCCACAAAACGAATGGCAGTACTTTTGGGTGTGCTGGCACTCTTCCGTTTTGTCCCGGAATTAACATCACACCAATACTGTAAAGTGTTTGTATTTATTAATGCCCCGGGTACTTACCGGTAATCTTCATTACTCCGAGTCCTAGTCTTCCTCGCCACAGTAATACAAATGAGCCTCCGGCTCCACACAGAACTCCAAGTAAAATAAAAGAGCAGCGCTCTAGTCTCCCCTCCCTCCTCCAACATGGCCCCCAGTGGCTTCAGCCAATCCCATAAAGGGATACAAACCAGTCAGCCCGATCTGATAATCAAAGCCGCAGACATGAAGCCACCACCAGGGCCGGGAGGGAAGGGAAATTATACTGTGGCGAGGAAGACTAGGACTCGGAGTAATGAAGATTACCGGTAAGTAACCGGGGCATTACCTCCTCGTCCAGTCTTCCTCGCCACAGTAATACAAATGACCCGATACCAAAGCAATCAGCTTCATGTAAGGAAATAGACCACACCAATAGTGCAGTGAAAACAAAATTTAATACACAGAGGTACAGCAATCAAAAAGAGAACCTCTCAAGTCACCCCCGCAGTCAGAACAGAAGATGCAAATGAAACAGAACCCCCACCCCCAACCTGGAGGCGGTAATGGGACATGAATGTATGAGGGGAAGACCAAGTAGCAGCCCTGCAAACATCCTCCATGGACACCCCTTTGAAGGAGGCCCAAGACACAGCAACAGATCGGGTGGAACGCCCCTGAACAGGAAGGGAGGGAACCTCAGAAACAGAAGCATACGCCAACAAAATGGCCTCCTTAATCCAGCGACTGATCGTCGAGAGGGATGGTTTCAGGCCCTGACGTGATAAACCAAAACTGACAAATAAGTTGTCCACCTTGCAAAATGAAGACGTGCGTGATAAGTAGATCAATAATGCACGACGAACATCCAAGAGGTGCAACAGGGATTCCTCATCTGAGGAAGGATCAGGACAAAGACTCGGAAGAACCACCTCAGTAGACCTGTGAAAATAAGAATCCACTTTTGGAACGAACGTAGGATGAGGGCGCAACACCACACGGTCCGACAAAACCAACAAAAATGGGGCAGGACGAAGGAAGGCACCCAACTCACCCATACGTCTGGCAGAAGCAATCGCCACAAGAAACACCACCTTGAGTGTTAAAAACTTCAACCCCACCGACTCCAAAGGCTCGAAGGGAGCCAACTGCAAGGAGCGCAAAACCAAAGGCAGGTCCCAAGGTGGAGGATACATGATAGGATGGGGGCGTTGGAAAGAGAGAGACTTAAAAAGTCTAGCAACCAATGGCGAAACAGAAACCAAGGGGGGGGACATGGAATGCCCGAATCGCAGCCCACTGAGCCCGAAGAGTCGAAATGGCGAAGCCCAGCACAAATCCATCATTCAAAAAATCCAAAATGCGAGCCGGGTCCAAAGAAGCCACCGACAGATCGCGACACAGACACCAAGAAACAAAATTATCCCAGTGCTTCGCATAGGATTTAAGAGTAGAAGGTCTCCTGGATTGCTGAATGGCCACAGCCAATGAACAGCCAGTTCGCATCAACGAATCCCTCTCAAGAGCCAGGCCCGCAGACCCAAGGAACGGAACACGGGCAGAGGAAGAAGAGGACCCATCAGAGGATAAGGAATGAATGGCAAGGCCCACCCCGGAGACACAGCCAATTCCAATAGCAGGGGATACCAAGGTCGACGCATCCAACCCGGAGCAATTAGTAGCACAAACGACCCCTCCCTCTTGACCTTCTGCAAGACCGCCGGAATCAGGGGAACAGGGGGAAAGGCATACAAGAGACCCGTCGGCCAAGGGAACGACAGGGCATCCACCCTCCATGCATCCCGGCAAGGCATAATCGTGCAAAAGCAACGGATCTTGTAATTGTCCTGGGAAGCAAATAGGTCGACAATCGGATATCCAAACATCCTCCGCAACCTCCTGAACATCACATGTGTCAGGGACAAAGACCCCATGGAAGGAAACACCCGGCTCAGACAATCCGCCACAGTGTTCTCCGCGCCAGGTAGATAAATGGCAGATAGGGACTCCAGATGTACCTCCACCCAACAACATATCCGACGGCTGAGGCAACTGAGGGATCGAACCTTGCACCCCCCTTGATGGTTCACATAAGACATCACAACCTGATTGTCCGTTCGGACCTGTACATGGTGACCCCGAACAAGATCCGAGAAATCCAACAAACCCAGAAGAACGGCCTTCAGCTCCTTGTAGTTGGAGGAACATGACAACACCGACTGAGGCCAAACCCCCTGAGTTGTCGAATCCCCCAGAGTAGCACCCCACCCCAGCAGGCTGGCATCGGTAGTGACCACGCGGGTGGGAACAATCAGAAAGGGGCGGCCCCTGGACAGATGACTTACGTCCAACCACCAATTGAGGACCACCCAAACATCTTCCGACATAGGAATCAAAACACTCATATCTAGGGAACAGGGGTCCCAATGCGACAAAACGTGTGACACCACCGGGTACATGTGGAGGCGAGCCCACGGCACCGTCAACAATGATGCCGACATTAGACCCTGAACCCTCAACCATAGGCTCACAGGATGAGAATGCCCCAACAACAGGGCACGAACTGCAGACACCAGGGACAGAATCCTGGGAGGGGGCAGGAACACCATCCCCAACTGTGTCCTGAACAGAGCCCCAATGAAAGTCAATTCCTGTGCAGGAACCAGGGAGGACTTCGGTACATTCACTAGGAACCCATGATGCTCCAGGACATGGCACACTCTCTGGACATGCAACTCCGCCTTAGGAAGAGAAGAAGCAAAAATTAAAATGTTGTCCAGATAAGGAAAAACACTAATGCCCTCCCCATGCAAATGGCCAATAAGAGGAGCCAGAACCTCAGTAAAGACCCTGGGAGCAGAGCAGAGCCCAAAGGGCAGTACCTGGAATTGGAAATGACGACCCAGCACGCAAAACCGGAGAAACCTCTGAGAGTCTGGATGAACAGGGACATGCAGATAAGCATCCCTTAAGTCTATTGACGCAAGGAAGTCGCCCTGAGATATCAGAGGAAGGATCAACTGAAGGGAAACCATTTTGAACTTCTGGTGAGGGATGTAAGCATTCAACCACTTCAGGTCCATCACTGGACGAAGATCCCCAGTGCGCTTTGATACCAGGAATAGGATGGAATACACACCCAACCCCAATTGATCGACAGGAACAGGAATCACCGCACGTTTGACCACCAGGGACTCGATGCCTTCCAAAAGCACCAATCTCCTTACAGGGTCTCTGGGACAAGGAGTGGCCCTGAAACAGTCCGGGGGAGTCTGGATAAATCCAATACGCAATCCCTCTGAAATCACCTGCAGCACCCATTTGTCCGATACAGTCATTCTCCAAGAATCCAGGAAGGAACTGAGGCGACCCCCAACCGGACCCAAACCAGGAGCGATCCAGTCATGACTTTGGTGCAGGATTGGAGGAGGAAGAAAAAACGGAGAACCGGGTTTTACCAAAGGAAGGAGCACCCCGGCCACGCCCCCTTCCACGAAAGGGCTGACCAGCCCGACCCCTCCTAGAAGGGCCAAAAGCCCGCTGAGAACCAAAAGAACGGAAGTGACTCGCCCTCTCAGGAGCCAGGAGTTTACGGTCCTCCGCCATTTTCTTTACCATGTCATCCAGAGGTGACCCAAAAAGTTTAACCCCAGAAAAAGGAATCTTCATCAGGAGACTTTTCTGCGCAGCATCAGCCTTCCAGGAACGAAGCCACAACTGGCGTCTCGCAGCCACCGAAGACCCAGCCGCAGAAGCCGCCGCTCCCAAAGAGTCAAAGGACACATCCGAAAGCAGCCGAACCTGTTGTTCCATCAAAGCCAGGGTAGAAGAAACATCCTCCCCCTGGTCCAACAATTCTGACAGAGACTGAAAATCCTTAAGCAAGGATTGGATAGTGTATGAAGCATAGGCAGCAGCCCTGATAGAAAAATTTGCAGCCGCAAAAGTGCGCTTCACCGCACCATCTACTTTACGGTCAACCGGGTCAGCAGGAGAAGAATCTTCCGAAACCACAGTCCCATGAGACGACATGCTGGCCAACAAGGAATCAACCTTTACCGAGGAAGGGAATTTCACCGCAAAATCCTGCAGCGGGTACCTCTTATTCAAAAAGCGTGGAAAGGAACCCTTGTCCACATCCTTCCATTCATTCTCCAAGACCCTCAAAACTGAAGAGTGTAGAGGCAAAGAATCAGGTTCAGGACGTTGGTATTGCGCAAACAGATCGTCTTCCAGAGGAACAACAGAAGCAGGAAAAACCAAGTTCTCTCGAATGTGACCCAGCACCTCCTTCAGGTCAGCACCCTGCACAAAACGACCCTTGACATCAACCTCCTCCTCATTCTCAGAATCAGCAGCCGCAGCGCCATCAACCTTAGCCCGCTTCGCAGGAGGAACAGGCACCTGACCTTGCATAGCAGCAGCCACAGCAGAATTGATCATCTGCTGCAACACTTCCATAGAGGGGATCTGTATACCAGAACCAGAAGCCACCACCAAGGGATCAGGAGCATCAACATCCTTAGAACCACACTCCATTATAGTGAAACACAAGTGGACGAGTGAATTAAACACAGGCACCCAAGACAACACTCCCGGTATAAAAAGGCCCCGTGGTTGCTATGCAACCAAACAAGCCAGCCCCTGTTTGTCATAAACACATAAATGCCGGAAGAGAAATCGAGCGCATGCGTATAGACATGCAAAAGACCGACGCGTGATGTCTCAGTCAGCCGCATACCTGAACTGCAGCAGAAAGGAACGTGATCGGGAGCCTCCGGCCCCCACATCAATCAACCCGGCAGATAATATCAGGTACGAATGCGAACGGGAGCCTCCGGCCCCCAGAGCAAACTCACCCGGCCGCGCTACGTCCGCTCAGCAGGACGCGCGGTCGGGAATGGAATGGAATTAAACACCCGTAAACAGGCAGGCAGCCCCAACAGAGTAGGACGCCAAGAACGAGTCCAGAAGCGACTCGTAAACAAACGCCACTAAAGTCCGCTGAAGCAGGACCAGAGGCGTAAAGGTAGAAGAAGGGGGGAAAAACAATTCAATCAAAACAATATGAATCAACAAAGGTAACAACAAAATAATACAACTACTTCCCCCAAACTCGATACCCGAGGGCGAAACGGGTCTGCTTAAGCAGGACCCCAGCCCCACTCACCTGACCATCAGGCAATACAGCACTCGGAGAAGTGCAGAAAAAAAGAACAGATCGGGCTGGCTGGTTTGTATCCCTTTATGGGATTGGCTAAAGCCACTGGGGGCCATGTTGGAGGAGGGAGGGGAGACTAGAGCGCTGCTCTTTTATTTTACTTGGAGTTCTGTGTGGAGCCGGAGGCTCATTTGTATTACTGTGGCGAGGAAGACTGGACGAGGAGGTAATGGGATAGAAGCAGCTTCTTTGGGAAGTGCTAGTACTGTTCATTACTGGTACACCAACGCTATGGTGAAGTTCTGGTACATTAAAGGTACTGCCGACCCGTTGAGAAGTGCCAGCACTAATGTCGTGAACTTGTGACAGGATTGTTTTTTCGTAGCCAGCCGGGTAAGTACCTGCTTTTATGACCGAACTGCGCTTCCCTAAGACTCCCCCATCATAGAAGCCTCAGGCCTAATTTTTTTCCATTTTCAACACAGTAAAACATTTGTCACTCTATGCATATGTGCACTTCCACACCTTTTAAATGGGCTCCAAAAACGTTAAGAACGTCTCATTTGTGCCACCAACGCTCTAGTTTCAAAAGTAAGCACTTATAACTATGTTTTTTCTCTGGTATTAAGCTTTGTTCTGGGTAGTAGAAAACGCAATGCAAGGGTGAATGAGAAGGAGTGAAAAATAATGTGATATTGAGTGACTGCAGTTTTATTTCAGGTGGAACGCCATACTGTGGAATGACGTGTGCCGAACTCTACGAAAAGCTGCCCCAAAAGTACAGACTGGAAAAGCCATTAAACTGTGATGATGAAGTGTAAGTAGCAAGATTTTACTATAAGCCTTTTAATCACATTTTCGTGATCTTATCCTAAGTTTACAATTCACTAGATGCAACTTCCCCATGGAACTAACTGCAACATCTATCACTTTGCGATCGTTAGAACAGGTAAGAGCAGTAATCCAAGAAAGACAAGGGCCTATTTTACAGCTATACGTTTTTTTCAACGTTTTTTAAATTTGCTATTATGTGGTAAAAGCAAAATTACTTTGGCAAATGACAGACAATGCAGTTTTTTTCATCATGCAAACAAATACAATACTATATACATCTTATTGAGTCAGTTGCTTATAGTGTAGATCTCGCTTTTTACTCTCACTAGAGTTAAATCGTATGTCTCTAGTGTGAGCCTTCGTTTGGACTATCCTTCTACGCGGCCCATTCATGCCATCAGGCCTCTCCATAGACCTCAAACCATCTCAATTTTTGAAGGCATCCTCGGGCGTCGTATAACACCTTTTTAGCTAACATGCACCAGTGCATATTCTTCTTTACCAATTTTGTGATTGTAGATGGTCTGCCACTTCCCCATCTACGAGTGATATCTCGCTTGTTACCATCAGGCTTACTAGGCTGATGATTCAAATTCTACGCCGTTGTCCTATTAATGTGGTCTCTCTCCATGTTCCATAATGTTTACATTTAGGGGCATTCCCACCTTCATATGCAGGAAGGTGTCCCCACAATGGCATCCCCGGAAGCATCTATTATCTGTGACTAGGCCAAACCTTGCAGGTTATACACATATGTAGTATGTATGATGCATTGAGCTAATCTAAATCCCGCCCTCATTGCCACTTCTCATTAGTACATACAGTTCGCATCTCAATCCCCCTCGTCTATCACTCGAATGTCTCTTTCCCATTTCGCTTTTAGTGTTGTAAGCAGAGTCTCTATGTTGGTGAGTGGTCGATATGTTAGGGATATGGCATACTTATCTAATGGTGCTGCCAACATTCCAAACTCCAGTGGGGAATCTTTTTTAACGCCTATTAGCTGTTTAGAATCTTTAACTAGCACATGCTAAACTTGGAGGTACCTATAATACTGCAAGTTTGAGCATTCATTTTTTTGCAAATCTGTTTTTATTGCTTTTTTTTTTTTTTAAGGTACAACAAAGAAAGCATACGTGGTTCAACAGGATACATTACACATAGAAGTATATAAACATATGCGGGTCGCCGGTCCGTGTCTGGCCTAGCCAGCCAGACATCCCCCACAGTCAAGAAATGTACCAGTCGCAACCTGCCCGGGGGCTGGATGCATGTGCCTCATCAGTTCCAGTGTTGTCTCTTAAAAGGGGGGCAGCGGCCACCACACACCAGCCACTTAGCCATACAAACCAGTGTGAGCCATCCAAGCAACTTAGACATGGAGAACCAATAAATCGCAAACTGGTCAAAAAGAAAAACTCAGAACAGTGGCAGCCTGAATAATTGTACACAGAAAGTTCCCCTCCTTTCACGCCCACGACCCCCCCCCCCCACCCCCCAAGTCCGCCCCCCCCCAGCCCTAAAAATACAGTTGTCTCCATGTGGCCGCAGGCGCCCCTGTCTACGGGTCAGAAGCATCAGGGACTATGCTATCCCATCTACGGGGCAGCTGATCGCACGCCGTCACTCGCGCAGGCATTTCCAGCCATCCCCTCCTGGTCTGTGCGCCCCTCCCCTTCTAAGCGCCGGAGCTCAGCAAGTAGTTGCTCCCAGCGGTCGCAAGTTTGAGCATTCATATTCGTTCTGGAGGTCTATAAATGATTTCAGACCAAAAGGTCCGCAGATATTCCCAAGTTGTGAGATCCAATAATATCCCACGTACACTGTCCTTCCAGGGTCTGCAGGTCCTCCATTATTGCAGAGTCCACCAAAGATGTTACCAGCATCAATACCTCCCCCAAACCTTACCTCGAGTAAGCCCCACTGCTGCTGCAAGACAAGGTCACAGACCTGTTTCTGCTCTTAAGTCCATTCTCACAACACGTCTTCTTCAGGATCGGAGTTGTCTGGTAAGTTGAAGTCCAAGTTGAAGAAGAAGCATATGAAGCTGAAGCGGGACTTAACCCAATTCCTCCATTTTGTGTCCAAAGAGAAGTCAGGATACCTCAAGATGCCAAATAGTCTCAGCCCGATCCCCGAATGAACAGCCGATTCTGCAACTGGTCCCACTACGCCTCAAATTTCCTGGGCCAGTGGCGATGCTGCTGCAGGTCGAGGTCTTTAAGGGGACACTCTGTGTATCTTTGGCGGTCTTCTGGTTCCCTCTAGTGTGCCTTCGGGCCACCAAAAAATCGTAGGGGCATTCAGTCAGGTTACCACTGGTACAGGCCAAGAAGCAGCCTCCCGATGGACTGAGAGCTCATTCCACCAGGGCTAAGGCTGCTACCACCGCACTAGCATGCAGAGTGCCTACTCCTGACATTTGTCAGGCCGGAACATGGAAGTCAGTTAATATGTCCAGAAAGCAGTACTGCCTTAACAGCCAGGTCCATAGGGAAGCCCATCGTTTAGTCAGTCCCGCACAACTTTTTTTCTCGCAGACCACTCTATAGGCCCTCCACCTTTGGAGGTACTGCTTTGGTAGTCAGTCAGTCAATAATTGTTATGGTATGATTAATAAAAATCTTTACAACGATAGTGCAAATTATCTAAACAAAGTCAATACATGAGGCATAGATAAGAAAGCAATATCTGAGTAATACAGGTGCATACAAGGAATTTAAATGCCTTAAGAAAAACTTTTAAAAGAGTATTATATTGAGGAGCCTAGCGCTTGACCAAGATGGCCGCGTGAGCTCTGAGCTCCCGAGACCCTCGTGCCCTCCGTCGACTATCCTGTCTCTAATCCTGTCGGTATGCATGGCATCGTGTGGATGACCTGGCAGGGAGGCGATTGATGCTACCCGCGGTCGGATCGCCCACCGGGAACCGGACTTATGCCTGGCGGAAGATTGCGGCCTATCTCCGAGGGATGCCAGGCGCTAGAGTTGGCAGGATGCCCGACTTCTAGTTGAACAACAACGGCCAGGCGAGGTGTGAACAGTCGGACGGAGGTCCCCGTCCTTTCACTTTCGCTTTCTCTCCCTTTGTCAGCCCTGCCCCTGGAGAGCTCTTGGTGGCTTTATTACCCTATGGACGCTCTGCAGGCTACTCTTGTGGCCCACTGCAGAACTGATCACCCCTGATTCCTTTCATTGAGAGGGACCCCTCTTATCTGAACCGACCTGCTTGGTATCAACCATGTCGGGCAAAGCAGAGGTGGATCGGCTGAAGGCTAAGTCTACCAGGCGGGGAGCCTATACCCAAGTCAATAGTATGGACCGCTATGCTCTGCAGAAGGGATCACCGAGTGGGTCGAGCCAGTCGCCGGATACCCAGAAGGAGGCCTCGCCTTTGGCCCCGGAGCTCTCACTACAGGATGTCATGGGCGCGCTCGAAGGGATGCAGACCTCGATTGGGAGACAGTTCGATGCCCTGGCGCATAAGGTGGATGCCATCTTGGTGGATGTTAACCTGATCCGTGCGGACTTGGGCAAAACGAATGAACGGGTTAGGACCCTGGACCTCAAGACCACGGGCCTCACCGAGGACGTCACGGAACTGCGGATCGAGGTTCGTAAGCTGAGGACCGAGAGTGATCTCGCCGCCCGCCGGCTGGAGGATTTTGAGAGCCGGGCCAGGCGCAACAACGTGCGCGTCATCGGGGTCCCGGAGTCCTCGGATGAGGCTTCGGTTGACCTGCTTGTCGAGGACTTGGTGCTTAATCATCTGAAGCCCAAGGGTCTTGGAAAGTTCTTTGCGGTTGAAAGGGCCCATAGAGTGCCGGGTGGGAGGCCCAAGGTGGGTGCCCCACCGAGGCCGATTGTCGCTCGGCTCTTTCATTTTCGAGATCGGGACGCTATCCTGCAAGCATCGAGGGTGACGGGCCCGGTCCCCTTCCAGAACGCGTCGGTGAATTTCTACCCGGACTTCACCCAGCAGGTGCAGAGGCAGAGACAGGGCTTTCTGGGGGTGAAGAGGCGGCTTCGGGAGTGGGATCTGAAGTATGCCATGCTCTTCCCTGCCAGACTACGTGTGGTGCACGAAGATCGGACATTTTTCTTTGACTCTCCTGTTATGGCCGATGAATGGCTGGACGCTTTGCCCCGACGACGGACGGGGGAGGACATTGCCGAGGATGGGGACAGTGGCCGGGATGGGCAGGGCTGATTTTTCGGAGCCGGTCTGACTTGATTTGGCTATATTTGAAGACTAGAATAGAGTGCAGTCAATGCGGAGGGCGGCGGGAGGACGAGGGGTGCTCTTTTCCTCCCTTAGGGTACTTTTTGTAGATTTTTGGGGGTTTTTGTAGGGCGACAAGCACACTGCAAGTTGGGGGGGCTTTGTAAGCTGCCGCAGGGGTGCAGGGTGGGGGGGGTTCCTGGGATTTTGGGTTTGTTGTTGGGGGGTTTATTTCTGCAAGGCATGATGATTCTTTCCAGGACTGTTCCATGGTGGCTCTTCGGGAGTGGGGTGGGCCTCTTTACGTTTGAGGATGGGGGGTAGGGGTTTAAGTGTTATAAGCTGGAATGTTAATGGTTTGGGGGATCGCATTAAGCGTGGGATTGTTTTGCAATTCTTGAAACGGTCAATGCCGGATGTTGCCTTGCTGCAGGAGACGCACCTTATTGGTAATACGTGCTATGCTCTGAATAGGAAGGGTTATAAATTCATAGCACATTCGGGATTCTCCTCTGGGTCCAGGGGTGTGGGCATCCTAGTCAGAGCCTCGCTACCATTTGAAGTGGACTCCACCATTGTTGATGATAGGGGGAGGTTTGTAGCGGTGGCGGGGCGGTGGGAAGGAAGAACTTTGGTTTTAGTTTCGGTTTATGTCCCGCCGGCCCTGCAGGCCTCCACGTTCACAGATCTGGGTAGGGCCCTGCTGGATCTCCCGGGGGGTATGCTTGTGGTGGGAGGTGATTTCAACGCTGTTGGCTCTGGCCTGCTGGATAGATACCCGCCCAGAGACACAGGGGGGGCTCAGAGGTGGCTCCCAGACTTCCTAAACACGCTTGGCCTGATAGACTGCTGGAGGCTCCGGCACCCCACACAGAGCCAATACACGTTCCACTCCGGGGCACATGGTAGTCTCTCCAGGATTGATTACCTACTCACTCTGGCTGCGCATGCCTCATTGGTCTCCGAGGCGAGGCACATGGCGCGTGGTATATCTGACCATTCGCCAGTGTGGATCCGGCTGGATCTAGGTCGGGAGGGAGGAGGAAGGGTGGCCCCTATTAACCCGTGGTATTTCCGAGACCCCAAGATGCGCAGCGCGCTGGTAAAGAAAGTAGATAATTTTTTCAAGGATAATCAGGGATCCGTGGACTCGGCAGTGTCGCTGTGGGAAGCATTTAAGACCGTGCTCCGAGGGAAAGCCCTCTCCCTAGTAGTAGCTGCCAAGCGGCGGAGAGATGGCGAGGTTCTGCAGGTTGAGGAGGAGATCGCGGCTCTGGAGGGAGCGCTGGAGGAGGAGGTTACAGAGTCCTCACTGCATGAGCTTTGCTTGAAGCAAGCTGAGTATAAGGACCTGGTGACGAACGCCGCTAAGACCCTCAGCAGGGAGCAGCAGGGCCGATTGTATGATGTTGGGGACAAGGCAGGGAAACTCCTGGCTTGGCTGGACAAAAAAGAACGGGTCAATAGAGTTGTGCCAGAGTTGACGGGAGAGAGGGGAGAGGCGATTGTGGAACCTGAGAGGATTGTACAGTGTTTCTCGGACTATTTCTGTAGGGTTTATGTCTCAGTGTCGGATAGGCCGCCCGAGGACTCGTCTGACCTCCTCCGTGATATCGAGTTGCCCTGTCTCTCCGACATAGATAGGGACGATCTAGATGGTGACATAACGGTTGACGAGGTGGCGGGGGCTATCCGCGCGTTAAACTCGGGTAAGGCCTCGGGACCGAACGGTTTGCCGGTCGATTTGTACAAGCTCTATCCGGATAGGGTCGCCCCTCACCTGCGCGCCATGTTTATGGAGGCGCGGGGGAGTGGGACCCTCCCGTTGGACCAGCGACTGGCGACGATCGTGGTTATACACAAAGAGGGCAAACCCCGAGATAAGTGCACCTCATATAGGCCTATCTCACTTCTTAACGCAGAGCCGAAAATTCTGGCTAAAATCCTGGCGACCCGATTGATTAGGGTACTCGATGACTTGGTCCACCCGGATCAATCCGGCTTCATCCCGCACCGAAACACGGCGTTAAATCTTCAGCGCCTTCATGGTGTAATCGCCAGGGCGGACACACTGCGTGAACCAGCTATTGTGGCGTCTCTTGACGCCACGATGGCATTCGACACGGTGGAATGGGCATATTTGTGGGCCGTGCTGATCAAGTTCGGCTTTGGCCACGGTTTTGTGAGTTGGGTGAGGTTGCTGTATGAGGGGCCACTTGCGAGTGTGGTGGTGAATGGTCGGGCGTCGACTCCGTTTCAGCTTGGGAGGGGTACCCGGCAGGGTTGTCCCCTGTCGCCTTTGTTGTTCGCCCTCGCCCTTGAGCCGCTGGCTGCGTGGATACGTTGGCACCCGGATATACGGGGCCTTAGATGGTCGCCTGAACACGAGGACCGTATTTCGCTTTATGCCGATGATATCCTGCTGTATCTTGCCTCACCCAAGAAATCACTTATAGTGGTCTGTGACGTACTCACATCTTTTGGTAGGAACTCGGGCCTTGTTATCAACTGGAGTAAATCATATTTGTATGTTCTTAGTGGCGAGGTTCCCCCGATCCCTAGAACATGTTCGATACAGGTCGCTCAGCAGGGCTTCGTGTATTTGGGGATTTTTATCTCCATGGACTCTGCTGTGCGATATGAGAAGAACCTGCTCCCCCCCCTGGCACGCCTGAGGCGGGATGTTGAAGGCTGGCGGAGGCTGCCGCTCTCCCTCGTTGGGCGTGCGGCCCTGTTCAAAATGATGTCGCTTCCCCGCTTCCTCTACGCACTGCAGAATACTTTGGACTGGGTTCCGGCCAAATACTTTCGGGAGGTCGAAGGCCTCCAACGAACGTTGCTTTGGGATGGGCGGCCGCGAATAGCTATCGCAAAGTTGACGCTTCCATGGTACGACGGGGGCATTGCGCTCCCAGACATCCGTCGGTACTATTGGGCCACCCAGCTGAGTGCGATCAATCATGGGTTTTATGGCCCTGCCCTCAGCCCTGGGTATGCCATGGACAGGTGGTTGCTGCGTGGTGGTAACTATTACAGGGCGTTGTATTCGCGGTCATTGGACTCGTCCCTCACGGGGCCCACTGCGGTGGCGGTGCGAGTGTGGAAGATGGCAACTGACTCGCTGGGCTGGAAGGATAGGCTCACCCTCGCTACCCCGCTATTTGAATCTGAGAGATTGGGTAGGCTTTGGCACACAAAAGGCTTTGACAAATGGGACTTGATCGGCATCTCCAGGGTCGGAGATGTCCTGATTAAGGGGAGGGTGAAGTCCTTTGAAGAGTTGCAGAAGGAGTATGAACTGGGGCCATGTAGGAGAGTAGGGTCTGCTTTCTATGTTCACCCCCACTTTTTGCTTTTGCTTTACTGGTTTTCGACTTAGATGTGGCTGTGGGCCTGCTAATCAGACCCACAGCCCTGCTGTTCTCTCTCTAAATTAATACTATGTACTTTAGGTGCATAACCCATTTGGATAGGATCACCTTATTGGCCCCTGTACAGTGTACCCTAGGTACCCCGGGCATAGGTGTACCCTAGGCCTACCAGGGGCTGCAGCATGTATTATGCCACCCCTGGCCTGGCCTTCCATTTTGACACAACTGGCTGATCACTCAGCTGGGGCAAGGTCGTGTAATCACCCCTTGCTTAGGTGTAGTATTCCTATACCTAACTTACATATAGACACATGTGTACCTATCAGTCACTCCTATGGCAGGCCTTGACAATCCTGGAGGCAGAGTGCTTGGTAACATGTGAGATGGTGCTCTAGCATGAGCTGAGCCTGTCTGCAGCTTTCGGAACCTTGTCCTTATAGCTGTTCTATGATATAGCCTACCATATACTCTTAAAGTGCCTTATAATCTTAGACGGTTATGGTAACTATGGTTTGGCTTTATCAAAACATGTCGTGTAAGGTGTCTAACACTAGGGAATAATACCCCCATGCCATTTCTGGACATGAGAAGATTATTCCCCCCTTCTAGAGGGAAAGACATGTTAAAATCATACTTCAACTGTTAGCCTCTGACCAAAGCCTCAGCATCACAAAATGGATGCTGCTGCCACGACACAAGTCTGACCTCCTGCAGCTGGGAGTGATCCCAGCCAGGGAGGCCTGGACAATAGGTTTCCTGCTTGGGGAGGTGCTAGCACCTCCCCAGACAGCCTTTAGTGTATTGGGGCAGGGTGGGCTGAAAGGAATGAGACATGCCTGGGGCATACAAGGTGTTCCTTGCATAGTCCAGTTCAAACCGGCGCTGGGGCACTCCAGCCCCAGCTCTGGCGCGAAACTGGACAAAGGGAAGTGGGTGTAACCACCCCCTCCCAGGTCCCACCCATAAGGCGTGACCTAGCAGGTATCCCAGCCCCCCAGATTAGTATAAGAGTGGGAGTTGGGCCTCAAGACTTTAGATTATCCTGAACCTGCAAAACTGAACAGAAACTCTGGACCTTCGACATTCGACGAAAGAAGAAGACTGAAGAATCTCCCTTGTAGCCAAGGAGTGGCTACCCTGTGCAAACAGGCACCATCAAGAGACTACCCTTTGCTTTGCGACCGTTCTACGAGGAACCGACTGCAGAGCCCGACCAGAGCCTTGACTTCCAGACTTCTCCGACCCTCATCCACATCTGCAGCAGAGCTGAGATCCGTGGAGGCGACGAGCGACGTGGGACCGGCTACCTGGGAAAAGTGGCTAGTAACTTACAGCGCAGCTTCTGAGGTACCCTCGAAGTTGTGCACCGGGGATTGAGAAGCCCCAACCCCAAGCACCATCTGCACCGAAGATCAGCCCCCCACACTCCACGAGTCCTGCGTGGGGCCCTTCAGCATTTTCCTGCTTGCCGCGTCTGTCCGGTTGCTTGCCCGCTGGCTAGTGGCCGCTGTGACGACGCACCCTGAAATCTTCTGCGCTGGTTTGGCTCCTCCAGACTGGCTCCCGCTTCTCTGCAAAGAAGAAGCACCCCAGACCTTCCTGGTATGCACCAGAAGCAAGTCCTTCGTTCTTCGTGGGTTCCGCTTGCCAAGGCTTGGTGAGTCCTAGTCCAACTTCGACGCCGCCGACAGCAAGAGCCTTCGTGGGACAGCCCGCCTCCTGGTCCTGGTCGTCCTCGACGCTTCCTGGTCCTCCTGGCTGCAGCGACAAGCTTCACCTTCACCTGCAATCTTCACGAAATCGCCTGGTTCCTTCCTGGTTCCACGTGGTCACTGGCTAGTGACCTTGACTCTGTCCCTTCTGCTTGCAGGTTTCTTCTCTTCTTGATCCCAGCCTTGGGATCCACCGGACACTCTTCCCTGACTGCCTGTCAGCATCTTTCTTCAGGCATCCATAGGAGTCGACGACGAAAACGACGCATCTTCACCCCTATGCACCCGCAGCCTGTGGGCTAGGTAACTTGGGTACTCCGGTGCTCATCAGGATAGTGACTATCCTAGTGTCTAGTTTTCAAGTCTCAACTTCCTAGCTACTCCGGAAGTGTCCTAAATGTACCGTTTTCTAAACTGTACTATTGCTATTGACTTTTACGCATTACGCGTGAGTGTTTCCACTCTGCACACGAATCCCGTGGGCCTCCCACTTCCTAACTAACGCTAGTGTAGTGTAGCCCCAGCGATTCCCTAGGCCTAGGCCTATTCTATTTCCGTGACAGTGGTTCTTATACCACTTACTTAGTATATGGTTTGCGTGGCCCCTAGGGCCTAACTGTATTACTTACCTGTGTGACTTCATGTATGCATAAATAAGACTGTGTTGTACTTACCTCTAATCTCATAAAGAGTGCTGAGGGTTTGCTTAGAATAAATACACTTTATTTTATATATATATCTGTTGTGGTGTCCTTTCATTTGGTATTCAAGGGATTATATATGGTATCACAGCTGGCTTCACATGCCATTCAGAGTTTAGCCTAAGACTGCTCTTGTCCATGCTACCACTAGGATAGCTGGTCTATAAGGTTGACTTTACAACCAATCACCATAAGGGTATTTGGACTGATATAAGGTGTACACTATAACTAGTGACATCATACATCAGGCCAACTTCTCACATTGGTGAGCAGCGGTTGGGATCTGAGCTTGCTGTTGTAATACCATTGTAATCTTGAGATACTAAATTGAAAGATCACACAGATATTGTCTAGGTACATATAACATAGATTATTATACTTAAGTCCTACTGGACTTTGTAGTTGTAGGTTGAAGGGAATAACACACCCTGACTACAACTACTAGAGAGGTTTAGTAGATACAACTAGTGTAGGTAGGTGCACACACCACACCCTCACTAGATCATGTCTCTGAGAGTAGATCAAGTAGATGCTCTCTCAGGAGGATCAGGTCTGCAAAAGATCCCCTCTAGATATGATACCTTAACATTCCAGGAGATGAGACACTTGTGTACCTCCAGAGGAATAAAACAGGGTGCAAACCCTACCCTCCTTCAGTTAAGACAACTCCTAGAGGAGTATGATGCTCATAGGGCATCTCAGGCAGGTGCCCTAGGCACAGAGGAGGGTCTACCCACCACAGAGGAGTCAGATGGGGCTTCAGATGGGGAGGTAGACAGCCAGAGCCAAGTAAGGAGACTTAGCCAGGCTAACCTAAGTTTACATGGGAGTTTGCATGGGGTCCCCCCATACAGACCCCCAAGTAGGCTTTCACAGAGAAGCAGGAGGGACAGATCCCCTTCAAGGGAATCCATCCACTCCCATGTCTCTAGCATCTCTAATGCTTCCTCTCACAGGGGAATGACTTCACCTGAGAGAAAGGAGCATGCAGCCAGAATGAGGGAGGCTAATCTGAGGATTCAGAGGGAAGAACTTGCCCTTGCCAAAGAGAAGCTTGCTCTGGCTAGAGAGCAAAAGTTAAGTGGGTTAGAACCCACTGGTGGCAGCAACATTCCTAGAGATAGAGACAGGCACTATGACAATAGAAACCTGAGCAAGATTGTCCCTCCCTACAAGTGTGGGGATGACATCCACAAATGGATAACTGCTTTGGAGAGAGCTTGCAAAGTACAGCAGGTACCCCAAAGTCAGTGGGCAGCTATCTTGTGGCTCTCCTTCTCTGAGAAAGGAAGAGACAAGCTCCTCACAGTTAGTGATGAGGATGCAGATAATTACACTGTCCTGAAGAGTGCTCTGATTGATGGGTTTGGCCTAACCACTGAACAATACAGGTTGTTGTTCAGGGATACCCAGAAGACACAGACTCAGGACTGGACTGACTTTGTAGATTGTGCCACTAAGGCTCTGGAAGGCTGGCTAATGGGAAGTAAGGTTAAGGACTATACAGGATTGTATAATTTGATCATGAGAGAGCAAATACTTAACAACTGTCAAAACCAGCTATTGCATCAACACCTGATTGATTCTGATCTGACTTCTCCCCAAGAATTGGGAAAGAAGGCAGATAGATGGGTCAGGACTAGAGTTAAGCAGAAAAACCAGAACCAGGGCGGTGATCAGAAAAAGGCAGACCAGAAGGGTAATGAGCAGAAACAAAAAGACCAGAAGTCTTCACCAGGCCCCCAAAAGGCTCAGGGGGAGGGTGGTTCCAAAAAGGATAAGAAGAAAGATGGCCAAAAGAAACCATGGTGCAACTATTGTAAGTCCAACTCACATTGGTTTAGTGAGTGCACCAAAAAGGATAAGCCCCCAGCCACCATTGCCCCTAAGGCAACTGTACCCCCTAGTTCAGCTGTAAGTGGTGGTTCCCAGCAAAAGGGTGTAGTAGGGTTAACCCTGGGAACTGAGGAGGATTCTGGCCTAGTCAGAGTACCTACTCAGGCTGTTCTGATCTGTGATGGGGACTTAGCTTTGTCCTCTACTGTAGGCCCCAGTAACCTGGGCAAGTACAGACAGACACCTTTTATCAACCAAAGAATGGCTCAGGCCTACAGGGACACTGGAGCTAGTGTCACAATGGTGACACCTGCTTTTGTGGACCCTGGACAGATCATACTAGGTGAGAATTACCTAGTGACCAACGCTAGCAATGCCACTACCTCCCATAGTGTGGCTATTGTTAACTTCTCCTGGGGAGGGGTAACTGGCCTCAAGAAAGTTGTTGTTAGTTCAGACCTTCCTGTAGAGTGTTTACTGGGCAATGATCTTGAAACTTCAGTTTGGTCTGAAGTGGAGTATAGGACCCATGCAGAAATGCTGGGGATAGATGCACATGTCCTTGCTGTGACCAGGTCACAGGCCAAAAAGTGCAACACTGAACAAGTGCTGGATCCTGAAACTATGGACCAGTCACAACCCAAGAGAAAGAGCAGTAGGGTTAAGGCTGTGCCTTCCCCCCTGCCTCAGGTGGTGGATCAGCCCTCCCAGGAGGATGATTCTGAGAGCCCTGAAGGAACTGTCCTAGAAGAACTTGAACCTGATCAGGTTGAGTTTCTTGGGACAGGGGGACCTTCCAGGGCAGATCTGAGGCAGGCTCAATTAGACTGCCCCTGTCTTGAACCCCTCAGACAGCTGGCTGCTGCTGAGGCTGCAGGGAATGCTCAAGGTACCCATAGAGTGTATTGGGATGAAGGGCTACTGTATTCAGAGGCTAGAGACCCCAAGCCTGGTGCATCCAGGAGGTTGGTCATACCACTGAAGTTCAGAGGCTTCCTTCTAACCTTGGCCCATGATATTCCCCTTGCAGGACATTTAGGCCAGAACAAGACTTGGGACAGGCTTGTCCCTCACTTTCACTGGCCCCATATGTCAGAAGATACTAAGGAGTTTTGTCGCTCCTGTGTCACCTGCCAAGCCAGTGGCAAATCAGGTGGCACCACAAAGGCCCCCCTCATACCACTACCTGTGGTGGGGGTACCCTTTGAAAGAGTGGGCATAGATATTGTAGGACCAATGGACCCACAAACAGCATCTGGGCACAGATTCATACTGGTGATAGTGGACCATGCCACCAGGTACCCAGAAGCAATTCCCCTGAGGACCACAACAGCTCCTGTTGTGGCAAGGGCCCTGCTTGGAGTATTCTCCAGAGTGGGCTTTCCAAAGGAGGTCATTTCTGACAGAGGTACCAACTTTATGTCAGGATACTTGACTGCAATGTGGAAGGAGTGTGGTGTCAACTATAAGTTCACCACACCCTATCACCCACAGTGCAATGGGCTTGTTGAGAGATTCAACAAGACCCTAAAGGGAATGATAAAAGGATTACCAGACAAGCTTAGGCGAAGATGGGACATCCTTTTACCCTGCCTTCTGTTTGCTTACAGAGAGGTCCCACAAAAGGGGGTTGGCTACAGCCCTTTTGAGCTTTTGTTTGGGCATCCTGTAAGAGGACCCCTGTGTTTGGTGAAGGAAGGATGGGAGAGACCTCTCAGACAACCCAAACTAGACATAGTGGATTATGTACTTGGTCTCCGCTCCAGGATGGCAGAGTATATGAAGAAGGCTTCTAAAAACCTTGAGGCAAGCCAAGAACTCCAAAAAGCTTGGCATGACCAAAAGGCTGTACTGACTGTTTACCAGCCAGGACAGAAAGTGTGGGTGTTGGAGCCAGTGGCCCCAGCAGCACTCCAAGACAAATGGTCTGGACCCCACACTATTGTTGAGAAAAAGGGAGAAGTCACCTACTTGGTGGACCTTGGGACTCCCAGAAGCCCCCACAGGGTGCTTCATGTCAACAGATTGAAGGCATATGTTGACAGGGCAGACATGGGGCTACTCATGGCTACAGATGAGGGGCAGGAGGAAGAGAGTGACCCTCTCCCAGACCTGTTGACTCAGAACCCTGATGATGGCTCAGTTGATGGTGTGGTCTTTTCTGACAGCCTCACTGTCTATCAGCAACAGGACTGCAGACAAGTTCTGCAATCCTACAGACATATGTTCTCTCTGACCCCAAGTCAGACAAACTGGTGCACCCATGAGGTGGACACTGGTGACAGTCTGCCTGTGAAGAGTAAAATCTACAGGCAACCTGACCATGTCAGGGACTGCATAAAAGTTGAGGTACAAAAGATGTTGGAGCTGGGAGTCATTGAACCTTCAGAGAGCCCTTGGACTAGTCCTGTAGTTCTTGTGCCAAAACCTCACACCCAAGATGGTAAGAGAGAGATGAGGTTTTGCGTGGATTACAGAGGTCTCAATGCTGTCACTAGGACAGATGCCCACCCAATACCTAGGGCAGATGAGCTCATTGACAGACTGGCAGCTGCTAAGTTTTTGAGCACATTTGACCTAACAGCAGGCTACTGGCAAATCAGACTAGCTGAGAGTGCAAAGGCCAAAACTGCTTTCTCGACCCCAGGAGGACATTATCAATTTGTGGTAATGCCCTTTGGTTTGAAGAATGCACCTGCCACTTTCCAAAGGTTGGTGAATCAAGTCCTTACTGGGTTGGATGATTATTGTGCAGCTTATCTTGATGATATTGCTGTCTTTAGCTCCACCTGGGAGGATCACCTGGTCCACCTGAGGAATGTTTTAGAGGCCCTGCAAAAGGCAGGCCTCACTATCAAGGCCACTAAGTGCCAGATAGGGCAGAGCAAGGTTGTATACCTGGGCCACCTAGTTGGTGGGGGTCAGGTTCAACCACTGGAGTGCAAGATCCAGACCATAAAGGACTGGGCTCCTCCAACTACCCAGACTCAGGTCAGAGCTTTCTTGGGCCTGACTGGGTACTACAGAAAGTTTGTTAAGAACTATGGGTCCATAGTGACACCACTTAATGACTTGACCTCCAAGAAGATGCCAAAGAAAGTTCAGTGGACAGTAAGCTGTCAAAAAGCATTTGATGACCTGAAGCAGGCCATGTGCAGTGCACCTATTCTGAAAAGTCCAGACTACTCCAAAGAGTTCATTGTCCAGACAGATGCTTCTGAGTTAGGTGTGGGAGCTGTTCTTTCACAACTGAATGTAGATGGTCAAGACCAGCCCATTGCTTTTATAAGTAGAAGGCTGACCCCTAGAGAGAAACGTTGGTCAGCTATTGAGAGGGAGGCCTTTGCTGTGGTTTGGGCCCTGAAGAAATTGAGGCCATACTTGTTTGGCACTCACTTCAAGATTCAGACAGACCATAAGCCCCTCTTGTGGCTAAATCAGATGAAGGGTGAAAATCCCAAACTTCTTAGGTGGTCCATTTCCCTACAGGGGATGGACTTCACAGTGGAACATAGACCTGGGACTGACCATGCCAATGCAGATGGACTCTCCAGATATTTCCACTTAGAACATGAAGACTCAACTGGTCAAGGTTAGTTTAATGTCCCTAAGTTTGGGGGGGGGGGTTGTGTAGGAGAGTAGGGTCTGCTTTCTATGTTCACCCCCACTTTTTGCTTTTGCTTTACTGGTTTTCGACTTAGATGTGGCTGTGGGCCTGCTAATCAGACCCACAGCCCTGCTGTTCTCTCTCTAAATTAATACTATGTACTTTAGGTGCATAACCCATTTGGATAGGATCACCTTATTGGCCCCTGTACAGTGTACCCTAGGTACCCCGGGCATAGGTGTACCCTAGGCCTACCAGGGGCTGCAGCATGTATTATGCCACCCCTGGCCTGGCCTTCCATTTTGACACAACTGGCTGATCACTCAGCTGGGGCAAGGTCGTGTAATCACCCCTTGCTTAGGTGTAGTATTCCTATACCTAACTTACATATAGACACATGTGTACCTATCAGTCACTCCTATGGCAGGCCTTGACAATCCTGGAGGCAGAGTGCTTGGTAACATGTGAGATGGTGCTCTAGCATGAGCTGAGCCTGTCTGCAGCTTTCGGAACCTTGTCCTTATAGCTGTTATATGATATAGCCTACCTTCTACAGTCTATCCCTGGCGCCGGGAAACCCATTGTGGGTAGCTGTGCGCGGTACAAGCTTAAATAAATAAATAAATAAATAAATATACTCTTAAAGTGCCTTATAATCTTAGACGGTTATGGTAACTATGGTTTGGCTTTATCAAAACATGTCGTGTAAGGTGTCTAACACTAGGGAATAATACCCCCATGCCATTTCTGGACATGAGAAGATTATTCCCCCCTTCTAGAGGGAAAGACATGTTAAAATCATACTTCAACTGTTAGCCTCTGACCAAAGCCTCAGCATCACAAAATGGATGCTGCTGCCACGACACAAGTCTGACCTCCTGCAGCTGGGAGTGATCCCAGCCAGGGAGGCCTGGACAATAGGTTTCCTGCTTGGGGAGGTGCTAGCACCTCCCCAGACAGCCTTTAGTGTATTGGGGCAGGGTGGGCTGAAAGGAATGAGACATGCCTGGGGCACACAAGGTGTTCCTTGCATAGTCCAGTTCAAACCGGCGCTGGGGCACTCCAGCCCCAGCTCTGGCGCGAAACTGGACAAAGGGAAGTGGGTGTAACCACCCCCTCCCAGGTCCCACCCATAAGGCGTGACCTAGCAGGTATCCCAGCCCCCCAGATTAGTATAAGAGTGGGAGTTGGGCCTCAAGACTTTAGATTATCCTGAACCTGCAAAACTGAACAGAAACTCTGGACCTTCGACATTCGACGAAAGAAGAAGACTGAAGAATCTCCCTTGTAGCCAAGGAGTGGCTACCCTGTGCAAACAGGCACCATCAAGAGACTACCCTTTGCTTTGCGACCGTTCTACGAGGAACCGACTGCAGAGCCCGACCAGAGCCTTGACTTCCAGACTTCTCCGACCCTCATCCACATCTGCAGCAGAGCTGAGATCCGTGGAGGCGACGAGCGACGTGGGACCGGCTACCTGGGAAAAGTGGCTAGTAACTTACAGCGCAGCTTCTGAGGTACCCTCGAAGTTGTGCACCGGGGATTGAGAAGCCCCAACCCCAAGCACCATCTGCACCGAAGATCAGCCCCCCACACTCCACGAGTCCTGCGTGGGGCCCTTCAGCATTTTCCTGCTTGCCGCGTCTGTCCGGTTGCTTGCCCGCTGGCTAGTGGCCTCTGTGACGACGCACCCTGAAATCTTCTGCGCTGGTTTGGCTCCTCCAGACTGGCTCCCGCTTCTCTGCAAAGAAGAAGCACCCCAGACCTTCCTGGTCTGCACCAGAAGCAAGTCCTTCGTTCTTCGTGGGTTCCGCTTGCCAAGGCTTGGTGAGTCCCAGTCCAACTTCGACGCCGCCGACAGCAAGAGCCTTCGTGGGACAGCTCGCCTCCTGGTCCTGGTCGTCCTCGACGCTTCCTGGTCCTCCTGGCTGCAGCGACAAGCTTCACCTTCACCTGCAATCTTCACGACATCGCCTGGTTCCTTCCTGGTTCCACGTGGTCACTGGCTAGTGACATTGACTCTGTCCCTTCTGCTTGCAGGTTTCTTCTCTTCTTGATCCCAGCCTTGGGATCCACCGGACACTCTTCCCTGACTGCCTGTCAGCATCTTTCTTCAGGCATCCATAGGAGTCGACGACGAAAACGACGCATCTTCACCCCTATGCACCCGCAGCCTGTGGGCTAGGTAACTTGGGTACTCCGGTGCTCATCAGGATAGTGACTATCCTAGTGTCTAGTTTTCAAGTCTCAACTTCCTAGCTACTCCGGAAGTGTCCTAAATCTACCGTTTTCTAAACTGTACTATTGCTATTGACTTTTACGCATTACACGTGAGTGTTTCCACTCTGCACACAAATCCCGTGGGCCTCCCACTTCCTAACTAACGCTAGTGTAGTGTAGCCCCAGCGATTCCCTAGGCCTAGGCCTATTCTATTTCCGTGACAGTGGTTCTTATACCACTTACTTAGTATATGGTTTGCGTGGCCCCTAGGGCCTAACTGTATTACTTACCTGTGTGACTTAATGTATGCATAAATAAGACTGTGTTGTACTTACCTCTAATCTCATAAAGAGTGCTGAGGGTTTGCTTAGAATAAATACACTTTATTTTATATATATATCTGTTGTGGTGTCCTTTCATTTGGTATTCAAGGGATTATATATGGTATCACAGCTGGCTTCACATGCCATTCAGAGTTTAGCCTAAGACTGCTCTTGTCCATGCTACCACTAGGATAGCTGGTCTATAAGGTTGACTTTACAACCAATCACCATAAGGGTATTTGGACTGATATAAGGTGTACACTATAACTAGTGACATCATACATCAGGCCAACTTCTCACAGGCCATCTGAGTCTTTCCGCTATATTCAGGTGCGGCACGCCCTCCGATCAGTCCTCATAGAGGGTGAGAAGGTGCCTGAGTCCTCTCCTTTGGAGGACCGGGTCCTTGATGGCCATATTCCCGAGAGCACGATCTCGCTCATCTATAAGAAACTGATCAACGTCCGGGCGGATATGCTTCTGGGGTTGAGGGACCAGTGGGCTAGGGATGGCCTCGAGTTGGATGATGAGGATTGGCAGTCTGCTGTTTCCTCTCCTAAGGAGGTTGCGATCCCGTCGCGTCTGAGGCTGGTGCAGCTTAAAATACTGCATCGAGTGTATGTGACGGGGCCAAGGCTGGTTCACATGGGATTCTCGGAGGACGGCCTATGCAGGAGGGGTTGTGGTATGGTGGGTACTTTCCTGCATATCATTTGGGAATGTGGTGTCATCACGGAATTTTGGAGGAGAGTCCATGCAGTGATGGGGGAGGTGACGGGCATTGCTATGCAGCCGGAAGCGCGGTGTTGTCTACTGAATGTCTGGGGGCCCACTGATCATAATGCGGCGCAGACCCAATGGGTGACTCTGGGCAACATGGTCGCTAAGAGAGATATCGCGCGATTGTGGGGCTCTGCGGGGCCCCCCACATTGACCGCGTGGAAAGAAAATATGGACTGGAGTATGTTAAGGGAAAAGACGGTCTATTGCGCTAGAGGCCGCCCCCGGAAGTGGCACGCCATATGGGGGCGGTGGAATCAATACAGGGGGGGAATATGTCTTGCCCCGGATCTGGATCCTCCCGAGGAACAGCTTTCCTCCTAACCTTCTTTCCAGCTCAGTATGGTTTATGGACTTTTTGGCCTCTACAGTCCCTCTTCTTCCTCTTTACTTTGTACTGTAACTGTTAGATGAGTGGGGTCCGGCCTCCCCTGGGGGGCTCATCATGGGCTTTCAGTGTTCTTGCCTTGAAGGGGTTTGTTGTGCGTTTTTGTGTTTAATTAAAATTGAACCTTTGCACTTCTCCTTTCATGGTATTGGGGACGCATCTCTGTTTCTATATATCGATGCTGCCGAACCTCCGGGTTGTCGGCTGAATAGCTGTGTCCTGACTTTTGAAAATAAAGGTTTTAAAAAAAAAAAAAAAAAAAAGAGTATTATCAAATTACATTTAATACACTAAAAAGGACTAAGATTAGCAGCAGACACAGGCGTGTCGGTTACTAAAAATGGCAATGAGTGCCAAGGTTATTAAAAACGAGGTAGTAAGACCAAAGCAGCAAAGATCACCATAGTACAGATAGCACCATATTTAGAAATTATTAAGGGCTTGGAAATATAATATCAGCAGTATTGAGGTAAGGTAAAATACTTAGCAATAGCAATGAATATTAAATTGCTTTATCATAGAGGAAATAGCTGTAATGTGCAAAAGGTTTTAAAAGAGGTCCATAGCAGCAAGATTGGGCATAACTCCAATGATGTTGTACATAGTGGTTGTTGAAAGGCAAGGAAAACAATGGTTTTGGTACTGCTTTGGTAATGATTCTAAACGTTTTTAAAGTGAGTAATCTGAGGTTAGAAGTATACATCAGAAGAACAAGTTACTTCGCTTCGGTACTGTTCTTTCTGGTGGCTACTCCAAGGGGGTGGAAAGAGTCAAGCAAGAAACTGACATTGACATGCAGGGCTGGGGCTTATATGCGGCTCAGCTCCATCACTTCTTTGGTGGAATAAGGCTGATTCGGAATTGCACAATACTACCCAGTGGCGTACAGGAGCACTGCTGTGAAAACATCCAGATCCAGTCTGGCAGCGGGGGAATATTATAAAGGCGAGGAATCTGCTGTTAGAGTATTCACCAGATAGCGCATTACCGAAGGTAAGTAACCTGTTTTTTGAGGATCGAATGTGGGGAATTTTGAAGCACATATAGGATTCTATGGAGAGTTATCATTTTATAAAGAGCAGTCCGACCTGTAAGGAACAGTAAGGGTTTTTTCCAATGTAATACATCAAATGTGTGCTTTTCAAAGAGGGTTATTAAGTAGGAGGCTTTGCTTCTCTTTAGTTATTTGTCTTTACAATACCTAAAGCCTTCGCTATCAATTTGAAAGGGGTAGCTCATTTCATTCAGTGGGTCCCAGTCTGTCAGGGGGATATGAGCGATTTAGACCAGTTGGTACACACACCAGAATAATTTTCATGTACATTGTTTCAAATATTCTGGAGAAGAAATATATGGGATCAGCCAAGTATAGCAGCAAGTCCTCCACATACAGGGTGAACATTTTACCATCCAGTGTCCAATCCCAACCCTTTTAAAGGGAAAGCTTTCCTGATGCAACAAACTAGAAGTTTTAGATTCAGTGTGAAGAGGGGCAGCAGTAGGATCATCTCTTCCTTGTAACTCTCGTCAATGGGAATGGTGTTATTTGCCCATACTCTGGCCACGAATTGTGTGTACAGCAGCAAGATCCATGATATAAATCGCGGAACAAAGTGCATCCTCCTAAGTAGTAACAAAACAAAGGGTCATTTGACCAAATCAAATGCCTTCCCTGCATCAAGAGGCTATATCACTGCAAGTTCTTGCAGGCTTTTAATCCTGGGTAAACATCCATAAAGACAGCGCAATATATGTTGGGCGGATCTATGGGACAGAAACAGAAGTTCTTCTACCGCAAGATCGCAGACATACACAACAGCTTCAGCACCCAAACCCCGCCTCCAGCCACCGAACCAACAATCACACCCACCACCCTCAGCGCCTGCACCTCTGTCAGCACTGAAGACACCACCCACGTCATGAACACCATCCACTCCAGCTCTCCCTCTGACCCATGCCCTCATCACATCTTCAACAAAGCCGACGCCATCATCTCACCCCACCTCCGGAACATCATAAACAACTCCTTCGCGTCAGCCACCTTCCCAGAAAGCTGGAAGCACGCAGAGATCAACGCCCTACTGAAGAAACCCACAGCCGACCCAAAAGACCTCAAGAACTTTCGCCCCATCTCTCTCCTTCCCTTCCCTTCCCGGCTAAAGTCATCGAGAAGATCATCAACAAACAACTGACTGCATTCCTCGAAGCAAACAACTCGCTCGACCCATCCCAGTCCGGATTCCGAGCCAACCATAGCACCGAGACCGCCCTCATCGCAGCCACCAACGACATCAGGACCCTGATGGACAACGGGGATGCAACCGCTCTCATCCTCCTAGACCTCTCGGCCGCCTTCGACACCGTCTGCCACCGCACCCTAATAACCCGCCTCCACAACACTGGGATGCAAGGAAAAGCCCTGGACTGGATCACCTCATTCCTCTCCGACAGAACCCAGAGAGTCCGCCTCCCTCCCTTCCGCTCCACGGCCACCAAGATCATCCGCGGCGACCCCAAGGCTCCTCGCTCAGCCCAACCCTCTTCAATATCTACATGAGCCCCCTCGCCGCCATCGCTCGCAATCACAACCTCAACATCATCTCCTACGCCGACGACACCCAGCTGATACTCTCCCTCACCAAAGGCCCAGCCACCGCTAAAACCAACCTCCAGGAAGGAATGAAAGACGTCGCGGAATGGATGAAGCTCAGCCGTCTGAAACTCAACTCAGACAAGACGGAGGTCCTCATCCTCGGACAATCCCCATCCGCCTGGGACGACTCCTGGTGGCCCACGGCGCTGGGCACCGCACCGACACCCACGGACCACGCTCACAACCTGGGATTCATCCTGGACTCCTCCCTCATGATGACCAACCAAGTCAACGCCATCTCATCTTCATGCTTCAACACCCTGCGCATGCTCTGAAAGATCTTCCGGTGGATCCCCACCAAAACCAGAAAGACAGTCACCCAGGCCCTCGTCACCAGCCGACTGGACTACGGGAACGCCCTGTACGCAGGAACCACAGCCAAACTTCCGAAACGACTTCAGCGCATACAGAACGCCTCCGCACAACTCATCCTCGACATCCCTCGCCGCAGCCATATAACACCCCACCTGAGAAACCTGCACTGGCTCCCCGTCAGCAAGAGGATCACGTTCAGACTCCTTACCCACGTACACAAAGCGCTCCACGACATGGGCCCGAATACCTCAACAACCGCCTCTCGTTCTACACTCCCACCCGCCAGCTCCGCTCCACCAGCCTCGCCCTCGCCCTCGCTATTGTCCCACGGATCCGCAGAACCACAACCGGAGGAAGATCGTTCTCCTACCTGGCCGCCAAGACATGGAACTCCCTCCCCGCACACCTACGACTGACCCAGGACCATCTCACCTTCAGGAAGCACCTCAAGACCTGGCTATTCGAGCAGTAACAGCACCCCCCTCCCTTCAGCGCCTTGAGACCCTCACGGGTGAGTAGCGCGCTCTATAAATGTACTGATTGATTGATTGAAACCTGGATTGATCCGAATGGTTTCAAGGATCCACTACTGCATACATTTAATTTGTTGGAACCTTAGCCAGTGCTTTAACTTCAATATTAAACAGACAACTGACCCTGTACGAGGTGCATTTCCCTTGGGGTTTTCCATGTTTATATATAAGGAAAATTAGAAGCGATCCTAGATCCAGAGAGAGGGATCCCTGCATTGTTCCAGTTTTTAGCTGTTTTATTGCATCTGCAATTTTTTTTGCAATGATCTCTTCTTCTAGAGTTTTCCTGCACTCTTATGTTAGGGGGTTGGTCAGTAGGTCCCCTCTAATTTATCTAGATGTTGTTTTCTGTATGTCAATTTAGAATCATATAACGATCTGAGGTGCTAGGAGAAGACTCTCACTATCTGCACTGCGGTATTCCTCATGAGGCCTTTGCGGTCCTTAGCTTCTCTCATCCATATCTGACCTTTCCTAGATAAACAAAGTTTGGCAACTTAATTGAGTGGGTGTTGAGGAAAATATACCTATTTCTTGTCACTCTATCAGCCCACAATCTATATTGCTTCCTAAGGAAGACTACCTGGTTTGTCAAATTATCTGAAAGGTTACCAGTGATTTCTTGCTCCAGTTCTATAAGCTGGTTATCTACTGCTTGTATCTTCTCTTCTAGTACTTTTATAGTTCTCGCTTAGCAATGACATGGCTTCTAATTATTATCTTAAAAGCTTCCCATCATGCCACATCTGATTTTACTGTTCCCTTAATTTCTTTCTTACTGTTCCCTTATTTTCTTCAAAGAAGTGGTCTATTGTTAGGCAAAGTGTCTCCATTTCTTAGGTCCCAGGCCTCAAGTTTCCAGCCTGGAGGTCTTTTATGTGTTTTCCCAGTGATCTTAGTGGTCAAGAGGGACTGAACCAAAACCACTCTTACAATGTCCCCAGGATCAGTATCCGACTATACAACATTGGGACAAATAGGCAATCCAGTCTTGAATATGAGTACCTACCGCTAGTATAATAGTATTGTGTATCTACTGTTTGAGTTAACTACCAGATGTACCCTAAGCCTGTGGCTTCTGTGAAGTCTCTCAGGCTGTTTCTTTTCCTCCCCATTGTTATCTTGTAGTAGACATTTCACATCTTTTCTTTTCAGTGGGTTACAATTGTCCGCATCCAGTAGTAGGGATTCTGGTATCTGGTGGATTAGCTTCCCCTTTTGTGTGAGTATGGTGGCCCAGAGCACCGGGGGCAGTTAGACTACATTTCCCATTCAAATGACCTCGTATCACAGCATAGCAGCCCCTAGTGTTGGCACATGTCTGTGTCACGTCTAGTGGCAATGATCTCTTGGCTAATATAGCCACTTCCCCGGAGCCACGGTGATATCCGAATGTGCATTGACTTATTCACAATTAGCATATTTAATTTACTTATAAGTCCCTAGTAAAGTTCACTACATGTGCCCAGGGACTGTAAATTAAATACTACCAATAGGCCTGCAACACTGATTGTGCCACCCACTTCATTAGCCCTTTAAACATGCCTCATGCCTGCTGCTGCAAAGCCTGCATGAGCAGTTTTAAACTGCCATGTCGACCTGGCAAGTTAACCTTCTTGCCAGGCCCAAACTTGCTTTTTAATACATATAAGTCACCCCTAAGGTAGGCCCTGGACAGCCCAACAGCAGGGTGCAGTGTATTTAAAAAGTAGGACATGTACTTTTAAGTTGTACATGTCCTAGTAGTAAAAACTCTTAAACTCGTTTTTCACTACTGCAAGGCCTATCACTCCCATAGGTTAACAATGGACTTGCCTTATTACATCTTATAAACGTAATTGCCAATTGGGAAGAGATGCGACCCCCAAGTTTGGTGTTTCTGGAATCACAATTTAAATTCCTAACTTATGGTGAAGTTAGATTTTCAATGATAATTCTTTTAGAAAGTTGGCATTTTCTGAATTTAAACATTTGGTGCCTTCAGCCTTTCTCTGAATACACGCCTGTGATATGTGACAGCTGGGCTTTGTGCATTCCCTGTACACAGATCCTCAAAAAGGGAGCTTAGGTGTGACTGATGACCCATCCACTGCAGCATGGGAGGGAGGGGTGGACACTTACACCTGAATGGGCTGTGTCCTGTCCCTACACAAAGGGCTGCATACCCCCCTGTAGTAAGTGTGGGGCCAGGGCAGGAAGGGCAGGGACTCTGTGTACTTCAAATGCCTCTCTCCGAAGTCTCTCCCACTTCAAAGGCAAAACTGGGTATAAGTACTGGACCTCAGACACCACCAACTCAGTAAACACTTCTCTTCTGGGATCACAGAGACCGCCACACACGCCTATCACGGGACTGGATTACCAGTGAAAATTGCCTGCCTTGAGAAAGCCCACGGCCGTCGGACCACACGTGCGAAACAGGTGTCGGCTGTCCTTTGTTTCATGTGTGGAAATTTGTAATAAACAAACCATGTTTGGAAACGATCCTTGAATTCTGGAAATTATTCCACTGACGAAAAGCTTAATAAGAAGGCACAGTCCTCTATCAACACTGAAACTTGTACTTCACAATGGCTTTTGGGTGTAGCCATTTATGAGGCACGTGCCACCATCAACATTGGGCCTTGACCACTGTAGCACTAAAGCCCAGAGTCTGTCACCCATCTCAGTAATCAGTAAACTTCTGGACTTGTGGATTCTCTGTCAGGAAGAAGTCCTGCTGTGATGCTGAAAGGACTGTCACTGCCGTAATTGACTAGATTCCTTTTTTATTGTGCTGACCTGCTGCCTGTTGCCCTCTTGCCTGGGAGTGAGAAGGACTGGACCTGCATCTCTCCAACCTAGAACCAAAGTGACTCCAATGGCTTGCCTCCTATTTTAAGTCTCAGGGACATCAAAGACTTCCAACCCATCTGCCTACTGCACCTAGACTCTGCCATCTGAGAGGCTTGCCTTGCCAAATGGTGCCAATCCAGGCTTGGGCCCTTGGAAGTGGGTATAAAATGTTTCAAATACCCCAAATCCACCCATCTCTATTATTGCCCCGATCAGAACCTGAGCATTTCTATTGACGTCAACGCATTGCCGCTGCTGCGAGGATCGAGGACATTGCATCTCCATTGATGCTGACTCATTGCCGCTGCTGCGACGATCGAGGACATTGCATCGCCGACAGCGCATCGCCTCCATTCCGAACACATCTCTGACTTTGCCCGGCTCGGAACTGACACATCGCATAAATGCTTAGAATCGACGCTGACGCATTCCCTCCTTGCATCTCGCCCTTGACGCAACCGCGAACCAAGGTACTGTTTCAGCGAGCTAAGGTTGGTCTCTGTATCCGACCCGCACTCCATCGGGGTCGGCCTGAACTTTTGGATTTGACCCGGTCTACCGCGACCAGATAACCCCGGTTGGCTCTTTATGCTTTCAGGCACAACATTTCAGTTTATTCTTTAAAAATTCATAACTCCAGTTAAACTTATTGGATTTGTGTCACTTGGTCTTGTATTGTTCAATAAATTAAGATCTATTTTTAAAACTAGGTGTGGTATCTTTTGTGTGGTGTTTCCACTGTGTTACTATTTGAAGCATTGCACAAATACTTTACACATTGCCTCTTAAGTAAAGCCTGACTTGTCTGCTAGAAGAGGGTGAGCACAGGTTAACTTACAGTGTGTATCTGACTTACCCTGACTAGGATTGTGGTTCATATTTGGACAGGGTAGGTACCTCTGCCAACCATAAACCCAATTTCGAACACAGAGCTGCTAGAGGGGCCATATAAATGGTAAACAAAGTTTGGCTTGAATATGAATCCTGAGGCACCCCATAGTTAAAAAAAATGTGCATCCACAAACATGAGGAGTGATCCACACAACCTGCTCTCTATCTTCCAAGAAGGACTGCATCAAATTAAGTGTAGATCTGCACAGACAAAATCCATGTGTGCCAATTAAGTAGCTACTTTATATGTTTAATTTATGTAGCCCTGGCATGGAAGAGGAAATGCTCCAATTTTTCATCAGTTTCCTGGACACCCTTCACATGCATGGTTGAAAGACAGAAAAGGAGTTTTGCACCGGCTTCGAGGTAACCGGAATGCAGTGCACATGTAAGAATTTACTACATATACGTTGATATTGCTGGTGTGCTGCCTTTGTGCAGCATCCTTATTGCTGAGGGATATTTAGCTACCCGCACTACACCACATTAACAAATGCTCCTGATACAGGTGTTGAAATGTCACAGCAGAGTGACAACAGTGAGCTGGGGCAAGGGGCAGCATCGCTTGTAAAGAAAATAGAAGCAGGAGCACTGGGCCACCTTCCGTAAAGAAATAAACAAAGCAGGGATATGGGGGGGAGAGGGTGTAGGCACTCTCCTATAAAGAAAAAAAGCACCCCCCTTAACAACTTATAAATAAATAAACACAGGAGGCAACGGAAAATAAGAAGCACTCCCGAGTCGCCCAGACAAAAAAATGCCGCTCTTCCTGGGGAAACCGCAGCAGAGTAGCAACACTAAAAAATGGCCGGATGGAGCCCGTAAGAGTAAAGGAGATGCTGATAGTACCACAGCATAAACACAAATGGAAGCAGTGCATCCGTGTGAGTACTGTAGCGAAATGTCTGCGAATCACTATTGCTATGTATGGGGCGATTGTGCTCATAGAGACTGAAGTTAGAATACCGTATTTGTCAGTGTAGTTGTGGGCTAGAACTAGGGCTGATCCAATAATATTTTTGAACTTTCCATTAACACTGTGGACTTCACCTGTTGGCACATTTGATAAATGCAAATTGATCATCTCGATAGCCCCGGAACATCATTCTAAAATGGCAAGCTTTAAACATTGCCTCTCGGCAGTGGCCAATTTGATGGCCAACTGCTGTGCTAAACTGAATGGTGGAAAAGAAGAGGTCATGATCCTAGGTAACAACCATAGTTGTTGGATACCAATCTACTGGCTTGATTGTTTTGGACTGAAGCCGAAGCCTAAAACTTTGGTCAAGAATTTAGGGATCTGGATAGGCAACAAATTGACTTTTGAAGTCCAAGTCAGGAAACTAGCAGCAGGTTGTATTAACATCTTGATCACCCTTCAGAAAGTGATTAGGATTTCTACCTATTACTTCCCAAAATATTGTTGTTGAAGCTTTAGTGGCCTCGCGTGTCAACTACAGTAATGTACTTTACGTAGGTACTTCTCAATCCATGCTAAGAAGATTACAGGCTGTCCAAAGCATGTCAGCACAGCTGCTGATGAGGGTGCCTAGGCATCACTCCACCTCCAAGTTACTTGCCAAACTTCATTGGCTCTCTGTCAAAAAAAAGGGTTCAATTTAAATTGCCGTGAATTATTATATTGTGCCTTCCACAGTACACACCCATACTTACTACACCATCTTGTTCAGCCCTCTGTGCCATTAAGATCCTCTAATGCGTTGCATGCAAGGATTAAAAATATCCATAAATGCAGATGCAGGGCTGGTCTTTAATTTACCTGACAGACAAACTTTGGAAATCCCTGCCCATAAAACTTTGCAGTTCCCCTGACAAACTCAGCTTCAGAAAGTGTCAAGATCTGGTTGTTTGAGAGAGAGTCAGTACATTGAAATCTCGTTAATCTCTCTGCCTTCTAGTGTTGGGAAGCCATATTTGGGCTGATGTGCGCTTTAGAAAATGCCAATAAATAGAAATAAAAATAGGTGGCTGGCCACAAGAAATATGTTCTGCCTGTCCAGCCCCCTCTAAAGGCATAAAACCTCCTGGCACAGGAACCAGGGCCCCACGTCACGTTGCTCATTGCACTACTACATGGCAGTTGTGTTATCCATGAGGACCTGCACCAGCCTCCCTTTGATGGATAGCAGGAAGGCTTTTAGGGCCAGATAAATCACCAAACGTTTGATAGGAAGCTGACTCTCCGCCGGAGACCAAACGTCTTTGATCTTCCCTTCTTCAAAGTACCCCCCTAACCCAGAAGTAATATGTCTGTCACAACAGTGAACTCTGGATGGGGGGGGGAGGGAGGAGTGGATTGTTGCAGGTCAGGTTGGTATTAGTCAGCCACTGTTGCAAATCCTGTGCTGTGCGGAAATGGGGTGTATTATATGGTGTGGTTGTGCGACCTTACCGTGTACTATACTTAATAACCCCTTTAGGATCATTTGGTTTGGTTCCTCAAACTTGGGTAGCTGTAGATCTGAGCAGCAAAGCTTACAAAAAGGAACAGCTGTAAAGCATTTGAACTGAACCAAAACAATTGAAGAAATCGAGAAGACACCAAGAAATCTGACAACAATTTAAAAAAATAGATTGTATTTTTATGTATTTTTAGACATCACAAAGAAAAAGTTCCATTGGAGGGTTCTGGACATATATAATTTACAAGGTACAGTAAACTAAAGAATTTTACAGGCATTGGCAAATTCAAAAAACTTTCACCAAAAAGTTTGGGCTGATTGGAATGCTGTCATTTGGAGTCACTTTAGGCAACCAGCTTCAATCAGCGGGACCAGCTAGGTCCTCTGAAACAGTTAACCTCAACATGTGAAGCAGTCTTTAGTCAGTCCCAGGCACTTTTATCCTTTGCAGAACTTTCCTATGGAAGTGGTCCTGATGCAAGGAATAGGCCACGTTACATTGCATGCCTTTACAATGCATGCCATTACAACACGTTCATTACAACAACCGCGTTGTTACATCGCATACCATTACAACGTAAATCATTACGACTTGCTATAGTGGGGGCGCTCGATTTTGGAATAGTATAATTTACTATTCCAACTCCAGTCTATGCAACAGTACGGAAGGTGTTGGATTTAAATCCAACACCTTCTGCCCCCTACAGCAAGTCGTTGTAATGACTTGCGTTGTAATGGTATGTGATGTAACAACACGGTTGTTGTAATGACCGCATTGTAATGGCATGCATTGTATCGCATGCGTGATAAACAATATTCAACGATACAAGGGATGAAGGATGCTCAAGATACTCAAAGGATGCTGCGGATGTGATGCGTCGACAGGGGTTTTGCTGTGGTCCTGGTCACAGGGTCGACATCCCTCAAAGTCCTTTTGGTGCTAGTAGAAACACAGTCACCACTGGACTACCGGTCACCCAGTATCGAGGTCACAGGCCAATCCTTCTTGGATCAATAACGTTTCCACTGGGGGCCCCAGCTGTACTTCGTCAACATTCCTGATTTTAGCAAACTCAGGTGCAAATTTGTGCATTGAGTCATGGTGCTGCATGGCGGCAGTTGGTGGGGGGGTTGAAGGCTTTGGGCAACCAACTTGCCCAGCAGTATTCTCAGCTAGTTTGTCCCCCTGCTGTGAACAGGAGACCAGCAGCTCACTGACCTTTGGAGTCTCTTGACTTTGGCTGTGCTCTGGAGATGACTTCTCCTCAAGCAGGACACAGCAGTCATAGCCCCTAATCTCCAGCTGCACTACACCTCAGTGCAAACTCTCTTCGCTGGTTCCACAGTGCAGCAGGGCAGTCCTTCTTCTAGTCCAGTTAAGATCTGAGTTCAGGGTGTCCTACTTATGCTCAGGAAATGCCCAAAGGGCAAGATGCGGCTGGTAGCCACTAGGCTTCCAGGTTCCTTCCCACCAATGACCACTTCCTGCAAAACGTGGTGTCTGGGCATCCCAAGATGCACCATTCTCCCCCATTCCAATATGTCAGGACCTCTCTCTCGCCGTGTGGAGCTCCCTAGCTCAACCAATAGGTGTGCCTAAGGAGGTTACATGCCTTTGGAAAACTGGTTTGGCAACTAGTTTCCCCTCTTCTGTCCCAAGTGTCGGCCTGTCTGCCTGAACAAAGGAGCAGCCCCTCTCCCAAGTTTTACCCATTTGCACTTCAAAGGCGGCTTCTCCTTTGAAGCTTGGCTTTTGGGCCAACACCAGTGTTACTTCCGGAATGAGGGAGGCAACACCTCCTTCCAGAGCAGGGCCCTATTGAATCCTTTCCTAGGAGTCATTAGTACACCTCTCCTAGAAGGTGGTACGCTGTTTTAGTGTCAGAACTCCGGACGCAACCAACATGGGTACCGGGGACTGAAGGCAAAGAAGCGGCAACTTTGCTAAAGTTGTACACTGCAACTTGTCAAATTAATGCCAACCTGAGAATCAAGTCGAGCTTAATGTAATGAGTTGTTTGATACCTTGAATGGCCCACTTTGTTCTCACTGTTCCTGAGTTAGCACAGCAGAGGAGTCAGCGTGTAACTCTGCACTTACCAATTGGCCAACCAAACCTTTCCACAGTAAAAAATTCAGTTCTGCGTTTTTACTATCAGAACATGTAAAATTGTTCCACCCATGGAATTTATTGCACCCTGCCATATGACTCAATAGGCCTGCTGTAAACATGACTTACACACAAAAAGTCTGGCTTTGCCATTGCTTTCAATGGCAAAGTCGGGCCAGCAGTTAAAACTGTTTTTCCAACTTGCAAATGGTGGGCTGGGGGTCTCGGTTTACTTGTGTCCCACCCAGGATGGAATAATCAGCGCTGCAATCCCTGGGGGAACCCTCTAACTTACGTGCCTTATATACTGTTTACTCAGGGCTTTCAGATAAGTTAGCTCAGCCAATTGGGTAAAAGCCAATTCGACATACCAGTTTAAGTAAGGACAAAAGCACTGAGGATTGCTAGCAGTCTTCAGGGCACTCTGAGTCGAACGACCAGCTGCATCAGTCCAAAAACTTGGGGGTGACCGTACAAAAAGAGGCATTTCTTTCTATGTGCCATCTCCTTCAAGATCTGAATGGAGTTGGAGACGCAGCTCTGAAACTGGGCCCACAGTAATCTGAGAATCCACTGGAGGGCCTGCATATGATACCTGGCACTCAGGATGACGATGATTCACGAGGCTAGAAGACCAAGAAGCCTGATAGCGATCCTCAAAGAGACACTATACTGACCCCCGAAATATTGAGATCATATCCTGAATGTTCTGGACTTACTTCCCCAGTGGAAAGGCCTTGAATACTACCATGTTCAGGAATACCCCAATGAACATTCAGGTTAGACTTTAGCTCACTGATAGACAACTCCCAATGATGTCAGGATGTTGGCCATTGTTGGGAGGTTGTCTACAACTAGTAGCAGTGAGCCCGCCTTTAGCAGCCAGTCGTCAAGTGGAATACATGTATGTCTGACTTCCGAAGATGGGCAGCAACCACATAAATGTTATTTTACCTGTATTTTTGTAGCATGCTAATCACCTATGAGGGTATCCTGGCGCTTACAGCAGGTGTGTGGGGACAGCCTGGTGGGCTTACTCGAAGAGCCAGTTCTTTAGCTTCTTGTGTAAGTCAGGAAGAGAGGAGGATCATTGATGTGATGTGGAAAGTCATTCCAGGCTTTAGGGGCCAAGAATGAGAAGGCAGATCCCCCTGCTCTGATTATGTGTATGCACAGGGTGTGGGCTAGTAAGAGTCCAGCTGAGTAAAGGTGTCTATAAGGTTGGTGAAAATGAATGTGGCTGTTCTGGCAAGCAGGGCCTGTGTTGTGGATTTGACATCTGGGTACTGGCAGATTGGGCTGGCTCCAGGAGCAAAAGGAAAGACAGTATTCTCCACTCCAGATGGGCATTATCAGTTCACTCTTATGCACTTTTTCTTAAAGAATGCCCCTGCCACCTTCCAAAGGTTAGTGAAGCAAGTCCTTCCTGGGCTGCAAGCTTTTAGTGCAGCATATCGTTATGACTGCTGTTTCTAGTTCTCCAACGCAGGATCACCTGATCCAACTTGGCAAGATTTTGCAGACCCTGCAGACTGCAGGCCTCACTATCAAGGTATCCAAAATGCCAGATAGGGCAGGGCACAATTGTATACCTGGTAGGTGGAGGCTAAGTTCAACCCTTACAGCCCAAAATCCAAACTATTCCGGTTTGGGAAGTTCTAACAACTCAGACTCAAATCAGGGCATTCATTGGCTTGCCTGGGTATTACAGGAGGTTTGCGGAGGAGTATGCTTCCATTGTGGCACCCCTCACAGAACTCAGCTCCAAGAAAATGCCTAAAAAGGTTAACTAGACAGTTAGTTGTCAAAAGGCACCCATTCTCAAAGCTCCAGATTGCTTTAGACAATTCACTGTGCAGACTGATGCCTCAGAGGAAGGAATATGAGAAGTCCTATCCCAAACCAATACTGATGGCCATGACTAGCCTGTTGCTTTTATAAGCAGGAGGTTACTCCCCAGGGAACACCACTGGAGTGCCATTGAGAGGGAAGCCTTTGCTGTGGTTTGGTCTCTGAAATGCGGAGACTGTAGCTGTTTGGGACTCATTTCCTTGTTCAAATGGACCACAGACCTCTCAGATGGCTTATGCAGATGAACGGTGAAAACCCAAAATTTGTGAGGTGGTCCATATCCCTAGAGGGAATGGCCTTCACAGTGAAACACCGACCTATGACTGACCATGCCAACGCAGATGGCCTTTCCCGGTTCTCCCACTTTGACAATTAAGACTCTCTTGAGAAAAGTTAGTCTCATCCTCTTTCGTTTGGAGGGGGATTGTGTAGATAGGTGCCCCTTTTGACATGGTTACCCCCCCCCACTTTTTGACTGGTATCTGGTACAACTTTGACTGAAAGTGTGCTGGGTTCCTGCTAACCAGGTCCTTAGCTCCAGCGTTCTTTCCCTAAACTGTACGACAGTTCCACAACTGGCACCCCTTTAGGATTTCTTGTAAGTCCTTAGTAAGTGGTACCCTTGGTACCTACGGCATTGGGTCTAACGAGGGTCCCTAAGGGTTGCAGCACGCATTGTGCCACCCTAAGGGACCCTTTACCACACTCATGCAAACTGCCACTGCAGCCTGCGTGTCTAGGTGCAGAGAAAACCAAAGATTCTAAATGGCACACTTTGTGCCATGCTAGCAAAACACTGCATGTGGTCACCCCAACAGCAGGCCTTGCAGCCCGAAGGCAAGGTGCACTATACCCATGTGCGGGCATTTCTGCCTGAGTGGATGTGTCCCTGTGGTATCTATGTTCAGCCTTAAATATCACAAATGCAGGGAAGCCACGACAAGTATATGGGCTGGAAACTCGTGATTACGAGTTCCCCAGTTACATGATGGCTTCACTGTACCCCAAGGTGTTTGGTACAAAACACCTAATCTTAATAAACCCACACTGATGCCATTGCTGTCTCTATTATTAAATGCATGCAGAGGGCACTTTAGAGGTGCCCCCTGAAAACCTACCAACTACTAGTGTGTTGACTGACTGGTCTCGACCAGCCAGCCACCATTTAAAGGTTTCTTACCTCTTGAGGTGAGAGCCTTTGGACTCGAAGGTCGGGAATAAAGCCTGCTCTGGGCGGAGGTGTTCACACCTCCTCCAAGCAGGATGGACCTTTCAGGGCGGGTAGCTTCAGAGGCCCTGCTGCCTTTGTTATGCGACCCCTGGCCTCTCCAGATAGTTAAGTTGCCCAGCCCTCTGTCCTCATCCCACTTTTTGGTGGCAAGACTGGGTGGAAAATTAGTTACATTAGGAGGTGTGCCCACATTCAGCCAGAACAATCCCTAGGGCGGGCCAGCTGAGGTGGACCCAACTTTTCAAATTCCTCCAAGTTGTTTTGGCAGGAATGAGCCTTCTAGGGTCCGGGTTATGCCCACTTCCCACATGAAGTGGTCATATAGAGGGTGTAGACACCCTAAGGCAGGAAGCCCATTGGCCACTACCTGTAACTCCGCGTAAACGCCCCTAAATTGAGTATTTAGGTGGCACCCCTGAACCCAAGAACTCAGACTGGATGGACCAACAGAAGAAGGTTTAAGAAGAGTATTGCCTTGCGCTAGCTGCAGCAGAACTTTGGACTTTTGTGCAAAATATGGCTGTCCTCAGCCCTTTCTGCACAAGCGATACAGAGTGGCTTGTCCTGCAAGCTGGAAAACTACTAAAGCCTTCGGTAGCCTGCAAGCACTTCGACAAACACCAAATGTCTCCATTGGAGTAGGGAAGCTACTGCCCTGTAGTCTGCAGACACCGACAAGCAGAGTCCGGTCCACCGCCTTACAGCTCCCTGGCCATCCCGACGCCCCAGATGACCAGGAGAAGGTACTTGGGCTCTGGAAGGTCAGATTCTCCCCACCGAGTGTGAAGACACCAGGAGCAACTAGAGCTGTGCAGTACCAACCCCCCGAGGTACCGAACACCCTGCACCAAACACCAACAGAGAGAGTCCAGTCCAGATTCTCACTGCACCAGGACCAAGCAGCCATCGAGGGAAATCCACATCACTGAGACCCACTTCGAAAGTGGTCCAGCTGCCTTGATTTCTCCCCTTCCAGCTGTTTGTCCCTGACCACGAGGTGCATCATTGCGCACCAGCACAGCTCACCTAACGACTCTGCTCCCGAGCCCTTCGGCCTGGGTCCCGACGAATCGGCTGTGTCTGCGTGCTAAAAGATCCCTTGCGGCCTGATCCCCCATTTGGGAGACCCCTGCACTTGCCGCAAGCTCCCCCTGTGCAGCCTCTTTTCAGGTGACCCATTTTCTCCGTAGCGTGCCAGCTACCAGCCTCACCAGCACCCCGCTACCATTTGATCCATGGCAGTTCCTGAACAACTGCTGGTAGTACTTTGAACCTTGGCCCACTAGTATTCTGATCCCAAAAGGTGAACCCCTTAAACTGACTGTACCCATCTTTATGTATCTTTGACTTTTCCTCCCAGAGGATTGTATTGTGCATTATAGCGCACAGGTTTGACCGTTTACTTACCTGTGGATATTTATTATTGAAAACTGTACTTACCTTTAAATGAAGTTCTTGAGTTTGAAAAATATATATAATATTTTTAATTTTTCTAAATTGGTCTTGGATTTATTCTTTGAGTGTGTGTCTTATTTATTGTCTCTGTGAGTTCAACAAATGCTTAGCAGTACCCTCTGATAAGCCTAACTTCTCGCCGACAGTACCACAAAAGAGAGTGTTAGTATTATCTACTTTAGCCTCTGTAAATCAATTGGGGAACCACTGGACTCTCTGCACAGTGTACTTCATTTTAGTTCACTATATAGAAAGCCAGCTTCCTACAAGGAGTTCCTTGGGTTATGGTGTGATGTGGGCTTGGCATGGGACGTTAAGGATTAGTCTGACTGTTGCTTGTTCTGGAAGGTCTGATGTCTTCTTGAGAGCAAATTGGTTATTCCTGCATACATGGTGTTCCCATAGTCAAGTCTGCTAGTGATGAGGGATCTGTGATAGTTTTCCTTGTGCTGGCCGGTGCCACTTGAAGATTTTCTTCAGCTTTCCCATGGAGATGAAGCAGGATAAGGCAACTGTATTGACTTGGGCTGCCATTTCCAATTTATTATCTATAATGATTCTGAGGTTTCTTGTTTGTGATCTGGGCATGGGGTGGGTCTGAGTGCTGTAGGCCCTCAGGTGGAGCCACATGGCGAGGGGTCTTTTCCAAAGACCACCACTTCAGTCTTGTACATGTTCAGCTTGAGGCACTGGACTTCAGCCTTGCATGCAATGCACTTATTCCTGGTGTTGGATGTTTGGTCTGAGAGGGACAGTATCAGTTGTGTGTCGTCAGCATATGTGAGGATATTTATGTTGTGCGTATGTATGACGTCTGCCCATGGGTCATGTATATGCTGAAAAGCATTGGGCTGAGCAAGGAGCCCTGCAGATCTCCATAAATGAGTTCTTGTGCTTCCGAGGAGTAGAGGGGCATGATTACGGTGTGGGTTTTTCCAGGGAGGAAGGTGCAGATCCACTCGAGGGCATGTCTCTGAAAGCCGATTTTGTGGAGTCGTTGGATCAGAATGGGATGGGAGACAGTGTCAAAGGCTGCTGAAAGGTCTAGGAGGATGAATGCGGAGGTTTTCCCTCAGTCGAGGATCTTCTGGATGTCACCTGTTGCTCCAATTACAATGATTTCCCTGCTGTAGTGGGGTCTCAATCCTGATTGTGTAGAGTCGAGAAGCCGGTATTTGGCAAGATGGTCAGAAAGGTGCTTCTTAATGGCTTTTTTCAACACCTTGGCAGAGTAAGGAAGGAGGGATATCGGTCGATATGTTGGCGATTTTGCTCTTGTTGACCGAGGGTTTGAGGAGGAAGTTGCCTGCTGCTTGTTCATTCTATTAATCATTGCAGCGCATATATTTTACACAAGGTTCCAGTTGCCTCAGTAAATATTTGAAACTCCACTTGTGTATTTCTTGTGTACCTCTTTGGGCATGCCTGAGTTACAAATGTCAATGCTGAGCCGAAAGAGGCCACCTATCCGGTGTGGAAGGGTACTGCTAAAAAAAAGTCCGGATCCAGTCTGATGCCTGGGAAATATTCAAAGGTAAGTAATCTGCAGCTATAAGTCTCTATCAGATGGAGGACTTTGTGAATGGGGAAGGCCAGGCCCTGTAAGGTGTCATTGATGAATGCACACTGGTGGCAGTTAGGCCTGTACACCCTGCAGCAGTGAATATGTAGAGACCCTTCACCATATTTCTCAGGGTGCCTAGATGTGCACAACCCAGCAAATTCCTAGGAAGAACTGAGCTAAGGGTCTGGGTTGGCTGTGTAGATTCTACATATCAACTTAAATCATGCTCCTCTCCCCCACCGCTCTGACGCCAATGCCACTAGTGAACCAACGGGCAAGCCAGTTGCCGTGAGTAGCCTATTCGTCGCCTAGGCTACTATTAAGCATAAACCAAAATTAGAGTCTATTAAAACATATACAAAAGAGGTTCTTGAAATGTGTAAATCCTGAACATCTGTATTTCAATTTGCTCTCAAATGTGACAATAAAGGAAGAGGAGGCACAGTGGAATAAGTCAGTTGCCTCCGATCACATAAACTCGTCAAGAGGGGAACCTGGGACTGAATCCAAGTTTCCTCATTTCACATTGTGTAATTCAGCCACTAGATCCGTATCTTGGTCTCCCATTAGTGCTTTGACTTTAATTCTTTGATGAGCTACAGTAGTACACTGATGTGTTAAATAAATAGACTTATTCCAGGTTAATTCAGGTTGAAACGAGATGTCTTTCTAGAAAAAACAATAAGTTAAAGGAAAGAAGAGTATTCTATATTTATGTTGATATCACCTGCTTCACTTGACTTAACAGGCTGAATTCAGGAGGGGCTGAACACGTTCAATAAAGGTAATTACACTCATTATCAAACCAAAGTTCTAGGTGAGCCCATCTAGCTTCACATGACACAAGTGAAGCAGGGAGCTCAGCTGGCAGAATACTTTCGCACACAGACCATACAATGTGGGCTGTGTTTTGTTCATCTGGGATCAGCCGTCCAGCTGGGCTGACAAGAAAGACCCGGCAGAGTACTGTGACAGTGCTTGGAGAGGCTGCAACATCGGTATCATAGCCTGAATATCCTGGACTTGCCTTTCGGGAGAATAGGCCCGAAACTGCAGTGTCCAGAACTGCTCCAATGAAAGAGAGCATCTGAGTGGGAGTCAGGTGCCACTTCAGCCCATTGATAATGAACCCCAGCAAATGCAGGAGGTCTGCCGTAGTCTGGAGGTGGGAGACAACAGCCTGGGGCGATCCCGCTTTTAACAACCAGTCTTCAAATTAGGGGAAGACTGGCACCCCTGATCTCCACAGATGAGCTGCAACCACGGACATCACCTTGGTGGACACCCGAGGGGCACTGGTGAGGCCAAAGGGGAGTATGGCAAACTGCAAGTGCTCGTAGTCCACCATGAACTGCAGGTAACGCCTGTGGGCAGGCAGGACGGGAAAATGGAAATATGTGTCCTGCAAGTCAAACACTACCATCCAGTCTCCTGGGGCCAGAGCAGATAGGACTTGAGCATTTTGAACTTCTCCTTCTTGAGGAAGAAGTTGAGAGAGCGCGGGTCTAGGTTAGGACAAAGGCCTCCATCCTCTTTGGGTATAGAAAGTAGCAGGAATAACAACCACGACCCACTTCTGACATCAGCACACTCTCTATGGCTCCTTCGGCAAAAAGAGTAACTTCTTGGAGAAGAGATAGGTGGTCCTCCGTCAGCCGGTCATATGTAGTTGGGATGGAGAGAGGGGTAGTCTAGAAGGGGAGGGAGTAGCCCCTTCTGACAATCTGTAAAACTCACCTGTCCAATGTTATGGACTGCCAGAGGGGCAGGTCATGGCGGATCCTGCCGCTCACTGGGTGCCAATGATGGTTAATGGGCAGACTAGGAATGTTTGGAGGCTGCTGTTGCTAGGGGCTGGCTGACTGACCCGACCACTAGTCACCCAACCCATGGTGTCAGTAGGACCCACGTCCACACAGACGCAGGTAAGCTTGTGTGCCGCAGTGGCTGGGCTTATAAGGAGATTGCTCAACGTCCCTTCAGTAGCCATGAAAGGCAGATTGAGAGTAACGAGGGGCCATGGAAAGGCCCAAGGACCTGGCTGTAGGCCTACTGTCCTTAAAGCACTTCAGCACCGAATCCGCCTAGACTTCGAAGAGACAGGAGGCATCAAAGGGAATGTCCATGAGTGATGTGTGGACATCCCCTATAAAAGCCACTAGTCCTCAACTAGGTGTGGAGTCGCAGGGCCACTGTAGATGAAACCGATCTGCCTAGTGCGTCGGTGGTGTCAAGTCCACATCGAAAGGTGAACTTCAACGAATCCATCCCACTGGCAACAGCCTAGGAGAGCACAGCCCGAGCCTTCCCCGGGACCATTGGCAGCAAGCACTTATACAACTGTATAAGGATTAGTCTTGACTGTCACTGAGGGCGAACCAAGGTTCAGGACCTCAGCCACCCTCTGCACCACCATTGTGAATGAAGCTCCCTCATTTCCAGATCCATGGTAGGAAGAGAATACATGCCAGTATCTGGAAAACTATCCAATCCACTGGCTTCACCCAGATCCTCACATCAGTTCACTTGTTTTTCATAAGGCTTGTATTCTTCAGGGTCCAGCAACCCATACAATTCCTTCCCGAGTCCTAGCCCATAAGAATACGGCTGAGGTTCTGGCCTGGACGGCATGGCTCCAGTAGGCACTGCAGACGGCGTCGGACGACACCCCTCCGGCTTCGGGTTAGAGTCGGTGATGAGGATGGGGATGGCACAGCCAGGAATGTCGATCTCAGGATCGGCTTCGGGAAAGGTCGAGGTAGCACGACCGGCACCAATCCAGATCCATCTGTGGATCCCTGGAGCCCGAACGGTGCCGGAGCTACTGACGTGGATCATGTAGGCCCCCCCACCCCCCCCCCAGCCCGTGGGGCCTGTAGGCACGCTGGATTGAACATGCCACCGAAATATGAGGTGCTTGGCCTCATAACATTATTTTAATTGGCTGGGGTCGCTTCGGCACTGGGAAATCTGGGGAGGCACAGAGTTGGCCAGATGCTGCCTCGACCGTGGAGCCAGGCCTCAAGAGGCGATACTCCCTCGTCTCAGTGACTGACGGACCAGGTAAAGTCGAAGCATGCTTCAACTTCTATCTTCTTGTGGGGCTTACCAGAGTGGCTCGATGAGTTGGAATGCGACGACAACCTCGGACTCCGCAACCACTGCCCGACCTTCCTCTCGCCTGGGAACTTGATCATCGCAGCACCATGCATCAAGCCACTAGAAACTTGAGGGAGCGCTCTGGCGAGGCATTCGGGTGCATGGTGCGGCAGTCAGAACAGGCCTTTACATTATAGTCCCACCTGAGGAACCAATGGCAAACAAACTGTAGGTCCATCACCGGCATCTGTCGGTGACCGGTGCTGCACGGCGTGCAGCCGATCTTTTTGGATGACATTTCTGCCACACCAGGAGGTAAGACCTCAAAAGACTTCGACAAAACATGAAAAAAAAAGTTTAGTCAAAAATTACTAAGGGGTAGCTCTTACCGAATCTGTGCTGACTGGGGTGGGGGAAGAAAAAAACTGATGTTAGCGTGCCTGGGTGGCACCAATATAGGCACGGCAAACTTCACTTTCGGCGCGGACTATGGCAATGATGCCACCAACCTGCGCGCAGGGGTACTGCTCAAGAAAAAAATTCCATATCCAGTGCGATGTCGAGGGGTAATTTAAAGGTAAGGAATATGCGACTAGAAGTCTGTATCAGGGAGATTTTTTCATATGAGAATTTAACAGGTGAAGAGCTACCAATCCATAATTGATGAACGCAGCAGCATTTTGATTTTCTAGTAAAAAACCTAATTTCAAATCTAATTCTCAATAATATCGTAGATGCTTCACAAATGTTTGGATGGCAACATAACAGAATTTCACCTGAAAGGTTTTTTGTGTTTTTTTTAAAGGTATGACTTGATGAGACAGTGCTGGCGAGAAAAACCTTATGAAAGACCTTCGTTTGCACAGATCCTGGTGTCATTAAATAGGATGTTAGAAGAAAGAAAGGTAAGAGGGAACACACTAGAATTTGTAATGTCATCAAGGGAAGTATACACATGTAGCAAAATTAAGTGTCTCATTTACACTCTAGAAAAACTGCTAAAACCATCACAAATGACAATGGCACGCATTTTAGCATGAGCCCTGATTTAGAGCTCACTGCAAATTTCTATTGGAATGTGTTGCTAATCTGCTACAACTGATGTAAGTAAACCTTGCTCCCGAACACTGCCAGACCAGTCCTTATAAACATTCTTTCATTTAGTATGCGTGAATAGGAAGCAAAGGAATAGCCAGGAATATAAAATACACCTCTTGACCAACTCTCCACCAAGCGAATAAATCCATCTGAACCTTTGTAGAAGAGTCCTTTTCAACCTTCCATCCATCCTCCTGGCCTTCCAGCCATCCATGCTTCCTTCCATCCATCCATCCATCCTTTCATCATTCCATACATCCATTCTTTCTTTATCCCATTCATCCATCTTTTTACCATTCCATTCTTACATCCACTTTCATCCACCCATATTTTCAACTATCTATCCATCTGTTCACCCATCCATCTTTTAACCATGCTACTCTTCTTGCAATTTACCCATGTATATCTTACAACTATAAATGAATTTCATTCAGCCATCTTCCCATATGTTTGTCCATTCATCTTTTAACAATTCTAACCTTCCTTCCATTTAACCATCCATACTTTTACCATTATAACCACCAACTCTTCGATTCATCAATCCTTTCACCTATTCAAGCATCCACCCAAGCACACACCCTTCCAACAATCCATCTAACCTTTAATCATTCTTTCACCCATTCATCCCTTTCACCCATCTCATTATCTAGCCACCCATCCTTCAGCTTCCATCCATACTTTTAGACATCAGGTTACCATTTTACCCATCCATGTATCCTGCCATACGAACCTTTCAACAATCCATCTGTTTATTTTTTCACTCATCTAACGGTTCACCATGTTGTTCTTCATTCCCTCCCCAACAATCAAGGCAACACTGTATACATCATTTCACCTTTGCATCTGCCCATCTATACTTTTGTCCTTCATTCTTTTCACCCTCCCTTGAGCCCTTTCAACCTTCTGTGCTTCATGTCACCATTCTTTCCATTTGTTTCCCACCTTCTTTCTACCCACTTTTTTCACCATTCCTTGCTACTTTCATTTTCCATTCTCTTCCTATTTTTCTTCCTGTTTTTTTTTTCTAGTTGCTTCTATCTGTTCTTTTTCCCCACGTCTTCATAATTGCTTCTTTATGATCTCATACAACATGTTGCATTCCTCAGGCAGCTCTCACTCACACCCTCAGCTCTTGCCATGGTCTTCCCGTAAATTATTATTTATGTGCATCTGTCTGTAGATTTGTTGGCGGAAGAAGCCTATAAAAACCCAAGCATTGGAAATGCCAAAAGGCCTTGCTTATAAATTAAGAGTACCTCTACATTCATTGGTGGGTTTAGGCACTCAACGTGTAATTATGCATGCACTCACCCTTGCACTTGTGCATCCATTCATCCCTTAGTGACTCAATCTTGCATTCACACATTTACACAGCCACCATAAAACATACAAACTCAACAACATGTGCATGAAAAATAAAAACGAAACGTAGCAGTAAGTGAACATCTCGTAAAGGTTTTTTACATAGCATGAATCTTTTAAAGTTCCATCAGGCCGTCACGTTTAGAACCATATGCTAGCCATACTGAATGATAACACAATAATACACTGTGGTAGCATTCCATGATGGCTTCCTGATTTGGAGACACTGGCCACGTGGGGTACACTGCACTGCAGATGAGATGAGAAGCAAGCAAGCGGCCTATAAACACTATCTGGTGAGCTGTGAGGATAAAAAGAGAAGGAAATAAATGTAAGGGGCCTATTAATAAGAATGGATACTCAGAGCTGACAATGCAGTGCACTCATTTTTAGGCAATTAGCACTTGTAATCAGACAAAATCTGTCACTCAATGGGCAAGAAAGCCAATGGCGGAAGAGGGCTGACCAATTGTCCCATGCAGTCATGGATGGAAGCAGAGTGTAAATTACTTTGGCAAACCAATTGAAAAAGAGGGTTGAACCAATGCCCCTCTATGTATGGATATGTGCGAATATATGAACACACACACACCTGATATATATATATACATGTACCCATACATATGTACATGTGTAGATACATATACATATATACGTGTATATATATACATACCTATGTATATACATACATGTCGACATATACACACACATTTTATAACATCAGCTAGATCTTAGCACTTTATTTATCAAGCACAGGCACTTTTTGCTATAATAATAATCCATATTTGTAAAGCTCGAACATATCACCCCTTAAGGTTTCAAGGCGCTGAAGGCCATCGGGGTGATTAAGTGAGCTATTGGCCAGAGTCACAGGATGCTGAGCTGAGCTGCCGCCGGCGATCGAACCGTGGGCCCCGCGCTCTGGAGTCAGCCGCATTGGCCGCTGTCCTCCATTAAAAATGTAGGAGTCTATGTTTTGAGGCTCAAGATAAAACTGTTTCCGGAAGTTGCTTCGGGTTCTTAAGATCACTCAAACCCATCCTGGGCCTTTTTGATTTCCCCACTTGAAAAAATATAATTCAGGCGGTGATTATGTCCCGATTGGATTATTGCAATGCTTTGTATTTGAGAGCCAATAAATTAGTCACCAGAAGACTTCAATTAGCTCAAAATGTCACAGCCAAGCTGCTAATCTCACTCCCTAAATTCTCTTCTATTTCTGGTCTTCTTTTAAAGTTGCATTGGCTCCCTGAGGACAAACGCATCCATTTCAAGGCCCCCTGCATTGCTCCCAAGACCCTGCACTCCCTGGCGGCACCCATCTTGTCCAATCTCATGAAACCTTACCGGCACACTAGACCTTTGCGCTCTGCTGAGCTCAACTTAGTTATCATCTCCCATTTTAGGAGAGTAAGAGAGGGTGGGCCTTGGCCCCATCTCTCTGGAATTCTCTCTCCCTCTTTCTCAGGAAAATTAAGAATAACCTTCTCTTCAGAATATCTCTTAAGACCTGGCTCGTCTCCATCCAGCAACTGTAGGCAGTCGCTGCTCATACGTTGATGTGGTCTAGCCCTGGGTAGTTATGCGCTTTAGAAAACATTTAACATAAGATATACACATATACATACATTGCCTACTGGCAGTTGCCAGTAGTTAGGTTTGCTTGACCATAGAAGGAGCATTTTTTGGTTTGCTAATAACTTAGGCCCGTTTTACAAATCTCAACAAAACTTTCCACAAAGGAAGTTCATCCAGCTTAGCTCCTGCCTGGAAATATCTGGGGTGATCTGTCAAACGAAGCTGAGGAAAAAAGGGGGGTTCCAAAACGTAAAATCTCCATGCATTTTCCATGGACAACTTTAAGACAGGTTGTAGCAAAACTTCTGAACGGAATCACACCAAATTTGGTAGGAAGCTAGATCGTAAATGTTCAATTTGGCACTTGGGCTCACGAGAGTCCCGTGGGCATCGCGCGAGAGAGCAAAATTAAAAATGAGGCCCTGTGATTGGTCAAGAGGCCCGTTTTCCCTTGAGCCTTTCAGCTCTTAAGCACTCTGATTGGCTGGCTTGAAATGTTAGAAATAAAATGGCTGCCATTTTTCATTACTGTGAAAAACTGGAGATGTTGTGGAAATGAAGTAGAAAAAGCTATATAAGGGGGCAGCTGAAAGGTATGCTGTCCCCCTAGATTTACGGAGGACGTGTCTAAGGAATAACTACTGTGAAGATAATAAATATATATTGTTTTTAACTATTTTTTACAATCTCGTAGGATCGCGAATAGTTAAAAGTAGTAGATGAGTTCTCAATACACTCCACTAGTAGTAATGCAGATTGTAGTACTTCTTTTTGAGAGACAGCGGGTAAGTACTGTGATGAGTAGACAGTTAAATCTTTTTTTTAAAAAATGTTATGATCATGCAAAACTTTTGCAGGATCGTGAAAAGTAGGAAGGAGTAGGTGATGTTTGAATACACTCTGCTATGCACACTTGTTACTGTATGAAGGAGTCTTATTGGAGATGGTGTTGATCAGACTACTATTTATGCTCATTGGTTTGAGCAGAGTTGTGAGTAGAGTCAAGGCTCATCCAAACACCCTACTATGCACATCCATCATCTGAGATAGAGGTCTGAAAGAAGAGCCCAGTCACTCCCCACACTTTAGTAGGCACAACTATCATTACAATGAGAGGTTTCAGTAGAGAGACCAATCCCTCCACACACCTGTGACCTGATAGAGAGGTATTTACGGAGAAGGCAGTCCCTCTCCACACCCTACCATGCACACCCGTCATCTGACAGAGTTCTGAAAGAAGAGCCCAGTCCCTCCCCACACCTTACTATGCACACCCATCATCTGAGATAGAGGTCTGAAAGGAGAGGCCAATCCCTCTCCACACCCTACTACACACACCCATCATTACAGAGAGAGGTCTCACCAGAGAGGCCAGTCCTTCCACACACCCTACTAAGCACACCTGTCATCTGAGAGACAGGTCTGAAAGGAGAGTTCCGTCCCTCCCCACACCCTACTACGCACACCTATCATTACAAAAAGAGGTTCCAGCAGAGAGGCCATTCCCTCCATACACCCTACTACACACACCCATCATTTGAGAAAGAGGTCTAAAAGGAGAGGGCAGTCCCTCCCCACACCCTACTACGCACACCGGATGTATGACATTACGACGCAGGTTTTTACCACGCGTGCAGTTACATCGCATGCGTTACAACGCATGCGATGTTACAACGCTATGCCATTAGAACGCAAGTCTTTACATCGACTTGCGCTAGATGGCGTGCTGACATTAAAAAAGTGTAATTTACTATTCCAACTCCAGTCCACTTAACAGTAGGGAAGGTGTTGGGATAGTAAACTACACTATTTGTAATGTTAGCACGCCATCTAGCGCAAGTCGATGTACAGACTTGCGTTCTAATGGCATAGCGTTGTAACATCGCATGCGTTGTAACGCATGCGATGTAACTGCACAGCGTGGTAATAACCGCGTTGTAATGGCTGTTCCCCACGCACACCTGTCATCTGAGAGAGAGGTATGAAAGGAGAGGCCAGTCCCTCCGCACACCCTACTACAGACACATCTTTACAGAGAGAGGTCTCAGCAGAGGCCAATCCCTCCACAGACCTCACTACCCATCAGCTGAGAGAGAGGTCTGAAAGGAGAGTTTAGTCCCTCCATACTCCCTACTATGTATACCTATCATTACAGAGTGAGGTCTCAGCAGAGAGGTCATTCCCTCCACACATCTTCCTGTGCACATCCGTCATCGGAGATTGAGGTCTGAAAGGAGAGACCAGTCCCTCTCGCACCCTACTATGCTTACCCATCATTGCGAGAGTAATGACACCTCAAAAATAGATTGCTGGTGATATGCCTTAATATCAGAGTTACAATAACTAAGCAAATAATTTCTATTGAATATTTATCTGTTTAATACTAACACACTTTTGACAAAGATTTTGCAAACTGTGAACCATAGCCTGTTTTGTACAATTAAATAAAAACATTTTTACTGAAATGTCAGAACACTGCATATATTATAATGTCATTCTACTGTACATACACTCACAAAAATAATTAATTTACTTTAAAAGAAAATCTTAGAAATTCACTGTAAAAAACAAAGGTTAAAGTAATGTTATAGTTAGATAAATTTATCAGCGTGAACATTAGGGTTTTGAACTAAAAAAAAACACAGGAATTCACCAGCTATATTTATCAGCGCTAACTATAACTTGCGCCCCACCACACATTGTTTAGGACCTCACATATGACATCACTAACGACATGTTCTATGACATCATTTATGACATCTCAAATGACATCACTTGATGACACACATGGCCCTGTGACCCCCAGCCCCAGGGACGAGGTGCCCTGATTCTTCCTGGGACACGCACAGCAATCACAGTGTTTGGGGCTGCGGGGAGAGCCTCCGTGGCCCTCAGCTCATCTGCCTGCACCTATTCGTGGTGCTGTGGGATCTGGCTGCACTTGTTTGCTTCTTCATGGCAGGGTGGGAGCACTGGGTGGGAGCAAACCTGTGTTCCTTGCCCGCTAGAGTGCGGGCATGAAGTTATTCCTGCCCACGGAACAGCAGTGTCCTGGCGGATGCCCCCCCCCCCCCTCAGAGATACTCCCCCTTCCTAAAAAAATAAACGTTTGCTCCATGGGATGGGGTTCCTGTGGCCCTTTTGTGGCTCAGGAGGGAGGCCGCACACCACCTCCACAAAAAATAAACTTTGGCCCTGAAGGATATGGGTCCCAGGCCACTAATATGCCTTGAAGAGAGAAGCTGAACGCCCCCTTGCCAAAAAATAAACTTTGACACTAGGGGGATTGGGGTCTCTTCAGAGATATCATATCTCACGGAGGACGGCTGCACACCGCTCCCAAAAAACAAACTTCAGCCCGGGGCACAGGGTCCCCAGGGCCTTGAAAAGGCTCGAAAGGGGATGGAGTGTATGCCACCCTCCACCAAATAAAAAAAAGCAGTGAATGTGAAATCAGCGGAGTAGCCACACATTTCACATTCTCTGCTCCAACTAGGAAGCACCCCATCATGCCCAGCAAGAGCTTTATTTTGAACTTTTTTGAAGCATCTGGTGCCCTAAGAAAGGGCAGGAGCACCACCAAGCGTTTTTTATTTTTATTTTGCGGGAAGCTGCAGGAAGCACAGCAGCCCCCCTCACAACATTTTTTTAAAATTGCAGTAAGTCACCGGAGTCATTGAAACCATGACCCTAGGAGATCTTACCAATTTTTTTCAAAGCACTGTGAGCTGGATCTGTATGCTCTTCAGCTGGAATGCAGGGACACCTTGTGGTTGATTCTGTGGCTGCACTTTGTCTCCTCAAAAATGTAAAAAATATAAAAAACCAGCATCGGTAATGCATTGGTTTTGCCTATGTAATGATTAAAGAGTTGTTTTCATCAATCATCATCCGGGAGAAGGAAAGAGCTCCCTGGCAGATAACATGGGAGTGGAGAGGAAGTGGCACAGTGGCCAGAGCTGCTGACATAAGAGCTAGAGATCTCGGTTCGAGCCTCGGCACCGCCGCGCAACATCCTGTGATTCCATGCAAATCACTTAGGGGCACATGCATCAAGCATTTTAGCCTTCGCAAAAGGGCCGATTCGCACAATTGGCCCGTTTGCGATCACAAGAAATGCTTTTCAGATGCAGCAAAATATTTTGCGATTTGGTAACCTGTTACGGAATCACAAAATGGGTTTGCGATTCGGTATTTGGAAGGGGAGTGTTTAGGGCGTCGCTTCCAAATACCGAATCTTAACGGTATGCATAAATGGTTTGTGACCGTGAATGCGGTCGCAAAACATTCACATATTACCACCTACTTCAAGTAGGTGGTAACCCATTCGCAAATAGAAAGGGGTCCCCGAGGGACCCCTTCCCGTTTGTGAATGTTTGTAAACGCATTTTTAAGAGCAGGCCGTGGTTCCACGGTCCACTGCCTGGTCCTAAAAATGAAAAGAAAACTTTTCATTTTACTTTTTGAAAGGATCTTGTATTCCTTCATGGAAAACAGGCTGCTTTACCAATAAAGATTGCCTTATTTAGGTTTACCTTTGTTTTTATTGCCATCCAGCAATAAAATAACATACAATTCCAGAATTATGGGCTATGCTTCTGCAACACGGAACCTTTGGTAGTACATATTCAATCCTGACATGCAGTAAATGGGCGCCCCCAGTCTGGCCCCAGACGAACCTACTATAATGTCCGTAATGTCTCTATGCTTTCTGGAATTCTGCGCCGACTCTTGGGCAGCAATGCCATGGAATAGGAAAAATAAAGGAAGTACAATAAAAGAAGAACAAACACTGCCCACCCCTTCCCCCCTTCGAACTGGTGTGCTTGGGAACGGTTGATCTAATCCCAATGAGCAACGCTAGCCTATATGTACTGCAGTGTTACTAGGTCGGTGTTGCGAGGCCCGTGAGGTGGAGGAGGCACAGATATCTAGGGCATGTGATTTCATTCATTTCAGTTGACAAAAGTGAGAGCAGCGGTTGCCAAATTTCGTTAAAACTCGTCATTGAGTTGGTAAGTGAGGCCTGTATGCGTTCCATGCCCAGAATGTACCATAGCCTGTGCAGCCACCCTACATATGTTGGTTTTACCCATGTTCCCCAATGCGATAAGATATTTTGGAGAGCCGCCCCCAAATCTAATCCCATTTGTTTCGCTTTCCGGGATCTTAGTGGATACGTCAGCAGGTTAGGTAGGCCCAGAACCACGTAAGATGGGAATCTCGGGATCTGCGTGTCAAACTGGCAATCCACATCGTCCAAGATCGCTGACCAATAGCTCACCAATTCTGTGCACTCCCACAACAAGTGTAGTAACGTGCCGTCTGCTCCACGCCAGAAGGTTGGGCTGCGTTCAGGATTCCCCCTATTAAGACGGACCGGGGTTAAGTACCAGTACATAGCTACCTTAACTGCTGTCTCTTTGCTAGCTGTGTTGCATGCGGTGTGAGTAGCATGATAATAGATGTCTGTCCACTCCTTCGCCGAGAGGTCCCTCCCCAATTCTCCCACCCACCTTCTCTGTTATGCGTGGGTTCTCTTGGAGCTTGAGGGTGTAGCGCCTCATATAGCTCAGAGATCATTTTCGTATCCGTGTTCTTTGTATAAATCCATTTTTAAAATGTTGTCAACTTCCGAGAGACCTTTGATAGCACCTCTGCATTGAGTAACCAGTGCCGAACTTGCAGATAGTGAAACCTTTCGGTCTCCGGGAGGCCATATTCTGCGTGCATGTCATGGAAAGAAAGGATCCCCTCTAGGTCAAAGAAGTGCCCTGCTGCCTTGCATTCCGTCTGCCTCCATCTCGGGAACGCCCTTTCGTCGGCCCCCAGCGAAAAGACCTTCTTGTCGAGGAAGGGAGTCATGGGCGAAGGGAAAGAGGATAACCCTTTTTTGATGGCGACCCCGTCCCATGCCTTAAGCAATGAGAGCATGAGGGGTGAGCCCCAGAGATTGGGAGGTCGATCTTCTTGTTTAAGGAATGGGTCCTTACAAAGCAATAGTTTTGCCAGCGCTCTGTCTTGGAACAGCCATCTCTTTTCTGATCCGGGTCTGCTCCACTCCACTAGGTAAAGGAGCTGTGTTGCTCTGAAATATTCTAGGACATTCGGTATCCCCAACCCTCCCTCATCGGGTCGTAAGTAGCCCAGTTCTTTCCGTAGTCCGGGCTAACTCCCGCCCAGACAAAGTGCTGGATGGACTGCTGCAGTTTCTGAATAGTGGGGTGGTGGCCAAATCTGAATTGTCTGAAAGATATAAGATGCTTTAGGGAGGATGGACCTCTTGATTGCCGCCACCCGTCCCATAGGGGATAACTGGTGGTGCTTTCACTGGTGGAGGTCTTGAGCGATTTGATAGGATAGTTTGGTATAGTTGAGTGTGACCGTTTGGGATACAGACGGGGCCAATTCAATGCCTAAGTATGGGATAGATTTTATACCGGAATACCCGCATATGTTCTTCCACCCAGGTCAAGCAGCTGTCCTGCTTGGTTCAGCCATAGGATCATTGACTTCCCGACGTTAACCCGGAAACCCGAGACCCAGCCAAAGGCCTCTAGTTCTCGTAAAAACACCAGGACAGAGCGCGCTGGTGTTTCAAGGGAGGCAATAATATTGTCCGCATAAAGACTTATTGTGTGCCTATCCCCCCTCGAACGGGATGCCTAATATGTCTGGATTCTCCCTAATCCTCTGGGCAAGCGGCTCAACATAGAGGGCAAAACGAAGAGGCAACAGCAAGCACCCCTTCTGGGTCCCCCTTAGTATCTCGAATGGTCTGGATGTTACCACATTCACCCTAATAGTCGCCGTAGCAACTCGCCACCCATGTCCGGAATCTCTCCCCTATGCCCCCAATGGATCAAGGTTTTGTCTGAAAAAATCCCAGTCCACCCGGTCAAATGCCTTCTCAGCATCCACTGATAAGAGGAGGGCCTCCATATCCGTGCGGTGAGCCTTGTCGATCACATGGAATAGGCGTTTGGTATTATCACTGCTTTGCCGATTTTGAATAAAGCCGGGCTGGTCGGGTTCCGTAATGCCCGGCATTAGGGGACCCGGTCTAGCTGCCAATATGCCCGTAAACAACTTCAGATCCACATTAAGCAGCGACACCAGTCGGTAGGATCCACACAGGGATTTATCTTTTCCCGTTTTCGGCAGTACTACTATAGAAGCCGCTAGCATGTCTGAGGGAATCGACCCTGGTCCCTTGAAGGAGTTAAAAAGGCTTGTCAGTACTGGGGCCAGCACCGTGCAGAATGTTTTATAAAACCCGGCCGAAAAAACGTCAGGTCCTGCTGACTTCAAAGGCTTGAGACGCGATATCGCTCCTATTACCTTCTATATGCGTATGGGGGCATCTAACGTATCGCTTGGGTTGGACCTAGGGCGGTTATGTGAGTTCCCTTGAGGTAGGTGTCTAACTGGGAAGGGGAAGGGGTCTCCCTGCGATACAGCTCAGCATAAAATGATTGAAAGACCCGAGCTATCTCCTCATCGCTCTCGGCCACGGTCCCCAAAGTCGACTTGAGAGAGTGTACTTTGGAGTGTACGGTGCCGGCCCGCAGCTTGCTCGCGAGCATACGCCCATGTAGCAGGAGTGTTTAAGCCTAAGCGCCACATATTCGGCCCTGTCGATGTCTAGCCCCGCTAGCTGGGCACATGCCGCTTTCAATTGACGCCAAACCCTGGGCGCCCCAGTCCTGTTATGTACTCTCTCTAGCTCCAGAACTTGGGTTGTGAGCTGCTGGCGTTTAGGCTTGCGCTCTCTGTTCTCGGCTGTGGAAATCGCAATCAGTTCCCCCCTCACCACCGCTTTGAGAGCCCCCCACAGGGTGTGACCTGGAGACATCAGGGGAGTTGTTTGTGTCGAGGTAGTCTGTGATACATTTGAGGATCTGTTCTTGCACGGCTGGTTTGTTGTAACATGCCCTCTCTCATTCTCCATCCCCCAAAGGTCCTACATGGCTGCGGCACCCACAGGGCTGCTTGTACCGCGTCGTGGTCGGATAAGGCCGCCGGCGTTATGGTGACATCCCTCACCATGAGTTCACCTCTGCCGTCTCCAGCAAATGATCTAGGCGGGCATGTGTGGTGTGCGTGGGAGTAGTAGGAGAATTACGAGGTGTGGGGGTGAGCCACCCTCCATATATCTATGAGCCCTTGGTTCTGGACCCACAACCGTCCCTCCATGGATATCGCTCCAGTCTGGGTGTATCTGTGGCTAAACCTGTCCGCTGACATGTCTATAACTAAATTCAGGTCCCCTCCTACAATTACCGTTCGTTCCTGTGCCCCTAGGACTTCGTACAGGGCCGCTTTAAGGAATTTCTCTTGTCCAGTGTTGGGTGCGTAAATGGAGCCCACTACCAGGGGAGAATCCCCCACCCACAGCTTGTAGGCTAAAAGCCTCCCCTTGACTTTCGATATCTTATCGCCCACTTTCCCGTCAAAGCGCTTAGCCATCAATATGGCCACCCCTGCTTTTTTGTCCTGGGTGGAAGAGAAAAACTGTTGAGAAAATGCCCTGGACCTCAGCCGAGGCCAGTCCTTGGACAGGAGATGAGTTTCCTTTAAGAGACACACATCCGCCGCTGAGTGCTTGAGATATGACAATATGGATTTCCGCTTGTTAGGGCTATTCAGGCCATGCACAATAAGAGTGAGAATATGCAGTGCTGAATGTGTCATGGGATATAGGTTGAATCTAACGTCTGTACCTGCCCGTGGGCCTTCCCTTGCTGTGCATCTGTGCCCCCCTTCCTTGGGCCCCCATCCGGCTCTCTATGCCGCCTACGCTCGCGTGGTCTCCCAATTAGCACACCAGTTCCCCTCCTCCCCCTCCCTAACCCTAACTGAACTTCCCCAAACCCCTCCAATTGTCCAGAGCCCGCCGGGCTTGGTCGCGCACATCTGGAAGAAAATGTGAACAGGGACATTTCATGGCTTGAAAGATCAAAACACCCCCCTCCCCTTCCCAAGCCCCCCCACCCCTTACTGCACTCTGGTTGGCAGCAGTCCCCTCTCTGTTCAGGAGCTATCAGTAGACGCTGTAACTTTGACCACTGACTCTAGTGCTGCCTGTCGTTCCTGCGCCATAGCTGCGGGGTCGGACCCCTGGGATGCTCCCAAGAGACGTCTCGGTCCAACTCTCTGCCAACGCTCTCGTGGCGGCGGCTGACTTGTGTTGAGCTTTTCTTCGGGGCTGTGGAGTGGCAGGCCCAATAGAGATCTAATTTGGAGTAGCTTGCCTTCCCATTTAAATATTATTCGAAATGGGTGACCCCAGGAGTATGCCACTCCTTTATCACGTAGGTGTGAGGTCACTTTGCGGAATTCTCGCCTTTTCTGAAGGGTCATGGCTGCCAAGTCCTGGTATAACGCTATAGAGTTGCCCTGGTAGTAGATCGGCTGTTTCGCCCTGGCCTCTCTGAGAATGCGTTCCTTCAAGGGGCAGTCCGGCAGGAAGGCGAGGATATCTAGTGGTGGCGCCGAGGCCCTCCGTGGCAGACCAACTCTGTGGGCCCTATCGATGCGGATCTCCAGGTCTGCTGAGTCCCCGAGTATCTCTCGAAACAGGGCCTGAAGGTAATTGACCATATCTGTTCCTCCGATGGGACCCCCTGCACACGGATATTATTCCACCAAGAGCAGTTTTCGAGATCCTCCGTATGGGCCTGGAGGTCGATATGTTGTTCCCTCAGGCGGATCACCTCCTGTTGGAGTTGTGTTATCTCTTCCTCTCTGGTTTGATCTTGATCTTGGATCGCAACCACTCGGTCTCCCTGAGTGTCTACGTCTTGACGGATCGCCCTCACTTCCCCTGCCACTTCGCTTTGCAGGGTATGAAAGTCGTCCCGTAGGGTATTGAATAATGTCTCTAGAAAAGCTTGAGTATTCGGGGCCTCTGCCCCCTCTGCATCGGGGCTCGTCAGCGTGGGTTTAGTAAGCATGTCTTTTTATGTGAGGTATTTCTTGGCTCGCTGCGTCGTCATGTCAGCAGCAGTCTAAATGGGTTTTCCTGTGAAGGCCCACTCCCGCTGCGATGAAGGCCTGCTTATGGCTTCTTGTACGCCGGTGCCTGGCACGCAGCAGTATTGTCCTCCATCTCTTAGAATTCACCGCTCCGCTCCCGTAGATTTCCCAAGTGGGGACCCGCTACGCCCCACACATCTTCAGAGGGACAGCGGTGGGTGGACGTGCCTCTGATGAGACTCTATCCGTATTGTCTGCGCTGCTACTCCAGCTCGCCCGCCCCGACGGGCGGTCCGTCCAGTTTGGGTAGGATCTCGTAAATTGGGAACTTCAGAGTGGCCGAGGGGCCTGTTGCCCAACCAGTGAGGCTATCCACTGTCTGGTATGCGGTGTGCTGCCCGCAGGGATCAACCAGTGCCCTCTATCCTAAACCAGCTGGTGCTCTGGGGTCCCGAGAGCTCTACATCTCCAGGCGATGGTCCGGCCGCTACCTCCCTGCTCTGGGTGGATGCTCCTCTCCGGTAGTTACTGGGTCCCGGCTGTAGTACTAGCCATCTCGGACCCCCTCTGTTCGAAATGCCTGTCTCACCAACACTCCAGCTCCCAAGGTCTTAATCACCTGCAGTCGCGTGGCCCCAGCACCAGACCCCTTCGCATTCCTTGGAGTAAGATCGCCCGTCAAGCCGACTCACCGCCAACCCTCTCTTTAGGCCAGAATGTCCCTGTGTGTTTGGGCTGCCTCCACCCTCTTCTTTCTCGAGTACCGTCGCCTACGGCCTGTGTGTCTATGTTGTGGCGGATCGAAATGGGGTCGGGTGTTGTCACCTGAGATCCGTCTCCCTCTCTCGACCTCCCTGTAGACACTCTGTCGCCGGGCCCCTGTAGGGCGTGTTGCGCACCCCCACAGATACCTCTAATCTGTCTGGACCTGTTCAGGTCAGTTAAGGGCTCCCCTCGCGGCCGGGGATATGATTCCTGTCTCCTTCCCTCAATCCGCCGCCTGCCACAGCGCGACCAAGCCAATTGGGTGCCAGTCGATGTCTCTGGCCGATGCCCCCTCGTTACAACAGTGCACCGTTAGGCCTACCACGACCTCAGTCCCACTTGCCTGCTCTGTGCTCTCCGTTGCTAGGCCGTGTCGCAGTATCTCTGTCCGTGTCCTGCCAGAGCGCAGTCTCCGGTGTGGTTTAATATCCGGTTGCCGCAGGGCCTGGTGTCTCCACCACACAGGTCCCGTGTAGCAATAGCGGGCCCCTCTGCAACTGTAGGTGCAGCGTGTGACTCTCCCAGATCCCTGGGAGCATGCAGCTGCTGTATGCGGGCGCCAGCTGATGAGTCTGGCCGCTGCCCCACCTGCTGTGTGTTGCCTCTGCCTGCTGTCCCGTGCCGTTCTTACCGCACCGTGGCTGCTTGTATGAGTCCTCGGCTCTCCGCTGCCACCTAGGCCCCGACAGCATGGCCCAGGTGATTACTAGGGCGGCCTGCAGGCTTAGCTTGACCCGGTCCCAATACTTGCACAGCGAGGGGGGCAAGCCAAGCGACACTCGTGGCCGAGGCCCCCCGCTGACGGGTCTCCCGCCGCCGGGTCTTCTCTTCTCTAACTCCGGTCCAGGCTACGGGAGGTGTGGTCTCCACACGCCTTCCCGGCCCCTCTTCGGCCGGCCGACTCACTGCTCCCGCCGCCGATACCTTTGCGCAGGTGTTAGGCGGGGCCGCTCCGCTCGCTGCACACCACTGTGGGACCGCCGCCGACTGACTCCGAACCGTAGTCCCGGCACCTGTGATGCCCCCAGCGCACCTTATTCACTGCTGAGCTAGTGGCGGGGTCTGGCCACCATTTCCAAGGACTGCATCGCAGCCCACCGCCTGGAGACTACACGATCTCTCCGGCCCCCAGCCGCCTTTTGGGGTGCACTCCTCCTGCGTTTCTGGGCTTTAGAAGGGGGTGAGACACATCTTTTGGGCGAAGTTGGACACTCGGGAGCGGTGAGACGAAGTAAAGTATGTCTTACCCGCTCGCCATCTTGGCCACGCCCCCAGATTACATTATTTAAAAGCAGCCATGGACATGGTGGTCTGCTGACCTCAGCCGGCCACCATCCCTGTAATTTTTGTGATTCTTAGGGGGTCGGCACTGATCGCGGTGCTAGTGAAGATCTCTATGCCACTCCCGGCTGACTCGTGGACAGTGACTGCCAAAATTAGCCCTCAATACAGCTATCAAGGAAACAAAGTGCAGCTCCACAATCCGACCCTGGTACTGCTACTCCTCGGCGAGTATGGGACGTGATACTGACTTGAGCGGAGGCTCACGCTGCAAAGATGGGAAAGGCCAAGAGCGGTCTCTCGTAGCACACACTCCGCCCCAGGCGGCGACACACGAAAGCTCGCTGAGCGTTACCTCGGGGGTTGCAGTCTCTCTCTCTCCTCTCCTCGCAGCTTGGGCGTCACGCTGTGCGGCTTCGGGTTGGCGGCGGCTGTTCCTCGTAGTGAGAGTCGGGCTACCAGGCGACGGCCTCGCAGCTGATCGGCTCCTGGCGCGACTCCGTTGATCTTGGGCAAAGGACCTCGGACCCACGATGGTGAAGGTTTACAGGTCTCTCCTTGGCAAAGACAGGCTCGGGCCGGCGGCGGTGATTTCTCATGGCTCCCCCTTGGGACGACGGTCAGGGCCGATGGCGATAACGATCACAGCACTTCTGGTCACGCCGTCCAACCGAAGCAGAGCGCAAGACTGCTCCGGGACACACGGTCACGGGGCAATTCTCACGAAGGTCTCAGGCTGCAAAAAGCACACGCACACGGCGTCGCTGAGACATACTTGGAAACTTTGATGTTCCTGAGTTTCCACAACAGGGAATCAGCTCCTCCTGGGCCCTTGGAGACAAGTTACTTCAGGACATAGCACACAGCAAAGTCCATTCAAGCAGGGGAACACAGCACACAGCAAAGTCCCTTGTTCTCTCCTTAGTCAAATCAGCAAACTGCAGGCCAGCCCCAGAACACATAGCAAGGGCAGTCCTTCTTTTCAGTCTCTTCAGCTGTTCTTCTTTGGCAGATGTGCCTCTTGATCACAAAGTAGTTTCAATCCTTTTTCAGGCTTGAGTTCAGTCTTGAGTGCAGGGGTTTCAGCTCTCACATTTATATCCCTAAATGCCTTTGATGTCTTTGTGTTCAGGGGGCTCTGAGCCCGGTCCAAACCAGTTCTGGGTATCTTTCTGCCAGTGCACACCTTCCTTTTTTGATAGTGAGGGTCTGGGCCTCAGATACTCCGCAGGAGGTGGAGCCATTCTTTTGTGGCAGCAGCACAGCCCTCTTCGCATCAAAGGGGCTACTCCACCCACCACACCAAATGCAGGCTAGCCTGTTGCTGTCTCACCCACTCCTCCCTGGTCAATCCTCCCTAGTGTCAGGACGAAAAACCAGCCACTTCTAAAAGCGTGGTTTCTAAACACACAATTTAAAAACCATCTTCACAAAAAGATATGTTATTAAATTCTGAGTTCAGGCACTCTAAACTCCATCTCTCCATCTTATGCCTATGGGAAGATATGCTGGAAACATGTGACACAGCATACCCCATTCTGTCCTATGGGCAAGATGGCCTTGCAACAGTGAAAAGCGAATTTCGGCAGTATTTCACTGTCAGGACATGGTAGACACCTCAGTACATGTCCTACCTTTCAAATACACTGCACCCTGCCCAGGGGGGTACCTTGGGCCTACTATAGGGGTGTCTGATGTGCATAAAAAGGGAAGGGTAAGGCCTGGCAAGTGGGTGCACTTGTCAGGACAACAAGGCAGTTAACAAACTGCTCGCAAGCACTGCAGTGGCAGGTCTGAGATCTCTTCTTAGGGCTACTTGTGTGGGTGGCACAATTAGTGCTGCAGGCCCACTAGTAGCATTTGCATTACCAGCCCTGGCACACATAGTGCACTTTACTAGGGACTTTACTTGTAAGACAAACATACCAATTATGGACAACCAATTACCATAACACTTTATATAGGGAGCACTTGCACTTTGACACTGATCAGCAGTGGCAAAGTGCCCAAAGCATCTAAGTTGGCAACACAATGTCAGAAAAAGGTCTAGGAGGAAGGCAAAAAGTTTAAGGAACTTTAGCCAAAAAGGGCAAAGTCCAACAACACCCTTTATATTGTTACATGGCACAGTCAGCCATGTGAGGTGGTAAGGGATTGGGTGCAGAGCCAGGCAAGGAGCTGAATACCTCACTCTTACCAACCAACCCTAGACACAGCTACGCACACACACCTGCTCAGCACCAGGATACACTTGCAGGGTATGGTGGGCTTAATAAATACACTTAAAAAATAATGTAGAAGGGACATTCTGTTTTGTTGTACTTGGAGTTCATGTCAATAAACTTGTTGTACCCAAATAAACGTGTTCTCTTTGTGAAATGCAAACTACACAAGCTACGAGTAACATTCTTTTTTCTCCTTTTTCTAGACGTATGTGAACACCACTCTGTATGAGAAGTTTACATATGCTGGCATTGACTGCTCAGCAGAAGAAGCGGGCTAAGTGCAATGGTATCACCTTATGAATAAAAGCCATCCAATGATAACACTGTGCAGTAAAGCACAATGCATTCTCATGTTCTGCGTGAGCCTCTGCATACACCTGTCTGTATATTAGTGTTTTACAATAAATACATATATGTGTACTGTCACTTTTAATACAATGCTTTTTTAGTCATGTAAATACGTTTCGCACTGCCTTTTGGTAAACAGTATATTTTTGTACAGTTGATCGCTTCCATATTTGTAGAAGATGAAATGAAGAAAAAACCGAAAAAAATAGCCTAAAAATGTTTAAAATAAAGATGTTGGTGAAAAAATTGTGCAAGAACAAAAAGTGTCTCTGTTAGTGCGGAAAAAGCAAAGAGGGGGGACTGCTTGTCTAGAAGACATTAATTCATGCAACATAATTTAGAGTTTTTGTTGAGGCAATCTGGTAACCGAATATGTGGGCAGATGCATTCATAGAACCATGAGGTTACTTTGAGCTTCTGGATTAAAGCACTTTGGGGCCTATTAGCAAGAAGTTGCAATATTTATCGCAAAACACGCTTAGCGTGTTCATTTTTATCGCTGCCTATCACTGGATATTTTAGCGGCGAAAACATGCTATTAGCAACGTTTTTCTCCATTGTGCTAAAATATCCAGCGATAGCAGTGAAATGTGTGAATATCGCTGGAAATCCAGCGATATTCACGTATTAACGCCAATGGGGACTTAACCTGAAGATCCACCTCCCATTGGATAAACAGGTAAGTCATGTTTTTAGCAGGCGTTAGATTATAGCGACAGTTTGCTAATGGGGCGATAGAAATATCTGCGCTTTAGCGGCAAAAAGTGCCGCTAAAGCGGCGATATTGCCCTTGCTAATATGCCCCTTTTTTCTGCTGGGCGGGACAGCCTATCCACTGAATCAAGAGTGCAACACAAAGTGTTTGTTTCAGAGAATCTCATTTATACACTTGTTTCAAAGAAGGCCATCTAAATCCAACATTCCAGGATTAAACTGAAAGTAGTGGTGAGGCATTTTCCAAACATAATCAAAGTGAAGGAGTTAGCCAAGGCACTCGTATCTTCTGATTTCATTCTCTACCTACTTCTCAGAATGTTTTATTTAAGTGACTGCTTTCAAATAAGGCCTGATTACAAGTGGGTTGGTTAATTCTGAACCATAAGTAAAAACCGATTACTATCGTATGTGTTAAATAACCCAACCTTTGTTACATTTCGGAAGGTCAAACTCGCCGAAATTAATTTAACAGGGGAAATTGCACAGTATTTACCGTATCAAAACCTGCATGTTATATCCCACAAACTTGTAATAAGTGTTATTTCTCGCACACGATTAATTAACGCACCCCGTGGTATTGTTATGTATCATATGCGATAAATAACATCTAAACTTGTAATCAAGCCCTAAGTGTTAGAGTCACATGCCTGGAAGCTGCAGTGCACCATTCCTGCTACCATTGGCTTTGTGGTTAAAGCTGTAACTCCAGACACTACAGTAAACAGAGGGGGGAGACGGAGAGCTTAGAGCCCGGGCCGGGTAGGCGAAGCCGGACCCGATAGGGGCCCGGGCAAAACGCCGTCCGGGGGCGGCGCCCCTCCCCCGGCCAACCCCCACAGGAATGTAAATTAAGGGCTAGGCCGACGGGTGCCAGGATTGGCCCCGAAGGCGGGAGCGAGCCCCCCCCCCCAATCAGGGGTCGCGCTCGTGGGCCAGGGGGGGGAATAAAAGGGGGGTCACCAGGGCAGGTCTCCACAATTCCCCCCCCGGGCCAAGGGCGAGCAGAGAAGAAATCGGCGCGGGATCACCGGAGGAACCGGCGGCGGCAGCGGTGACCGGATTTTGGCGCCGAAAAAATTCCGAGGACGCAGACGGCGGAGTACCCAGCGGAGGAGCAGCCACGCTTCAGCAGAGGTCACGAGCCTTGCTGAGTCTCCGACCAGGTATCCTCGGCGGCGGAAAGGCGGAGGGGAGGCAGGCAGCGGGAAAGGCAGCCAGCACTAAAGGACCCCCGGGGACGGCGAATTTCAGGGCAAACACCTACCTCGCAGCAACTCTCGCCAGCGCGCCTCTCCCCGGGACACCAACAGCGAGCGGCCCGGCTTCACCGCAACGCGGGCAGCCTCTCTCCAGCACGCCTCGCTCCAGCACGCTTCCGCCTTAGTCAATTTCACCGGCGGAGGGGAGGGAGTTGGAGAGGGGCGCGCCCCCTTAAAGGGACAGTACACGTCCTTGGAGCAAGTTGCAGCGGCAATAAAGGAGAAACCGGGAAAGAGGATGGCAAGCAGGAAAGGGGCGACAGGAAGGAAGAGGCAGCCCCCAGCCCGCTTCAGGGAACCACAGGAGCAGCCAGCCATGAGGACAGCAGACACAAGGAAACGCAAGGAGGACGACATGGACGAGGATTTGTTGGACATGCTGGAACAGGCAAGGGCACTGGTGGCACTGAAGGGCAGGAGCTGGATGGAGCAGCAGATCAAAGAAGCCCCCTCTGGGAAAGGGAGGCGACGGAGCCAGGTGCCCTCGCCGCCACCAAAGAGAGCAAAGACAGGGGGGGCTGTAGCCAACACGGCGCCCCCCCACAAAAACAAAACACGGGCAAACAAAGAGGGAACCTCGTCGCAAGCATCCAGGAGGAAGACCCAACCACCAGCGGTGCAGGTGGACAGCTCGGACTCGGACGAGAGCAGCGAGGGCGAGGGGTTTGTGGCCAACACGGCGGCCCCGCCAGAAGGACCCACGCAGAGCACCCTGGGTAAGCATGGACTACCACGCAGCGCTCGGGTGCAGCCGGGGGGGATAGGGCCACAAAACAGAAAGGGGCCACAAGTGGAGGCAGGTAACACGCACAGCGCGACGGGAGGGGGGCCATGGAAGACACCATCGCCCTGGCAAGCAGGCGCAGGCCGGGAGGCCTGGCCGGGGGGAGCAATGCAACCTCCACCCTGGGTACCCTGGTGGCAATGGCCAGGAAGTGGGGTGCCATTCCCAGGGAATACACCTTGGAACGCAGGGGGGCCAGCAAGGAGCCTGGCGGCGGACAAAGCGGCCAAGCAAGGGCCACAAGCAGCCGGGGGGGCGGATGAGGAGCCCACAGGGGGTAGCCAGGGAGAGGGGGCGGAGGCAGTGCAAGCACGACAGGAGCACGCTGAGGCCAGGTCAGGGGAGGGCGCAGCCACAGCCGGGGTCGGCGAGGGCAAGCCGGCAAGCGAGTATATACGCCCATCCCCAAGCGACCCTCCCACGACAACAAGGTTGCTGGGTCTGGCAAACCTCATCCCACTCACGGTGAAGGAGAGAATCTGGAGGAAGGAATTTATAGACATATTTTCCCTGCTAGAGGTAAGGCAGGCGGGCCTGGATCTAACCACACAGGACAGGAAAGATGAGGACAGGAGGGGCCCCAGGAAACCTAGGTTGGAAAGAAGCATAGAGAACTGGTTGAAAGCCTTTAGGACATTAGCGTGCGTATTTATTGAGAAATTTCCAGAGTGCGCAGCTGCACTGATCCTATACGAACAGAAGGTGCACGAGGCGCAGCAGCAGTTCCAGGGGAATGCATGGCTACAATATGACGAGGGCTTCAGGGAAAAAATGCAGGTATGGCCAACGATAGGCTGGGACTGCCAGGACATGGAGGGCTATTCCAAACACATGGTGGCGGCCAGAGAAGGAGTGGGGGTGAAGGAGGCTAATTTTCGTCCCTACGGGAGTAAGGGCAAATTTGAAGGGTATGGGAAGGACCACAAGGGAAGGGGACAAACAGCCACGAAATCCAACAAAACATGCTGGAAGTTTGACAAGGACGAGTGCAAGTGGGGGGCCGCATGCAAATTCAAGCATGAGTGCGGGTCTTGCGGGGGGAACCACCCTGCAATACGATGCCGGCGTCTCGCAGGGCAGGCAGCAGAAAAAACAAAAGCTGACCCAAAGAAATAGAAGTGAGGCGCAGGCCCCAACGGGGACGGCCGGGGGGGAAGGGGGCGGGGGACAGGCGCTCCCCACACCCATAAGAGCGGGTAGGCTATTGCAACTACTAAACAGGTACCACAAACACTCAGACAGGAAACTATTGGCGGAAGGGTTTACACAAGGTTTCCCCATCCCATATTGCGGCCCGAAGGGGGCGCGGGAGAGCACTAATTTGAAATCGGTCAAAGACGCCCCTGAGGTAGCAAAACAGAAGGTGGAAAAGGAGGTTGGGCTGGGCCGGGTGGCAGGCCCTTTCCCCACTCCGCCACTGGAGGACATGATAATATCCCCGCTGGGTTTAGTCCCCAAGAAGGAGCCAGGCAAATTCCGCTTGATTCACCATCTATCATACCCAGAGGGGGAGTCGGTCAATGACTGGTTGGATCAGGGAGCATGCTCGGTGGCCTATGCCTCGGTCGACGATGCTGTGGACCTGGTTAGACAGGAAGGGGCGGGGGCCCTCATGGCCAAGTCTGATATAGAGTCTGCGTTTAGGCTACTACCGGTGCACCCAGACAGCTATCACTTGTTGGGCTTTAGACTGGATGGGGGGTACTACTACGATAAGTGCCTCCCCATGGGCTGCGCAATCTCATGTTCACATTTTGAGGCTTTTAGCAGTTTCTTAGAGTGGGAACTGGGGCAGCGGACACCAAGTGGAGGGCGGGTCCACTACCTGGACGATTTTCTGTTCGTGGGTAGGGCAGGCACAGAGGATTGCACCAACCTCCTCGCTAGTTTCAGGGCACTGACGCAGGAGCTCGGGATCCCGCTAGCCCACGAGAAAACCGAGGGCCCCACAACAAAACTGACATTCCTGGGGATAGAGCTAGACTCAGTGGCAGGGACATGCAAGCTGCCACCTGACAAGATAGCGGACATGCTCAACGATATACGTAGGTTGAGGCAGCAGAAGAAGGCGACCCTGGGAGAGCTACAGCAGCTACTGGGGAAACTGAACTTTGCCACAAGAGTAATCCCCGCAGGACGCGCCTTTGCCCGGCGGATAGCGTGGCTCACGAGGGGTCTGGCACAAAAACACCACAGGGTTCGCATTACGCAGGGAGTAAGGGACGACTTGGTCCAATGGGAGAGTTTTCTAACAGAGTTCGATGGCACCCTGATCTGGCGGGCCCCCTGGGCTCTGGCCTGGGAAGTGGAACTCTACACTGACGCAGCAGGGGGTTACGGCTTCGGGGCCCTGTTGGGGACGGCGTGGTCGGCAGGGGCTTGGCCGGAGGCATGGCGCACAGCAGGGTTAACCTCAAACATATCTCTACTAGAACTGTTTCCAATCGTAGTAGCCTTCCACATCTGGGCCCCCCAACTAGCGAATAGACAGATCACTTTGTGGTCAGACAACCACGCAGTGGTGCAGGCGATCAATACAGGAACAGCGCGTTGCCCAGCAGTGGCGGCCTTGCTGAGAAAGTTAGTGGGCTGCCAGTTGAGAGGGAACATTGCAGTAAGGGCCAGGCACATTCCGGGCGTGGAAAACTTAGTGGCGGATGCTATTTCTCGTTTCCAGTGGGACAGATTCAGGAAGCTAGCTCCGGGCGCAGACATGCAGATGACCCCGATGCCGGAGGAAGCGTGGGCATGGGTGGAAGCGGTTTGAGATGGCTGCTGGAGAATGCACTGGCCCCAAAGACCAACAGCCGGTACCGGAAATGCTGGGAAACGTTCAGGGCTAAAGCTGGCCTGCGGAAGGGGCAATGGGCCTCAAAAAGGGACATCCTGGAGTTCATCGAGTGGGCTTTCCAGGAAGGGAAATCAAAATCTTGGGCACAAGCACATTTAAGTGCAGTAGCTTACTACACGAAATTGGCAGGGCAGGCCGATCAAACAGGGGGATTTGAATGCCGCATGGCCATGAAAGGGTGGGGTAGGTTGCAGCAGGCACCGGAGGATGCAAGGCGCCCCATCCATTTCAGATTACTGCAGGCAATGCTGGGGGCCCTGGACGGGATATGCTCCTCGAGGTGTGAAGTTAAGCTGTTCCGGGCGGCATTTGCAGTAGCTTTCTTCGGGGCATATAGGGTCAGCGAGGTGGTAGCCCCCTCAGTGGTAGAGGCAGGAGCAGCATGCATACAGAGAGAAGGGGTGGTCATGCAGGAGGAGCACATGGACATACTGCTAAGGAGGTCCAAGACGGACCAGACAGGCAAGGGAGCATGGACCAGACTGCGCTGCACGGACAATGAAGACCATTGCCCGGTATGTTTGCTAAAGAGGCACCTAGAGAGTGTGCAGGGGAGGACGGGGCCGCTATTTCAGCACAGAGATGGATCTTTCCTCAGCCGCTTTCAGTTTATAGCGGTAATGAGGAAGGCATTGGAAGCGTTGGGCCTCCCCGCTCGGGAATATGGGTCACACTCCTTCAGGATCGGGGCGGCAACGACGGCGGCAGGGCTGGGCATGGGGGGGGGCGCTATTAAGGGGATAGGGCGGTGGGCATCCGGCGCGTACAAGCGGTACATTCGCCCAGCAGCATTCTAAGCCCCCCCCTCCCCTCCCCCCCCCCCCCACCTTTCCCCTCTCTCCTAGGCGCGGATGCTGCACGCAAGAAGGTGTGGATCGTGGGGCACTCGTACGTTACGCGGGCACAGCGGTGGGCAGCGGCTAGACGGGACTTTGGCGGTATCTGGCTGCGGGACACCGACATAGAATGGTGGGGGCGCCCCGGGATGAGATGGGGAGAGCTGTTGTCCATGGCGCAGGAGGCGCAACGGCGGGGCAGCAAGCCAGACGCAGTGGTGGTCCACTTGGGCGGGAATGACTTGGCAACAATGGGGCGAAAGGCACTCCTGGAAGACATGCGGAAGGGCCTCACAGCATTAGCAAGAATGACACGCCCCGCGGACATAATTTTTTCAGAAATCATCGTGCGGAGCACCTGGCGGGGGGCGATTGACCTGGGGGCCGTGGAAAAGTCTAGGAAAAAACTTAATATCACCATGGCAAAAGTATGTAAGGCAAATGGTTGGGGCTGCGTGCGGCATGGGTTCATAAACTTAAGATCCCCGGGGTATCACAGCGGAGACGGAGTTCACCTCACGGGAGTGGGTATGGATATGTTCCTGCTGAACATCGTGGGGGTTCTGGAACAGAGGGGTTTCCTATGACAGTCGGGGGTAGGAGTCGGCGAGGGGGGAGCTCCCTCTGATCGAAAAACCATAGGGAGCGTGGCGGAGCTAGGCAGACTAAGTTAACAAAAGAAAGGGGAGAACCCAGTAGAAGATAGATGAGAGGCTCTCGCAATGCCTTGGGGATGCCGCACGGCAGGGGCACTGAGGGAGCCAAAAGGGCGGCACGCCGCCAACAAGGATTAGAGACAATACTCTCCCCATGACCCTTGGGATGCCTCACGGCAGGGGCTCAGAGGGAGACAAAAAACAAAGGACCCAGTCACAAGAAGTTAAAGTAGATACACAAGAAAGGCCCTTGGGATGCCAGCCGGCAGGGGCCTCGGGGAGAAGGGAGGGCCCCTGGAAGGTCACAGGGCGAGCGGGACGGCACTTGCGGCCCGGACAGGTCCAAACGGAGACCCGCCCAATCGGTAGCAAGCTGAAGCCTAAACCCGGAAGCAGAAAGGGTTCCCTCCCCTCCCCGTTGATTGATAGAGCTGGGGCAAGATTAACCATGCATTATGTACATGACCATGAACAATGCATTACGATTGTATAAAGTTTTTGTGATATGAATAAACTGCGACCTTTTCAGGCACCCAACAGAAGTTGTCAGTGGTGATTTGAGGTAGCAGAGCATAACAGGTTGGAAGAGGGGGGGAAGCAGGGAGGGGAGATCCGACCCCTGGATGGGGTTAGAGCCCGGGCCGGGTAGGCGAAGCCGGACCCGATAGGGGCCCGGGCAAAACGCCGTCCGGGGGCGGCGCCCCTCCCCCGGCCAACCCCCACAGGAATGTAAATTAAGGGCTAGGCCGACGGGTGCCAGGATTGGCCCCGAAGGCGGGAGCGAGCCCCCCCCCCCAATCAGGGGTCGCGCTCGTGGGCCAGGGGGGGGAATAAAAGGGGGGTCACCAGGGCAGGTCTCCACAATTCCCCCCCCGGGCCAAGGGCGAGCAGAGAAGAAACCCACCCACCCACACCTAAGAGTCGGGCGTCGCAGCTGCAAGGTGGAGGGTAGCGGAGCTAGGCAGAATAAGTTAACAAAAGAAAGGGGAGAACCCAGTAGAAGATAGATGAGAGGCTCTCGCAATGCCTTGGGGATGCCGCACGGCAGGGGCACTGAGGGAGCCAAAAGGGCGGCACGCCGCCAACAAGGATTAGAGACAATACTCTCCCCATGACCCTTGGGATGCCTCACGGCAGGGGCTCAGAGGGAGACAAAAAACAAAGGACCCAGTCACAAGAAGTTAAAGTAGATACACAAGAAAGGCCCTTGGGATGCCAGCCGGCAGGGGCCTCGGGGAGAAGGGAGGGCCCCTGGAAGGTCACAGGGCGAGCGGGACGGCACTTGCGGCCCGGACAGGTCCAAACGGAGACCCGCCCAATCGGTAGCAAGCTGAAGCCTAAACCCGGAAGCAGAAAGGGTTCCCTCCCCTCCCCGTTGATTGATAGAGCTGGGGCAAGATTAACCATGCATTATGTACATGACCATGAACAATGCATTACGATTGTATAAAGTTTTTGTGATATGAATAAACTGCGACCTTTTCAGGCACCCAACAGAAGTTGTCAGTGGTGATTTGAGGTAGCAGAGCATAACAGGTTGGAAGAGGGGGGGAAGCAGGGAGGGGAGATCCGACCCCTGGATGGGGTTATGCAAGTAAAGAAGTAGCTTTGATACTCGTTTTTGTGATCCTGCTGGGAGAATCAGCGACTGCCGGTTCCGGTTGAGCGGGGAGAGCAGCGTTGAGCATTGAGTGGAGTGGAGAGCAGAGGTGGGGAGTGACGGCTCCAGCCAGCTTTGGTTCCCGGTTTGCCGGGTTGCTGTTGAACGGCTGGTTACCGCTCCCGCCTGGCGGCTCAGCATCTGTCTCGTAGCGGGGGTTTGCTGAACTCCTGTGGCTGCGGGTGCAGGCTGTTGGCGGCGCCGCGGGGGCTTGGACTGCTGCAGCAGATCTGCGTAGCCACGGTCATGCAGTTCTTGAGTTCCGCTCCCGCTTACTCCCACCTGCAAACCTAAAGCAAGGGATTTCTAAAAACAGGGACCTTGGGACAAAAAGAACAAGCATTGGCATAGCCAATAGGTCTCGCCTTTGGGGCCTTATAAGTATTTAGTTATGCAGCACAATATCCTTCGTGCAACAACATCAACTGTTGCATGGCTAAACACTTATAAGGTCCCAAAGGCGAGACCTATTGGCTATGCCAATGCTTGTTTAACAGTTTTTTTTGCGAGGATCCTCACTCGGAAAGGGAGGGTGGTCATCTGGATGAGAAGGCTGACTTCAAAGAAGTTGTTGTTTAACTATTCAAAAATGCTCCTGGCTAGTACTGCTCTCGAAGATCTTACAATGTTTCATCTTACTTGACTACACAAGAATACAAGTACCTACAATGAAACTCAGAATCTACGCAACAGTATGGCAGTATTTCCATAGACCCTAAAGCAGTCTATCTGCTGGTGAACGGGACTACTCAGGATCAGGAATATAATTAGGGCTCCTGGTTTTTATATATTTTTTTATATGTCTTTGTTTTTCTGCACATATATTTTTGCTACCTTGTTAGAGCCTGTACATTTTTTGGGGCAGTGAAAAACTGAATTTGGTAATTAAACTCACATTCTTTAACTCATAAATATACACTCACACTTCAGAGTTGAGAGGGCTTTAATGAGCTTTGTAGCCATACTCAAAAACAATACGCCCTCCTACACGTGTCAGCGTCCTACTTCTATGTACACCAGCCGCTATTTAAGCTTCCTTAGGATACTTTTGGTATAAGCGCGGCACCCGCGCTTTACTTTTGATGTTATAAGTAAAACGCAGGTGCCGCGATTATACCAAAAGTAAAGAAATAGAAAAAACATCTATTTCTTTACTTTTGGTATAATCGCGGCACCCGCGCTTTACTTTTAACATTAAAAGTAAAGCGCGGGTGCCGCGATTATACCAAAAGTAAAGTAATAGAAAAAACATTTATTTCTTTACTTTTGGTATAATCGCGGCACCCGCGCTTTACTTTTAACATTAGAAGTAAAGCGCGGGTGCCGAGATTATACCAAAAGTAAATAAATAGATGTTTTTTCTATTTCTTTACTTTTGGTATAATTCCGGCACCCGCGCTTTACTTTTAATGTTAAAAGTAAAGCGCGGGTAGAGGGGGAGGAGCCAAGATGGCGACCGGAGCAGACGCTTGAGCGCCCGGCTCCGTCGGCCCTTGGCCTCGGACTATCATCCTGATTCCTATCCTCGCCGATTTTCGAGGTGCAACGTGTGCGACGACGCGCTGACCGCGCCGCCGCTTTCCCAGAGTCTTAGCCCGCCCGGACGCCGGAGTTCTTGGTGCTTTTGTTCTCCGCACTGGACCCCTGCTCTATTGTGGCCTTGGCCGGCCCCCTCGACGCTCCGCAGTTACCGGACCCGCTAGCGTAAACCTGAGCCCCGAGGTCCCGGTCCCACCTCACACCACGGACTGTCGCCGGATGAGCCGGGGGAGGGACGCCCGGACACCTCCTGCACCCCGCACCTGATGGGCTGGAGCTATAGGGTAAGCCCCGGTGCGGCGGGTCTCCTGCCCCGTTCTGTGGACCGCGCTGTGGGAGGCTGCAGACCCCCTTCTTCTATTGCCTAGTCGGCTGCAAAGAGAACCCGAGGGAAGGGCAGCGACTGTTGGCTTTTCCCTGTTGCGGCGCAGACCTGAGGGGAATTGCCTCCTTGCTACGACCCCCCCCTGGCCACTGTACCGTTCTGCGGGAAAACATGGCGTTGATTGCCTGCTCGCGGCTGGGGGATGCTACTCCGGTCTCGCCCGCTGCCCGCTTCGCCCTCCCTCTACCAGACACCAGCTCCACAGTGCCGTCCCGGATTGCTACCGATGTGGGGGCGCAGCCTCCGCTGACATGCGGCTCCGTTCTGGCTGCCCTGCGGGACTTTCGTCTACAAATGTGTCTTGGCTTGCAAGCGCTGAGTGAGCGGTTTGACTCCATACGGTGGGCTGCGGGTCGTGAGCACCCCGTTTGTCATCAACAAGGCGTGGGTCTGCCAGTGCTTTTGTCCTCTTGCGGGGACGCAATGGCTGTTTATGATCGTGCTACACTGGTGCCTGCATCTGGCTTTACCGGCACCCAGGATCAATCGCTCCACAGCTCAATTGCGGATACTTTGTCTCCCCGTTCATTGCTGCCTGCTTCGTTGTTGCCTGCCTCACCGTGCCCGCAAGAGTATCCAGCAGAGCGACACCTGACGTCCTCGAGGAACCGTTCATGGTGGCCTACTGCTTCTTTTCTGTGGACCTCCTGTACTTTACATGCCAGGTCTGGACTTTATGTGGTGCACAAGGGGACCTCAATAGATGGTCGGCGGCCATTTTGTGACTCTACTTCACCATCTTCTCCCAAGCGGCCATATTGTCTTTGTCTGCACGGGGTGCGGGGCCTTCATGTAGGGGCTGGTGTAATCTTAAGCCCGCGATCGGGCCAGGGCTGAACTGACTTATATCGCCATGGTTTCACGGATGGGCTGGACTGGGACTGGAACTGTTTGCATATGTTGTGCGCACTCGTCGCGGTTTGCCCGTCTTCATTTAAATTGTTGTGACACGTTATCTTCACACGACCGCTTTTGGCGTAGTGGGTTCTCAGTGTGTGGAGGCCATAGTTGGCCGATGGTTTCGGGCGCTCTGGGGTAACGTAGGCTCCTCCCCACTTACCTCTCTGTTCTCTTATTTTCTTTACTCTATTCCTACTTTCTCTCTTGTCTATATTTCGGGTTCATTGGGCGACAGGCACTATGCTGGGGGGGGGGCAGGCCGTAGCCTCCGCATTGGTGTAGGGTGGGGGGGTAATTCACTGTTTCTACTTAGTTCTATGGGCCTTTTTCTTTTATGTTTCTGCGCTATACTTGTTTCGATTCGGGGTCCGGGTGTGGGGTGGATTGAGTGAGGGCGGCTCTGGAGGGGTGCATATTTACTCATGTGACTATCCTGTTATATAACTGCATCGCCTCACTGCCTGAGATTTTCCTTCCATGATCGTTTTAATGATGCTGCTGCTCTCCCGTGTGGTGAAGCTATCTTGCGGACTCGAATCTCCTTGGTTCTTATTCTTTACTGATTTTTTCCCTGATAAAATTATTTTGAAAACCTTAAACTTAACCTTCACTTCTCCTTCCCCTGGTGTCAAGGATCTCTCCAGTGTATACCTCATGACTCGTTGCTAATCTTGACCGTGGATGCGCAGGGGATGTAATGTTTGTACCAGTGCTTAACCGTACTGTGGCCGGCCTGACGGTTGTAGGCCCGTATTTGTTCGTTTCATATGCACAAATAAAGGTTTTTAAAAAAAAAAAAAAAAAAAAAAAAAAAAAAAAAGTAAAGCGCGGGTGCAGTGATTATACTCAAAGTTAAGGAAAAACAAGCAATGGCCGCGCGCGTGGTGGGAGAAGTGGGAGTTGTGTGCGCGCACGGCCAATGCTTACTTAAAAAACACGAAAGTCATTGCGATCATGATCGCTGTGAAAGCGAAAGTGATCACGATGATGCTCTAAAGGCTTCCTGAGTGCTGCTGGCTGGCCTAGCGCATGGGGGCTGCACGCGTGCTCGCTCACGTGCACGCAAGGCCAGCCGGCAGCACTTAAAAAAGTCACATACAAAATGTCTTTCCGAGCCAGCGCATGCGCTGGGCTCAGCGAGACCTAAAAATTGTGAGTGCAGGCTGAGCAGGAGCTGGGGAAGAGCCGGGAAAAGCTGGGATGGAAGTTGGAGCAGGAGCGGTGCTGCAGGGGTATGGCTGGTACCGCGCTTGAAGGGTGCTTGAAGGGTGCTTTTAGCGCATTTGCACTTGGAGGGCTACCTGGCTACGCTTGTTGCTGGCTTCACTGCAAAATCCCGGAATTACTTACAATATTTGCAACAGGAACTATTCTTCAAAACTATTGTTAATAAAACCAATAGATTTGGGTAAACTTTTATATAGTTAGCTGTAACCATTATTATTTACATTATTATTGACAATAACACAAGGTCCTCTCATAATTGGCAGCAAATGGCAGTACAAGCAGCATGCACGCATAGGAGCTGAGGAGCAGAGGTGCTGGAGCTGGGGCTGGGTCAGAGGAATAGAGGTGCCACATTGCCTCTTTGCCTCATTTGCTCTATTTTTGCTCTATAACACCACCGTGACTGCTCCTGGTCTGCTGCAGACATAAATACTGTTGATATTACGGATACTGTGGATAATGTGAAATTAAAAAGAAGTTAAGAAGTAGACCAATAGGCACACCTCATCGAGTGCTTCTGCGAGTTTCAGCAGCCACAAGGCTGTGAGAGTGTGCCCAAAGGACGCGGAGGAGGCTCAGTAAGATCTGAGCGTTTACTCTGAGGCCCTGCTGGTGTTTTGGAGCATAAGATAGCAAAGATATTGGTTGTAGTGGCTTCAGTATGCGCTTAGGCGGAGAAAGAACCTCTGGTATTACTACTACAAGAAGGACAAGAAAAATACAAGCATTAAAAGCGCCAAAAACAAAGGCAAATGCAGTAGGAGGGAATCAATCCCTAATTTCTCCTATTGCAAGAATGTTTGAAAAATCAACAAAAACTCCGTACAAATTAGATTTTATGAAGGATCCACTGGAGGCAATTATGTCTATGCAAACTGCAGTAGAAGCAAGCAATCTGCAAACACCAATTAAACCAGATAATAAAAGTGAACAAAATTTTGGTCAAGACTCAGACGGACAAACACAGATGAAGTGTATGTATCCTTTAGAAACGGAAAAAGTGGTAAAAGCAAACACAACAAATGGTTATGTCACAGATCTTGAAATGCTAAGTGTAGCCTCAGCAACTCAAAAGTTACTGAGTGATCTGGATATACCTGAAAGATCATTGGATATGTTGACCATCAGTAACCAGCCACCTTTGGAGGTAAATGTGATAATCGAGAAAGTCAAATGTGAAGCTGGCACAGAAACTAACACAATATTACCAATAGCAAAACAAAAAACTCAAGAATCATTCAGAGTTGTCAATAGGCTGGAAGACGACGTGGAGACTTTGATCAAGCTGCCTCTGTCTCTGTTAGACAGAATCTCGATCATGAAAATGGTGGTGCTACCGTGGTTTTTGTTCTTATTCACGAATATCCCCATTGTATTACCCAACTCATTTTTAATCGGGTCACGACGTTAATGATAAAATTAGCCTGGGCAGGCAAGCATGCTAGAGTCAAATGGCAGACACTAACCTTGCCGTATCACATGGGGGGGCTGGGTGCTCCGGACCTGAACTTGTATTATAGAGCCGCACAGTTTGCGCACGCATATTATTGGATACACGGTCCTCCGGACGTTCCCCACCTCCGTCTTGAGACGTTGGTTGCGGACCCACTACCGGCCTTGATATTTGAAGATGCAGACGCAGGACAGGCATAGTTGCTTCTATCAACGCTACGCGACACGCTTGGCACTTCCTACTACAGCTCCAAGCTGGAGCTCTGTTATATTCCCCAGTCATGCCTCTTGACTGGGGCCGTTGGCTGCCTCCCTGCAGAGACCGAGGGGTGTTACGAGCAATGAGCTCTCTGAACATTCAGACGGCTGGTGATCTCTTCCATAACGGCGTAGTTAAACAATGGGAGGATTTGGAGCAGCGGGAGCCCCCTCATACCCTACTCCAACACTTTCAATTCCATAGGACGAGACATGCCTTACGTGATATATTGGGGAAGGACCTCTTAGAGCCTCTTGAGGTCACAGAATTAACCTATGCTATTAAAGCTAAATCGCCCCGCAAGATTGTTTCCAATATTTATAAGATTGCTATGTCCCACAGGGTAAATCAGTACTCTAAGACCACGTTAGACTGGCAACGAGACTTACAGCAACGATCTATGACGCTATGTGGGCATATTGTTGCACCAGCACACGTCGCATCTCGCTAAATGGTAGGCACAGACTGATCCACTTTAAATATCTTAATAGGGCGTATTACACACTGGAGAGATTACACAGATACGGGTTGAGGGAAACTTCTGCTTGCGACAGATGCGCGGAACCAGCGGCGGACTTTTTACATTTAGCCTGGTCATGTCCAGGGGTACGCACATTTTGAGACCTGGTCTTCAGTGAGCTGGCGAAAATAACTGATTTGGGACTCCCCCTGGACCCTGCACTGGCCCTCTTGATTATTCCAAAAAGATGCCCCGAGGGAGGCGCAGACTGATAGACATGGGTCTTGTCCTAGCAAAACGTAGAGTAGCAATCAATTGGCTTGTGGACCCACCCCTACTATGGCACAGTGGTCACATGACATGCTCTTTTGCAGTACGCAGAAGGAAAATTTCAGTGATCTACTCCCCCTAGGAGTCGTCCCAAAATTTTGGGGGACTTTATACGACATACATATCTGCAAGAGGGTCGGATCAATCTGAGACTGATTGCGACTTGATGTCCCACGTCCATACACCACCTGCTGACTGATCCTCCTTGAGACCTTAGTAAGCGGGCATAATGACTGTTGAGTCGGTGTCTTTTCCGCACAAATGTTTCTGAATGTTTCGCTCTGGAGATGCTGAAAGCGTTATCACCACAGTTATCGGTACAGTATATTGCAATTACTCACATAGACATGTTAATTTGTACTTGATCTGTTTGTATTATGCCTATTTGTATTCAATTGTACACCATGTGCTCACTAAACAGCGGTCAGGATGTCGCATCTTGCTTCTTGTATGATCTGTAACAGATTGATAAATAAAATAATTTAAAAAGAAGAATCATTCAGAGTTGGAACATTACCATGCACAGCGAACAGTGACGTCCGTGTAGAAACTGATGGGGATATTGATTCTAACAAAAGATCTGACAAAGATAATAGTACAACGTATTACCTTAAAATGGATGAACTGGATGCCAATAAAGGAGAACATAGAAAAAATAAAGAGGAAATACAGTTATGTAATACACCGAGTGATAGAGCTACTTTTAATAACAACACATCCTATTGTACTTCAAAAAAATTACAAGGAAAACAATTTCATAATGAAGGGGGGACCGAGAATGTAACTCAATGTGATTCTAATGGTCCAACAATCTGAGTAACCGACAACACCATAATTCCATAGCGCCTGCTACAAGCAACCAGGAACTAGGGTCAATTTGGGATATTTTCTATCGTACATCCACTATGACAATAGAAGCTCTGACATTCCAATCAAGTAAAATGGAGATTCAAGTCGATCTACTCAACGTGATGGCAAGTGCGGTAATGGGCATAGATCAGAAACTAGCCGAGTTGAACAGTCTGATAAAAAGGGCACAAATGCAGGCCTCTACTACAATCACGGATTGTACATGTGCCCCAATATTAAATACATTTATAACATTACCAGAGGCAATGACTACAATTCTCAAAGAGGTAAGAATAAGTCGGCAAAATGGGAGACATAAGAAAGTAGGCGAAAACTGGAAAGTTAATGAAGTCAATCAAAAAAATGAGGCAAACCATCAATGTGACTCTGACCCGTGTTTTTTACCTAGGGAAATGCCCAATACAAGTAGTTCAATTATATTAATAGGAAAAGAACCAGCAACAGAAAGGTATGATTTCTGATGAGGCAAAGATTGGGTAAGAGAAAAGCAGATAATCCCTCCGAACCAAACTGGATTTACATAAGGCTTAGGTACTACAACAAATATCCTTGTATTATCTTTCCTAATGAACAAATACATTGCAAAGAAACAACCACTATACTTATGCCTCGTAGATTTTAAGTCAGCTTTCAACTATGTGCATAGAGATCTTTTATGGCAGAAGTTAACTGATCAAGGTATACCACTCTCCCTTTTAAAATGAATCTAACTTCTTTACACTGACACATGGGTCAGGGTCCTGATGGTTGATGGACAAACAGTATAAGAAAAAATACCAACAGCGTCAGGTTTGAAACAAGGATGTGTTCTGGCCCCACTGCTTTTTAACTTATTTTTAGCTGATCTTACGTAAGCCTTAGATGAGGTGAATGCTTGTCCACCTAAATTAGCCAATACTCCGATATCAAACCTGCTATATGCAGATGATGTTATCCTACTTAGTCAAACGAGGATTGGACTACAAGGCCTGCTAAATAAGATTTCTAACCACTCTAAAAAAAAATAGAATGGTGATCAACGAAACAAAGACTCAAATTATGGAGGTTAATAAATACTCAAGGTCAAAACATAAGTATAAATGGATTTTGGATAACTCACAATTAGAACAAGTGAGTACATATAGATACTTAGGAGTACTATTTGATGACCAAGGATCATTTCAACCACACAAGATATTCAACTGAGAGCAAAAATATTGCTAGCGGCTTTCATAATTATACAGAAATCAATAGGAGAGCAGAGTTATGGACCGTTGTTGAAAGTAATATCAGTAAACCTTTGCCAACTCTGACATATGGAAGTGAAGCACTGTGTGGAAAAGACTTACTCATAATCAACAATTCAGTCACGAACATCTATAAAGCCCTCTTTTAAATTCCACATAATGCATCAACCGCGCAGATACGACTGGAATTTGGGTTGACTAATCATGCATTTGCGCGGAAGGCCAATTTATTAAAGTATGGAAAAGGATAAAAACGGATACTGCAAATCAATTGTCCAAATTATTGTGGCAGGAAATAAATTTAAACTGGAAAGCCCAGGCGTGGAAATATCTATTTACATCATTAGAAGAATATTCAGTACACTCGGTCTGGGAAATGCTGATTGCCGCAAACTCATTAAAAAAAGTTATCAATAGTACAACTAAGCATCTATATATAATCTTGGATAAAGAGACCTTCTCAAAAAGAAAGCATGTGTGGCCTCCAATGAATGGATTTACTAAGGTAAAAGTGCAATAGTATGTCGAAATTCCTTGGTCTGTTAAGTATAAGCAAATAATCATAAATGCTCGCTTTGGCGTGTTCCCAGGCACATGTCATTTAATGCCATGGTTGCGCACAGAGGCACCAACGACTTGTAACTTATCCAAACTTGGTGAAGAGAACATCATGCACCTCCTCTGTATTAGTCCTGAACTAAAGGTTGAGAGAGTTTCCATTCTTAAGGGACATTTTAATGACCGTGGAATAAGGAGCTGCAGGCAAGCTCTGATAAGATGCCTTCATACTGCCGATATAATTTTAACTTCAGCTTTTGTAAAGTTCTTAACCCAACTGAGAATTAAGTTAGAACATCAAAAACTAAAATAAAGTAATGTAGGATGTACATAATATGTAAATAGTATTATGAACTTGATGCCCAAATTTTTTTATAATCAATTTTTATATTTGGATTTTATAATCAAGAATTACTGCATATATATTGTAAGGTTTTAATTAATTAAACAATAAACTTTCATTCATTCATTCAAGTAAAGATGTCTCTGCTGGCTGCTGCATTAAAATAATTTTCGAGGTAGGTGAGACACCACTCACTGGCATAATGACAGTACAACAGTTTGTAGCAAGTGGAGGCAGGTTGGAGGACAGACCTCTAAGTAGCATGATTAGACACACAGACGATGCTTGCTGAACTGATGTTGTGTTCCATGGAATGTCGTAGGTAGCGTTTCTTGGCAGGGCAGTTTGGGGCTTTCAGTAGAAAGAAAAGTGGAGACCGTTCACTTTAAACTGATATACCCTGACCATTTTGTTTGCCATGCCCATGTTATTGAGGGTTGTTTTCTTGCCAACTCCTCTGAGACCCACTCGGGTCTGCCAGACTTTTTGAGGGCAGTAGATGTGGGACAGCTGCAGGTGAAGCTCCTCCATTAGGGTGGAGGAGTGTCGCTCCACTAGATAAAAATGCCCTAGAAATTAAAAATAAAATGGTGTTTAAGTTACTTTATTACAATTTTATTTTTCACAACTCCGTTCCGAGTTTAGTGTTGGGGCGGGCCGAGTGGCAGCAGCAGGGAGGAGTGGTGGGCTGGGCACTTAAGCCAGAAATGCACACTTTAAACCGCTCCAACCCAGCTGTCCTAGACACAGAGCAAGCACAGGTCTCCAGTGTCTTTGTGAGTGCTGAGAGAGAATGCTCCATCCAATCCTAGCACTTCTCTCATGCTGGCTAACACCATGCGAGTAGTGTCTGGACTCGTTAAGGGAGTTAGGTGGGGCCCGCGCTGGATGAGAGAAGAACACCAGGACCAGAGCGAATACGTGCAGCACAGTGAGTTTAATATGACTTTTTATTAAATGCACACTAAATCGCCGACATGGATTACATTAATGTTTTCAAGTTAAACATTTTAACTTTAAAACGATTGAGCATGTTGCCAAATTAGTTAATGTTTGTTGCATGCATGCACCCACCCATTTGCCTGTCTCACCACTTTTAGTAGTTGGCAGCCGCCACTGAACAGCTGTTTTACTTAAGTGGTGAGAAGACTGTGCAGGGTTCTCAATAGAGCCATATGTCTGGCCTGATTGTATGAGTTCATTCTTAACTCCTATAAACTGGCGTAACATTGGACAATTTTTTTCTCCTTTTTTCTCTTTATTTATAGTTTACCAAATACACATTGAAATAAAAAAAAATACAAACTAAACAATCACATTCAATTGATATTTCATAACATAGCATCTACCCCAACTCAACCTACCGGTTCTCACAGTACATTACTTTCAACCATGAGTCCTCAACAATAAATATACGATTGGCAATTAGAGCAGTTAGTGAAGTGTTTTACATCAATATTCTTCCTATGTCGGAGATTCAGTCAGATATGTTCCGCAGATATGAACGGGGCTTACAATATATTACGATCCATGTATCCTGCACTGTTCTTCAGATTTGCATGTTAATTAAGTCACACAGTACATCCCTCTTCCTTCAACCCGTGACCAATCCTCAATGTCAGTCAGTGTTTTGAATGTGACAGAGTATTGTGGGCCAGCTGGGAAGTCTGTTCGTATACTCTGATGGCATTTCGGGTTTTGGCGTATTGAAGAAATTGACCAATGTCTTCCCAGGATACCTCACATGCCTCCACCAATGTGAGGAATGTGTCTGTAGGGTACAGGTCCCCTAAGGTCCAGCATCTCCCTCCCAGCAATGGGCTAGGAACATCACGTGGTCAATAGTGGAAAACAGCTTCAGCTACCAGATGTTGCGAGACTAGTGGCTTTCTCAAGACTCTTTGACCCCCATCTCATGCCCACTGATACCTGATGCACTATCTGCTGTGCCTTTCTAGGGAGCACCAAACCCATCATGAGAGACTCTGGAACTGGCATGTAACATTCAACAGTTACTTCTACATTGAGCCCCAGGTCACAGTGAGGATAAACAAGCATTTGCAATGCAATAGGTCTCGCATTTATACGAGTTTGAGCTATTGGCATTGTAAATGACAGTGCCTTTTATTTATGTTTTAAAAAAAAAAACTTAAATAAAAAGCATTGTCATTTACAATGCCAATAGCTCAAACTCGTATAAATGCGAGACCTATTGCATTGCAAATGCTTGTTGTTAAAGGGAATTCAGAGACATGGTAAGATCTTATTTGCCGGAGAAACTTGCCAATCCAGTCCCTGCCCCAAGAGGCAGACACCAAATGTTGCCACCCACACTGCGCCTCATAATAACCGTAGAGCCCTGGAATGTGCCAGCCCCTTCAGGAACAAACAATGCCCTGGCTTCATTAGAATACAGCTGACATTTGCAACGGCACACACACTTCCCAAGCGGACGGCAGCAGGGAAAAGCACCCCAAAACTGAAACAAAAATGCCAGCAACACGGTCCTTAAAAAAGACAAAAACCACAGAAAAGTAAAAACTCTCACTCATGTTTTAAATTTAATTATACACTTGTGGGCATTTAATTTGAAGGTCTACAAAAAATGCACATGATTTGCTGGATAAAACAGCAGCTATACTGCAATCTCAGTTGCCAAAGTTCCTTCTTAATTAAACAACTAAAAAGCAAAAAATAAATGCATGTGAAAGCCACAAACTATTTGTAAATATATAAAGTATCGTGAAGTGAATGGTGTTTTACATGAATTTTTGTAAAATTGTTTTCTTTTAATAATGGCGTGTTTTAGAAATGAAGGAGAAACGCTTAAAATTAAAATCGGCATTTGAAATAATTGTGTTTCAGCATTTCATTGACAAACTCAACCAACTCTTCACCCCTCCCCCAGTCCCCTCGCAGGACACTGTAGTTAGCCTGCCTGCAACTTGCAATGCTGGCTTCAATGTAGCATGGAGGCAAGGTGCGGTTTAAAAACATGATACGTCCAGGGCGAAACGGACGATGTTTATGCGCACAATAAATCACAGCGAACAACAAACAACAAGCGCGCACTGAAGTTGACGAGGAGGGAGTGGGAGGGGGAGTGGGGGCGGGCACAGTGGTGCGGGACATCAAAGGGGCCGCGAAAGTGAAAGAAAACGAGTGCTTTCAGGCTGCCAAATGGTGCGCGCGCCCGGGGCACATGCACTGTATTTGGAGGCCTGAAAGCACTCGTTTGCACTTCCAAAACTCGCTTACTATAAGTCTCGCCAGAGCAGCGCTAAAGCGCTGTCTCAGGCGAGACCTAAAAAGGCCAATTTCCATCTTAATTCTAGCTACAGGTTTTGTCCTCTATTGGAATTTGAACAGGGGAAACTAAGGGTACATGCAGTTTTATCTCAAATATAGTAATGCACGGTGGTGTACTTGAATATGTCAGAGAATTTACATTTTAAGACCCCTTAAAACTAATTAATTAGGAAAACTATTGGTCTAAAAATATGATCACTTAAGAGCGCACACCAGCAGGTTGGCTGGCTGATATCATGAACTATATTCACTTTAGTATGATGTGCCTCACACAGGAACCTTATCAGGGATGACATGGATAATTATTTGGCAGATTTGCGTACATTACAAACTTACAGACGGCTGCTTTATTTCAGCAATGCGGTACAAAAGGGGGTGGTGATGGACGTTCAACACTCCGTCCATCATTTCCTTTGGGTTTGCTTTGTTCGCCATAAGTTGGCAGGGTATGCTCAGACGTGAGTCCCTTGCTCACTTTGCCACTGGATTCAAGCAAGCCTGGCTGAAGACGGCTGAAATGCCAGAAACCGGTCCTAGGAAGCTTGTTTCCGGTCCAGGGAAGACATGGCTTGGCAGTTCGGGCTGGACTGTTCCCATGAGGCACAGGGTCAGACTGATTTGCATATGGCCATGTCTGAACTGGGGTGGCAGAGTGGGCTAAAGAACGGTGGTGGATTAAACCCAGATCAGTTGACTGGGGGTGAGTGCTTGCAATGTTCAACACTCCGTCCATCATTTCCTTGGGTTTGCTTTGTTCGCCATAAGTTGGCAGGGTATGCTCAGACGTGAGTCCCTTGCTCACTTTGCCACTGGATTCAAGCAAGCCTGGCTGAAGACGGCTGAAATGCCAGAAACCGGTCCTAGGAAGCTTGTTTCCGGTCCAGGGAAGACATGGCTTGGCAGTTCGGGCTGGACTGTTCCCATGAGGCACAGGGTCAGACTGATTTGCATATGGCCATGTCTGAACTGGGGTGGCAGAGTGGGCCAAAGAACGGTGGTGGATTAAACCCAGATCAGTTGACTGGGGGTGAGTGCTTGCAATGTTCAACACTCCGTCCATCATTTCCTTTGGTTTTGCTTTATTTCAGCAATGAACCTAAGTTACTAGGGTGGATATGCCCAAGAAAAACTGGGCGGCAGGTCACTTAAAGTTGCTGGGGCTAAGTGATGGGACAAACTACCAAGATATATCTCTTTAAAACCAGGAGCGGCTTGTGCAGGTAAGAACGGTGAAGCGTGGGGTTGGACTCAAACGAGGGAAAATAAAATACAAAATAAAGAAAACCATTTACCTTGCGCTCGCCGCATCACACATCATCATGAACTAAAAGTAAATAAAAAGTAAGAACACTTTTCTTTCAATAAATGCTACTTTGTTTGCATCTTTCTTCTTTCTGTTGGGAAGAATAAAACATTTCCTGGCCACCCTGAAGGAAAGTTTCAATTCTATTAAGGTCATGGAGGCAATATGTGTTCTTTTTTTACATCACTTTAGCTTCTCCAGCAGCTTCAAAGCAATAACAACTTGAACTACCATTCCCATGAACACCAGGGTCTATGGTTGTTTTAACAAAACGAATCATAATAAATCATGAGTCTATAACAATGTGATGCAGCTCAACTCTCTCCTTTTTTTGTGTGTGATACTGCTAGGTTGATCATAAAATCATTTGTTATTTTTGCTTTCAATGCAGGTTCATTTCCTGCATTGGAACCGGGACATCACAGCTTAATAACTTTCTAAATGAAATATTCACAGCTCAGATGTAATACGTCATCAATGATAATACAATTAAACACGTCAATAATATATGAAATATCAGTTACAGTACACCAAATTACATGAACATACTCCCAACTACATCTTGGAGGTCGGCATCTTGGATAATTATTCATGATAATCTCACGGGGAGGGGTGGAGGGGATAAACCATGCCTCTGTATCCTTAGTAGAGTTGAAACATTTGTTCACTATGTAGATGTTTCCTGGAAAACCTTGTGGATATAATTGTGACAATATAATATCCTTAGAGATGAGCAATGTGCTTACCTCTTAGTATGTGAGTTCGCAGCCTCTGGCTAAAAAGAGATCAGCCTTGGTTTCCGCCACTGCTTGGGCAATCTGTAGAATTCCATGAGGAAACCTGAGACAGCCTGGAGTACCAAGACATTGTTGGTTATCTTCCTCCATTTGTGGCTGAATTTGGTAATCCTCCCCTCTATTTGCACCTCTGAATGAGATATTAGAGTCACCTGAGAAACCTGCTGAGGAGGAGTTGTTGGAACCCCTGAAGAAGGCTCAAATTGCTCAACCCCTGTTGGTCCCACAGGAGGGAGAAATGCCCAAAGTGATTATGGTCTTGCCACTGGTCTCCACGAGATCCTTGGAAATAAAGAAGACTCTGGTTATGGAAGTGGCCAGGGCAGCGTCCTATCTCCTCAAACCCCACCAAAATTATTTTGCCCCAATGAACAAGCTACTTAAGTTTGGTAACGCCTTATCTGGATAAGACTATCTCGTTGCAGATTCTTTCACTTTGAATATCCCCAGGCGTCAGACTGGATCCAGAAGATTTTCGAGCAGTACCTCTGCAAGTCGTAGGTGGCATTGCTCGGTTATGCGTCGGCCGTGCTGGAAGTCATGCGCATGGCACCTTTATGTAGACACCACCTTGGTGCACTGACGGCAGTTACTTTTGTGAATTTCCACACCAGGAGCATGGAGCCATGATGAGAACTGATCACTGGTGTTGAAAAGCCTACGGCCCTAAAAGGGGGTGTCCCTCATTCATGTACCGGTTCACAGAGTGGGGAAGATCAGAGGGTTGGTTAGGAATACGCAGCTAGACATAGTCTCTACCAGATAAGGCATTACTAAAGGTTACTAATTTGTGCATTTGATAAAGAATTCTAGCCGCAGAGTCCTTACCTTTGAATAGATACCCAAGCAATACCTCCCTGGAGGTGGGTCTGCGAATCCGATCAAACTAAAAAGTCCTGCTGGACTGAATGGGCGAAGTGCCCGTCATGACGAACCGGACTATCCAAGCAGTAATGTTTTGTGAACGTGTGCAGGGGTGCTCAAGTTGTTGCTCGACATATCAAGGAATGGAACGCTACACGCTAACACAGTGGATGCAGTCTTGTCTCTGGTACAGTAAGCCTGCAAGCCCTCAGGGGACTGTTTCTTGGGAAATGCATAGCAGATCTTAATACACAGGACAATCCATCGAGAGATGGTTGTTTTCTGTACAATTTTTCCCTTTTTTGCTCTCAGATAACCCACAAAGCATTGATTGTCCACCCGGAACTCTTTTGTGCAGTCAAGGTAGAACAACAACTCTCTTCTTGGGTCCAGGCAGTGGAGTCTCTCCTCTTCTTTGGAGGAGTGAGGCACAAAGCAGGTAGGCAGGGTGATGTTCTGGCCTACGTGGAAAGGAGTGACAACCTTTGGAAGGAAAGAGGCACGTGTCTGGAGGACCAGGCATGTCTGAGCGAAAGGTGGAATAGGGAGGGTGCACAAAGAGCACTTAGAGTTTGCTGACCCTCCTGGCCAATGTTATGGCAAATGAAAAGGGCGTTTTTGACGGTCAACAGCCTAGGAAGACAAGTATGTAGAGGCTCAAAGGGGGCACACATGAGAAAAGTAAGGACCAGGTTGGGGTCCCACCGAGGCATACTAAAGGGCTTAGGTGTAAGCATATGTGGTAGGCCTATAAAGAGCCTAGTCACAACTCATGACTTAAAGAGAGAAGGTTGGTCCAGCAACTGCAAAAATGCTGAGCTGGCAGACCGGTAATCCTTAACTGTTCCCAAAGCAGAGAGTCCTACTGAGCCAAAAACAGCGCAAATAAGAACACATGACAGAGGTGCAGACAGGGGGTTGACAATGTGAGAGGCACAGCAAAGTACAAACTTTTCCCAAAGGCAGGCATACACAGTCTTGGTGGAGGGAGGCATGGCTGCCAGAATAACATCAAAGACTTCGGGAGGAACGTCAAAAGCTGTCAACTGTCACCACTCAATCACCAAGCATGAAGATGTCTAGGTTTGGGTAAAGGGCCCTGCCCCGTTGCTGCAACAGAAAATGCTCCCAAAGAGGCAGCCTGACCGAAGGACCAATGGCCATGCTAAACAGCTCGAGATACCAGACTCTACTTGCCAATCCGGAGCCACAACAATCACTTTGGCCCGGTTGGTCCTGATCTTCTTAAGAACTCTGGGCAGCAGTGGTATAGGTGGAAAGCGATACGAGAAGACGGAGCTCCACTTGAGACGAAAAGCATTTTAGAGAGAGAGCCGCCCTGGAAACTCCAGCATGTAGAACTGCTGACACTGTGCGTTTTTGGCAGTGGTGAACAGATCTAAGCCTTTCCCCACTGCTGAGAGAGACCTTGGACCACCACCAGTTGAAGACTGAGTTCGTCTGCCGTTCGGCGAGCCCACCAGTTATTGTACCACCAGGGAAATGCCCTGATGTTACAGCCATGTCCACAGGTGCTGGACCTCTAGACAAAGGGTCCACGACCTCACCCCGCCCTGTTTGTTGCAGTACCACATGATAGTGGTGTTGTCCGTGAACACCTGCACCAGCCCTCCCTTAATTGAAGGAAGAGTCTTTCAAATAGGGGCACTGCTATTCTTATTAAGAAGCGCACACCATTTCAGCTGGCGGGAGCTACTTGGGACGAGCAGGGGAGGTACTGCATAGTCTGAGGTCGGCTGGGTTCTGACTCCGTCACACTGGCTTGTTGTTACGGCCCTAACGTAGATGCCCCCGACTTTTATACTGATTTGTGGGCTAAGGTGTTTGCAGTGGGCTCAAATCATGTCATTTGGGGGGGTGATTTTAACGTTGCGTGCGAACCGGGACGCGACAGGTCCCACCCTGCCCCGCATCACTACACCCGGGCCCGAACGACCCTTCAGGGCATACTTAACTCTTATCACCTACTGGATGCTTGGCACCATTTACACCCACACAAATTGGAAGGTACGCATTTTACAGCTCAGGCGGCGTCCTGGGCGCGGTTAGATTATATATTTGTGTCCCGGGGCTTGGGGCCAGCCTTAACACAGGTGCAACACCTAGCCCGCACTTATTCGGATCACGCTCCGGTTAGACTCACCCTATCGTCGGAGGATTACGGCCCTCCGCGCAATAGCTGGAGGCTACGTGCATCTATTTTGCAGGATCCAGTTTTTCAGGATGGGCTGGGGGAGGAGGTGAGTGATTTTTTTACTCGGAATAAGGGATCAGTTCAGCATGTTGAGACTGTTTGGGAAGCATTCAAGGTCACGCTCAGGGGATATTGCATATCCAAGGGTGCGGGTGTGCTTAAAGCTATTATGGGTACACTAAAGAGGCTGGATGGGGAATTGAAGGTTTTGGAGACCAGATTGGCTGAGTGCCCGGATGGTCCTACCCGGCTCAAGCTTAGAGAGGGGCTCACTGAATATATGGAGGAGGCGAGACGTGAGGCGCGCTTTCGAGGTAAATACTGGGTGGCTCGACGGTACGGCGAGGGAGAGCGTCCGGGCAAGGCGCTGGCGGACGAAATTCGGAAGCCACGACACTCCTCTCTGGTGTTGGAACTGGCGGGCCCAGGGGAGGAAGTATACAGGGACACGGCGCGTATCCTCAATGCTTTTGCCACACATTATGACCAACTTTATACCACGAGGCGAGCCGGTGACTTGGACCTCGATGGTTATCTGTCCGATGTGGCGCTCGGATGGTTGAGTGACTGGCAACGGGAGTTTCTCTGCACCCCATTTCAGCTGGACGAGGTGCGGGAGGCCATAATGCAACTACAGTCTGGGAAAGCCACGGGCACAGATGGCATACCGGTAGAATTTTACAAAATGTACATAGATCAGATGGCTCCCATTCTGCGTGAGGTTTATGAAGACGCCCTGGAAGTAGGGCATCTCCCGCCGTCTATGCGGGAGGCCCTGATCATTTCCTTATTGAAGCCTGGGAAGGCGCCAAATTTGTGCGATTCTTACCGCCCGTTGGTGCTTCTTAACTGTGACGTTAAGATATTAGCCAAATTGATAGCTAACCGACTCAGCTTATTGATGGAGGCGTTGGTTCTCCCTGATCAATCAGGGGTCGTGCCCGGTCGAGCAACCTCCCATAACTTGCGCACTCTGTTCTCAGTGTTGAACAATGTTGCGCCGGAATTGCCTTTGGCGGCGGTGTTTCTGGATGCCACGAAGGCTTTCGACTCCCTGGAGTGGGACTATATGTTTGGGGTGATGGCGCGTATGGGCTTTCCGCCTTTGTTCCTCTCTTGGATCAGGTTGCTGTATTGCATGCCTGTAGCTAAGGTGCTCGTTAATGGTCGCGTGTCCCGAGCTTTTTCGGTTACGAGGGGCACCCGCCAGGGCTGCCCTCTTTCTCCTCTGCTTTTTGCATTGGCGGTTGAGCCTTTAGCGGCTAAACTGCGACAACACCACAAGGATAAGGCGCTGCGTTGCAATATGAGGCACATATTAATTTCCATGTATGCGGACGACATCACGTTGTATGTTTGTGAGCCGCAAGTCAACTTAAATCCGCTCCTCCGCGAGTTTATTGTGTTTGGGAGGCTCTCAGGGATCCAAATCAATTGGAGTAAATCGTGCGTCTTCCCTTTGACAGCCGCCGCGACCCGATTTCCGCTAGATTACCCCTTGGAGTGGTGTGAGGATGAGGTGCGATATCTGGGCGTTACCGTCACGAGCGATAGGGATGCGCTCATGCGCCTCAATTACGGCACGGCATTGACTCGGATTGCGGACTATGTGACCCGCTGGATTACCCTCCCGCTCTCGATGGCGGGGCGTGTGTCATTGATAAAAATGGTAATTCTGCCCCAGCTGCTGTATCTCTTCTTAAATATACCTTTCTATCCTGGTACTTATTTTTTTAAAACATTGAGATCTGAATTGATACGCTTGGTGTGGGGGGGGGTAAGCACTCACGGCTACAGTGGGATGTCCTTGTTCGACCATACTCGCAGGGTGGCTTTGGAGTACCCAACTTTGAATTGTACTATCTCAGTGCGGAGGCGCACTACGCATATTTTTGAGTACATCAGCCGCGGTATATGCCGCAAGTTGCGGCGGAGCACTGGTTGGCTCATCCCATCCCGCTTGACGGAGCATTGTATGATGCGCATGTTGGCAGGGAGAAGCCGACGACGACGGTTGCATGCACAGTGGACGCATGGCGGCGTATTGGTAGCTTACTGGAGGCTCCTATGCTCTACTCTTCATTGTTGCCTCTTACCTATCACCCTAGGATGCCCTTACTGCAGGAAGCGGTGTTTCAAAGGTTTGCGGACCGCGTGCGCCTTAAAACATGGGGGGATCTTTACCGAAATGGTCGCTTTCGAACATTGGAATCCATACTCGGAGACTTGGCTAGCACTCCTCTCGACGCGTTTTTATATGTCCGCCTGCGGCAGGGCGTTTGTTCCCTTACCTCTGACTTCCCAACTGAGCCCCCTGAACTTGCGCCTCTACACTTGACCCTTAAGAGTGCGACGGCGAAGCGCTTAGTCTCGCTTATATATAACACTGTCCACACACAGAGGCAGACGTCACCCGCTCCGGCCCGGCTGGGGTGGTGTGCGGAACTGGGGGCCGACCTGACGGATGAACAGTGGGAGTACTGTTCGACGCATACAGAACAGGTTTCGGCCAGCAGCCGCCTGCGCATTGTGCACTACAAATTCTTGCATAGACTTTATTACACACCGGTTAGGCTGCACAGGTACGGACGGACTGCGGACAGCGGACTCATGTGAGCGGTGCAGAGCACCACATGCAGATTTCTTACACTTAGCCTGGGACTGCCCGGGGGTCCATGCTTACTGGAGGAAAGTTTTTGCGGCCTTGGCCTTGATGGTGAATGAGCAGATTGAACCCACGCCCCTATTGGCGGTATTAGGCTATGTAAAGCCGTTGAAGGCTGCGCACCGCAAGTATGTCGCGCTGGCATTACTGCTGGCAAAGAGGCGCGTGGCGTGCCGCTGGGGCAGGGGGCGGGCACCTAAATTTAAGGTGTGGTTGGACGATCTGATATATTGTCAGGAACAGCTTGTTACATATGCGGACCTCTTGCCGGGCGCCTCTAGGCCCAGGGATATTTGGGGGCCATTGCAGGGTTATCTACTTGCACATCCACATGGAGGCACTGCCGAGGTGCGAGGTGGGGTATGTGAATCTGAGGAGGGGGAGAGGGAGGGTGGCGATGGGGGTGGGGGAGGAACCCCTTGAGAATGCACGACTTGACCTGTATCAGTGCGGGGTTGAACTGCATGGGGCAGTAACCACTGGGTTATTTGCTGAATGTCAGGATAAGAAACTGTCGGATATGTTGCTTTTTTATGCCTAAATGACCACAGTCCGACCGTGCCGGGGTAAGGCATGGATGATATGCTGATCTTATGTCCCTGAACGCGATGCCATTGATTGTAATGTTTGGAATGTTATCAATAAAACTTTATAAAAAAAAATATATAAAAAAAAAAAAAAAGAGTCTTTCAAATCACCTGAAGCTCCAGCAGGTTCATGTGAAGCTTGGATTCCACCAGCAGCCAGAGTCCTCTGATCTCCATCTCCACCAGGTGGCCACCCCATCCCAGAAGTGACGCATCTGTCACTACAGTCAAGCCTGGTTGGGGAAGGGAGAAGGGTCTGCCACTGATCTAATCACAGATCGTCAGCCACAGCTGCAGATCCTTTGCAGTTCCCTTGGAGATCTGGACCATGCGAGAGAGATGCTCCTGATGCTGCACCCACTGTGCCTTAAGGTCTCACTGCAGAGCCCACATATGCCAGCTAGCTTGTGTCACCAGAAGGATGCATGAGGCCCAACTGCCTCAGTCAGTCAAATCCAGGATAGAGACTGAAACATTGGTATAGCTTGGGAGGACAGGCCCGAAACCGGACTGTGTCCAGAACAGATCTAATGAGAGAGAGCGTCTGAGAGGTAGTTAGGTGTGACTGCTACATGGTGCTAGCGAACCCCAGCAAGTGCAGGAGGTTCCACATAGTCTGAAGGTGGGAGACGAATGCCTGGGGCAAGCCCACCTACAACAACTAGTTGTCAACGTAGGGGGATGACAGACATCGTTGACCTATGCAGATGAGCTGCGACCACCACCATCACCTTGGTAAACATCTACGGGGCGCTGGTATGGCCTAAGAGGAGAACAGCGAACTGAAAATGTTTGTGTCACACTGTTTACTGCAGAGAGGATGACCTGGGTATGTAGAAATAAGAATCCTGCAATTCCAATACTACTATCCAGTCTCCTGGATCCAGGGCAGACAACATTTGGGCGAGCATAAGCATTTTGAACTTTGCCTTAAAGAAGAGATTGAGTAGGCACAGATCTAGGATAGGACGGATTCCTCCATCCTTCCTGGGCACCAGAAAGTAGCAGGAATAGTAACTACGACCTACTTCAGATGCTGACACCCTACATCAGATGCTGACACCCTCTCTATGGCTCCTTTGGCCAAGAGAGCCTGCACTTCTTGAGGAAGCAAGGAAAGATGGTTCTCCGTCAGCTGGTCACATGTGGGTGGAATTGGCTGAGGGGTGTCACAAAGGGGAGACAGTAGCCACTTTGGATGACCTGTAATACCCAATGGTCTGATTACTTGACCGCCAGTGGGGGGGTGCAAGGTTTGATGACATATCCTGCTTTCCACTATGTCCTCATTGTGATCTGAGGGGAGAGTAAAGGGGCGTGGAGGCAGTGGCTGCTGGGGGGTACGTTATACCGACCTGACCACTGGTTGCTGTCCCATGTGGTTGATGGGACCCGTGTTCTCGGCCACGAAAAGGCTGGGAAGCCTGTTGGCCATGGTGGTTGAGAGGGTATGGGCGTGGCTGGAGACCCCTTCCATAGGCGCAAAAGGGTGATTGTGGTGGGCGAGGGGCCATAGACAAACCCAATGTCCTGCCTGTAGTTCTGCTGTCCTTGGACCACGTGAGTGGAGAATCTGCCTTGTCTCCAAATAGGCAAGAGCCATGAAATGGCAAGTCTATGAAGGAAGCCTGGACATCCGCTGCAAACCAGATGTTCTCAGCCAGGCATGGCGCTGCAATGCTACCTACGATCAAATTGCTCTGCCAAGCGAGTCGGTCGTGTCAAGTCCACATCTGATGAAGATCTTTGCTGCATATCTCCTGTTGGAAACCACCCGAGAGTATGTTCCCGGCCTCTTTCGGGACCATAAGCAGGACTAGCGCAACAAAATCCCAAAGGGTATGAGAATAACGTCTCAATAGGCATGAAGTGTTTACTGACCGGAGTGCCAGGCTGGTGGAAGAGAACAAGGTATCTAGCCTCTTGGAATCCCTATTGGTGGAGTGATAGGGAATGCACCAGGGTGATTGCAGGATGAGGAGGCTTAGACTACCAAAGTCTCCGGGGTGGGGTGCTGGGTAAAGAAACTGGGAACCCCAGGAGTGGGGCGATGGCGGCCAGCAATCGCCCTATACACAGGAGCCCCTGTGCAGGCCTTGGACTAGGCCCCAAGTAGGATGTCTGTAAGGGCTTCATTAAATGGGAGTAAGAGTTCTGAGGGGGAAGCTCCCGGCTGAAGCACCTCGGTCAAAACATTAGTTTAGACTGACACGGAGGGTAGGTTAAGGTCTAGGAACTCAGCGGCTCTACACACCACCATAGCAAAAGAGGCTCCCTCCTCCGTATCTACAGTAGGATGGGGAGACCAGGTCAGTGTTTGGTGAGGTGCCTAACTCACTGATCTCTACTAGTTGTCCTACTCAACCGGTTCTTCTCCATAAGGTTATATAGACCCCTCCCAAATTTCTCCCTCTCCAGGCCAATCCATTAAATAAGGCACTGGTTCCACTCCGGGCAGGATGTCCTTGGTCGACGCTGGACGTAGGAAAGTAGGATCTGTTTCATGGTTACTCCTACGTTTTGCTTGGTGTCGTGTTTTTTTGTGTGAAACCTTTATTAAAAACAAGGAGCAAGACCTCCTTTGGGGAGGGCGGCCTCGAATTGCCTTACCAAAGCTCACGCTTGGGTGGTATGACGGGGGAATCAGATTGCCGGACATTAAAAAATATTATTGGGCGGCCCACCTCATAGCCATTATTCATGGCACCTATGGCCCCCCCGACACCCCGGGTTACCGTATGGACCACTGGCTCCTTCCCGGCGGGGCCTATGGCCGAGCATTATATTCCGCACCGGGTGGGTTCCCCTTAACAGGGCCCACCAAGCACACAGTTAAAATATGGCACGATGCGACAAAATCACTGGGTTGGGCCAGCAGACTAACGCTGGCGACCCCGTTGTGGGACTCACAAAGACTAGGGTACCTGGGCGATTCAAAGGGGTTTGACAAATGGGACCTTATTGGTATATCTACTATCGGCGATCTTTGGGTTGCGGAGGCAGTCAAGCCATTTAGCACACTCCAGACTCAATACTCACTGGCTGATTCAGAGTTGTTTAGATACCTTCAGGTCCGGCATGCGCTGCAGGCCGCTATACCAAGAGGTGACACCTTACCGAAATACTCCCCGCTGGAAGACCGACTCCTAGATGGGTACCTCCCTGAGCGGGCCATATCCCTTACGTATAAGAAAATAATCAATAACATGAGTGACCCCCTGACTCTTCTGCGAGAGAGGTGGACCGCGGACGGAATAGAACTGGATGACGAGGGGTGGCAGGCGGCGACCTCGTCCCCTAAAACCGTAGCAGTTTCGGCACGACTCCGCCTAGTACAGTTGAAAATCCTGCACAGAACGTATATAACAGGGCCTCAATTGATGCACATGGGGGGACACACGGATGGGTCTTGTAGACGGGGGTGCTCCCAGCCGGGCATTTTCATACACATCCTCTGGCATTGCAGGTTCATTCAGGAGTACTGGCACCAGATACACTCAATCATTAGTGACACCCTAGAGATTGAAATCCGACCGGAGGCTCCTAGATGCCTCCTAAATACCTGGGAACCCACAGATCTCAATGCCTATGCAGTACAATGGGTTACACTTGCTTGCATGATTGCAAAGAGAAATATCGCCCAGCTCTGGGGGGCATCCAAGACACCTACAATAACGGACTGGAAAAAGGACCTGGACTGGTGTATGCAACGAGAAAAATCAGTATTCATTGCGAGGGGCTGCCCCCAGAAATGGTCCAAGATTTGGGCCCCCTGGAATTTATATAGAGGCGAAATATGTACTCCCCCCAGACTTCCTGATGTAGATATCTCCCCCTCTCCTTGACTTCGCCAAATGTCACTACACTTTGTATTGATAAATCCTTGTGCTTGCATCTGCCTATGCTGTAATGCTGTGATACTATGCCTTGATGTCGGTGTTTGATAAATAAAATTAGTTTAAAAAAAAAAAAACAAGGAGCAGCGAACACAGCGTGGTGCCTACAACCCTGGCCGAGCCGGCAGCGTAAACACTGAGGATGACAGCCAACCAGGGAGCCGGGAGATACACAGAACGTTACCTACAGCCACTTGGGGCGGCCGCATAAACAATGACATTGCTCACAAAGTAAGGAGACCTGAGGGATATCAAACCATATGAAACAGGGTGGTCTGAGCCATGATCTGCAGCAGTAAACGTGATTATGCATGTCTCCTTGCTAGCATTATCCGGGGCGCATGCTATCCTGAGTCCCCACTGTGTTCCTGATGAGGCGTCTGCTCCCAGGTATCCCCCACCATGCGCGCAAAGATGCAATGTCAAGGGCAACACTCAGGTGAATGTGTGTTAGTTCCGATGGCCAGGGTGGCTCCAAGAAAAGGGGGAATAAAACCCCCCAACATGTCAACTTATACAAATCAACTAAACAGGCCGCGGCGTAACACCTGGTGTAGGTCATCAAGCATATTCAGAGATGGGTGTGCAATAGAGGGGATCTCGCTCAATCAGTAGTCAGGGTGTGCCATGCAGGGCGGGCGCGCACAGTATTCAGTCTCTTGGGAAAAGATAAAAAGCTCTACGTTTTGGAGGATTGAAGCATGTGAACTCAATGCGCATTAGGTAGGATATTAAAGGCTGCCATATGCGCTGAAATTTATTTTCGGTATTCGCCAGGCTGTGGGAGAGTCGTTCCATTGCCAGAATATGCCATACTCTGGTAAACCATTGGGTCAGAGAGGGAGGAGAGGTGCTCTTCCATGTGCATGCTATAAGTTGCCGTGCTGCTAGGGGCAAATGGCTGATGAGAGCCCAGTCTGCCCCGGGCATTGCCTTAAGGGTAGGGGGGGGTGTATGCCGAGGATAGTCACATACTGCAAGTGTGGAATCAGGTATCCCACAATGCCCCTGATGTGTCCCAAGACTTCCTTCCAGAAGATAGTTATCACCTGGAATGACCACCAAATGCGGTAGAGCATGCCTTCGCCCTTTCCCCAGCTCCAACAGGATCTAGGGACCGTGCGGTGTATTGCCGCCAGACGGTTGGGTGTATAGTACCATTGGAGCATTAATTTGTTTGCGGTTTCATGGGAGGCAAGGCTACGAAAGGTCTTTGGGATGTCTTGCCATAGTGTGTCCCATTGCTCAGGGGGAGAGAACCTCCGGGGTTACTTGTTGCCATGGAGTCTGGTATCTGTGGGTGCAAATCGGGGTTGAGTGCTGTATCAACTGGTAGGTTTTGGAAATCAGTCCCCTAGTGCCTGCAAAGGCTCGCACTAGCTTCTCAAATGGTGTGAAGGGGTGCGCCGCGTGGGTCCCTTGGGTGGACAGCCAGTGCCGAAGCTGCATGTATTGAAACCTCGCCGTAGGGGGAAGTGTAAATTCCGCCCTGCAGGCCTCAAACATCTTCATATCCTCTCCCACTAGTAAGTCGCAGAGCGTCCGACAATCCCCATCACTCCACTTACTAAACACGCGAATCGGTAAGCCGGGCCAGAACTCTGGGTTACGTGCGATATGGGGTATTCGGGAACATGGTTAAGCCCTTTTTTACAGCTATTCTATCCCAGATGTCAAGCACTGTTTTAATAGGAGTCACGACATATGCATTTCGGGGGCGAGCATGTTTAGGTAGCCAAGCAAGGTCCCACAATGGCCGGCATGCCGCCGCACGGTCCATGTGGAACCAATGCTCTTCGCTTTCGCGCACCACCCATTCAGAGATATACCTTAGGTGGGCCGCCTAGTAATATTCTAGCAAATTAGGGCAAGCTAGACCTCCCCTTATCCAGCGGACGCATCAGTAGTGAGTGTGCTATCCGAGATCGCATCCCATTCCACACAAAGGTATGCAGGTCTCCCTGGAGGTGCCAAATGTCCACCTGCGGGACCGGCGTCAGCAATATCTGAAACAAGTATAAGACCCGTGGTAAGATGTTCATTTTAATAACATTAATGCGTCCCAGCCGGGAGATATGCAGAGGCCTCCATCTCTGGAGGTCGTCCAGCACTAAGTGGCTAAGAGGCCCAGTTAACACTAGACCAGGAGGTAAGAGAGGGGGGTGATATGCAGCCCCAGATACTTGATAGAGTCTGAGGTCCAGTGGAAAGGGGTCAGCCAATGCAGTACTTCGGCCGCTACAGCCGAGATGTTAATGTTGAGGATGGAAGACTTAGTAAGATTAATGTCGAAGCCAGAGACAGCTTCAAAGGCCTGCAAGCTTTCGAATACACAGGAGAGTGAGTGTTCCGTCTGGGTCAGAGTGAGAAGGTCGTCGGCAAACAAGTTAATATTGTGGTTCTGACTGCCATGCAACAGGCCCCTTATCCCTTCCAGTTTCCTCACCCGTACGGCCAGAGGTTCTACTGCTAACGCGAAAAGCAGGGGCAAAAGAGTTCACACCTGTCGCGTACCACGATGGAGCGATATCGGCCTCGTGGTCCGCCCATTCACCCTGATGCAGGCTGATGGGGCCACGTGCGACACCATGATCTTTTAGATAAACTCCCATTTGAGGCCTATTCTATCCAGGATGGTGCGGAGGTAAGACCAGTCCACCCTATCAAATGCCTGCTCCGTGTCAAGCGAGAGAAGGCAGGTAGGAATATTTAGACCTTGGGCCTTCTCGACTAGGTGGGCAATACGACGAACGTTATCTGCACCCTGCCTGTGGTGGATAAACCCTACCTGGTCCAGATCAGTAAGGCGTGGGAGGTAGGGGTCAAGCCACGTGGCTAATATTTTAGTAAACAGCTTAGCATCGGTATTAAGCAGTGCTATGGGGCGGTAGGAAGAGCATTGTGCTGGGTCCTTGCCAACTTTGGGGATGAGGGAGATCTCGGCCATTGCCATGGTGGATGTAAGCCCCACATCATCCGAGAAGGAGCTGAACAAGCACAAGAGGTGTTCCTGTAACTGAGGAAGGAAGAAGCTGTAAAAAAGTACAGGAAGCCCATCTGGGCTGGGTGTTTTACTTAGGGGAAGACTTTGTGTAGGTACACTCAATTCCTCCAGTGTAATGGGACCGTCTAAGAGAGTTGCATGATGTTTGGGCAGGGGTTCCCATTCACAATTGGCAGGGTAGGAGCGAAGCCTCGTGAGAGAAGGATCTTCCTGAGAGTATAGGAATTGATACTAATCGTGGAAAGCCTCAGACTTATCCTGTTCCGTGGTTACCCATGTATCAGTACCTGTCTGTATCTTAGCGATATGCGCCTTAGCCTGACAATGGCGCAATCGTCGAGCCAATAACCTGCCCACTTTGTTCCCGCCCTCATAATACCTCTGCTGTAGGAACAGAAGGGCACACTGCGCCTTACCCATGCGGTGCACGCGTAACTGACCACACAGGATAGCTAACTGTCTTTTGGTCCGCCGAATTGAGGCCTCTTTGTCCTCCCGCTCGAGCTGCTTAATCTCAGCCGTGAGTTTTGATTCCACCAGTTTCGCCTCCCTCCCCCTGTCAATGGCGATAGACGTTATCTTGCCCCAAATCGTGGCTTTAAATCCATTCCACATGGTGTATAGGGAGATGTCAGGGGAGGCACTGAGCTGGAAGTATTCGGTAATCCCCTTCCGAATCTCCTCTACATCTACTGGGTCACACAGTAGGTGTAAGGGCATGTGCATTCGGGTGGGGGCTGGCCGGGCAAGTGGCCCCATCTTTCCATATAAGCTCAAGATGGGCATGGTCGGAAAAGGATATATCTGAGAGCTCTGCTGTGCAAAGGCATTTAAAAAGAAGAGGGGGTAACAAGGGCATAATCAATGCGTGAATAGGAGGTGTGTACGTGTGAGTAGTATGAGTAGTCTCTAACACCAGGGTGCTTATATCGCTAGTGCATCTACTAAGACCCACTCCTCGATGTCTTGCTTAAGATGTGCCGACATGGCCCCAGTACTATGGAATATCGCGCTGGTTCAGTCAAGTGAAGGGTCCCAAACTAAGTTAAAGGCACCGCATTCTACGATGTCACCCTCCACTCCGGTGAGCTGCTTGCGCAGAAGAAATCTGATATATGCGTACTGCGCAGTGTTAGGGGCGTAAAGATTAAGCAGTGTCAGCTGGCGCGTCACTCATAACAGCTGCAGACGCTAGTATCGCCCCTCCCCATCCCAGGTCTCCCAAGTGACAGAGGTGTAGAAGTTCGCTTTACATAGCAGCCCCACCCCCAGAGTTTTAGAGGTTGTATAAGCCCAGTGCGGATGAGGGTATTTTGGATAGGACATACAGTGCAAGTCTGCCCTCATTAGGTGGGTCTCCTGGAGCATTATGATGTCTGGGTCATGGTGGAGAATGTAACGCCATATTTGTTTCATTTGTTCGGAGAGTTGAGGCCATAGTGTGGCCCCCTTTGCCTTTGATACACCAGGGTGGTATGAAAAAAAGTGGTCCTAAACCTAAATTACAGATGATTGAAACATAATCCTACAATTGTTATTTGTAAAAACTTTTTGAGTCTCAAAGGCTTATTGACTCACTGTATTATTAATTCATTCACTTTGCTACAGATGCAACAACCCAAAAATATATTCCATCCTATTTTGATATAATAATAACCTGTTTTACTGGACAGTTAAAGGTACAAGGAGCAGGTTACATTCTATGAACGTGCAAAAAGGAGAGAGGGTGCTCTGGTGATGAAAGAGTGAATGGAAATTCCAAGAGAGTGATAGAGGAACAATAGACAGTTTATTCTTGACTGATCATATAATCTCAGTCTAATTGCGACCTGGTCACATATACTTTCAATTTCATTTATATATCATTCATTTCATTATACAGTACACAATTGAATTCTTGTGTGGCACGTTTTTGAAACAGAACTCGTGGTCCAGGTAGGGTATAGGTTGGCGTCGACGTTCGACCCGACTTGGGGCACAGGGGTAGTTGGGGGCCTCAGCCTGCGGGTCTTCTTCAGGACAAAAGGAGTAACCTGAGTACCGGTGAAGTGTCACAGTCACACATCTAAGGGTTAAAATTAATAGATCAAGGTTGTGCACCATAAAACGTAAAAGCAAGACTATGTAGTCATTGCTCAAGGTTAAGCTTACCCATGGGTTGTTCTGTAATTGTCATTGTAATTTGTCATCATGGATGCAGCGCTTCTGTTAAATACAGCATCATGTTTTGTTTAGGTTAATAAGCACAGGTGTAGTGGTTATCCAGAATGTATGATCTGTAACCCCATGCTAAATTGTATGTATCCACATGGGCATTGTATTAGTTACATTATGTCTACTTGTACTTAATTAATGCATCATGTGTACTGTAATGTATATTGTCACTATCTTGTTACAATCCGCAATCAGTTGCGATACAGGGAGTCTTTCTTCACCCCAGTTTAACCGTAGCCCCCACTGGCGCCATTCTCACGTTAACGGAACGTCCTATATAACGTCCTCGCGGCCAGGCGCTCAGTCTGCTGTTTTTCGCCGCTCGGATTCATTGATGCCGGTTGTTGACATAGACGAGGTAAGGCCGTCCCCAGCTATATGCTATTCGCCCCACATAACAGTCAGGCCTTTCCGAACCACAGTCCTTTCTTTATTTAGCAGCGGCATTGCCTGCCTCTGTTGTGGAAGACCATGCGCTACCCTTCATTCCTGGGTAAGTGCGGGCCATTGATACACACTCTCACACGAGGATTTTTATTAGATCTTTAGAGCCACCAGACTCTTAACTAAAGTCCTGGTGACTTTAACTAGGACAATGAGTCGTCCTAACTCATCCCCCCCTTTCTTTTTTTAAATCGCTCTCTTTTTAATACATGCTCCTCACAACTTCCAGATGAGGGCGCGCGCTCTCCTGCTTTGATCGGGTGACATTGTTCCACAAGAGCGTTCTGCAGCAGCTCCCATGAATCATTTAGTTCGTTGCTGCCATAACTAGACGGGATAAACAAAACACCGCCCCTGCCCAGAAGAACCCATGAGTAAGCTTAACCTTGAGCAATGACCACATAGTCTTGCTTTTACATTTTATGGTGCACAACCTTGATCTATTAATTTTAACCCTTAGATGTGTGACTGTGACACTTCACCGGTACTCAGGTTACTCCTTTTGTCCATAAGAAGGCCCGCAGGCTGAGGCCCCCAACTATCCCTGTGCCCCAAGTTGGGTCGAAATGTCGACGCCAGCCTATACCCCACCTGGACCACGAGCTCTGTTTCAAAAACGTGCCACACAAGAATTCAATTGTGTACTGTATAATGAAATGAATGATATACAAATGAAATTGAAAGTATATGTGGCCAGGTCGCAATTAGACTGAGATTATAAGATCAGTCAAGAATAAACGGTCTATTGTTCCTCTATCACTAGTCTTGGAATTTCCATTCACTCTTTCATCACCAGAGCACCCTCTCTCCTTTTTGCACGTTCCTAGAATGTAACCTGCTCCTTGTACCTTTAACTGTCCAGTAAAACAGGTTATTATTATCTCGAAATAGGATGGAATTAAAAACCTGTTTCTGAAAATATTTTTTGGTTGTTGCATCTGCAGCAAAGTGAATGTATTAATACTGTGAGTCAATAAGCCTTTGAGACTCAAAAAGGTTTTACAAATAACGATTGTAGGATTATGTTTCAATCATCTGTAATTTAGGTTTAGGACCACTGTTTTTCATACCACCCTGGTGTATCAAAGGCAAGGGGGGGCCACACTATGGCTTAGATTAAGCGAAGCCCAATGTGAGGTGTGTGGCGCCACCCGCTGCCATGTCACAGGATCTCATGCGGCAGTGAGGTGCGATGTCAGCCGGGCCTTGTCAAAACGAGGTCCCAGGGCTCAATCCAGGCCCACCCAGACAGCCGCCAAGCAGTTCCGCTCCCTACAGTCCTTGTAGCTGTCAAAGCCGCCAGGGGGGGCCCCAAGAGGACCGAGCATAGACTCAGCCTTAGCACATCAGCCGAGCTATCCACTGTGTCCCTGAAATAAGGGAGGGGGGTGGGTTTGCTGCGGTTGCCTTGATGTAGATAACAACCGCCGACCCGCCCGCAGTTGCTGTCAGTTCCGATGCGTAAGTCTGCGCGGCGCCCAGGTATGTTGTGGCAAGTTTCAATTACATTGATTCCGCGGTGGGGCGCCCCCAATGAAAGTCAATGTATCGCCAGACCAAGGCGCAAGCCCCCACAGGGAGAAGGAGCAGACGCCCCCGGTGGTTTCCCCCAAAGGGATGGGCGCGGCCTCAGACCGGGGACGCCATGCAAGTGCTGCGGCGATGTAACAGAGTAGGGCACAGTTGCGCCACAAGTATCTGAGCAAGATGGCATCCGCCACCCTCCTCTTCAGCTCCTCTCGATTTGGAAGAGCCAGATGGTGTCTGTTACCTCTGGCACGGAGTCAAGCAGCGAGCCGAGGAGCCTTGGGAGACTACCGAGAGCTCCCGAGGCAGTCAGCGATGCTCCGATCTCGTCTGCGGTCTTGTGCCACCCATGGGAGTCCAATTAAACTGTGACTACAGGCCTGCCATTGCAGCCTGTATGAGAGGATGCTTGAACCTCTTACGACAGATATAAGTTTCCTTATATCTGAGGTCACTGAAGTTTAAACCTCTGAAACCTCAATGGCAGGCTTGTCATTCCTGAGGGCAGGATGCTTGGTTATGAGTGTGAGGGTGCGCCTGCCTGAGCAGGACACTTCTACAAACCCTGGAGTAAATTTGCCAGGATTTGTAAGTGCGGTCATCCATTTGAATATATATAGTGGACATCAGTCATTACGAGTGACTGCACTGAACCCAGTCATGTCCGGTATCAAACATGTTTGAATCATATTCCAACACCAATTCCAGTGTTGGAAGTATGATCCCATGTACTGGGGGGCTCCCTTGGGGTACCACCCCTAATACTCCCAGTAACAGTCTTTCAGGGTCTGACAGCAAGGTAGGGCTGCTGCCGGGCACAAACACGATTCTGCCCTCCTGCTGTTGAGCCAATATGTTTCCGGGCACAGGCAGGTCTGACCACCTCTCAGACAGGACTTAATGCATTGGGCTTGGGGCGCTTGCCAGTGCCACCAGACTATTTTGAAGGGCACATTTAGTGTCCTCCTTGCATACTCCAGTTAGAGCCAGCTAAGGAAGCCCTTAGCTCCCGCTCTGGCATGAAACTGTACAAATGACATGGCAGTATCCTCTCTTCTGTCCAGATCCTCCTCTGTGAGGAACCCCCGAGTTGTTCCAACCCTTTCTTTAGGATACGAAAGGGCTTACCTGTGGGTGGGTTCTCAGATTCTTCGTGGGACAAGACTCAAGCCTGAAAATACGTCGCTCTTCGCCCATCTGGACACTTGGACTTTGTTGGACTATGACTGGAACTGAGACTGCACCAAGAAAGACTCCTGCTGCTCCTGGTGTTGCTGCTCTTCAAGTCTTCTTGGTCGTCTGTGTCTCTTCCAGGTTCTTCAACAGACCTGTGGGCATCAAGGACACCCAAAGAAATCTACTTTGGAGTAAAGGAGTCACTCCCCGGCATCTGCAGGCACCGCTACTAAGCTGACCAGTCTGCTGCTCCTGTTGTCCTACGGACTTCTCGAAGTTCAGTAACACTGGTCGTGGTGGTTCTGCAACTATCTTGAGGCCTGACCTGTCCTCTCTGCAATTTTGGGGCCAGTGTCTCTCTTCAGAACCACTGGGCTCGAAACCCTGTGCACCGCGTTTGCTTGCCATTGCCAAGGCTTGTTGGCTCTGCACTCCAGATATTTTCGGGCTACAAGAAGCTCCAGCCTCCAGTATCTCTTCCCTCCAAGTTCAACATCCTCAGCATATACTCTGCACCATGGGCCCTTATTCTTGGTGAGCTGCTCGAGGTCCTCTTGCGACTCCTGTGCCTTTGGCCTGTGAGTCCTTCTATTGCTTCAGTGGGCTCCCCTGCTTGATCAGGGCTTCCCTGACTCTCCTGTTATTGGTGAGTCCCTTGGACCTTGCTGGTCCCTACATTGCTCCTTCTTCGTTCTCCACACCAGTTGCAGCTACCAAGGCTTGTTGGTGCTCCCGCCGGACACCGACCACCTAGTCACCGATATCCGACATGGGGCAGCTCGAGCACGGCTCCTGGTCTTCCTCAGCAACGCCTGGTCCTCACAGCTGCAGCAACAAGGTCATCGTCAACTCTCCACAACCTCCTGACATTCGTGGGCATTGTGTCTTTGTGCCTCCTGGTCACTTCCGAGTGGCATAGACTCTGTTCCCTCTGCTTGCAGGTTCTTCACTTCCAGAATCCACCCTAGGATTCCACCAGACTTCTTCACCGCCCTTTCCAGAGGCTTTTTTCTCTTCTTCTTTTCTTCTTCTGTAGAGGTTTCCAACGTCTCTTCACCCCTATGCACCAGGCCTCCCAGGAGTAGGCAACCTGATTCCCGGGCATCCACGGGTGTGGTGGCTCTCCAACCTTCCGTTCTCAAAGGGAATTCCTCGTGATCCTCTGGGAAGGGTCTTTCTTTTGCAAAACTGCAACCGTGACTTCTCCATTGACTTCCTTTGGGCACACAGCTGTGTTCTCACTCTGCACACAGCCTCCGTGGGGTTCCTGGATACTTACTTTGGGTGGGTCCTTGAGTCCCCGGCTCCTCTGGGACTACTGGTCCAAGTTACGTCCTCCTTTGCAGTTCACATTCCTCGTTCTTATTATATGGTTTGGTCTTCCCTTGGAGACCACTGTATTTTGTGCTACTTACCTGATTGCACTTGAGGTATTTTGGTGTGTTGTGTGGATATTTCTCGGTAGGAGATACAGCAATGTGTTAGTGATTGTTGTGTAATAAATAGAAGTATTTTATATAAAAACTGTGTGGTTCTTTTTCATTTAACTCACACTATTGATTAAACTGGTAAAACAAGCTGCTTAACACTCTTTTAAGATAAGCCTAAAGGCTGCTCACCATAGCTACCACTTTGAGAGCATTCAATGGTTATTAAAGACCACTAAAATCACCATAAGGGTTGGCTCGATTAAGAGTCTAGAACTCCGAGACGCCGCCCCATGGCTCACCAATGGAGCAAAGTGTTGTCCAACTGAGAGCACCCAACACCGGCCCAGGAAGACGAGGATGTGACTATAAATAGGGAAGAAACACAGAGAAGAGACGCTGATGACCTAAAGAACACATAGTTTGTGTGAAGAACTGTTAAGACGTCTTTAGGTCGGACAGACTAAAGCCCCAAGACTTGTGAGAGACAGATGAGGCAATAGCTAAAAGGAAAGAAGAACAAGTTACCTACCTTCGGTAACCCTATAGCTGTAAGAAACAGAGGTTAATTATAGATTTCTTACCTTAGAATTACCCACAGGCGCCAGACTGAAACTGTAAAGTTTTTCTTCAGCAGCACCCCTGCGCGTCGGAAGGTGGCGTTGTTTGACTCCATGTTCTTCGTCGGCGTCGTGGTCGCCGGGATGATGTAGCGGTAGTTACATAGATGCCACCCTCGCACGCTGATGTCAGTTCTGTACACGACTTTCCACGCCAGAAGTGCAGAGCCATGCAAAGACACTGATCACAGGTGCACAAAACTAGGGCCCTGAAAGGATGTCCTTAACCCTAGAAGTCAGTTCGCAGAACAGGTAGGATGGGTGGGGTGGTAAGGAATCTATCACTAACCTATGTTTCTTATAGATATATCGTTACCGAAGGTAAGTAATTTGGTCATCTGAAAGAAACAGTTAGGTATAGATTCCTTACCTTACAATAGATACCCCAGCAATACCAACCCCGGAGGTGGGTCTCCAAACTAAGTTCATACCAGTAAGTCGTGGAGAACAGAACAGCCAAAGAAGCCGTCTCTCCAGACTTGGCTGTCCAGGCAATAGTGTTTAGTGAACGTGTGCAGCTATGCCCACGTGGCTGTCTAGCAGAGGTCATTTAGGGGGACTCCTCGTCCCAAAGCAGTGGTAGTTGCCGTCGCCCTGGTGGAATGGGCGCGCAGTCCCACTGGAGGCTCCTTCTTTGCCAAAGAAAAGCAGGCTTTGATGCACAAAATTACCCACCTGGCGATGGTCCGTTTGTGTACGGCCCGACCTTTCTTAGCGCCCACGTAACCAACAAAGAGCTGGTCGTCCACGTGGAATTGTTTTGTACATTCCAAGTAGAAGGAAAGCGCACGTTTCGGATCCAGCCAGTGGAGCCTCTCTTCCTCTTTTGAAGGATGCGGAGCCGGAAAGAAGGTGGGCAAAGTGATGGTTTGGCCAATGTGGAAGGAAGTAACCACCTTGGAAAGAAAGGAAGGTCTAGTTCTAAGGACAACCTTGTCCGGATATACAGCCAGAAAGGGAGGCTTGGAAGAAAGAACTTGTAGCTCACTCACCCTGCGTGCAGAGGTGATGGCCACCAGAAACGCAGTTTTAAAAGTAAGAAGCCTGAGAGGATAGTTATGTAGCGGCTCAAAGGGAGTGCACATAAGGTATGTAAGCACCAAGTTCAAGTCTGGGGCATTACGAAGGGAACAGGAGGAAAGAGAGGAGTAATGCCCTTAAGGACTCTATTTACAACAGGGGACCTGAAAAGAGAAAGCTGATCAGGAAGCCCAAGAAAGGCAGAAATGGCCGAGAGGTAGCCTTTGAGAGTGCCCAGAGCAGAGCCCTGCTGGGCCAAAGAAAGGAGGAACAAGAGAACCTCAGAAAGAAGGGCGGAAAGGGGATCCACAGCCTTTGCTGTACACCATGCCACAAAATTAATCCATCGGCAGGTATATACTGTCTTAGTGGAGGATAGCCTGGCTGCCAAGATAACATCGCAGACTTCGGGAGGCAGGTCAAAAGACGTAAACTGCCGCCGCTCAATCTCCATGCAAGGAGGTGGAGGCTGGACAGGTTCGGGTGGAGGACCGTCCCATAATGCTGCGACAGAAGATCCTCCCGAAGAGGCAGTCGGATCGGAGGACTGATGGCCATGTTGAGCAGCTCGGGATACCAGACTCTTCTCGCCCAATCCGGAGCCATAAGAATGACTTAGGCCCTGTTCAAGCCCTCTTCTTCAGCACTCTGGGCAGAAGTGGTATAGGAGGAAAGAGGTATAGAAGACCTCAACTCCGCTATCGACTTAGCATCGCCTAGAGAGTGCCGCCTTGGAAATTCCAATGAGCAGAATTGCTGACATTGCGTGTTCGCTTTGGTGGCGAATAGATCTAACCAAGGCTCTCCCCACTGCTGTAAGAGACTTTGCACCACCTCCGAGTGAAGACGCCATTCGTGATCCATCATGCACCTACGGCTCAGTTCGTCCGCCCTAGCGTTCAGAGAACCTGCAAGGTGTTGAACCACCAGGGATCTGCCCTGATGTTACATCCATGTCCAGAGGCGGAGGGACTCCTGACATAGGGTCCACGACCACACCCAGCCTTGTTTGTTGCAGTACCACATGGCAGTGGTGTTGTCCGTGAACACCTGCACTACTCTTTCCCGCACAGAGGGAAGGAATGCCTTGAGTGCAAGACAAGTCGCCTGAAGCTCCCAAAGGTTGATATGGAGCCCGGACTCCGCCAGAGACCAGAGGCTGTAGTGAAGATCGTTATCTATATATGTACAATGCTAAGTTAGCACAACCGCGTTAGATAATTTAACTGCGAAACAACAGTTCATGTCCATGAAAGATGCTACATATTCATTACTACACATTAAGAAATTAGAACCTTTACCTTTCTCTGTTGCTGAATTGTATTCCGCTGTGTGGCTTATACATGGGTTGATCACATTACCGTTCCCCCTGTTTCAATTCAGTTTGTGCATGAAACATTATGCTCTAGGCAGATATGAACAACTTGGTACTGCCTTCCTGCACGAAGTTTGGTCACTCCCATTCACGTATAGATGTATGAGAGACGGCAAAGAGGTTTACTTGAAAGGTGAAGAGTGCACTTCCACTCTGGATCACTCTGTTGTGTGTAGGCACAATCAATTGCATGGTGCATGTAATGTGCACGCCCCTAATTTAGCTTGTGTCCTGAAAGGGATCCCTGTGCCAGTTATAACACCGTCTTTTACGCTGCTTGTTAATGGTAGTTATTTGCTGTTGAATAATGAAGCTTGCTGTGGGATGTTAGTGGGAATTCCCAACATAGTGACTGTATCACAGAGAGTAGTTTGCTGTAATAACGTCCTTTTCCCACCCCGGCATGGACGGCTCGATGTATCCATCTGGCCTTCCATTCCAACCTTGAAAGCAGAGTTCAACAAGATGAGCAGAATAAGGGCTCTATTGTCTCAAAAAGAAGTCGCGTTGACTTCATCCCGGGAAACATTTGTCCTTCACGTAGCAAACACCCGCACTGAGGTGCAAGCGCTTTTGAATACTGATCTCCCACTTCATTTTGGGACCCTGATTCAGACTATCTTTAATGCCTCGTCAACAAGTGGCATGGCTCATTTTTTTTAAATTGTGGGCTCCGGCCTCGTGACCTCCTTTCAAACTATTTTTGGTGTGATCCCGGCATTTTTTCATTCTATTTTTTCCAGCGTCTTCGGAGATCTTCCTTTACTTCTCGCCCTCATAGCTGGAATACTTTTGTTGATCTGCGCGCTGCGCTATGGATGCACAACTTGCGTCACACGACAACATTTCCCGGCTGCTCCATCTTCGTAACCGGATGCTTGAATACTATGGCACTTTACCACTGGCAACTCTAAGCATTGCCTATGGATTGTCTTTGTGGTTTCCCTACTTTACTTGTGTGCAGCCCGTCTTTCATTGCCTAGATTGTCCGTTCCAATGGGCTCTGGATTTGTGTCTGTCGAACTCGGTGTCTCCTGCCCCGGATTATGATCGGCTGATGAGCCCCTTAGTGGCTCATGAGTTGGACTGTTCTGGCGTCAGGATTATGGCCTGTGGAGCAGCACATGGAGTCCTTGGGAATTGGGATAACGGAACGGCTGCGACTGACTTCTTAGCAAAAAGTTATCTTGAAGAGCACGCCAGTTGTCCTCGACTGGTTCTGGAGGCTCCGGTGGTTGAGGAGCATGTATGTTCCTTCCCCGTTCTGAACTGGATGGCAGATAATTTTGCGGAACGTTCCAATGATTTCCTCTTGGAAGCTGTTGTAACTTATTGTGCTTATACATTGATGGATTGACTTTTGTACTTTCATTTTATCCATAACATGGGTATTTTTTCACTCCTTTAAAAAAATTTCTTTATTTTTTTTTCTTCGAACTTTTTCACTTACCTTATATGGACTTACAGTTCATGCCCTTGGTTCCGTTCTATTAAACTTGAACTCTGCGTTCTTGCAAGTGCACCCCCTACTGGTTAGTGGTCCGTTCAAGGGGGGGTGTAGTGAAGATCGTTATCTATATATGTACAATGCTAAGTTAGCACAACCGCGTTACATGTTAGAAAGCCATCTTGCCGCTTTTGCACACGACACTGTAGTCACATGTTATTAAATTGAGAAATGCTTACTCGACTTTACTTCACATGAGAAATGTCTGTTGTTCACATCCTAAACAGTGAGAAGCGACCTTGGTCTGTACACAGTGTAAAGAAACAGTCTGGGTCGCTAGACGTTGCATGTTGTTGGGTTCAGGTTGATCGGCCCACTATTTAGCCATAACACGCATGCAGCTGCAAATACCTGAAAGTCGGGTGCTTTTAATATTGCAGTGTTACATGTTTTCATTACATTCGGAAGAAGAGCTTTCCCAGGAGCAGAGCCTAGCTGATCCTGTGATGTGATCTCACTGAGCTGATCTTTACGGTATGGGGTTCCCCGTTCAAGCCTAGAGACCTTTTACTAGTCTAATAATAATACTATTAGTTTGCTAGAGAAAGGAAGGTGGCTTAGATCCACTGTCATTTTAGTATGATTACTCCTTTCATTTTATATGGTATTGTAACTATGCTGATGGTTTTGATTTTAATCGTTTTTCTGCTTATGTTAGCCAAACTACTGCATCTGAGGACACGAGGTTTATAAAATAAACTCTTTAAACTTTCCCGTGTCTCTGTTTATTCTGTTGTGGACTGATATGAGAATAATTACGAACAGGTATTTCTGATTCCCACCATTCCTGAGAAATACACTAAGTCGCTTGTTCTGGGTTGTCTATACATTGGGACCGCCGAGCTAAACCTCGGATAACGAATGGGACACTGATGCTGGTCAGATAAGGGGTTCTGGGTTCTGAGGTGAGTTTTTGGTACACCACAATTCACTGAGGGCCTGGGTTCGTGCGCATAGTTCTGTGCATAAGCAGTATCCCTGCAACATGGCGCACCTAACGTTTGGTCTATTGATTTGAAACGCCTTAGTAGTGCTTATATTAGTCCACGACACCCTCACTCTAGTTTCCGGTTGACGGGAGTGACGGTTTAACCTACCTGTGTTTCGACTAATAGGTTCCTTCAAGCTTGATCATTAAAAAGGTTATTTTTTCTGAACCCCAGTGCTACTGTTGATATCGTTGATACTCTTTAGTGTGTCCTAATGGCGGTTGATATAGCAGCGCATAGTCGTGCACCTCTGCGCCATCATTTGACGACGTATGGGGTGCCAGATGATGGGATGGCTGTTATTTTTGTGGTGAGCCCTCATGCGTCTTACCAGTATGAGTTGTTTTACTCATGGGTGACTTTTCCGGCGGTGGATGACGATGATACGTTTCACACCTATACAGCCACACAGCCGCCTGCGGTCTATACCCCATATAGGACACAAGAAATTCCAATCTCTGCCTGGCAGCATACTATTTGGTTTAAGGGCGCCCTTCCCCATGCGGTTGCACCGGCGAGAATGGGCCCGTTGTCTATTGCGGGGGCCACATGGCCGGTGCTGGCCGGCTTTACGCCTCATCCCCGCTATCTAACGGTGGCGGTGGCTGAGTTGCGGGTACTGCTCACAGCCCTGGTCACAGTACATAGGGCTTTAGTGCAGTACGTGTCACTCAACGTGCAGGTGGGGGCACCTGCTGTTGCGGGACAACCTACGGACCACCACGCGGTGGTTATTAGTCCTGTTATGGTTAATTCGGTGGTCGGCAAGCGCCCCCAAAGTAAGGATGAATTTCCTTATTGGCTTGCTGAGAAATTTGACCAACTGGAAGCGGCTTTTCCGCATACCACTCCTGTGGAGAAACACAGGATCCTCACCATTACTTTGCCTAAAGACCTAGTCCCGGATATGGCCGATTGTGACAACTGGGGTAAGGTCTTTGCCGCGACCTATTCGAAGTGCTATGGCACTCCGTCTATGTCTGTGCTACCATCCGTCATCAAAAAGGTTCAGGAGAATCATGGTGCGGAGGCTACTATTGAATTGGGAATGAGGCTTGTCGACAGCTTCGATGTGGTATGCTCCATGGTGATGGGCAACCTCAAAGGAGATGCCATGCAGTTCCAAGTTGCAAATATGATGGACCGCGTGGATGACGCCGACAAGCCCAAAGAGTTCGCTAAAGTAATTGCGAAGGCATATAGGACCGTGGGTCGTAGTGCCTTGGGTGTGAAACCGACTGTGATCATTCCTGATATAGTACAGCAAACTAAGGTGAGCTCGTCTAGAAAAGACGAACGCCCCAATTTTCCTGAACAAAGTTGGAGAGCTAAGAAACAGGGGAAACAGCAACAGAAACAGGGGTCACGTCCTGCCTCACCGGTACAGTCGTCTACCGAACGCACATATGATCTGTGCGATCGATCTCGTATTAAGTCACCTGATAGATTTCAGGTTTCTGAACAACGCTCTCCTCGTTCTTCACAGGAAACATCGGCTTCACAATCCGGTGGCGGAGACCGTGGAAAAGGAAGGGGTGCCCAAAGTCGTGAGCAGCCCCGCCAGTCGGACGGCAAAGGCAAGCAGGACGAATCTGCGCGTCAACGACCCCCGTTTCAGAAGAAGAAAGTTGCTGCGCTGACAGCGAGGTATGCCTCAGATGGTACGGACGCAGCTTCAGAACCTGACATGGGCACTAACGCTACTAGACAGCGCGGCGGAAGTTACAGTAGTGCGACAAGCACTGCGTCCATATCTGTTGGCGACAGCAACTGATATATTCGTGAATATTGAAACTGCTGATACTCGGGTGTCTCCCCCTGATAGACTGTATAATATAGTCATTCAAATTGAAGGTGACATACAACGTACAATTCAAGGTTTTTTTTAGAATAATCTGACCACTTCCTATGATATTCTGTTGGCGGAGGCAGATTGGCACCCGGCCTTCATTTTAGATGCTCCTAGAGGGGAGGAGGTAATCCTCCCGTCCTTTGCGCACACAGTGCCAAAGGACCAAGCTAAAAAGTACGTCGAGGAATGGGCTCAGGTGCTAGCACCTGCGTTATATCGAAATCAGGTTGGTTGGGATAAATTGTCTCCCGGCCATGAGATTCCGTTGCGGACTACGCCCCAACCTCAACCCCAATACCCCATGCGTCGCGAAGCTAGACCTCACGTCGCGTCAATCCTTGAACAATTGGAATATCAAGGAGTAATCGAAACATGTGTGTCACCTATGAATAATCCTTTGTTCACTGTGACGAAGCCGGACGGGTCGTACCGCCTAGTTTTGGATTACCGGCACCTAAACTCTCATTGCCGGACATGTGCAGTACAAAACACCCACAGTTCAGCTCTCGTCGATAGTCTCGTGAGAAAAAGGTTTAAAACCACACTTGACATTTCCAATGGCTTTTACAGCCATAACCTGTCCTCTCTTAGTAGTGAGTGGACGGCGTTCACCTCCGGTGGTAAACAAAAACAATTCAAAAGATTACCAATGGGCTATAAGAACAGCCCTGGAGTCTTTGCCGCTCGCGTGGTCTCTCTGTTAGAGGGCATAGACCCTGATGCGTACTCGTATGTGGATGATATTTATCTCACAGATGACGAGTTGGAAGCGCATCTGCGTCGCGTTGATCGCATTATTGTTTTGTTTGCAGACTTCGGTTACAAATTCAACTTTGCGAAGTCTCACATTGCGGAATATACAGTGTACTTGGGGTACGAACTCAACGATGAAGGTCGAGGATTGGCTCCGCACTTTCTAGAGAAGTGCGCATGCCTACGTGCTCCTACGTCACTGAAGAAATTACAATCTCTGCTGGGCTTTCTGAATTTCGGTCGAACTTACATTCCGGATTATGCCCAGCGTATCAAGCCGCTTTATGCCTTGGTACAACCTACTTTTTCCAAATCTTGTTGGCTGCCAGAGCATTCAGCTATATTGAAGTCATTGCAAGCTGATCTTCTTGCTTCAAAATACTTACTGACGCGTGATAACCACACTAACCTGGTCATAAGAATCGTGCCAGGCGCAGTTGGTTTCACATACTTAATGTTCAATGAGGGCGACACCGTCCCCATTGCCTACAAATCTCACTTGTACACTTCTGCTGAACTGCGTTTTTCCGCTGTCGAGAAAGTTCTGACGGCAGTGCAGATGGCGATTCTGAAAGAACGAGCGCTGTCGCAAGGTAAACGCATGTTGGTGGTAACACCGTATCCTGCCCTTGAGGCGGTGACGAAGGCTAGTGTACCAAATTCTAAGGCTTTACATCCTAGGTGGATACAAAGGGCCACTTCCTTGACATCGCCTGACGTCACATATATCTTTGACGCGGCACTTCAGACTCAGGAGTTTTTGCAGTATGAATTCGTTCATCCGGCTCCTCTGTCCTTGCGCCCGCTCGAGGATTACCATTGTGTGATTTACACTGACGGTTCTGCGCAACCGGCAACTGGATCAAAGCACGCCTATTCAGCGGCTTGCGCAATTGTGGTCGGTACTTTCGTGAATGGAGAATTCCAGTCCGATGTCGTGCATACGCAGTCATTGGGTGATTGTACCGCGCAGTTGGCGGAGCTTCGTGCTCTAGTGCTAGCGCTAGAGTTTGCTGATCCCCGAGTCACTACCCTTATAGTGAGTGACTCCTTTTATTGTGTTCAATCTTACAACGACAGTCTACATTTTTGGTCTCAGAATGACTACCATGATTCCAAAAGTAGCACGATTAAGCATAAACTGCTTTGGGTTCAAGTGGCAGATCTTAAAGACCGTCTGCCTCTCGTGAATGTTATTCACACTCTTGGTCACCAACAAGTTGGTGTCCATGCTGTCGGCAACAGATTGGCTGACGAGGCAGCAAAAACAGCAGTGGCAACATACTTAGTAGCAGCAGTTACAAGATCCAAAAGTAAGATCGATGATGACATCTTGGCAGCTATTGCTGCTACAGAGCAGGGAACGAAATTTCCAAGAGGTTTCCCTTCTCGTTACCATTATCGCTTAAGTCCTGATAACGTCCCATTAGTGAGGATTAATGACGTTGGTGACAGATTGATTCCCAACGCGGACTGCAGACCATCTTTGATATTAGCGTCTCACGAGGGCATGGCGTCCGCGCATGCCGGCGTTGCAGCTACTGTATCTCTGCTACAACAACGTTACTGGTGGTGCGGTTTGTATAAACAAGCCAGAGCTTATGTTCTTAATTGTGACATTTGCCAGCAGATTAAACCTTCAACTGTGGCGCGCCCACCACAAACTCAGTTGTACATATCTAATAAGCCAATGGGTTGTGTTTATTTAGATCATTGCGGTCCATTTACCTCTGATACTGCGTACAAATACATCTTGGTTGCAGTTGATTTGGGCACACGTTTTCTGTGGGTGTGGCCACAAAGGAGTGCTGATTCTCGCACTGTCATAAAGGATTTGAGTGTCTCTGTTGGAAGTTTTGCATGTGGTACCTTTCATTCTGATCAGGGCCCTGCGTTCGCCTTTAAGGCGTACAAAGAAGCCATGAGAAATTTAGGGGTCCAAGTCAAATTTTCGTCTCCATACCGACCTGAGGGTAATATTGTGGTGGAGCGAATGAACTGTGACTTAAAAAGCAATCTTTGACAGCTAGGGTTTTAGGTACTGGCCGGAACTGGCTAGCCCACTTATATGACGTGCAACGTGCACTTAATAATCTCCCTAGAAGGTCTCTGGGTGGGCGTACCCCATACATGATGCTCTTTGGTGTACGAATGTTTGTCCCAGACTTTGATGGTCTAGACATGGCGGCGTCAGCCGCACCCTTTGACGTAGATGAACACTGTGCTGTATTGCAGAATCTTCAAGAAGCCAGAGACAGTCTAGCGAAGGAACACGTACCCTCCTCATCTGATGCTGCACTTCAGGTTCCGGTAGTCGGCTGGCTACCTCGAGTTGGTGATCTGGTCCGTGAGAAGGTGGAGAACAAGAAGGAGTTCGGCCCCTCTTATCGTGCACCAGTTCCAGTGCTTGGAGTACAGGGTACTCGAACAGTCATTTTACCTCCACTTCCTGGTCGTAAGGATAACAGGTACATCTCTATTGACAATGTCAAGCTACAGCGAGTGGCCGACTCTTCTTAGTATGACACCGGCGGTTTCTTGCCCTTTGATGCTGAGAAATTCTGTTGTGGCCCGAGCTTCTAACACCGCGCCTGATGTTGCCGTCGAGATGCATACAGTTACTGGTCCTTTATTGCCACCGACACCTGGTGGTCTGCCTGAAGACGTTGAGTATGCTTATCCTGCGGATATTACATTGCCTGTTTTACAATCCACCACAGTTGCCCACTCACGAGACTCTTTTGACTCTAATTCAATGACTTCCATTGGCCCGTCCAAAGTTTCGATTTTTGTGGCCTGGTTTAAACGACATTTTTTAATTCCCCCTTGGACTTACATTTGGCTAGTGCTCATATGTATTTTTTTGTTTATGTCCATTGGCTTTGTGGTAGTGTTTATTAGACTTATCAATGGACACTACCTGAAAGAAAGATCTACAATTCGACTTATTGATGGAACTTTGGCCCCCACTCCTCATCACATATTATGAAAAGGGACCAGACTTTTGTGAACATTACTGTCTGGCCTGTACGTGATGGGATCGCTTGGGTTGCTGGAAAATTTCAAATTCATGGCCCCACTGAAATAATTAATGTGCCAAATGTATTTCGTGTTTCTATGGGTGATGTCGTTAAGCAGAACATCCACTCAGATGACTGGGATGTTCAAGCCATAGAAGCACTGTTTTCTGATTTGAAATATTATGCTGCATTTGATGCTGAGGATTTGTATTTAGATGCTGCTAATTATGATTAGCAATTCTGTTATCAACATTATGGCACGCATTTCCTACACAAAGCAAATGCGTTTAGGAATTTTGTAAATTTCACACAATGGGAACACTGTCCCCCCCCCCCTAGGCTGGGCAGCTCCGCCACGTTAGTGGACAAATTCACGTATTTTTCAGTGTGTCAAACCCGGCCTCCTTTTATTTTAAGGTTGCGCCTGAGTCTGCTTCTAAAGTTAGACTGACACACACCAAATTGTTGTATTCCAAGTCCTTTATGGACGAGTTGGCAATTGGAGGGTATGATCTATGGAAAGCTACTATCGATCTTAAATCGGTTTGGGGCTCCAAACCGTGGCAAGTACAGGGAACAGAAGCTTTGCATCGTGCTTGTCTTATCCCGAATCACATGTTATTTTTAAATTCGTCCATTTTTCAGACCACCTGTTTTGGAACGGCTACTTCTAAAAAATTAAATTCTCCCTCCATTCCGGGTCTGGGTGCTTATCCTAATTGGGGTAATCATACAGATCTGTCCCTTGCTATGTTGCAGACATATGTTTCCAACACATCCTTCAATATTTCTGAATTGAATCCGGAAGGGTGGTTGGTGTGGCAGACGAGTTCGGACTCCTGTCAACATCGTTTTTTGGATTTAAAGCAGGGGTATACACAGGTTCGTGTAGACCCCCGTTTTGAATCTTCTCACACTGTAACTACCTAATCAGTAGGGAAGTTATGTCAGTCTTGGCTGCAACATTCCACTTTAGCATTGGTTAAACTTCATTTAGCACGATTAAACGACAAAATAGATTTGAATGATTTTGTTAAGAGTCCTGCAGTTGGCAGGTCCAAAAGATGGGTGTATGCTGTTTACAACGAAGTTTGGAAGTTATCACAAGTTGAGGCTGCATGCAGATGACGTGCTATTGATCAAGCCAATATGGAAAAGGTGTTGGCTGTAATAGATAATAGTATTAACACCCTGTCTTCCAGAATTTATACCTTAGATAATATTGTATCATCTGTGGTAGACATTGTGCAGGATGATTTGTCTGTATTGTATCATGGTCAAAATCAGTTTGCATGGACGTTGCAAACGTTAAAGTCAGGGAAAGTCCCTTGGGATTACATGAGCACTTCATCTTTGTTCCTTCCTTTTAATTTAACTGCGAAACAACAGTTCATGTCCATGAAAGATGCTACATATTCATTACTACACATTGAGAAATTAGAACCTTTGCCTTTCTCTGTTGCTGAATTGTATTCCGCTGTGTGGCTTATACATGGGTTGATCACATTACCGTTCCCCCTGTTTCAATTCAGTTTGTGCATGAAACATTATGCTCTAGGCAGATATGAACAACTTGGTACTGCCTTCCTGCACGAAGTTTGGTCACTCCCATTCACGTATAGATGTATGAGAGACGGCAAAGAGGTTTACTTGAAAGGTGAAGAGTGCACTTCCACTCTGGATCACTCTGTTGTGTGTAGGCACATTCAATTGCATGGTGCATGTAATGTGCACGCCCCTAATTTAGCTTGTGTCCTGAAAGGGATCCCTGTGCCAGTTATAACACCGTCTTTTACGCTGCTTGTTAATGGTAGTTATTTGCTGTTGAATAATGAAGCTTGCTGTGGGATGTTAGTGGGAATTCCCAACATAGTGACTGTATCACAGAGAGTAGTTTGCTGTAATAACGTCCTTTTCCCACCCCGGCATGGACGGCTCGATGTATCCATCTGGCCTTCCATTCCAACCTTGAAAGCAGAGTTCAACAAGATGAGCAGAATAAGGGCTCTATTGTCTCAAAAAGAAGTCGCGTTGACTTCATCCCGGGAAACATTTGTCCTTCACGTAGCAAACACCCGCACTGAGGTGCAAGCGCTTTTGAATACTGATCTCCCACTTCATTTTGGGACCCTGATTCAGACTATCTTTAATGCCTCGTCAACAAGTGGCATGGCTCATTTTTTTTAAATTGTGGGCTCCGGCCTCGTGACCTCCTTTCAAACTATTTTTGGTGTGATCCCGGCATTTTTTCATTCTATTTTTTCCAGCGTCTTCGGAGATCTTCCTTTACTTCTCGCCCTCATAGCTGGAATACTTTTGTTGATCTGCGCGCTGCGCTATGGATGCACAACTTGCGTCACACGACAGCATTTCCCGGCTGCTCCATCTTCGTAACCGGATGCTTGAATACTATGGCACTTTACCACTGGCAACCCTAAGCATTGCCTATGGATTGTCTTTGTGGTTTCCCTACTTTACTTGTGTGCAGCCCGTCTTTCATTGCCTAGATTGTCCGTTCCAATGGGCTCTGGATTTGTGTCTGTCGAACTCGGTGTCTCCTGCCCCGGATTATGATCGGCTGATGAGCCCCTTAGTGGCTCATGAGTTGGACTGTTCTGGCGTCAGGATTATGGCCTGTGGAGCAGCACATGGAGTCCTTGGGAATTGGGATAACGGAACGGCTGCGACTGACTTCTTAGCAAAAAGTTATCTTGAAGAGCACGCCAGTTGTCCTCGACTGGTTCTGGAGGCTCCGGTGGTTGAGGAGCATGTATGTTCCTTCCCCGTTCTGAACTGGATGGCAGATAATTTTGCGGAACGTTCCAATGATTTCCTCTTGGAAGCTGTTGCAACTTATTGTGCTTATACATTGATGGATTGACTTTTGTACTTTCATTTTATCCATAACATGGGTATTTTTTCACTCCTTTAAAAAATGTTCTTTATTTTTTTTCTTCGAACTTTTTCACTTACCTTATATGGACTTACAGTTCATGCCCTTGGTTCCGTTCTATCAAACTTGAACTCTGCGTTCTTGCAAGTGCACCCCCTACTGGTTAGTGGTCCGTTCAAGGGGGGGTGTAGTGAAGATCGTTATCTATATATGTACAATGCTAAGTTAGCACAACCGCGTTACATGTTAGAAAGCCATCTTGCCGCTTTTGCACACGACACTGTAGTCACATGTTATTAAATTGAGAAATGCTTACTCGACTTTACTTCACATGAGAAATGTCTGTTGTTCACATCCTAAACAGTGAGAAGCGACCTTGGTCTGTACACAGTGTAAAGAAACAGTCTGGGTCGCTAGACGTTGCATGTTGTTGGGTTCAGGTTGTTCGGCCCACTATTTAGCCATAACACGCATGCAGCTGCAAATACCTGAAAGTCGGGTGCTTTTAATATTGCAGTGTTACATGTTTTCATTACATTCGGAAGAAGAGCTTTCCCAGGAGCAGAGCCTAGCTGATCCTGTGATGTGATCTCACTGAGCTGATCTTTACGGTATGGGGTTCCCCGCTCAAGCCTAGAGATGTTTTACTAGTAAATACTATTAGTTTGCTAGAGAAAGGAAGGTGGCTTAGATCCACTGTCATTTTAGTATGATTACTCCTTTCATTTTCTATGGTATTGTAACTATGCTGATGGTTTTGATTTTAATCGTTTGTCTGCTTATGTTAGCCAAACTACTGCATCTTAGGACACGAGGTTTATAAAATAAACTCTTTCAACTTTACCGTGTCTGTTTATTCTGTTGTGGACTGATATGAGAATAATTACGAACAGGTATTTCTGATTCCCACCATTCCTGAGAAATACACTAAGTCGCTTGTTCTGGGTTGTCTATACATTGGGACCGCCGAGCTAAACCTCGGATAACGAATGGGACACTGATGCTGGTCGGATAAGGGGTTCTGGGTTCTGAGGTGAGTTTTTGGTACACCACAATTCACTGAGGGCCTGAGTTCCTGCGCATAGTTCTGTGCATAAGCAGAATCCCTGCAACAAGGCCTGTGATCTCCGCCTTCCCCATGTGGACACAACATCCCAGAAGTGATGCATCGGTCACCACTGTGAACTCTGGTTGAGGTTGGGAGAGGGATTGGCCTTCGACCAAATCCTGGTTCATAAGCCACCACTGCAATTGGTGTAGTGCCCTTCGAGATCTGGATGCAATCGGACAGATTCCCCAGATGTTGCGCCCACAGGAACTTCAGGTCCCGCTGCAGAGCCCGCATATGCCATCTGGCATGATCCACCAGCAGTATGCAGGAGGCCATCAGACCCAGCAGCCTGAGGGTCATCCTCACCGAAACCCGGGATAGAGGCTGAAGGATCGGAATCATAGCCCAAATATCCCGGACTCGCTGTTCGGGAGGATAAACCCGAAACAGCGATGTGTCCAGAACCTCTCTGATAAAGACAAGCCTCTGAGAGGGGGTCAGGTGGGACTTCGGCACGTTGATTGAAAACCCCAGCGAATGCAGAAGGTTGGCCGTAGTCTGGAGGTGGGAAGACGACAGCCTGGGGCGAGCCCACCTTCAACAACCAGTCCTCGAGATATGGGAAGACTGCAACCCCTGATCTGCGCAGATGAGCTGCGACCACCGCCATCACTTTCGTGAACACCCGAGGGGCACTGATAAGGCCAAAGGGGAGCATGGTAAACTGAAAGTGTTCATGGCCTACCGTGAACCGCAGGTAATGCCGGTGGGCCAGCAGGACAGGGATGTGAAAATAAGCGTCCTGCAAGTCCCACGCTACCATCCAGTTTCCAGGGTCGAGGGCAGACAAGACCAGAGCAAGCATCAACATCTTCAACTTCTCCTTCAGGAGGAAGCGGTTGACGTTCCTGAGATCCAAGATGGGACGCAGGCCTTTGTCCTTCTTGGGCACCAGAATGTAGTGAGAATAGCAACCATGACCAACTTCTGGGGCAGGAACGCGATCAATGGCACCCTTGGCCAAGAGTGCCAAAACTTCTTGTTGGAGAAGGGCCAGGTGATCCTCCGACATGCGTTGGTATTGAGGTGGCATGGATGAAGGGGTAGTCTCGAAGGGTAGGGAGTAGCCCCTTCGAACTATTCACAAAACTCACCTGTCTGACGTGCCGGTGCGCCAGTGGGGGAGATGATGGCAGATCCTGCCGCCCACTGGTATTTGGTGGCCCTGAAAGGTCAGACTAGGAGGGTTTGGAGGCTGTTGCAGAGGGGCCTGTGGTGGACTGGCCCGCCCGCTGGCCCCCAGAACCACGGCGCCAGTTTCCACATCGCCGGCCGCGCTGGGGCTGAACAGCTTGCGCCGGCCTGTGGCTCTGGGTGGGATGTAGCGGGGCACCCCTTCCGTAGCCACAAAAGGGGCAAAAGGCAGACTGCGCAGGGTGGGTGGTGAAGAGGCCCAAGGACCCGGCCGTAGCCCTAGAGCCCTTAAAGCGCTCTAGTGCGTTGTCTGCCCTCTCGCCGAAAAGGTGACAGCCATCAAAGGGCATTTCCATAAGGGTGAATTGAACATCCCCAGAACAGCCAGTCGAACGCAACCAGGAGTAGCGTTGAAGGGCTACTGACATGGAAATCGTCCTGCCAAGTGCGTCGGCTCTATCCAGAGCACAGCGGATGGTAAACTTTGCTGCGTTTCTCCCCTCGGCAACTGCATGGGAGAGCATGGCCCGGGCTTCCTCTGGGCACTGGGGCAGCACCTGCGCTACCATATCCCACACAGAATGGGTGTAACGGCCCAACAGACATGCGGTGTTTACCGACCGCAGTCCCAAGCTGGCGGAAGAAAACATATTCTTCCCAAGGTGGTCTAGCTTTTTGGATTCCCTATCTGGTGGTGCGTTAGGGAATGCACCTTTAGAAGTAGAGGCTTGGACCACCAAGCTCTCAGGGGTGTTGTGTGTTAAGAAAGGAAAGTGGGGTCGCCCAGAGCCAAGCGGTGGCGTTGAGCAATTATCCTGTCCACAGGAGCCCCTGTGTTGGGCCTGGACCAGGTGCCCAAAAGGATGCCCGCGAGGGCTGCATTAAACAGCAGCAGGGGCTCTGAAGAGCTCGCTTCGGGCTGAAGGACCTCTGCCAGGAGGTAGGTAGCTCGAGCTGGAGTGCCTCGGCCGCCCTATGCAACACCACTGCTTATGACGCTCCCTCCTCCGTAGCCACGGTAGGAGGCTACAACACGCCAAGGTCTGGTGAGATGTCCAGACCACTGGCTTCCCCCATTTCCTCTCTCCAGTTCTGTTCATACATCAACTGGTCGGTTAAAGGGTCCCCAGACCCCTCCCAGTCCTCCTCACCCTCTTCTGGCTGCCACTCTGGTCTCAAAGAGCCAGGGTGGAACAGGGGCACAAAAGTACCCGTCGGATCCGGCGTCGGTCTGACTCTGTGTCTACCTCGAGGTGGAAGTCGGGGTCGACGTCGGCTGGGGACACAGCCGACGCCTGTGGCGGACGTGGTGCCAGTGGAATCAGTGCCGGTGGAGGCGTAACAAGGTTAACCGGTGCAGATCCGGATTTAGGCCTGGATCCAAGGAGACCCTGCAGGGCCGAGGCCGAAGCCACCGATGCCCAGGGGCCCGAAGGCGCGCCGGCAGAGTCGGGCTGCCCAAGGATGGCCTGCATCGCTTCGTAAACTGACGAAGCTAGACAGGGGTCGCTCCCGGTCCCGGGAAGGGGGGGGAAACCCGGGGCCGACCATAAGGGCACCGCACGCGGTGCCGCAGGAGGGGGCATCACCCGCGTCCCTCGTTGTGTCGTCCGACGGACGGAGAGAAGTCGAAGAGCGCCAATGCTTCTTTGACTTCTTTTTGTGCTTCTACTTACCTGACCCTGAGTGTAAAGACTTAGAGGAAAAATGGTGTTGGATTCGCGGCCGGTCCCTCGACCTCCTACGTGACCGGGACATCGAACGGTGCCGAGCCGACTGCTGGGCCTTGAGTAGCTTTCGGGACCGCTCCAGCAAAGACTTTGGGGCCATGGTCCGGCAGTCGGAGCATGACTTAGGGTCGTAGCTGCGCTCCAGGCAGTAGAGGCACAGGCGGTGCGGATCCGTCACCAACATCAGTCGGTTACAGTAACCACAAGCCTTAAAGCCCGGCATTCCTGGTGCACTAGGAGTCTGTGGACTCAAAAAACAACAAAGTCGACAAAAGTTAAGAAAAAGCTCAGTCAAAAAATAACTGGGGGTACCGCTCTCTCCGGATCTGTGCTTGCTGGCGCAGAAAAAGAAAGAACTGATGTCAGGTCGTGAGGGCTGCGTCTATGTATCTACCCTGACATCATACCGGTGACCACGACGCTAAAAGTGGTGTCAACCGACACCACCTTCCGCTGCCCAGGGGTACTGCTGACGAAAAACTTTCCGGATCCAGTCTGACGCCTGGGTTAATTCTAAGGTAAGGAATCTGTTGGACCCGGCCTCGTGGCGTGGTCCTGACTTCCCTGGGGTTGGGCCCGTTCCCCGCCCTGGCCTCCACGGGCCACTCGTTCGAGCCGCACGAGGTCGCATACACCTCGGGGCTCCACCATTTTGTTGCCTGCCACGTGACCCTGCACACCAGTCCCCCTGACTCCGCTCAACCCGGCCTCGGCCCCAGCGAGGCCCAGACATTGAGGCACCAAGAACTGGCCAGGGGGTATCACGTGAACACCTCATCGCCCTGGCAGAGGGCGGTATCGATGGGACCCCCAACCGTCCCCACACACCGAGGTGCGATCGGCCTCCATCTCTCCTGGGCCCGGCGCCTCTCCTGCTGGGCGTCTGGCCACTCCCAACCCGGCCTCTCCGCCCCTCCGGGCGCAAGGGTCCGGACTTCAAAGGGCTCCAGGCCTATATCTGGGGCGACCCCACAACAGACCGGCAGTTGTATCCCGGAGTCGAGAGCCCTGTTGATTGAATCGCGGCCGACCCTACGGAGAAGAACTCTTGCTTGAAACCACCACGAGCCCTGCAGACTGCGTCGCGGCTCCTTCTTGCTGAAACCTTGAAGCCCCCCGGAACATCGGGGCCCTGCTGACGCTGACGCGGCCCAACCTCGCTGAAACCTCCCTCGGAGCCCTGCTGACGACGTCGCGGCTCGAGCTGAGCGGAAACCATCTTGAGAGCCCCGCTGACCTGGTCGCGGCTCTCCACGAACTGAACGCCAGAGCCCTGCTGACGCCGTCGCGGCTCGACCCCTCCGAGTTCCGGAGGCCCTCCAGCTTGAGGATAAGAACTGGGCCCCAGGTACCCTCGTACCAAGCTCCTGCCAAGGACTGTCCCGCTACCCCTTCCCTTCTAAAGAGACACTGAGACCTTTGTGGATCCCTTGATCCCCTTTCGTGTAAATATTGATCCCGTAACGTGCTGATAAAGAATTGCTCGTCTTGAGACAACCTCCTTAAATCCTGTGTGGTGGTGTTACTGTGCTAGTACATAATAGGAGAAGGATCTCCCAGGAGGCTTCTCTGCAGCGCTCGGCTACTTCGTACAGTGTGGGGGCCCCTCTGGGTGGTCTCTCCGACTCCCCGAGGTCCGCCTTCCAACAGAATCTATAACTAACTGTTTCTTACAGATCTATTACGCGTTCATACCTGTGACCTCGCCCATGCATTAAAGGGAATAGGTAATAGGTATGACATGGTGAGTTAAGCATAGACTCAACAAGAAATCATAAAGGTGACTCCAGGCCCATGTACCCCCTGTAACCTAATCCCTCCGACTGAACGCTTAAGCTAAGGTAGTGACTGCCCCCTGCGTGATCCCCTATGTTCTTGTTTGTATGGTAAATCTTAGTTTCCTTAAACATCAAACGGATGGTACTCATGTGGACACTCGCACAAGGTGATAAACTATGAGTAGGCAATTGCACGCAAGACAAATTGTAGATCATCCTGTCACAACCCCAGAGGTATGAAAAGATGACACCGGGAAATATCACTGTATTACATAAGATATCATTGAGGTATGATGTATTTGTTTATCCCTGTGCATAGCCAGTTTTTGTGATACGCCAAAAGTAATAGCAAAAAGCATTGGCATAGCCAATAGGTCTTGCTTTTGGGACCTTATAAGTATTTAGTTATGCAACTGTTGCGTGCCTAAACACATAAGGTTCCAAAAGCGAGACCTATTGGCTATGCCAATGCTTGTTTTTAAGCTTATGAGCATGATGACAGATTTGCAAGTGGTGATGGGGGGTGGGGGGACAATTTAAGAGATGCGAGCGGGTTCCATTTAAGTGAAGTAGGGTCAGGTTGCCGTAATTGTGGTTTAAGTGTGGAGCAATAAAGGAGCTGGGTGAAGGGGGATTGTGAATTATTTTTTTAAGCGAGTTGAGGTGCCTGCGATATCCCGGGAAAAACAGTGGACGGGGAGAGTCAGCCATTCAGTGGCACCAGCAAGGGATAGAACGTAGGGATGGTTTAAATAAATTAATTTAAAAAACATGCCAAATGGGAAGGGGATTAGGTGGGGGAAGCAACTCGGAGAGCAAGTGTAAGGGGAGAGCAACTCACAAGAAAGAGTAAACAAGCGGCGAAAGTGAAAGTAATCTTCGTCAAGCGCGGCGCGCGCGCGCCCGCGCACAGGCACTGTAGCTCTAGGCTGGCCTGGTAGCACTTTTTGGAGCCCTCTCAATAAGTCCCGCCAGACCAGCGCATGCGCTGGGTCAGGCGAGACCTAAAAAATGAATATGTAACAATGTCAATAACTTAAATGCCAATAAAAATATATGTTTGGGAAAAAAAAGAGTTGCCTTGATTAGTACAAGGTGCTTCACTTAAATAATTGTACACCATATACTAAGCCAGCCTCCTACAGGATGGCACTGCCGGGGGCATTGGGATTGGAGAGGGCGCTGAGGAAGGTCTCGGTCTTGTCGATGGCTCTGTTCATGGTCGACTGAGGGATCCTTAGGGCCCACCTACTGCCAAGGGCGAATCCGCCGGCGTGGTTCCTGTAGGGGCCCGAAAGTGCTCCAGAGGGGCCAGATCACCCAATAATGAGGCGCATGGCCTTGTAAAATTCCTTTAGCTGGGCACGGGTCGCTTCGGAAAAATTGGGGAAGCATGGAACAAACTCAGGTTCAGACCCGCCGACTCACTGAGTGTCGATGCTCCTGTGTCTCGTCGGATGACTTTGACGGACGTAGGGAAGTTGAAGATTGTTTGGACTTCTTATGCTTGTGGGACTTCCCTGAAGACTTAGAATGCGACGACAAATGCTGCGAGAGGCTCTGCGAACGGTCATGGGAACTCCTACGCTAACAAGGTCTTGAGCGTCAGATTCCTGGTTGGCTGAGGTATGCACCTAGGCCAGGCAGAAACCACCACTCTAGTGAGGGTAAGCTAGATACACACTAAAAAATAACCTTGCTCACCCTCTGGTAGCTTCGCACAGAGCAGTCAAGCTTATCCAAAGTGGCAATGTGCAAAGTATTTGTGCAACACACCCAAATTAATACAATGATTACACCACAAAAAGACTCCACCCAGGCTTACAAAAATAGACAACATTTATCTGAGCAAAATGAGACCTATACGACATAAATCCAATCAGTAAATAGTTAAAATCTGATTTTTTTTTATTAAATACAAAAATAGTGCTCAGAAGTCACTAGTCAAAAAAATACTTGTGGTCATGAGGGACTGGTGCAGATCCGAAGTTCAGGCCAAACTTCCCTTTTTAATACATAAAGGTCACCCCTAGGGTAGGCCCTACACATACCAGAGGGCAGGGTGCAGTGTACTTAAAAAGATGGACATGTACTTTTTAAGTTTTACATGTCCAGGTAGTGAAAAACTCTTAAATTCGTTTTTCACTACTGTGTGGCCCACCTTTCTCATAGGATAATATTGGGTTACCTTATTACATTTAATAAGTGCTAAAATGTGATGGCGAACTGGTAAACATTTCATGTTTGGGGTCTTGGAAATTGTAATAAAAAATCCTCTTTAATGGTAAAGTAGGATTTTAAGTTACAATTTTGAAAATGGCATGTGATTGGATTCCTGACCAGTCGGGTGCACAGCATGACCATCAGGACACCGGGGGTACTGACAGCCACCAGGTAAAAACAGTAGTGTCGCAACCAATCAGGTTAAAATGGGTAGAATTTGAGAGGGCAGCGGCACAGCCCCGGAAGACAAAAGCGTGCGGGGAGGACGTGGAGTAGAAATGTGGTGCACCGAGAATGCAGAGAGAAGAGGATGGGGGCAGGAGGCCCGGACAAATGACTTCTGGAGCGGAGCACCACACCTGGTGACGTACGGATGACTCCGGGCTGCAGCCTGACCAGGCTACACGGACGACGCCCGTAGCAGACTGGGAGGAGATGAAGGAGGTGTCACCAGGGAAAGGCACTTGGGACGTTGCTGCCACTGCTCTGGAACCGAGTTGTGGGCTCAGGCAAGTGGCTGACAGCGGGTTGGAAAATATCAGGTGGTGCTATGTAACAAGGGACTTTCGGCTTTAACTACACAAAAAACCCATCTGGGCGAGGTGGTTGATAAATTGGGATTTTGCACATTTTCTAAACTTCACAGAGCACCTTCCAACCGAGTAGCATTACTCCCTCAATTAAAAGGGCAGAATCTAGTCACGTTGTAGTGTGGTGGTGGACCTAGTACTGGGCCGGAGAACATGCCAGGCTAAGCCCTATGTCCCTTTCTCCCAGAGGCACCAAAGGGCTCACAGCCAGGAGTCAATGCCGGTGGACCTAAAAATAAGCCCAGACGTACGACAGTTTGCCCCCACGGGAGACTTGTTAAACTCTTTCCTAATAAAAGTCTACTTACTCAAACCACCGCTGTAGTTGAGTACTGTCTCCAGCTACAGTGATTTCAGAAAGAAGTGGGATGAGCAGACTGTCCCATCAGGAGACGGATACTACACAGCCCATCACTACAGACCCAAGCTCCACAACAGAAAAGGTTATAACTACATAGGGCCCTTAAAACCCAAGCTACTGGTATAGCAAATAATTAATTGCTTCAGGATACCGCGATTCAACGATTAACTGAGACTATTCACAGTACAAAGGTACACCCAAAATTACCCAGTTCAGTATTGTAAAAATATCAACCAGGGGAGCATCTTGTTTTTTCTTCCACACATTGTGAGAGAGTCACCTCATCTGCTAACTGGCCACTGAAAACGATGGAGTCAGTATGTTGCACCTCTATTATCTGGGGAGCTACAGGCAGCATACCAGGTGGCCAACCCATCAAGTACCACAGCATATTCTGTAAAAAAAGGTCTCATCTGGAATGACTGGGTTTTTGACACTGTATACTACAGGGCCAAATTCCGTAAAGAGAAATGGAATCTACAAGACAAACCCAGGGTCCTCTTAAAAAAATCCCATTCAGGATTTGGGGGTATGTTGGCTCAAACCAGAGGGGGCCACCCTTGACGATGTCATGGATAAAATATTGTTGGAACAGTTTCTTGAAGCTCTACCAAGAACCAGCAGAGCCTGGATAAAACAACATTTAACATTCAAATGTGACTGTAAGCATGGCTATAGACCAGGCATGTGCTTTTCATAGGTCTCCTGACTTTAGGGTTACCCATCCAAGAATAGGGTCCCTTGCAAGCCACAATTGGAAGAGTTCCACTCCTAGACAACTTTCCCGACCCCTCCCTGAGTCCAAGGTACCTGTGAGACCCCAGGGAAGAGACCTAAATCAGGGTCCACAGTGTTTTCAATGCACAGAATTGGGACATATAACATGTAATTGTCCTCTGAAAGTACCCCAGTAGAACCCATGGAATGTGCGAGGACGTGTTCTTTACACAGGGGGTTGTACCAGTAGGTATTGGAAACGCACAACAGTGAATGGGGGACAATCAACAATGTTAGTATATTCAGGATGCTGATAGAATAAGTAAGTAAAAAGTTAAGCCCAAACAGTGGATACAAGAAACTGTGATTATCACATGTGTCCATGGGGATAGTAAACCCTACACTGTAGCAATTCTCACGTAAACTGGAGGGGTTGGCAGGAAAACCAGAAAGTAGGTGCTATCCCACAGATTGTGGAAGAAATGATAATAGGGACCGACTATACCCACTTTGCTACGTTACTAAATTCTGTGGAAGAAATGGAGAGTGAGTCTGCATGGGGAGAGATGTTCCTTTCTGGGAGGAGCAGACAGAAGAGGGTAAGAGTCATAGGATACCTACACTCCATGTGAAACATCAACATAACCGCCTGTATAAATTGGCCGATGGTTTGAACGTCTTTCCCACTTCTTCCTCCACAGCTGGTACAGCGCCTAGTTTCAAAGTAGCCCAAAGAGAAGAGCCAAACCTCACTCATGCCTGGGGACAAGCAGCATCGGACCCTGATGGTCAGGTAGGCCCATATTTCTATATTTCTAAAGGACTATGATATAGAAAAGTAAGGAAAGGAGAAGAAGAACAAGTTACTTACCATCAGTAACTATGTATCTAGTAGAGACAGGATCGAGACGCAGATTTCTTACTTTAAAATCCTCCCCAGGCGCTAGACTGGATCCGGTAACTTTTTTCCCCACAGTATGTCCGCACCCCGGCAGACGGCGTTGAGCGACTCTGCATCAACGTAATTGTGAGAAGTTGGCCTGATATATGATGTATCTAATTCTAGTGTATACCTTGTATCAGTCCAAACAACCCTTATGGTGATTGGTTGTAAAGTCAACCTTATAGACCAGCTATCCTAGTGGTAGCATGGACAAGAGCAGTCTTAGGCTAAACTCTGAATGGCATGTGAAGCCAGCTGTTATACCATATGTAATCCCTTGAATACCAAATGAAAGGACACCACAACAGATATATATAAAATAAAGTCTATTTATTCTAGTCAAACCCTCAGCACTCTTTATGAGATTCGAGGTAAGTACAACACAGTCTTATTTAAGCATACATTAAGTCACACAGGTAAGTAATACAGTTAGGCCCTAGGGGCCACGCAAACCATATACTAAGTAAGTGGTATAAGGACTGTGAGATGGATTAAGCCACGCCCTATTTACAACACTAAGTTAGCATAAACAAGATCATTTTTAGCAAGCAAGCTTATCGTTTCTGCTGCGCTGCACACGACACTGTTGTTATGTGTTATTCATTTTAGAAATGCTGACTCGACTTTGCCTTACAGGATAACAAACTGTTGTTTCACATTCTTAACCGTGAAATGTGCCCTTGGTCTGTACATCATGCAAAGAACGCGTCTGGGTCACTAGAAGGTACAGAGTGTTGTGTTTAGATTGATCGTGCCACTTGTTAGACATATCATGCATACAGCTGCCAATATCTGAAGGACAAGCGTCTTTAATATTGCAGAACAGTTTGGTTTTACATTCATTCGAACAGAAGAGCTGATGCATGCTGTGAGAGCTGATCCTTTGATGTGATTCTACTAAGCTGATCTATACGGTATGGGGTCCCCCCTGTTAGCCTAAGAGACCTTCTAATAGTCTAATAATAATAATGTATTAGATTATAGTGAAAGGAGTGTGGCCGTATACCACTGTCATTAATAGTATGATTGCTCCTTTCATTCTATATGGTATTGTAATAATGCTTATGATTCTGATCTGTACTGTTAGTCTGCTAGTGTTAGCCAAAGTACTGCATCTTAGGACGCGAAGTTTATAAAATAAACTCTTTAAACTTTACCGTGTCTGTATTATTATGTTGTGGACTAACAAATAAGAACGAACAGGTATTTCGGATTCCCACCACTCCTGAGAAATATCTAAGTCGCTTGTTCTGGTTTGTCTATACATTGGGACCACCTAGCTAGATCTAGGTTAACGAATGGGATACTAAGCTAGTCGGATAAGGGGTTCTGGGTTCTGAGGGAAGTTTTCTGGTACACCACAATTCTCTGAGGTCCTGGTCTCCTGCGCATAGTTCTGTGCAAAAGCAGAATCCCTGCAACATGGCGCACCTAACGTTTGGTCTTAACGTCTGAGACGCTTTAGTAGTGCTAGTTTTAGTCCACAACAACCCTCACTCTCGTTTCCGGAAAACTTGAGTGACGGTTTAACCTACCTAGGTTTAGACTAAAGGTTCTATCAAGCTTGAAAATTAAAAAGGTTATAATTTTTGAGCCCAAGTGCTACTGTAAATATCGTTGTTACTCTTTAAGGAGTCCTTATGGCGGTTAATATTCCCGCTCATAGTAGGGTTCCTCTGCGCGCTCATTTGAGGGCGTATGGGGTACCTGATGACGGGATGTCCGTAGTATTTGTGGTCAGTGCTGATACCACCTACCCATATGAGTTGTTTTACTCATGGGTGACCTTTGCGGAGGTGGATACAGGCGATAATTTGTTCCACGAATATACAGCCTCGGCTGTTCCTGCGGCTTATGCCCCATATCGGACTCTGGAAATTCCTATTTCTGCCTGGCAGCATACAATTTGGTTTAATGGCGCCCTCCCCCATGAGGTTGTATCGGCGAGAATGGGCCCGTTGTCAATAGGGCTTTAGTGCAGTATGTGTCACGCACAGTTCAGGTGGGAGCACCTGCGGTTGCTGGACACGGGGCGGATCACCATCACGCGGTGGTGATTAGCCCTGTTATGGTTAACGCAGTAGTCGGCAAGCGCCCCCTCAGTAAGGATGAATTTCCTTACTGGCTTGCGGAAAAATTTGATCAATTAGAAGCCGTGTTTCCAAACACTACACCTGTGGATAAACACAGGATACTCACCATTACTTTGCCGAAAGACCTGGTCCCTGAACTTGTTGATTGTGACAATTGGGGCAAGGTCTTTGCTGCGACATATTCGAAGTGCTACGGCACTCCGTCTAAGGCTGTACTACCCTCCGTCATCAAGAAAGTTCAAGAAAGTCATGGTGCGGAGGCAGCTATTGAGTTGGGATTAAGGCTTGTCGACAGTTTCGATGTGATTTGTTCCATGGTAATGGGCAACCTCAAAGGAGATGCCATGCAGTTCCAAGTTGGTAATATGCTGGAGCTTATGGCTGATGCCGATAAGCCTAGGGAGTTCGCAAAAATTATTGCGAAAGCCTATAGGATGGTTGGACGTAGTGCCTTAGGTGTGAAACCCACCATCAAAATTCCCGATGTAGTGCAACAAACTAAGGTTAGTTCGTCTACAAAAGACGAAAAGCCCAACTTTCCTAAACAAAGTTGGCGAGCCAAAAAACAAGAGAAGCAGCAATAGAAACAGGTTTCTCGTCCTGCCTCACCAGTTCAGTCGTATAGTGAACGCACTTATGATTTGCGCGATCGTACTCGTATTAAGTCACCTGATAGGTTTCAGGTTTCTGAACAACGCTCTCCTCGTTCTTCACAGGAAATATCGACTTCGCACTCTGGTGGTGGAGAGCGTGGAAGAGGACGGGGCACTCAGTGTCGAGACCAGCCCCGCCAGACTGACGGTAAAGGCAAGCAGGAAGACGCTGCCAGACCACGTCCACCGTTTCAGAAAAAGAAAGTTGCTGCTATCTCAGCGAGATATGCCTCAGATGGTCAGGACACAGCTTCGGAACCTGACATGGGCACTAACGCTGCTAGACAGCGCGGCGGAGGTTACAGTAGTGCGGGAAGCATTGCGTCCGTTTCTGGAGGCGACAGCAACTGACATTTATGTGACAGTTGAAACTGCTGACACTCGCGTAGCCCCCCCGGAAAGATTATTTGAAATAGTCCTTAATATTGAGGGTGACATACAACGCAAAATTAAAGTGGTTTTTTGGGATAATCTTACCACCACATATGATATTCTTTTGGAGGAGAAAGATTGGCCTCCGGCTTTCATTTTGGACGCCCCAAGGGGAGAGGAAGTTATTCTTCCTTCCTTTGGGCACGCAGTGCCCACGGAGGAGTCTACTAGGTTAGCCGGGGAGTGGGCACAGGTGCTTGCACCTGCGTTATATCGTAATCAGGTTGGTTGGGATAAATGTTCTCCCAATCACGAGATTCCATTACGATCCGATCCCCAGCCTCAATCCCAATATCCCATGCGTCGCGAGGCAAGACCTCACGTAGCGTCCATCCTTGAACAATTGGAATATCAAGGAATGATTGAGACATGTGTGTCACCCATGAATAATCCTTTATTCACTGTAACGAAGCCTGACGGGTCGTACCGCCTAGTTTTGGATTACCGGCATTTAAACTCACATTGCCGGACGTGTGCGGTACAAAATACTCATAGTTCGGCTCTCGTAGATAGTCTTGTGAGAAAACGTTTCAAAACTACGCTCGACTTATCCAATGGCTTTTATTGCCATAACCTGGCCCCTCTTAGTTATGAGTGGACAGCATTTACCTCGGGTGGCAAACAAAAATTGTTCAAGAGGCTCCCGATGGGCTATAAAAACAGCCCTGGAGTTTCTGCCGCTCGCGTGGTCTCTCTCTTGGAGATGGTAGACCCGGAAGCATACTCGTATGTCGATGACATCTATCTGACAGACGACGAGTTGCTTCCACACCTTGCCTGTGTGGATAACATAGTGTCTATGTTTGCAGACTTTGGTTACAAGTTTAACTTTAAGAAGTCGCACATTGCTGAATTTACAGTGTTGTTCTTGGGGTACGAACTCAATAATGAAGGTCGAGGCTTGGCACCGCAGTTCCTTGAGAAATGCGCAAACCTTCGTATCCCTACAACACTGAAAAAACTACAATCCTTGCTGGGTTTTCTGAATTTCGGTCGATCCTACATTCCTGATTATGCCCAACGCATCAAGACACTTTATGCCTTGATACAACCAACTTATACCAGATCTTGCTGGCTGCCAGAGCACTCGTTGGCATTATATACTTTGCAAACTGATCTTCTTACAGCTAAATATCTAAAAACTCATGACAACCACACCAACCTGGTCATTAGAATTGTTCCAGGCGCGGAAGATTTCACGTACTTAACGTTCAATGAGGGTGACACAGTCCCCATTGCTTACAAATCTCATCTGTACACTTCGGCTGAGCTGCGATTTTCCACTGTTGAAAAAGTCTTGACAGCAGTTCAGATGGCGATCCTGAAAGAACGAGCGCTATCACAAGGAAAACGCATGCTGGTGGTAACACCGTTTCCTGCTCTTGAAGCAGTCACTAAAGCTAGTGTACCAAATTCCAAGGCTTTGCATCCAAGGTGGATACAATGGGCGACCTCCTTAGCTTCGCCTGACGTCGAATACATCTTTGACGCGGCGTTGCAGACTCAAGAGAGTTTGGAGTATGAATTAGTTCATTCTGCTCCACAGTCATTGCGCCCCATCGAGGAATACCATTGTGTCATATACACTGACGGGTCGGCGCAAACCGCAACTGGATCAAGGCACACTTATTCAGCAGCTTGCGCAATTGTAGTCGGTACTTTCGTGAATGGAGAGTTCAAATCTGATGCAGTGCATACGCAGTCATTGGGTGATTGTACCGCGCAACTGGCGGAGCTTCGTGCTCTGGTGCTTGCACTTGAGTTTGCTGATCACAGAGTCACTACTCTTATAGTGAGTGACTCTTACTATTGTGTTCAATCATACAACGACAATTTGCTTTTTTGGATTATGAATGGATTTTGTGATTCCAAAGGTAGCGCAGTGAAGCATAAAACGCTTTGGGCTCGAGTGTCAGAACTCAAAGGGAGTCTGCCACTTGTGGATGTAATTCACACTCTTGGTCACCAACGAGTTGGTGTCCATGCTGTCGGTAACAGTTTGGCTGACGAGGCAGCTAAAACAGCAGTGGTGACATATTTAGTAGCAGCAGTTACAATATCAAAATCTAAGATAGATGCAGACATCTTAGCAGCTATAGCTGCTTCAGAGACAGGGACAAACTTCCCTAGAGGTTTCCCTTCTCGATACCATTATCACTTAAGTCCTGATAACGTCCCATTAGTGAGGATTAACGACGTTGGTGATAGATTGATTCCCAACGCGGACTGCAGACCAAATCTGATAACAGCTGCCCACGAAGGTGTTGCGTCTGCGCATGCTGGAGTGTCAGCAACTGTGTCTCTTTTGCAGCAGCGTTACTGGTGGTATGGTTTGTATAAACAAGCGCGGGCTTATGTACTTAATTGTGACATTTGCCAGCAGATCAAACCTTCTTCTGTTGCGCATCCACCTCCAACGCAGCTGCATATATCTAATCAACCACTAACGTGTGTTTATTTAGATCACTGCGGTCCTTTTACCTCTGATACTGCGTACAAGTACATCTTGGTTGCAGTGGATTCGTGCACACGTTTTCTGTGGGTGTGGCCACAAAGGAGTGCTGATGCCAGGACTGTCATCAAAGCATTGCGTGTCTTTATAGGGAGTTTTGCGTGTGGTACCCTTCACTCTGATCAGGGCCCGGCGTTCGCCTCTAAGGCTTACAAAGAGGCAATGAGAAGTTTGGGGGTCCAAGTCAAATTTTCGTCTCCATACCGGCCTGAGGGCAATAGTGTTGTGGAACGGATGAACCGTGACCTAAAGCAATCGTTGACAGCCAAGGGGTTAGGTACAGGCCGGAACTGGCTTGCCCACTTGTATGACGTCCAACGTGCACTTAATAATCTCCCTAGAAGGTCTCTGGGTGGGCGGACCCCGTACATGATGCTCTTTGGAGTGAGAATGTTTGTTCCGGACCTTGATGGTCTAGACATGGCGGCAGCTGCCGCGCCTTTTGACCTCGATGACCACTGTGCTGTATTACAGAATCTACAAGAAGCAAGAGACACTCTAGCTAAGGAACACGTGCCCTCTACATCTGAAGAAGCGCTCCTGATTCCGGTGGTCGGCTGGCTGCCTCGAGTTGGTGATCTGGTCCGTGAGAAGGTGGAGAACAAGAAGGAGTTTGGCCCCTCTTATCGTGCACCAGTCCCGGTGCTTGGAGTATTGGGTACACGTACAGTTGTTTTACCACCACTTCCTGGTCGCAAGGAAAACAGGTACATTTCAATTGAAAATGTCAAGCTACACAGGGTGGCCGATTCTCCATAGTATGACACCTTCGGTTTCCTGCCCTTCAGTGCTGAGAAACTCTGTTGTGTTGCCACCCTCTATCATCGTGCCTGAAGTTTCCATTGAGATGATTACAGTTACTGATCCGCCACCTACTGCTGGTGGTTTGCTCGCTGAGCCTGAGTATGCTTATCCTGCAGAAGTCGCCTTGCCCCTATTACATACAACAACACTTGCCCAGTCCCAGTCTTCCTTTGAAACTGAATCATTGACTTCCACTGCCCCTTCCAAAATTTCTATATTTTTTGCCTGGTTCAAGAGACATTTTTTGGTTGCACCTTGGACTTACATCTGGCTGGTGCTGATTTGTATTTTTTTATTCATGACAATTGGCTTTGTGGTAGTGTTTTTTAGACTTATCAACGGGCACTACCTGAATGAGCGTTCTACAATTCAATTAATTGATGGAACTTTGGCCCCCCATTCCTCTTCACACATCATGAAAAGAGACCAGACGTTTGTGAACATCACCGCCTGGCCTGTACGTGATGGGATTGCTTGGGATGCGGTGAACTTTCAAATTCATGGTCCCACCGAAGTTATTAATGTGCCAACTGTTTTTCGTGTTTCTATGGGTGATGTAGTTAAACAAAACATCCGCTCAGATGATTGGGATGTCCAAGCAATAGAAGCACTGTTTTCTGATTTAAAATATTATGCTGCATTTGATGCTGAAGATCTGTATTTAAATACTGCAAACTCTGATGAGCAGTTTTGTTTTCAACATTATGGCACACATTTCCTACACAGAGCAAATACTTTTAGAAATGTTGTTAATTTCACACAATGGGAACGTTATCCTGTCCCTATGCCCGGCAGCTCTGCCACTTTATTGAAAAAATTCACATACTTTTCGGATTTTAGTGTGTCAAACCCTGAGTCTTTTTATTTTAAGGTGGAGGTAGAACCCACATCTAAGGTCAGACTGACACACACAAAATTATTATATTCCAAATCCTTTATGGATGAATTGGCTATTGGAGGTTATGACGTATGGAAAGCTACTATCGATCTTAAATCGGTTTGGGGAACTAAACCGTGGCAGGTAAAAGGAACTGAAGCTTTGCATCTTGCCTGTCTTATCCCAAACCATATTTTATTTTTAAATTCGTCTATTTTTCAGACCACCTGTTTTGGATTGGCAATATCTAAAAAATTAATTTCCCCCTCGATCCCTGATCTGGGTGGTTATCCTGGTTGGGAAAATCACTCAGATCTGTCCCTTACTATGTTGCAGTCGCTTGTTTCCAATGGCACCTTCAATATTTCGACATTGAATCATGAGGGTTGTTTGGTATGGCAAACAAGCTCAGATTCCTGTCAACGTCGGTTTCTGGATTTAGCTCCAGGATATACACAATTTAGGGTTGACCCTCGTTTTACATCTTCCCACACAGTGACTACCTCCTCTGTAGGTAAATTATGTCAGTCATGGCTGCAACATTCCACGTTGACTTCAGTTAAGCTTCATTTATCACGCTTAAATGACAAAATAGATTTAAATGATTTTATTAAGGGTCCTGCAAATGGCAGGTCTAAACGATGGGCTTATGCTATTTACAATGAAATCTGGAAATTGTCGCAAATTGAAGCTGCTTCTAGATTACGTGCTATTGACCAGGCCAATATGGAAAAAGTATTGGCTGTGATAGATAATAGTATTAATACGTTGTCTTCTAGAATTTATACATTAGATAATATTGTTTCTTCTGTCGTAGACATTGTGCAAGATGATGTATCTGTGTTGTATCATGGTCAAAATCAGTTGCGTTCAATTATGCAGTTTGCATGGACATTGCAAACGTTAAAGGTAGGGAAAGTCCCTTGGGATTACATGAATATTTCATCATTGTTCCTTCCGTTTAATTTAACTGAAAAACAGCAGTTCATGTCCATGAAAGATGCAACTTATGCATTGCTGCACATTGAAAAATTAGAACCTTTACCTTTTTCTGTAGCTGAGTTAAATTCAGCCGTGTGGTTAATTCACGGATTAGTCACTTTACCGTTCAGTTTGTTCAAGTTTAGTTCGTGCATGAAACATTATGCCATCGGCAGATATGAACAACTTGGTGATGCGTTTCTGCATGAAGTTTGGTCACTCCCGTTCACTTACAGATGCGTGAGGGATGGCAAGGAAGTTTATTTAAAAGGTGAAGAATGCAATTCCGCTCCTGATCACTCTGTGGTTTGTAGACATATACAATTACATGGTGCTTGCAATATACACGCTCCTAATTTAGCTTGTGTCCTAAAGGGGATTCCAATGCCAGTTATAACGTCTTCTTTTAAGCTGCTTGCCAACGGTAGTTATTTGCTTTTAAATAGTGAAGCTTGCTGTGGGATGCTAGTGGGTATTCCGTACATAGTGACTGTTTCACAAAAAGTAGTTTGCTGTAATAACGTCCTTTTCCCACCCCCGCAAGGCCGACTCGATATATCCATCTGGCCAGCGATTCCAACCTTGAACGCAGAGTTCAATAGGATGAGCAGAATAAGGGCTCTTTTGTCTAAAAAAGAGGTTGCGTTGACTTCGTCCCGTGAAACATTTCTTCTTAATGTTGCGAACACACGCACTGAGGTACAAGCTCTTTTAAATACCGACCTCCCCCTCCATTTTGGAACCTTGATTCAAACTATCTTTAATGCTTCGTCTACGACTGGCCTTGTTCATTTTTTTAAAATTGTGGGCTCGGGCCTCGTGACATCTTTCCAGACTGTTTTTGGTGTGATCCCCGCATTTTTACATTCTCGAGTGTCTTCGGAGGGTTTCCCTTGCTCCTTGCTTTGGTGGCTGGGATCCTCTTGTTGATTTGCGCACTTCGATATGGCTGCACACCGGGAGTTGCAAGACAGAATGCTGAGCTTGCTCCATCTTCGTAGCCGGATGCTTGATTTCTACGGCACCTTACCACTGGCAGTATTAAGCGTCAAGTATGGATTGTCTTTCCGGTTTCCCTTTTTTACGTGTGTGCAACCTGTCTTTCATTGCCTAGATTGTCCCTTCCAATGGGCTCTGGACTTGTGCCTGTCAAACTTGGCGTCACCTGACCCGGATTTTGATGAACTAATGTGTCCCTTAGTGGCTCATGAATTTGATTGTTCTGGTGTCGGGTTTATGGCTTTGGGTGCTGCACACGGAGTCCTTGGAAACTGGGATATCGGAGAGGCAGCTATTGATTTCCTTGAAAGGAGTTATATTGAGGAGACTGACAGTTGTCCTATCATGGTGCTAGATGCTCCGATATTTGATGAACATGTGTGTTCTTTTCCCTTGCTCAATTGGATGGCAGATACTTTTGCGGAACGCTCCAATGATTTCCTCTTGGAAGCAGTTGCAACTTATGGTGCATATACCTTCATGGATTGACTGATTGACATTGTCACTCCGGGGTGCATCCAGGAGTGTTAATTTTCTATGAAAGTTTTGCTTATTTTTTTAATGTATATCATTTTTTTGAACAATTTTTTTTTTATTATTCTCGGACTTTATACTTACCTTATATGGACTTATAGTTCATGCCCTTGGTTCCGTTCTAAATCACTTGAACTATGCGTTCTTGATAAGTGTGTCCCTATTGGTTAGTGTTCCGATCATGGGGGGGTGTGAGATGGATTAAGCCACGCCCTATTTACAACACTAAGTTAGCATAAACGAGATCATTTTTAGCAAGCAAGCTTGTCGTTTCTGCTGCGCTGCACACGACACTGTTGTTATGTGTTATTCATTTTAGAAATGCTGACTCGACTTTGCGTTACAGGATAACAAACTGTTGTTTCACTTTCTTAACCGTGAAATGTGCCCTTGGTCTGTACATCATGCAAAGAACGCGTCTGGGTCACTAGAAGGTACAGAGTGTTGTGTTTAGATTGATCGTACCACTTGTTAGACATATCATGCATACAGCTGCCAATATCTGAAGGACAAGCATCTTTAATATTGCAGAACAGTTTGGTTTTACATTCATTCGAACAGAAGAGCTGATGCATGCTGTGAGAGCTGATCCTTTGATGTGATTCTACTAAGCTGATCTATACGGTATGGGGTCCCCCCTGTTAGCCTAAGAGACCTTCTAATAGTCTAATAATAATAATGTATTAGATTATAGTGAAAGGAGTGTGGCCGTATACCACTGTCATTAATAGTATGATTGCTCCTTTCATTCTATATGGTATTGTAATAATGCTTATGATTCTGATCTGTACTGTTAGTCTGCTAGTGTTAGCCAAAGTACTGCATCTTAGGACGCGAAGTTTAAACTTTACCGTGTCTGTAATATTATGTTGTGGACTAACAAATAAGTACGAACAGGTATTTCGGATTCCCACCACTCCTGAGAAATACCTAAGTCGCTTGTTCTGGTTTGTCTATACATTGGGACCAACTAGCTAGATCTAGGTTAACGAATGGGATGCAACAGGACCACTGTCACGGAAATAGGATAGGCCTAGGGAATCGCTGGGGCTACACTATACTACCCAAGGTTAGGAAGTGGGAGGCCCACGGGATTCAGGTGCAGAGTGGAAACACTCACGCGTAATGCGTATAGTCGATAGAAATAGTACAGTTCAGAAATAAGCAGTTTTAGGACACTTCTGGTATAGCTAGAAAGTCAAGACTCGGAAACTAGACCCTAGGATAGTCAATACCCTTGTGAGCACCGGAGTACCCAAGTTACCGAGCCCACGGGCTGCGGGTGCATAGGTGTGAACATGCGTCGGGTTTCGTTGTGGACTTCTATGGATGCCTGAAGGAAAGTTGCTGACAGGCAGTCAGTGAAGAGTGTCCGGTGGATCCCAAGGCCGGGATCAAGAAGGAAGGATACCTGCAAGCAGAAGGGACAGAGTCTGGGTCACTAGCCAGTGACCACGTGGAACCAGGAAGGAACCAGGTGATGTTGGGAGATTGCAGGTGAAGAGGTGAAGCTTGTCGCAGCAGCCACGGGTACCAGGAGACGTCGAGGACGACCAGGACCAGGAGGCGAGCTGTCCCACGAAGGCTCTTGCTGTCGGCGGCGTCGAAGTCGAACTAGGACTCACCAAGCCTTGGCAAGCGGAACCCACGAAGAATGGAGGACTTGCTTCTGGTGCAGACCAGGAAGGTCTGGGGTGCTTCTCTTTTGCAGAGGTAACCAAAAAACAAGGTGATGCGAAGGAACAAATCAAATAATATTTTTCTCATAGAATGAAGGAAACCACAAATTATCCTTCACGGAAAGTTAATTAAGTGTATGAATAAATCATCTGATATTGATATCAATGTCTGAACAGAGTGTCATTTGATAAATCTCCTTTATCAATACTTAAATAAAGATTCACAAACACATAATTCAATAAATGAACATGGATACATTATTCAAAAAAAGAAAGACAAACATAAACAAACTTCAAAGACAATTAAATCTAATCCTTATTGCCCTAAAGTAAATAATGGATGTAGGCAATACTATCGTGAACATTCCATTGGTCAAAGTCGCCCCATTATGTAGTATTAAGAGGTATTGAAGCTTACACCTCTAGAACGGATTTCTTAGTGCTACATATATCTCATTTTGACAATAGTTCAGATTTCTCCGGGGCTCTTTGTAATCAAAAAAGTCGACGCGTTTCAGCCCAACTTGCTTGTGGGCCTCATCAGGACTAGGGTATACAAGGGAAAATCTTCTGGAACCACATCTATAATATAAATAGACATATACAATATATATAAAAAATCTATATCTGTATACACTCTCTATATACATGCAAACATACATATCTACAAACTCTCCGTGAAATGCAGAACCTCTCTGGAGGTGGCAGTATTGTGCGTTTACCAGGTAACAAACTTAAAAGTGCAAAGAGTAACTCAACCACCAAGAGAGTTCGATCACCCGTGCGGTGTAATATATTCAAAAAAGCCAAGTGAGATCAAGAAGGAAAATAAATTCAGCAGATTACAAAAACCAATTATAAAGTACTCAGACGTTACCAATTTCGCAGTAATCTCATCATATTCCTACATGGGAATGTCTCCAACGCGAGACTGAAATACTGAATAAAACGGAACAAAAAAGGGGAAAAATGAGGGACTAAGGAGACTCAAACTCGTGGTTACTGTGTTGAAAAGGTTTTTTTTTGTCAGAGTCCAGTATGACTGGATCTTACCTCATACGCCAAATATTGCCAGTCCAAAGGGTGAAATGGGGATGTCTGAATCACCAACCCGCAAAGTAACCCGCAATGTCATCAGACATGGTAGTGACTTCTACCGAAAAAAGAGAAAGAGACAGAAACGCGCCAAGCCGTAAACTAAGGAAACCAATGAAACTATAGACCAATCCTCGTTGAATATATGAAACAAATCCCCTAAAGGGTCATACCTTAAATGATCCGGGCTCTATCGTTAAATGGACCTCCTCTCCGCACGGTTCCCAAAGCGGAATCACGTACGCGAAGGGAACGGAAGTTTAAAATACTGGAAAGGGAAAACGGACTAGTGCGTGGCATTACGTGTCTCCCAATAGACATAGAGAACAGTGCGTACTAACTCAGCCCTAGTGCATCTACAGCAATCAATAATTTAAAAACCACTCCTATTTAACAACTACGGAGAAATGTACAAGGATGTGTATTTAAAGTAAAAGAAAAAGAATAAAATCAGAGTGTGGATCAAATAAAGTGAACACCAATAGTGAAAAAATACCGCCACTCCGTACAATATTACTGGATGACAATTACACAAGACACATCAATATATACATGTTGAGATCTTATTGGACTATATCCTAGTACATGACGATTATTATAACAGTAATCTCACAAGACAAGTACAAAGCAGACATATGTGTTGTATATTGCAGATGTCAATAAGGTTAACGTTAAAGGATCAAATACAGATGACTTAAAATAAGTTAACAGTTCAAAAGTTGTCCACTAGATGCTACAACATCGAGGGATGCTCTCAAGGGTCCTGGATCAGTGACCACATTTCATCTCTATCATTCAAGCCTAACGTTGCCGTGTGGTATTTCTCTATAAGTCTTGCTTCTGATCTGTTCAGTTTAGTTTGAATGGTATCTTTATTAGAATCTCGCACAACCAACAGTATAGACCAACGCAGGTCATTTTCTGTATGATTATGTGAGAGAAAATGTTGAACCAAAGGGGCTCCCTGTGTCTTGCATTTGATCCTAGATTTGTGTTGTAAAATCCGTTTTTTTGCAGTCTGAGTCGTTTGTCCAATGTAAAACTTTTTACATGGGCAATTAACACAATATATAATGTTACTTGTGTTACAGTTTGAAAAAACTCTCTGGTTGTGTTTAAATCCATTGATGATTATTTGTTTGGAGTCATCGGTCATTATACACGCCACACAGTTTTGACATCTATAATGTCCTGTTACCGGTGGCAACTCTAAGAGACCCAAAAGGTCTCTCCTTGGGGGATCCGTATTTCTTGCTGCTCGTACAAGATGTTGTCTGATGTTCCTACCTTTCTTGAATGCAAACAGTGGCTTTTGGATGCCTAAGGTATCAATAAGTTTCCAATTGGATAGAATTATCTTTTTAATCTTATTCGCTTTGGGCCCATACATCAGTACACACGTAAGAGATGACTTGTCTTCACGGTGTTTAGGGGTGAGTAATTCTTCACGTGGTGTATACCAAGCTCTTTTAAGTGCTGTCTTAGTCAATTTCTTGGGGTACCCTCGCTGAATAAGTTTAGTTTTAAGAATTTCAGCACAAGAGAAATAATCCTCTTTATTAGAACAATTCCTCCGAATCCGGAGAAATTGCCCATAAGGCAAATTCTCCTTCAAAGTGCGTGGATGTCCACTGGAGAAATGCAACAAAGTGTTGCGGTCAGTAGGTTTGGTATAGAGGCTGACTTTCAATTGGCCACTCTGATGTTGTACGAGTACGTCTAAAAAATTAATCTTTACTTTATCCTTGGAGATGGTGAATTTGAGTTCTAATGTTCTAGCATTAAGCCAACTGTGAAAGTCAGACAGTTGTAGTTCATTTCCTCCCCAAATCATAAAAATATCATCGATATAGCGACACCAAAAACAGACCCAAGGTTTAAAAGGGTTGGTGTCGCCATATATCCATTTTTTCTCGAACTCATCCATAACCAAATTGGCTATCTCAGGTGAGAAACAACAGCCCATTGCAACTCCCATTATTTGAAGATATAGGACATCTTTAAAGCTAAAGAAATTATTTTTTAGACATAATGTCGCTAGCGATATTATGAAGTCAGTAGGTACTTGATGTGGCCTTTCTCTTTCCTCCAATTTAGATTTCATGACTGCCAGCGCCTCATCTTGTGGGATATTAGTATACAATGATGTGATATCAAAGGATACCAAGAGTTGACCGTCAGCGTTGTATGGGAGATTTTCTATTTGTGATATGAAATCCATCGTATCTCTCACATACGATTGAGTTTTGTTAACCAACGGGGTGAGAAAAGAACCGATGTATTTCGCCAATGGTTCCAACAAGGAACCACATGCTGACACAATAGGTCTTCCCGGCGGGCATTCGGTATTTTTATGTACTTTGGGGAGTACATATATACTCGGAATTTTGCATTTGTCTGTGTTCAAAAATTCGAATTCATTTTTGCATAGCCATCCCTGATTAAGTGCTTCCAATGTAATCTCCAAAATTTCTGCCTTTAGTTTACGTGTGGGATTCTCATCTAAAAGTCTGTAATGTATAGGGTTTGCGAGTTGTTTGAGTACTTCCTGATCATATTTATCAACATCCCAAAGTACAATCCCACCCCCCTTATCTGCCGGCTTGATAACGATCGTCCGCTTTTCAGCAAGGTTCTTAAGCGCTAGTGTTTCTTGTTTAGTGAAGTTGGATTTATAAAAAGTTTTTTTATTTTGCAAACAATCTAGCTCTTTCAATACTTGTTCCTCAAATAACAAGATTTCTGGAGGCATAACTGCACTTTCTGGTATAAAGGATGACTTATTCTTAAAACCAGTAACGTTTATTTGCTCAATGTATTCCTTATCGTGAAAAAAGGATTTGAGTCTAACCTTTCTGAGAAATTGTAAAATTTCTGTTTTGGTGTCAACTGGATTTAACGGTACCATGGGTACAAAGGATAAACCTTTATGGAGTACATTCATTTCCATCTCTGATGGTGTGTGGTTGGACAAGTTATAGATAGGGATTGGTTCAGTACGTCTTTTGTATACATCTAACGTCTGTATGTCCTCCTCCGTGTACGGAAGGGTTCGGGGTCCTGGTTCTGGTATTGGTCCGGGTTTTGGTATTGGCCCCGTTGTGTAAATTGACCTGCTGATTGGTTGTAGTTTCTCCATCCCGTCCCGCCCCCTCTGCCTCTGTATCTGCCTCTGCCAAAAAAAGGTTGGGCTCTCGGGTATTGCGTGTACGGTTGGAAATTGTTATAAGATCCTTGATCGGAATCAGAGGAAGTGTCCGAGAAAGTAATGAATCTCCTTCGAGATCGTCCTCTATATTGAAGGTTGAGAGAACTTGGATTATTATTTTGGAAAAAAATCTTCTTTTAGGTAGGGGTATATGTCTTCTGTTTTGAAATTTTTGATATCCCTAGCGACTTTTGTCGTTTTTTGATTGGTGGTAAAGATCTTAAATTCAGCTATGGTTTTTTCTACTGACTCTAGAAGTCCTTTTGCTTCTTTAATGGTGTTGTCTCCCAAGATTTCCTCCTCTAATGCCTTGATTTCTCTTAGCTCTTCTTCGTTTAATCTAAAGGCAGTTTCAATGGATAGTGCCATCCAATCTCTGGAGCATTTAGTTCCTACCCCACCAAACCTGCCCAAATAGGTTTTATCAGTAATAAAGATCACTGGGATATTTCTAACCTGTAAGCCTACAGGTATCGTATTATTTTTTAAATGTTCTAGTAGAACCTGAGCGTGTAATTGGGTCCTGATATTTTTCTTTTTAAGTTGTTTTAATCTCTCAATCTTGTCAACATTGATAGCTTGTGTAACAGGTTGATCCCCACTCAATAGTGAGGGGATTCGCAAAAGTGCATTGATTTCTTCTTCCGAATAGCTCACAACTATGGGTTCTATCATATCAAAAAGGGGGAAGAGTAGGAGGTTTCTACCAAGCAACCCTGTTGTCAGAACAATGATAACTACAAATCGTAATCTTTGACTATCTGTATTGACTATTAATCTTTATAAACAAACCCTCACACTTAACGAAGTGTAACAAAACATCATCTATAAAAAGGGGGAACCCAGTATTCCAACCGCATCTGGGTAAGGCAAATATAACCAAAAAACAAGGTGATGCGAAGGAACAAATCAAATAATATTTTTCTCATAGAATGAAGGAAACCACAAATTATCCTTCACGGAAAGTTAATTAAGTGTATGAATAAATCATCTGATATTGATATCAATGTCTGAACACAGTGTCATTTGATAAATCTCCTTTATCAATACTTAAATAAAGATTCACAAACACATAATTCAATAAATGAACATGGATACATTATTCAAAAAAAGAAAGACAAACATAAACAAACTTCAAAGACAATTAAATCTAATCCTTATTGCCCTAAAGTAAATAATGGATGTAGGCACTACTATCGTGAACATTCCATTGGTCAAAGTCGCCCCATTATGTAGTATTAAGAGGTATTGAAGCTTACACCTCTAGAACTGATTTCTTAGTGCTACATATATCTCATTTTGACAATAGTTCAGATTTCTCCGGGGCTCTTTGTAATCAAAAAAGTCGACGCGTTTCAGCCCAACTTGCTTGTGGGCCTCATCAGGACTAGGGTATATAAGGGAAAATATTCTGGAACCACATCTATAATATAAATAGACATATACAATATATATAAAAATCTATATCTGTATACACTCTCTATATACAAACAAACATACATATCTACAAACTCTCCGTGAAATGCAGAACCTCTCTGGAGGTGGCAGTATTGTGCGTTTACCAGGTAACAAACTTAAAAGTGCAAAGAAGAGTAACTCAACCACCAAGAGAGTTCGATCACCCGTGTGGTGTAATATATTCAAAAAAGCCTAGTGAGATCAAGAAGGAAAATAAATTCAGCAGATTACAAAAACCAATTATAAAGTACTCAGACGTTACCAATTTCGCAGCAATCTCATCATAGTCCTACATGGGAATGTCTCCAACGCGAGACTGAAATACTGAATAAAACAGAACAAAAAAGGGGAAAAATGAGGGACTAAGGAGACTCAAACTCGTGGTTACTGTGTTGAAAAGGTTTTTTTTTGTCAGAGTCCAGTATGACTGGATCTTACCTCATACGCCAAATATTGCCAGTCCAAAGGGTGAAATGGGGATGTCTGAATCACCAACCCGCAAAGTAACCCGCAATGTCATCAGACATGGTAGTGACTTCTACCGAAAAAAGAGAAAGAGACAGAAACGCGCCAAGCCGTAAACTAAGGAAACCAATGAAACTATAGACCAATCCTCGTTGAATATATGAAACAAATCCCCTAAAGGGTCATACCTTAAATGATCCGGGCTCTATCGTTAAATGGACCTCCTCTCCGCACGGTTCCCAAAGCGGAATCACGTACGCGAAGGGAACGGAAGTTTAAAATACTGGAAAGGGAAAACGGACTAGTGCGTGGCATTACGTGTCTCCCAATAGACATAGAGAACAGTGCGTACTAACTCAGCCCTAGTGCATCTACAGCAATCAATAATTTAAAAACCACTCCTATTTAACAACTACGGAGAAATGTACAAGGATGTGTATTTAAAGTAAAAGAAAAAGAATAAAATCAGAGTGTGGATCAAATAAAGTGAACACCAATAGTGAAAAAATACCGCCACTCCGTACAATATTACTGGATGACAATTACACAAGACACATCAATATATACATGTTGAGATCTTATTGGACTATATTCTAGTACATGACGATTATTATAACAGTAATCTCACAAGACAAGTACAAAGCAGACATATGTGTTGTATATTGCAGATGTCAATAAGGTTAACGTTAAAGGATCAAATACAGATGACTTAAAATAAGTTAACAGTTCAAAAGTTGTCCACTAGATGCTACAACATCGAGGGATGCTCTCAAGGGTCCTGGATCAGTGACCACATTTCATCTCTATCATTCAAGCCTAACGTTGCCGTGTGGTATTTCTCTATAAGTCTTGCTTCTGATCTGTTCAGTTTAGTTTGAATGGTATCTTTATTAGAATCTCGCACAACCAACAGTATAGACCAACGCAGGTCATTTTCTGTATGATTATGTGAGAGAAAATGTTGAACCAAAGGGGCTCTCTGAATCTAGCATTTGATCCTAGATTTGTGTTGTAAAATCCGTTTTTTTGCAGAGGAGCAGGAGCCAGTCTGGAGGAGCCAAACCAGCAGTGGAAAATCAAAGGTGTGTCGTCGCAAAGGTTGCTAGCCAACGGGCAAGCAACCGGACAGATCTTCGGTGCAGATGGTGCTTGGGGTTGGTGCTTCTCAATCCTCGGTGCACAACCTCGAGGGTGCCTCAGAAGCTGCGCTGGAAGATACTTGCCACTTTTCCAGGTAGCCGGTCCCACGTCTCTCGTCGCCTCCACGGATCTCAGCTCGGCTGTGGATGTGGATCAGGGTCGGAGAAGTCTGGAAGTCAAGGCTCTGGTCAGGCTCTGCAGTCGGTCCCTCGTAGAACTTCAGCAAAGCAGAGGGTAAGTCTGTTGATGGTGCCTGTTCGCACAGGTTAGCCACTCCTTGGCCACAAGGGAGATTCTTCAGTCTTCTTTTTTCGTCGAATGTCCAGAGTTTCTGTTCAAGTTGCAGGTTCAGGATAATCTAATTTAGCAGGGCCCAACTAGCTACTAATATACTGGGCTAGTCAGCTGGGCTACCTGCAAGGTCCCTCCTATGGGTGGGACCAGGAAGGGGAGTGGCTACACCCCCTTTCCTTTGTCCAGTTTCGCGTCAGAGCTGGGGCTGGAGTGCCCCAGCACCGGTTTGAACTGGACTATGCATGGAGCACCTTGTGTGCCCCAGGCATGTCTCATTCCTTTCAGCTCTCCCTGCCCCAATACACTAAAGTCTGTCTGGGGAGGTGGTAGCACCTCCCCAAGCAGGAAACCTATTGTCCAGGCCTCCCTGGCTGGGAGGGCTCCCAGCAGCAGGAGGTCAGACTCGTGTCTGTGGCAGCAGCATCCATTTTGTGATGCTGAGGCTTTGGTGAGAGTTAAACAGCAAATTAGGATTTTAACATGTCTCTCCCTCTAGAAGGGAGTAATAATATCCTCATTACCTGAAATGGTATGGGGGTATTATTCCACAGTGTTAGACACCTTACACGACATGTTTTGATAAAGCCAAACCATAGTGACCATAACCGTTTAAGATTATAAGGTACTTTAAGAGTATATGGTAGGCTATATCATAGAACAGCTATAAGGACATGGTTCCGAAAGATGCAGACAGGCTCAGCTCATGCTAGAGCACCATCTCACATGTTACCAAGCACTCTGCCTCCAGGATTGTTCAGGCCTGCCATAGGAGTGGCTCGCAGGTACACATGTGTCTATTTTAAGGGTAGATCTAGGTATACTATATCTAAGCAAGGGGTGATTACACGACCTTGCCCCAGCTGAGTGATCAGCCAGTTGTGTCTGATTGGAAGGCCAGACCAGGGGTGGCATAATACATGCTGCAGCCCCTGGGAGGCCTAGGGTACACCTATGCCCTGGGTACCTAGGGTACACTGTACAGGGTCCAATAAGGTGATCCTTACCAATTGGGTATGTACCTAGGGTACATGGAGTCCATTTTAAAGAGAGAGCAGACAGCCTGAGACCCTGAATGGCAGGATCTCAGGCCAACTAAGTCGAAAAACCAGCTAGACACTAGGCAAAAACTTGGGGGTAACCATAGTCAGATATCCACCTTCCTACAGTCATCCTCAGATGTTACGTCCACGGAGTCCATATAACCCATCCGCCGACACACTTACGTCAGTTTCTTCATGACTATGTTAATGTTAAGTTTATTTGTAGAGCGCAACGGTTTCCCAAGGGTGTCCTGTCGCTAGTTACCTGTCCTTTCAGCTATCACCAACAGAAAGAGTTAGTTATTAAACAGCCATGTTTTCAAGGCCCTTCTGAAAGTCAACAGATAGTATAGTACGTGCTAAAAACGGGGAGCCACATACAGAAACTGTGGAACATCATGCCAAGACACTACGCACTATGTGTCAAGTACCTGTTGAATGCAAAAGAAAAAAGGAAGTAGTCAAGGATGCAAGAGGTTCAATAAGACAGAAAACAGAAACAGCAATGTGATACTTCCATACCAAGGGGCATATTATCAAGAAACGGTGTTAAAATTATCGCCGCTTTAGCGGCAGAAAACTGCCGCTAAAGCGGCGATAATGGGCTTGATAATATGCCCTTGAGAATTCCCATCGAAGCCCATTGTGAGAAAGTGGCTCTGTATATACTGTTCCCAAATAGGTAGAGGGTGTAGAGAGTCCACAGTCCCCAGAGGTTTGGCAGACTCTAAAGTTAGATAGAACCTTACTCTCTAAAGTGGTAGCTTTGTCGAGCAGTAAGGCAGTATAAGAGGACAGTGTAAAGCATTTGTTGCACACAATCAGTCAGCAAATGGTCTCACACACTCAATAACTGAACTCTAGGCCAATGGTATATATATAAAAAATATATGCTTGTTTTATTTTAGAACCATCAATAGATATTAAAATATACTTTCTCAGAATGAGATGATTTATATAGATACTTTTGCACTATTCAATTGACTTTTGTAGAAAGGTACAAGTGGTTGCAATAAGCAACACAATTTTAAACACAATAACGCATTGGGTTCAATGGAAGTTTCAAGTTATTTGCCACAGATTACTTTTAGGAATACTTTTGGAATTCCAGGACTGGATCCTCGATTCAGTCCTGGGTCAGTACTTGGAATCAAGTGATAAAAGTCGACTTAATTACTGTGATGATTTTTCGACAATATTTTGCTATTTTATAAGTTGACACTTAGAAAATATTTCATAGAAAACAGTCAATGATTCCCTATGGCAGAAAATTCAAGTTGCAGATATAGTATGTTCTCGTTACTTTTGTAATCCAGTACTGAGCGCCTAGACTCAGTACTGGGACCTTTATCCAAAACAGGTAAGTAATTACGTTTTCAGAAATTATAAACATTTTAAAGAATATTGAAAGTTTTTTTTTTTTTTTTTTGTGTGAAAACCTTTATTAGTCACCAGCAAGTAGTACACAGCTGTTCGCCTACATCCTGTGTGACCAGGCCAGCAGCGTCAAAATACAGTGTCATAATCAAAGAAGCATTAGCAGGCAAGTATCCTCCAATGAACACATCACACTGCCTACAACCCAGAAGGGCTGGCTTCAGAGTAATGTGACGAAAGCTGTTTAAGTACATATCAGTGGGCAGTCAATCAACAGTATATATTCAAACAGGGAATCATTGAGGATTCTTTTTGTCGTATATAACCAACCAACAGAATAAAACACAATAATAACTGTTCCCTCCGAGGATATAACCACCAGGACCTCGCAGTGCAGAGCGATAACACATTGAAACGCACCGTAGAGTGCAGCTAAAACCCGGTTTAGTGTCGCCCTGCACTATGTTGACCGAGCCAATGACCTAGGAGGGTATTGTTATGACCCAACCAGGGAAGCACCCTGGTGGTGCTTCCTGTAATGCCATGTAGTGTGTGCTCTCAAAAAGTAAGGACTACTCTACCAAAGGCCCGGGGGGGGGGGGGGGGTGGCAACCCATCCCTACCCCTGCCCCCCACGGAGGCGTGTAGTGTCATCTGAAAGCATGCAACAGACCTGAACATCCCGGGAGCGCCCTGCAGGCCACACGTGGGGAGGAAAAGGGCAAGGGAAGCGAGGGGGATCAGTCAATCGCGGCTGCCACTGGGGCAGGCACGGGGCTGGACCGGCTGGATGGGCAGATCCCCTCTGTATCTCTGTTTACGTCCCCTACGGGCTCGTCTGGGTGGCGAGCCCGGAGGAGATAGGCCGTGAGGGGCCCCCAAAGGTCCCTGGGGCGCGACTTGTGAGGCAAGAGGTCAGCATAATTGTGCAATTGTTCCTGCCAGGTCGACATCGTATCAAGCCAGCTCTTAAATTTGGGCGCTCGCCCTCGCCCCCACCGGCACGCTACTTGACGCTTAGCCAACAGGAGTCCCAGAGCAAGAAACCTCCGATGCGACTTTACCGCGGGGTAGGAATGGCCCAGCAGGGCAATCTTCGGACAAGGTGCCATGCTGACCCCGATCATTTCAGAAAGGGCCTCGAAAACTTCCGCCCAATACATGGCCACGGCCGGGCACGTCCATGCCAGGTGCATGAAGTCCGCACCCGCACTCCTGCACCTCAGACATCGGTCGTCATCCCGGAGTCCGATTCGGTACAATGGACAGTGGGAGATGGATCCATTCAGTGATTTTGTCCGTAAGTTTGTCAATAACAGTCCCGTAATTCGCTCTGATAAGGGCTTCTCGGTTTCTAGTCACTCTAACGCCCAGGTATGTAACCTCCTCCGCCTCCCACACCAGAGGGTAGTCTAGGGGGAACTGCACGGTCCTGTCAGTCAGGGGGAACAAGGCCGACTTAGACCAGTTGATTTGAATCCCCGCTATAGTTCCAAATTTAGTTATCTCGCGCAACAGCGGGTTAAGGTTTTCTCGCGGTTTGTGGACATAGAGGGTTATGTCATCCGCATATAATGCAATAAGTAGTTGGCGCTCTGGGTAAATGAGAGATCGGTGGTTATGATGTTGCCTGAGTTTTGCCGCCAAGGGTTCTATGGCAATCGCGAAGAGAACTGCGGAAAGAGGGCAACCCTGCCGGGTGCCTCTGTGTATCACAAAAGGAGTAGATCGGACACCATTGAGCAGAACCGTAGTCTGCGGCTGGCGATACAGCAGCCGTATCCAGTCCAGGAAGTTGAAGGGAATGCCCATCCGCTCCAATAGAGCCAGGAGGTAATCCCATTCCAGGGAGTCAAACGCCTTGGTGGCATCGAGGAATACCGCGGCTGCCTCGCTTCCAGGATCGATATCTTGTATCACCGCCTGCAGAGTGCGCAGATTATGAGAGGTCGCGCGGTTCGGAACAAACCCTGCCTGATCGGGAAGCACGAGGCGCTCCATCAGAAGGTTAAGACGTGTGGCTAGTACTTTGGCCAATATTTTAACGTCCGTATTTAACAAGGAGAGGGGCCTGTACGAGTCGCAATTTTCTGGCGGCTTACCCGGTTTCAGCAGGGATGTAATGAGAGCCTCACGGATTGTAACTGGCAAGATACCCAATTCTAGAGCGGAGTAGTACACTTGCTTCAGTATCGGAGCTAGTATATGAATAAAGGCTTTATAAAAGTCAATTGGTAAGCCGTCCGATCCCGGCGATTTGCCCGACTTCATGGACATTATTGCATTTTTTATTTCGTCAGTTTCAAGTTCATGATGGAGAAACTTCTGCTGGGAGGGGCCTAACCAGGCTATTGCAGTGTCGTCAAGGTATTCGTCCAGTGTAATCGGTATAGTTCTGTGGGAGGTGTACAGTTTGGTGTAGTGGGCCATGAGGACTCGGAGCTGGGCCACGGGGTCCCGCTGCGGGACGCCGCTTTCGTCCAGCAGGGAGGTCACATAGTTTCGGTACCTGGGGGGCTGGATCGTGGAGGCCAATGCCCTACCAGGTCTGTCTCCCTCGCCATATACACGTGCAACAAAAGGCTTCCCCAGGAATTTGCACTCCCTAGCTGCAGCCTCAGTATAGTCATTCCGTTTTTCCCTAAGCCGCGCCGCGACTTCATTACTCCGCGCATTTCCTGCCATCTCGCGCTCCAGTTGGCGCAGCTCGTCCTCCCTCCTGCCCACCTCTCCGCGCAAGGCCCTGAGGACTCCCCCCCCCCCCCCCCCCCCCACCTTAGCTATGCACCATCCTCTCAGGGTAACTTTGAATGCTTCCCATACCGTCACGAAGCTAGATACTGAATCGATGTTGCGCTCAAAAAAGTCCGTAATGTCTTGCTCTAATTCAGCCTTAAATACTGCATCCGTGAGGTGCGCAGGGTTGAGTCGCCAACTCAAGTATGGGGACATATCAAGGGGTATGCGCAATGAGAGCAAAACTGGTGAGTGGTCTGAGAACGTGCGGGCTAGGTGAAGCGCCCTTACCAACCATGGGGAGAGGCCTGCTGACAGAAACACATAGTCGATGCGTGCCCAAGTGGAGTGTATCGCTGAGTAGTGAGTGCCCTGCCGGAGTGTGGGGTGGGAGTGCCTCCATGCATCTACCAGGTGGTGTTCTTCTACAATGTTTAACAGCGCACGTTGGGTGTGTGTGTAATGCGACGCCTGTGGGTGTGATCTGTCCATCCTGGGTTGAAGCGCAGTGTTGAAGTCTCCTCCCAGTATGACATGCGAGATACCCAGGGTGTGTATTTTGCCCCACATTGTAAGATGCACTGACGGGTCATCATTGTTGGGGCCGTAATAGCAAGCAAACAGTATTGTATGTGAGCGTAGTTTCCCCCAGATCATGCAGTATCTGCCACCAGAGTCCACATCAGTCCCTGCAGGGACAAATCCCATCCCCCGCCTTACCAGTATGGTCACCCCTCTGGCATAATTTGAATAAGAGGAGAACACTTTACAGGCTGCCCAGCGTGAAGCGAAAGCGGGGTCCCCACCGGGCATCAAATGCGTCTCCTGGAGCATAGCAATAGACACTCCGTGTCGCGTTAGGTAGCCCACGACCTGCCGCTTCTTACGTGGATTATTCAACCCACGAACATTCCAGGAGACCAACTGAAATTGCAAAGTTGGTCGCGTATCTGCTACGTCACCCATTCTCCCAGATAAAGAAATATGTAGCACGTATACATGGCATGCAGGTTCATATGGCATTCATTATCATAACTCGGAAACCCCCCCCAAAAAACTACCCCTTCTTCCCTGTTCCATGCGCCCGTACCCAGCGAGGCGATGATCACAGAGGTCAGTTGGGACCTATACCCACCCACACCGGCAACCCCAACTGGCCGGGGACACAAAACTGCCCCTCCCACCCCATCCCATTTCCCTACCAACCCTACTAACAAAAAGAAGGAAACAATCACCCCTACCCTGCTAAGGGGGGGGGGGGGGAGTAGTGGGGCTCGTCCATCGGGGGGACAGCATCTAGGGGCGCCCGACCTGCCTACCACCTCCCTACTTTCACCCACAAGAATCCAGGAACATTCCTGAACTCCCAGTGCGGGACGGAGGTGGGCGACCGAGCACACAGTGTAACATTGACCAGTTCAAGCATAAACAATAAAATAAGAGTACCTCACCGGGGGGAGTGCGCCGTGCCCTGACCGGGCAAGCGCGGCAGTAGCGTCAGTGTGAGATCAGGGTGCCACCCCGCCGCTTTCAGTCCTGTTGCGACATAGGTGAGGCCGATCCGGAGCGTCGCGGGCCAGCGCCAGTGCCTGGTAGGTCTCTTTTTTGTTGCTTGAGGAAGTCTTCAGCTTGTTGCGGATGTTGACAGAAAATTTGTTTACCTTGGTGTGAAATTTTCAGTTTCGCAGGGTAGAGCATGGCGTATGCAATCTCTTGGGCTTGTAGTTTCTTCTTAACCCCTGCGAATTTCCGTCGGGCCTCCTGCACCGTGGCAGTGAAGTCGGGGAAGAAGGACAATGTCGTGTTGCAGTATCCCACTGTACCCATCTCACGTGCGCGCCGCAGGACAGTGTCTCGGTCCCTATAGTTAAGGAACCGCGCGATGATGGGTCGTGGCTGGGCTCCAGGGGGGGGGCGAGCAGCCAGAGATCTGTGCGCCCTCTCCACAATGAGGTGTGAGGAAAAGGAGTCCCTTCCAAAGAGCTCGGTCACCAGGTTCTCGATGAAGACCTCCATTTTCCCAGTGTTGGTGGACTCCGCCAGGCCAAGGATACGGACGTTATTGTGACGGGACCTCGCATCTAGGTCCTCGTTCTTATCCGCAATGATTTTGAGGAGCCTGTCCATCTGGGTCACTTGCCTGGCAGAAGAAGTGGCGCCGTCCTCCAGTGTAGAGATCCTGTCTTCAGTTTCCTTGATTCGAGCATCGTGCTGCTCCAGCTTAGCAACCACGTTATCCAGTCTGGTATTGATGGTGTCGATCTTGGCGTCTATTGTGGACAGGCTTTGTTTCATGTCCAATAGCAGGGATTTCCATTCTTCATTTGGCGGTCCGGCGGCGGGGGGACCCTCCCCAGGCTCCGTGGAAGTCGTTGGGTTTTTTTTGGATTCGAAGGGCAGTCTGGACTGCCGAGCGTCACTGCGACCCATGGCCAGGCCAGAAAGATAATCCCCGCACAGACTACACAGCAAACAGCAGGGGCCGAGCAGTCCAGAAGTCCACAGTGGAGCCTCCAACCAGCTGCGCCGGAAAGACCACACACGTGGTGAGGCACAGCACCAGACAGCAGTGCGGAGAGCGGTCCGCCAGTTAGCACAGGCCCCAGGGGGGGGGGGGGGCCGAGCCGGGTCAGTCCACTGCCGCGCGGGAACGGCCAGGCCGATGCGGTGTCTGAACGGAGAAACTGATGATGAGGCCGTCTTCGCACCAGGCCGCCCAGTGTCTCTGTAAGCGCATTAGGGACTGCAGCGTCCAGGAGGCCGCGTGGGGTTCCACACAGATATATATAGGGGCCGTTCGCGCTCGGCCGCCCAGACAGGGAAGGGGGGGGGGCGAGGCCCCGTCCAGTCAGCGCATCCACAGTCCAGCCGCCCCCCGTCGCCTCAGAAGTCCAGGCGGGCAGCCACTACAGGCAGGGCCAGGGAACAGCAGCAGATCTGGGTGAAAGGCCGCGGGCCCGCAGGGGGGGCGTCCAGAGCGCGGTCCCCGGCGAGTAGGCTTGTAGGCCCCAAATTCCCAGTAGCGCGATGAAAGGGCCTCCCCCCCAGCCCCCAGCAGATCGGAAAGGGTCTACGCCCCACACCCTCGGAGGACAGGGACGTTAGTGGCGACAAGGAGCAATGGGCAGCATTAGGAGAAGACGGGTTACGAATCCCGGCGTAGCCGGCAGCCCCACGACCCCAGACCCGGGCCTCAGCCACACCCAATGAGGACTGGTCAAATAAGAATTCCCATGGTAGTTTCTGCCACGGGGGAGTCAGCGTCGATCTCACCGCCAATATTGCCGCCACCGAGGTGTCCGCTGAATGTTACTCGGTGCCTCAGCCTTCATTCGCGGGTCTGTGGGTCCGCTTGCCGTGCAGGCCCCGGAGCACCGGGCTCTCCTAGAGGGCTCGCGCCGCCGGCGCGCGGGCCTCGGACGACTATACTTCCTCGCTAGGGGGGACCGCGGCTGTTATCTCGGTCCCCCGGTGGGCTACACAGGCGCCGATTGCACCGGAACGCTAGGCAGGTTCTCAGGGGCACAGTCGCGTAGGTTAGGCACTGGGTAATCCGGTCAGGATATTGGAAAGGATGATGAAAGTGCTCGGCCAGGCGGGAGCCTCACTACTGTGCGGCCATCTTGGTTTGGCGCCCTCTAGCGCCCCAAGAATATTTAAAGTTTGCAGAAATTGACACTTAGAAGAAATTTCACAGATAAAAACAGTCAATGATTTTCTATGGGAGAAAATTGGGTTACTGGCAAGTACAGTTGTAAGTATTTTTCAGAGTCAGTGCTGGGCACCAAGATCCAGCACGGGGAGCTCACCTAATAGCAGGTGAGTATTTTCGTTTTCGTTACTTGGCTGATTTTCGGTGAATATTTTAAGTTTTGAAAAGTCCACACTTTGAAGAAATTTCAGGAAAAAACAGTCAATGTTACCCTATGGAGAAAATTGAGTTATCGGTTTAAAGGTAAGTACTCGACTGGCAGAGTTAAGGTTCTGGCCTTGGTTGGTGGCTGCTGACTAGCAGGCCACGTGGCTGGGGGAGCTGGGCTCCTGGTCACTTACTTAGGGCAAGTGGGGAAGTAGATAGCTGTAGAGGTTGCACTGCCACTCGGGCGGCTGGGTGCAGGGTGCTTTTGAGCCTTCGGGCGCTCAATTGATTTCAATGGGAAAGCCCCGGTTTAGAAAAAGACTGCAAGCTCGGGGACAAAGATTCTTCAGGTGCCACCACCATTTCGAGAGGTAAGTTGGGTAGTTGGAGGATAGGTAGGTACCCCGGGATTGGGCACAGGGGGCCACGGGGCGCCGGGTGCAGTGGTGCCTTTTGGTGTCGGGAAATTTTACCCTCTGTTGATCGCGGTTGGGGGGGGCACCTGGTTCTGAGGCTGCAGGCTTCTTCAGGAGTGTCGAGGGAGGTCCTTGGGTGCCGGACGCGGGGTCACAGTCGCCGTGGGGTCGTCCTCGTGGTCTTTGTTTACTCCAGCACAGGCCAGGCTTGGCGGGTGCAGAGTGTGCTGGGTTCGCGGTTCCGGGCTGCTGCCAGGGATTAGAAGTAGATTTTGAGTAGAGCCTCTACTCATGGGAGTACCAGGGGCTTAGAGTCAAAAGGTAGCCAGGTCCTCCGGGGTTTGTGAGGTTGCTGGCCACAAGAGATGCCGGGTTGGAGCAGGAGCAGGTTCGAGGGTCGACAGGCCGGTAGGGCTGGGGCCAAAGCAGTTGGTGTCTTCCTCTTTTTAGCAGCTGCAGGGCAGGTCTTCTTTCTTCTAGCTCTTCTTCGGATTTCGGAATCTGGAATCTGGGGAAGGAAGGTTCAGGGTGCCCCTAAATACTAGATTTAGGGGTGTTACAGGTAGGTGAAGGGCAGGGACCAATGGGTCCCTGTCCTGGGGTGGGTACACCCCCTATCCTGCCTCTCTCCTGTGGGAGGGGGGGAAGTAGCCTAGTCCTGATTGGGTAGGGCTTCCCATCTTCAAGATGGCGAGAGCCCGGAGATGTGCTTCACCTCGCCTCCCCCACCTGAGGGGTGGGGTTGGCAGGCTGGCACATCCCCTGTCCTTATTTGGGGTTTCCGGCCAAGCTTCCCATCAGAGTGGGGGGTTGCAGTGGCCTGGGGAAGCTCACAGAGGCGGCATGCCTTTGAAGCTTCCCCCTGCCCATCCTGGGGGAGGAGATTCAGCACCTCGCCCAGGATGTGCATTGTTGCAGGCCCAGGAGAGCAGAGGCTCTCCTATCCAGGGGTCCAGCAACATGTCTGCTGTGTGGCAGCCTAGGCAGCCTCCCAGACCAGATGTGGATTGTAGGTTGGGTTTCAGGGGGCATCTCTAAGATGCCATCTGGGGTGCTTGGTACATTTAATCTCACACTGGCATCAGTGCGGGTTTAATGTGCTGAGAAGTTTGATACCAAACTTCTCAGCCTTTAGTGTTGCCATTATGGTGCTGTGGAGTTCGTGTTTGACGAGCTCTCAGCACCATGTACTCTTAAATGGCAGCACTGCACTTACCGTGCCCAGGAATGGACCTGGGTACTGTAGGGGCACAGGGCTCATGCTCTTGTGCCCACACCACTGGCATAGGGCACCCAGTTAGAGGGGTGGATGATGTATGCCAGGGCAGTGTAGGTGGTGGGCATGGCACACAGGGATGTGTGCCATGTCGACTTTGTTTTGTCTTGTACCCAGACACACAGCCTGCAAGAGCAGTGTGTGTGTTAGTGTACAGGGCCTCTAAGGGTGGCACAATGAGTGCTGCAGCCCTTAGAGGCCTTCCCTGGTCACAGGGCCCTGGGTACCTAGGGTACCATTTACCAGGGGCTGACATGTGGCCAGGGTTTGCCAATATGGGTTTGGCTGTTAGGCAGTTTTTAGGGAAGGAACACAGGCCCTGGGCACCTGATTGGCAGGAGCCCAGGGCACTACGAGGAAAAGTGCATCAGCTATTAGGCAAAAAAAAGGGGGGGGGGGTTACTGCAACAGAAACCCACTTTCTTACACCCATGTTCTGGTGCTCAACATGGGCTTCTATTGGAATTCTCTGTGGCATATTATCAAGCCCATTATCGCCGCTTTAGCTGCAGTTTTCTGCCGCTAAAGCGGCGATAATTTTAACGCTGTGCTTGATAATATGCCCCTGAATGGAGGAGTATGCATAAATATAGCAGGAACGAACGAACCTGCAACACACCCATAATTTAGCCAGGAAGAATATCCCTTGTGCCTATAATACAACAAGAATGTTTGCAAGCAGGACATCCCAACATATGCTCAATATGAAGGAAGAAGAATGAAAAATAGTTCGCAGTGCGGGGAGGATGGAAGGGGTGTAAGGAATCTGCGGCTAGATCCTGCCTCTACCAGATACAGTGTTACCGTAGGTAAGTAACTTGATAGAGACACCTAGCTGCAGATTCCTTACTTTAGAATCAGATACCCCAGTCATACCATCCCTGGAGGAGGATCTGCGAACTGGGACTACAAGAATGAACAAGTAATATAAACCCAGTCAGAAAATAAGGGACCTCAGTCACACAAGTCTTGCACGTAATAACTTTGTCACACAAATGTCCCCCATATGGGACCAGGTGTCGAAGAATGGCACACCGAAAACCATGGGAGCAGAATGCCGGTTGACCTGCCCAGCAAGTCAAAAGAAATACAGCAGGAGAAACAAGAAATGTCGACCTCCAACAGCATCTGACCCAGGTATATTAGGTGCCCACAACTGAAACAACCAAAGGGTTGACAAGATTACACCCATAGTGTGAAGAGAAATTAGTCATGGGAAGGAGATTTGCCAGTAATTGACCCAAGAAGGCCATAGTGATTATAGAGTGTAACTAGGACACTGAAAAGGCCCTGTGGAACACAGAATTTCCGAAACACCACTGAGGAATCTCCTAATATCACAGAGTAATCATGGTACGAAGTAGAAACAATCACAATAACTATAAGCAAGAAGCGGCCATAAACATAAAAAAGAGCTATAGACAATGGAAAAGCTCTAGGATAATCCACTGAAATATACATTTATATATGGAAGTATACAGAAATCTTATTAAGATACACAAGGGGTTTCAAGATATACATGCATATCCCCTTTGAAAAAAAGGGGAGAGCGTAAATAAAAGCTTACGCTACCCCAAGGGAAAGACATACTAATAATATAGAAAATTACAGAAATAATGGTAAGAAGCACCGATATGACAACATAGCAAAATTAAGTAACCTAACTTGAAATGCCCTGGGTCCCTACCAATCAGGCTCACAGGGTCTGTACTCTTTCCCAAAACGGTACCTCTGTACCCACAATTGGCACATCTCTTGTCACAGGTAAGCCCCTTGTAATAGGTACCATGGTTACCAAGGGCACTGTGACCAGAGCAACGTTAATATTTAGTATGTTTAAACAGAATGAAAGATCATTCCTCATGATATTATTTAACATTTGTCCTAGGACTAATCCCTGATGAAGGATTTTTTGAATAACCCGAAATGCATTGGATGAAAAAAAATTGTCCATACACTATGAGTTATTAACCGAATGGAATATTCAAAATACAATGTATGAAAAATAAAATACACAAACAGATACCCATTCAACGAAGCTTGTTTATTCTTTCAAATAAACTAAGAGAAACAATAGGACTACAGTAGTGCCCAAGGGGGACACAACCCATGAAGGAAGTGCTTTACAAACAATTGTTTCACTGACGTCCGAATGAAGACGCCACCCCTGGTGCACACATAAAAATTTACAAACCTAAAGGAACATTCATAAACGCGTAGCGCGTAGCTCCATCTCATTATATTTTTAAGAATGTCTTTCACAAAAATCCAGACTGCCGCAACACCACAGCCTGAGCCATACCTCTACCGGCATAATCGGTGGTGTTCATACTATGACAAATAAAAAATTTGGCGGCTTCCCGGCCATCCTGTACTACTTGGAGGAGTTTCCTCCAACAGCGAGGGCAAGCGCTGTGCAACAGAGTCTGATAGAGAGTGAGATATTCTGCCTAACACGCAAGCAGTATTTAAAGATTGCAAGGCTGCACTAGCAGAAGAGACTCGGACTCCAATTATCCAACTATCTAGAGTCCTTGCCAGGAGGAACCACCAGGAGGACAGAAAGGTCTGCAGACGCAGTAGCAGCCTGTATCACCAATCCTCTAGTGTTGGGATGGAGTAAGAGGCCGAGGGGATCTCCTGGGGCAGGGATATGCCTGTAGTACACTGCACAGTCAACAGGCTGCCCCGTGACAGGTTGTGCCAAGTCTCCAACATTATGTTGAAGAGGGACTGATTGTAGGAGAGTAACGGGGACCACCCCCCTCTTACCTTGGCAGGACCGGCATCAAGGGATCTGTGGTTAGTTTCACTGAAGGAAATTTGCAATGCAAGATTGTAGCTGCTCGTCTCAAAACCTCTGACAAAGCGGAACTATCCTATGATTTAATACCCAAAGGACAGAGCAAGTCGGAGGCTGGGACGACTGCAGGCCGCTGGTAGCCCCCAGTCAGCCATTTTTCTTCCAAGGGTGCCAAAGAGTTTGCCCCACATCCTCCTCTCCGCCAGTAAAATGAGGATGTTCCACAGGTTTTCCTGGTGGAGATTGGACAGGATCCGAAGTAGATCTTCAGCATCTTATGGGAGGGTAATGGCTCCTCACCTGAGCGACTCCTCAACCTGCCTCCTGGCTTAAGGGGAAGCAAACGACGTCACAACTTATTCGAAGGTGAGGTTCCGTGAAATCTGAATCTGCGTTTTAAACATCATGGTTCCGTTATGATTTTGGTAACAGCGAACTGTAACTAGTGAGTTCGGCTAGTACGTGTGTTTTCGTCACATTACACCAATGGATTCACTGCATATTTAGGGTTTTTGTTCCGAACCCTGGGTTCCATTTTGCGCATGGTAGCCATTTTGTGGTTGCCCTCACATAGGCCGATGACTGTGGTTAAACGAGCTCTTTGGTCAGGCTCACCTTAGCTCGAGTTTGTGCGGACTCCTACATGACTTGAGTCAACTGACCTCGTTGCCTGAGGCCGACCCTGCCAAACCCGTTCCCGCCTGCTAGCTGATCTTGATTAAGGGTCAGAGCACGGGATCTCGTAAGGTTTTATTGCACACAAACATGCCTCATCCTACTTCTATCTGTTTCTGTTTCTTCTTTTATGGTCCATTTACGATATGGGTTGTGGTCTCTTTATTATGGGTCTGTCCGGCTTGTCTAAAGAAGAATGTTGGGATTGTTCGATGATTGATTGTGGGCTGGACAACTGAAAAGTGGGTTTTACCAACATGCGATACTTTTGTGTGGGTACATGCGATTGGACAATTTGTAAAATAATGGGGGTTTGTCTGGAATGTGATGTTTCTGGCATTAAAAGGGATGACTTGCTTTGTAAATGTGAGCAGTCTCCTGAGAACTCATACCGTGATGACTTCTAGGACTTCTGTTACTGGCTGCAGCCAATAAACTCGATCTCTGACGCCATCAAGAAGTATCCTGTGTTTCTCTGTATTCCAAGACAGGTGAACCCGAAGACTTTGGCGCCGCCGGGTTCTAAAAGCCCGGTTCTTCAGTTGGCACCCGACGCGGGGCGACATCAAGCGGTACCGGTCCAAGCCCGAGGATCGAGAGGAACTTCGTGAGCAAACTCTGGAGGAGGGCCCCCACTTCAGCGACCCCTGCATGTCGAAAACGTGGACCGAAGGTCTTTTCCACGAGATTCCCCCCTTCTGACGGCTACGTAAGGACCGCTGCCCTGACTGTCGCCCTGTCTTGGACACCCCCTTCTGTGAAACTTCGTAAGGCGAGACGATCGAAGGATCTTCTGGGTGGCGTAGCAGACGACTTGGTTAAGTATAAGTGGGTTACTCCCACTAATTCGTTTGGTTCTTAGTTTTACTTGGTCCTTAGTTTGAGCAGTTCTTGGTTTTGCTTGGTTCTTAGTTTGGTTCTTAGTTTGTTTGGTCCTTAGTTTTGATTTGAAAATTGCAATTTCCAAAGCCGAGGGTCTCGTATATTTACGAGTGTATCGGTAGAGATAGCCCCTTGAAGTTTGAAGCTCGATTAGTGAGCGAAGATGCCTAATCGTAGCAAATTTGGTACTTGGTTTTGTTGTGGTTATAACAGGAAGTTCCGAGGACTCGTGTCAGATACCTCCAGTTGGAACTCCGACTTATGAGCTCTATTCTAAACACGGCATGGGCCCCATTACATTCAATGAAGTATGGGTCCGCTACACTAGGAAAGATGGCGTCTTACGATGGCCCCAACATGGTAGTTTTGATACAGAGATTTTAGACAATTTGGAAGCGAAATTACTTAGGAAGAAAGCCCGGCCGGCAATGTTCGACTCCTTCCGCCTTTGGCGCAAAGAAGCCAGACAACGAGAGATAAAACAAGCTAAGAGAGAAAAGGGTGTATCGATAATGCAAGCTGCTAGGCAGTTTAAAGAAGATGAAGAAGATAAAGCGATTGAGGTGTCAAATAGGCAACATCATATGGCTATTGATAAATGTTATCCAGTTTTGTCACCCCCTCCTGTGAATCCTGTTAAGGATCCCGAAAAGGATCCATTAATGTCTTATTTGTTAAAGTCACCTCCCCCTTACGTGCAAGGTGCTACTGCACCGATGTTACCGCTTGTTGTACAACAGGTTGCTGGTCAGCCTTTAGTTACGAATGTTTCTAGGTATGATCCGGGAGTGGTTCTGAATACGTTTCTACAGTGGAAAGAGCCGACGCAGCGGTATGTTTTTGATATGATGTGTACTTTGCTTCGGGAACAATGGAAGGATGATGAATTGGAGTTGGCTCCTGTTGGATTGCTTGATATTCAGAGTGAGTTCGCCAAAAGGACGATAGTGGGAGCTGGTGTCGAGGATGCGGTAGTGACACTTCTTACATATAGGTCTGCACTTCCTCCCCAGCCATTGTTTGAGCCCGATGCCTCAGTTAGAAAGAAGGTACGACAATATCCAATGAGAGAGGTTCCTCCAGTTTGGAGAGAGGGAGACGCAAACGCTAATCCACCTATTTTGGCTCATTTTCAACGAGTTTGGATACATGTCCCTTGGAAGAGAGCTGAGGTTTTGGCTCTTAAGCAAACCTTACCCGACCCCCGTAAGAATCCTGCGGGGTATTATAAGGAGCTGTCCCAGACAGTCGACGCATGCATTATGAATCTAGCTGATGTGGATATGTTATTGGGTAATGTAGTCCCTCAACCATTGTGGGCGAAGATTCGCCATGAGGATCATACGGTAGAATTAGGTGATACATGGGTGAATATTGCGGCTGCAGATGCTAGACAGGTAGGAGGAGCTAAACCGGAGCCTCTAATAGCGGATTTATCCGGTAGAATTATTAATATGATGAAAACGATGATGCCAGCGTTACGAGTGAATTGGGACAAGTTGACAGCATGTAAGCAGAAGAAGGACGAAAGTGTGTCTGATTTCTTCACCAGGTTTGAAGAGACTTTTATAGATCATAGCGGTCAAGATATGAGTACGGAAGGTGGCCAGAGACTGTTTGTAGATACATTTGTCTTTAATTTACTTCCCGAACTGTGTAATAAGTTGAAAGATTCTGAGAGTTCTTGGGCTGTCTCTTCGTCAGCCCAGATATTGGCGACTGCACAGTACTACGAGAATAGGGATAAGGATGAGAAAGATAGATTAGAGAAAAAGACAAAAGACTTAAAAACGAAGGTTCTTCTGCAGCAGGCGTATCCGCCTCGCTCGAATCAGCAGGATTCACAGCAACGTCTACAGTTTCAGCAACCTCCATCGTTTCAGAGACTGTCACAGAAACCCGAGTATTTTCCTCAAAGACCACCTTTGGGTCTGAATCAGTGCGCGTATTGTAGAGAGGAAGGTCATTACAAGAATGAGTGCCCTGTTTTACGACAACGTGCGAGCAGTATGTTGGCTCCTAGAGGTCGTGATAGTTTCCAGCAGGTGTCTAGGGGTAGAGGACGCGGCGAGTTCCCTCAGAACGAACGTTCTTTTCCCCCACAGACGTCTATGAATTATTTTGATCAGCAGAACGTACAGACTGGCAGATCTCTGCAATATTATGTTGATGATTGCTACGTTGAGAGTGAGAGTACTGGCTATAAGGATTGCTAGGACAGCCAAGGACAAAGAGAGGGAGTAGTGTCAGTTCCAGTAGACCAGGATGGACCTTATGTTGCAGTGGTTACATCGGGTGTGGTAGAGCCTTTTCTTTTGGAACTATAAGTAAACAACGAGAGAGGAAGGGAACAACATGACTACTCCCCTCAAGAGAATGAATTCAAAAACAGCAAAGTCAGTGTGATATAAACAAGGCAACTTTGCATCAAAAGAGCATAGGTCTACAGGCTCAAAACAAACATGTATGTTGTTGAGAGGAACAAGAACCTACAAAGATAATACAGGTTATGTATAAAGCCCTCACTCGCCAACCTGGTTGGTGACATGCTTCATCATCGGGCTCCACTGGGTATGGCCGAATGCCATCCCAGTGTGCTGCAACGCCAGGTTACTGCGGAGCGGGGTGCATGTGAGGTGACAGTGAATTTAAAAATTCCCAATTAAGTCAAAAAAGTAAATTTATTGATTTTGCTAATTGGTAATATTAAAAAAGGAGTGAAGGTCAAAAAAATAGAAGACCGGTGTTGGACCTAGCGTCCTTTGGTAGCTTGGCTCAGGCTCACAGGCTTTCCTCCCAACACAGCGTCATGTGCTTGCATCACACCCAGCTCGCAATCTCAACGTTACTTCACTCAAAAAGGACACTACACCGATTAAATTTATGGAATACTCCAAGTCTTTATCTTTTCCTAACAAACTTAGTTTTCTGGTTTCTCACTTTGGAGTGTAGCGGTTAATTACATTACAGGTTGAACAGCTCCCTTCATTTAGGAATAAAACATGGCATAACAACTCAGAATACTTTTTCACCACAGTTCAAAGATTAACATTTTGTATGTTTCAGGTAGAGCATTTCGCAACATTTCGAGGTAAACCATTTCAGTACATTTCCCCAGGACATTCCCTTCGAGATAATTCTAACACAGTAGGTCTTTCCACCCACTAAGTGGTCCCACCCGGCCGTCTGCGCTCTGAAAAACCCCCTCCGGTTCCACAATGCAGGGTCACCCCTCAATCTCTAGATCTATAAGCATTAGTGGGACTCCAGGGGTACAGTTGACAGACAATGGCTACCTTCAGTTAGGTTACTGGTAGAATTCCATAACCCTGGCTCTACTCTGTCCCCGTTACTCCATCCATCTAGGCGCTTCCTGAGGCTGGGGTTCAACCTATTACTTCCCTCACCAGTCGTGAGTCTGCCAGTAACCAATCCTGGATACGTGCCTGATTCCGCTAGGCTGCCGGTAACTACCACGACCTTACTTGGCCTTCCCCCTCGCTTCCTGATAAACGAACAATCCGGCCCCAGTTCTCTCCCCTGCCCCGCGCTGTGTTCCCAGCTTACTGTCTGATAGCGAAGTCCTCATCCAGGACAGTTCTCGGTGCTGGGTCTCTCACCTCTGGCGCGGAGCTCGGGGGGCGGGGGCAACCAGCAAGGGAGTCCTGCCGTAAAGAGGGGAACGAAACAGCAGGCTCTTTCAGGCCACCTCCCCCAAGGGATTCCCCCGGGTGTACATTCTCCAGTGATGACGGACGCCTCTCCGCTTCCCTGCGGCAGAATCTCACCACAGGGGGCACTTTACCAGGAGACTTCGTTGTCAGCAGACGCTCCTTCTGCGGCCGATATCCGGGATCGGGCGTCCTGGGTGGGCGCGGCCTCCGCCTCCTTTCCACAACAAGGGGGCGGCGCTCAGGCCCCTCTCATGTGACCAGGGCCGCAGCTTCACTGCCTCACTTCCTTACTGAGGAGAATCTCCGACGGGCGGTCGCGCTGCTCCCTCACAGCTGACACACACCCGGAGCCAATTCCCCGCCTTCGGCCTCACAATGGCAGCGTCTCCTGCCAAGGGACCCTAGGTAACCTCTCAACTTCAGGTGGGGGGGGGGAAGAAGTAGAAACGGCCAGGGCTCCGACAATGGGTCTCGTGGAGGGGCAGGGGGAATCACAAGATGCCGGCTTCCACACAGGAACTGAGGCAACCAGACTCCTGGGGCTGGGGCACAACCACCTCTCTTCTTCGTCAGAGAGGGTGACACACTGGATCAGTCCAGAAATTCCCAGATGACACGGATTTGGGGAGAAGATGGCCCAGGCGCTGGCCCACTCCAAAGTCCAGGGGGTCAATCTACCTGGAGACTTCCTCAGGTACAAGGACCTCAAAAGTCACGGGCTGCACTCAGGGACCGGTCACAGGGTGAGGGGTGATGTTACTAGGATTAGGACTCTGCGCAGACCCTGGGACCTGTCTGTTCCCCTCTAAGTACAACCACCTCCTCACACAGGCGCCTTACTCCTGAACCTTCCGCAATCCCCACCAATCCTAAAATGGCTGCCCTCCTGCCACCTCTATTTATCACCTTGGGCCTGACTTGCCAGAAGGGCCCAGAAGGTTCCGGAACCTCTCATGGCAGTCATGGCCCAGGTGCTGAGGTGGCAGTTGGAGCCACCATTTTGCGAATCTCCCCTTATACCTCAGTGGAGCACCTTGCCCCTCTCCCTCAGGAAGTGAGGGTGAGGCGCCCAGAGCCTCTACATCAGAACCCCAAAAAGTTTGATAGACAGAAAAAATGAGAAGGGGAAAAGGGACAAAAATAATAAAAATGAGGAGGAAACTGCCAAAGGGCTGACAGGTCTAACAACCGGTTTCACTCAATGGCGGTCAACATGTTTCTGCCTAAATGAATGTTCAACAGGCTTTCGTCAGGACCAGAGTGGGAGTGCAGTGTCCCGGTGGTGTGAGCGCGCTAAGGTTCACCCTACCGTGGACTACTGTGTGAAAAATATATACAGTGAAAAGTCCGCCAAGTGTTATCGTGGTGGAGAGAAACGAGTTTATTCTGGAATTAGGAAGACACACAAACAAAAGACAAAACATGAAAGAATAGTAAATGTTGATGGTCAACTCGTAATCAAACGCTGTAGAATCAAGCGGAGAACTTGGTGCTCAAATGAAGAAGTGCCATTAATGTATACCTCAGGTGCAAGAATTGTGAAAACAGTGCACCTAAAAGTATTCGGATACCGGTGTCAGGTAAGTAAATTAAGACTTAGCCTGAATAGCGTGTCTAATAATGTATATCGGAACACACGTGGAAGTTATACTCTGTGTGAGATTCTAGAATCACATATGGGCTAGGGCACGACAAAACGTGCCCCTGTGTAAGTCATAAACATAGACTTATACTGCAAGGAGAATGGAGAACCAATCTTACTAAGAGGCATATCCATTTGAAGCCTCAGGGATCCCGGGAGGGGGGTGGGAGCAATATGGCACACCCTGCAGGAGGAAAAGGAGAAAATGACATCCTCGAGCAAAACAACTCTTGGACCGCTTACCGTAAGAAACGGGAGGGAAAAAGGAAATTACTCACGCCCTCGCTGCTCGGCACCCGCTAAGAACCTAGAGCGCCTCTTGCAACAATTTGAAATACGTCCTTGTAGTTGTTTGTGCCTTTTCTAGATGGGTAGAGGCATACCCCCTAAAAGATAATACTGCCTTGTCCTCAGCTAAAGTCTTGCTCAAAGAATATTTCCCTAGGTTCGGGTTGCCAAGAATGGTGTGGAGTGATAACGGAAGTGAGTTTGTGGGCAGGATCATGAAGAGAGTATGTGAGGGTTTGGGCATAAAACAGAAATGCCACGCTGCGAATCATCCCCAATCAGCTGGTTTAGTGGAATGCTATAATGGCACTCTGAAGCTGAAGTTAGCCAAGATTCAGGCGAGTTCTGGTCTCCAATGGCCCGATGCCTTGCCATTGACACTCTTGTCAACTAGAACTACAGTGCATTCCCGAATTGGACTTAGTCCGTATGAAATTGTTTTTGGTCGACCGGCAAATGTGTGGGGAGTGCCGAGACCAACGAAATTTAGTGACATCGATTATCCTGTGTTGGTGGACTATTTGTATGACCTGACGGCTAAATTGCGTGTCTTGCATCAACAGGTTCATGATAGCTTGCCATCAGCATCTGTGGACCCAGGTCATACTATCAATCCTGGTGACTGGATCCTGGTAAAGAATTTTCAGAGGACTAAGAACGATCAGCCCCGTTGGACGGGCCCTCACCAGGTGTTGTTGTCTACAAGGACATCTGTAAAAGTCTTCGGAAAAAGAAATTGGATCCACGGCGTACACTGTAAGAGGGTACCTTTACCACTGCCATACGGCCAGTGGATCCGCGAAGGCATCGCAGACACCGAAACTGAGAGATTACCGAAATTCACACCGTTTAGCGACGCTGAATTGGTATGGACAAGGTCTGAGAAAGGAGATGACTATGTCTTGCAAGCAGCTGTGCCTTCACCTTTAAGATTGGACACCACTGAACCTGAACTGTTGTTTCAAAGTCAGACAGAGCCTGGTAAAAGTCGTTATAACCTGCGGTCTAGAGACAATGGACTAATAAAGGACAAATAATTCCTTTCATTTTTGAGAACAGCACTCTCAGCCGAAAAACAGTTTCGATCCTTTTTTTCCTTTTTTCGAACCACCATCCGGGTTCAGCTGTAAGGTCGCGGTGTAAAGACTTGGGATTGCAGCCGTGTAGACACAAGGTCAATGGTTCTGGTTGGTCCTAGGGCGTTCCCTGGACTGACAGACGCACTCCTTAGCAGAAGAAAACCACCCGTCGCGAACAGCACGGTGAGAGGATGGAATTTTTTGAGGCCAAGAGAGCTGTTGAGAAAACGAACTTTAAGATGAAACTATGCAGGATAATGCATATCAAATGTTTTCCGATTACATGTATTATGATGTTTCTTAGCATGACGTTAGCATTGGTGGGTTGGATTGTTTTTTCTACCCAATTGACTTCTGCACCCACTTCCCAACCTACGTCTTTTCCTATTACTACTTCTTTGCATTCCTTTCATATCTTACCCGAACACGAGCAGATTAGAAGGTCAGAATTTGTAAATAACTCATTTGTACAGCTTCTGCATCAACATCAGTTGGTAGTGAACATCACTAATTGTTGGGTGTGTGGTCTTATGCCACATACTACGGATAGAGGTATTCACTATCTGGTACTGCCGTTTAGTCAGAATGGGTCTTTATGGGCTTTCCAGACCATGTTCATTTATGCTATCGAAATCTATCCCCTGCGTTCCAGAAGAGATAACTCGAGTAATAAAGCATTGGTGAAGGGAATTGCAAATATGAGTAGGGATATCGATACGTATAGGACTATTCCCAAAGATGAGTTACTAGCTTATGTTGGCAGACTCTGCCACCGCTGTGGTGTGATTGGTTGGAATGGCGGCTGAAGAGCCAATAGTATCTTGAATGAGGAAACGGCAAGATCGTCCAAAGTAATGTGCGGGTTTTTTTTTGAAAGAAACTTTATTAAGCGTGGGATTCAGACTCAAGGGTCGCAGGTATAGCCAGGAAAGGGAAAACAACACAGGGAACATAGGGAGGATAGGCAAAAGGCCCTCACCAAAAGCGAGTACGCTGTTTATTGGTGTGTGAATCATAGGGGCCAGAAGAGAAATAAAGAGAACGAGAAATTCAGCCACTTGTGAATGCGGGGTCTGATGAAAAAAGCATACTGGGGACCTCCACAGGTGGGATTCGGCACGATTAGCACACCAGACACGCAGGTGTAGAAATTGTACTGCCTGTCCTGGCTGATGGAGAATCAGGAAGAATCATAAGTACTGAATACTCTGTAAAGCTGATAGGCTAGCACTAGGGACTTATATTATGGTGGTCCAAGGTATATTATCATTCAGGCCACGAAGGTTAGTTCCCAAGCGGTAAACCCATCTCTGTTCCTTTTCAAAAAGGATTTTTTGAATGTTTTTTCGTGCTGTGATCTCCTCAATGACAGTCCATATTAAGTCATTGGTGGTATGGTTGACCGATAGGAAATGCTCACTCAGTTTGGTAGTGACGCGCTTCCACCTAATATTACTCCGGTGTTCGCATATTCGGAGTTTGACTTTCCTGGACCCGGTTGCAAGAGGCGCTCTAGATTCTTAGCGGGTGCCGAGCAGCGAGGGCGTGAGTAATTTCCTTTTTCCCTCCCGTTTCTTATGGTAAGCGGTCCAAGAGTTGTTTTGCTCGAGGATGTCATTTTCTCCTTTTCCTCCTGCAGGGTGTGCCATATTGCTCCCACCACCCTCCCGGGATCCCTGAGGCTTCAAATGGATATGCCTCTTAGTAAGATTGGTTCTCCATTCTCCTTGCAGTATAAGTCTATGTTTATGACTTACACAGGGGCACGTTTTGTCGTGCCCCAGCCCATATGTGATTCTAGAATCTCACACAGAGTATAACTTCCACGTGTGTTCCGATATACATTATTAGACATGCTATTCAGGCTAAGTCTTAATTTACTTACCTGACACCGGTATCCGAATACTTTTAGGTGCACTGTTTTCACAATTCTTGCACCTGAGGTATACGTTAATGGCACTTCTTCATTTGAGCACCAAGTTCTCCGCTTGATTCTACAGCGTTTGATTACGAGTTGACCATCAACATTTACAATTCTTTCATGTTTTGTCTTTTGTTTGTGTGTCTTCCTAATTCCAGAATAAACTCGTTTCTCTCCACCACGATAACACTTGGCGGACTTTTCACTGTATATATTTTTCACACAGTAGTCCACGGTAGGGTGAACCTTAGCGCGCTCACACCACCGGGACTCTGCACTCCCACTCTGGTCCTGACGAAAGCCTGTTGAACATTCATTTAGGCAGAAACATGTTGACCGCCATTGAGTGAAACCGGTCTTCTATTTTTTTGACCTTCACTCCTTTTTTAATATTACCAATTAGCAAAATCAATAAATTTACTTTTTTGACTTAATTGGGAATTTTTAAATTCACTGTCACCTCACATGAACCCCGCACTGCAGTAACCTGGTGGTGCAGCACACTGGGATGGCATTCGGCCATACCCAGTGGAGCCCGATGATGAAGCATGTCACCAACCAGGTTGGCGAGTGAGGGCTTTATACATAACCTGTATTATCTTTGTAGGTTCTTGTTCCTCTCAACAACATACATGTTTGTTTTGAGCCTGTAGACCTATGCCCTTTTCTTTTGGATACTGGTGCAGCGAAGAGTTCTATCATGCACTCTAAACTCCCTGGCGCACCTTTGTCTGGCTTAACGGATATTTCAGTGGGATTTTCTGGCGCCCCGGTTCGTAATCCAGTTTCTAGTCCCTTGTCTCTTTCTATTGGGCCTTGTGAATTGGAAGCACCCCTTATTTTAACGACAGGTTGTGGTGAGAATTTGTTGGGTCTGGATTTGTTAAAGAGACTGCACGCGACATTGTATTGTTCTCCCTCGGGAGTACACCTTACATTGGGTAAGAGAGTGACCTCTCCGATGTATCTGTCTAGAGATCAGCTTCCACTGGAATTGCGTTGCCTCCCTGATACTCTTTGGGCTACTGGTCCTAATGATGTGGGTCTCTTGGGGATTCCACCATATGTTGTGACGCTCAAATCGAATGTTAGATTGCCACGTATTCCCCAATATCGGATTTCGAGTGATGGTGAAAGAGCGCTTTTAGCGATCATCTATGATTTAATCGAGAAAGGTGTGATCGAAGAGACGAGAGGTAACGTGTGTAACAGTCCTGTTCTGCCTGTCTTGAAGCGTACTGATTCTTCTCGGCAGCCTGAGTACCGGTTTGTGATCGACCTTCGAGAGGTTAATAAGATTGTGGTGCCCCAGTTTCCTGTTGTTCCGGACATCACTGCTTTGTTGACTTTGATTCCAGCTTCAGCTGCCTGGTTCTCCGTCATAGACTTGACGAACGCTTTCTTTAGTATTCCAATCGCCGAAGAAAGTAGAGATATTTTTGGCTTCTCTTTGGGAGGATGAAGCTTCCGCTTTAAGCGCGCTCCTCAAGGCTATTGCGAAAGTCCGTCCATCTATAGTCAGGCTTTGAAAACTCAGCTTGATACTTTTGTGTTGCCTGCGGGTGCTGCTCTTATTCAGTATGTTGACGATCTGTTAGTGGCTGCTGATGATAAGGAAACTTGTAAAGAAACTACTGTTTCGTTGTTACAAAATTTGTCTGATTTGCATCATAAAGTGTCACCTTCAAAGTTTCAGTACTGTCGCCAAGAAGTGACCTACTTAGGTCATCTCTTGTCGAAGGAGGGAAGAGGGTTGACCCCAGAACGAATCCAAGCGATTGCTCAAATGACTGTGCCGAGTACGCAGAGAGAGGTACGCGCCTTCTTGGGTATCCCGCCGTACTGTAGGCAGTGGATTCCGAATTTCTCCTTGTTGGCAAAACCTTTGTTGGCTGTGACTTGTAAGGATATACCGAGTCCTCTTCCCTGGTCTGACGATTGTCATAAAAGTTTTTCTGAATTGCGTGACGCGTTGTGTTCTGCTCCGGTGTTGGGTACTCCTGACTACAGTAAGCCTTTTACACTCTACGTCCATGAGAGAGAGGGATGTGCATTGTCAGTTTTGACGCAGCAGTTTGGTGAGAAGCAGCGTCCATGTGCATATTTTTCGTTGACTTTGGATCCGGTAGCTAGAGCATTGCCGAGTTGCTTGAGAGCTACAGCAGCAGCGGCTGTTTCTATCCGACAGTCTGCTGGGTTGGTGATGGATAATACGTTGGTGGTGATGGTTCCACATGCAGTGGATACTTTATTGAACAGAACAAAGACTCAGCATCTTACTAGTGCAAGGTTGTCGGGTTATGAGTTGACGCCTTTGGCCAGTCACGTGCACATTAAACGGTGTAAAGTATTGAATCCAGCGACATTGTTGCCGATTTCTGTGGATTGGGATGGTCAGGAACAGCATGATTGCTTTCTCAGGACAGAAGAGGAAACGAAGGGTAGAGTTGATCTAAAAGATACTCCTCTTTCAAATCCAGATGGTACGCTATGGGTTAATGGGTCATGCTCACATCAGTGCGAAAGGGATTTGTAAGCTGTTGACTCTAGTGTGGGAGAATGGAGGAATTCCCAAGTGTGCGGAGAATGTGGTCAAAAACTGTATGGTGTGTCTGATGTATAATCCTGGTAAGGGAACTCCAACTCAAGCTGGTCACTTCGTGCCTCCGACGTATCCGTTTGAGGTTTTGCAATTGGATTTTATCCATATGGAAAGATGCAACAATTTGAAATACGTCCTTGTAGTTGTTTGTGCCTTTTCTAGATGGGTAGAGGCATACCCCCTAAAAGATAATACTGCCTTGTCCTCAGCTAAAGTCTTGCTCAAAGAATATTTCCCTAGGTTCGGGTTGCCAAGAATGGTGTGGAGTGATAACGGAAGTGAGTTTGTGGGCAGGATCATGAAGAGAGTATGTGAGGGTTTGGGCATAAAACAGAAATGCCACGTTGCGAATCATCCCCAATCAGCTGGTTTAGTGGAATGCTATAATGGCACTCTGAAGCTGAAGTTAGCCAAGATTCAGGCGAGTTCTGGTCTCCAATGGCCCGATGCCTTGCCATTGGCACTCTTGTCAACTAGAACTACAGTGCATTCCCGAATTGGACTTAGTCCGTATGAAATTGTTTTTGGTCGACCGGCAAATGTGTGGGGAGTGCCGAGACCAACGAAATTTAGTGACATCGATTATCCTGTGTTGGTGGACTATTTGTATGACCTGACGGCTAAATTGCGTGTCTTGCATCAACAGGTTCATGATAGCTTGCCACCAGCATCTGTGGACCCAGGTCATACTATCAATCCTGGTGACTGGATCCTGGTAAAGAATTTTCAGAGGACTAAGAACGATCAGCCCCGTTGGACGGGCCCTCACCAGGTGTTGTTGTCTACAAGGACATCTGTAAAAGTCTTCGGAAAAAGAAATTGGATCCACGGCGTACACTGTAAGAGGGTACCTTTACCAATGCCATACGGCCAGTGGATCCGCGAAGGCATCGCAGACACCGAAACTGAGAGATTACCGAAATTCACACCGTTTAGCGACGCTGAATTGGTATGGACAAGGTCTGAGAAAGGAGATGACGATGTCTTGCAAGCAGCTGTGCCTTCACCTTTAAGATTGGACACCACTGAACCTGAACTGTTGTTTCAAAGTCAGACAGAGCCTGGTAAAAGTCGTTATAACCTGCGGTCTAGAGACAATGGACTAATAAAGGACAAATAATTCCTTTCCTTTTTGAGAACAGCACTCTCTCAGCCGAAAAACAGTTTCGATCCTTTTTTTCCTTTTTTCGAACCACCATCCGGGTTCAGCTGTAAGGTCGCGGTGTAAAGACTTGGGATTGCAGCCGTGTAGACACAAGGTCAATGGTTCTGGTTGGTCCTAGGGCGTTCCCTGGACTGACAGACGCACTCCTTAGCAGAAGAAAACCACCCGTCGCGAACAGCACGGTGAGAGGATGGAATTTTTTGAGGCCAAGAGAGCTGTTGAGAAAACGAACTTTAAGATGAAACTATGCAGGATAATGCATCTCAAATGTTTTCCGATTACATGTATTATGATGTTTCTTAGCATGACGTTAGCATTGGTGGGTTGGATTGTTTTTTCTACCCAATTGACTTCTGCACCCACTTCCCAACCTAAGTCTTTTCCTATTACTACTTCTTTGCATTCCTTTCATATCTTACCCGAACACGAGCAGATTAGAAGGTCAGAATTTGTAAATAACTCATCTGTACAGCTTCTGCATCAACATCAGTTGGTAGTGAACATCACTAATTGTTGGGTGTGTGGTCTTATGCCACATACTACGGATAGAGGTATTCACTATCTGGTACTGCCGTTTAGTCAGAATGGGTCTTTATGGGCTTTCCAGACCATGTTCATTTATGCTATCGAAATCTATCCCCTGCGTTCCAGAAGAGATAACTCGAGTAATAAAGCCTTGGTGAAGGGAATTGCAAATATGAGTAGGGATATCGATACGTATAGGACTATTCCCAAAGATGAGTTACTAGCTTATGTTGGCTGGAACACGACTGGATACAGTGTTAGCCTGAGTGAAAAGCAGAGACGAAAGAGGTCACCCCCGATTTGGATCGTACTCCACCGAGGTCATTTTTGTCTGCAAGGTATTGGCAGGAATCCGAAAGCTCAGTTAGGGAAGAGTGTTTGTACTCAGACGTACGTTTTTACGTCTCAGTCTTCCCCGCCGTTTTTGGCAGCCAAGGGTACGTATTTCGTTTGCTAAAACAGAGCATATACATGGTTGCCCCCTGATTTTTCGGGAACGTGTTATGTTGGATATTTTTTGCCTCCTACGTATACTGCTGCCGCAGATTACCACAAGACGAGAGTTGTCAGGGGTGTCTTCGACCAGGAAGATACCGCTGGACAAGAAGTGGGAGACTTCTTTAAGGGTTTCCTACCGTTTTGGGGACCTATGGTTAACAGTAGGAGCTTGCGGCAATTGACAAGAGTGGTTGAATCCGCCATAAACGAAACTGCCGGTGCCCTTAGTAATTTGACAGCTGAGCTTCAAGCGGATCGCCTTAGGACATTGCAGAATCGTATGGTTTTAGATGTCATACTTGCAGATCGAGGTGGAGTATGTAAAGTGATCCAATCGAGTTGCTGCGTTTTCATTCCAGATAATGCTCAGACAGTATACGAGGCCATCTCCAGGCTACATAAGATCTCCGAGTCAATGCATACGGACGGAGGAGATTGGTCGTTAACTGGATGGTTTTGGGGACTGTTATCCGCTTGGGGATGGAAGATTCTGACGATCATTGGTGTGGCTTTAGTGATTCTTTTCTTGTGTTGTCTCTGTGTACAGTGTGGTCCTGCCATATGTGGCCTTTGTGTTACTACATGTGTTAGGAGACCGCCTGTCTTGAGAAAGGTACGGAGAGATAAGATGATGCTTCAACAGCACCTTGATGATTTGATGAATATAGACATCGACTCAGATGCAGACTGAGATTGCCTATGTAAGGGCAAAAGGAGGGTCTGAGGTTCCGTGAAATCTGAATCTGCCTTTTAAACATCATGGTTCCGTTACGATTTTGGTAACAGCGAACCGTAACTAGTGAGTTCGGCTAGTACGTGTGTTTTCGTCACATTACACCAATGGATTCACTGCATATTTAGGGTTTTCGTTCCGAACCCTGGGTTCCATTTTGCGCATGGTAGCCATTTTGTGGTTGCCCTCACATAGGCCGATGACTGTGGTTAAACGAGCTCTTTGGTCAGGCTCACCTTAGCTCGAGTTTGTGCTGACTCCTACATGACTAGAGTGAACTGACCTCGTTGCCTGAGGCCAACCCTGCCAAACCCGTTCCCGCCCGCTAGCTGATCTTGATTAAGGGTCAGAACACGGGATCTCGTAAGGTTTTATTGCACACAAACATGCCTCATCCTACTTCTATCTGTTTCTGTTTCTTCTTTTATGGTCCATTTACGATATGGGTTGTGGTCTCTTTATTATGGGTCTGTCCGGCTTGTCTAAAGAAGAATGTTGGGATTGTTCGATGATTGATTGTGGGCCGGACAACTGAAAAGTGGGTTTTACCGTCATGCGATACTTTTGTGTGGGTACATGCGATTGGACAATTTGTAAAATAATGGGGGTTTGTCTGGAATGTGATGTTTCTGGCATAAAAAGGGATGACTTGCTTTGTAAATTTGAGCAGTCTCCTGAGAACTCATACCGTGATGACTTCTAGGACTTCTGTTACTGGCTGCAGCCAATAAACTCGATCTCTGACGCCACCAAGAAGTATCCTGTGTGTCTCTGTGTTCCAAGACAGGTGAACCCGAAGACTTTGGGCGTGCCCCTGGCACCGCTGGGTTCTAAAAGCCCGGTTCTTCAAAGGTCGCTTCGGGGAAGACAAACAATGTTGTGATTTATCCCTCATTGGCGCAGTAAGGAGTTTCATATGGAGTTCCTTCAATGCCTTCGGCTGGAGATCCTGACAGGAGCCGCAGTCGGCGAAGTCATGGTGTTCACCCAGACACGACTAGCAGACAGTATGCGGATCCGTGATCGATATCTGCCTCTCACAAGAACAACAGGGTTTACTCCAAGAAGACATCGTGTTGGCACACTGTTCGATAGTGAAGAAAGAGGAAGGACCCAATAATGGCCTGAATTCTGCTCCGGATTAGCATTGTAAATGCCAAAAAGAAGTAATTGACGTCGGCGGAGGGATAATATGGACTTTGCGGATGTCCCATCCAGGGACGACGTCGATGTGGATTCGCTCAACACCCTCTGCTGGCGCGCAGACGTACTGTGGGGGAAAAAGTTTTCGGATCCAGTTTGGCACCTGGGGAGGATTCTGAAATAAGGAATCTGCAGCTAGATGTCTCTATTAGATGTTATAAGTCGATTGGTGGTCCCACTTCCATACCGTGTGCAGCATGTGAGAGATGCCAAGTCACCAACCTAGCTCAAGTATTGAAAGCCACTTTAAGGCCCCTGCCTAATTTTTTTTTTTTTTTTTTGAGAACTTTTATTAACCATAGTTGCATCGATTGGCAATGTACAATTCTGCGACAGAGCACCAGGTCAGCAATGTTCGGGTACATACAGTCAAATGTTTAAACACAGCCGTTTAGCCGACAACCCGGAGGTCCGGCGGCGGAGCTCAGTTGTACCTAGATAGAGGATTCAGGTGTGTACATTGCGTGTAAGCGAATCGGTGGTGTTTTTCTGATATGTGTCGCGTTGTTTCTCATCTAAAGCGCATTGTCCGCGTGTGAGGGGGGCGCTTCGTATCCGCCCGCCGCGCATCATTGTCAGCTAGCTCCTGGGCTCGCAGAAGGATGTGTGCTGGGTGCTGGGTTGTCCGTCAAGCGCCCTGATGTGTGGACATCGGAGTCCCGGTGGCCCGCGTGTAGCGTGGGGTGAAGCGCGTCAAGGAGGTTGCAGCGTAGTTCGCAAGGGTGCGCGTGGCGGCCGTTGCTATAATGGAACACATGTTTTGCTAGGGAGCGTAGTCAGTCGCCGAGTTGTGCCCCGGGTGTGCAACGTAAACTTTAGGGATCAAGGTCAGGGTCGAGAACTCGGGTAGTGGCCAGAAGTAGAAGGGTGAGGGGGGGGGGGGGAAAAGGAGATCCGCGTGCAGCAATGTGTGAGGAGAGAGGGGCTGTCCAGCAGGGCGTAGCCGGTCGCCCGGGGAGCGCGTCGAGTGGTCGATCGTGAGGGAGGGGAGAGGGGGGGGGGAGGAGAAGAGGGGGGGGGGGTCGTCATTGTGCGTGCCCTCCCAGGTAGCAGCGGCAGTAAGACCCGCGCGTGCGCCAGAGCACAGCGCTTTAAGGCCCCTGCCTAATATTGATATTCCTTTCTCTTGGGTGGGCATAGACTTGGTCAGGCCATTGGTGACCTCTGTACATTGCTACCAGTATATCTTCCTCCTTGTAGACTATGCGACCCAGTATCCAGAAGCCCTACAACTATCTATTATGACCACACTGTCAGTCAGCCATGCAATGATCGAGTTCTTCTCAAGAGTGGGTTTCCCGAAAGGTTTTCTTACTGACCAATGAGCTCCATTTATGTCCAAGTTGATGATGCAGGTTTGCAAGATCCTGGGTACAACCCAGATTAAGAACTCTGTTTATCATCCCCAGACAGACGGGCTGGTGGAACGATACAATCGTACCATTAAAACCATGTTAAAAAAACTGGTGACGAGAAGGGACTGGGTCAGGAAACTGCCTCTGGTGTTATATGCCATACATACCCATGAACAGTCATCGACTAAGTACAGTCATTTGAGTTAGTCTTTGGGACACAACCCCTCACCCTGCTTGATATGGCAACGGAGCATTGGGAGGAGGAAGAGGATGAAGGACTAGGACTTTAAGAATATGTCACAAACCTCAAAGAGAAAGTCCATAATCTTTGGGAAGTAAGAAATAACCTAGAAAAAGCTCAGGGCAAGCAGAAGGCAGCATATGATAAAACTAGTAAAGTGAGGCAATTGCAGATGGTAGAAAAACTACTGGTGTTACTCCACTCATCTGAAAATAAACTACTGGCACGCTGGCAAGGCCCTTACAATGTTGGAGGACGGTATAATTGAGCCATCCAATAGTGCATGGTGTTCTCCTGTAACCCTCTAGTTCTAAAATCCAATGGGAGCATTAGGTTTTGCATTGATTTTCAACAACTGAATAGTAGATCTAAGTTTGACACCTAACCCATGCCCCGTGTACATGAGTAGGTTGAGAACCTTGGGTCTGCCTCTTACTTCAGCACCCTTACCTGTTAAAAGGATATTGGCAGATTCCCCTTACACCAACAGACAAAGGAACAAATTGTGTTTTTCACACCCACTAGTCTTTATCAGTTCATGGTTTACCTTTTGGACTACATGGGGGCCCAGCTACTTTTAAGAGACTTGTGGATATTCTCCTACCAACCCATAGGGCTTACACTGCAGCCTACCTCGATAAAATCATGATTTTTAGTCAAAACTGGGAAAAACACCGATTACAATTGACTGCGGTATTGCAGACATTCGGAGAGGCCGGTCGTACGGCAAATCCTGAAAAACTCACTCTGATCACCATCTCTATCCGATATTTAGGATATCACATAGAGAAGGGTAAGAAACGTCCTCAGGTTGACACAGTTCAGGCAATAGGTGATCTGCCCAGGCACGGGACAAGAAGGGAGCCCATTCCTTTTTGAGTTTGGTAGGCTATCGCAGGTTCATCCCTCACTTTGCTGAGAAAGCCGCTCTCCTGATGGATTTTTTGGTTAAGTCCCGACCCAATCATACTGAAAAGATCCCTGGAGTGCAGCATGGCTTTGGCTACCTAAAATCTTCTTTTTGCAATGACCCTGTTTTGATCTGTCTCACTTTGAAGCTCAGTTTTTTTCTTCAAACCAACGCCTTGGACAGGGGTATCGGTGCTGTTTTATCTCAACTTTATTCTGACCAATATTTGTGGCCTGTATAAGCCTGTAGGAAAGTGGGATCAGCTTTCATGGTTACCCCCACTTTTTGCTGGTGTCATTCTGTTTACTGACTAATCTTAGTGTGATCCTGCTAATCAGGACCCTAGTCACTGTGCTATGGTAAGTACTTTGGTACCTTCCTAATTGGCTACTGGTGTACCCTTCTAAGTCCCTAGTATATGGTACTAAGGTACCCAGGGCGTAGGTACACTAGCGGTCTCCCATGAGCTGCAGCATATTATAACCACCCACATGATACCACTCAAAACTGTAACTACAGGCCTGCCATTGCAGCCTGTGTGAACCGGTGCTAGCACCACTCACAACAGCTATAAGTTTCCTTATATCTGAGGTCACTGCACATTTGGTGCCCTCCTTGCATACTCAAGTTGAACCCGGTTCAGGGAGCCATTGGCTCCCGCTCTGGCACAAAACTGGACAAAGGACATGGGAGTATCCTCCCTTCTGTACAGCCCCTCCTCTGCGAGGGACCCCTGATTCGTCCCAACACTTTCCTTTAGGGATTTTCCTGTGGGTGGCTCTTCAGATTCGTTGTGGGACAAGATTCAGATCAGAAACCACTTCTACCGTATGGGCACTTTGGAATTCGTTAGACTTCACTTTGGGAACCGAGACTGAATCTGGGAAGACTCCTGCTGCTCCTGGTCTCTTTGTCCAGCCAGTCTTCTGGGTCATCTGTGCTTCATCCAGGTTCTTCACCAGACCTAAGCGAATCAAAGACACTGAAGGAATCTCCATTGGAGTGAAGGAGTCACTCCCTTGCATCTGCATGCCCCGCAACTAAGTTGACCAGTCTGCTGCACCTGACGTCCTCTGGAACTTAAATGGCCCAGCAACACAGGTAGTGGTTCTGCAACCCCCTCAAAGCCTGCACTGTCTTCTCACAGAGTTTGAGGCCAGTATCCCTAGTAGGAACCACTGTAACAGCACCCCTGTGCACTGCATCGACTTGCTATTGCCAAGACTTGTTGTCTCTCTTCTCCAGAGCTCTTCGGGCTCCAAGAAGCTCCAGCCTCCAGCATCACTTCCTGTGGAGATCTTCACCCTCACCGCATTCTTTGCACCATGGGCCTGCATCTTTGGTGAGCTGCTCGAGGTCCTCTTGCAACTCCTGTGCCTTCGGCCTGAGGGTCCTCTTGAGGGTCTTCTTCGGCTCCAATGGGCTCCACTGCTTGCTCGGGCCTGCTCTGACTCTTCTGCACTTTGAGTCCCTTGGACCTTACTGGTCCAGACACTGCACTTTCTTCATTTTTCACGTCAGTTGCTACTGCCAATGCTTGTTAGTGCTCCTGTCGGTCACCAATTCCCTTGTTCTCGATTTCCGACGTGGGACAGCTTGTGAAGGGCTCCTGGTCTTTCACAGCGTCGCCTGGTCCTCCCAGCTACAGCGGCAAGGTCACCGTCAACCCTCCTGCATCTTCCATCATTTTTCTTCCATGGCTCCTGGTCACTCTAGAGTGGCAAATACTTTGTCCTCCCCACTTGCAAGTACTCCTCTTCAAGCATCCACCCTTGAATTCCAACAGACTCTTTCACCTTCTTCGCCAGCGGCATCTTCATTGGAGTCCTCCATTGTGGTCCGCAGCGGTTTCTGACGTCACTTCGCACCTGTGCACCCGGCTTCCCTGGTGTAGGTATCCTGGTTCCTGGGATATCCACTGGTGTGGTGACTCTCCAACCTTCCATTTTTCACAGGGTTTCTTTAGGGTCCTCGGGAAGGGTCCTTCTGCTAAACTGCAACCGCAACCTCCCCATTGACTTGCATTAAATATGTGGCTGTGTTTCCATTCTGCACACGGTCTCAGTGGGGTTCCTTGGTGGGCTCCTTGGGTTCCCAGTTCTTTTAAGTCTTCTGGCTCAAGTCTCGACTTTAGTTGCTGTTTGCATTCCACTTTATTAGTATATGCTTTGTTCGCCACTGTGCATTTTTTGCTACTTACCTGTTATCCTTTTGAAATATGGTGTGTATATATCTCCGCGTAGGAGATATACGAATGTGTTAGTGAGTGTGCATAATAAATATTACTACTTTTATAACTACACTATGTGGTTCGTTTTTGTTTAACCTACACTACATGATTAGTACTGGCAAAACAAGCTGCTTAACACTCCTTCTGGACTAGGCCTGATGGCTGCTCTCCACAGCTAGCACTTAGAGAGCTTTCTAAGGTTGTCCAAGACCACCAAAATCACCATAAGGGATGTCTGGATTAGTGCAGGATGCTTTACTTATCTAAGTGTGCACTATATACTAAGCCAGCCTCCGACAAAGCCAGAAGCTACTTCCTCATGAACTCCATTATCCAACTATTGAGAAAGAATGTTTGGCCATAAAGAGGGCCATGGAAGCTTTGCAATATTATTTGTTGGGTCGGTCTTTCCTGCTACTCACTGACCTTGCTCCTCTGGTTTGGCTTTCTAGTTTCTAGGAATAAGGACACGAATGCCTGGATCCTTTGGTGGTTTTAAGCTCTTCAACCTTTTTAGTTTCAGACCCATCACCTATTAGGGAGTGTCCAGGGTAAGGCTGATTTTCTCTCCAGGAACGCAGATTCTTCATGGCCCGATCGCCCATGCCTTAATGGGAGGTACTGTGAGGGAATTCCTGACCAGACGGGTGCACAGCATGACCATCAGGACCCCAGGGTCAATGAGAGGCGCCAGGTCAATGTACTAGTGGTAGGTCGTGTCAGAACCAATCAGGTTAAAATGGATGGACTCTGTTAAGGCGACAGCACAGACAAGGAAGACGATGGCGGGAGGAGAGGATGCGGAAGTGGACGCGTACAGGGGCAGGAAACCCGGAGCAGAGCACCTCTCTGGGAGGAGTACGGAGCTTGGAGGGATGACGGAGAAAGTGCCAGGCTGGAGCCTGACCAAGAAACTTCACAGCTGACCAAACCTGCTTGAGCCCTGCTAACTTCTGCTGGAGTGACTTCCTGATTCCTCCCCCCACACACCCAAATGGTAGAACTGGAACCTTGGTGTGGCCTGAAGTTCTGGGTTGTCACAAACTGATCTGTTCATACCAAGCGCTTGCTGCCTAAGCCACCCACCAACTAGAAGTTTCGGCGAATTGGACCCTTTGAACCACAGTAACCGACAACAACGCAAGGCAGCACGAGATCTGCACTTCGTGTTATAGGATCAAAAGCTCACTGTGACTGCCAACGCAAAAGCAAACCCTTTAGTGATGACTGTCTGCCACGTGCAGAGTGCTCTTCGGGGTACATCAATGACCGTCTGTGACGCCATCACTTTGTGCTGGACTTCAAGGTATCTCTTAACTCTTTCAGCAGGACTAACTTGGTTCCAGTATCCAGCCCACGCTCTGTTGCAGTCAGCCTAAACTTGTGACTCTCAACCGGTCTCTCACGACAAGATAACCGTCAGGGGCGCTTGTGTTTTTAGGGACTTTACTTAGCTGAAATCTTTAAATTTGCCTATCTCCAGTTTTGGTGTCAAATGTATCTAATTTGACTATATTTTTAATTTAGTGTAGGATTTTTCTTGTGTTGTGTTTTCACTTTACTACTGTTTAAAGTGCTGCGTAATACTTTACACATTGCCTCTAAGTTAAGCTTGACTGCTTAGTGCCAAGCTAACAGAGGGTTACTCACAGGTTAATTTGGGGTTTGCTTTTGCGTCACCCTGACAGAGACTGAGGTTCCTGCTTCAGTCGGGTTTCACCCTCCCTCAACTGGTAACCCAATTTCCAACACTTCACACTCTCGGCTGGAGAAACAATGCATTCTCCTCCCACCTGCTAGAAGCAATTCAGTCAGAAGCTAAATTAAAATGCTGTCTCCCATTGAGTGCATGAGCCAGAGGGGTCACAGGAGCCTTGGGGCTCCATCCATAGCCCCAATGTGAGTAAAGGCATAGGGTTCCTTGGGTGGGATCTCCGCACCCCCAACTTTAAAACAAAAATGCAAAGGAGAACACCACTGCAGCACGTAGTCACCAGAGAAAGCTGCAAGGCTGCTCATAAAACTTCAAACCTCTGTGGCAGGAGCACCACATCATGCTCTGCAAGGAGCTCATTTGTATCTTGCCTAACGTTGTGGTGCCCCAAGGAGGGGCAACACCAATGGTTATATAATGTGATGTGGGGGCTGCAGGAGTGCAGCAGCTCCCCTACAGTGAGGATTATTAAAGATCACCCTAGGTATTAGGGACTCACAAAACCCACAGGGAAGGCACACATCGTTTCAAAGCACTTCATAAGGCTGAAGCTTTTGCTCTTCAGCTTTGGAGTGTAGGGACCAATTGTGGTGGGTCCTGTGGTTGCAATTTATGTGGTTTGGCGATGGTAAAAGACTCGAGCTCACACTGAGTGTTGCTTTGAATACAAACCTTTATTGACAACTCTGTCGATTAATGCATTTTAGCATTATTATTGAATCCATTGGTTATAATGACTTTTAACCTGGAATTATTGTTCTTAATGTGGTAACCCCATGACAATGCTAATAGGTTTGTTTCATATATTAATGTGATGATTCCTTGACAAAGCCAAAAGGCTTGCTTTGTTTAAAATGACACCCCCTTTTATTGAGATGTTGCATCCAGTATAGGTGAGGGCGAGAAAGGAATTGGGATTATGTGGTCGTATCCCACTTGAGGTTAGGTTAAAAGTGATTCAGAAAACACATGGCCCCATAAAGATAAGAAAGTACTTTGTGACAGACGCAAAGCAGGCAAGCCAGTCAGAGTGGGCCGGCACAGAAAGCCAAAGGGAGGCAACCCAAACACCTAATTTCCAATGGCAGGCCACCGTTTAACATAAACGGTGATGCCAGCCAATGGAAATAGGGGCAGGGCTTAAAGCCCTCTTCTGAAAATCCTCCTCTAAACATTGGTTATAGTGACGCAAACCGGCAAAGTTAGGCTCCTGTCGTGTCATTCATGCACTTTAGGAATTGTAGTGTAGTTCATGCTCATCTTCGGGGTGCTTGTCCTTTTAGAACGCACATGCCTGTCGGGACACTTGCAGCTCACTGCCACGGACGTCAGGCAGGCACACAGGCATTTTTCTTGAAGCACATGCGTTAGCATTCTTGTGCCAGCAAAATTGGTTTTAGTCACGCTATAATTTAAAACAGATGCACTGCACGGGTAATGAGCTGTGTGGTAAACACCAATAAACTAAGCAGCTGTGTGCACCAGGCCGTTCTTTAATCACAACGGCCCAATCACCTTTTATCAGCGGGCTGGTATTCGACTGGCAAGTACAACCATATCGTGGAACTTTCTATAAAATGTAAACTAACACAACTGCCGACTTCAGGGGTTTGTAAATAGATAATGACTCTTTCAACTTGTCAAACTTTCAGGTCAACGGAGTTTAAACGAGCTGTCGATGCAATTAAAAAGGTAATTTTCTCGGTTTCTGCGGACTTTTTGAGTCCGCCCTCAGTGTTAATTAAGTGTCCGGGTGGCCTGCTGCTGCTGGGCGCTGTATTGTTACTATTCTGAGGTCTGGCCTCTCTCCTGGTTCATGGGTCATGTGCTGACAGGTGGGCAAGAAAGGAGTTTCGGGGCGGGGGGGAGGGTCGGGTCGGTCTGGTGCACCGAAGAACTGGCCTTGCTGGGTTTATGAAAAGATGGCTCCTGACAAGTGCTGACTGAGTCATGTTGAGCCCGCACCAGGAGTTGGTGTAAACAGCTGTATTGTTTCATGTTTCAATGTGTGTTCAATGGAGCATTTGGTCATGTTAGGACTAGGGCAGACATCCCATTCTTTTCTATCACATGACAGCTGTTTATGGATGCAGCTGCTCTTAATTGTACGATATCCCGAGGCTTCTGACAATATTATGCTTTCTGGTGTTTGAAAAAGGGCCACTAAAGGGGCATTTACTCCATAATCCAGCTATCTTTTCAAATCAATGGAATGGATTTCATCTTCACATTCTGGCAATATAGTTATTGGCGCTTGATTTTGACATGCACCACGTGACCCTGAACGCCAGCCAATCTGCGCATTTTCCCATCTTACTGGTGTGAGCTGTTCATTCAGGGTAACCATACTGAAGTAATGCCTGGATGCGACTAGCACTGCTCCTGGGTCTGATTTGTTTACTTAGTGGAAAGGTGCCCTTTGCTGTGTGTTGTGCACCTTGACTACACAAGACATGCAGGGGTAACGGCTGTCAGACATATTTTCTCAGTGCTTAACAATGAGGCTGGCATGATGCTTGTTTGTTGGTAGAGTATTTGGAAAAGGTAAGTCTGCGAAAAACATTAATGCTTTGCACCTGTACATCATCTGCAGAAAGCAGTCAACCTAGGTTGGCATATCGTGCACTTATTTTGCAAACGCCATTAGCTCTAACTTAATAAAATGCGAGACCAATTGCTTTGCAAATGCTTGTTTATATTTATTTTACATAGGACTCTTCCATTGCTTCTCAGCCCCTGAGCAGATGCTGGGAGCACGGGGGGGTGGGGGGGGGGGGGTAAGGGAAATAGTTGAGAGGATCACATTACATAAAATGATAGATCGATAAAAAGGGAATGTTTTCACCTTGGGGTTCTGAGTGACACAAACAACTTGGCCTTTGCTCTCATTGTCTACTTGATGCAACTGAGAACTTCTCAGTGAAAAAATACTCCATAGTTAACAATCTATAATTTTACATATCGTTCTAATGCCACTTCTTGTGATCTATAATCCTGCATTTTTAAAAAGAAAGGTTTCATTGAGTCACCTCATTTCATATGGAGCACCAACAATGGCTTTGTTTAGGCAGTCACTATGCTGAAGACGAACAAGTTACTTACCTTCGGTAACGATGTATCTGTAAGAAACATTAGTTAGTTAGATTCCTCACCTTAGAAAATCCCCAGGCGTCAGACTGGATCCGGAAGATTTTTGTAGCAATACCCCTTGCGCGTCGCTAGGCGTCGTCTGCGGCTCCGCGTCCGTCGTTGGCGTTGTGCACAGGAATGACGTCGGAGTACTTAGACGCCGCCCTCGCGCGCTGACGTCAGTTCTTGTACATAGCTTTCCGCGCCAGGAACGCAGAGCCATGCAAGAGACCGACACTGGTGCCAAAAAATCTAGGGCCCTGAAAGGGATAGCCTTAACCCTAGATGTCAGTTCGCAGAACGGGGAGGATGGGTGGGTCGGTGAGGAATCTAACTAACTAATGTTTCTTACAGATACATCGTTACCAAGGGTAATTAACTTGTTCATCTGAAAGAAACACGTTAGTTAGATTCCTCACCTTAGAATAGATACCCAAGCAATACCAACCCTGGTGGTGGGTCTGCGAACCAAGATCACACCAGAAAGTCCTGGAGGACAGAACAGCCAAAGAAGCCATCCCTCCGGACTTGGCTGTCTAGGCAATAATGCCTGGCAAACGTGTGCAGCGAAGCCCACGTCGCCGCCTGACAGATGTCCTGCAAAGGGACTCCCCGTCCCAAAGCAGTAGTAGCCGCTGTGGCCCGAGTAGAATGGGCTCGCAGCCCAACAGGAGGGTCCTTTTTTGCCAAGGAATAACAGGTTTTTATACACAAAACGACCCACCGGGAGATGGTCCGTTTGTGCACAGCTTTTCCCTTCTTAGCACCCACGTAGCCAACGAAAAGCTGGTCGTCCACCCGGAACGGTTTTGTGCGGTCCAAATAAAAGGAGAGCGCACGTTTTGGATCCAGACTGTGGAGCCGCTCTTCCTCTTTGGAAGGATGCGGAGGTGGAAAGAAGGTGGGCAAGGTGACAGATTACCCAAGATGAAAGGGGGTCACCACTTTCGGTAGAAAGGAAGGACGAGGCCGAAGGACAACCTTGTCCAGATGAACAGATAGAAAAGGAGGCTTGGACGATAGAGCCTGGAGCTCACTCACCCGTCTAGCCGAGGTGATGGCTACCAGGAAAGCAGTCTTAAGAGTGAGAAGACGAAGAGGACAATTGTGAAGAGGCTCAAAGGGAGCGCACATCAGAAATGTTAAGACAAGATTCAAGTCCCACTGAGGCATTACAAAAGGGACAGGAGGGAACGTGTGAGCAATGCCTTTAAGAAAGCGTGACACTACAGGGGACTTGAAAAGAGAGGGCTGATCAGGAAGCCGTAAGAAGGCAGAGATGGCAGCAAGATAACCTTTCAAGGTGCCCCAGGGCAGAGCCCTGCCGGGCCAAAGAAAGAAGAAAAAGGAGAACCTCAGAAAGAGGGGCGGAAAGGGGATCCACAGCCTTTGCTGTGCACCATGCCACAAATTTGTTCCACCGGCAGGCGTATACCATCTTTGTAGAGGGACGCCTGGCTGCCAGAATGACATCACAGACTTCAGGAGGCAAGTCAAATTGCATCAACTGCCGCCGCTCAATCTCCATGCATGGAGGTGGAGGCTGGACAGGTTCAGGTGGAGGACCGTCCCCTGCTGCTGCGACAGAAGATCCTCCCGAAGGGGCAGACGTATCGGAGGATTGGTCAACATACTGAGTAGCTCGGGATACCAGTACCTTCGTGCCCAATCCGGAGCCACCAAGATGACTTGGGCCCGGTCGCGCCTGATCTTCTTCAGCACTCTGGGCAAAAGTGGTATAGGCGGAAAGGCGTACAACAGACCGCAACTCCACTCGCGACGAAAAGCGTTGCCGAGCGAGTGCCGCCTTGGAAATTCCAACGCGCAGAACTGCTGACATTGCGCGTTCTCGTCGGTGGCGAATAAATCTAACCAAGGCTCTCCCCACTGCTGAAAGAGACCTTGCGCCACCTCGGAGTTCAGACGCCATTCGTGATCCATAATGCACCGGCGGCTGAGTTCGTCTGCTCTGGCGTTCAGAGAGCCCGCCAGATGTTGAACCACCAGGGTGATGCCCTGATGTTCCAGCCATGTCCAGAGGCGCAGAGCCTCCTGACAAAGGGTCCACAACCCCACCCCACCCTGTTTGTTGCAATACCACATGGCGGTGGTGTTGTCCGTGAACACCTGCACGACACTTCCCCGGACAGAGGGAAGGAAGGCTTTCAGTGCAAGTCGGATCGCTCTCAGCTCCAACAAGTTGATGTGGAGGCGAGACTCCGCCGGAGACCACAGGCCTCTGATCTCCCACTCTCCCATATACCCCATCCCAGGAGGGACGCATCCGTCACTACGACATGCTCCGGTAGGGGTAGGGAGAGGCTCTTGCCCGTGACCCAATCGCGGTCCGTGAGCCACCACTGCAACTGCTGTGCAGTGCCCTCCGAGATCAAGACATGGTCGGACAGGTTTCCGTGATGCTGAGCCCACTGAAACTTCAGGTCCCACTGCAGAGCCCGCATGCGCCGCCTGGCGTGATGCACTAGTAGGATGCAGGAGGCCATCAGCCCCAGAAGCCGCAACACTAGCCTGACCGAAACCCAGGATAGAGGCCGAAAGATGGGAATCAGGGCCTGTATATCCCAGACCCGCTGTTCCGGTGGATGAACCCGGAACTGCGCCGAATCGAGAACCGCTCCGATGAAGAGGAGCTTCTGAGAGGGGCTCAGGTGTGACTTCGGCACGTTGATGGAAAACCCCAGCAAATGCAGGAGATCCGCCGTAGTCTGGAGGTGGAGACGACTGTCTGGGGCGAGCCCGCCTTCAACAACCAGTCGTCGAGATAGGGGAAGACTGGAACCCCTGATCTGCGCAGATGAGCTGCGACCACCGCCATCACTTTCGTGAACACCCGAGGGGCACTGGTAAGGCCGAAGGGGAGCACGGTGAACTGAAAGTGCTCCTGACCCACCGTGAACCGCAGGAAACGCCGGTGGGCCGGCAGGACGGGGATTTGGAAATATGCGTCCTGCAAGTCCAACTCTACCATCCAGTTTCCAGGGTCTAGGGCAGCTACAACCTGAGCCAAAGTCAACATTTTGAACCATTCCTTCCGGAGGAAGGCATTGACGTTCCTGAGGTCCAAGATAGGGCGTAGGCCTCCTTTGCCCTTCTTGGGAACCAGAAAGTAGTGGGAATAACAACCACGACCTACTTCTGGGCTCGGAACGCGCTCGACGGCCTCTTTGGCCAAGTGGGCCGAAACTTCCTCTTGCAGAAGATTCAAATGATCCTCCGAGATACGGTGGTGCTGCTGTGGCATTGCTGGAGGGGTCGTCTCGAAGGGGAGGGAGTAGCACCTTCGGACGATTGGCAGCACCCACCTGTCCGAAGTAATGGTACGCCAGTGGAGCAGGTGATGGCGAACCCGGCCTCCCACTGGCGAGGAATGGGCCTGAAAGCTCGGACTAGGAAGGCTTTGAGGCGGATGCTGCCGGGGTGGATGTGGACCGCGTTGTCCTCCAGTACCGCCTCGGCGGAAACCACGTCCGCGTGCAGGCTGGTTCTGCGGCCGGTGGCTAGGCGGACGCGAGGAGGTGCCCCTTCCTTGGCCACGAAAGGAGCGAAAAGCGGAAGTTTGTGGCCGCGGGGCCGAGAGGCCCAAGGACTTAGCCGTAGCCCGGGAGTCCTTGAAGCGAGCCAGCGCACTGTCCGCTTTCTCACCAAAAAGGCGAGCGCCATCAAAAGGCATGTCCATGAGTGTGCTCTGGACATCCCCTGAAAAGGACGTGGACCGCAGCCAGGCGTGACGTCGAAGCGCCACCGTGGTAGAAATCGCCCTACCCAGCGAGTCCATAGTGTCGAGTCCACATCGGATGGCATGGCGCGCTGCATCTCTCCCATCGGCCAGAGCCGAGGAAAGCCGTGCCCGGGTCTCCTCCGGGCACAGTGGCAGCACGTCCTCCACCGTATCCCACAGAGAGTGGGAATAACGGTCCAAGAGACAGGCGGTGTTTAAAGACCGCAGGCCCAAACTGAGCGAGGAGAACAGCTTCTTACCGAACTGTTCCAGTCTCTTGGAATCCCGGTTCGGAGGAGCGGACGGGAAAGAGGATTGGGAGGTAGAGGCCTGGATAACCAGACTCCCGGGGGTGGGGTGTTGGGACAGAAAACTGGGGTCACCCGGAGCAGGGCGGTGGCGCCTGGCAACGTTCCTATCCTCAGGAGGGACTGTGGAGGGCTTGGACCAGGTGCCCTGCAGAACGTCAGTGAGGGCCTCATTGAATTGCAGCAGAGGCTCAGTGGAGCATGCAGCAGACTGAAGCACCTCAGTGAGGATGTTAGTCCTCACAGCCACGGCAGGCAGCTCAAGCCCAAGGGCCGCGGCCGCCTTGCGCAGCTCCACAGAAAAAGCTGCACCCTCCTCCGGAGCCACAGTCGGAGGAGAGATGAATCCAGTGTCCGGTGAGGTATCCAAACCACTGGTCTCCACCTGTTCATCTGCCCAGTCCTGTGAAAGTTGCCCTTGAAGGGCCATAGGGTCCTCAGACCCCTCCCAGTCGCCCCCGTCATCCGATTCCTGGTATACAGGAGGAATGATCGGAGCCGGTCGATAGACAAACTGTGTCTCTAGCGGCGTCGGATGCGGCGTCGGGCGGCGCCCCACCGGCGTCGGGACCGGACAGGGGCTGAACCGGGGATCGACGTCGACCGGAGTCGGCGTCGGAGGTGGCACCGGTGTCGACGCCGGCGGAGGAGGCGTGACGAGGTCGACGGCGTTGATGGGGGCTCAGGCACAGGCCCCTCGGGGACCTGCGGCATCGGAGCCTCCAACGGCGCCGGGGCCGGAGCCGCCGGCGCGCAAGGTCGCCCAGTCGAGTCCGCGGGGCGCGAAGGCACGCCGGCGGGCGTCGACGGCGGGGCCAGGCTCCTCATAGCCGAGAGGAAGGCACTGACCTCCGCCGGCGTCACGTCAGTCCCAGGGACCGGCGGGTATGGGGATGTGCGCGGCGCCTGCGGCTCTGGCGGAGCCGCGGGTGTGGAACCACCCTGACCCTCGGCCGAGTCGCGCGACCGGCGAGGGGAGTCCGAAGAGCGCTGTCGCCTCTTGGACTTCTTGGAGTGCTTCGACTTACCCGAAGACTTCGAGCCAGACGAGCGACGAGGTCGAGTGCGGCTCTGCGACCGATCATTGGACCTCCTCCTAGACCGGGATCGAGAATGGCGCGGAGCCGAGTGGCGAAGCTCGAGAAGCTTACGGGACCGCTCCCGCCGAGCTTTCGAGGTCAGGGCCATACAATCGGAGCACGACTCCGCGTCGTGGTCGAGGCCCAAACAGTACAAGCACCGGCGGTGATGATCGGTCACCGACATCAGTCGATGACAGTTGTCGCAGGCCTTGAAACCAGGCATCCTACCGGCACCAGAGTCGAGAAAGTGACCAAAAAGAGTAAAAAAAGTTAGTCAAAAAATGACTAAAGGGGTAGCTCTCCCGGATCGGCGCTTACTGACGCGGAAAAAAGAAGAACTGACGTCAGCGCGCGAGGGCGGCGTCTAAGTACTCCGACGATGTCATTCCGGCGCACGACGCCAACGACAGACGCGGAGCCGCAGACGACACCTAGCGACGCGCAAGGGGTATTGCTACAAAAATCTTCCGGTTCCAGTCTGACGCCTGGGGATATTCTAAGGTGAGGAATCTAACTAACGTGTTTCTTTCAGATGCCATATTATACTGAAATTGTTGCACATGTACATTTGCCTATAACACACTTTTTACTTTAAACCTCAGACAATATTTTACACTGTAAATATGTAACGCTTTTCATCTTATTCCCATAATTCACTTGCAACTTGTACATGTGTAAGGAACTGTTAGCTTGCGCCAAAAACCCCAAATAAAAAAAATGCAAATAAACCTTGGTCCTGTCCAATATGGAAAGTTGACCCTTGTGCACAATTACTGCACCTATGCAAATCTCCAGATTGGGATCTTATTAATGCACTGTATGAGTCCATTCCACATTACGGGGAGGATGGCAGCTCAGCGTGGGATCTGCAGTTATATATAGTGTACCAGAAAAGACATTACAAAAGGTAAGTAACTTGTACTTCTGATAGAGACTTCTTACAACAGATTCCTCACCGTGTGGATACCAAAGCAGTACCTCCCCAGGTGGTAGGTGTGTGAAATGGCTCAGATGAGGAAATCCTGCAGACAAGATCAGGCGAAATGCCTATACTGTTGGACCTGGATGCCAGAGAATAGTGCTTTGTGAACATGTGGTGGGATGCCCTTGTAGCAAGTCCAGGACTGGAAACCGTGTGCCAGCGCAGTGGTAGCAGCCTTTGCTCTGGAGGAATGAGCATGCAAGCCTTCTGGGGTTATAGATTTTTGGTTAGCCCATAGGAGATCTTAATACATGACACACTCTACAGGGAGATGGTTCTCTTTTGCACCCATTTCCCCTTTTTTGAAGCCTACAGTTCATTGTCCAAACAATGGTCTCTGGTCTGATCAATTAGAAACTGAGGATCCTCTTTGGGTCAAGTCGGTGGAGGAGTTCTTCCTCCTTAGGGAAATGAAGTGGAGCCTAGAAGAAAGGTAAGGTGAGGACTGCCCACTGTGGAATTGCATTACTACCTATGGCAGCAATGCAGCTTTCATAAGGAGGACCAATTTGTCTGAAAAAAATGCAGTGAATAATTGTTAAATGAAAGAGCCAAGAATTCACTCACTCACCTTGCTAATGTAATGACAATAAGGAACACAATCCTGATGGCCAATGGGTCTAGAGGACAGCTGTGCATTGGTTTAAAAGGCAGTGCACATCAGGTAAGTGAATACCAGAATAAGGTACCATTGGGGCATCACAAAAATTCTTGGCCGCAACATGTGGGTCAGGCCCTTCAAGAAATGCATCATAACAGGTGATCTCAAAAGTAATGGCTGATCTGGCAAAGATAAAACAGCTGGAAGATAACCCTTTAACTATTGCCACAGAAAGGCCTTGCTGAGCTAACATCAGACAAAACAAACAAATGTCAGACAACTTTGCGTTCAAGGGTTGAATATCAAAGGGGGAAAACCAGGCAACAAACTTCTGCGGGCACCTTGCGCATACAATTCTGGTGCATGGACATCTGGCTGCCAAGATGACTCCAACCACAGGAAGGAAGATCAAAAGCTATCAACTGTCTCCGCTCAATCTCCACACATGGAGAAACTTTCTGTACAGACTCAGTTGCAGACCAGGTCCTGCCGAAGGGGCAGCCTGATTGGGTGAGACAAGTGTGATGCCCGGAACTTCTGGCATTTAGCATTTGTCCTCCGGTCTGGAGCCATTAGGATGTTATGTTAATTTGTAAAGTGTGCTATCACTCAAAAGGGTTTCCTGGTGCTGAGCAAGTGTGTTTGTCCAGCCCTGCCTATGGTTGGATGGTTAATCTAAAAGCCAGATCGTCAGCTTCTAGAGGAATTCAGGAAGAGAGGAGGCAGCTCTGGTGTGGAGTTAGTGGTCATTCCAGCCCTTAACGAGCGATGTAAGAGAACGCTCAGCTTCCTGATCTGGTTCTGTGTATGTGTGGAATAAGGGAGTAGGAATCTTGGAGAGCAGAGAAGTCTGGGTGGTTGGTGGAAGGAGATGCATATGTTCAGGTAGGTGGCACCTGAGCTGTGAAGTGACTTGAATGTGTGTGTGTCTGAATTTAGCACGCTTGTGTATTTGAGTCAGTATAGTTCCCTGAAGTGTGGTGTGATGCAAAATCTGTGAGAGGTTGAGGAAGGTCTGGTTGCTGAGTTTTGGATGGCTTGTAGTCTTTTGATGAGTTGCAAGGGGATCCCCGTATAGAGGGTGTTTCCATAGTCCAACTTTCTGGTGACTAGAGCATGAGTGATAGTTTTTCTAGTGTTGCTCGGGAGCAATTTGAAGATGTTCCTCAACATCTCCAGGATGTGAAAGCAGGATGCAGTAACGGAGTTGACTTGTGCAGTCATGTCCATTCTACTGCTGATGATTATTTCGAGTTTCCTGGTGTGGATTCGAGTCCGGTCTGCCACCAGTTGGAGTACCATGGTGCGGTTTTCCTATTGAAGATCACTACTTCTGTCTTGAACCGAAGACAGTCGGCTTTCATCCAGTTAGAGAGTTCAGTCATGCAGGCAATTAACTGGTTTGTTGTGTTGGGGTCTTGTCCGAGAGGGAGAGTATGAGTTGTGTCATCTGCGTAGGAGAGGATGTTGATGTTGTGTGCGAGAATGACGCTGGCCCGGGGGGTTATGTACAGCTGAGCAATGAGCCTTGAGGCACTAAACAAATGAGTTTGCAGGCTTCAGAGACTGACAGTGTGTGTTTATCCGTTAAGGACCAGAAGAAAGTGGGTCCTTGCATGCTAAGCGCATGCAGGTGCTTGATGAGAATGGGATGTAAGCCTGTTATCAATGCTGAGAGAGGCCAAGCAGAATGATGGCTATCGTCTCCGCTTTTAAAAATCATGCAAATGTGGTCTGCGGAGAGTGCTGTTTCTACAGCGTGGTTGGACCTATATACAGACTGTATGGCGTCAAGGTACTGATGGTTGCGGAGGTGATCGATGAGGCATTGGTTGATTGGTTTCTCTAAGACCTTTGCTGGGAATGGAAGGAGGGAGAATGGTCTGCAGTTGGAAAGCGTGGCGGGGGCAGCGGATGGTTTCTTATTTTTATTTGCGCAAACAAGATCCAGATGGGTATCAGTGCGCTGTACAAAGAGGAAAATTAACGTTGATGTGAAGATAAATAAAAAGTACAATACAAAAGGCAACATAAGAGGAACGTGAGTCATAAAGGAACATGAGGATGCTCAGGGAAGATGAGGTTGTAGGTGATCAAATAGGAAAGCCCTACTAGACGAGGCCAAGCAGTTTTAGCAGTGCATTACGTCTAATGAACAAGAAAATACATTTCAAATACAACGTAAAAAAAGAAAATGATTGTCAAGTATATATTTCAAAACAAAGATTGTCAAGCATATACATTTCAATACACAAAGTAAAAGTGATTGTCCAGCACTAGGGGGCAGTGACAGTCCCAAGACATAGAAGCTACTGCTGCTGAAGTTCTTCCAAAAGGAGCCATTTAACCTGTTTCTTGAATGAAGCAGTTGATGGTTTGGCTCGGATTTCCTTTGGTAGGGCATTGCAGATTCTTGGGGCCAGCCCTGAGAAGGTGCGATTGTCAGTACTTTTTGTTGTTGAATTTAGGTGGTTTCAGGAGTAAGGTATTGGAGCTTCACAAGTTTCGACTGGAACCAGACAGCTCCAGTTTCTATGCCAGGTAAGCAGGGCTATTGAAGTGTATAGCTTTATGTGTCAGACAGGCTATCTTGAAGTGGATCCTTGCTTCAATGGGAAGCCAGTTAAGTTGAATTAAGTCAGGTGTTTCTTGGGCATGGGCATGACAGTGGCATGTTTCCGGGTATGTGACCGAGTCGATGGAGGCATTGAGGAAAGGTATTAGCACTTCACTAATCAGTAGGAGTCCTTTCGTGAAGTCATGGTGAGGCAAGGGTTGGATAGAGCCCCCAAGTGGATGATCTTCATGCTAGCAGGGATTTTGATGGTGGTGACGGCAGGCTGCGAGGTAAGGGTTCGTTCATTGGCCATGATGGTAAGCTGAGTTGCGTCAGTGATGGGGTCTGGTTGAGGGTCGAAGTTAATGTATATAGAGGTGATTTTGTTATAGAAGAATTCTGAGAGGTTGTTGTAGAAGTCTTGGGAGGGGGTGATGTTGGTGAAGTGGCAAAAGGCGTGGTGAAATCTTTGATGAAGGCAAAGATTTATTTGCTGCTGTTATTGCTGGCGTTGATGCGAAAGCATGAGCTTAGCCTTCCATAGCTGCTGCTGTTAGTCTCGTAGGGTTCATTTAAAGAGGTCTTGATCTGGGGAGTCTCGATTTGTTCTCCGTTTGCACTTGAGTTGCTTGCAGTAGCATTTTGTCAGCCTGAGTTCCTCTGTGTATCAGCTGGGCTGTGGTCGGGCTCTTGCCGTTGGGGTGTGCTTGAGGGGAGCCAGGGTATTGGCGCATTCAAAGATGTAACCATTGAGGTTCTTGATACCTTTCGGCAATTTGCTGGTGTGATCTGGCAAGTGCGCACAGAGGACTGAAGCCCACTCATCTTCTGTGATACTTTACCAACTGCAGCAGAGAGATCCAGTGGTGGTAGGTCTGTGTTGCATCCCTCATCATAGACAGCCTCAAACACAATGACCGCCACATTGCAACCTGCAAGCTCCTCAGAACCAACGAATCGCCCTGACTGTGCGCCACATCCTAGACACCAGACTTCGCATCACAAGCCCAGTCAATGTGATCCTCGACAACGATGCAGGCCCTCATATTGTAGCCTCACAGCATCAAAGAACAATGTATTGCTTCGGCTGGACAGCGCATTGTCGTTGTGGAGCCTTGCAACACTTAACAAACTAGGATTAAAAGTAATGTGTTCAGCGGGCCTCACTCGGTCCCTATAGTCAGCAAGCACTCCATTGCGTTCGGCCTGAACTTGTGACTTTGTCCCAGTCCAGCACAACTAAATATCCACAGTTGGTGCTTTGTGCTTTTTGACACAATCTTCCCTAAATTCTCTAAAATTGCACCTCTGGTTCTACTAGTTGAATTTTTGGCGATTTGGTTGGGTTTTATTTATTTTAAAAAAGTTCTATTTTTCTAACTTGGTGTGGGATCCTTTTTGTGTGGTGTTTTCACTATTACTGTTTGAAGTGTTGCACAAATACTATACACATTGTCTCTAAGTTACGCCTGACTGCTCTGCACCAAGCTAATTTGGAGTTAGCTTGTGCCTCACCCCAATGAGGATTATGGTTGCTGCTTGACCAGGGCTCAAACCCAGACAACCGACAACCCAGTTTCTCACGTAATCATTTGCCTTAATTCAGAATGCATCTGTATATCCAGCAATTAGACCACTTTACGGCCCTATTCGGGAGTTGACTGTCATGAAGTTGTGCTGCTCAGATAAAATCCGTTTTAAAAACAGACTAAACTTTGCTTGAAGGATTTTAAACATTATGGTAGATGTATATATTTTCTTAGTACATATACTAATAAAATAAAAAAATAAAACATCAACAACTCACTGCAGTAGTCACTTAATTACAGGTCACCATTTCACAATCCTCAGCATATATCAAATACGCCACGATCTACATCAGCTTTTTTTTTTAAGGTCATCATAAAGCCATCCAAGTTATCTGTTTGCCCTTAGTAGACATGTAACTGTAGGTAGGAAAGAAAAACGCGCCATTGTGATTTTTTTTGTTTTAGCAACAAAGCAGCTGTTTACTGACAGAAATATCATGAACCTTATCAAGGGCAATTGTTGTCAGTAGGTGTGATTGATTTTTGCAGTTATGGACAGATCATACCTTACAGTGTTACCTAACCCTTGACACCCACTGAAATCACAGGAAACATGACATTTGATCCAATGACCAGAAAGAGCGATCAAAGCCCAGATTGTTATTCGGCAAGCGCTACAAAAAAAACACTACTAATTGTACGTGGACGCAAGCGCTTTTCTATCGATACCTACTTTGCAAATATGACAGGTAGGTAGACAGTGTGTGATTTCTACGAGAAAACACAAAGTATCACCACAAAACGGATCTTTAGGATCTTGAGAACCAGAAGTATGGTCCACATCTTAGTGACTTTGATACAAGAAAATGCTGCAATTATCTATTGTCGCAAAATGATTTGAGAACCTATTCGAAAACAATTTTCTTAGTTAAATATATATACAATTATGGCTTCAATTATATTTTTCTGTTCTGTTCGTGGTGTGTTTTTGAGAAGTTATACTGCCCTTAAGAAGCGCGAACTCCTAGCTATGAAAAAGGTGTTGGCTGTCCCTTAAAAATATTTATATATTTTGCTGATACTCTTTTGAACATAAAAGGAAAACATCTCAATGTTTTTACATGTATATTAAAAAAAAAGTCAATGATTTTGTCATTGAAAAATATCTGGCACATATTGTTATCATCCTTGTGCTGCAATTTTTGCATGTAATGTGAAATACTGGGTTAGTTATGGTGATATCCGACCAGTGGCCGCATTATGGCAAGGGGTCTGGGGCACAATGGGCATGCGTGTCCGCTTTGCGTGCCCCATGGGGCATTTTGGTTTTACAGAGAGGACTGCAGGCGCCTGTGCAGCCCTTTCTGTAAAACACTACTATCAGAGTATGCCCTGATTTGCATGGGGGTGTGGCCCAGTGCAAATGTGGGAGTGTGGCCCAGTGCAAATGTGGGAATCCCTTTGCCTAAGGTGGACCCCTTGATGACAGCCATCTGGAGGGGTGGGGGGGGGGAGGGATCCTATGGCTCTATCTGCCATTACTTAGCGGGCAGGTGCAGTCACGCATTGCACCTGCCTACAAGGGTATCTCTCTTCTCACTTAAAAGTGAAGGCAGGCTGCCGCCTGCACAGTGAAACAAGGAGTAGCTGCTTCAAAGTCGCTATGTTTTTCACTTGACTGTGCAGCCCTTGGGGCAGAGCATTCCTTCCCTGTTTGCACCCAGCCCACCTGTTTTAAGGTGCACCATGGCACAAACAAGAAAAGTGGGCCCTGTGTAATAGGGCCCCTGTTGGTTTTTAGTCTCTGCTGTTTCACTGGACATACATAAGTGTACCTTTAGTTTCTATCACATAACCCCTATTGAGGACAGCAGGCAAAACATTTAGTTAATACATTTATCAGTAGATAGCTATAAATTTAAGGGAAGGAGTCAGTACCTGACTCCTTTAATTTGTACGTAAAATATGTGTAAGATCAGTGAGTGGTAATAGGTGAAGAACAAGTTACTTACCTTCTGTAACAGCATATCTGGTAGAGGCTATCTGGTTGCAGATTCCTTACCTTATCCACAAACATCAGAGTGGAACTGGAAATTTTTCATGAGCAGTACCCCTGCACCCCGATAGGTGGAGTTGTTCAGCTGCACGTGGCATTGTCTGGATCATCAGTGACATGCAAGGTGCCTATATAGGTGCCACCTTAGTGCGCTAACATCAGTTTCTTTTCGCGACTTTCCACATCAGCAGAACAGAGCCACGAAGATTAATGACAACTAGTGTGTAAAAGTAGGGCCCTGAAAAGGGGGAAAAATCTGTTCATAGAAATCCATTTGCAGAGCAGGGAGGATGGGTGCAGCTAGCTAGAGTCTTTACCAGAGGTAAGTAACTTGGTCATCTGATAGAGACTTCCAGGAGCAGACTCCTTATCTTAGAATAGATGCACAAGCAATACCTCCAAGAGGGGAGTCTGAGAAACTATTTCACACCAAAAGGTCCTACAGGACTGAATGGGCAAAGTGCCCGTCCCGACTGACCTGCTTTGTGAGCATGTGCAGAGTATCCCACATTACTCCCTGGTATATGGTCAGGACCAGGGATTCCACGTGCTAAAGCAGTGGTCGCAGCCTTTACTCTGGTGGAATGAGCATGCAAACGCTCTGTGGGTTGCTTCTTGGCCAATGCGTAGCAGATTTTAATGAGGAACATGATCCATTGGGAGAAGTTCCATTTCTGCACGGCCTTCCCTTTTTTGGCTCCGACACACCAGAAGAGCTGGTTGTCCACCCAGAACTCTATTGTGCAGTCAAGGAATAATGCTCTTTTTGGGTCGAGTCAGTGGAGTAGCTCCTCTTCCTTAGAGGGATGAAGCGGAGCAAAAAAAACTTAGGCAGGGTGATGGATTGGCATACATGAAAGGGAGTGACCAACTTCGGAAGGAAGACTTTGTGCGAAGGACCAGCTTGTCTGGGAAGATATTGAGGTACGGAGGATTAGCTGACAAAGCTTGGAGCTTACTAACTCTCCAGGCAGATGTAATGGCCACCAGAAAGGCCGTTTTGATGGTAGGACAAGTCACTCACCTTCGGTAACGCCTTATCTGGTATAGACATGATTGAGGAGCAGATTCCTTACCTTTGAACTTCCAGGCATCAGGCTGTATCCGGAAGATTTTTGATAGAAGTATCTCTGTGAGCAGATAGGTGGCATCGGTCGACTCCGCATGACGTCGGGTTCGTCTTCTATATAGGCACCACACTGGCATGCTGACATCAGTATTTTTCTCAACTTTCCATGCCAGAAGTGCAGAACCATTAAGTGACTGACCATGGTGTGTCAAAAACAACTAGGGCCCTGAAGGGATACAGAGCTGATACTAGTGTGGGGAGGATGGGTGGGTCGGTAAGGAATCTGTGGCTAGATCACATCTCTACATGATGAGGCGTTACCAAAGGAAAGTAATTTGTCCACCTGATAGAGACATTTAGCCCCAGATTCCTTACCTTTGAACAGATACCCAAGCAATAATATCCCTGGAGGCGGGACTGGGGAAAGGTTTAAACCAAAATGTCTTGCAGGACCGAACAGCCAAAAATGCCCTCTATTCAGACCCTATTGTCCAGGTAATAATGTCAGGAAAATCTGTATAGAAATGCTCACGTGGCCGCTTGTCAGATGTCACGAACCAGAACACCACGCTGAAGAGCAGCGGTGGCTACCTCTGCTCTGGTGGAATGGGCCCCAAGGCCTTCAGGTGGCTGTTTCTTCGCCAAGGTGTAACATATTTTAATGCAGAGGATGACCCAGCGTGAAAGGGTCCTCTTCTGAACAGCGCACCCCTTCTTTGCACCAATGTACCCTAAAAAGAGTTGGCCGTCCACCCGGAACTCTATAGTGCAGTCAAGGTAGAACGATAACACTCTTTTTGGGTCCAGGCGGTTGAGACGCTCCTCTTCCTTGGAAGGATGCAGAGGTGCATAGAAGGAAGGTAGGGTAACGGACTGTCCCAGATGAAAAGGTGTTACTACCTTAGGCAGAAAAGAAGCCCTAATGCAGAGCACTACTTGGTCCGGTAAGGAGGCTGAGATGACAGAGCCTGCAATCCGCTAACCCTCCTGGTAGAAATTATTGCCACTAAAAAGGCTGTTTTGATAGTGAGCAGCCGGAGGGGACAGTTGTCCAGTGGTTCAAAGGGTGCAACCATCAAGAAAGTGAGAACCAAATTAAAGGTCCCACTGGGGCATAATAAAAGGTGCAGGGGGAAACAAATGGCTAAGCCCCTTCATAAATCTCTGTACAAGAGGTATCTTATTGTAATTAATGATTGGAACAACTTTGCAAGGGACCACATGCAATTGCACTTTATCTACGGAGGCAAGGGCACTAGCCGCCTCTTGACAGCCACCCAGAGGGTGATGTAGGCATGGAAACGTGCCGAAAAGCAACTGAAATGGGACATGAAACCTACGAGGGAGACCCCTTTGTGGGAGGGAGCGAGACAAGCTGAGATTGGAAAGCGGAGAGGTTGTAGACAGTGGGATTTAATAGGGAGATTTCATGGAGAAAGGCTCAACATGCTTCAAGCCCGGTACCAGCTCAGGGACACTTAAACCTATGCCTATCTTAGACTACAACATGCCTGGCAGGCGGAGGGGTTAGATGCCGCGACACTGCCGGAATATTCCCCCCTAGAGGGAAGACTTTGCAGGAGGAGATTCCTTCCAAGGCCATCTCGCTCACATACAGAACACTAATTAACAACATGGCCGACATACTGGTCCCACTTAGAGCTATATGGAAACTCACTACTGGCCCGATGGAAGACATTGACTGGGAGTCCGCTCTTATGCACCCCCACGAAGTGGCGATAAAATAAAGACTACGACTCATTCAATACAAAATCCTACACAGGAATTATTTTGACAGAGCTAGGCTAATAAACATGGGGAGAGCAAACACTTCGGAGTGTCTTAGGTGCCACACAGAATGTGGTACATTTAAACACACTCTCTGGGAATGCTCCCGGATTAAAACATATTGGGTCAAGATACTGAGGGAACTAAACAATATATTGGGAGCTCAACTCGAGTTGGAAGCCATGTATGTCCTATTGGGAATCCCTACAGAGGTAGACTTGCCACGTCATAAACTCACTTTGGCTAATTTGGGGTTGGTGTTGGCCAAGAGGGACATTGCTCGATATTGGGGTGTCGAACTCCCTACACTCAAGGAATAGAGAGCGTGCCTAGATCTATATATGGTGGCAGAAAAAATAACATACAAAGCAAGGGGATGCCCCCGAAAATTCTGGAAGATCTGGGCTCCATGGATAAAATACTATGGCTTAGAAATGGAAGATGAGGGGGGAGAGATCAGACTGGACAACGGGGAGATCAGAAAAAGAGCCTTGAAGAACGCTGTCCCTGACCCATCATTTTTTTTTTTTTGAAAAGATTTTATTGTGCATAAAAGGGTTACAAACACGGGCCCACAACCACCAGGGCCGGCCGCTAGTAGTCAAAGTGTTCCAGCATATCAGAAAACAATGGCTAGCCCACAGGGGCTCCGCACTATCACAGTAAATCAGACTGCACATAAAGGAAATCAGAATACACACTTTTAGTATAAATAACAACAAAAAAGAAAAATACAAAAATACAACAAACAAGGCAAAACGACTTATGAAGGGCGGCGAACACCAGCCGGGGGAGTCAACACCCAACCACCCGAGGGCGGTCAATAAAAGAAGACCTGAGAGGGAGGGGGGGGGCAACGAGAGAACCAAATCTGTACTCTGAAGTACGAGATGCACAAGGAACCCTCAAGGATCAGGGGTCGAGGCAACCCCGGACGTATCTACCAAAGGGGGAGCACAGATAGACCCACGATACGCGTTCCACTGCCCCCAAATTTTACCCCAAGCCCCCGGTTTACCACGGGCCACATACACCGTTTTCTCCCTGAACATGCACCAGTCCATGTTTTCCTTCCAGACGGACACGGTGGGAGGCCGCTGGGAACCCCAAAGCTGCGCAATATCTCTCTTTGCAATCATGTTCCCCAAGGCCGCCCACCGAGCCTGAGCCGCATTGCAGTCATTGGGCTCCCATACATTCAGCACACAACGACGCACCTCCGGCAGCAGAGCGACCCCGGTGACTCGTCTCATAATATCATGCACCCGGCGCCAGTATTCCGCCACCTCGCGGCATTCCCATAGGATATGGAGAAAAGTAGCACTGAGCCCGCAGCCACGCTTACAGAGTCCGTCGTCTGAAAACCCCATCGAGACCAGGCGGGGGCCCGTCACATATACACGATGGAGAATCTTAAGCTGGACCAGGCGGAGACGGGCCGGGATGGCCACCTCCTTAGGGGATGACAGTGCAGTCTGCCAGTCTTCATCGTCCAGCTCCACCCCATCTCCCGTCCATGCCTCCCGAAGACGCACCAAGAGGTCAGCCCGATTGTTTATCAGTTTTTTGTAAATCAGGGAAATAGTACTGTCGGGGACGTGACCGTCGAGTATGCGGTCCTCGAGAGGCGAAGAAGAAGGGACCGTGGTCCCCTCCCCAAAGACCGAAAGCAGGGCGTGCCGAACCTGTGCATAACGGAAGAACTCTCTGTCACTAAGCTCATACTCGCGCTGAAGCGCCGCGAAGGATTTAACCGCACCTTTAACCCACAGGTCCCCCACTCTGCTGATGCCGATCGTATCCCAGCGCTCGAAGCCTTTCGTTGTCCAGAGGTTTCCCAAGCGGTCGGAGTCGAATAGAGGAGTGGCGCACGTTAAACGCTCACTCCAGCCCATCGCAACGTTAGCCGCCTTCCATACACGGACCGCAATCCTGGTAGGGCCCATAAGGGCCCTACCAGCAGACCGCGAGTAAAGCGCTCTGTTATAGTTACCGCCGGGGAGCAGGAATTTATCCATCTCATATGCCGGGTTCGAACCAGGAGCGTACGTAGCATGATTAATGGCAGACAGCTGGGAGGCCCAATAGTACCGTCTAATATCAGGAAGCGCGATGCCCCCGTCATACCAGGAAAGAGTCAGCTTGGCCAACGCGATACGCGATCGCCCGTCCCAAACCAGTCTCCTCTGCAAACTCTCCACCTCCCTAAAGTAGGCCGCAGGAATGACATCGAAGAAGTTCTGGAGTGCATAAAGGAATCTGGGAAGGGACATCATTTTAAACAGCGCCGCGCGACCAAGCGGAGACAAGGGCAGCTTACACCACCGAGCCGTATCTGCCCTCAAACGCCGGAGTGGAGACAGGAGATTCTGCTCATAGCGGACCGCCGGATCCAACGAAACGTACACCCCCAGGTATTTAAAGCCGGACTGAGATATTTGGAGCGGAAGCCGAGGCGGCAAGAGAGGAAAACCACCAGAGATAGGATACACACAAGATTTGGACCAGTTGATTATCAGACCTGAGTTTTTCCCGAAGGAAGTAAGGACATCAAAGAGAACATTGAGCGACTTCCGCGGTGAGGTGAGATACAAGAGAATATCATCCGCGTACAATGAAACCCGATCCTCGAAGCCCGGGGCCCACCGGAGCCCTCTAATCGAGGGCTCCCAACGGAGCCAGGCAGCGAGCGGCTCCAGGGCGAGAGCAAAGAGCAGCGGGGACAACGGGCACCCCTGCCTAGTTCCCCTCCCGAGAGCGAAAGGCCGAGAAACCCGCCCATTGACAACCACCTGAGCCATTGGTCCAGCATAAAGGAGCTTCACCCAGCCAAGGAACCCCTCCCCAAACCCAAACTTCGCCAAGACGGCCCAAAGAAATGGCCATTCAATGGTATCAAAGGCCATCGTGGCGTCTAGGGAAACCAATATGGCCGGTTCAGCCAAGTACTCAGCCCTAGCAAGGACGCCGTGCAGACGCCGTAAGTTGAGAGCGGTATTACGATGAGGGATGAAGCCACATTGATCCGGATGTATCAAGTCACATATAACGCTCAGCAAGCGATTAGCGAGGACCTTAGCAAGGATTTTGGGTTCGGCATTCAGCAGGGAAATAGGCCTATAGGAGGCACAGCGGTCACGTGGCTTACCCTCCTTGGGAATCACTACTATAGTAGCCAGACGCTGGTCGTCAGGAAGGGAACCCCTCTCGAGCGATTCCTGAAACATATGACGGAGGAAAGGCGCGATTTTATCCGGGCGCAACTTATATAGTTCAATCGGCAGGCCGTTGGGGCCCATAGCCTTGCCCGAGCGGAGGGAGCGAATCGCAGTAGCTATCTCTTCGACAGACAAAGGGGCATCCATCAGCTCGCGGTCATCGACGGATAAGCCGGGCAGGGCAATATCCCGAAGCAGAAGACGAGAGTCGTCCTCGTCTCTATCGGACACCGGGGAGTACACTGCACGGAGGTGGTCAGCAAAACACTCAACAATCTCACCAGGCTCAGTCACACACACTCCATCCGACACCCGAAGCTCCGGGACCACACGATTCACTCTCTCCTTCTTGTCCAACCAGGCAATCAGCTTACCCGCCTTGTCTCCGGCGTCATACAACCTGCCCTGCTGCTCCCTATATATAGTCTTGGCAGCATCAGTGACGAGAGACTTATATTCAAACTGCTTCAGGCTGAGGGCATGCAGCCCATCCGGGGTGACACCCGCCTCCAAGGCTGCCTCCAGCCCCGATATTTCAGTCTCCAGCGTCACAACCGCCTCTCTCTTGACCCTCTTGGCCTCCACTATCTGGGACAGGGCATGCCCGCGGAGCACTGCTTTGAAAGCTTCCCACAGGGACACCGAGGACAACACCGACCCCTCATTCTCAGAAAAATATTGATCAATCGACTTAATCAGGCTATCACGGATCTTGGGGTCTCGCAGGTACCAAGGGTTAATAGGAGCGATCCGCCCAGCGGACCGCGACCCGGTGTCAAAAAGCAACCACAGTGGGGAATGATCAGAAATACCCCTGGCCAGGTGTTTGACCTCTCGAATCCGAGCAGCCTGGGCCGCGGGCATAAGGAAATAGTCCAGTCTGGAGAGACTCCCATGGGCCCCAGAGTGAAAGGTGTACTGACACTGTGTCGGATGCATTAACCTCCAACAGTCCACCAGACCGAAGGTCTCCAGGAGCCCGCCCAGCCACGCCTGCGCAGCAGGGAGGGCCCTGGGCGGATGACGGTCCAGGTCACCCGAGACAACCGAATTAAAGTCCCCACCCATAAGCAAAAGACTGTCAGGAAGCCCAAGCAACATACGACCCAAGTCTGAGAAGGTGGAGTTCTGGAGGCCCGGGGGAACATAGACTGAGATCAAGGAAAGGGACTGCCCCTCCCACCTCCCAGTCAGAGCCACATAGCGCCCTCTATCGTCTGGGACCACCCTGGTGATCTCCAACGGAAGTGAAGCTCGCAAGAGAATGCCCACCCCTCTCGAACCAGTGGTGAAACCAGAGTGGGCCACAAGTCGATATCCCCCCCTGTTCATAGCCCGACAAACATTGCCAACCAGATGCGTCTCCTGTAAGAACACCACATCAGGAGTCAGACGACGCAGATATTGCAGCACAACACCCCGTTTGATACGGTCCCCCAATCCATTGACGTTCCAAGACATCAATCTCAACCCGTCCCCCCCCATCCCATCCAGTAGATCAAGGGCCCCCTAGCAAAGAGCTCAACACCCAAGGATGAACCATAGCCAATACTTCGCCTTGAAAACAAAAAACACAAATGCAAACAACCCCACCCACCCACCAACCCCCCCCCAACTCCAACACCCCCCACCCCTGCGGTCCAAAAAACCACCCCAACTTGCAGTGTGCCTGTCGCCCTACAAACCCCATTCTACGAAAAGACCCCGGAGGAGGGAAGGGACCCGTCCCCGCCCGCTCCCCACACACAACATAGTGAAACAAAATGCACAAAAGAAGTAGAACCCAGCCGAACAGTACAACCTGGCAGAGTCCGGGACCATAAGTCACTCCAAAGGAGACCCACCACCCTCGGTACCGGCAGAGGGCCCAGTCCGGTCACCCCGGTCTGGCAGCGAATCCAGCCAGTCACTCACAGTCACAGGAGAGTCAAAAAAGGTAGTCCGATCTTCATGTTCCACTCGGAGCCTTGCAGGATAAAGCATAGAGTACTTGAGACCGAGGTCCCGGAGACGCCGCTTCACCCCCTGGAAGCCCATCCGCTGTTTCTGGACAAGTTGGGTGAAGTCCGGGAAAAAGTTAATGGACGAGTTCTCATGTCGGACCGGGCCATGAACCCGTGAGGCCTGCAGAATCGCGTCTCGGTCTCTGTAATGGAAAAGTCTCGCAACGATAGGCCTCGGGGGGGCACCCGGTCGCGGCCGGCCACCTGGGACTCGATGGGCCCGCTCCACAGCGAAAAACTTACTCAGGCCAGCGGGAGCAAGATGTTCGAGGATGAGCTCCTCGACCAGAAGATCAACCGGGCGGTTATCGGAGGTCTCCGGAACGCCTATGACGCGGATGTTATTGTGGCGGGCCCGTCCCTCGAAGTCTTCCAGCCGCCGGGCCATCAGATCATTGGCCGACTTGAGATCGCCGAGAGTGGCCTGCAGGTCCGACACGTCCGTCCCAAGGGAGGACATCCGCACATCCGGCGATTGAACCCTCTCGTTGGTCTTAGAGAGATCCGCCCGGATTAGGGTAATGTCAATGGCCACCGTGTCGATTTTACGGGCCAAGGCCTCGTACTGTGTAGCGATGGTCTCTCTGATGCCCGTAATGGCGCCCATGATGTCCTGCAGGGACAGATCCGGAGAAACGGACGGGCCACCACTGGTGTCCTCCGGGGGGACATTGGCTGTCCCGGGGGATCCTTTACCCTGAGTGTAGCGGTCCATGTTGTTCGTCTGGACCGGTCCCCCACGTAGGGATGTCTTGGTCTTACGCCTCTCGGGGTCTCCCTTGCCTCCCATGAGAACCTCAATCGCCGAAGGGGACCACCGAGGAAGCGTCGAGGTGGCACAGGCCAGGCAGACGCGTGTCGCACCACAGGCCGAAATATGGCGGAGCGAAGGGACCACCGTCAATGAGCACACTGGCAGCAGACGAAGCCACCGGCATCAAGCGAAGGCAAAATGGAAGCCCAGTCGCACCAAGCAAGTCCACAGTCCAGCCCCTCAAAGACCAAAAGTGAAACCGAAAGTGATGTGACGGCCACTGGCACCGCTCCGCTGCCGTTGTTGTTCAACTACGCCCCGGCTCCACAGATCACCCTCGCATCGGGCACTGCCGTAGGGTGGGCCTCAAAAGTTCAAACCACCATAACTCCGGATTGCCAGGTCCGATTTGATTTCCGAAAGGAGTTTAGTGTTCAGCCAGCATTCGTCTCCCAGATTCCATCAACCGAGTCAGGATAGATTCAGGATAAATTCCGAGGAGCAGCGAGGGTCCGGGGAGCCCTGTGCTCACGCGACCATCTTGGATGCGCGCTAGCCCCTGACCCATCATTGATGGGATTAGATAATTCATGTATGACCCTCGCCCAATGTACATATGTGACACAGGGTTTTAACCTCATGCTCTCTTTCTGAAGACTTAATGCTGTATTCTTTGCCCTGCACCACTTGATAATACCTGCTATCCAGTATGCATCTTGTATCCATGATTTCTGTGTGTCTGTATATCAAACCCCAAAAAATTAAATAACTTTTTTTTTAAAAAGTGCGCAAAGAAAGATACCGACATCAGTGCCCTTGGGTGGCATCTACATGCTTCTTCACTCATAACTTACAGGGTGGAGTGGAGTAGACACGCAGCGGCATTGCGCCTCCTACCGATGCTCAAGGGAATTGCTATAAAAATTCTCCAGCTCTAGTCTTGCGCCAGGGGATTGGCTAATGATGAGGAATCTATGGTGAGAAGTATGCCTCAGAAAAACACATCTTCACAGCTGCTTGGAGGATAAGCAGTTTTTCGGCAGAAGCACACAGCTTTGGCCAATTCAAAAGCTGTGCTCAGATGAACCACACCTCAGACCCTCTTTGCAGTATTATGCATTGGTGTAAGGAGAGTGCACATCTTTTAAGTGAGAACCATATATGCGAGTCAATCCTTCCAAGAAAAGCATCTCAAAAGGAGATTTGAAAAGTGATGGCTGATCTGGCAAATGTAAGAATGATGAAACAGAACCCCTACCATTGCGTCAGCAAGGCTCGTTGGGCTACAGACTGACAAAACAGCAAGATGTCAGGCAACTTTATATCCAGTTGTTGTATGTTACGGGGAGGAACACCAGGCAACAAACTTCTCCCAGCATTCTAGGTAGACCCTTTGGTATATTGACACCTGGCTGTCAACATGACACCTACCACCTCAGTAGATCAATAGCCATCAGCTGTCGACATTCAATCTTCAAGTATGGAGGTGCAGGTTGCACAGGCTCAGATGAAGGAGCCAGCCCTGCTGCTGAAACAGCAGATCTCCCCGAAGAGCAACTGGATCAGAGGTAAAATGCTCATGGTTATAACTTAAAGGAATGCACTTCCTTGCCCATTTCAGAGGAGGAACTTTCATGGCAACGTGCAAAAGCTTTGACACTGCACCTTCTCTGCTTTAGCGAAAAGAGTGAGCAGGGGTTCTCCCCACAGCTGGAAGATGCAGTGTCACCTCAGAGTGCAACTACCATTCGTGATCCACTAGGCAACAGCAGCTGAATTAGCCTGACCTGGCATTTAAAGATCCTGTCAGGTGCTGGACAATCAAGAAAGTGCCTTGAGCGTCAGTCTTCCAGAGACTTAGAGGATCCTTGCACTGGACCCACGACCCCACTTTGCCCTGCTTATTGCAATACCACATATCGGTTGTGGTGTCTGTGAGAACCTGTACTCCCCGACACCCCACCCCTCCCAGATGGTCATGAAGAAAGCCTATTGTGACAAGGAAATCACTTTTTGATGTGGAGGCAAGTCCCTGCTGGATATCAGTCTCCTCTGATCTCCACCTCTTCCAGTGACCTTCTCAAGTCAGCATCAATGCACCAGTCACCACTCTCAGTTCTGAGTGGGGTAGGGTGAGGAAAAGGGTCTGCCGCTGGTCCAATTGCTGTCAAGCAGCCATCACTGAAGGCCTTTCGTAGTCTCCTTTGACAACTGGATAGACTAACAGGTATGAGCCTACCAATACTTCAGATTGGATGCGGAGTTTGCATGTACCACCTGGTGTGCTCCACTAACAGGATGCAGGAGGCTAAGAAGCCTCAGAGCTGCTCTCACCCAGGTCAAGGGTTTAAACATTGTGGTCATAGCCCGAATGTCCTGTACTCATTGGGACAGAGGGAAGGATCCGAAGAGCAGCGTTTCCAGGATGACTTTAATGAAGGGGAGCCGTTATAAAGGAGTAAGGTGTGACTTCATAACGTTGGTGGATACCCAAATGATGTCAACAGGCTGGACGTTGCCTGGAGGTGGCTTACAACGTTGAGGCAAGGCTGCCTTCACTAAACCTCATGAACGCCCAAGGTGTATATGTAAGGCAAAAAGAGAGCACTGGAAGTGCTCTTGGCGTACCTGAAAGTGCAGGCAGGTAGCGTACGTGGAAATGCATAACGAATATGGAAATAGGCATCCTAAAAATCCATTGCCACCATTCTGGATCTCCTGGATCAAGGGCAGACAGAACTTGGGCTAGGATAATCATTCTGAACTTAGAGGGTGAACAATCAGGATGGAATTCAGGACTCCATACTTGTACGGCACCAGGAAATAACAGGAGTAAAAACCAGCCCTGATCTCCAAAGTTGGCACCCCTTCCTATGGCACCGTTTGCCAAGGGAGCTTGGACTTGTCCTCATATCATGGACAAGTGGGAGGTGTTGTGTTGTGAGCGGAATATCCGGGGGAGTGACAGGAAGGGTAGGGAGTAGCCATGTTCCACAGTCTGGAGCACCAGTTAGTCAGATATGATGCTCCTCCACTCAGTGAGTTAAGAGGTACGGCAGCCTCCCACCAGACGATAGCGTGCTGCAGAGGGTGACAAATTGGTTTTGCCGCAGCTGCGGGAGAGGGTTTGGGTAGCACATTGCCATGAGGACCTGGACGCTGTTAGCTTGATCCCAGTCCTCTACCTCGAAAGGACTGGGAAGCCTGTTGCGGCATGTACTGATGTTGCCTCTTCTGGAACACCCTACCAAAGGTTTGAAATAGGAAAGGTTACTGGGGGAACAGCTGCACAAGCAGAGCTAGTCCTGAAGAACTAGAAGAGACGTTGTCCTCCTGAAATCTTTCTAAAGCCACATCTGTCTTAGCACCAAACATCCTAGAGCCGCGGAAGGGCATGTCCATCAAATATTATTGGACATCAGAAGAGAAGCCAGTGTTGCAAATCCCAGCCTGGTGCCTGAACGCCATGCTGGTCCCAACTGGCCTAACCCGACAGTCCATTTTATCCAAGCCCGAGCAAATGGAGTACTTTGCTGCTTCCTGGCCATGGGTGATGATGTTGCAGGGTTGGACGTATGTCATACGGGACAGGTGACAATATGTCCACCACCCTGTCTCACAACACAAGCAAGTACCTCCCCTGGAGGCAAGTAGTATTGACAGACCTAAGGGCAAGACATGGGGAGGAAAACATACACTTGGTAAATGTCTCTATGCGTTTCTCTATCAGTCAGGCAGGGCTGTAAGAAAAGCATTAGGGTTAAGGCAACTCATAGACACCGACACCATCAAAATCTCTGGAGTGGGGAGTAGTAGGGGAAAATCTAGATCCCTGGGAGCAGGTCTATGCTACCTTGCCATTTGCCTATTATCTGGAGGACAAGATCCTGGCTTCACCCTGGCTCCCACTACCACATCAGTAAGGGCTATTTTGAAGGGAAGCAGAGGTCTTGGCTTGCTTGGCCTAAGTTGAGCATCTCAGTTAAAACATTTGTCTTCACCTCGGTTGTGGGTAGGTTGAGATCCAAAAATATTGCCACCCTCCTACTCAGTGATGTGAAGGAGGCAGACTCAACTGTTGTCATTATTGGGTATGGGGAGATAACTCAAATGTCTGGGACGATGTCCAGGCCACTGGCATCCTATCAATTCAGAAGGAGGTTTTTGTCATTATAAGGAATATCATCATCAGTATGAGGTTGGGAGGTTTCTGGGTCAGAGTAGAAGTATGAGCGAGTTATATGCAACCTCAGGGATGGTGGAAAGTGAGCCTCGGAGCCAGATAAAACTATCTGTTCCGCTTCCGGCATTGGACTAGTGCAGAGACCCAGGATTGCGGAGTCTGACGTGTGCCAGAGCTGGAGTCAGCAGAGCCTCACTTGGAGATGTGGCCAGCGTCAAAGTGAAGTAGAATGGCACAACTGGATGCCACCTTACATATTTAGGACCCACAGGTGCTCCAGAGGATTATGGTGCGGTACCAAGCATTTTTGTCCAAGGCCAGTTTAAACTCATGGAGGTAAGTTGGGGTGCACCGGGATAAACTGCAGAATAGATTCTGAGTTGGGGTATGGGGGGGGGTAACAGCTTTGTGACTAGGCGGTACCTAGGGCATCATACGATTCCGAACAATGGGAGTGGAGGGATGAAGAAGAATTTGCTTTGACTTTTTGTGCAATTTTGACTTCCTCGACTTACCCAAACTCCTGGACTGTGAAAAAGAGTACATCTATGTCTTTGACCTCAACGGGACCTTTTTAAACATCCTCCGAAGTTCTCCTACAACAGGTTTGGCATCAGGGATGGCCTTCTTATTAATCTTCGAGCATCATATGCACGGTGCGGAGTTGTACCTGGAGCCAAGACTCCAAAGACAGATAAAGGGTGTCTGTTACTGACACCTGATGGTTTAAGTCCTTCAAGGGTTTAAACTCTGTGGCATTTGGATGGGACATGTCCCTTGCACACTGGATAAATTTGAGAGACAACTGTCAGGATTCCATGGAGCTCTGGACCCAAGTCGGCAGGCACGGAAAGTGACTGATGCCAGCATGCAGAGGTGCAGCAGATAGTGGTCCAGACTGCACATTTGTGTCAGGTCAGATCCGAAGTGGAGCCACTTGACACCATCTACCAACACATGAGGGAATTGCTATCATCTAACACCTGACACTGCCGTGAGGGGAACAGCTTCATTTCTCCTCTGCATAGTAGCCGTGAGGGGAACGGCTTACCTGCGCGAATATCCCGCCGTGAGGGGAACAGCACCAGGTGGCAGGCACTACATCACCCAGCAGGCGTGGGCAGATGCCTGCTGACGACATCATCTGGAGCGCCAGGAGGCACGATAAGAAGCACACCGGGCTCCTGCAGCGTGGGATGCGCGCGCCCGGGTGATGCCCGGGCCAAGGGCGGGCCCATCTGCGCCCGTCCTAGAACAGATACGGCTGCCCCACCCCCTCCCTCCTTGGTGTCACACTCAGATGATCGACTGTGGGACAGTTAGAACTCAGCAGGCAACTCCAAGGTCAGTGCACTTACAATTGCTCACTGCTTGCTTTTCCCTTGAAAGCCACAAAGAACCTTATGTACTGTTGAGGACTATTCCACAAGCGGCCATGGATATCCAGTTAACCTGCAACAGAGGCCTCTTCGTTGTCCCCTCTCCGAGCCTGTAAACAGGTCAAAACCAATCACATCAGGCCCTCCTGATCAATAACAAGTTGGAAATAACCAAGATGCCTATAAGAGGACCCCATCACACACAAAACCAAGGGAAATCCAATCTGCACTACCACGTATTGACCTGCCCCCAGCCTCCACTCCCTATGTCATTGTATTAGCCGGAGTACCTGAGCTGGAAAGAGGCTTAGGGGAGACACATTCTGAACTTAAATACCAATGCATTTATTGGTTAACCAAATACAGGCCTCTTCCTTATCAAGATCAAAGCAAAATTGTATTCATTAGTAGGGTAATCTGGCTGGGGTGGAGGCGAAAGAACATACCTGGAGATTGTGTTGTGATCAACTTAAGGGATACCCGGGCTGTCCAACACATCTTAGATTGGGGTTACTCCAGGAAGACTGGGGGTATCCTCTCCTTGTCCCTGGGATACTTCTATCTACACAGGCAAATGCTGCATAATGAAGGAAACACTGCCAAGGGCTGGGGGGCGAGCAGCCAGGGTGGTGCCTGGTCAAAAATAGGCTGGGAATGTTCAACACCAATGATGTATAACATCCCCCATTGACAACAGATTCAGCTCTTTAGATTTAGTAGACTGACTAAACCCAACTGATCCCTCTAATAAATGGTCCAGTGATAAATACGAGGCTAGATTGGGATACATGCATCAAGACGGCCTCTCACACAAGGATGGACACGGGAAGAAAAAAAAAAGTTTTGGAGAAGATCAGTGTGGGTAGCGTCTGAGATCATACTCCCACCCCACTTAGTAACCTAAACCAGGCTAATGATTTTAGTCATAGGGGAGGGGTAGGGCCCAAAGATACACACCAAGCTCCACTAGAGGAAAGCCGCACCTCCCAGGCCCCTTTAGCTAACTTAGTAGAACCATCAAGTACTCTGATCTTATCCTGGAACATAGCAGGTCTGAACTCAATACTGGATTTCCCACATTCGGGGGTATTCATAGATCAACACGAGTTATACTTGTTCCAGAAAACATGGTCGAGGACAGACACATTTAGAGTGGGCTACGTGTCGTACTGTATTCCAGCAGTTCAGGGGGCTAGGGGAAGACCCTCGGGGGGGGGGGGGGTCTGTGCACATGGACAGGAGTGCACTTGGGATGCAATGCTAAACAGTTAGAGACCCCGTTCCCTGACATTCTGTGCGTCCTTCTCTCCTTTCCTAAGTCTATGAGGATTGCAATAATGAATGTCTACTCACGGCCAGTAACTTATGGGCACTCCTTTCACACGTTCGATTGCCTAATCTAATTTCTCCCCACTATACCGGAGAACTGCCGGGTCATTATAGGAGGGGGTTTAAATAGTTAATTCGAGCCCCTGAACGGCCTATCTACTAGTATTACAAGTGAGGAAGACTCGGTATGGTCAATTCAGGAACCTAATATTCAACCATTTCGGGAATGGACTCCTTTAGTCCTACAAATGAATGCAGTTACACTTAGCCATTCACTAAGGGCCTGTAATGGTCGATTCCCATCCGATAGTCCCAGGAATTCCACTTTTAAAAGACCAGGGCAGGAATCAATACTAGACTACACCTTGGTAGACGTTAGCTTCTGGTTGAGGGTTATTGATTTTAAGGTCGTTCCCCGCCACGAGAGTGATCATAATCCTTTGTTCTTAGAAATATCCCTTCGGTTTGGTGAAGACCACCCAAGCACATCCCCAAAACCTAACCCAAGCCTAGTATTGGCTGAAGGAGGGTACGCTGGGGGGAACTTGCTCAAACACTGGATAAAGTTGTCTCTCTTTATCAACAAATTGTCCCCTTTCTAGAAGCCCTGTTTCGACTATCAGCAACTAGCAGTAGTATAGCATCCCAACTGACATTGGTAAAAAACCACCAGGATCTGTTTTCTGCATTAGCACAATTTGTTTTTAACCGCCACAGGCTCAGGCCGAATTTTAAACCAAGGCACCCATGGTACAACAAACATTGTAAGGTAGCCAAGCAAGCCCTTCTAACTTTTATCAGAACAGATGATAGGCCACAAATTAAGGAAGCCAGGAATCGACATAAAAAAATTATAACTGGAGCAAAAACTAACTGGGAAAGTGATAAATGGGCAGCAATAAAAACAGCACTGGATAACCATGACTTGAGAGCATTCTGGAATTTAGTTAAGACAGGGAAATCCGAAGGCCAATCGGCTATAGGTCCAAACCTAGGGGAAGAAGTTTGGAGCACTCATTTTAAATCTTTATATTCAAGGTCCGCAGAGGAAGAGGGCAGGGAAGAATCAGTTACATTAGATGTGAACCTCCCAAATTTCGATGCTCCTCTTTGTACAATGAAGGAGATAACAGTGGCATTGAGCAATCTACTCCCGGCTAAAGCACCGGGGCTGGATAAGATACCTGGTGACCTATTTCACTCCGAACCTACAGTTTGGGCACCCTACCTATGGTCACTATTTAATGCCATTTTACAATGCATGGCGCTGCCCCCTACCTGGGTGGGAGCAGAATTTATCCCCATCTATAAAAAGGTCTCAGCACTTAACCCAGCAAATTATCGCCTCATAAGCTTCTTGGACGTTACCCAAAAAATCTTCGCTCGCGTACTTCTGAGGCGCTTGCAATTCTGGATAGAAGAGAACAACGTACTAACACCTTTACAAGCAGGATTTAGGGCCAAGATCTCCACCATTCGCCAGATCTTTAGATTACAACTCATCCATTGGAAAACTGTGATCCTAGATGGTGGCAGCCTCTATCTCACATTTGTGGATCTTAAATCCGCTTTTGACTTGGTGCAGCGAGATCAGCTGTGGGGCATACTTCTCGATTTGGGAGTACCAGAATATCTTTGCCACCAGCTGAAACGCCTACACCAAGACAACTAAGCGAGAATTAGATATGGTAAAAATGGTGAACTTTCTGCCCCTTTCGCTGTAGAGAAAGGGGTGCGACAGGGATGCGTCCTGGCCCCAACACACATTCTCTCTTTTTTTAAACAGTCTAATTGAAACTCTGTTAGATGGGAAAGACATTGATGCACCGAGGCTGGCGAACCGCAAAATTCCAGCTCTTATGTTTGCGGACGATACGCTGCTACTCTCTAAATCGCCCATGGGTATGCAGAGGGTCCTCGAGGTATTCAGCTCTTTCTGCAAAAAGAGGGGACTGGAGATCAACCTCCAAAAAACCAAGCAGATGGTTTTTAACGCTAACACTACAAATTGCCCACATCCCCAATTGGATGGAGGGGCCCTAGAGTGTCCATTTTTGATTATCTAGGGATCACACTTACTGAAAAAACTTGACTGGGGGACAAAAATAAAGAAAGCCAGTCTAAAATTGACTCAGTCCACGGGGGGAATCTTAAAAGTTTATAAAAGTTGCACGCACAAAGTGATAGGTCCCGTAGCAGAAATCTACAAAACACAGGCCAGTTGAGCATCACTGTACGGGGCAGAATTATGGGGCCATTGTCCATCAACTTCCCTATCAATGCCAGAGAACCTATTCCTTAGGCAATTGCTGGGACTCCCTACGAGTACCCCATTAACACCGCTCAGGATGGATTTAGGGATTGGCCCTATAGCAGATATAGTCTCCTCTAGACCCCTTCTATACTGGCGACGCCTGTGGAGTACACCTGAACTAGCTGATTATAAAGAGGAGTTGAAGGATGTTATGAGCCTTCTAGGTGCAGGGAAACTCCTTTGGCTAGCTTCTATCAAAAATTCTTGCCAGGCATTAGGGAGGGCAAATATGTGGACAACACAATAAGAGACCTGTCCCACAATCTCCAGAAAGGCACTACTTGACTCCCATAGAGAACACAAACTGGCTTTACTATGGCAGGGGACTAAACCTAGCTGCTTGACCTCCAGGTTTCTGGATATCAAGCAGCAATACAGGTTAGAATCAGCACTTGATTACATCCAACCCTTTAAGAAACCTTTTCTTCAATTCAGACAAAGGGTGCTCCCGCTTTGAGCATTTACTAATAAATGGCAGGGAGCCCATAAACTTGACTGTCCGGGGTGTGATAGAGTTGAGGAAACTGAATTTCATGTCCTTTTCTTTTGCCCCGCCTATGGAAAGCCAAGGTCTCGGTGGCTGTTACAACTGTGCAGAAATAGGGGGATTAGACACTATAGACAGGTGCACCGGCTTTTTAAGCATGAAAACAATACTCTTATTATGTTCACCATTTCTCGGTTCCTACACTCGATGTGGTGCATTCGTAGAGCTATTTTAAAGAAAGGAATATGCTACTTACCAGTATGCATCTGTTCTTGGCATGTAGAGCTGCAGATCTATACACTGTGCATAGCTCGCCATCTGGTGTTGGGCTCGGATGTTTGCAGTTTGTTTTTCCTCTTGGAAAGTCTTTGGAAGTCACGAGGTTGGCGACTCCTCCTTTGGTTCGTATTGCGCATGGGCTTCGGCTCCATCCTCAGATTGTTTTTCGCCAGCAGGGAAAGATGGAGCGTAGTGATAACAGTAAAGAAACCCATGTGTGTTGTATCTAAATAAGATAGACTGGAACGGATACAGGTAGCCGGGGAGGCGGGTGGGCGTGTATAGATCTGCAGCTCTACATGCCAAGAACAGATGCATACTGGTAAGTAGCATATTCCGTTCGAGGCATATGAGCTGCAGATTATACACTGTGCATAGATTATATAGCAGTACCCAACCCTAGCGGCGACCACCGGCATCCGTTGCAGTTGTTTGGAACAGTGTTTTTAGTACAGCCTGGCCCACACTAGCTTGTTGCTTAGTTTGCACATCTACACAGTAATGTTTTGTGAACGTGTGCGGTGTTGACCATGTGGCTGCTTTGCAGATGTCATCTAGTGGTATGTTTCCTAGGAAAGCCATAGAAGCCCCTATCTTCCTTGTAGAGTGGGCTTTAGGGGGAACAGATAGCGTTCGTTTTGCTTTGTGGTAGCAAATCTGTATGCATTTTACAATCCACCTAGCTATCCCTGATTTAGAAATAGGGTTGCCTTTATGTGGTGGAGAGAAGGAGACAAATAGCGGTTTGGTTTTCCTGAAAGGTTGTGTCCTTTGGATGTAGTAAAGTAACGCCCTTTTTACATCCAGTGTGTGTAAAGCCCTTTCCGCAACGGTTTGAGGTTGTGAGAAAAAGACTGGTAATCCTACCAACTGGTTTAGATGGAATGGAGAAATGACTTTGGGTAGAAATTTTGGGTTGGTGCGGAGTACAACCTTGTTCTGATGCATTTGAAGAAAAGGTTCTTGTATAGTGAGTGCTTGTATTTCACTAACCCTTCTGAGGGAAGTGATGGCCACTAGAAAAGCTGTTTTCCATGTGAGAAATTGGAGCTCACATTTATGTAAAGGTTCGAAAGGGGGTCCCATTAACCGTGTGAGAACTATATTCAAGTTCCAGACAGGTGAGGGTGGTACTCTGGGTGGAATTACTCTTTTGAGGCCTTCCATAAAGGCCTTGATGGCAGGCACTTTGAAAAGTGATAGGTGCTACCTGTTTTGTAAATAAGCAGCAATTGCAGCGAGGTGTAACCGAATGGCAGTATATGCTAGGTTACACCTTTGTAGATGGAGTAAGTAACATATAATGTGCTGTATGGATACATTTAAAGGATTGATTGTGTTGTTCTGGCAGTAAACAACAAATCTTTTCCACTTTGCAGCATAGCATGCCCTAGTAGTAGGGCGTCTAGCTTCCCTGATAATACTCATGCAATCAGGGGGAAGATTAAGGTATCCGAATTCTAGGACCTCAGGAGCCAGATCGCAAGATTGAGCTGAGCTGGGTCCGGGTGCCCGATCTCTCCATGGTTCTGGGTTAGGAGGCATGGTGAGAGGTGTAGCTTTTGGTGTGGTACTACCAAGAGTTCCAGCAGTGTGGTGTACCACGGTTGTCTGGCCCATGATGGAGCTACTAGGATCAGTGTTAGGGAATGCTGTTGCAGCTTTCACCCCACTAATGGAATTAGTGGGAGAGGTGGAAAAGCGTATGCAAATTTGTTTGACCAGTTCATCCATATCGCATTGCCTTTGGACAATGGGTGTGGATATCTGGCGGCAAAGCTTGGGCATTTTTTGTTTTCGTGGGTGGCGAATAGGTCTATGTGTGGATGCCCCCACTTCTGAAAGAACAGGTGAAGAACCTGTGGGTGAAGTTCCCACTCCTGGATCTGCTGCGTCTGTCTGCTGAGCAGATCTGCCCAGGTGTTTTGGACTCCTGGGACATGTTGGGCCAGGAGAAAGATCTTTTGTGGAATTGCCCATCTCCATATGCTCTGTGCTAATTGAGAGAGCTGTGGAGAGTGTGTGCCCCTCTGTTGAATGTAGTACATGGCAGTCATGTTGTCTGTGCGAATGAGGACTGCCTTGCCTGAAATCTGCGTCTGGAAGGATTTTAGGGCGAGGAAGATTGCCAGTAACTCCAGATGGTTGATGTGGAGTAACTTCTGTTGCGGCGTCCATGTGCCCTGTGCTGTGAGATGTAACAGATGAGCTCCCCAGCCGGAGAGCGATGCGTCTATTGTTAGTATTACTTGTGGAACCGGGTCCAGGAACGGTCGACCTCTGGAAAGGTTTGGGGCGGTCCACCACTGCAGAGAGCGATGGGTGCGACCGTCTACCAACACCAGATCTGTCAGTTGCCCCTGGGCCTGGTTCCACTGGCGCGCTAAGCACTCTTGGAGTGGACGCATCTGGAGTCTTTCATGGGGCACTATAAAGATGCAAGAGGCCATCATCCCTATCCGTTGCATAAACACTCTTGCTGGGAGAGAGTGTTGACATAAGAATTTTTGACGCAGAGCCTGTATTTTTGCAATCCTGGCAGGATTGGGATAGGCTATAGCTTTTGAGGTGTCTATGGTGGCACCGAGGTATTGTTCTGTGTGTGAAGGTACCAGGTGGGATTTTTGATGGTTCACCGCGAAACCTAGCTGGTGAAGTAGTTGGACTGTAGCGACGGTATTTTGCACACATTGTTCGTAGGACGTGGCTTTTATTAGCCAGTCGTCCAGATACGGGAAGACGTGAACGTGCGGTCTTCTGAGGTGTGCCACCACTACTGCTAGGCACTTGGTGAATACCCTTGGTGCTGTTACCCCGAACGGGAGCACCTTGAACTGGTAGTGTTGCCAGTCCACCACAAATCTGAGGTACTTTCTGTGAGACTGGTGTACTGGGATGTGAAAGTATGCGTCTTTCAAGTCCAGAGTGGTGAGAAAATCGCTCTGGGAGAGGAGTGGAAGAACCTGTTGAAGGGTTACCATGTAAAAATGGTCTGAATGTATGCAAGTGTTTAGAGGTCTGAGATCTAGGATAGGTCGTAGAGTCTCGTCTGTCTTTGGAATCAGAAAGTACAGGGAGTAGACCCCTAAATTTTGTTGATTTATGGGGACCTGTTCTATGGCTCCTTTTTGCAGGAGGGAGATCAACTCCTGTTTTAGTAGCGCAGTGTGTTCTTGAGACATAGGGCGGTGCCTGGGTGGAATGTTTGGGGGGTAGATGTTAATTCTAGGCAATACCCTAACTGAATAATTTGTGTCACCCATCTGTCTGAGGTGATTGTCTCCCAGGTGTGAAGGAAATGTTGTAGTCTGCCCCCGACCGGAGTGGAATGGTCTGGAGGGAGCGGGGGAAAGTCATTGGGCAGGAGGTGTGGCAGAGCGGGCAGTATTTGTCTTGCCTCTGCCCTTATTATTATTGCCTCTGTATCCGCCTCTTTGATAACCCTTTGTGAAGGTAGATTGAGGAGGGGATTTGTAGGACGTGGATGCACTATCCGAGGAGTAGCCTCTGCCCGTGCCCCAAAAGGAAGAGCGGCGAAAAGAGCACCTGGGAGTATGTGACTGCAGGGCTCCCATGGATTTCGCTGTGTCAGTATCTTTCTTCATCTTTGAGGGCTTCATCAACTTTGGGGCCAAATAGATGATCTTGGTCGAATGGGTGGTTTAATATAGAGGCTTGTACCTCAGGTTTAAAACCTGAAACTCTGAGCCAGGCATGGCGACGGAGAAGGACACTGGTGTTTATGGCCCTGGAGGCTGTATCTGCTGCATCTAGGGCACAGCGTATCGAGGTATTAGTTATTGTTTTTCCCTCTTGAATCAATTCATTAGCCCTAGTCTTGTACTTTTCAGGGAGATGGTGCATGATGGTCTCTAGCTCATCATAATGCGCCCTGTCGTATCGGGCCAACAGCGCTTGCGTATTGGCGATACGCCATATATTGGCGGCTTGTGACGCAGTGCGCTTCCCTGACGCGTCTAGGAGCTTGGACTCTTTGTCAGGTGGTGGTGCTTCGCCTGAGGCCTGAGAATTAGAGCGTTTCCTAGCTGTAGATACCACTAGGGAATCCAATGGTGCAGGGCCTTTAATGTATGAAGTGTCAATGGGGGCGGCTTTGTATTTCTTCTCTATACGAGGGTTTAGGACCCTGGCCCTGACTGGGTCTTTAAAAACCTCAGGTGCATGTTTAATTACGCACTTTAACATAGGTAGATTGGCAGTAGACCTATGTGCATCGTCGAAGGTGTCTTCCTCATTAGACCCACAAGATGCCAAACACCATCGCCCTATTTCCGGTCTCCCACTGCCATCTAAAGTATTAGAAAAAATGATCAACCAGGAGCTAATGCAATTTATTGACTCAAATAACCTGCTGGACACAACACAACACGGTTTCAGACCACGTCATTCCACCGAATCAGCCTTAATAATGGCCACGGTGGAAATCCGCAGAGTCATGGATAATGGAGGCAGGGCCATTCTTGTCCTTCTTGATCTAACAGCAGCTTTCGACACCGTTAACCATAGAGTACTACGCGAAAGACTATCGATTAGGCATCAAAGACTCGGCTCTAGCACTTCTACACTCCTTCCTTGATTCCAGATCACAGCAAATCCACTGGGAGGGACTTCAGTCAGAGGATTCCTCCCTCCCCTGTGACGTTCATCAGGGGTCAGCACTTTCCCCTACGTTGTTTAACCTTTATGTTAGACCACTAGCAAACCTAATAAAGAATTATGGCCTAACACTGGTATCCTATGCAGATGATACCCAGCTGGTGGTGTCTCTGACACAAAGTGTTGAAGTTACTGCAGAGAGTTTCAGAAATTGCCTATCCAGCGTGATGAGATGGATGAGCACAAACTTTCTCAAACTTAACACCGATAAGACGGAGGTGATAGACGGTTTATGACCGAATTCTATCTGGAACAACCTTTGGTGGCCCCCAGAAGCAGGCGTCTGGCCTGTCCCCACACCTAAAGTGAAGAACTTAGGCTTCCTGGTTGACATAGACCTTTCATTAACGTTTCAGGTCAACCAGGTCACCTCGGCCTGTTTCCTGATGATCAAAATTCTCTGGAAAATCCTGCCTTTCATCCCTTTCTCCTTAAGAAAAACTGTAGTGGGAGCTTTAGTCCTATCTCGCATAGATTATTGTAATGCATTATATTCTGGGATAGGTGAGCGACAGCTTTCAAAGCTCCAGTCTCTGCAAAACGCAGCAGTAAGAGTACTGCTGGATCTCCAAAAACATCATCCTACATCAGCAAACATGAGGAAGCTTCACCGGCTCCCTGTGCGTAATAGGATACAATTCAAGAGCCTATGCCTTGTACATAAAGCGGTACATGGAGGAGGTGCAGACGATATTAAATCCTTATTCCCTCGGTATGTTCCGAGTCGCACACTTAGATCCACTAGTATGGGCCTAGTCTGCCTTTCAAAATTCAAGAGGGCCCGGTGGGGAGGCAGGGCCTTCTCTTTCCAGGAAGCAAGATTATGGTACACGTTACCAACGGAACTAAGATTACAAACAAGTAAGATCTTGTTCAGAAAGGCCGTGAAAACATGGCTCTTCACCAAATCCTAGACTTTCTCTACTCACCTCCTTCTATCATAGTGCCAAGACGCCTCGGCATAAGTGCGCTTAACCCCTTGTGTGCCACGCCCTTTCCCCGCCCTGTGCCGGGCGTTGCATTAGCGGGCGGGGCGGGGTTCATGACGAGCTGGACTCGTCATGGGCACAGCGCAACCGCGGCCCATGACGAGTCCAGCTCGTCATGGGCACAGAAGGGGTTAATAAATATCTCAGTCAGTCAGTTAGGAGAAAATCTTCCTCCACTGGGTCAGTATGTAACTCCACCCCGTGGTAGTGTGCCGCCCTTTGTAACAAGTGTCGAAAGCCTACGGAATCTTCAGGTGGGGATGGCCTAGATGGGTAAAGGTCATCCTGTGGGACATCTGGGATGTCCGGATTGTTATAGTCGTCAAATGGGCCTGGAGATCCAGTAGGGGTGGGGTCTTGTGGCACATCTGCTGGATCATAATAAGGGTCTCCCAAATCGTCTGGGACAGGAGACAAGGTGGGGGAACGATGAGGCAGAGGGGGTGGAGGTGGGGAGAGTGGAGGAGGTGGAGGAGGTGGGGAAGGCACCCTGAAAGGAGAGGTAGCAATGTCTTTCCTTTTATGGAGGTGGAGGTGGAGCTGGTTTGTCCAATTGTCTCTTTTGTGAAGACAATGTCAAGTGTCCAGTCATTGGATCCTTGGTGAGTGTTTTTTGCAGAGGATCCGGTGTAAAAAGTTCCTGCGACACTGGTTGTTCGGTCGGCGCCGAAGTTTTCGGGGCCGACAGCTTTTTAGGCTTATCTAAGCCGTGCTTCTTTGCAACCTCCGATTTTTGCTCGGTGCCGAAGAAGGCTTCGGCACGGTAGTGTCTGTACCGAGGGCCTTGTGATGTTTGGTCGGCGCCGGAAGAGTAGGCTTCGACACCGAAGGCTTTGGTGCCGGGTTCGGTGTGGAGGTGGAGGCCGATTTTTTCTTCGGTGCCGAAGGGTGTTTTTCAGCACCGGTGGTCGGCCGGCTCGAGCCCGAGCTGCCGGAAGGCTTAATAGGCTTCTTTACCGGGCCCGAAGGTGGGGTGTGAGAAGCAGTGTCCTTGGTCTTGCCTAGGCCCGGGGGCGAAGGTGTGACCGGAGCCTTTTTCGGTATCGGCGTGGGAGGGGGTATTATACTCACGACCTGCTGCGCCGGGGTGATGTCCTCCACATCTGAGTTGTCGGCCTCGGAAGCGCTGACGAGGTAGTCGTCCTCCTGTTCGATGTTTTGCTGTCCCGGAGCTTCGACGTCGTCCCCGAAGATGTCGACTGGAGCGGAGGTAGAGGAGTGCGCCATGTTGCGTCTAGCCCGTCGATCTCGAATAGTCTTTTTAGAGCGAAAAGACTTGCAGGCAGGACAGTCTCGGGCCTCGTGTTCTGGGGAGAGGCAGAGGTTGCACACCTCATGAAGATCGGTGTGGGGAAACTTGGACCCACATCGAGGGCACTTCTTCAAGGGAGTTCTTTCCTTCAGCCGAGACCGGAGCCGGAATAGGCCCGAAGGCCGCCGTCGATGACCGGAATCGAAGAAGTGCCGAAGAGAAGGTGATTAAGATGATTTATTATCTGAATGAGCTCGATGAGCGAGGATTTTTGCGTCGATCGTTGAACTGGAAAAGTTCGGAACCGGAGCGCGAAGTATTACATCCGAGCCCGATGGCAGAAAAAAACAATCTGAGGATGGAGCCGAAGCCCATGCGCAATACGAACCAAAGGAGGAGTCACCAACCTCATAACTTCCAAAGACTTTCCAAGAGGAAAAACAAACTGCAAAAATCCAGGCCCAACACCAGATGGCGAGCTATGCACAGTGTATAATCTGCAGCTCATATGCCTCGAACACACGGTTAGGAAACTTTTAGCTCCTAGCAACCTTTACATATGCTGCTATCCCATGTTTGCACATATTCATAGTATGATCATTTCTACTGTAATTACCCTCTCTCTAGGTTTTTTTAATTGTATAATACTATTCGTTTTAACGTGGAATTTTTAACACTGCCACATATATCAATCAAATAAACTCAAAAACTTCAACAACCAACAGGTGTTTTACTTACAAATGAACTTGTTATCTGTTTAAATATGTGTTACTCTATCCCCTCCTGCACCCAAGGTAGAATCTACACCCTCTGTTGTACATTGCACCATACCCAAATCATAGTACAGCGAGTTGCCATGAGGGAGTGTACTCAAGAATGTACTAGAAAACTTTGCAAAATTTAGAAATGTACTCTTAATATAGCACTAATGTACACAGTTTTTATGATGATATATTCTAATGTCTTCTCTTTGTATTCAAATTGCATTGTATTGTCTTTATGTGCTTTTATGGCCTGTACGGTCGAAATAAAGCTTTTTTGACTGGCTATCACAATTCTCTGGATCCAGTCTGGTACCTGGAGGAATTCACAAAGTGAGCAATCTGCCATTAGAAGACTATACAAATTAACTATTTCACTGTATACGGTAGCAAGTGCCCACATCCTAAAATATGTACATCTCTTTCACCACTTATATGCTTTTTGTTTATGGCAAGGATGTGGCCCGATCCAAGATAGTCATCCAATATGATATAAAAAAAAAAAAAAAGCAAGTATGCTGTGTTATGGTCAGGCTCATGTTACAGACAGGACAAGAGCATTCCGAAATAAATACAGTACATAAACTCAAAGAATTTAAAGTGACAAAAAGAGCTGTGGTTGAACAAAAAGTTACTTACCTTAGGTAACGATATATCTAAGAGACAGAGTAGTTATAGAATCCTTACCTTCGAATTACCCCCAGGCGTCAGACTGGATCCAGGTGAATTTTTTCGGAAGCAGCACCCCAGCGCATCGAAAAGTGGCGTCGGTTCAGCTCCGCGTTCATAGTTGGCGTTGTGGTTGCAGGAATGACATCGCGGCAGCTACTTAGACACCGCCCTTGCATGCTGATGTCAGTTCTTATACACTGACATTCCACGCCAGAAGCGCAGAGCCATGCAAGACACTGACCACTGGTGCACAAAACTAGGGCCCTGAAAGGGAGTTCTTAACCCTAGAAGTCAGTATGCAGAACCGAAGGTAAGTAACTTGTTAATCTGAACGAAACAATTAGTTATAGATTCCATACCTTAGAATAGATACCCCAGCAATACCAACCCTGGAGGTGGGTCTGAGAACCAAGTTCACACCAGAAAGTCCTGGAGAACAGAATGGCCCAAGAAGCTGTCCCTCCGGCCTTTGCTGACAAGGCAGTAGTGCTTTATAAATGTGTGCAGAGATCCCCACATAGCTGCCTGACAGATGTCACTGAGAGGAACACCGTGTCCTAAAGCAGTAGTAGCTGCCGTCGCCCAGGTGGAACGGGCACGCAGCCCCACTGGAGGCTCCTTCTTTGCCAAGGAATAGCAAGCTTTGATGCACAAAAAGACCCACCTAGAGACGGCCAGACCCTTTTTTAGTGCCCACTTGGCTGACAAACAGCTGGTCATCCACCCAGAATTGTTTGATGCGATCCAGATAGAATGATAGCACACATTTTGGATCCAGACAGTGGAGCCTCTCTTCCTCCTTAGAAGGATGCGGAAAGAAGGTGGGCAAAGTGATGGTTTGACCAATGTGGAAAGAAGTAACCACCTTGGGAAGAAAGGAAGGCCTGGTTCTGAGGACGACCTTGTCCAGATGAATCGTCAGAAAAGGAGGTTTTGAAGAAAGAGCCTGGGGCTCACTCTCCCTGCGAGCAGAAGTGATGGCAACCAGAAAGGAAGTCTTTAAAGTAAGAAGTCTGAGAGGACAGTTATGAAGTGGCTCAAAGGGAGCACACATGAGGTAAGTAAGAACCAAGTTCAAGTCCCATTGAGGCATTACGAAGAGAACAGGAGGAAAATGATGAGTAATGCCCTTAAGGAAGCGATTTACAATAGGGGACTTGAAAAGAGAAGGCTGATCAGGAAGCTTAAGAAAGGCTGAAATGGCTGAGAGGTAACCCTTGAGTGCCCAGAGCAGAGCCCTGCCGGGCCAAAGACAAGAGGAACAAGAGAACCTCAGAAAGAGGGGCAGAAAGGAGATCCACAGCATTTGCTGTGCACCATGCCACAAATTTGTTCCATCTGCAGGCATATACTGTCTTCGCGGAGGGATGCCTGGCTGCCAAGATGACATCACAGACTTCGGGAGGAAGGTCAAAGGCTGTCAACTGTCGCCGCTCAATCTCTACGCAAGGAGGTGGAGGTTGGACAGGTTTGGGTGGAGGACCGTCCCATGCTGCTGCGACAGAAGATACTCCCAAAGAGGCAGTCTGATTGGAGGATCCATGGCCATGTGTAACAGCTCGGTATACCAGACTCTTTGTGCCCAATCCGGAGCCACAAGGATGACTTTGGGCCAGTAGCGCTTGATATTCTTCAGCACTCAGGGCAGGAGTGGTATAGGTGGAAAGGCGTATAGAAGACCGCAACTCCACTCGCGATGAAAAGCGTTGCCTAGATAGAGACGCCTTGGAAATTCCAAAGTGCAGAAATGCGGACATTGCACGTTCTCCTCGGTGGTGAATAGATTTAACTAAGTTTGCCCCACTGCTGAAAGAGTCCTTGCGCCACCTCCGATGAAGACGCCATTCATGATCCATCATGCACCTGCGGCTGAGTTTGTCCGCCCTGGTTTTCAGAGAACCTGCCAGGTGTTGAGCCACCAGGGATATGCCCAGATGTTCCAGCCATGTCCATAGACAGAGAGCCTCTTGACATAGGGTCCATGACCCCACCCCATCCTGCTTGTTGCACTACCACATGGCGGTGGTGTTGTCCGTGAACACCTGCACTACTCTTCCCCGGACAGAGGGAAGGAATGCTTTCAGGGCAAGACGGATCGCCCGAAGCTCCAGAAGGTGGAAATGGAGTACGGACTTCGCCGGAGACCAGAGGCCTCTGATCTCCGCCTCTCCCAAGTGGCCGCCCCACCCCCAGGAGTGATGCATCCGTCACCGATGTGAACTCCGGTTGGGGAAGGGAGAGGGATCTGCCTTTGACCCAATCCTGGTTCATTAGCCACCACAGCAATTTAAGTGCAGTGCCCTCGGAGATCTGAACGCAATCGGACAGATTCCCCTGATGCTGTGCCCACTGGAACTTCAGGTCCCACTGCAGAGCCCGCATATGCCACCTGGCATAGTCCACTAGCAGGATGCAGGAGGCCATGAGGCCCAGTAGCCTCAGGGGCATTCTGACCAAAACCTGGGATAGAAGCTGAAAGATCGGAATCGTAGTCCGAATATCTCAGACTCGCTGCTTTGGAGGATAAGCCCAAAACTAAGTTGCGTCCAGAACAACTCCGATGAAAAGGAGCTTCTGAAAGGGAATTGGGTGTGACTTCTGCACGTTTATAATGAACCCCAGCGAGTGCAGGAGGTCCGCCGTAGTCTGGAGGTAGGAGAAGACTGCCTGGGGGGAGCCTGGCTTCAACAGCCAGTCGTCAAGATTAGGGAAGACTGGAACCCCTGATCTGCGCAGATGAGCTGCGACCACCGCAATCACCTTCGTGAACACCCTTAGAGGTGCTGGTAAGGCCAAAGGGGAGCATGGTAAACTGAAAGTGCTTGTGGCCTACCGTGAACCACAGGTACCGCCTGTGGGCCGGCAGGATGGGAATGTGAAAATAAGCATCACGCAAGTCCAACGCTACCATCCAGTCTCCAGGGTTGAGGGCAGACAGAACATGAGCTGGCGTCAACATTTTGAACTTCGAGGAAGCGGTGGACGTTCTTAAAATCCAAGATATGATGCTGGCCTTTGTCCTTCTTGGGCACCAGAAAGTGGTGGGAATAGCAACCACAACTTTCTTCTGGGGCAGGAACTCGCTCTATGGCTCCCTTGGCCAGGAGAGTCGTAACTTCCTGTTGGAGAAGGGCCAGATTATCCTCCGACATGCGATGGTACTGAGGTGGCATGGCTGTTGGGGTAGTCTCAAAGGGGAGGGAGTAGCCCCTTGGGACTATTTGCAAAACCCACCTGTCTGACGCGATGGTGCACCAGAGGGGGAGGTGATGGCACATCGTGCCGCCTACTGGCGATTGGTGCCGGTTGAAGCACCCGTCAGGAGGTTAGTCCTGATTGCCACCGTAGGTAGCTCAAGGTTGAGAGCCTCGGTCGCCCTACGCAACGCCACTGCGTAAGAAGCTCGATGCTCTGTATCCACAGTAGGAGGAGACAACATGCCAAGGTCGGGGAGGTATCCAGACGACTGGCTCCCCCCCCCCAAACTCCACTCTTCAGTCTGGGTCATACTCCAACTGGTCAGTTAAAGGGTCACCAGACCCCGCCCAGTCCCCTTCACCAGTAGCTCGACACCGGTCCGGCTCAATGTCCATGTCAGGGTGGGGGCCGGGGTCGTCGCCGGCTGGGGGACACAACTGGCGCCGGCAGCGGACATGGTGCCGGTGGAGGTGTTACGAGGTCAACCGGCACCGATCCGGATCCAGGCCTGGATCCAAGGGGACCCTGCGGTGCCGAGGCCAGAGCCACCAGCGTCGAAGGCCCAGGGCCCCCAGCCAAGTCCACTGGGCCCGAAGGCCCGCCGGCACGCCAGCGGAGTTGGGCTGCCTAAAGATGGCATGCATCGCTTCGTAAAAAGCTTGAAGTTGGTCAGGGGTCGCTCCGGGTCCCAGGAAGGGAGGGAAACTCCGAGCCAACCCTTCGGGCTCTGCACATGGAGTCACGGGAGGGGCACCCGCCACATCCCTCATCACGTCAGCCGACGGATGGGGATAAGTCGAAGAGCGACAATGCTTCTTTAACTTCTGCTTGTGCTTCGACTTACCGAACAAGTGCGAAGACGAGTTATGGGGATGGCTCTGCGACCGGTCCCCAAGACCTCCCGTGCGACAGGTCCCTCGACCGGCACAGACTGCCGGGCACTGCTCATCATACCCTTTTATGATTGATTGTTTTCCATTTGCGACAATGCGAATGTGTTTGGGCGAAACACGTTGGCTGCTTCTATAAGCCTGGCTACAGATTAAGAATTCGAACAAGAAAATAAAGAACAATTTTTTACCATAACTAGGAGTTGTGTACTCATACAGTTGATATTAAGATCATATACTTAGTTTTATAGAATACAGTTTTTATTGCCTCCAATTGCTTTGTTTAAATTTTCACATGAAAATACTTCAGGTATGTAGCACAATCATACACTGGTCTCCAGGGGAGACCAAACCATATACTAAAGAAATGGAATGTGACCTGCAAAGGAGAACGGGACATGGTCCAAAGGACTCAGAGGAGCTGGGACAACAAGGAACCACCCTAGGTAAGTACCCAGGAACCCCATGGAGGCAGAGTGGAAACATTTGCATGCCCAATGGAAGTCTACAGAGAAGTAGCAGTTGCAATTTTAATTAAAAAGGACCCTTCCCAGAGGACCCCGAATAAACAGTTTGGAGGACGGAAGGTTGGAGAGCCACCCCACCCGTGGATACCCCAGGAACCAGGTTACCTTCACCAGGTAAGCCGGGTGCATAGGGTTTAATTGTTGTCTGAATCTGCCGTAGAAGACAATGGAACGCTTGGGAAGAGAGACCTATGGAGAAGTCTCTAAAGATGTACTGTATAATTAAAGGATGGATTCTAGAAGAGGAGAACCTGTAAGCTGAGGGGACAAAGTCTATTCCACTCAGAGGAGACCAAGACGCACTGAAGCACAATGGCCACCCTTGGCAGGGAGCTCGGAGTGTGGACGAGGACCTTGCCGCTGCAAGAACGCTTCAAACAAACAACTTAACGTATCAGCTGCTGAAGCTTTTACCACACAAATTCAACTTCAAACGCAATCTCTGAAAATCCAGTAATTAGTTCACTGCTCTTCTTAAACAACTGAAGAGTGCCTCACAAGTATAGTTTTGCAATTGTGTTCAAACAAAAAAAGTGGACCTTAAACACAAATACTTTCCCACGCTTTCAATATTTAAACTAAAAACAGATATCAGGAAAAGGACCAGAATGATGTAATAACTGCTTTTTCGAAATAGTACCCACAAACATGTTAGACTTTAGGAAACTTGGCCAAAATGATCTACATAAGCATCAAAATAAAATCCTTATTTTCTGCAATGAAGCTCTTGTTTATGTCAAGACGAAGAACACTGCAATTTGGAATTTAGGGATTATTATTTTGATTAAGCACGCTGTTCTTTGATGACAAAAAAAAAAAAGTTTCAGCCTTTACATATTTTCCCCACTTTTTCCCATTGGTGTAAACTCTTGCTTAGGTGATGGCACTTCACCAAGCTCACTGCTGAGGTGATATCATAACAAAGATTTAAGATCACCATGTGTTTGGGTAAGTGGAGAGAAGCAATTCAAGCCAGCTGGAAAACACAACATTGCTTATGAAAAACACCAAAGTTTCAAGAACTACAAAAGGACAACTAGGAAAATAACGTCTTGTCAAATTATGTGGCAAAGTTGAAAATAAAGCATATAAATTCAGCTAACAAAAGATGGAAAAACCTAATGTGCATAGACTTAAAGTACACAATTAGAAGTACTCGCCTGCAGAAAAAAGGCAAAGGTTCAACCAGAAGAGTAGGACAAACATTTGCAGGAAATTCAACTACAGACATCTTAATGCAAACCACAATCTTCTCTTTAAATTCCATGAACAAAACAGACCTATGGCAAATAGTTATTAAGAAATAATACGTAGCTGAGGAACACTGGAATAGTGATTTCAGCTAATTAAATACTGGGATTCAGATTGTTGCAACATATTACAAACCAATACAAAGAAAACAAAAACCAATTTAAGAAACGGCTACATTTTGGAATCTGCAACAGTCATTTTTTTGCCCAAAATAATCTAAAAAACATAATTTTGACTAAGTATAATGTGCAAAACCTTATAGAACGAACACAAATAGTTAACTCACTTCACAAATGTTTACACAAAATATATTAAAGTGAAACTAGAATATGTACAAAAAGTTCCAGTATTCATTTACAATTCTATTATCAAAGATCTAACCCTGACTTTTCTTTTAATTAAGTGCACAGTTTAATTTTACAACCACACAGTTTTATTCATCCATCTGACAGTCAGCATCGTTTTCCTTTTGTGTCCTCTTTCACTTTCCAAATCAGCAATTCCATGCAAGCGGATGCATCTTCACGACTATCATGACCCCCAACTGCAGATTATACAAAAGTAGAAATTACTACAAATTATCCACTGTATGTCCCCACGTTAATCTTGTCACAATGCACAACCACGTCGCAATATGTATAAAATATTTTAAAAATAAGAAGTTTTTTGTATGGGCTGAAACAAAATACTTGCAGAAGTCTACTTGGATAGTCATCTGTAAAAAAGGACGAGCTAGTGGCTTGAGAGATTCAACATTATTTATTTCATGGGCTTTTATATTAACAAATACAAAAACACCACATAATTTAATTAGCAGTATCAAATGCAAGTAAAACAATGCGCATACCCCTTATGTTAAAGAATCCATCCAACACAAACTTGGATACTAAAAATTCCCTTGTACGACCTCACACAATCAGCCGCAAGCTTTTACATTTTAACAACTTTTAATTCAATTACGTTGCCACCATTCACTTGATACGGTTTGTGCGGCACACTACTGGGCAGAAGTATAATTTACACATGATTAGAATCCAGAACTAATTAATCGGAGCGTGGTTAATAAGATTAAAAGATTAATGTTTTTGCTGTAATGCATATGTTTAGAGCAGAGAATAGCGTTTGAAAGTGTTTCATAAGTGATACCATCTCACAAATACCAGTAGAACACACTTAGAAACTAACCTTTGATAGAAATGAAAGGAGGAGTTCAGATATAAAAGCTCAAGCAAAATCATCTTAATTTGAGGGACAAATTGTTGAAATATAGTGAACTCATCCCCATTAGCATGCTGTAGGTAGGTACTGGATAACCAAAAGTCTGACCATGAAAATAACCATTTCTTGTGTTCCCATTCTTGCCCTGTTTAGAGCCAGTGTTTAGTTTGTCATTGAAGAGTCTTAGCTAAATTACAGTCATTATTTGGCGTTAATTTGGTAACATGTTCTGCTACCTTGGAACTAAGTTGCTGGTAAAGAAGTCTGTTGTAACTGTTTTCTGTTGGAGAAGTTCTTCGTTCCACAGATTCCTCATCGTTCATAATAAAAACAAATTGTTCCAAATGCAGCAGAAATAGTTGACAAAAGCCAGAGTACATAAGAATGGTTGCATCTTTACATTGGGAGGTACTGTTTTTATAGGTAGGAGTGTGGGAAAACTAGGTGGTAGGAATCTTTAAATCCACAAAGATTCTGGAACTATACCTGCATGAACGGTGAGGAAAATGCATGATTTTAGCCCCAGTTATGACATTAGTAAGGCTTTCTAGGTGAGAAAATGTAGTGGATTCCACACAAGTAACGTCACCCCAGAATCTGGGTTTCTACTTTTCAGGAATATATGGATTTTGAAGGTTTTCCATGGTGGCTGTCGAACCGGAGACAAAATGACGTAGCCACCCACAGTGCCAGAATGGGCTAATTTTCAAGGCGTAAATTTGAGGTCTCCAAGTTGCAGTTTTAGTGCCATTTTTATCAAGAGAAGTGTGTGAAAAGAGCAGCTGAACACCTGCTGTTACCAAATTAATTTCTCTTAATTTTCTGCTTTCAAATGTAAGCCAGTGTGCAAGAGAACACTTTTTGCAAAATGCTTCAAGAATCATAGGATAGAATGGGTAACCTCCAATTCAGAAGAGTAATCATTGTCACCATCTTTTAAAGTCAGTATCTAGGGCTGTGATTTTCACGTTTTTGGACATCAACAAACACTATAATTTCCCAGTGACTGTAAAAGTCTGAAGGAAGAACCATCATATTACTTTTGTAAATCTGCCAACAAAATGATAAGAACATTGTCACCTGTTTCTATTTTTGATTTCAATGATTAGTTTCTTTGGGAAAATCATGAACCATCTACACAAATGACCAGTTGCTGGATTTTGAATTGAGTCTTTCTACCTTTTAGAAATATAGAGCTTTTAGGGCTCACCCACTGGTTTCACACCCATTTCCGCCACAAACTACAAGTAAGAAGAAAAAAAACAAAATTGTCTACCACTTAAAAGAAGACAAAACTGGTAAAATAAATATTTTTTAAGAACTCTCCCGGTTCCTGAAAGTTGGGAAAAGTGATCTTCGAAAAGAGAAGCTTTTCTTGATACCTGGTGGTACAGGAATGTCCCCCAAATGGTATAATGTACCTGATATCCTGTTTTTTGGGGGATTTCGGCTCCAGTCTAATGCTAATCTAGCATGTGTATGATGCTCTAGGCCCGTTTCTTGATGATGGTCAGATCCTGTATGAACACACCAAACGCACTCTCTATAGTGACAGAGGACTATTGAGAATAGAGTTACCCACACACTCATTACCAGCAAACTCGACTACGGCAAAGCACTCTATGCCAGCGTCGTCCAGAAACAGCTCAAGAAACTACAGAACGTTCAAAACGCCAGTGTCGGACTGGTCCTAGACACCCCCAAAGCAGCCACATCACGCAGCACCTCGGACAACTCCACTTGCTCCCAGTCAACAAAAGAATCACCTTCGAGCTCCTCGCTCATGCCTACAAAGCTCTACATGACATTGGACCAGCATATCGTAACCACCGCGTCCCATTCCACATACCCGCTAGACAACTCGGATCCTCCCAACTCGCCCTTGCCTCCATCCCCAGGATCCACAAGACCAGAACTGGAGGAAGGTCATCCTTCTACCTCGCTGCCAAGACCTGGAACACACTGCCCCTCCACCTCAGACAACCCGTGTTACTGATACAATTCAGGAAGTAGCGCAAGACCTGGCTCTTCGAAAGATCCTCCACCGAGTGCGACCAGCAGCCCCACTTTCCCAGCACCTTGAGACCCTCACGAGTAAGTAGCCGCGCTATACAAGACCCCAACTGATCGATCTACAAGACCCTGATTGTCAAAGGCTCATGTGTAGTGGGGTGTTGCAAGCATACTGTGTTTTGCTGTGATCCTACTGCGAGCAGACATTTTTTATCTGCATCAATTGTGCTGGCCTACCGGCTGACTTAAAGGTACACTGCTATAGGTGAACCCAGTTCCCTGTGCCAATATCTTGAGCACGTGCAAGTGGGGTCTGTTCTGAAAGCTCTTGGCCTGTTCACATGCACAGGATGGAGGTAATATTAGTTTCCGAGACAGTGGAAGAGTCTTGCTGACATCCCTGAGGCTGAAGGGAGGGGTTCGGTATCAGAATTAGGGTACTTCCTCCTCTGTCAAGTGGATACAAACAGTTGTACCAGATGGCTAAGATACGTGTCGCTGAGAGATGTGAACGTCATATCTTGGTGCCCTCACACACCTGTTAGGGTGTCATGCTTCATCACTGGGGGCTCCTCATATGGCTGGCGCTGCAATGTCCAACGGGCCTGGGGGCTTCTTTATTGGAGCTCTTTTGATCCGGAGATGCCGTATAGATGAAAGCAAGTGAGGGATGCAACCCTCAAATGCAAATGCAACCCCGGCTTCCCCCAACAGACCTGGTGAACCCCACACCCTGCCTTGAGGCCCACTGGGTACCAGAGTAGGTGGGAAATTAGATATTTAGGAGGTGTTTTTCCCTTACAGGCTAGTCACAACCCTAAGGTGGCCTACTTGAAGTGGACAGCCAGAGAAGGGTTTCACCATCTTGATCTTGGTGAAAATAGAGAATTCTGGGTCAGGGTTGTCCCCTTACCCCCACAGGAAGTTGTCAAGTAGGGGGTGAAGTCACCCCATTGGTAGATAGCCCATTGACTACTACCATATATTCTCGTAAGCGCCCCTTAGTATTTAGGGCCCCCTTCCCCCGACACTAAATAGATATGTCTACCTGGGAACAGAAGGATAAAGAAGAACCGTAACTTTGAGAACTGAGGACCAACACCCACCCTGGAACAACCCTGGCTGCTGGCACCTCGACAATTGCAAAGACCAGTCTCGTCCTAAAGCTGTGCATCCTTCCAAACCCTTGGAGGACTGTCCAGCACTTCAACAACCACTCAGCATTTCTCTTGGGGTGAAGGAGCCGTCCCCCTGCATCTGCAGGCACCGACCACACTTGTCCGGAACATCGTTTTGCTGCCCATTTGTGGTGTAGGCCAACAAAAATATTATGACAAAAGAGGGCCAAATGGCAAATTACAAACATGGTAGCAAGTTAGTAATATTTGGCAGCACAATTTAAAGTAATACAATTACAGGTTGTAGACCGGAGTTAAAAAAATAACTAAAAAAAACAGGCTCATACTGCAAATTAGACAGAGCATACACAATTAAACAGATTATACAAATTGTACATGCTCAGGCCACATACAACAGTAGTGATAATATCATAAAACGCTTCATCACTAAAGATAAAATTAGTTACTTCCTACAAGTCATAAAATAATAGCCATAACAGAAAGTGCCCTCTGGCATCAGGTAAACTAAATCAGCAATAAACCTCCCTAATTTTCTGATCCCTCAAATACAAGCCTTAAAATATATATATATGATCCCTAAACATCAGCTTGTCATTTTTACCAAGTACTCAAATGTATAAAGTCGTTTTATACCTAATGATCATCATCATTAAAAAATTCCACGGCTGTCATATGACAAAGTTTTCACCACCACTGTCACATGAATATCAAGAATATCCACATTAAGTAAAAGACATGTACCATTGTACAGAGGCCATTTTAATGCAATTATTAGCCATAATTACAATAATTTCCAGAATACTCACACACTGTCAAAAATGAGCTCCCTCATACCACGGATAGTAAACTCAGAAAGTGATATAGAAGACATCTGTACACCAGGGATAGCCACAGTAAATCAGGGTATGTCCCTATTATGTCTAAGGTATAGATCTTCCTCCTCACCACACACCACCACAGCCTTTTCCTGCCAACGTACTGACAGACACAAACTTCTCCATCTGTCTTCTTTGAGAGCACTTAACTGTAGAAGGAGAAGCAGAAGAAATGTGTGTGTGTGGTATATATCTCTAGTATAGGTTTAGCATAGCTATTGCACCTTATTGCACAAGCGAGCGCATTTTATTTCCCATTCATTGCTGTGAAGGGATAGATAAGTTTGAAAATGCCTTGGTCTTTGAGGTGATAAGGACAATTCAACCCTGCCCCCAGAATTTATAATACAAGATTACGAAAAAAGTATTTATTGTGCTATAATAAGCAATAAGTGCTTTTGTGCTCTGTACTTTGGTGCAGTGGTTACATAACCTTTGCAAATGCTTCCTGAATGCTACTGCATGAGTTAGTAAAAAAAAAAAAAAAAACCCCAATGAAATTGTAAGTTAAGCATGCTACCTAAAGCAAGCCCCTTTGTAAATTATGACACCCCTCTGCTTGCTGGTTTCACAATAGAGAACTCGATCGTTAGGATCAGAAGGTGCCTACTAAATGATGTGTGGCGTTGTTTTTATTTTCCTCAATAAAGTCCCTATGGCTGTGGGAACTCTACTACATAACATTTCTATGCTACTGTCGGGTCACTAACCTACCAAGCATTCAATCAGCATTGAGCTATGTGATTACTGACAAGGCGTACCGTGAATTATTGTGCCTGTATCTCATTCAGATCCATCACTACATGCGCCTTGGCTTCCTAAGGCCCATCACTGGCTGTGGAAGCATAATTCTAGATGCCATATCTGTGTCTAAAACCAATTGCACAGTTTGTACGCACATGTCAAGCTGCATGACTTTCTCTGCAATGCTCCGTGAGGCCGAATATGAGCTAACCTTCTTACTAAGGTAGCCAGTATTTTAGAATGCATTCGATTTGACTATTTTTGAATCATGTGCATTGTTCGAGGAGGGTGGCAGTTCAATATGTGACTGTAAAATATCTCCTAATGTAAAGAGCACCTACTGTCACTTTTTAAAGCAGAAAATGTGTAATCCAAGCCTTTGAGATGAGGTTTCTGTGACTGCTTGCAGCTGTACTTTCTGTTTACCAAATAGAATGCAGAACATAACTATTTCTATTTCTATTCACCTTTGCTCAGCGCTTTGAGGTGGCATCATGGCATAAGCGCTATATAACAAGGGCTAATACTTATTTTAATAAAACTCACACTCCACTCTTGTGACCTTTTTCCGAGGGCCGTTGTAAGCTAGTATCCATTGTGTAGTGTTTGTGTATCCAGGCAGCTGATACGTTACAGTATATTATCATACATGGTCGCTGTCTTAACAAAATAATATGAAAAATGCCAGTAGAACTACTGTTGCCACATTTCCGCCTCACTACAATGATCATGTCTACCCTGCTCTCGTAGGCATTTAAGTTTCCTGAAGGCCAACAGAATCATTCTCATATGCATCCTTTTGAAAGTCATTTTCTCCTGCAAAATATCTAGCCATTCATCCCTTTGCTTTTCCGGAGCTCCTCTGTCACTCAGCAATCAAAATGGGGTGACAAACCCATGCCTATGGAACCTATTCCTATGACAATCACCCACTTTGTAGCCAGCCATTCCTTCATGACAAATAATTTAAAACGTTCACTTTCCTTGTATATGCATCGCATGTAGAAAGCGCAGTACACAATGAAACAAGTTTCTTTTCCAATCAGGAGCCTGCCAAGTGCTGCTTTCCTACCAGAACTCAGAATATAGCTGGGTGTCTGTCAATTGTTCATTCAGCTTTATTCTGACTTCTTATTGGTCCTGGGGCGATGTTGCGAAAAACTAGTTAGCGCCCGAGCACGCTCCTATGTATCTACATACAGCACTGTTTTGAGCATGAGCTGCATATCTATGGAGTTGTGACTGTGTGAGGGCTGAAATGAAAAACGCCCCTCACACATGCACAATTCAGAGATAGAGCCCTGCAAATACCACCTCCCCTCTCCTGCTGACATGCGCAATTTGCCTGTTAGTAGCACAGGAGGACACAGACATAGAAACAAAGTAAGTGACAATGTGTGTTAACTTTTCCGACGGTCGAAGCTTCAAAAAGCAGCTTCTTTCTGTCAGTACTGGTGCTTATGGGGCGCCGCTCTTCCGCCCTCTAGGCACCAGCCACCGCTGATCAAATACCGAATCTTAACAAATACACACTGATGCCAGTCTTGGATTTATTATGACATGCACCCAGAGGGCACCTTAGAGGTACCCCCTGAAACCTACTAGTCTTTTAGTGGCTTGCTGAATGGACTACCAGCCTGCCACTACACACACTTTTCTGATCCCCAACACTCTCAGAGGTCAGTAACAAAGTTTTCTCTGGAGGAAGGGAATCATAACTTCTGAAGCAGGACGGCTAGTGAATAAGCATACCAAGTCTCTGCCGTCTTTGATCTGCGACTCCAGCTTCCTCCAGACCTGGAGAATGTCACCCCTTGCCCTGGGGCCCATTTGGCATCAGAGGATGTGGGAACATTAGCTAGTCAGTAGGCGTGTTGCGCCATCAGGATAGGCACACTCCTAAGGTGGGCCACCTGAAGTGGACACTCACAGAAAGGTTTTACATCTAGTTTTGGTGAAACTAGGAACTCTGGGTCAGGTTTATGCCCACTCTCCGCAGCAAGTGGTCATATAAGGGGTGTAGTCACTCCAGGGGTAGGTAGCCTATTGGCTACTATCTTACACTCCCTTAACGTCCCTAAATGCAGTATATATGTGGCCCCCGACACAAGGAAATCAGATTAGTCTACCTGGGAACAGAGGAAGGACAAAAACTGTTGTCCAGCACCGAAGTTAGCGCCAAATCCTGCCTGGCTGCTGCTCCCACCAATTGCAAGAAATGACGTGTCCTGCCACTGACAAGCCTCCACAAACATTTGAAGACTGTCCAATACTTCATCTCAAGGGAGATGCTGCTTGTTTGGTGGAGGAGCCATCTCCTTGTATCTGCAGGCACTGAACGTATCTGCCCGGTTCATTGTTTTGCCGACCATCTGTACGCCTGAGGGAGAAACTTTGCCAGGAGGAGGTCATTGAGAGTCCAGGTCAACCCCTGTGGCTTCACCAAGCCTCGAGATGCTGAGCCCTCCTGCACCAATACCGGAGTCCTTGCAAGCACCAAGGCTTGTTGTGGGTCAAACTCAGACCTCGACGCCAACAACAACCTGCGGACAAGGGATGTCAGGATCTTCAAGGTTATCACAGACTCATTTTCTCCCCCTCTACAGGTCACCAAAATCAAGTGAGAGCCTCTGACTCTAGAGACCCACCGGACAAAACACCTCCGCACCTGAGCCCCCAGCCTGGGTCCACGAAAGCAGACTTCCTTCATGCTCCAGAGACACTCAAGAGCCGAGGCCCCCTTTGGATTCTGCCGGACTGGTCCCCCAGCCCCCACTTGCAGCCTCTTTTGCAGGTACTTCTCCATTGAGTTTACCGTATAGCGCTAGAGGCTACAAACGCGGCCAGCACCTCTGCCCCCAGACAAACCAGGGCAGATAAAACTGAACTGCTGGCGGTTTCTTGGACCTTGGCCCTTAAGCCCCTTAAGTCCAGGGAACCCTGTAATCCATTTCCAAGTATTTCTATGGTGTGCATGTTTCTCTCATAGAACAATATTACCGCGTTTGAGGCTCATGCATCAAAAACTGTTAATCAACTGCGCTTTCTAGTCCTTTGACAATTCCTATCTAAGAAAGTACTTACCGGATCCTGATGATCTTGATTTCTGAAATTATATAAAAATCTTCAAGATTGGTCTAGATATGATTGAGTGCGTGTACGAGAAATGCTCCACGCTCCCATCTGATAAGCCTAAGTTGCTTGTCCACAGTACCACTAGAAAAGCACATGGGATTAATAAAGTAAGCCCCTGTAAACCAAGAAGGATCATCTGTACTATTTGTATGGTGTACAGCTACATTTGGTACACTACATAAATAGCCAGCTTGCTACACGGAGCACTTGCAGCAACCAAGGCTTCCTAAGTGTCCAGCACGGACACCACCGCCATCAAAGTCAACCTGCACAACGAGGAACTTCAGGACCGATGAGGCTTACACCAAGAGTGAACCTGCTGTCTGTTTACTTTCCCTCTACAGCTCAAACCGAGAACCATGAGAGCCTCTAATGCAAGTGGCCAGCCCACCAAACACCTCTGCACGCGAGCCCCCACAGACCAAGTTCACAACAAAACAACTGTGCCCACTTGCTCTAGAGATCCTCACAAGCCAATACCCCCCTCCTTGGGTCTGCCGGACTTGAGTCAAAGTCCCCCCTTGCACCCTTTTTTTTTTTTAGGTACTAATTTACTTCAACGGAGTAGAGCTAGAGGCTACCAACCCGGACAGCACCTCTACACCCGGACAGCTAAACTAAAACTGCTAGTGGGTGTTTAGACCATGGCCCCCTAGCACCTTAAGTGCCAAATGGCACCCCCGAACTTCGACAACAAGTGTATGTTTGCAGTATACATCTTATCACTTATAGGATGAGATTACCGCGTTAGAGACCCAGATCTGGAAGGAAAAAAAAGTTACTCGTGTATTTGACTATTTTCTTGTAAAATCCATAACTTCGAAAGTACTTACCTACTTCCGATGATCTTGATGTCTACAATTTCATGCAAATCTGAGTTCTTTTTATAAATTGGTCCACGTTTTCTTCTTGAGTGTGTGTACCAATTATTGACTGTGTGTAACAAATGCTTAACACTCCTATCTGATAAGCCTAAGCTGTTCAACCACACTACCACAAACAGAGCACATGGGATTATTAAAGTAAGCCCCTGTAAACCAACACAAGTCGTCTGGACATTTTGCATTGTGTGCCCTTACATTGGCCCACTACATAAAAATCCAGCTTCCTACACGGCCTACTAGACTTCCAAGGCCAAAACAAGGACAAATATAAGGAGACGAACTTTAGCGCCCAACCAACCAACAGCAGTCAATAAGTATGAGGATGAAGGCAGCGGCAAACAACTTTGAGAGTAGACAGAAGAGTTAAGTGGCTTTTAAGTGGTTCATTTTGCATTTTCAGTCTTTTTTTACTACTGTGTCATGCTTCTTAAAAAGACCCACTCACAGCATTACTGACAAAGCCTAGGAGTCTATGAACATTTGAGGAACACTTAACATTTTGCATAAATTAACATAAATGAGAGCAAGAATACACTCAGTTGGTCATAATTGTTTTTACTCACTACCTTATGCTCTGTACTGTAACATTCGCTAGGTGGTCAGTAGAGTCGTGTTTTATAGATATCTAACATCAATAGTTCAGATTTTAGTAGGGAGACAGCATGACCAGAGAAACCTGGAGCCCAATACAATCTTCTCAGAAATAGGAACCTATTCACAATGAGGCGTAATAATGTAATATGGCAAAAGAAAGGACCACAAACTAAAAACTCATTGCTGAATCCAACTTCCTCATACTTGAAATGAGGCAAGAAACACTTTATGAAGCAAATAATGCAAGCTGGCGCGGAGGGCGATCCCCCCTACATGAGAACTAGAAAGATGGTATTTCTACAATTAAATTCTATTTTTAGACTACTGCCTTAACACCAGCCTTGGCAGCACCACTGATATCCACCTCAGACAAATCAGAAGCCTCTATAATGACAATGGGTCCTGCAAGTCCAAAGTCAAATAGCAGAGAAACCCGTACAATTGTAGAAGAATGAATTTAAAGAGCCAGCAGTCATACCCTCAATTGAGTTACTTTCAATGATAACCCCAGAGAACTCTCCATCTGCCTCAATACAATTAGTAGAATCAAAGGGGCGTGGATGGACCATGATGGCCGCTCGAAGCTAATGCTCCGTTGCGAACTCACACACCAGTTTCCAGAGTGGTGCATTTCCGCGCTCAATTCCCATTGGAAAACCAATTTTCTGCAATCGGAATGCAGGCAGCTCACATAAAACTAAGCATTGCCTCTCTTCGACCCTGCCTGACCGAGAACTGAATCACGACGTCCCCGTAGGCGCGGGCACTAACGTGGCGCCCGAGGAGCTGCTGGACGGCACCCAGAGGCCGAGAGAATCCACCTGTGATGTTGCCGAACCACACTCTTTCAGCATATGAGGCTCTCATCACCGCTTGACCTCTTCCCGACTAACGGACTTGTCGGCTACACCTCCGCGTGGGGACGGGGGGGGGGGGGGGGGGGGGGGGGGGGGGGGGAGGGGTGAACTCCCAGTTCTGACTAAGCCTGCCTACACCCATTGAGAGGTACAAGGCAGCACCCGGGCATTAAGGAGGTGAGAGCTGGAACCCCCGAGGCGCTTTGTATCGCCGTCGCAAGCATTACCTTTGTGCCTGCTGTGCTCATTGAATATCGGAGCCAGCTGGGATTGGACGCAGGGGGGCTCCGGTGCTGCTGAACTATCCTGCTGATGCCCATCAGGGACGCTGTTCTGAATGGCCGCCGGGGTTCCTCCAAGGGGGCTCAGGAAACAGACAAGCGGGCCCGACGCGCGGGTGAATGCCCAGACTAATGCTGCTATGCTCCCGGTGGAGCGGATACGGGGGCAACTGCTCTGAGGCCCACATACAGTGCTACTCTGCCTGGTGAGGCTGGGGACACATCTATCTGCCAAGTAAATTGCGGATGCACCCATTTGCATGCTTTACTCGCAAGTGCATCGGAATTGCAAAGTTGGAACGCTTCTGCACAGCAGCGCGTGTGGTGTGCTACCTCATAGACTAACGGGCAGCCCAAGACCCCTGCGAGACGTTCCATGGTGTTTGTGTGGGCAGGGGCTCCTGGCCCCTACTACAGAAGCGTGAGCCTGCTTACAACAGCGGATCTACATTGGGTGCAGAGTGCAGGGAATGCAGGCGACACCTCACAAGACTTATGGTATGCGTGTCGGCAGCGGTGCATGACACGCTTTGAGCACAGCGACGGTGGATTGCGGGGAGTGCCCGTGGACCCCACTAATGCATAACCAATTGCATCTGCACCTTCCAAATTGTGGCATTGAAACATGGGAGAACAACTCTCTGCAGAAGACTCACACTAACTCTTTGCACACTGCATGATAACGCCCTGCGAACCTTGTGGACTGCAGTGTATGCTTCGCTCCCCCATGAGTCCCATGATTGCGAGTGAGGGGAAGACGTGTGGCATCACATAGACCCTGTTGCAGAGAGCACAATCGTTCCTTTACTGACTACCTGTGACTCCTTGCAATCTTGCCCTTGTTGCTACTGGAGGCGATCACTGTTTGCTACATGGGACCTGGATCAAGCTTAAAGGAGGGAGGAGAACAATGGGCCGCACTGACGGTAAGCAGCCGAAACTGCACTTCTCAGAGCGGAAACAGCCCCCCAGCGATGATGCAGAAGCACAATGGGATGACGACCAGCCCCCCGTCTCAATCGCAGGATGTACGAGTTACTTACCTTCGGTAACGATTTATCTGGTAGAGACGATTCTAGCCGCAGATTCCGTCACGTAGAATTATCTCCAGGCGTGAGACTGGATCCGGAAACTTTTTGCCACAGCATAACTACGCGCCGGGGTGACACCACGCGACTCCGCCCAGGTGATGTCTGCGTATGTGACGTCAGCGAGGTCACATTAGAACCGCCCCGGCGCGCCCACGTCAGTTTTCTCCGGAGAACTTTTCCGCACCACAACGTGGAACCACCAGATAAACAAGCATTGGCATAGCCAATAGGTCTCGCCTTTGGGACCTTATTAGTGTTTAACCATGCAACAGTTAATGTTGATGTACCAAGGATATTGTGCTGCATATTTAAATACTTATAAGGTCCCAAAAGCGAGACCTATTGGCTATGCCAATGCTTGTTTTAAAGGAGGCCGCGAAATGGGTCTGTATTTGGTTCTGTTTTGTGCCCTGGCACAGGCAGTCTGTTTTTTTCCGGACTGCAGTGACAGCAGGCACATCATGTGCGCATGCTCACACTCTCACTTCTCACCAATGGAGAAGTTACCGTATGACGTCATGCCATGTGAGCATTGTAGGGGAAGGGAAATCCTTTAAAGAGAGTCATTTTCTCTCTGGATTTCCCATCTCTTTTTGAAACTCAGGAGCAGCAACATTGTCCTCTGTCACCAGGGCTTTAAGTGGAAGTTTTTTCAATATTATATACAAGCCATAGTTGCTGCTTATTTATCTTATGCAACTAACAACCAGTGACAAAGCCAATAGTCCTGACTTCTTGTAGGTATGATGTTACTTGTTGTATCATATATCTGGATGCAATGACAGAAACAGCAAAATACAAGTCGGGCCGCACACTATGCTAAGCACAGCTTTTTAGCTTCTGTGTTTTAAGCCACGCCCTTTATAACATTGACCACGCCCCTTTGAGAGACCACGCATCTTTGAAAGGTAGGTGGACACTTTGGCGCTCCCTTCCCACTCAACCTTCTATAAAGTAACTTTTTATTTTAAAGAACGCTACAATATTTACTATTTCCAGCTGTCCGTAGCAATGAACTCACTTATCAAAAGATATATTGGCCATGCAATGTGTGATCACTTCTATTCACGAGGCAACCTGTGCCTTACTGAACTTACCATTTTGCACATACATGTTGAATTAAGGGGAACAATGAATATGCACTCACGAAGAACCAGCCACCAGTAAGGTTTGTTCAATTTAAAGTAAGTGCTTTAATTTAACACATCTGCTTCCCCTCCTTCCTCTACATAACCCCATTACTAGCAAAAATGGCCATTCTGTTTAGGTAAACACCACCAGTTTCTTGTCCTGAGAAGACCCAAAACAATTGAGTGTTGAACAGCGTCAGCATTTCCCTCCAGGAAGAAAAGGACCTCGTCAAGATATGCCAGACTAAATAGTAAATTGTCTCTCATTTGTAACATTTTGAAGAGGCCACCAAATTAAACTTTGATCCTCACCCGTGGATAATAGACTTGGAGCCTGATTTAGAACTCAGCGGATGAGTTACTCCGTCACAACAGGGATGGATATCCCGTCCGCCGAAATCCCCTTGTATACTATGGGACTTAGATTTCAGCAGACCGCATATCAGTCACTGTTGTGACAGAGTAACCTGTCTATCGAGTACTAAATCATGCCCTAAAATTGGGGTGGGGCAATCAAAAAGAAAAAAATATGACCTTGTTTATCCTCTGCACATTCTATATCCTCTTTTTGCAGTAAAAAAACATATTAGTTGATTATTACTGTGCACCATATTAAAGAGATTTCTTTTTTAAATCCAAACGTTCTAGAGTACAACTTTTAGCACTAGTGATGGGCCTTTACTTATGTTTTATGTCCACAGGGGAGACTTTAGGTTATTGACCTGAATTAATTAAAAAGTCTTTTGAGAAACCAGTGTGGTAAAATTAATGCATAGAGATAAAAATAAATAACTAATTATTTTGCCTGATTCAGTCTGTTTGTTGCACAAGAACATTTAATGGAAACCCAGGTGATCTCTTATTTACTGCATAGGACTTAAATACAAGTTACACTGGGGGCCAATGTGACTGATTTGAAGCAATGATGTGTCCTGGCCCAAATCTTGTTCAAACGGTTGCTGATATAGGCCAAAAGGTCGCAAGCTAAAGGTCATGTCCTCCTACGCTAAATGGCCAATCGCTGCGTGTCTTGTAGTTCACTGACTACACTATCATAGAGCTTCAATATTTCCCAGTCAACCTTCCAAAATGCTGCAGACTGAATAATATTGAAATTAATCAATAAAAGTGGTCACCTTCCTAAAAAGAAAGCGCAGCAACACCTGACTACGGAAATCAGGCCCCCTCTCCAGCCAAGGTTCATTATCATACAATTTACTAGGAGTCTACTTTCTTGCTTCGAGCCATTATAAACAAAACATGCAATCTTTGGCCATTGAAGCAGCTTTGCACTTCAGTGCCACATCTATACGGCCCATCTCTAAAACCTCTGTGAAAAGTATTACATTTAAAGTACCTTCCACCACCAATCAGTGGTCTGGAGGCATTCCCTGGAAAACAACAATTGGGTGAACCAGACACAGTCTAAACGGTACAAAAATAATACTCAGGCCATCTCTGTGAAGAAAATGTCAAATTCGATTTGAGATTGATCTAATTGAGCCCGCAAAAAGGTTGTTTTAAATATCATTTCCAGTAGGAATTCGTTCCTAGAAAACAAAATCCACGGCTCCTTTTTAAATTAACTTGCAATTACCCCAACATGGGCCCCTAATATATCCTACGAAACATTCTAAGGAGGAATCTAATTTTGAAATCTAGACTCAAAACGGTTACAAACAAAGCAGCATAATCAATTAACAGTTGAGACTTGTGAAAAATGTGTCCTACAGGAATACCGCGATTTGGCCCTTTCTTGGGAAACATATCTCCAGATTTAAGGGTACGTTTTGGGCTCTTTGATGAAGTGGAGGGAGCCCTTACATGGAACGACAAGAGATCAAATTTTGCCTGAGGGCTTTGCCCATGAACCGCTACTGCATAAAGTTGCACGAGTAGGCTGGGACATTTCGGAATTTAGTCTTACAAGCACCCGTCGCACTTGAGAGGCATGGGACACCCCCCAAAGCTGGTATACATCCCGGCATGGCATGGGACACCCCCAAAAGCTTGTATACGTCCCTGCATGGCATGGGACACCACCAAAAGCGTGTATAAGTGCCTGCATGGTGGGGCGTGCGTTCTAAAGTCCGTGGCAGCTGAATCATCTTCAGCTTCTCCTTAGTAGAGTGCACTGTGCTGCGAGCATGTTACATACCAGTTGCCAAGCAACAGACTCGTCATGCACCATAGAAATGCACCGGTGGACGACCAGTGCTGCGCGGTGATTGGGTCTTGTTACTGTTGCCTGGTTCTGAGCGGCATGCCAACACCGTGAAGCCCAACACCAGCAGGCTGATGTGCGCCTGCATTGTTACTGCTAGGCAACAAGCCAACCCACCGACAAAAACATAACACAAAGTTATCAAATATCACAAACGTGCCTGGCAAACGATGAGGGGTGTAACATTCTGCCTTGTATAAGTCTACTGCGCCCTATCCTTGCTCCTGTACCTCGGCTCGGGGCAGAAACAGAAACGAACAGAAACATTATTTTGTCCACATCACCAAAACCCTTTCTTCCCCTACTCCAAGGGACTCGTGCTTCGATATGAATGGAGGGAGGGTTTACTGAATAATTTGGTTAGGTTTAAGGATGAAACAAACACTATTGTTACAAAGACTGTTGTCCTTGGGGCCTTAGAATTTTCAGATAAATCCCAAAAAGAGAAAGTGGGACTGTACAAAGTAAGTGCGTTTACCAATAACACTGCGAATTTAAAAACATACTGTGTCTAAAACATTGTGCAGCCATGAACTGCTCGAAGTTAGGAAGCAAGGGGGAAAAGATTCAGCAATGTGCCTTGCCTAAAGAGGTTATTGCTAACTAGTTTGTCAATCTGATAGATTAATTTATTAGAGATCAAATCATTCATTATAGACAACAATAACACCGTGGTCCAGGAAAGATTATGGATGAACTATGAGGTTATGCTGGAAGATACAATGGTGGCTTTAAGGAAATCTGGGTTGTCACAGCGCTGTGCTAAAGCAGTCACAGAGCAGTACTGGAAAAAGCAAACAATCAGGACAATAAAATTATTCGCATGAAAGGAACAAAAAGTGTAGAGACCCGTAGATTTAAAACTAAACGTGAAAGTGATCGCGATCAAACATCAAAGTGGCCATGCGGCCGCGAAAGTGAAAGTAATCGCGGTAAACCGCGGCGCGCGCGCACGTGCACATGCACTGTAGCTCTAGGCTGGCCTGGTAGCACCTTTTGGAGCCCTCTCAATAACTCTCGCCAGACCAGCACATGCGCTAGGTCAGGCGAGACCTAAAAAACGTGGGAGCATGGGAACAGTGTGTGAAGAGCAGAAAAATTGGAAAGAAACAGTGACTAACACCACCACCAGGGTAGTGCCAACACCGGAGACCCCAAGGGCAGGGAAAGAAGAAAGAAGAAGAAGCAGAAACCTGTGCAGCAACCCTGCCCGCACACAGACAACCTCCCATCCCTGTGCCCCGAAGGGAAGAACAGGCATAAACGTCATGGCACATGTAGGAAGCCCACACCCCTCATCCTGAGCAAGGAAGGGGACCAGTCCCAAGACAGACCGGGACAACAAACCACCAAGCCACCCCAACCTAGAGGGCAACCACCCACAAGGATAAGGACAAGACATGGCCAGAGGACCCTCAAACCAGAGGACAGCAATGGAAGGAGGGGAGGGAGGACAAGGATAGAAGCAATCCCCCCAAACCTGGAGTAGCCAGAGCAGCAGGGCACCAGCACACAAACTCCATCCTCCAAAGAACCAAGGGAGGAATGAACCGCCCCCAGACAGAGCCACCCGTCAAGAACAAGGAAGGCACTCACAGGAGACACAGCCCCCCCACCGGGAGGCGAGTACCGAAGACCAACCCAAGGGTCCTCGCAGAACAGGGGAGGAAGGGCAGACCGTGAAGGAATCTCCGGCTAGAATCGTCTCTACCAGATACATCGTTACCGAAGGTAAGTAACTCGTACATCTGATAGTGACTACTAGCCGCAGATTCCTTCATGTAGAATAGATACCCTAGCAATACCCCCTGGGAAGGAGGGTCTGCGAAAGGACCCCACCAGCCAAAGCAGAACAGGGGGCCCCACAGGGGACCACATTTGTGGACCAGGTAGAACCTTGCCCCTGCCAGGCCAAGGAAACCCCCACAAGCAGAACCCCACCGACCCCAAGGGGACGTAGGAGGGAAGGAAGGCTGAAGAGGCTTGTACACTCACAGTAGAGGAACCAAGGGCAAGGACGGAGAGGCAGAAGCACCCCACAAGGCAACATAGCTTCTGCTGAATGCCAAGACAGGAAGACGGAAGAAGAAGAAGAAGCAACCTAGAGGGCCCAAGGAAACCAAGGAGAAGAAGGCAAGCCCATTCCAGATGGAGAGCAGCCTGCCAGACAGAACAATGCCGGCAGCCAAGGCCAGAAGCAAGAAGAACAGCCCGAGGCCCCAAGAAAACCAAATAGGCAACGCCTGGCAAGGGAGAACACAAGGACATCCCAGACCGCAGAACGGGAGCAGGGAGAGGAGAGGCGAGGCCCTGGCCACCAACATGAGTGGCCTCGCACGCGACCTCAGGAAGCAAAAGCAACCTACATAAACACCATGGAGAACAGGTACCCGAAGGCGACCAGAACCCTCCAGCAGAGCACAAGCCATATGACAGCTACCATAACCACACATAGGGCACGTGAAGTCCCAATATATGGGAGCCCTCTTTGGAAGAACTTCCGCAGCAGAGGAAAAAACAAAAGAACCACGGGGAAGAAAATCACCCCCGCAACAGGCTTGACAGCAGTCCAAGCAAAGCAGAAGGCCCAATCTCAGCGCCAAGTCTGCGCAACAACTCCTGCAGACCTCACACACAACAAAGGGGCCATCCAGCAGCCAACAAGGCCAAAGTCCCAAGGAAGGACGTAAACAGCCAGAAAATCATACTCCACAAACATAACTGCCGGCCTAAGAAGGCCCAAAAACAACCCGAACTCAGAAGTCACTGAGGAGGGGACGGAGGAGGACGGAGCCCTGCCAAGAGCCTCTGGATGGCGGAGTAGGCCGGGGCATGAAACAGACTGCCATCAAATGGGAGATCAATAAGCCTCTCCCGAATATTTTTGGGGAAGACGCCGTCCCAAAGCCAAGCATGGAGACGGAGAGCGACTGAGGAAGCCATGGCCCATCCCAGCGCCTCAGACGTCCGGGGCGGAGAATAAACGCCGCAAGCTCCCGGCCGTCCAATGCATGGTGCCGCAAATCCACCTGAGCAGAAACCTGGGACGCTGCAGACCCCAGAGACTCCGCCGAGTCCCACAAGCAGGAGGAGGCCCTAGCCAGCACACACAAGGTGTTAAGGGCCCGCAGGGCCGCGCTGGTCGAGGTGAAAATGTTGCGTCCCCAAGTGTCCAGCCAGCGGGCCTCTCTGGACGGCGGAGCCAACAGGGACAGCAGAGAGAGAAAAGCAGTCCGCAGAAGGGGACTGGCAGCTGAGGGGTGAATGGACAGGCACGCCGGGTCACGCGGCGTCAGAAGGTGCCGATGCAGAAGATGCGGAGGCACCGGGTCCCCAGAGGCAGGATGCCTCCAAGCCCCTGTTAAGGCAGAAAGGAGCGAACCTTCAAAGGGAAGCAAGATCTCCCTCCCACCAGGGCCCTGGTGGAGGACCTCCAACAGATGGTCCGCCGGAAAGTGAGCCACCGGGTCACCCATGCGTAGGATACCCACAGCCGTGGACACCGCGTGAGCGAAGGCCGCACTCGCATCCGCAGGGCCCCGCGGTGGAGAAAGCAACTCCTCTGTGGGCGACGGCTGCAAACTAAGGCGGCCGTCCCCGGGGCCAAGCGGGGCGGGCAAAGGCCAGACATGGAAGTCAGGAGGAGCCGAAGAATGAGGGACCTGCCGCTCTTCCGACGAACACCCCTGCCTCAGGAAGGGCGGGGAGCTACCCTCCGACGCCGGTGAAAATGACACCACACGGCGACCAGTCTCCAAGGAGGACGACACCAATATGCAGCCTGCCTCCGGAGAAGAAGCGTCCGAAGATGAATCCGCGAACGACCCCTGCGCAGAGCCGTAGAGTCCGCTGCTTGAGGCAAGACACCGGCGCCATGCAGCGTCGCCGGGCAAGGGACCTCCAAGTCACCCCGCACCGGAGACCGGAGTAGAGCTGGAGCCGGCCCGACCCCGCCGAGACAACCACCTGCGTGGGGGACCGGGATGGGCCCATAGCTCTCCGCCAGCTCTCCCCAGAAGAGGCGAAGGTCGCCCGGCAACCGTTGTGGCGGCGCCAGGGACGATACAACCTCCGACTCACCCTCCAACGAAGCAGCCACCTGTGAGGAGGTACGAGAGGGGCCCGGAGAGGGACGGGGGTCTGCCCGTGACCTCGACCCGGAGCGGGACGAGGAGGGGCCACTCTGCCGGCACCGTAGCGGCGTCACCTCGGCCTTCGACAGGACCACCCTGCCAAGGGACCGAGAGGGGCTCGGGGATGCGACCCGAGCCCCTGCGACACCACAGGGACCCTCGCGGGGGTGTGCGGCGAGGCAGAGATGCCGTGGCCTGAAGGAGGTGCCCCAGAAGAGCTGCACCCCAACAGCACCACATCCTCCAAGCCTGAATCCCATCAAGTCGGCACCGGGGCCGGAGCCACCGGCAGTGCCGCGGAGGGTCCTGCGCAAGGGGAGGGATCCGTCGACGCCCCAGGAGGGGAAGGAGGAGGAGACGCCAGCAAGGCCTGCAAAGCCGCCGCATAAGTCTCCATCTGAACTCTCGACGCCCAAACACCGGGAAATGGTGGATAGGACGACACACGGGCCGCATCACCCGCGGAGAGTCCACGCCCCCGGTAGGCCATAAACCAGCCCTCGGGGACGAACTGCAACACTTACCCACTGGGGAGCGACGCTCACATGACATCGGAGAAAGGCGAGGACGACTACCACAGTCGGACCTGAAGCCGTCCGCCGAAGCAGACAGAGGGGAGGATGTCGATCTGGAGAGACGCACCAGGAGAAGCTTCATTCGGCGCTCCCGCCGCAACTTTGGTTTCAACTTTTGGCACGCCGCACAATCTGAGGTGCCGTGATCCTCCCCCAAACACCAAGAGGTGAGGGTCTGTCGCCGACATAAGAAGCCCACAAAACGTCCAAGTTTTAAAGCCCGAAGGCATTCGCACACTGTTCCACCAAAAAAGAAAGGGGGCCTTAAACAGGCCCGCAGCAAGGAACGGATCCGCGTTGCAAGCGGAAAAGGAAAAAACTGACATGGGCGCGCCGTGGCGGGTCTTATGTGACCTCTTTGACGTCACGTACGCGGACGCCTGGGCGGAGTCGCCCCGCCCCCGGCGTGCAGGGATGCTGTGGCACAAAGTTTCCGGATCCAGTCTCACACCTGGGGATAATTCTACGTTAAGGAATCTGTGGCTAGTAGACTATCAGATCACTTGTTTAAAATCATTTAGACTGCCTGACCCCAAGATGACTGCCACAGTGTTCCCTACCACGTCGTTCTACTCCTCTGAGAAAAAAACTGACTTCGTCCAGACCTCAAACACATCCCCCATTCGGCCTACCCTTCAGTATACCAAATCTGTGAACCTGCCTCAGACCGTGGAGACCTAGCTTTTTGGCTGATGCCCGGTGGAGCTACTTGATACCTATAGAGGAGAAGGGCTGTGGGCTACCCCTTCGGACGTCACCTACCCAGCCGGTCACTGGGCAGACCTTACTTCGTCTCTCCATCGTACTCTCCCTCATACCCCTTTACTACACCCACTTTCGCCTTTATGCTCCATCTATCCCTCCTCTTTGCTCTCTAATTGTTTTCTCTTGAGACCTAGCCGCTTGACTGATGCCCGGTGGAGCTACCCGATAGCTATAGAGGAGATGGGCTGTGGACTTCCCCCTCGGCTGTCACCTACCCAGCCAGACTTTGGGCAGATTCTCCTTCGTCTCTCCATCCATCCTATCTCCATCCTTTCTCTCTACTACATCTTACCCCACCTCCTTACCCTTCTAAGCTCCATTTATTACATCTTCCGACGCTCTTGAAATGTTTTCTTGTAACTGATGTAACTTGTAATTGATGTCATTCTGTGGAACCTTGTGTAAAGCGCTCTGACACCTCCGGGACTAGCCAGCACTATATAAAACTCAAATAAATAAAAATAAAGGGTGTTACACTATCATCAGCGGCCAATCAGTCGAAAAATTAGCACAAGTGCACCACAGCCATAAGGAGGTGGAAGAACTAGCAGACTTGGCAACTACTGAGCATCCTCATCTTAACACAGGAGAAATAATATAGTCAACATAGCCAGCTTTGCTCCAAACGACAGATTCGTTTAAACAGCTACTTGCCAAGGTTCTGCATGTCTCTCGCTACATCAGAGTTCTCCCTGGGGGCAGGGCGCAGTGTTAGGAAGAGGCAGAGCATGTGTGCGCTACGTGCGTTGGTAGTGAATGGCTTTGTACAGTGAGTTTGGTACGGTGGGGCCTGCTTCTTGCATTGATTAATATGGCTGTGGAAAGGCGATGGAGCGGTATTTCCGACATGCAGAAGAATAGCCGTACAGCATTTGAGATCAGCGAGTTACTAATGGCAAATCCTCTCCAGTAGTGCGAGTGGTTTCGACATTACTAATGTAGAAATGCCACTTTGGGAAAGTGGGCATTTCTGTGCTCGTGGCTCTGTGTGCCTGTCAGCAGGGACAGCTACAGCTGTACATTCTTGATAGATGGTCATAAACTTGGGGCTCAAGAGAAAGTGTAGACCTGACTGAGGGGCTTTCCTGGTATGGATACAAGGGAGTGGAAATGGCACCTGCATTACAATGGGGAGGGTCCTGGCCTCAAAAAATATATATCCTGGCCCCAGTAAAGATATTGATCAAGCCTCCCAGGGTAGGATGGCAGACAGGACAACATTTAGAAAGGGCCTGTGCATTTCAAAGGTGGCCTTCTGAACTGATCTCATCTTCAAAGGCCACGGAGGGTATAACTACTGGGGCTCTGCCCTCAGGAGTTAAGAGACGCTTTTGGGATTGGAACCATACTACGTTGGTCCAACACAGGGACAGCGACAAGAGGAACCATTGGGGCAGGAGGAACTGCCACTGGATAATCTGCAGACTTGTGGTAGCCTGGGGCTTGTCGTGCTCCAGAAAGGGGGTTATCACTCATGGATTTTGCCTGGATGTTGCTGGGCTGAGGATAAATGCTAACTGTCGTGGCCCGGGTCCCTAAGCACTCTTCAAGGACCGGCTGGTCTCCTGCCCACAAGATCCCAGGGACAGAAAGGGTCTCCCCATTTCCACGAGATCGGGACACGGACTGTCCTGGCGTACGCAGTAATCACTCTGTGCAGAGGAGTGTGCTTGTAAAGATCAGCGACCCACCTGGGTGCCGTAAGGTGAGGAGTTCGAGGAGAGCTTGGGAAGGTTGCCAAGTCTGAGGGACTCGACCTTTCAACCCAAAACCTATGCTATCTTGCACTCCGTAGTGTCCAAGGGGTGTTGGGGGAAATTTGCCAAATCTGCGGGACAGGAGCTGGACGCCTAGACTGTCTCCGACCTCCAGATCGGGAGGACGACAGTGCCTGACATCGCAGCCTCAGTCCGAGGTCGACAGCTTCCTCTCCATGGACTCACGCCACAAGGTACTCTGTTGTTGGTAACATCATGACTGGACCCAAGAAGTCTAATCGCGCCTTGTGTGCACCCACTGCTGGATGCTAGGAGCAACTGCAGCTCGCACCTCCACCCCAGGGGAGGGGGGGGGGGGGGGACATTTCCCCAGATTATAAGCATGCCAGCTCTGGTGTCAAAGGTGCCACTGGGTTCCTGAAAGCATAATCTGGAAGAAAGAAAGCACGTAACTGTTTCCTTCTGCTTGAAGTGGTCCCGACAATCTAATCAAAGTGTCACCAGAGGGTGCAATGTGTATTGCTAGCTGGTGTAGTTTAAGTGGCTGAGAAGCTGGGTCACGAGGCATAGTCAAAGCCTGTGATTTCTTGACTATTATAACTGTACAGGGTATGCCTTATTGGGAATGTCGTGTTTTATGCTAATGTGATAGTGGGAAAGTGGAACACCTCTGTACAGCCTGCATATATGTTTTTGTCTTTGGTGTGGGAGAGATCGCTTGGATAGTGCACACCTTAGGGGAAGTACACACATGGATTTATGTAGCTTATGAGGCTGAGGGGATAACTAGCCGAGTGAATATCTATGACTAGTACATATATTAGCTGTTCTGCTGCTAATGGGAGAGTTTGACTACTGCATACAACTGTAAACCTATATCCAAAGTGTATGTTGTCTTGATTTCAATGTGTGTGTAATACAAAGACCAGTGTTTTATACATACGGTGCAGAGTCTTTTTGTAGTGTACTTAGTGTGTTGCAAGGGTGGTGTTGTGCCAACACTTTATTCTTTGGTCCGGAGGATAAGACTGGCTCCACTGTGCCAAGCTACCCAAGGGTGAGCACATGTTATCGGACGAGTTTATCTTACTCATCCTATCTAGGACGGTGGAGCCTGCCCGGCTTTGATGAGTGCCAGCCAGCCAGGAACTGCTGGGTCCAACAATGGCCATCACGATTGATGCCAAAACCTCACACTATTAGTCCTAGCTGTACATCACCCTCTGGTCTGCCTGAAGGAGGTAACCAGGAATGAAGTCTTATTTCTTACTTTGGCCCAAACTATATTTTCAAGGCCTTACTTACTCCATGTGCACTACCCTACAATGTGGATATCAAGATGTACAGAGACATCCTGACAGTTGAGGTGTTTACTTCCAGTGCACCATTCTTGCTGCCTTCGCTCAGACTCTGCCCAAAATGACAAATGAGGTCACGCAAGATCTAACTTCTGGGATGTTAGAACTCACATGAATGCAAAATGACTGGAGCAGTGTATGAATAAGCACGCAGAAGTGGAGAAGCAATGCTGTAGTCCATAGTGGAACCTGCCACATCTTCCATCACTCATTACAGCGGCCAGTCTCTTCCTACTAATGAGCCTAATAGAGGCCAAGGATGCAATGCCCCACGCAAGCAGGGTCATAGCATGAGTAAGAGCTGGACTAGTTCTAACAGAGGAGCAGCCAGGACTCATTCTGTAAACATCGACTGAGCCAGGGTTCTAAAAACTCTTCCTTTAACCTGTGTGACTAAGGAATTTTGTGGATACTGTTCCAGTATGAACTTTCATTTGCTCCATAGACCAATAGTGTAGTTAAGGGTATCAATCTTCACCTTGCACTCATTTGACAATTCTTACCACTGGTCTAGAGAAATCAGAGTGGAACTGGCAAATGCTTTGGCTCTGCCACATCCAGATTATAACAATATCATCTAGAATTGCCAGACCAAGTACCTCATTGCCGTGCTACAAAGACAATAAAACCAAGCTGCATGAATCTGTCTAAAATTCTGCAAGTGTGATCACATCAGAGCTTACTTGAAAGCAATTCATTGGCTTCTTGTTTCAGCTCCGCTGCAAATTCATAAAGCATACTGGAGCAAAGACTAGAGCAGAAACTGGCAACTCACTCCATTACAAACAGGACCCTTTGGTCAACAGCTAATGATCTGATTGACCAAGCTCACTTCCAGAGGATGAAGCATAGTGTGCATGGTGTTAAGAACTTAAAATGCGCAACACCCTCGACACTAACCTGAGATACAACCCAAGTGACAAATAGTTTTAAATAGTCACACACACCTTAGTTTTGATTTCTACTGAACTTTACATGGATTCTGAATACCATTGAATATTGGCCTGAATTACAAAGGTAAACTTAGACTTCAGGTCCAAGTTTACCTTTGTGAATTGGGCCCGCAGACTTCAGGTCTAAACTTGGGGTCTAATTCACAAAGGTAAACTTACCTTTTCATCTAAGTTTTACTTTTGTTTTGGAGTTCACAAAACTGCACTATAATATTAAGTTTACTAGTGCGGAGAGTTCACATTCAGGGCGCAGAACTCCGCACATAAGACAGGTATCCTTTATCTTTTTATGTGCGGAGTTTATAGGCATCTTTTATCTTTTTATGTGCGGAGTTTATAGGCATCTTTTATCTTTTTATGTGCGGAGTTCTCCATCTCAACTGCAGAGTCCCCACACTCCTAAATTTACTATTAAAATGTGGTTTTGTGAATTCCAGAGCAAATGTAAACTTACACTAAAGTGCAATTTTATCTTTGTGAATCAGGCCCAATGTTTGTAACACATGCGATCTGGCTCTAACCTTCCTTCTTGCTTCCGTATGTCACCTGTACAATGACCAGTGTTCTAAAGTAACTAAATGGCTAGACATGACTGGTTAAAAAAATTCAAAACAAATAAGTAATATTTTTTTTTCCTAGAAAATGTATTAATTTACTTTCTGGGCTGTGAAAAGTGTAACTGACATTGATAACAGTATAATCGATTGAAACTGATAAGAGTCAAAAGGTAGCCATACATAGATTGCAACCAACAGAATGGGTTGTATCTTTTTTTTTTGGACCATCCTGCTAGATCATTTTTATGCACGCAAACCCTAATGAAATGTTTAAGTCCTTAAAGCTCGTCTATTTCCCAGGTTTTTCTTTAGCCATTTTAAATTCAAGGAACTGCATTTTAGCTGTCACTTTTAAGGCACCTCCTCATTATGAAGAATACTACGCTATTACACAACACACAAAACCAGTGTTTGTCTTGTCGAAGCTGCATAAGAACTCCCTGGAGCGTGCCTTCTGCAGTCCTTTGCCAACAAAAATTCTAAACACAAATATTAAGCAAATGTGCAACGCTACGAATGTTAAAAGTGGTGTCCAAACTACTACACATTCATGAATCAGGTTTTTGTCCTGAAATAACTGATATAAATGTAAGACATTAGGTTATACATCCGTTTAACAAAATGATGGAATTTCTGGAAGAATTAATGATAGAATTTTTGGGAGCAGAGACTCAATTTAAATAGGCCTGTGCAAAATTGCAATTTCTCATGAAGCAAAAAGGTGCAAAATATGGTGAAGCTAAATTTCCCAGTCCCCAGTATCACATGAAGACTGGCACAAGGAAAAAATGTTTCCTGCAAGACACTCCTTACTCCTACTTTCTGCTCAAGCCAGTCACCTGCAGAACAAACCTGGGTCCATACCTAGCATACAAATTCCATGGCATTAGACTGGCTGAAGGACAAAATACCTCTTGAGATCAGTTTTACCATTCCCTTGCGACAGACTGTGAGCTAGTACCCTGCAGGATAACAATTACACATCTTGTAATGTGAAGCTTGGTGAATTTCATAGTGTGAGAAATGTGTGAATTTCAACCATTGTTCAGGCATAAGTGGAGTTGTGCATTTCCCTAGACAGCACCTGATCTCCTTTATACAGTCTTGAGTGTGTTGCCTATCTCCTCTAATCTGCCTAGTTCTCCATATTTTTACTAGTCATGCTCCCTCAACTTCCTAAAAGCCGGTGTGCAGCGCAGACTTAGCATGAGGAAGACAATCAAACAGTTGTTTGGCTGGAGACTTTCCAGTCACAGTATGTGTTGTATCACAATAAGTTTGATATCTCACATACAACGTGTGGGACTTGGTGACTTGCCTGGTATTTTTACTCTTGGCCATGAAACACCCTAAAATTCCATTTGTTTAGGGGCCATGGAAATGTAATCTTGTGGTGATGAAGCTACATGTAATTTGCCAATTTATTGAATTCTCTTATTGGATTTGACAGTTTAGATGCAAAACGTAAAAACTATTTTTATCAGTGCCAGAGCAACCATGTCCACCGATGTGTTGAGAACAGATATCAGAGAACCTGGAAAGTGTATTTCTCGTGCCAGGAAAGACAACTGCAAAAAAACAGATCATGGTTTCTTGCCAAGTGTGCCATTCCTAGACAGAGACCAAATCGGTCTTGCCCTTCCAATTGATGGAAACCAAATAATTTCCAGGCCAGGTCCCCCTCCAGATGGGAAAATAAGCAACTCCAGACTGGTTTCAACCTACTTAAGTATCATAAGTGAGGTATAGCTTGAGTCCTATGGCACAGTGAACATGTGACTCACATCTTGACATAACCTTCATACTTAGGGTGTCTACTACAAAAACAACAAGGTGATGGAAGGAATGCTTGAATTTAGCTCAGTCGTCACTCTTGGCAGCATTCCAGTCCATCGTGTTTCACCCACCATGCCACTCCAGACAAAGGACCCACCTCATGCAAATGAGTACTGCACATGCTCCTCATGGTAACAGTCTGTCCCAAAGTGCCAGGCCAGGCCCCCTCCAGGAGAGACTACTAGCAACCCCAGATGGGTTTTGACTTATGTAGATCTAATCTGCGAGGAATAGTTTACGCCCATGGCACAGTGGGACCGTGAGCTCAGCTGCTACCCTTCCACAGTGGTCTTCATGAGCCAGTTCCACAAAGTGTCAGCTCAATGACCCATGAATGACAAAATGAGTTACAGAGTGTCAGGCTATTTCGTTATAGCGAAAGTCCACCATATACATTCCAAAATAAAAGCAGATCATGTTAGCTACAATACTGATGCTAAAGTGCTGATCAACTGTTGGTCATCTCAACATTTTGCCATTGTTAGTAGTTGATTAGTTCAGCCATTGGAGTCTTCCTGTGAGGCTTTCATGAGGTCATCTATTTGTTGGCTATGAGGTGAGCCTGTGGAAACATATTGGATCTAATCTTCTGCAGTAGGTAGCATACTGTTGCAGTTACACAAAGGGAAAACTCTCACTGAGAGGGCTTTGGGATTGCCAAAAAACAAATAGTGCTGATGTTCATGTAAAGGTCTTTCCTTCTACAATTAAATGGCAGGGTTTACAGGCACATGTAACTGACAAACCTTCCTTCTCTCATTGGGAATGCCTATTTTCTGGACTTGTCAGGATGTGGCAGGCATATGCAACAACGCGCTTGGGTTAGAGTCACACTGGACTAGCATCAACCACTATCTTTGCGCGTGGGGTGAGGTCCAAGTAGTCCATCTCATCAGTCATGGCAATTTGAGACATGGGCATTTCAAAGGCAGTCTGAAAATGTTTGTATCATCCATAAGATTGCTCTTAGTGAAGCCATGCAGTAGTGCACTATAGAAAGAGAACCCTGAATATATGTGGTGCAATAGCTGGCCATTGCCAGGAATGATCTGACCTGATGACGTTAGGCCCCTAAGGTCCGACACCATCTTAGATAATGGAGTTCGCCATCTTCTCAGTCATAGACAACAGAAGTCACCTTTTTTCCTGATTCATGCAGAATCATCATTGTGATGTCTCCTATATGATGCAGTTGTTGTCTGACTATCTTTCCAAGAACTGTGAAAGTGTCAAGTCAATCGACTAATGACAGATAAAACACTTGATGCAACATTAGTTTGGGACAAATGTCTACTTTTAACCATGTCAAGGATAAATAAGAATAAATACAGACATACAGTGGAAATAGTGTAGTGTCAATTGACATCCTTTTAACTTATATGTTCGTAAGGAAAAGTCTGCAACGTGCATCTTGATGTACTTAATTTTCACACTTATGTAAGTAACTCCAATTTCTGTAAGATTTAGTATATAAGGGTTGCCACTTGTGATGAGAAGTTCTTCATCCAGATTATCGCATGAGATTCTGCCAGAGATGGTCTCACCTACTGTAGCACACTTCGCAGAACGCTACATCTCACATGAAGCGGAGTCCCAGAGGAAGATCGCTACCACAGAGTGTGTTTGTCCTTCGCAGGTAACACGGACTTCACGCCTCTGGTGATAAAGACAGCCTCTGCTGTCAACAAGGTATGCAGTACAGCTGTTATCGCAAAGAAACTCCAGACTGCAAGTTGCTCTATTTTCCATGCTCACTTAGTGTAGCACATAGAAGTAGTCATTAGGGTGTTAGGTTTTAGATGGCATTTTAAAAATGTTAGAAATGTTCATGTTATTCTACTTGCATAGAAAGGTGGCTTCCTGCTGTTTTTATCATACGCTGTGTTTCATTTTGGAAGTATTGATTAACAGATTGTTCCTTTAGTAATAAATACTTTTTACTTAAAAGAGTTCATTCTTCTTAGTGCAGTGGATGTGTGATAATGTGAATAATGAAATCGGTCTGTTACTGGTACCACAGTATCCCTAATCCCTTCATGGAGATGGTTAGTAACCCAAAAGCAATAACTCTATTTCAATAACACATCGAGTAGTGTACTGCGGGGCTGCAATAACCTGTCTTTCACATTCATCATTCATGCATTGAACCAAGTTAATCTGTGTCACCCGTGGGTGGGAAAGGACACATTCTAGAGCAATGCCAAAGTCGTAGTTTACTCAACACGGACACGTTGTCCAGCGCAGAGACAGAGTTGAGTCCTGGGTCAGGGTCTGGACTCATGCCGTCCTTCGAAACGGATACAGGAGCTGGCTGCAGGAATAGCAACTTGATTTTCTGAAATGAATAACCGAGCCACCAGTTGCAGGCAGTTATACAAAAAGCCTTCATATAAACTTCAAACAGCAGGCCATAAGTATCAGGGCTGTTGCTGCATTGGCAGGCACGAAACCAAGGGATTCAGCTCTCGTCAGGCTCCAATCGGATCTGCCTCATTCTAAAACATCTTGTCAACACATCAGAGAATGAAGTGTTGAAGTGTTGGTCTGAGCATATCAACAGTGACATGATGTTCAAATGACACTTACTGTGAAAAACATGTTTCTAATATCACATATAGAATTTGTACAACTAGTTAATTCTTTTTTACTTTTTCATCGCTTGATAGTGTAAGCAGGAGATAAAATGTAACCATGGATGACAAACTGTGAAAATGCAATGGAGATTCTCGCAATACATTTAAAGAGACTTCAGATTCAGGGAATTTTAAATATTTAATACTTAATACTGAAAACATGTTTGATTCCTCATTAGTGTCAAAGAGTCTAATTCCTAAACTTTTTCCTACTCCTAATTTGAATGTAGTGAATTTGAGGTCCTGAGCAGAGATATCATTTTCACCAACTCCTAAACCAAAATAGTGACCTAAAAACCCACTGACACAAATATAGTGCCCTAAATATCATTAACAAATTTATCACCCAATTTGAAATAAATGATAAGAAATCTACAGACCTACTTCATGCTTGACTGGTCGGCTCTTTTGTGGTTAATTGGAGCCTGCAGAGTCTGATGCAATGCCTGAAAAATCTGCTTCGCAACGAAAACCTGTCCAGGAATTAGAGGAGGAAGAATTGCTGCAAATATCCAGGACGGATTTGCAGGACTTGATTATTACTGCTGGGCAGGCTGTCTGGTAGCCTCAAGCAAAAAAACAAAAGGGGGATGGTGATGATTAAATGGACAATTCCCAGAAGTGCAAATATGTGCATTAATATGGTACATATATTCGTGAAATGCTCTGATTTGAACCCAAAAATCTGGTGGATGGTGGATTTTATTTGAAATATAGTGCACCTGTGGTGGATGATTTGCACTTCAGGTAGATCCTTGCTAAGAAGTGGAAGAATGTGGATAAGCAAGGTATTCCCCGTTTCTTGAGCAAGCAGTGTCTTCTTGCGTGATAAGCAGTTCTCCCAGACCCTAAAGGTTAGTTATTTTTTGTCCTCTATGGGTCTTCATTATCATCTGAGGAGGCGGGCCTTTTCGATCCAGCGGAAAAAAAGGTGGAGGCTGATTTGACGCGCACTTACGCAGCTTCATATTTTGGGATCAGGGCCAATACATACAATGCATATACCTCACAGGCCCTATCAAGGATTTTGAGTGTAACTGCCTTCAGGATCAAGGGGATCCAACACGTGTCCTGGCTCATATGGATGTTTAGCACAGTTCCTCTTTGATGTCACATTTGACAGCGTGTGGGCCTTTTCCTCTTCTGTGGGTGTAGCAGTGGCTGGTTGCACATCTCTGTGGACGAGACCATGGAGGCTGGAGGCAGTGCAAAAGGCGTTAATTTATAAATTTGCATTTGAAGATCCTAAGCTGTTTGGGGATGATTTGAACACTATTGTGGAACAGTTGCTGAGGAAAAGAAGATGTTGAAGACTTTTCAGTCAACATAGAAGTAGAAATATTTCTGTCACAAACAGAATTTTCAGGCAGTGCTGTCCTCTTCTCCGCCATTTTGTGGACGGGCTCGAGCTCGGGGATCTGCGTTCACCAATAAGTCCAGACCCCAAGGTAAACAGTCCCAGGGAGCTAGTCAGAAATAACTATGCCAGAGTTTGGGCCAGGCTCCGGGTGCTCCAAAATCAACAGTTCAGGTTGACTTCTGACGAGTGGGTTTTGTTGATTATCAGCCACTGGTATTGGATTCTCTTTGTTGGTCCTCCCTCTAGTGGGTCACTTTTGGGATACCCCATTGTCAAAAGACATTGTAAAACAGACTCCTAGCAGATCAGGAGTTTTCTGCACTGGATGCAGTCTGGTGTTTGGGACAGGATGCAAAGCAGCACATTCTGAATCGAGAAGCCTGATGCAAATTAATTTTATGGGATGAATGGGCACATCAGCAGTAGCCTTGCAACAAAAACAAGGTTTTCCAATCCTTCTCATGCACCCTTAATATTGCAAGGCTAGTAGAATAATTTGGGCATGCAAGCAGAAAAACAGCTTTGCACACATCATCCCTTCTCACTCTTCGCATGGAATAGAGAAAGCTAGTTGATTGAGCATGTGTTTTATAAACGCTCCTCATCCCTGGGTCATAGCCAATTCACAGGCAAAGTAGGCTTCCTTGAATAATGAGGTTGACGATTATCTCAATGACTGTTCTCCCTAGGTGGATTATTCAATGTGATTGTTGTCAAGTCAAGGAACCACATGACATCAGTTGCTCATTTCTCTATCCATAGTTCTTTTTTGGTGAGACCTATGCTGGGCTGGTCCTCACCCAGGCCTGGTACTCATACAGTCCTCCTAATGCAGAGGCTATTTTTATGAATGGTGACCAGAGCTAAACCAGGCTTCAGGCTGTCCCTCCAAACTTTAAATGAGTCCATCGTTATGTTGTGGAAGATAGCGGTATTTCTACTTACAAATCTAATTTTCTTAGTCACAGCTGGACAATGTTGGAAGTCAAACATTAAAACTCAATCTTACTAGCGTGGAGACAATTTTAATGTACATTATGAAGTAAAATGAGTCTTAATAGTACATAGGTCTCCGATTTGTTTCTTCTTTTAGCAATACACCAATCAATCACTCAAGCATTTTCTGAGCCAGAATGCCTTGCTCAGCAAAACTGTCAAATGTGTTGCCCAGACTATTTTTGGGGCCTTGGTCTTTTATAAATATGGTGACATTGTTACTATTGATGCAGGAGCTGGCATCGTATGGAGCTGCAAAAACCAACTGGACCAAAATATCCACTAACAGGAACAATGCAAAGTTATCATTGGCTCATAAAAGCAGCAGCTCAACACCTGTTGATTGAGTTTTGTGATGTCTGTAAGCAGTCACTTGGGTTTTCTTAGACTCTAAGAAGATGTAAACCTTCTGTTGAGAGGATTAAACACTTTAGGCCCGATTCACAAAGCTATTTACAGGTGCAAGTTTGTTTTTTATGAGTTCTAAAACACTTACTCAAAAGGGCAGGTAGTGGGCAGGCTGAAGGTGGAATACCTTGTACTGTGAGTGTGCGCAAAGCCACAAACACACAATTTTATGGATAATTACAAACTCCTTTCAGACTAAATCCCATCCAGGAAACCAGACGCACATTCCTTTCAAGGTTATGCTCGAAATTGAAACAACTCTTTTAGGAAAAATATATATCCGGAGGAGCAAAAAGAAACAAAAAGTTAGCAACAAAGGTAGATTTTCTCATGAGAAAATACACACGCATATATCTTAAAATAGGATTCATAACTTTTTTTTCTGGGGTACTGGGCAAATACTGATACCCAGGGTGCAGTAGTTATTGGTTGTGGCATTGGTGTTTCCACAAAATTTTGTTCAAAATATTGTGAGAGACAAATATTGCATCTTAAATATCGTGATGTCAAAAATATTTTGAGGAAGAATATTGCAGGTAGGAATAACATTATCATTTTTTTTATATTGTTGTGCATATTATCGTTGTAATGTACAGCATTTTTATGTGCCTTGGTATTAGCAAAGAATTTTTTACTCTGCACAATTAATTAAAATCTTTGCAAATTTAAAAAATAAACATTTTAACATTGCAAATATCTAGGAGTAGTAAAAAACTATCGATTAATCAAATCCGGAGTCAAATACAATTTATTTGATCATTAAAAATGTTTCCATAGGTGCAATAGTCTCCTGTTGCAAATGTCCATAAGAATAATAGAACGCTTTCACTTAAATAAACCACAAGATAAATTAATCATTAAATGTTGATCCTGGGGTGAGGAATCCTTCTGTTACCTTGAGATTTTGGTCTACTTTTATTAGACATGTGGCAAATTGGCAGTTTTGAGGTGTGTCCAGGGAATTAAAGAAGGCTTTAACTGCTTGTCTGGATGCACAAAAGTAGAACAATTCTTCAACACCTATCTCATAGTCTACAGGATTTTATGGCCTCTTGCCGAAGCCAGTGTAAAGTGTGCGGCAGTGTAGGTAGATGGCCAAAGCATAACCCCATACATTTGTTCTTCGGATGCTGGCCCCAGCCTGCGATTAAGTAGCGCTGTGATTTAAGGGTTTTGTAATCATTTAAAATCATCCAGACGTGTGATCGTTTTACTAATATGACCTCAATTGCAGGGGCGGCTGGTGACATTTGAAAGTGGTGAGGCGTAAAATGTGTGGTGGAGCGCAAAATCCCCTACGTCTGAAACCCTCTAGTCCAGGTCAGCCGGTGTCCATCCAAAAACACTACTTTTTAATTTCAGCCATTCCGTGCCTCACCCCAGTCTCCAAATTCTTACTCTAATATGTGCCCCCGCAGTTATTGCTACCACCTCGCACTACACGCCCTGTATTCCATGCCCTCTGAAAGGACCACCAACGCCTCCGGGGCAACACTTCTTAGCATTCAAATGTGTCTTACAACTACAAATGTTTTGAGAGTGACATGCGGCCTTATATATTTCAAACAAAAAGGATCTCTTTGGAAAAAACATAAGAGATCACGGTAAAGCCAAGCAAACACAACTGACGTCTACTCCATGTAAAAACAAAAATGCATACCAGAAGCAATGTAAGTTGACAGATTCTCACACTTAAACGATATGGCCATTTAAGCAAGCTCTGTACAGTGGTATGCCCACCAGGGCTTCAACCCAGGACTTTAAAACTTTCACTGTGTGCACTGGGACAAGGCTTTGCCATTAACAGGTTAATCGAGCAGCAGTATTTACTGAACAGGAAACAAAACATTTTTAGAATGGTATTGCTTTTTTACACATCCTGCAAGATGCAACGATTTACCAGAGTGCGCGTGATACCAAACAGTACAGAGTTGAGTTGCAACCATTCACCTGAGGGAGCGTGCTACCGTACTGTGCAGAGTTTAGATGCAACCATTCACCTGAGTGCGTGTGATACCAAACCGTGCGCAGTTGAGATGCAACCATTCACCAGAGGGTGCGTGGTACCGTACCATGCAGAGTTTAGATGCAACCATTCACCTGAGGGCGTGTCATATATGTTTAGCAGTGATACACAATTATTTCCCATTTTTGTCCTTGTGCAAAAAGTATTTCTGAAAAATGGGCTGCGGCAAATTGTGCTTGCTTCAAATGCTTTACAGATGCAGCAAAATAGTTTAAAACGTATTTGCCTTAAATGCATTGCTATCATTGATAGAGAAAATGTAGTGGCACCTGGCCCCTAAGTCTTTTTACTTTTAGCCTATGATATTTTTTTAGATTGGCAAAGGTCCGGTAGTTTCTTTCCCCAGTATTAAAGTTTTGCAAAAACAATGACAAAACAAACACTGACAAAGTCAAAAGGCATGTAGCTTATATTGGCTTTGTCAATTACTTTTTCTCCGCAAGTGCTAAGTTTCTATAATATGTCCCTTAGTCATATTGCTCTGCTAATCTCCCCTGTCCTCTCTAGTGGATGCAGAAATGTTGAAAAGAAACAGGGCTGCGTTGTTCCGTACGCGACACGCCTGTCTGTTTACCTCACCGCCCTGACCTGAGATGAATGTCACGGCCCTTGAAGCCACTAATGAATGCGCTAGCGCTTTAAACAATCTGCCTTATCTCCAGAAACAGCTCCGCGCCTCCCTTCTCTTCGCGTCCTGGAAGTCTAAGTTTCCTGCTATATATTTATTTGTTTTTACGCTGCTATTTTTATACTTCACCTATATCTGGAAATCAGTCGCAGCGCGTGGGGGATGTCACGCGGGGGGGGGGGGGGGATGTCGCACGGGGGACATGTCGCACGGGGACATGTCGCACGGGGGTCGGGGATGTCGCACGGGGGTCAGGGATGTCGCACGGGGTTCAGGGATGTCGCACGGGGGGGGATATGTGGCGCCGGGGGGGGGGGGATGTCGCGCCGGGGGGGGGGGGGGGGGGGGGGGGGGTGGTATGTCGGGGGGGGGGGTGGTATGTCGGGGGGGGGGGGGGGGTGGTATGTCGCGCCGGGGGGGGGGGTGATGTCGCGCGGGGGGGGGGGGATGTCGCGCGGGGGGGGGGGATGTCGCGCGGGGGGGGGGATGTCGCGCGGGGGGGGGGGATGTCGCGCGGGGGGGGGGGATGTCACGCGGGGGGGGGGATTAGGGGAGTGTTCAAATCCATTTTTTAAAAAATCCTACCTGAGGTCCTCAGCACGTCCGCGCCGCCTCGGGTCCGTCCGTTGGTGCCTACAGCCCCTCTCAAGCTCTCGGCCAATCCTAGCGCTGCCAGGATTGGCTTAGGGCACGGTTACTGCTCACCCGCCTGCCCATTAGGAGACCGAGGTTTGAGCCTTTGCTCAACCCTCGGTCTCCTAATGGGCATGCGCCAGCCAGAGCAGACACTGGTGCGCATGACTGGGCACGGAGTGAAAATACGCTCACCTTCCCCAATCATGCGCACTTGTGCTGCTGCCTGTTGCCCCTGCCTGGTCCGTCTGACAATCATGTCAGTCAACATGACGCCTGACCGCCCACCCCCTTCAGACTCTGAAGGGGGTGGGCAGTCCGACGTCATGCTGACTGACATGATTGTCAGTTCTCCCTCTGCTTCTTTGCACTTGAGTAAACGGATTCAGTTTACTTAAGTTCAAAGACAGCAGACACCAACGCTGCGGGCGACGCTGCGGGCGGGGGGGCTACGCCCCAACGCCCTAATGGACGCACCGCGCCTGCTCAATTGTTGACTGTTGTCTCATTAAACAATGTATTGCTTTTTTTTTAAAACTGCAGAAGCGTTGTTAAGGTCCCACAGTGGTCATGCATCGAGAGTGTGAATGGCTGATTCTAGATAAATTCACGTGGGGGCACTTTGGTTTCTGGAAACCACTAGCCGTTAACTTTTACTTAAAGCATCATCAGGCGACGATCCTAATTTATGCCAAATTTTAAAGTAAGCCCATATCCTTCCAGTTGACCGATTGGTCAGCCCAAACTCTAGACGAATTTGAGCAAGGGAGTCATTAGCTAGTAAGATGACGAGAAGCCAATAGTTTTAGAAATTATAGTCAAGAGTGGCGGCATTCTGCCCGTGGAGGGCTCTACTGCCATATGTCAGTTTAGGTAACAATTTGGCAGCAATCACCTTTAACAAGGGGTTAAAGCTGGGGCCTACCAAGGATCTTTTTAGGGTTGGAAAGGCACCTCAGAAGGTGCTACTTTTTTGTTGTAACTTCTGTTTCTGTGAAAGGATGGCTACTCTATCATCAAATAAAACACCCAGATAGTTTTACTCCTTAGCATATTCCAGCTATTGGTTGTATAGGTACCCATAGCAGTTGTTTCACCTGTTTATCTACATCACCTTGTTATTTTTGCGATTAACTGCCATACTGGTCTCCATTGTGTAACCAGAGAGATCATCAATAGTTTGTTGTAGGCTGACTTTTGTTTGACTAATGAGTAGGTAATCCGCATATAAAAGATTTGAGAATGGTAGGCATCCAAGCTTTGACTAAGTCGAGTGCCTTTGACATGCCGGCCAAAAATAAATTAAATAAGTAAGGGAGGAGTAGTATTGCTTTTAATAATGCAGAAATAATGCCCCAAGACAGTAATTTCACCCAAAAAAGATGCAAACACAGTCAATGCTGACTTGATGTCAACAAAACAGATTAGGTGATTTTTGTATTCAGTTTCATTTTATCAAAGAAGAAAGTGTCAGAATATGTCCCCATTCGACTGGTGAAACCAGTTTGTTTCTGCGGTATAATTTTTGTCTCAGCCACCCAAGCTCCTTTAAAAGCAGCCCGGCGAAGTACTTTGCCTCGTTATCAAGGAGTGCAAATAGACTTTAAATTTCTGGTTGCTGCGTTTCCCCACCTTTGTAGATGGGATAACCACTGATCCTCTCCAAGAGTCGGGGAGTGCTTGGAGCTCCATGACACAGTTGAATAGAGGTCACTGCATCAGCCGAAAGGAGTAGGGTTAACTTTGTACAGTGCCTGCTGGATGCCATTTAGACCTGGGGCACTGTCGCCTGTATCTCTTTTAGAACTTGCTCTTCAGGAAAGATAGCCTGTCTTCCAAAATGGCAAGCTCTGAAGCTTGGGAATTTAGAAGTGCAGAGGAAGAAACCCCTGTAATTAATTGCCTTCTTGTTGCCAATAGTGAGTTGACTGGACCGAAAACAGTGTTTAACTAATATGTGGCCAGCTTGATTCTGAAATAGTCGAGTTGTTTGTCATAGTTCATGCTCTATTCAAGCCATTTACTATTCTCCACAAACTTAAATAGTGATTACCTACTGAGGAAAAGAGCTTTGGCCCAAAACGCCTGTTCTGAGGAACAGGTTTCCTCCCACAGATTTTTTTTTTCTATACGTTAATTGTTGCAAATATTCCAGACTAGCTTGATCATTTGATGCTTGCCTCAATATGCGCTGGGTCCTTTTCAGCTTCTTTTTAGTAGTCAGAGAGCGGTGAATAATCATTTTGCAGGCTAGAGAGAAGATTACAGTCCTGTGCTGCTTGGTGCAGCTGTGTGATGAATAAAAATCTAGGAGAGTGGTCACGAAAAGTTCTTGGGGCTTTATTATGACTACAGGGCTAGTTGTGGTGGCGGTCTGACCATCGCCACACAGAGGCTGCCTACAGTATTGTAAGTGTGGCAGTCTGACCGCCACTGAAACGCTGCTACTGCCGCAGATCAAGGATAATAGGGATGGCTATTTCCTTTTCCATGGTAATGCTCACATTAGGGTTCATCCTCACGGAGAGATAGAGACTTGGGTTTAATATAAGGAGAAACAAGATGTATCAATCGCCTAAACGCTGTAGAATTGGGTCTTAAAGACCAAGAATTGCATTACTTTCAATGAGTATTGAATTACTACGGAAGGTGAATCAGTTTGTTCTTTGGATGCAATTACTAGATTGATTGATTGACTGTTAACTGCCTAAATAAGGGTTTAGACCATAAGACAAATTGTTCTAGGCTTTCTGTATTTGTTAAAATGATACCTTGCATTTGTAGTTGCTTTTGGATGACTGAATAATGTGGATGTCTAATTTGTAGTGGTAGGTATGAATTGAGTACCCTTTAGATGCTTGCTGTTGGTCCTGGCCCTCTCGGTCACCATCAAACCTTTTGTCTTCACCCCTTCTGTTTTTGCTGAAACTATTTTTGTTGACTTTAGGACTCTGTGCACTTTACCACTGCCTAGCAGTACTAAAGTGCTTGTGCTCTCACCCTAAAACCTGGTAAAATGAGCTCAGACCTGTTTGGCATTTTTAATTTACTTATACGTCTGTAGTAAAGTGGTATACCATATATTCATGGTCTGCAAATTCAATGCTACTAGTGGACCTGTAGCACATATTGTGCCACCCATTTAAGTAGCCCGTAAATCATGTGACAGACTGGTCATTGTTAGGTTGGTCTTGCCCCATACGTTTTGCCTGCTACTTCCTATTTTTGATGATTCATTTTGTTGGCCTTGGAACTCGGGAGAGCTCTACCACTGCTGACCAGTGCTGCAGTGCCTGCGCGCGCTTCACACACAGCACTGCATGCTCGGGGGGACAGAGGTGTGTGAGTGTGCACCTTACAGGGAACAGTGTCTCTAAGTGCTATTTGCTTTTAAGTACTACTTTTGAATTATTCTTTAAAAATGTGGAACTCTGGTTCTACTTATTTTATTTTTGTCATTTTGGTCTTGCTCCTAAAAATATAATCTATTTTTGTAAACCTTTATAGAGGATTGTTGTGGTGTATTTATGTGTTTCTGTGTGTGTGTTGCACAAATACTTTACACATTGCCTCTTTAGATAAGCCTGACTGCTTTGTGCTAAGCTACCATAAGGTGAGCACAGGTTATCTTTTAGAGTGTATCTAGCTTACCCTGACTAGAGTGATGATTCCTGCTTGGACAGGGTGCATACCTCTGCCAACCACAAACCCCATTTCAAACATAGTTGATCAGCGGTGAGACTACGACTTGTGTTTGTGCAATACCATATAGTAACTCATTGTTCACTACAACTCTATACTATGACCAATTCAAATCTTTCAATCCTCTCTCAATTTACATCTTAGATTTGTTCTAAAGTAATTTTGCCCCATACTCCTTTTATTTATCTGCACGGTCTGTGGCCTTACCTGGCAATATGGTATTCGAGCGGGCCAATCTGGAAACCTACACAGTGGTCCAGCTTAAGGAGTTCTGCGAGGACAGAAGTTTGTTCACCAAGGGAAGTGCCCCAAGAAGCACAGCTTCAGAAAGCCTTAAGAGCATGGGCAGTAGCCCACCAGACAACAAAACCTGAGGAGGAATTTGAGCAGGACCTGACTGGAGGTCTAGTCATGCAGCCTACTGATGTGGGGGTTGAGGGTAACATCCTCTTAGGACTGGAAGCAGACCAGGCAACAGTGTGTCTTCAAGGAACCTGTCTCCAGAGAAGCTGAAAGACAGGAGAAGAAAAAGTTGAAGCTAGAGCTTACAAAATTGAAATAGGAGAAGGAGCAGAACCTTGCCAAGGTAGAGAAGGAGCAGGCCCTTGCCAAGGTAGAGTGGGAGTAGGCCCTTGCTAAAATGGAGGGAGACCAAGCTATAGAAGAGAAAAAGATGGCCATGGAGGAGAGGAAGATGGCCCATGAGCTCAGCATGAAAGAACTGGACATAAGAGCCCTACAAGAGGAGTCCAGCGATAGCAATGGTGGCAGCATACCTACAATATCCACTGGGGAGTCCAGAGTCAGGATACCCAAAGATTTAGTGCCCAGGTATTGAGTTGGGGATATTATAGATAAGTCGCTTGCAGCCTGTGAAGTGGATCTAAGAGTGCACAATGTAGCAGAGGAGTACTGGGGTGGTAGTTTATGGAGGTATATGCCCACAGTTGGAAGGGACACACCTTACACTAGAGGTAGAGGACCAGATGCTACACTACTACAAAGGCCATATTAGTAAGTTTGGGGTGGATTTTGTTCATTATGGCAGCAAGGCACTGAAGTGCTGGGTGGCGGCAGCAAGTTTGATGATTATTCAGGGCTTTAAAATATGATTTTGAAGGACCACATGCTTGATATTTGTTTTCCAGAGCTGCTCTAACACCTGGTTGATAGCAAGCTTACTGAACCCAGGAAGCTTGCTGAGGAGGGGGACATCGGGGCCAGCACCAGACTGTTCAAGAAGGAATCTGCAGGGGCGGGGCTTCCAAATGGGCGGTAACAGAAGAAAGAGGAGGGAGATAAAGAGTTCTCTAAAGGCCCCCACAACAACTCATAGGGGAAACGGTGTGGTTCTCATTTCCAATTGGCCATCAGAAGAAAAAACACCCTGACAAGAGTCAGCACCCCAAGTCCATCAAGTGCTCTGAGTGCTAATATTATGGACACTACAAGGGGGCTCCCAAGTGTCCAAAAAGAGCACCACCTCCCACTGGAAGAAACATTACAGTGGCGGCTAGTGTACTGCTGGGAAACTAGTTTGTCCCAGTCAAGCAGGGGGTGGGTTTAGGGGGGTTACCCTAGCGACCGTGAGATGGTTCATAAGATTTATTTGCCCTCTAGTACTACTATGTATAGGCAATAGGTCACCATCAATGGGCAAGGTGTTGAGGCTTTGAGGGATACAACTGCCTGCATGACTATGGTAAAGGGTCAGCTGGTGTCCCCAGAGCAGGTGATTTTCCATGGATTCTACCAGGTTGTGGTGGTTGACAACAGATGGGGTCACTATCCAGTGACCCTTGTTTCATTTGAGTGTGTGTGGGAGGGGGGAGGTTACAGATCTTGTGAGCCCTGCCATGCTTGTGGATGGTTTGCTTGGTAATGACCTGGAACACACTACCTGAAAGGAAGTGGAGGTCAAGGTTCATGTGGAGATGTTGGAGTTACCACGGTGGATCTGTGCTACCACACGGTCCATGGCTGCCCAGGATGCGAGTCAAAAAGGGCTGGAGCCTCAAACAAATGGACCAACCAGCTCTAGGAAGGAAAAGGCAGAGGGCTTGGGAAACCAGTCCTTGGTGTCTTTCCAGTAAGGTGGATGAAGCACCTGCATGGCCCCCGGAACATGCTGAAAAGGGCACTGCTCCCCTTGGTGACCTGCCCTACCTTGCTGGATGCCATGTAGAACGAGGACCCACCAAGGAGGAGTCCTGCAGGGCACAAAGGGAGTGGCTAACCTTTGAGGGAATGAGGCAAAAGGCCGTGGCCCAAGCAACAGCGGATGCCTCTGGGAGTCATGACATTTACTGTGAGGACAACCTCCTTTACAGTGAGCCTATGGCCCCTGGGCATGGGAAAAAAAGGGCCCTAGTGGTCCCTCAATGCTGCAGGGCTTCCTACTTGAGCTGGCTTATAACATTCCTCTGGTAGGACTCCAAGACAAGACCTTTGCAAGGCATGACCCCCCACTTTTATTGGTTTAGCATCAAGGCTTCCTCTGATGCGTTCTGTAGGACTTGTGACCTGCCAAGCCAGAGCATAGGCTTAAAGCCCCATCCTTAATCCCTTGACCGTCGCTGGCACTCTCTGAGCTGGGCATCGACATTGTTGGGCCTATGGATCCCAAGACTGCTTTAGGCAACAGGTTTATACCGATTCTGGTGGATCATGCCACTAGGTACCCAGAGGCAATCCCTCGGAGGACCACGACTGTACCTGCAGTAGCAAAGGCCTTAATGGGGACTTTTTACCCGAGTGGCTTTAGTCACGGAAGTGATGTGTGACAGGGGCACCAACTTCATGTTTGCTTAAAAGCAGTCAATGTGAAAGGAATGTGGTGTAAATACATGTTTCCCACTCCTTACCACCCCCCAAACAAATGGGCTTGTTGAGAGATTCATCAAAACCCTGAAGGGCATGATTAGAGGCCTGCCAGAGGCCCTTAAGAATAAGTGAGAGACACTCTCCAACTTGCCTGTTTGCCTACAGGGAGGTACCAGAGGAGGGAGTGAGCTTCAGCCCCTTTGAACTTCTGTATGGACACCCTGTCAGAGGACCTCTGAGTTTGGTTAAAGAGAAGTGGGAACAAGCTCCTAGGAAGATTCCCCAAGATGTAGTGAGGTACATGCTGGCCTTCAGAAGCCAAGTTGCAAAGTTGTGGAAGCAAGCTTCTGACAAATTGGAAGCCAGCCAAGATGTCGTGAAGCAGTGGTATGACCAAAAGTCTGCCAGCGTTGAACTGATTCCTGGGCAGAAAGCGTGGGAGATATACCCAGTTGAGCCCAGGGCCATCCAAGACAGTTGGACTGAGCCTTATATGGTGATTGAGAGGAAGGGTGAGGCCACCAACCTGGTGAACATCAAGACTCCTAGGCAATCCTACAGGGTGTTCCATATCAATCGCCTCAAAGACCACTTAGAGAGGTCTAAGCTCACCATGATGTTGGGGACACATGGAGGAGAGTGAACCTCTCCCTCACCTCTTAGACTTCAAGGAGAAGGAGGTGTCTGTGGAGGGAGTTATCCTTTCCCTCAGTCTGACTCTTGAGCAGCAGAGAGACTGCCACCAAGTGCTGGGACAGTATTACTCTTTGTTCTGCCTTATTCCTGGGACTACCCACCTGTGTGCCCATGACATGGACACATGGGGAAACCTCCCTCTAAAGAATAAATCGTACAGGTTGTCAGAAAAGGTGAGGGCCAGTATTAAGAGTGAAGTCTCTAAAATGCAAGAATTGGGGGTGATAGAACCCTCCAGTAGCCAGTCCTGGTACTAAAAGCTACCCAGCCGGGCACCACACCTGAAATAAAGTTGTGTTTGGACTATAGAGGGCTCCACTCAGTTACAAAAACAGATACTGATCCTATCCCCCTTGCTGATTGACCAGTTAGGGGCTGCCCAGTACTAAAGAACCTTTGACCTTAGGTCTGGGTACTAGCAGATAGTTCTAACAGAAGGTGCCAAGGAGAGGTCAGCCTTCTGCACTCCAGAGCACTAATACCAAATGTGTGTGTTGTCCTTTGGGCTCAAAAAAGCCCCTGCCACATTCCAGAGGTTGGTGAACCAGGTCTCTGCTGGTATGGAGGTCATCTCCTCTGCCTAACTGGATAACATAGTGTAATATCTAAGGTGTGATGTAATCACTTACTGTGCGTTCTGTCATCTCCTGGGTGATGGAATGTCTACACTTGAATATGCTGTTCATTTCCTGGAAGCTGTTGTGATGAGCGGTAATAAACCTGACTTCTTCCTCTACATAACTGGATTGTGGTCACTTCAATTGGCGACGAGTTTGAGACGCACCGCTCATCGTTATACCTACGTGTGCAGAGTACAAACTGACTGCTGTTTTTTTTTACCAACATTTTGACTTTAAAAATATCGATCAAAGACTTTTCTGCGCTGCCGATGGGACAGTCAGTCTCGGTTAGCAGTTATCTGGCGTAAAAGACTATTCATTCTTTTGCCAACATCGTAATCACAAGGAAAAAACGAAGTTTTAAAAGCTTTTTGCCGAACAGGTTAAACGAGGAAAGCTGCAAGTTATACCGAACCTTCAGATGTCACACGATTGTGGAAGAGAGCAAAACGTAAGGAAATTGAGTTATTCCTACCTTTGTTTCTGCCGTGGATGTGATCGGTTCACTTTTGGGTCATTCGTTTCGCCATGGGATACGCGCAGCTCTGGAGGAGACCGTTGATCTTCACTCGTTCGTGCTGAGCCTAGAAATGATGACGTGGTGTGCGTGTGTGCTGTGACGCGCCCACGTTCTCTGTGCTTCTTCCTGTCAGCTGAATTCTACTAGCGTCATATAGACAGCCTTTCACGTTTCTACGTTCTGTGTCTGCGGGATCGGCGCGCATTTGAACGCAGTAGTCATATTGGAGTATTACTTCAGAAGACTACTAGAAGGTATTTGAGCAGTTGATGGACGAACATTTTCTCCAGAGGACAAGGTACCACACGTTTTTCACGGAGTTTTATGTTTAACATTCAGGCATCGGAGCTACAGCTTTTTCCACTTTGCTACGGATAATTCTACACTAACAGCGCACCACTGCCATCTTGTGGTTGTTTTTGGAACAGAAAAGTCAAAATCTATTTCAATTGTTGGAACTTTATATCGTTTTTTTCACTGTGCTTATTTATTATTATTTTAAAGAGGGTGAAAACTATTGTATTTGTTATCAGTAATATTCTCTAAGAAAAAAAGAATATTCACTGTGTAAGGGAGTAAACTAGGTGTTTGTCTGCGTAGTCTCCCCCATAGATTTGGGTTTCCATATACAGAACGCTGTGTTTCATTAGTTTTGTTCTTTTGGCATAAGAAGAAAACTCTCTGCGTAAGCGAGTAATTCTAGTGTTTTTCTGTATAGCGGTTATTTACAGTATTTTGTCTTCAATATGCAGAATGTGCAGGCACCTTCCCCTTTCCTACAGCTTCCGGGAGACCCACCAGTAGAGTGGAAAGTATGGTACAGGGCATTTACGAAGTATCTAGGTGCCATAGGGGGCCTTAGATTTAGTGCTGAACGTAAGAGATTTATTCTCGAACACAATTTGGGTTTTGAAGGTCAGGCTGTTTTGGAACACTTACCTTTACCTGAACAAGTTGAGGGTGAAGAACCCCTAAATGATTTTGATCAGGCCATTCAAATGTTAGAAAAACAATTTGATGTGGAAAAGAGTTTAGTAGTAGCCAGGCACAAGTTTTTTACAAGGGAGCAACAAACATCGGAGAGTATTGTGTCATATGTTGCTTCTCTACGTATTTTGGCTTCTGAATGTGAGTTTGAGAATTTTACGTCACAACTCATCAGAGATCAAATCGTAGTACGATGTAGAGACAAAAAAGTGCAACAGAAATTACTGACTTTGAAAAATCCTTCACTTGAAGAAACTGTGTCCATTGTTAAAAGTATTGAGCTATCTCAAACTTCTTCAAATGAACTTAGGCCAGACAAATCTACAATTGGAGTAGTTAATGAAGGGAAAGTTGTGGGAGAAAAAAGTAGTCTTCCTGAGAAAAACAGTACTGATAACAAAGGAAAAGTGCCTGCAGCCAGGCAGGAAAAAAAACAAATGTATCCTCAAAAGAGGAATGTCTGTTCAAAGTGTGGTTATCCTTCCCATTTTCCTAATTCACGTATTTGCCCAGCTCGTAATGCCTCCTGTAGGAATTGTGGTAAACAGGGTCATTTTTCAAAAGTGTGTATGGCCAGGAGGAATATCAGTGCTGTGTGGGAGGAGTGTAATACGTTGGAGAATGACACAGAAGTCATAAGTTCTATGTCCGACTTAATGTTAGTAGTTAAGGATGACTGTGAGGAATGTCCAGACCCTATTGTGGACATCATAGTGGATGGGAAAAGTTTGAAATTATTAGTTGATTCAGGTGCACGCATGACAATGATCACTGAAGAATTGTTTGAATCTGTGTGGGGTGACAAATTTCTTCAACCTCCTGATAGGAGTCCTGTATCCTATGAGGGAAGGAAGATTCAGCTGAAGGGTTTTTTTGAAAGCACATTAGAGTTTGAAGAAAAAACTATCACTGGGAAAATTTATGTCGCTATTAAAGGGTTAAACATCCTGGGGTGGTACCACCAAGGTCTATTTGGAATGACCCTTAGACCTGGTACAAAAGATCCAGTCTCTATTGTCAATGAATCAACACCTTGTGACAATCCTTCAATCTGGGGAAGTAAATTTCCAAATGTTTTCTGTGATTCTTTAGGTCTGATCAAAGGTTTTAAACATCTTATCAAGGTGAAAGAAGGAGTAATCCCTAGCAAACATAAACTGAGAAATGTTCCTTTAAGTGTTAGGGATGATTTAACAAAAGAGCTTGAGAAGATGCGTGAATCTGGTGTGATTGAGCCTATTGAATCATCTCTCTGGTTAAGTCCTTTGGTCGTCGCACGGAAAAAAAATGGAAATCTTAGAGTCTGTATTGACTTCCGCAGCCTCAATAAGAACATATGGGTGGATTCTCATCCGTTACCCCGCATTGATGATATTGTTTCCAAGTTTCAGGGTTTTGAATGGTTTTCTAAGATAGATTTGTCTTCTGCTTACCATCAGGTTGAATTAGACATCTCCTCAAAACATTTAACAGCTTTTGTGTCACCGTCAGGAACTTTTCAATTTAAACGTATGCCGTTTGGTCTAGCTTCAGCGGCTTCCGTTTTTCAACGTGTGATGGAACAAGTTCTAATGGGAGTGCATAATACGGTTGTTTTCCAAGATGACATTTTAATTGCTGGAGTTTGCAGGTCATCACATGACAAGAGTTTGATGGAAGTGTTAAATAGGCTGCAAGAGAAAGGTATAGTGGCCAATTTGAGCAAATGTGTTTTTGGTGTCAAGTCTATCGATTATCTAGGACACCGCATATCTGGTGAGGGCATTCTTCCCAGAGTTGGTTTGATTGAGGCTATAGTTAAAGTTCCCTCTCCCAAAACCAAGGAGCAGGTTTCGTCTTTTCTTGGCATGTGTGAGTTTTATTCCAAATTCATATCCAATTTTGCGGCTAAGACTGTTCATTTACGTGAATTGTTGAAGAGAGGGACTGTTTTTATGTGGGACCACAGATGTCAAACAGATTTTGATCAAATCAAGGATGATCTTGGACAGTGCAATATTTTGACTCCTTATGATCCCTCTTTAGATTCAGTAGTATCTGTTGACGCTAGTCTTGATGGTTTAGGTGGTATGTTGACCCAGTTCAAAGCTGGAAAGGAATTCACTGTTGGATTCATCTCTAGATCATTACGTCCTAGTGAGAAAAATTATTCTGTTATAGAAAGGGAACTCTTAGCTTGTTGTTGGGCTGTTGAGAGGTTTAAGAGTTTTCTTTGGGGAAGATCTTTTAAATTATTGACTGATCACAAACCTCTGATTCCTATTCTCAATGGGGTTTTAGTGAAAGATCATACCCCTAGGATTGCGAGATTGAGTTCTAAACTTCTTCAATACAATTTTACAGTGGAACATATTCCTGGAGGTAAAAACATCAGACCTGATTTTCTCTCCAGGTTGCCTTTGCCGGTGGTGCAGGGTGAGTGTTTACCAGAGGAGGATGAAGAATGCTTAATTGCGAGCATTGATGTATGTAAAGAGGGGTGTTTCAGGGAGGAAGAATGGTTCGATGCGTTGAAGTCTGATTCTGTCCTCATGGAGGTAAAAAAATGCATTATTCAGGGCTGGCCTAAGGAAAAACACCTGGATAGTGAACTGCAACCTTTTTCAAAAGTGGCTGATGAACTTTCTTTAGAAGAGGGTGAAATGATCTTACGGGGTGATAAATTTGTTCCTCCTGTTAGTTTGAGAGATCGTATAATTACAGCTGGACATGAAGGTCATTTGGGTCAAACTTGTACCAAGCGTAGGATTCGTGCTATTTATTGGTGGCCTTCAATGGACCGTCATATTGAGAACAAGGTTGAAAATTGTTTTACGTGTTGCTCTAGTGATAAGGTAATCAAGACTGTCACTCCTCCAAAGGTGAAGGTTGAGCTACCTTCAGGTCCTTGGTTGAAACTTGCCTTAGATTTCATTGGACCATTCAATGCTTTACCAAACAAATATAGATTTGCTTTGGTAATTGCGGATTATTACAGCAAATGGTGGGAGGTTTGTTTTTTGACGGAACCTAACACTAATGAGGTTATTAAATTTTTGGAGAGCTTGTTTGCGAGGGAAGGTTTCCCTAAAGAATTAGTGTCGGACAATGGGGTACAGTTCGTTTCCAAAGAAATGTCTTCATTTTTGAACCAATCTGGGATTTTCCATCGGCGTGTAGCTCTTTATCACCCGCAAGGCAATGGTTTTATTGAGCGCATGAATCGCATATTGGTTGATTGTGTGCAATGGGCTGTTGCTGGTAACATAGATATTAGAGGAGCTGTGCAAAGTATGTTGTGGGCTCATCGCACTACTCCTGGTATTGAATTTGGGAAGAGTCCTTTTGAGTTACTGAGAGGGAGAGCTGCAACGTTTAATATGTGTCCAGCTTGGATGAAGGAGTGGGGTCTATTGTCTAGATCTGTTCCTCCTTCTTCTCCTGTGTTAGTTGAGGGAAAGGTACATTCTCAGGTACTCAACAAAATCAATGCCAATGATAACTCTACCAGTCGTTCAAGACAGAGCTATCATAAAGAAGAGTGGTCTCACAACATTAAGGTGGGGGATTGGGTCAAGATTAAGATTCCTCAGAATGTACCCAAGGGTTTATCTAAATTTAGTAAACCAATGTGTGTTGACCTGGTTTCGCGTTATGCTGTGAGAGTTGATGGTAAGAATTGGTGGAACGTAGCCAGGATTTATAAAATTCCTGACAAAGTTGTGCTTCAAATGGGTTTGACTGATAATGCTGTTGGAAGAAGTTCATTTTGTGATAATGTTTCACAAGATAAGTCTACCTCATTGTTGAGGAGAAGCACCCGGATGAGATATGTTCCCAAACGTATGGACTTATAATATGTATTTGTTATCTTATTTGTATGGACTTATAGTATGTTTCGGTTATCTTGTTTCTATTCATAATGAATGTTTATTTTCTTTATTTTCATGTTATTTATTGTATTGTGTTTTTTATTTCTCTTTAGGAAAATTCTACTTTTTGGTCTTTCTTCCATTTTCTATTGTTTGTGTTGTTGTGAAGAAGGGAGATATTGTAATATCTAAGGTGTGATGTAATCACTTACTGTGCGTTCTGTCATCTCCTGGGTGATGGAATGTCTACACTTGAATATGCTGTTCATTTCCTGGAAGCTGTTGTGATGAGCGGTAATAAACCTGACTTCTTCCTCTACATAACTGGATTGTGGTCACTTCACATAGCTGTATACAGTAGCTGCTAGAAGGACCACCTCTTTCACCTCCAGAAAGTGCTTCAAGCGCTGCAACAGGTAGGCCTAACTATCAAGGGCAGTAAGTGCCAGACAGCAGGGGTATGTGGTGTACCTGGGACATCTGGTGGACAGAGGTAAGGTGCAGCCCCTCCAGGCCAAGTTAGAGACTATCATGGCCTGGGAGCCCCCTGAAACCCAGACAGAAAACAGAGCATTCTTGGGCCTCTTTGGTTACTACAGGAGGTTTGTCAGGGGGAAATGGCACAATTGTTCCCCCTTGACAGACTTCTAAGAAGAAACCAAGAAATGTGATTTGGACAGAGGCATTCCGAAAAGCATTAGACTGCCTTAAGTAGGCCATGTGCACAGCCCCTGTTCTCACGGCCCCTGACTTCTCACAGCATGGGAGAAAACTACCATGTGTGTTTCTTCGATGGTAGGGGTTTTTGTTCAATTTCCATCACATCTGCTTACCCACAAATCCTTCCTAAAAGACCATATTTGGTTGAGATTGTAACAAAGGTAAGTCATCATGTTTTGTCTAATGTATTCACTGGAATTGAAAACTAAAGAGGTCAATTGCCCAAGGTTATATCCTCATTAGCTGAATGAGGCTATTTTGACGAATTTCCTGAATCTAAGGAGGCTGGGATCTCATGGATAAGTCTAAAGCATTTGAAAAGTGTGGTCCTTAAACTTTAGGTCAAGTCCGAGTCAGTTGATAGCCAGTGAAGGGAGGAATTTCTGAGCCAACACTATATGGACATGTCTAAGATTGAGGTAAAGCCTTGTTGTTTACTTTTGGAATTGTCTAAGTCTTGAGAGAAGATTTTTTATGATTGGATTATAAAACTAAATTACAATCACCTGGGCCACTAATAACCTTCTCTAGTGGAATGTCTGGAGCAATGGTAGGATCTTCCTGATCATGGAAAGCTGGAAAATAGTATTTTGACTATTTCATTTATTTTAGTTTCAAAGGACAGTTTAAAAATTAAAAACATATATATATTTTCACTTTCCTAGTCATTCTTGACATCACATATTCAATTTTTGCTATGAGTCCAACACAGGACACATTCCATCATTCAGAAATGTATCTGTTTCAGGCAGTTTGTGAACCGGTCTTGACTTTTTGATTTGTCATCCAATTGCACGTGGCTCTGACCAGACTTAGGTTTGAAGATTGTAGAATTTACCTGGACTATTGGTCACATGAACATGCTAAAAGAGTTGATAGGACTTATCCCTGTGGAACACAACTTTTTTTGGGTTACTGCCTTGGCTCGGACACCTCTGACTTGCCGGTTATGAAGAAATTACTTGATCCATTCAAGCGCTGAACCCAAGATTTGCAACCATTCTTTCAACTGTATTTCATGGGAATGAAAAGTTAGCAGTGTGCCTGTGTCCTGGGAGATTAGGATTTTTGCTTCGATGTTAGCCAGTGTTTTAAATCAGCTGTCAATACCTCTTGTCAGGCAAAAGCCAGACTGGTAGCCATGGTACAAGTTATTCAGTTCACTGCACTATGAAGGTGAACCTACCCTTCAAAAACAGGGAAACTAATTCAAGCAGATCCCAGTCATTCAATTATAGGGGTACATAGTGGCGTGAACTGCACCAGTGGATTCTCCCATTACGCAAATTTAAACAAGGTTCTTCTGTTTTTACTGAAGGCAGTTTCTTTTGTAACCACTTGGCAGAATTACCTTTTTCTTTCAGTTGTTAATAGATGCCCGGTTTGTACTAGCTGATTTAAGCATGGTCTATAAACTCTCGGTATTACAAATATTTAGTTTTAGAGATATACATGCTTATTTATCCAATAGGTGAGGTCAACACAAGCGAAAGGGTTATTTGAGGCTCATGATCATTGAGATTGTTTTTTGCACCTGTATGTTTAATACAGTGACTTACCATCATCTTGAATTATGCGTCTCAGATAATCAGCCATCAAATTTCTAAGTGCTCTTTTATGTGGCATGCCTAAACGATGCGGAAATACTATTGAAGTGTCAACCACACGGTCGTGAATGAGCTGTGAAAACAAATTATGCAAGGTAAATTATGTTTTATCTCAAACAATTCTCATAGCAGAGAACATAAATTTAGTCAGAGGCAACATTGTACAGTTCGAAGATCATCACAGAGCTCTAATATTTTGTCCCTATTCAATGTTATGCTTGGTGAAGAAAGGTACAAGAAAAATGAATAGAAGAATACGGTTGTGACAAAATTGGCAAACCTATGCAGCACAAAGATTGCTACAACAAGCATGGCAAAGAATGAAAGGGGCACTTTAGGATTTTATTAACCTAAAAACTACTACAATAACAGCCTACTGAATGCGAGAGGTTAATACAAAAATGTTCTCCCTTCAATTTTGTAATTTCAGGTTTTCCTTAAAAATAGAATTTGTGGACTCAAACAACCTGCAAATGGACTCTTAACAAGTTTACAATAGGAAATGTGAGGGCAATGCACTATGAGTGATGTTTGAATTTATGCTGATCCAGTCTCCTTTGACACTTATTCAGTTACTGCAGTCACATCTTATAGAAAACTTACCATTGATTATTGTAATATATTAAAACTTTTAACATTAGTGAATAAAAACACTCAATGTTGCATTAGCTGTCCATTATATTCTTCTATTACATTCCTATTAAAGCTTAGGCTCCAGAAATCGCATGTATGTATAAATCCACATATTATAAAACCTTTAAAATGAATAGCAGTAGTGATGAAACTCATTACACTACCATTCTTAATTTATTTTAGGGAACATTTCAAACAGTTTAGAAATGCAGCACATGGTAGAGAGTTGACAGTTATAAAAAAGAAAGGTATGACAGCCTGTAAGCAAAAAATGGTTTAAAAAGCCATCCGTTTAAAGCTGAAAAAATATTTCCTTACTTTCAGACACTGTCATGTCACAAAACACTAAAGTCCTAATGACAACCTGTTTAGTGACCCTTACCAAGGCGAATTATCATACAAGAACTTCCTTCCTACTTTTTGGCCTCAGATAGATGTTCGTGGCGTAAAACCTCTAGGCATAATTAAAAAAAAATACCTTAGGTACATGGGAGACCCAAAACTGAAATCATTCAAAGAGACCTTTATTAACCTTAAAGAGATTTAAGGTATAAATTGCACAAGGCAATATCACAGCAAAAACATTCCAAGAAGACTAAATGACCCTGTCCCATGACAAGTAAATCTTTGTTCACACAATGATTTGCTTGGATTGACCTATATTGCACATGGACACAAAAACAATAATTGATTAAACAATAAATACATGAACCACAAATGGAAGAGGAAAAAACCCGGGTAAGAGGAAGGAAAGGTTACATTCAATTAGCTCTTTTTGGTGGATGAACAAGCTACTTGCCTTCGGTAATTTTCATCTGGTAGAGACTATCCAGCCGCAGATTCCTTATCTTAGAATTATCCCCATGCTTCAGACTGGATCCTGAATTTTATTTTTGTGAGCAGTACCCCTGCACGCCTGTAGGTGGCGTTGAACGGCTCCGCACAGTGATGTCTGCGCCGAAGTGACGTGCGCAGTGCCAATATAGGCGTCACCCCAGCATGCCACCGTCAATTTCTTTTTTAAAAGTTTCCCACCAGGAGTCACAAACACCGCCCACTGGTGTGAAAAATTGAGGCCCTGTAAGGGGAGCAGCCCTGTCCCTAGAAATCCATTCACAGAGCAGAAACGATGGATGGGCCAGTAAGAAATCTGCGGCTACATTACCAGATAAGGAATTACTGAAGGTAAGTAACTTGTTCATCTAATAAAGACTTCTAGCCGCAGATTCCGTAACTTAGCATAGATATCCAAACAATACCTCCCCCAGTGGAGGGAATGAGGCACTGATTACACTAGAAAGTCTTGTACGACTAAACTGACAAAATGCCGGACCAGGACTGTCAAGGCAGTAGTGCTTCGTAAACATGTGCAAGGAAGCCCACGTTGCTGCGAGACAGATATCCAGAACGGGCCCTCAGCGTGCCAACGCAGTGGTTACAGCGTTGGACCTAGTAGAATTAGCTTGCAAACAGTGGCCAATGCGGTTTCTGCACCGCCTTTCCCGTTTTTGGTTCCTACGTACCCAACGAACAGTTGATCGTTCATCCAGAACGCTTTTGTGTGGTCAAAGTAGAAAAACACTTTTTAGGTCAGGTCGATAAAGTTGCTTCTCTTCCTTAGAGGGATGTGGCGGAGCATAAGAAGTTGGCAAAGTGATCAACTGGCCCATATGTAAGGACGGGACGCCTTTCGGTAGAAATTGAGCTATAGTTCAAAGAACAAGTTTGTATGGGTAGATATTCAGGTATGGAGACTTGGATGACAACTCCTGAAGCTCACTGACCCTCCAGGCAGATGTTATTGCCACCAGGAAGGCCGTCTTGATGGTAACCAACCCGAGAGGACAGTTGTGAAAGGGCTCGAAGGAAGCGCACATTAGAAAAGTTAGGACTAGATTAAGGTCACTCTGAGGCATGAAGGGCTAAGGTGGGAATATGTGACACAAACCTTTCAAGAACAGGTGAGCTGAAGAGAGATGGCTGATCTGACAACCACAGAAAGGCTGAGATGGCCAAAAGACCGCCCTTTAGGGTGCCCAGAGCAAAGCCCTGCTGGGCAAGAGAAAAGATAACAGGAAAGACCTGAGAGAGGGGGGCAGAAAGAGGGTCAACCTATTTCTCTGCACACCATGCCACAAACCTGCCACAAGAGCAGACATATACAGACTTGGTAGAGGGAATCCTGATTGCCAAGTTAACATCACAAACTTCGGGCAGAAGTTCGAAATCTATCAACTGGTGCCGCTCAATCTGCATGCATAATGGAAGAGCGTTGACAGCTTTAGGTGGAGAACCCTCCCCAGCTGCTGCAATAGTAGATCCTCCCGAAGGGACAGCCTGATCAGAGGACCGATGGTCACGCTCGATATCAAATTCTCCGAGCCCAGTACAGAGCCACAAGGATGACTAGGGCCCGGCTGTTCCAGATATTCTTGAGAACTCTTTGCAGGAGTGGTATGGGCAGAAAGGCATATAGCGGCCTGAGCTACACTCGAAATGAAAAGCGTCTCCAAGCGAGAGCTGCCATAAAAACTCAAGCACGCAAAACTGCTGACATTGTGTGCTCCAGCTGGGTATTGAACCACCAGGGATGTGCTTTGAAGTTCCAGCCATGTCCAGAGATGTAGGGCCTCTCAACAAGGGTCCACAACCCCACCCCACCCTGCTTTTTGAAATTCCACATGGTGGAGGTGTTGTCCATGAACACCTGCACTAGCCTGCCTTTGATGGAAGGTAAAAAGGCGTTCAATGCCAGCCGGATTGCCCAGAGCTCCAGTAGGTTGAGGTGGAGTCCAGATTCCACCGAAGACCAGAGGCCTCTGATCTCCACCTCTCCAAGATGGCCACCCCATCCCTGGAGTGATTAATCTTCCACCACTCTCAGATCTGGTAGGGGAAGGGAGCGTTCATGGGCCACAACTGCAGATCTTTTGCAGTTCCCTCCAAGATCTGGACCATGTCAGAAAGGTTCCCCATATGCTGTGCCCACTGGAACTTCAGGTCCGACTGCAGAGCCCGCCAGTGGATATGTGTCACAAGCAGGATGCAGGAGGCCATGGGGACCAGCATCCTCTGAGTCAGTCTCACCGAAATCCAGGATAGAGGCAATAGTAACATAAAATAATCTGACAAAGGGGAGCAGATATGAGAGCAACCTGTTTTTCAGAATACTATGCCACAAATTTACTCCAACGGCCGGTGTATACCGTCTTGGTGGATGGATGCCGAGCTACCACGATATCACAGACTTCGGGGGGGGAGTTCAAAAGCGGTCAACTGAGGCCGCTCAAACACCATGCATGAAGGCAGAGGGCTGTCAGGTTTGGGTGAAGGACCCTCCCCTGTTGCGAAGTCAGAAGATCTCCCCGAAGGAGTAGCCTGATATGGAGGACCGATGGTCATGCTCAACATTTCGGGAGACCAAACTCCCAGAGCTTAGTTACAAGGATAACTTGGGCCCAGTGGTTCCTGAGCATCTTGAGGACTCTGGGCGGGAGTGGTATTGGTGGAAAGGCATACAGGAGCCCTGAGCTCCACTCGAAATTAAGTGTCTCCAAGCGAGAACTGCCTTGAAAATTACAGGACGCACAAATGCGGACATTGCTCGTTCTCGGCAGAGGCGAACAGATCTAACCATGGCTTTCCCCACTGCTGAAAGAGACCTTGCGCCATCTCCGGATGGAGACGCCATTTTTGAACCACTAGGCATCGACGACTGAGTTTGCCCACCCTGGCGTTCGGAGGGGGGGGGGGGGGGAACATCCAGAACAACGCATGGGTTACGTCGCATGCATTTACGTCGCATGCATTTACGTCGCAAGCGTTACAAAGCAAGCGACGTTACGATGCAGACCATTACGCAGCCTACCATTACATCGCATGCGCATTTAAGACGCATACGGTTTTAAATCGCATGTGGTGTAATGGACGCGAGGCGGGCAGCACGAACGAGCACCGGGAAAGAGGCGGAGGACCACCGGGACGACGCGAGGAGGAAGAGGTAAGGGGGATTGTGCTTAGAGTGTAGTGTTTAGCATTTAGGGCAGTGTCTGGGGATTGTGCTTAGAGTGTAGTGTTTAGGGTTTACGGCAGTGTCTGGTGGTCATAGCGTAGGGCAGTGTTTAGGCTTTAGGGTAGTGTCAGGGGGGCTTACTGTAGGGTAGGGTATTAGGGCTTAGGGAAGTGTGGGGTACTGTTTTAGGGTCGGGTCAGGGGGTCGTACTGTAAGGTAGTAATTAAAGATTTAGGAGTTAGGGCTTAGGGTTTAGGGAAGTTAATCGTTTTGTACTGTATGATAGTGTTATGAAGTGTGTGTTATGTAGGGTAGTGTATTAGTTTGGGGGGTATTTTGGGGAAACAATTGCGATGTTAAAGCATGCGGGGTGTTTGTGTGAGGTGTAAATGTCTTTTGCATGCATTTCAATGGGGAAGCGAAGTAATGGTTTGCGTTGTGAAAGGTTACGTTGTGAATGTGCATGCGATGTAGAGACGGCGATGTTAAGGTATTCGATGTGAATGTTTGCGATGTAGCATCATACATCCTCGGAGGGATATGCCCTGTTCCAGCCATGTCCCGAAATGCAGGGCCTACGAACAAAGGGTCCATGACCCACCCTGTTTGTTGCACAAACTGTGGTGTTGTCTGAACACTTGAACCAGCTTTCCCTTGATTGAAGGAAGAAAGGCTTTCAATGCGAAACAAAATCGCTCAGAGCTCCAGCAAGTTGATGTGGAATTCGGATTCCGCCTGAGACTAGAGTCCTCTGATCTCCACCTCTCTCAGATGGCCCCCTCACCCCAGGAGTGATGCATCTGTCACTATTGTATGATCTGGTTGGGGGAAGGAAGAGGGGTCTGCCTCTGACCCAATTGCGGTTGGTTAGCCACCACTGCAGGTCCTGTGAAGTTCCCTGTTAGATCTGAACCATTTCGAAGAGATTCCCCTGATGCTGCGCCCACTGAATCTTCAGGTCCTGCTGACTAGCTCGCAAATGCCGTCTGGCAAAAGTCACAAGCAAGATGCAGGAAGCCATAAGGCTCAGCAGCCTCAGTCATTCTCACCGTGCTCCAGGATAGAGGCTGAAACATCTGTATCATAGCCTGAATACCCTAGACTCACCAATCGGGAGGATAAGCCGAAACTACACCATGTCCAGAACAGCTCTGAATAAAAGGTGCGTCGAGAGGGAGTCATATGTGACTTCAGCACATTGAAACTTAACCCCAGTGAATGCAGTAGGTTTGCCATAGTCTGCTGGTGGGAGACGACAGCCTGGTGCAAGCCCGCCTTCAACAGCCAGTCGCCGAACTAGGGGAAGACAGGCCCCCCTGATCTGCGCAGATGGGCTGCAACCACCGCTATCACCTTGGTGAACACCTGAGGGGCGATGGTAAGGCCAATGGAGAGCACTGTGAACTGAAAGTGCTCGTGGTCTACCGTAAACTGTAGATCCGCCGGTGAGTAGGCAGGATGATATTGTGAAAATAAGTGTACAGCAAACCCAACGCTACCATCCAGTCTCCTGGGTCTAGGGCAGAGAAGATTAGAGCCACAGTGAGCATCTTGAACTTTTCCTTTCTGAGGAAATAGTTGAAGGCAGATCTTGGATCGAGTGCAAGCCCTCTTCCTTTTTTGGAACCACAAAGAAGCGGTAATAACCACGGCCTACTTCTGGTGCTGGAACCCTCTCTATGGCTCCCTTGGCCAAGAGAGTCATGACTTCCTCCTGAATCTAAGTCAGGGGTTTCTCCATTAGACCGTTGTAAGCAAGCTGGAGGCCGGGATAGTCTCAAAGGGGAGAGCGTATCCCCTTTGGACTATCTGAAGGAACCATGTGTCCGATGTGATGTTCTGCCTGTGGTGGAGGTGATGGCTGACCCTGCCACCAATTGGCTGCCCTTGACCTTGAAGGGTTTGGAGGTTGAGAGGGTGGGTATGGACTGACCCGACCTCTGGCCGCCTGACCACAGGGTCAGAACGAGCTGTGCCCCCAGCCACGCAGAGGTTGCTGACCTTTACTAGCCTTGTGGCTGGGGTATGGCTGGCGAGGCTGAAATCCCCTTCCACAGCCATGAAAGGGGTGAAAAGCAGACCGGGACAGGTGAGCACAGAGGCCCAAGTACTTGGCCGTAGCATACGAGTCCTTAAAGCGCTCTAGGGCCATGTCTGCTTTGTCTCCGAAGAGACGGGTGCCATCAAAGGGCACATCTATGAGGGAAGCCTGGACATCCCCAGAAAACTCAGAAGTCCTCAGCCAGGCGTGATGTCGAACAGCCACCGTAGATTACTTCATTCTGCCCAGCGAGTAGATATTGTGTATGCCACAACGAATGGTAAAATTTGCCGCATCTCTCCTGTCTTATACCACTTGAGAGAGGAAGGTCTGGGTCTCCTCCGGAACCTGCGGCTACACTTGTGCAACCGTTTCCCACAGGGAGTGGAAATACCAGCTCAATAGGCATGCGGTGTTAAGCGACAGCAACGCAAGGCTGGCGGAAGAAAAGATTTTCTTACCAACCTATCCAGCCTCTTGGGTTTCCTATCGGGGAGTGCAGAAGGGAATGCGCCTAGTGAGGTAGAGGCTAGTACCACCAATCTCTCCGGGGTAGGTTGGTCAGTGAGGAAATTTGGGTCCCCAGTGCATGGCGATGGGCAATTGACCGATTCACAGCACCCCCTGTGCTGGGCTTGGACCAGGTTCCCAGAAGGACATCAGTCAAGGCATCATTGAATGGCAGGAGTGGTTCTGAGGAGGACACCCGTGGCTGCACAACCTCCGTCAAGATGTTTATCTTGACTTCCACCGAATGGAGCTGAAGGTCCAGGACATCAGCAGACCTACCACCATAGCATACAAAGCTCCCTCCTTCGTAGCAACGTTAGGGGGAGAAAGCAGGTCAGAATCTGGAGATGGATCCAGTCCACTGGCCTCACCCAATTCCTCAAACCAGTCGATTCAGTCTTCAGGCTGGTCTTGTAAAGTGGCCAGCGACCCCTCTCAATCTTCCTGCATTCTTAGCACATCTCAATAAGCCTGAGGAACCAACCTAGGACCCAAGGGTGCTGTTAACAGAATTGGCTTTGGTAGGTGCCAATTCGGCTACTCTGGGATAAGAATGGGTCTGGAGCCAGCAATGTTAGGAGTTTTGGTGTCCTGGCCAGCACCAAGAAAGTTTGCAGTGGCACACGGGGGGGAGGGGGGGGGAGGAGGCGTTGGGATATGCACTAGAGCCCAATGGAACACCCTTCTGAGCCTGTGGGGCCTCAAGGTGCACCAGCAGGGTCAGGCCACCCAAATATGAGGCACATGGCGTCATAGAATTCCTCAAGTTGGGTGGGGTTGCTCTGAATTCCGGAGGCGACCCAGGTGCAGGTTCAGCTGAACGAGGCATAGAACACGGAGACCTCACAGTCGTGTCAGCCGACCGACCGGGAGAAGTCAAAGCATACTTCGACTTCCTGTGCTTTTTGTGCTTCTCCCCTGACTGCCTTGAAGACTGAGTGGGAGGGCAAAAGACTTACGCCTCCCGGAGGGGTGCCCGGAGCTTCCTCTCAACTGGGACCAAGAACGATACATCCAGGGTGAACAACGCAGTGCAAAGCACCGGGCCACAAGGAACTGTAGGGACCGCTCCCTTAAAGCTTTCTGAGCCATGGCCGGGCAGTTGAACCAAAACTTTGAATTGTGGTCGTGCTCCAGGCACCAAAGACACACCAGGTGTAGATCCGTTACCAACATGGCGCGGTGACAAGTGCCACACGGCTTGAATCCGAAAGACTTCTTGGACAGTCTACACTCCAAAAATGTGAAAAAGGCCTGTCAAAAAGTGAGAGGGTAGCTCTCTTCATTGATCTGTGCCAACTGGCATGGAAAGAAAAGATCTGACGTCAGTAAGCCGAGGTGGTGCCTATATAGGGGACGCGTACGTCAGAGCCGACAGATGTCATCTCCAGTGCACAAGGGTATTGCGTGTAGAAAAATCTTCCGGATCCAGTCTGATGCCTGGAAAATTCAAAGGTAAGCAATCTGCGGCTTGATAGCTCTATCAGATATTAGGAGACTCAGCGAGAAGCTATGCATCGCTTCAAAGAGGATACACATAAGAAACGCCAAAATAAAGTTACGGTCTTACCTTGGTATCAAAAACGGTTTGGCAGGGAATCTGCGTGTAAACCCTTTAATAAAGGTCATCCCAACACGTGATTCAAACCAGGACAGTTGGTCAACCAAATGTAGAAAGGCCAAAAGGGAAGACAAATAACCCTTGTTAGTGTTCACTGCAAGATCTTTCTGGGCCAAAGATAATACAAACAAAAGGACATCTGACAGCTCTGCATGTAATGAGCCAGTCTTCCAAATGTCACACCAGGCCACAAGTCTGTTCCAGAGCCAGGCCTAGATTGATTTTGGCAGATCAAACACAGATTAGTGCCGCTTAATCTCCATGCATGAAGCTGTAGACTGCACAGATTCTGGTGGAGAACCATGTCTTGTTGCTGAGACAGAAGGTCTTCGTGAATTGGCAGACTGATCAGAAGACAGATGCTCATGCACAGAAGGTCTGGATACAACACTCCCATTGACCAATCAATAGTCACTAGAATTACTTTGGCTCGGTCACTCCTTTTCAGAACGCGGGCAGGAGGGGTAGGGACAGGAAGGCATGCATGCAGGAATTTCATGTTCAATCCAACCAGAATACATCTACTATGGTTTTCTTGTGGAAATACCAATGCGCAAACTTTTGACAATGTGCGTTCTTGATTGTGGCGTAAAGATCTAACCAGATTTGTCCCTCCTGTTGGAAAATCACATGTGCCAACCTGGGGTGTGGACGGTCTTGGATTTAACAGAAGACCTAGCAAGAAGTGGACCGGTGACTAGATCGGGCCAGGATCAAGTCCAGTCCTGTGACTTAGAGCGGGACAAACATGAAGGCTGTGACTTCTTCTAAACTAACATACAGCTTTGCCTCGCAGTCTCCAATTGTCGGGTGATCGAGTAATTACAAGACTTAGGGTTGTGTTTTGACAGCAGATACCAAAGATACACCTCTGGTAATCCTGCAGTCAGACTTGAATCCTGTTGTTACCGGTGGGGGCATTGTCCTATAGCACACTCTTCGAAATTTAGAAATCGGCATGACGCTGACAAATTCAAAAGCAGAGCTCCAGATCCACATTGAAATACCGGGTAAGAAAGGAACAGACAGCAGCGCACAGCAGTTGTGGCTCCAAATGATCACTCTGTGGCGATATGGAGTCAGCAAAGAGCCACAAGGCACCAATTAGCAGTATGCACAAGCCTTGCTATGAACAATCTCCAGATCCATTCTGATGACTAGATGAATATTCCAAAGTGACGACGATGCGGTTCGACGTAACCATCATAACTCTACTGCTTTCAAAATTGTCTACTCGAACAGCACAGGGCCATTAAAACCTTGTGTCGGAGGCCAGAAGAAACTTCGAGAGTAATTTTAAAACAGAAGGGAATATGCTACTTACCAGTATGCATCTGTTCTTGGCATGTAGAGCTGCATATCTACACACTGTGTATAGATCGCCATCTGGTGTTGGGCCCGGATGTTTGCACTTGTTTTTGTCTTTATAAAGTCTTTGGAGGTCACAAGGTATGTGACTCCTCCTTTGGATCATAGTGCGCATGGGCATCGGCTCCATCCTCAGATTATTTTTCGCCAGCAGGGAAATGATGGAGCTTGGTAAGAAACAGGAAAGATGCCCATGTGTGGTGTATCTAAGTAAGATAACACTGGAACAGATAAAGGAAGCCGGGTAGGCGTGTGTAGATCTGCAGCTCTACATGCCAAGAACAGATGCATACTGGTAAGTAGCATATTCCGTTCAAGGCATATGAGCTGCAGATTACACACTGTGCATAGATTGTAAAGCAGTGTCCACTCCTAGCGGCGACCACCAGTATCTGTTGCAGTAGTTTGAAATAGTGTTTTGAGTACAGCCTGGCCCACACTAGCCTGTTGTTTAGTTTGCACATCGACACAATAGTGTTTTGTGAATGTGTAGACCATGTAGCTGCTCTGCAGATATCATCTAAAGGAATGTTTCCTAAAAATGCCATTGAAGCCCCTATCTTTCGTGTAGAGTGGGCTTTAGGAGGAACAGATAATGTACGTTTTGCTTTGTGGTAACAAATCTGTATGCATTTGACAATCCACCTAGCTATCCCAGATTTTGATAAGGGGTTACCTTTGTGTGGTGGTGAGAAAGACACGAATAGTTGTTTGGTCTTACGAAAGGGTTTTGTTCTCTCTATGTAGTATAGTAGTGCTCTTTTGACATCTAAGGTGTGAAGAGCTCTTTCTATGACTGTTTGTGGCTGCGAGAAGAATACAGGCAGCTCTACAGATTGACTGAGGTGGAAGGGAGAAAAGACTTTAGGGAGGAATTTAGGATTAGTTCGGAGAACAACTTTATTAAGATGCATCTGGAGAAAAGGTTCTTGAATGGTTAGTGCTTGTAGTTCACTAACTCTTCGTAGAGAAGTAATGGCTACGAGGAAAGCAGTTTTCCATGTTAAGAATTGTAGCTCACATTTATGTAGAGGTTCAAATGGAGGCCCCATTAGTCTTGTGAGAACGATGTTTAAATTCCACACAGGGGAAGGTGGTACTCTGGGGGGAATTATTCTCTTGAGTCCCTCCATAAAGGCCTTTATGGCAAGTACCCTGAAAAGTGAGAGATGCTGTCTATTTTGTAGATATGCTGCTATGGCAGCAAGATGAAATCTGATAGAGGTATAGGCTAGTTTGCATCTTTGGAGGTGTAGTAAGTAGTCTATGATGTGTTGGAGAGACACATCTAGGGAATTAGTGTTGCTGTAATGGCAGTATACTACAAATCCTTTCCACTTGGCTGCATAGCATACTCTAGTGGTAGGCCGTCTAGCTTCTTTGATGACATTCATACAGTCAGGAGGAAGGTAACCAAATTCTAGGACTTCAGGAGCCAGATCGCTAGGTTGAGCTGAGCTTGGTCTGGGTGTTAGATCTCTCCATGGTTCTGGATTAAGAGGCGTGGAGAGAGTTGTAGTTTTTGGTGCAGAACTACTGAGAGTTCCAGCAGTGTGGTGCACCATGGCTGTCTGGCCCAAGTTGGAGCAACTAGGATGAGCGTTAATGAGTGTTGCTGTAGTTTGCGCACCACTAGCGGAATGAGTGGGAGAGGCGGAAAAGCGTACGCAAATCTGCCTGACCAGTTCATCCATATCGCATTGCCTTTGGACAATGGGTGACGATACCTGGCGGCGAAGTTTGGGCATTTGGCGTTTTCTTGGGTGGCGAAGAGGTCTATCTGTGGTTGCCCCCAGTTCTGAAAAAACGGTTGAACTTGTGGATGAAGTTCCCACTCGTGGATTTGTTCAGTTTGACGGTTCAAGAGATCGGCTATTGTATTTTAGCCTCCTTGGACATGTTGGACTAGGAGAAAAATATTCTGAGGTATGGCCCACCTCCATATGCTCTGTGCAAGCTGCGAGAGCTGCAGAGTGTGTGTCCCGCCTTGTTTTTGGATACAATACATGGCTGTCATGTTGTCGGTGAGGACCAAGACAGTCTTGCCTGATATTTGTTTTTGAAATGCTTTTAAGGCTAGGAATATGGCTAGTAACTCCAAGTGGTTGATGTGGAGTAACTTTAGTTGAGGTGTCCACCTGCCCTGCATGGTGATGCATCCGCTGTCATGATTATTTGAGGAACTGGCTCGAGGAACGGTCGCCCTTTGGAAAGGTTCTTGGTGTTCCACCACTGCAGAGAACGATGGGTACGACTGTCTACCAACATCAGATCTGTTAGCTGACCTTGAGCCTGGTTCCATTGGCGTGCTAAGCACTCTTGGAGAGGACGCATCTGGAGTCTTGCATGAGGCACTATGAATATGCAAGAGACCATCATCCCTATGAGTTGCATGAACTGGAAGAGTGTGTTGCCGTTGGAATCTGGTGAGAAGAGCTTGGATGCTCGCTATACGGGCGGGACTGAATTTGAATTGAATTGGGTAGGCGAGCGCTCTTGAGGTGTCTATTGTGCCACCGAGGTATGTTGCGTGTGGGACGGTTACAGCTGGGACTTGGCGTGATTTATTGTGAACCCCAGGTTGTGAAGTTATTGAATAGTGGCGTGAGTGTGTTGTACACACCGATTGTACGATTTGGCTTTCATAAGCCAGTCGTCTAGATATGAGAAGACATGTATGTGTTGTCTTCTTAGATGTGCTGCCACCACTGCTAGACACTTGGTAAACACTCTTGGTGCTGTGGTGACTCCAAATGGGAGTACTATGAATTGATAGTGCGGACCGTCCACTACGCATCTGAGATATTTTCTGTGAGCGCTATGAATGGGAATGTGCAAATAGGCGTCCTTGAGGTCTAGAGTAGTAAGGAAGTCACCCTGGGAAAGCAGATGGAGGATCTGCTGAAGTGTGACCATGTGGAAGTGGTCTGAATGTATGTATAGGTTTAGGGGTCTGAGGTCTAAAATAGGCCTTAGAGGTCCATCCTTTTTTGGTATGAGAAAATAGAGGGAGTAGACTCCCTTGTTTTGTTGGTGCAGGGGAACTGGTTCTATTGCACTTTTTTGTAGGAGGGAGATTACCTCCTGCTTTAATAGTAACAAATGTTCTTGTGACATTGGACGGTGTTTGGGTGGTATGTTTGGGGGGGTAGATGTTAGTTCGAGACAGTAGCCTGATTGAATGATTTAGTGGACCACCTGTCTGAAGTGATGTTTATCCAGGCAGGGAGAAATTGGTTGAGTCTTCCCCCGACTGGAATGAAATAATCGGGGGGGGGAAGTAGAGGGAAGTGTGTTATTCCCCCTGTAACCACTCCTTTGGTAACCTCTAGTAAAGGAGGTTTGTGCGGGAGCTTTGTAAGAGGTGGAGGGGCTATCAGAGGAGTAGCCTTGATGGGTGCTTCTAAAGGATGAGCGACGAAAGGACCGTCTGGGAGCTTGCGATTGCAAGGCTGCCATAGATTTGGCGGTGTCTGTATCCTCCTTCATTTACGTCTACATTGGGGCCAAATAGGTGTTGCTCATCAAAAGGCTGATTGAGTATAGAACTCTGTACTTCGGGTTTAAAACCTGATATACGTAACCAGGCATGTCTGCGCAAAAGGACACTGGTGTTGATTGCCCTTGAGGCGGTATCTGCTGCATCTAGGGCACAGCGGATGGAGGTGTTAGTGATGGTCTTACCCTCTTGGATTAGTTGGACTCAAGCTCATCATAATGTGCCCTGTCATACCTGCCTAGGAGCGCTTGGGTGTTAGCAATGCGGCAAATATTTGCTGCCTGTGACACTGTGCGTTTGCCAGAGGCGTCTAGGAGTTTTGATTCCTTGTCTGGTGGTGGTGTGTCACCTGACGTTTGGGAATTCGCTCTCTTCCTGGCATTAGAGACTACTAAGGAGTCTAGTGGTACGGGGCCCTTAATGTATACTGGGTCCGTAGGGGCAGCTTTATATTTCTTTTCTATTCTTGGGTTGATGACCCGAGCCCTGACGGGGTCTTTAAAGATCTCTGGTGCGTGCTTGATAACCCCTTTAAGCATGGGCAGTGTTGAGGTGGACCTTTGTGTCGTATCAAAGGTATCCATAAGAAAATCCTCCTTTACTAGATCTGTATGCATGGCCACTTTGTGGCATTGGGCAGCTCTTTGAAGGAGCTGGTTGAATCCGATATTGTCATCTGGGGGGGGGGGGGGGGGGGGAGACATGGAGGGATAAATATCATCTTGTGGGGTGTAAGGGACATCTGGGACACTGTAATCATCCCAGGGGTCAGGGGAGCCAGTAGGAGTAGGGTCCCCAAGGGGTTGATCGTCAGCACCTCCCCCTGCATCATCTGAGGTGTTGTCGTCCTCATCATCAATTGGGGTAGGTGATGGTGTGGGAGTGTGGTGTGGTGGAGGAGGAGGAGGAAGAGGAGAAGGAATCCGCAATGGAGAGGTAGCAAAGTCTCTCTTCTTTGGTGGTGGTGGTGCGGGCGAAGGCATTTCTAGTGGTCTTTTCTTGATGCTGAGCATTAAATGACCAGTCTTCGGATCTTTCATTAAAGTGTTTTGGGTAGGATCTGGACGAAACAGTTCATCTGTGGGAGACAGATCCTTAGGAGCCGAGGGCTTCGGTGCCGTAAGTTCTTTGGGCGTCGACTCAGTAGTGGTTCTAGGCTTGGAATCGTGTAGTTTTGAAGTGTCTATCAGTTGGAAGCGGTTGTTGTTTCTTCGGTTCCGAGGTCTTTGGTTCGGAAATATCTAGGCCTTTCGACAGGCGTTTTTTAGTCGGCTCCGAGGGTGTTGTCGGTGCAGAGAAACTGGTGCTAGCCTTCGACACCGAGTGCTTCGATGTGGTAGCAGCGGTCAGCGTGGATGAGGTCGATGACGCCTTTTTCTTCGGTGCCGGATGTTGCTTTTCGGTACCGAGGGTAGGCTGACTCGAGCCAGAGTCGCCTAAAGGCTTACTAGGCTTCATTACCGAGCCCGAAGGCGGGGCATGGGAAGCAGTGTATCGGCATGCACCTGGGCCGTAAGGTGAATGGGGTACCGAAGCCTTTTTTGATGGTGTCGAAGGGGGGATCGGGGTCGATGTCTGTACTCACAGCCCTTTGAGCTGAAGTCATGTCTTCGACATCGGAATCATCTGCTTCGGAGGCGCTGATGATGGCTTCTTCGACCCTGCTCCGGAACATCGACGCCCTCTTGAAAGATGTCGTCTGGGATCGAAGATGACGAGCGCGCCATTGTTCTTCGAGCTCGTCGGACCCGGATGGTCTTTTTGGAGCAGAAGGAGGCACAAGCTGGACAGTCTCTGGCCTCGTGCTCCGGTGAAAGGCAGAGGTTGGAGTGGGGAAACTTCGACCTACATCTAGGACACTTTTTAAATGGCGTCCTTTCCATGAGCCGGAGATGAGGCCCAGGTAGGCCCGAAGGCCTTTGTCGACGACCGGAATCGAAGACTTCGAAGTTGATGGGTCGCGTTTGGCTAGAAACACGATCGAAAACATACCGACAAGATCGGAAGGATTGCGCGTCGAAAGAGAAAACCGTTAACGGTTCTGAGCTGGACCGCGAGAACACATCAGAGCCCGATGGCGGAAAAAAACTATCTGAGGATGGAGCTGATGCCCATGCGCACTATAATCCAAAGGAGGAGTCACATACCTCGTGACTTCCAAAGACTTTCCAAGACAAAAACAAGTGCAAACATCCGGGCCCAACACCAGATGGCGTTCTATGCACAGTGTGTACTCTGCAGCTCATATGCCTCAAACATTCAGTTCTAGTTTATCTGTATTTCAATCAGAGAATTTAATGCTATGAAAAATATGAATTGAATAACTTCTTACACCCTCACTGCCAGACTCTCTCTTGGCAGTCTGGAAATATGCTCTTGTTGCACATCCACAAAATAAAAAGGAAGCAAAAAGATATACAGGTTTTCGCTGTTTGGCATTAAATCTTTGGAATAGGATGTTGATGGTGGCCTCAGAGCCATGAAGCCTTTTAGGTATCCATTCACTTGATAAATAAGAAAATGCATTAACGAGTGTGTGGGGTATGCATATTTGCTGATTCCACTTAGATACTGTGATTCTGAACTGGGGATATGGGATTGCAGCACTGAATTATGCACGTTTGCTGCTCATATGACAAACTATAACAACTGCTGTGAGTGCGGTCTATGTGTAACACTTGGACTGATGCTATCAATGTTCTTTGAATTGTGAGCAAGGTTTGCACCTTTTCTTTGCCATTTTATATAGCGTCTGCTCAACTCAAAGGTATGGTATACTTCTCATGAGCACCAGTTACATTACACAAGGTTACATTCATGTGTTTGGGCACAGGAAGATTAAGTGATTTGCCCAGAATCACAGGATATTGAGCTGAGACTGAAACCTGGTTCCCCCAATCGAAAAAGAACAATGCTGCCAATGATGAACTAGCACTTCTTTGTGAAAGATGATAGCCCTCCGGCAGTCATTAACGTAGCACTAATGTGGGTTGATGAGGGAAGTGTGCACAGCCGCTATCTATGAGACCTTTCTGCATTTGTGGTACTACTCACCAACTAGAATCCCATCATGTTCCTTCAGATCCACTTATGCTTCTTGCCATCCACAGCATCACAGGGCTTGGTTTGTGCAGTTCACATTGCTAATGTCAACTCTGTATATGTTGGAAGCATAAGATATTGCTGCATGTGTTGATTGATTGTCAGTCCAACAGAAACATACTGCTTTAGCCTGTGCTTTATTGTATCAACATTTCTACAATGCTTTCCTACCTCTTGATGAGGACCCAAAGTGATTTGTGGATCATGGTCAATGGTTGCGATTCTGAGGTACAAGGATGAAAGGAAGGCGTTAGTGGTGGTATCCTCTATCAGTATTGAGTATTGTTATCATACATGACACTGGGAGAGTGGGCTCAAAACTTGATGCAACTGTGAGTGTGTATGTTACGCATGTGACGGAAAGTAATGTAACGTGAAGATAAGGTAGCAAATACAATTCAGTCAGGATTCTGGCCTTTGAGGTATTAGAGTCTAGGTTATAGAAAAAGCTAGGATTTGATGGCTCAGATTTTATTGTGCCTGCTCTGAGTGAAGGAAGTTTACGCTGCTGCTGTGCCTGTCCAGTATGGGATGGGAAACCTGCATTGCTGCTGTGAGTGCGGTGTCAGACAAAATATGCCAGTGCAGCTTTCTGTACTTATTCTATATCAATTTGTGCTGGAACACAATGAATTATGCTGGTTGTGTGTTTGAACTGAGATTGCACTTGTGTGGAGCTTGAACTGCGACCAAGAGAACCTTAATTACACTGCTGTAACTAATGTTGTTGTATCCTAGGTGCTCTGGATCTGCACAGGTTATTTACAAAAGGGAATCAAATCTGGTCAGAGAAGCACTATTTGTCAAGAATAATACTGAGAGAGTCACATGATGCTAAAACTGACTGCATCCAGGGTGAGAAAGTTCAAATGAACATGGTCACAAACTCACAAATGTGTAGGCATTCAGGAACTGACATGAGAAGGAACACCTTGTTTCTCCCACTCTCCCCATATTGTGTGGGGTTTACCATGGGGTAATTCTACACACTTGTGGCAAAAAATTACAGATATAAAACCATGTTTGCACAGCAGGTGTCATGTTTATGAACAGATGCTATGTATAAATGGAGCAATTTATGGCCATAAACATCTTTTGACATTTATGTTTCCCACCAGCCACTAATCAAAGCTATACTCTCTCATTTCTCACACTGCTACAAAAGCTGTGGGTCTAATTGAACTAAATGAGCAAAGCTGACAAGTCTCTATCACCTCTGTACTGAATGCTAAGAATCTGCATAGATGAGGGATTTCACTTCAGTCACTGGTTTTATTTTCACATCTAGTAGTACCTTGGTGATTCAGGACAATTGGACAAGGTGTAACAGAGGAAACTATTTCCATATAAATGCCAGAATTCGTGACCATCATTCAGAAGTTGGAGCAGGAGCAGGAGCACTGAATTGTGCATGTGAACCTGTATCCCAGGTTCTCCAACAAGCTGCTATGCAGATACTGGTAGCTCTCCAGCTACTTGCGAGTAACTCTGTGTGCAGCCCAAAATAGTAAATGAAAAGTTTTGTTTGGTTGAATTAGGTAGCGTAGAAAACTGGGTTTGTTGCAGTGCCCCCCCCCCCTCCTTCCGTTTGCCTTTCTTTTGATGCAACTTTGACTGAAGAGTACTGGGTCCCTGCAAACCAGGTTCACAATTCCAGGTGTTTTCCCTATACTGTACCTTTTGTTTCCCAATTAGCTCAACTTCAGTACCCCTTGTAAGCCCCTAGTAAATAGTACAGCTGGCACCTAGGGCATTGGCACTGAAGAGGGACCGCAAGGGTAGCAGCATGAATTGTGACACCCTAAGGTCCCCTCACCAAGGCCATGCAGGTTCCCACAGCAGACTGCGTGCCTTGGTGTGAGCAAAACTGAAGAGTCGACATGGCACACATCCGAGTGCCATGCTTCCAGACACTGCATGGGATATAGGTAAGACACCCCCTAAAGCAGGCCTTATAGTCATATGGCAGGGTGCATTATATATCGTGAGGATGTAGCTGGATGAGCAGATACACCTCTGCAGTATTCATGTTGATTCGTGGATATTGTAAGTGAATGGGTAAGCTATAAGGAATACATGGGCTGGAAAATCGTCAGTACGAGTTCCCCAGCTCCATGATGGCTTTCAGTATTATGGGATGTTTGGAACCAAACATCTCGCCTTAATAAACCTGCACTAATTCCAGTGTCAGATTTATTAATAATTACAAACAGAGGACCCCTTAGAGTGGTCCCCTGAAACCTACCAACCCTTAGTGTGGTCACCGACTGGTCTAAGTCTAAGCCAGCCTGTCACCATCAAAATGTTTGAGGTCGAGAAGAATGCCTGGCCAGGGTGAAGATGTTCACACAACCCCTCCCCCCCCCAATCAGGCAGAGCCATCTGTGGCGGGAATCTTCAAAGGCCTTGACGCCTTTGAAACGCACCCAAGCCTCTCCTGATAGACTGAGCAGGACCCCCTCCTTGTGTCCTCACCCATTTTGGCAGGAAGACCAATTAAGAATAGAAGGTGTGCTCCCTTAGGACAACTCCACCCCTCAGGAGGCGAGGTGAAGCACATTTTTCAGTGCCCACAATCTTGAAGATGGTTAGGGCTATATCCCCCTCCCACAAGAGGCGGGCATAATAGAGGGTGTAGACTCCCCAGGCCCACTGGCCACTACCTCTCACTCCCTTGTAAATGCCCCTAAATGTAGCCTTCAGGTGGCATCCCCAGATTCTGAACTCAGAGACCATGAACACAAGAAGACGAACGAAGAAAACCTGATGGATCGAGAGCTGCAGACCTCGTGGGGAACTGTTGGGTGCGAACTCCTGTCTGCTACCACAGAACTAGACAATCGCCGTCCTTCAGCTCGTCTCCTTGCTGTGTGGAATCCACAACCCTCAGGGAGTCATCAGCCCATCGCCAGAGAACTTCCTCTAGGTAGAGGTACTATCTCCCTGCAGTGGCAGGCACAAAAAAACATCAAAGTCCGGTCCAGTGTCGGCCAGTTCCCCAGCCCGACCGATGTCTCCAAGTACATGACAAAGGCACACCTGCTCTGGAGTCTTGAGGCCCCAGCACCCACCAGAGCTGAAAGGCACCAATACCACAGGTACCGGACCACATGCTGCAAAAACCTACAAAGCAGAATCCAGGTGGACTCCAACTTTGCATCAAGCCAGCACCCGACGAGGGACTTCAGGACTCTGGAGATGCAACTCAGCAGTGGCACAGCAGTTCCATAATCAATGCTCTAAGGTGCCAGCCCCGGACTGTGAGGTTTATCTTTGTGCGTCATTGCCCAGCTGCTCATCTTCACTGCACTCAGCCCACCTGGCTGGGGCATCTTCAATCTAGCTGTGCTGCCGTGGCCGCAGAACCCTTGAAACCTCTACTCTCCCTTGAGAGCCTTCGGTCTTGCCTTTAAGGCTCACATTGCATTGCTGTTACAGGTGCCCTCCCCCCACACTTTGTAGCGCACCAGAAACTTGGCCTCTGATCCCTTTCTCTTCGCTCCTGGTGAAACCCGGGACGCTTCAGAGAACTTGGCCTCTGATCCTTGGACTTTGGCTCCAAACTCTTCGATTTCCAAAAGGTGATCCACACAAACAACTGTATTGCATTACTTTTTGTACTCTCCTTTTTCCTCCCATAGGAAATGTATTATGCGTAACTGCGCACAACTGTGATTATTGCATTTTACTGTGATTTATCGTATTGCAAAAAGTATTTATCTTGTATCCGAAGTTCTTGTTCTGATATTTATATAAAAGTAGTAATTTTTCTAATTGAGTCTCAACTCCATTCATTGAGTTTGTGCCTCATTTATTGCCTTGGTGTGTACAACAAATGCTTAGCACGGCCTTCTGATAAGCTTAACTGCTCGCCTACACTACCACAAAAATAGAGTGTTAGCATTATCTACTTTAACCTCTGTAACCGATAAGGGTGTCTTCGACCTCTGCAGCAAACCCCATTGTTGTTCACTATATAGTGAGATGGGTTTCCTACATGTAGGTTTGCAAAACTGACAAGAATGTACTAGTTAAATGTGTGTATTTTCATAATGATATGCTGATATTTATTTAAGGCTAGTAGTTAAATGGCAATCAATGTTGCATTAAGGGGCTTGTTACTGATATTATTTCTTAAGTGCCAGTTCGCATTGTGTATATGACTACTATCATGTTCAAAATTGATTATTTTTTTGGGGGGTTTTATTTTTTTACTTTATTGATGGTGACCTTGTCTCGTGCACTGAGATGTCACTGCTTGTATCCTGTATGTATGAATATGTATATATGTTTATTCTACAAAGAAAGCCTAGCCAAAAGGCAGCAGAACACGGTCCTTGGTCAAAGACATGCATAAGGGCAACTAGTGATGGAGAGGTATATAGTTTGAGGACTGTTACTGTTGTGATGTAGTATGAATGCAATGACCACTAATGGAATCTTGTCTGAAGTGATCACTGTTGTAACACAATGCTAATTTGTGTTAGTAGATTTGATGATTTTCATTGAACACAAGTAACTCTTATTATAGAAAATATAGCAGACCCCAGCTTGTCCATAGTGAAACTCCATGGTATAATTTGTGGTCCCATGGTAATACCTCAAAGTTGATTCGCTGATATGCCATTATCAGTAATACACTGTGGCATTACCACACCCTAAATGTTGTGGTAGTCTGAGGAAGGGCTGGTGACCATATTGTTTCCTTATTAAGGGCTACATGCTGCGGTAATTTACTAAGTTCCTGATTATGAGTAAGCTAGACGTATGCTTTCAGCACAAAAGCCCATATTTTTCTGAATTTACTGGATGTCTTCATACTGTAAATTGTGGCCGATTTGAACTGTTGAAATTCACATTGGTTAAATTTGGCATGTGCAGTGTTAACAGTAGATCTCGGAGTCCTGATCCCTGTGCAAATAGGGGTTGTGGAAGGGATCATAGCTCAATAGCACACTTAATCGGGGTCTCAAGGATCAATATTGCATTAACGTTGCAAATGACACTGGGAATTTACCTTTTAATTTAACAAAGTAACTTAAAGTAAACAAACAAATCCAACTGTACTTGAACAGCAAAGTACCACTGGGCCCACAGGGGAATAAATGCAGCATGCTTATTAAGCAAATTACCTTCCTCTGTTCCAGGTTCTGCTTTACAAGATGTGAGAATAAATGGACCAAGAAAATCAATTTGTTTGCTGACCGATTCAGTCTCACCGTCGATGATTATCTAATATTAGTCAACAAAGTTTATTTAGACGCTAATGGAATGAAGTTATCTGCTAGATAACTAGCGCAAGCAGAGCACCCTTCAGAAATAACCCATTGTCGTCCAATAAACCTGTACACATAGCAAAACTTAACAAGTAGCGATGAGCAGTGTGTTTACCTCCGTAGCAGCTAAATCACACACCAGATATCACACACCAGATCTCCGAGACCATCTCTTCCTGGCATGTCACGTCTTTTGGAAATCAGTCTCAGAGAAAGGCCAGTTCCATAGTGTAGGAAGATGGTTCTCTATATAATGTACTAAAAGTACACTGTGCAGAGTCCAGTGGGTCCTCGATTGGTTTACAGAGGCTAAAGTAGATAATACTAATGCTCTCCTTTGTGGTAGTGTGGGCGAGCAGTTAGGCTTATCAGAGGGTAGTGCTAAACATTTGTTGTACACTCAGAGGCAATAAATGAGACACACACTCAAAAGAATAAATCCAAGACCAACTTGGATAAGTACACTTCTTTTTATATGTTTCACCACCAAGAACTTTTTTCAAAGGTAAGTACTGTTTTCAATAGCAATTAGTAAAGGTAAGAAAACCTTTTAAAGTCATGCGCCTTTATGCACAATCCTATGGAAGGAAAAGTCAGATGTATGAAAGTAGGTACAGTACGTTTTGGGGGTTCACCTTCCGGGTTCGGAGTTGTAGTAGGCCAAGGTCCAAAGTACTACCAGCAGTTCTTCGGGAACCGCCCAGGATCTACCAGGCGCTGGGTGCTGGTAAAGTTGGTAGCTGGCGCTACAGAGAGGGGTGTTGCCCAAAAACAGTCTTCACAGGGGGACTTGAGGATATGCCCTAAGGCTCCCAAACAGGTGCCTGAGCCGCAAGGGGTCTTGGAGCAAGGGGGCACAGCTGGTTCATTGGGACCCGGGCAGCTCAAGTGCAGAGTGGTTAGACAGCTGGACAGGGTGCACAAAGATGCTCTTCGCGGTCAGTGACAAACAGCTGGCAGAGGCAAAATCAAGGCAGCTAGGCCACCTTCGGAGTGGTTCTCAGTGATGCCTACATTCTTCAACGGCTGCTTGGTCCTGGTGCAGTGGGAATCCGAACTGGACTCTCACTGTTGGTGTTTGGTTCAGGGCATCCGGTAATCCGGGGGTTGGTGGGTGCTGCACGGCTCCAGTTGGTCCTGATGTCTTCACAGTCAGTGGGGAGACCTTCCAGAGCACAAGTATCTTCTCCTGGTCGTCTACAGAGTCAGTTGGACCAGGGAGCTGCAAGGCCGGGGTCCAGACTCTGCTTGTCGGTGCCTGCGGACTGCAGGGAAGTAACTCCTCCATTCCCAGGTAAACTGTAGGTGATTTTTGAAATGCTGGCAGGCTACCCAAAGCTTTGATAGTTCTCAATCTCGAAGAATGAGTCACTGTGTTGCGATTGTTGAGAGAGGGCAGAGGACAGGCAGGGTTTTGTGCCAAAAGTCCACAGTTCTGCTGCACTTCTCACCAGGCAATGACTCTTCTTTGTCCTTCTCTTGATCTGTCAAATCTGAGTTCTTGGTTTCAGGGTTGCCACCTAAATAGGGAAGTTTACAGGGAGTGACAGGTAGTAGCCAATGAGCTACCTATATTTAAGGTGTCAACGCCGTCTCTATGACCACTTCCTGAATGCTAATTCTATCCAAAACAAGATGGAGGAATCTGAAAAGTGGGGTTCACATCAGGTGCACACCTCCTAATCATACTAATTTTCCAGTCTGTCTTCCTGCCAAAAGTGGGAGCATGACAGAGGGGGTGGGCATCTTCACTATCTGGAGATACCTGGGTCACATAAAGGCGGTAGGGCCTTTGAAGCTTCCTTCCCTGGAATGTACATCCTGCGTGGAGGAGGTGTGAACACTTCTGCCCAGAGCAGCCTTTGTTCCTGGTCTCCGAGAGTGAAGGCACTCACCTCAGGAGGTCAGAAATCTGTCTATGGTGGCTTGCTGGTCGAGACCAGTAAGTCAACACACCAGTAGCCGGTAGGTTGTCAGGGGGCACCTCTAAGGTGCTCTTTGGGTGTATTCATTAATAAATCCAGCACTGGCATCAGTGTGGGTTTATTAAGACAAGGTGTTTGGTACAAACCACTTTGGGTACAGTGAAGCCATCATTTAGCTGGCAATCAAGAGTGTTCAGCCCATGTACTCATCTAGGTTTCCGTATGTTCTTGCAATATCCAAGGGTGAACGTAGATATCACAGGGACACATCCACTCACACAGATATGCTCAACATGGGTATACTGCACCCTGCATTAGGGCTGTAAGGCCTGCCTTAGAGGTGACTTACCTATACCACATGCAGTGCTGGGTAGACATGGCAGTGCGCATGTGGACTCTGCACCAAGGCACGCAGGCTGCAATGGCAGTTTGTACTGGCTTGGTGAGGGGCCCCTTAGGGTGGCACAATTCGTGTTTCAGCCCTTAGGGATCCTCTGTAGTTGCAAGGCCCAGAGGTACCACTTACTAGGGACTTACAGAAATCCTTAAGAGTGCCAATTGTGGAACAATGGTACAGTTTAGGGAAATAACAATGGTACAGGGGACCGGGTTAGCAGGAACCCAGTACACTTTGAAAGTTGCATCAAATACCAGGCAAAAAGTATGTGTGTGTGTGTGTGTGTGTGTTGGGGGGGGGGGGGAGGGTATTGGGGGATTTTTAGCAACAGAGTCCAGTTTCCTACACATAGGTTTCTATGGAAGTTGAAATGCACAACATTTATATGTAAAAGGGCAGCCGTGTTCAAAAAGTCCCACACATGTCAGAGGTCTATTCTTGTAGAAATCTTCAGACATGCTGAAATTTCATGAAAGACACTGGATAATCGTTCCTAATCAGTTACTAGACGCCGCATTAGAATTAAACATCAGACAAAAATATATCAGTTTAGTAAACATAATTCGAGCTAAGCAAGTAGTATTATTTGACCACTACGAGCCAAGTATCGAGCGAGGGGTCCACTGTCAGGAAGTTGTATACTTTCATATCAAGTTGGGCTCTGCTTGGATATGTCATCAAATAACATGGATCTATAGAAACGGTAAATGTAAGGCACTGTGTATTCAAAAACAATTGCTATTCCCTTTGGCTTCTCATAATATGTATCCACAAATTCGCCATTAAACCAGGAACGTCAGGCTTGAGTCCTTCATTACTTTAGTTGCAGTCAGTATGATACAGGATTTAATGGATTCCTAACTTATTGAGGAGAGCGGCATGCATGGTACATCTTGAATTTCAGGTCTGGTCTACAGACCCTTTAGTCAGGTAGCTGAAAATGTTTACCGCCGCCAGAACACCTAAAAATGCATAAACGTATATACATACAAGGAGTGTATACATCTGTTACAATATTTCCACCAGTGACTAGATTGTCCACATTACAAACAATAGATTTACACTGTCCACTGTGTAACTTTTGTTCAGTTTGCTAAATTGTTTAATTTTTATTTTTAAATACTGATGTCTTGTGCATATAAGCACAATTTTATAGTAAAAACACTTAAATGTTAAAAAAATTTTATTTGAAATTTGAACCTTTACTGTACTCAAAATAGTTTTTTAAATAAAATTAAAAACCCGTTTGAATGTGTATCTAGGTCATTTGAAAATACTTATTAGAAAACATATTTGTTACACATTTCTATGTATGTGAACAGTATTCATATTATAGCCAAGTTATACCTATCTGCAGTAATAAATCTGTTTAACGTTACCATTCAACAAATGCTCCAATCTATCGTGTGCGCCTATATCATTTATACAATGCACTTGCAGAGAGGTCCATCAACAATCCCAGGCAAGTTGTTAGCAGGATTAGTCAAATAATAAACTTGTGCATGGACCACGATCGAATTTACTGCCCATGCTAGAAAGACATCATTAAAAAGAACAGGCTGACTGTAACACTATAAAGGCATTTAAGCAATAATTACAATCTGAACTTTTGATGGACACAGGAATTCAGGCTGCAATCCCACCACCGCGAAGAATATCGCAGGATTATATTTCTGTGCAACTGTCTATGTTCACAATGCAGTGGGTGACTCAAACGGAATATTTCAAACAACTTTTTCAGTTGTCCTCAACCAGGTCTTGGATGCTCCGATGCATGCATGATTACGTCCAATTTCCTTGGGATAATGCTACACTGAAGAGTATCAAGGCTGAGTTCCACGAAATGGGAGGCATACCACGTTGTGTGTTAGATGGAATCCACACTGCATTGGTGCCATGACTGGGAGCAAGTTTACCGCAAAAGGAAGCATTTGCACTTTGCCTTGCGGACCTCTATATTACCGGTGTATGTGAAAGATTTCCAGGTTCCACTCATGACTCGCTGGTGCTATATAAAAGCTGCAAACCACTACAGATAGCAGGCCAGGCCCGGACTTGTTGGTACGAGCGAGCCATTAATGTATGCCATTTTAACTGTTATAAAGAGCCCTGTCAAACATCACTTCAATTACATTTGTGATTTTGTTTTTCAAGGGACTCAGATCTCAGTTGCACCAGGCTTGCTGAGGAACTCAAGACCAATAGAGGAAGACCATTTCAGTGAGGTCCATGTGCAAATGAGGGCTCCTGTGGGGTGGGCTTTTGGACTCCTAAAGGCCCGGTTCAGGTGCCCTGGCATGACTATAGGGACCCTCCTCTACTCACCTAGAAAAGTCTGCTAGACTGTAGAGCTCTGTTCTAGGCTTCACAACATTGCCCTGCAGAGAAACATACCATCTATCCCTGATGAAGATTGCCTGTGGGAACCCCAGGGTGATGTTGGGGACCTGAATCAGCAAGATGACAGTGATGAGGTTGAAGGCACTGACATCAGGAATGAACTCATTAAAAACATATTTGCTTGATGGTAAGTGACTGTAATGAATGTGTCATCTGGTGGTCAAAGATATGGACATATCCTCTTAGACAGTAGTAACAACTAACCAAAAACTGTACTTTCTGAATGTAATTTGTTCTGTGTTGTAAAGGTAGTATTGAGATAATTTGTTTGAATTTAGATAATTCTATTTTTAAAATCAAAAAAGCAACCATGCAGGATGACAAATTACATAGAACAGCAGTTGAGGTTATCCTTGTAAAAATGTTAGCATAACCAACATATTTGAAGACAATGTTAGCCTAGCTCTCATGCCTTAATATCTGCTGGGACACTAGCAAGTCACTGGTAGAAACTTTGGACTATTGCACAGATATTGGTTCTGAAGAGATCTGCAGTGCAAGTTGCTTGACCGTTGGGGTAATGTTTGTGATTCAGTTTATAGTACACTCCCAGTCATGGAGTGATGTCAATATACATGAGTTTCAGCAAAGGGTCCTCACACACATGCATTTGATGTCATCATCTACACCCTATCTGTGGAAATGTAGTTTGCCTTATTGTAGGAAAGTGCCCCTTTTTGCACAGTTACCCCCCACTTTTTGCCTGACACATGATGCACTTGGACTTTGTGTGGCCTGGGTCCCTGTCAATTAAATTCCAAGGGCCTGTGCTCTTTCCCAAAGCTGTACCTTGGTACCCATATTTGGCACATTTCTGGCCACAGGTAAGCCCCTTGTCAAAGGTACCATTGGCACCAAGAACACTGTGACCAGGGAAGGCATCTAAGGGCTGCTTTACCTATTGTGCCACCCTTAGAGGCCCTGTACCTCAACGCCCACACACTGCCACTGCAGGCTGCTTGTTTTAGTGCAGAGAAGCGTGAAGAGTCGACTTGGCACACACCCCTGTATGCCATGCCTGCAACCAACTGCCTGAGGCCTAGGTAAGTCACCCCTCTAGCAGGGGTCACTAGCCTCCAGGTGCGGGTACAATGGCATAAGCCCTGTACCCATACGGTGTCAAAGTGTAGTAAAGCCATAAAGAGTATATGGTCTGGGAGTTGGTCATTACGAACTCCCTAGCTCAATAATGGCTTTACTAAATCCTGGGAAATTTGGTACCACACTACTCGGCATGTTAAACCCACACTGATGCCAGTGTGAGTTTGTTAGACTTGGCATCTTTGGCGTGGTTTCCCCTCACTTTTTGCCCCGCCTCCTGTATTTGTGATGCTGTGCTGGAATTCTTTTTTACTGGCTTAGATGCTTTGGGCACTTTGTCACTGCTGATCAGTGTCAAAGTGCAAGTGCTCCCTGTATACATTGTGATTACAATTGGTTCTCCCTGATTGGCATATTTGATTTACTGGTAAGTCCCTGGTAAAGTGCACTAAGTGTGCCAGGGGCAGTATATCAAACGCTACTAGTGGGCCTGCAGCACCGAGTGTGCCACCCACATGAGTAGCCCGGATAAGGTATCTCAGACTTACCACTGCAGTTTCTGTGTGTAGGTTGTTACCTGCCATGTCGACCTGGCAAGTGCACCAACTTGCCAGGCGCTAACCTTCCATTTTCTTACATGTAAGGCACCCCTATGGTAGGCCCAAGGTAACCCCCTGGGCAGGGTGCAGTCTATGTAAAAGGTAGGACATGTACTGTGTGTGTGACATGTCCTGATTGGGAAATACTGACAATTTTGTTTTTCACTATTGAATGGCTATTTGTCCCGTAGGATAGATTGGGAAATACTTTGTAACATCTTACAAGTTTAACTTCCCATTGGGACAAGATGGAGAAATAAAGTTTAGGCTCTCTAGACTCAGAATTTAATAACATATTTTAGTAAAGATGGTTTTTAAATTGTGTGTTTGAAAATGCCACTTTTAAAAAGTAGGCATTTTCTTGTTTAACTATTCTGTGTGCCTCTGCCTGTTGGGGGAGGGGGGTGAGGTTTGCCTGGCCCAAATTTAGAGTAGTGGGAGGAGTTTTCCTTGCACCTGAATAGGGCCCGTCTCCCTTGCACAATGCTGTCTCAACCCCTTGTGGTCATACTGCACCAGTGAGGACAGAACTGGTTTGGACTGGGCTCAGCGAGGCTTGCACAAAGAGAACAAAGACATTTTGTGGTATAAGTGTCGGGTTCTCGGCAATTGCCGTTTCCCGACATCCCACGAAGCACGCACAACACTGCCGGGATCCTCACTTCCGGGTGGAAGCTGAGCCCCGGTCTAGTTCTTTCCTGCCACAGGCGGGTCATGGAAGCACTTCCGGGGTAAACGCCTTATCACCGCGTTTCCCGCCGGCTCTGTGCTTTGAATTCTTCATCCGATGCTTCAGCGACGGAGGAGCGTTTCTGGCCGCTGCCGACACGAAGGTACCTGTGGTGTTGGAGGTTCTCGCGCAGGAGCGCTCTCGTCCTGGTACCATTGCTGGAGTGCGACAGCTGTTGCATTCGATCTGTAAAGAAGCAGCGCAGCAGCGTTTTGAACTGTGGTTCTTTGGGTGAGCAGCGCAGGAGCGCGTTACTCACATTTATTTTGAATAAACAGCGCAGGAGCGCTTACTTGTTTGTTTTGGGGAGTGGCGCAGGAGCGCAGTACTTGTTTATTTTGGGGAGCCGCGCAGGAGCGCATTACTTGTTATTTTGGGGAGCCGCGCAGGAGCGCATTACTTGTTATTCTGGGGAGCCGCGCAGGAGCGCATTACTTGTTATTTTGGGGAGCCGCGCAGGAGCGCATTACTTGTTATTTTGGGGAGCCGCGCAGGAGCGCTATCCTTTGGTTGCAGTTAGGGCTTCTGCTGAATCACTGTGTTACCTTCTGCCCGTTTGTTCGCAGGACATTGAGTAGGAGAGTCTCTCTTAGATTCTTGGATATTCTTTGGGACTACACGGATGGCTGAAGACACATTATACAGAAGCACTGGTGAGTCCCGGCAGGAGAACGGTTGTGTGTGTTTTAGGGATATTCTGGAATAGCCTGGGGGTGGTTTACCAATCCTGTTCTCGTTTGTTTTCCAGCTGCCCCGGGAAATCCTGCAAAGCTCCATTCCACTCACCACCGCCCTACGTCCTTAATCGGCTCCCATCCTTGCGTCCATCTCATCCCTGTTGGGTTCTCTGTCCAAGGGGGGTCAGGTTGGTACAGGGACGGGCGCTCTTGTCGTCTCTGCGGAATTGCTTCACAAGCAAGGGTAAGTCTTGTGGGGCACCCGACAATAAGTATCACACCTAAAACCCCAGACTTTTAGATTACTTCTGGACTCAAGAGAAACCTTTGCCGAGCTGAAGAGCTGTGAGGAGGAGTACTGCCCCTTTGCTGTGTGGGGTTGGCCCGCAGTTGCTATTTCTGCCAAGGAAAGGACAAAGACTGGAAACGTGATGTGAACCTGCTTGAAGAAGATCTCCAAGGGCCTGTGTGCGCTCGCCTCCTGTTCTGAAGTCTCAGGGACACAAAGACTTCACCCCCAGCTCCTCTGAACTCTGCTGCTGAGAGTTCTGACCTGGAAGAAGGTGCCTGTTCCAGTTGTGGGCTTCTGGAGGTTGTCTCCGCTCCTTGGAGCTGGAGGAAAATAAGAACTCAACGCATCGCTCTTCTTGCGGCTGTTTTTTCGATGCATCACTGCTGTGCGAAAAGTATCTTTACGCATTGACGTGCTGCTGTAAAACCGACGCAGCGCCTGTCGCAGCTGCAAGAACTGATGCATTGAGGGATCAAGGCTGAAGAAACTGATGCAGAGCCGCTCAGCGCTGCATTGATCGCGACATCATGGATTTCCATGCATCGTACCTGTGCAGCAAGTTTTCTGGATGCATCCCCTGCGGACCAGAATCATCTTGGAGTCGACGCATCACTTCCCTCTACAGACAGAATTAGACACATCACATCACTTCTCCTGCCTCCCCAAGGTCTCAGGGACTGACGCATCTTTGTTTCCGACGCTTCCCATCTCTGCGGCTGTTTGGCCTTGTGAATTTTGTCACATCTACAGGTACTTCGTGAGAAATCACGCATCCATAGTTTTCTATTGACCCAGTCGCTTGAAACCTTTGAAATGTCATTCTAATTACATGCATGTTGGATTTCTGTTGTTTTGATCTTGAGTTTAGATAAAGAAAGTACATTTTTCTAAACTGATGTGGTGTCCATTTGTGGTGTTATCACTGTATTACTGTTTATTTTGAGTACAAATACTTTACACATAGCCTTTGGGATAAGGCTGTCTGCGCGTGCCAAACTACCCAGGGGGTGAGCAGGGGTTATCTTAAGTTTGTATCCCCCTTACCTTGACTAGAAGCAAGGGTCCCTACTCTGATAACTAGAGACACCTATTTTTAACAGGGATTTAATGTAAAATGCACACAGAGGGCATCTTAGAGATGCCTCCTGAAAAACGACCAGCCCTGATGTGGTTCCGGAATGGCTTTTCACCATTTGCCACCACCGGACAGGTTTCTGGACCCCTGGGTAGACATCCTCCGCTCTGGGTCCAGAAACAAAGCCCATCCATGGCAGAGGGGTCATGCCTTCTCCCCAGAATGGACTGGGTCCACGAGAAGGGAAGCTTCAAAGGCCTGCCGCCTTTGTAAGCTGTCCCTGCCTTTTGCTGCCCCAAGCAACTGGCTCCCACGGTTTTGACCCCCACTTTGAGCAGGAGAATCGGTGGGAAAACCACGCTAGCAGGAGAGGTATGCCTACCTTTGCCAACCCCACCCCTCAGGTGGGGGAGGCAAGTGGAAGCAGACATCTCAGTCCACTCCATATTGGAGATGAGAGGACCCAACCAGTTAGGAAGAAGCTCATGCCCCCCTCCCACTGGAGGATGGCATCATAGGGGGTACCCACCCTAATGAAGGGATCCATTGATCCAGACCTGCACACCCCTTTAAACACCCCTAAATTTAGTATTTAGGGGCGATCCTGAACCTTGCCTCCTCAATTTGAGGAAGAAAGAAAGAGGACCGTAGAGCCATGCTGACCAAGGAAGAAGTGGACAGCTACTACCGGCCTGTCCCGACTTCAACATGCCTACAGCGAGAACCCATGTCCAGCGACCAGCAGCCCCCAGAGCCCGGAGGACCTGCCCTGCACTCAAACAGACTGTCTCCTGTGTGCACCGGATTTGCTCAAGCAAAGACTCAACCACAGAATCCGGATCCAGGCGGTTCAGCGATTCTGCACCTGATGCCCACGGCCTGAATTTGAGTAGCCCAACACCACAAAGAGGTCTCACCAGAGAGCCTAACCTGGATCTGGTGAGCCCCAACCTCCTTCAATCTTCAAGCTGATGCCTGCAGCCTCAACCTGAAGGGTCCCCCCCAACAGAAACTGGAGCTGGTACGAAGAACCAGACGCTAAAAGACACCCCTGCACCTGACACCCCACGGCCTTGGGTGGCCCAACAGATGGTGTCCTGGCATCCCCCAAGAACCCAACTTACCTCTTCAGCCTGTGGTCACTTTTAGGAAGCCGCCCGACAGACTGCAGCATCTTTTCTGAACCAGAGATTTCCATTGCAATCCACAGTGTCCCTGACGTCTTCGTGGCACTATATCCGGCCGCCTCCGTGCCACTGGTGGTGAAGCTCCTGTGCTGACTGTTGGCCCCTGCAGTGCTGGTACCTACCCTAGGAGCTTTGCTCCCACAGCCAAGTGGCCTACGTGAGAGCAGTCCCTGATCGAAGAACCCCTTAGCCCCACTGGCTAACGTTGGGCCCCTGCACTCTGCTCCCAGCTGCCTAAGTGCAGCTGGTGGTATTATTTCAGTGCCTACCTAGAACCGGAGGAGCCTTGGTCCCAACTCCCAAAACTCCCACTCGTAAGTCAAGTACTTACCAGTAAAACTGATAACATTAATTCCTATGGGAGAAATATGGTTATGAGTTTGTTTCATAACTGTTGAACTGCTATTTTGTTTGAAGAAAAAGTGACTAAACAGCAAACCTTAGAAAGTCTGACTCACCTTGTATTGTGAGATCCCCGGCGTCTTATCTAGGCATACCACCGAGTAGTCAATGTAATCTAATAGTAATCCAAAAGTATTCCAAAAGTATTCCCTGTGTAATTTGAACTGCTTTTTGAACCAATACAAACCTGTAACTATCGCAACTCAATTTCCAATTGCACTTCTTAAAATGTTCTATGATTGAAAGTACATTTTACCTACCTGTACCAAGACCGGCTTAGTTTTAGAAAATAAAACACAAGTATACCTTTTTTATACTTGCCTAATTGGTCTGGATTTAGTCTCATAGTGAATACAAAAAGTTCTTAACACACCCTCTGGATAAGCATAACTGCTTGCCCACACTACCACAAAGAGAGCTGTTAGTACTTAGCTAATTTAGCCTTTGCTATACCACTGGGGAATCACTAGGCCGTATGCACACTATACCATACTTTGGTATAGTCTATATATTGCCAGCTTCCTATACTTATGCCTGCGTCTGAGCATAAGGTCTGTGGAAAGCATGAGGGCAACCAAACGGGTTGTGAATATTATCATTTGAGCTCCTGTTGTACTTGGATGGCCAGTGGTCACTGATAAGTAGCAGTGACTTGAATGACACTAGCACAGACAGTGGCCACTATCTTCACAATAGGTAGATTCCTTACATACCTTGCACATTGGAACAGTCCTATTTCAATTCTCAACATGCCTCTTAAAACGTTTTCTATTTAGATTTTTCTAATGAGTTTTCTCTGGAAAATCTGCACTTAGGCAAGTGTCTGTACACGTTTTTTTTTAAAGAACATTTTTTTATTAGCTTTTTTGTCAGTACAAAGTAGAGCAGTCAGGGTTACACACCAACATGAGATTAATAGAAAAGGGAAAATATCATACCAACCTAGCTCCTATTCAGCTTCAACATACACATCGGTGCAAAGACAGGCCACTTATTGTGTCTCGAAGAAATAAATACCCAGAGAAAGGAGGTGAAGCAGTGTTAGGGTAAGAAATGTATGCCATCAGGGAAAGGGGATAAGTGAACCGGGGGCTGTTGCGGAGATAATGAAGGATTGACCTCAAAGACGCCGATGAGGGTAGGATCGTCTGACATAGGAAGTAATCGCCCTGTGTCAACTATGTGGGGGCAATGATGTAGTATAAGGTCACAGATCCAGGCTTTGCAACCCTTTCTGTATCTCATATTTTGGTACTGCACTCTCACAAGTAGCCCATTTGGTTAATTATTTTTCCTACCCTTGGAATGCGGGTCATCTAGGAGATTTCAAAGACATGGTGATCTGACATCATACCAGAATCAAGGCTAGATCCGCAAATTTCAAGCTGATCATATTAGCTTTTGTTTTAGGGCAAAGAGTCCCAAGAGGCAAACCAACAAGGATTTGGATAAATGGCGTCCAATGGCGGAGTTAATGAGAGTCACCACCATTTCCCTGAAATACGTGAGGGTCAGATATTGCACACAATATGAAAAAAGTCTGCTGCAAATCTCCTGGCAGCAGGGCAAGGCTGCCTGAGTCTGTGGTAACTGTACCCTTGACCACAAAAGGATTGCCAAGCTTGCAGGCTGGGAGTGCAGGGATGTGTTTGCTTTCAAAAGTGGCAGAAGGCGGACTGAGGTTGGCAAGGGACCATGGAAAGGCCCAAGGACCTGGCCATAGACCTGCTGTCCTTGAACCCCTTCAGCGCCGATTCCACATTCTCTCCGAAGAGACAGCAGCCATCAAAGGGCATGTCCAAAAGCAAGGCCTGGACATCCCCAGAAAAGTTCTCAACCAGACGTGGCACCTAAAGGCCACCAATGATGAAATTGATCTGCACCGCGAGTCTGTCATGTCCAGCCCACATAACGCAGTGAACGTGGCTGCATCCCTCCCATCAACAACTGCTTGAGAGAGTGTGGCTCGGGCCTCTTTTGACACCATGGGTAGCACATGCTCAACAGAGTCCCAGATAGGATGGGGGTATCGACGCAAGAGGCACATGGTGTTTACCGACCACGGTGCCAGGATAGCAAAAATAAAAAAATAAAACATCCTCTTCCCCAAGGCATCCAGCCTTTTGGATCTCCTATCTAGTGGAGTGGTAGGGAATGCGCTGGGGTTGATTCTAAAAGTGGGGGCCTGGACCGGGCAGCAGACTAGTAGGGGCCCTCCATAGGGCCAGAGGGGTCGAGACACCTAAAGATGAGGTGCATGGCCACATCAAATGTGGCTCACAGAAATTCAAAGAGACACAGACACAGCCCAGGTACAAGCTTCACCATAGAGCTAAGCCTAAAGTGCAGACCTCCCACGACTCCTCCGAAGTCTTACACGGTGAAGTTGAAGACCTCTTCAATGACTACATTTTGTGGGACTTACCACACAGAGTGGGACGAAGATCGCAAGGTATGACTTCGCAAACTATCTCAAGACCTTCCTTGTGACCAAGATCTGGAGTCTTATGGAATCTGTCAACGTTGGGTGGCGAGGAGCAGCTAGCATGCATGGTGCTGCAATCTATGTATGTCTTGGCATCATGATCTCGTTCCAGACACCAAGGACAAACCAAGTGCGGGTCTGTTACTGAAATCTGCCAGTGACAGGCATCATATGGTTTAAAACCTGCCCTTTGGTGGGCATTCTTCACACCAGGAGACAGTGTCTTACAAAACATTCGACAAAAGGTCGAAAAAGGGTCAGTCAAAAAGTGACTGGGGTAGCTCTCTCCAGAACTGCACTGGCTGGCACAGAAAGCAAAGAACTGGCATCAGCACACTAGGGTGGTGCCTATAAAAGCACAGCGTGCATGTCACCTGGGGTACAGAAGATGCCACACTAAGCCAAACGATGCCACAGGATATTGCTCACCAAACGTTTCTGGATCCAGTCTGACACCTGGGGAATATTCTAAAGTAAGGAATCTGAAGCTATTAGTCTCTATCAGATGCAGTGACCACATTTAACTGATTTAAATGCTTCACACTCCACCAGTGGAGAGGAGGCCATGCCTGTGTTATCCCTAAAATAAATACTGATCACATCCCCCAGGGTCGCCCTGAAGATTTGGTGGTTGAGGGTCATTACATTAAGCTCCCAGTTTGGAATGCAGGATCGGTCTGCAATCTAGTCACAGGTTAATAGCAATGGGTTATGGTATGGACGTCTGTGGAATAGATAAAAGTGTTCAGTGAAATTGGAGCTCATGCATACCCGAGTAACAGGAATAAGTACCACCCCATGAATTTTGGGCCCTTTGGGTAATCAGTCCCCAGCTATCCCTCCATAGACCGAAAAATCAAGCTGTTTGAGGAATCGGAGACGTGGGTAAGAGGGGTGTGAGCTAGCCAAGTCAGGACCTGCCACACAGTTAAAGCAGCAGGTAATGTTGGAGCCGTGCAATGAGAGGGTTAAGTGAGAAGAGGAAGGGCAGTGGTCCCATATTAGGAGCGTATATGTTCGCTAATGCTAGATCCTTGTGATGTAATTACCCTACCAGAAATACAACCATTAGGGCCTATGAGCTACATCTGCGGTAGGAATGGGGTCTTGGGGAGGCTCCATATCAGTACCCCTTTGGAGAATGCATTATACGCTGTAGCATAAATATTTCCCCTCCAGTGCTTCTGCAGGGCGAGCCCCTCCTCTTTTGTTATGAGTCTTCTGAAGGAAGGTTATGCGGGCCTTCCCCCGCGCTCAAGATACATTTGGACCTTCTGTCTCTTGGGGGTGTTGAGGGGAGGGGGGGTTAAACCCCCTAACATTCCAAGTAATCAGCCCAATAACAAAGTTAATACTAGCCAAGTAAATGACTGCAATTCGGTAAGCCCACAACCCACGCCAATCAGCCTGTGTCCTCCACCAGTGTGAATTGTAAATGTAGAAAATGCAGTTCAGCCCTGTGTAAATGTAATACAGAACAGAAACAAACATCTCCCCTTCAATGGGGGCATATCAACAATAGCATACTCCAACTGCATCCCCCCAGGCCCCCCTCCCACCGAATGCGCCACCGTGCACAGCCAAACACTGAACTAGGGTGTAAACACTTATCCTGTGAGATCCTAAATGGCCATTAATCGAGAATTGGAGGGGGGGGGGGGAGCAGCTGTGGCCACAGCCTGGTCCCTGCCCGCCTCGGCAGGAAGTTGAGATTGCCACGTGGCACGTTGTCGCCTGGAGCGGAGGTGCTTGCAATGCTGGAGCGCAGGTAGATAATCTCTGTGATCCAACTGACCCACTGCATCATAGTCTTCGAGCCATTCCCACGCCGCCAGAGTGTCAAAGAATATTGATTCGCTGTCCCACTGGATGTGGAGCTTGGCAAGGACGAGTAAGGCACAGGGTAAAGCAAGTTCTCATGGCTTCCTCATGGCTGTAAGGAACAAAGCCCTTAGCTTTTGGACTGCTGGTTTAAAATTTGAGAAAATCAAGACTGTTTTCCACCTGAAAGAGGCCCGTCATGCATGCCTATCGCAATATGTAGTCTTGAAAGTGTAGGAGTCGGGCCACCACAGGACGGGGCTGCACACCCGACCTGATGGGGGGACAGGTGGGGTGGGACATTGAAATGAGTGCTGGTGCTATTCTGTGAGCTCACTCCAGTGCATAAAACTTAGATAAGCCCCCCAAGCAACCACCTATGGTAGCCAGTACTCAGGAAGGAAAGCATGCCTGGTCTCCAGTTCTGGCCTATAATGTCCACTAGGTAGACCCAAACTCATTCAATCTGATGCAGGAGCAGAGGGATACACGTAGCAGAGACCCCTCCATGAACTTGAGGGAGTGGCGTTTCAAAACTGTCCCAGAGAGAAGCCTACGCTTAAGTAGCAGACGTGAGGGGGCTCCACCTCTCAGTGAGTGAGTACGTCAACCGCCCCCTCAAGCGGACAGCATAGGGCAATGCTGCAGTGTCCCTTGGAGCTCCATCCCCATCACTCAGCATGACTCGGGGGACTATCTAAGCCCCTCGAGCACTGAATCTAGCTGCAGATGTGCAACTGTAAAAGGGGAGAATCTTCCCTTTCCAATGGTACCTCTGCCCAGTGGATCCCTGTTTGGGATTGTAGCAGGAGAGCGATCCCCAAGCAGGGATCCACCCACTAGACACCAGGGATGGGGGAGTGGCCCCTTGAAAAGGGGCTTGAGCTCCCCCTTAGGCAACTATTTTATTTTAGTCTTTCTGCCCCCTCGGGGAGGATGGGGGCTTAGGGTAAAAAGCCCACTAAGCACTAAGGTGATGTTTATCTAGATAGAAAGGAGTGAGGGCTCCCCAGTATGGGCATGGCCATGCTGCCAAAACCTACAGGCACCCAGTTTGCAAAAACAGGCCAGTTTTGAGTGGAAAAATGTGATGTATCCATGTTGCATTTGGGCCGCATCCTGTCGCAGCACTAGATCTACCCACACAAGTGAAGTACCATTCTTTATAAGAAGACTGAGGAATGGTGGGTGGGTGGAAGGAAGGAGGTTTGGGGCTTCACACAGATGCCAGGACATTTCATTACAGAAATTTGAGGAAAATTATTTTTTTAGTCCAAATTTGAGGTTTGCAAGGGATTTTAAGTAAAACAACCTTGTGAGTGCCACTAGTCTCTTCCCATCCTGGATAATTCTAGGTGTCTAGTTTATGAGAATGTACAGGTTTGCTACGTTTCCCTAGGTGTCAGAGCAACCCAAAATCCACACCTATCCACGTTGCAAAAAACGGGTACGTTTTGAGTGGACAAATGTGATGTATCCATTATGTGTTTGGGCTGTATCATATCGCCAGTAGTAGGCCTACCCACACAACTGAGTTGACAATTTTTTTCTAAGAAACATGGGAGCATAGAATAGTAGGATATTTGTTCTTACTGTCTTTCCAATGCAAGCCAGTGTGTAAGAAAGAAGACATTTTGAAAACTACTCTCTAAATCATATGCTCGTATAGGTGCTCACAAATTCAGAGATGTGCAATTAACTGCACCTTAACGCCATATCCTGTGCCCATTTCTGAAATACATACGTTACCTTGATACCTAATTTCACTCTACATGAGTTGGTCTATACTCACTAGATAATGAAAAACTGTTGTACTGTACAGTTCATTTAATGGATATGGGTACTTCGGGTTCTTGGAGAACCTACAAATCCTATATATCACCCACAACCAAAAGGGTATAGTGAACATAATGGTACTTTGCTTTTGTAAATCGGCCATCGTGACAAAAAGTTACAGTTGAAAACATTGTCATAAATGGCTGTTTTTTCCTACTAGTTTTCAATATTTTAACAGTTTCTTCAGGAAATCCTTGAGGGATCTAAACATATGACCCCTTGCTCAATTTCGGAATGTTGTCTACTTTCAAGCAGTATATAGCTTTTATGGATCACCCAGGGGTTTCATACTAGTTTCCATCACAAACTGAAAGTAGGTTGAGAGCACAAAAATAGGAAAATAGGATATCGCTTTGAAAAATGCCGAAACTGTGGCAAACAAATTTGGATTTTTACTTCCTCAAAGCTGGAAAGATGGCGTCTTTTGCATTACAAACCGCTTGTTGGTGAAATTTTTATGAAAAAAAGCAGACAATTATCTAGATCACCTTTTTCCTCAAAAACTAAAAATGTTGCTATATTTTGGTTATTTTTGGAGTCCCCTCCAGGGGAATCCACATACCCTGGGTACCATTAGAATCCCCAGGATGTTTGAAATAACAGGACGCAAACTTGGCATAGATAGTTTAAGTGAACAAAAAGTTATGGAGGTCTAAGCACGAACTACCCCAAATAGCCAAAAAGGGGCTCAGCCCTAGGGAAAGGTTGGGGGAGGGCGGGGAGTGAACGCCCAGCCGTTAATGGGTTGATTGTTTTTATAAGCATATGCCGGCATTTTGTCTTTACATTACTTTTAACTTCTTTGCATATGCTTGTAAAAAAATAATTTTAAAAACTTGCAGGCGTGCTAAGGTCGGAAACTATCAGCTTCGCTAAAGCTTGTTATTTACATAATTGGTATTTTAGAAATCTCTCTGCACAGTGCAAAATCCCTAAAAGTGATATTCTTCACAGACATTACGAAATTAGTAATAAAAGCATGTTCACAAACATAAAAGATCACCATCATTTTAATGATATAAGAGCTATCAAGATGATTATTACCTTAAGAGCAAAGAGATCGTTTTCTAAACTGTGTCCAATCAAAATAGTGTCAGAACTTAGCAAGTTCAGCATTATTGCTTGTACATCCCTAATTGTTGTAGTTACATTCTTAAGGTCATCTTCTGTTACCCCAGAAAATCTGCAACAGATTTGAGAAGATTCGAAAAATTAACAAGTTATTAACAAGCATTTGCAATGCAAATTGGTCTCGCATTTGGGAAAGTTAGAGGTATTGGCATTGTAAATGACAGTGTTTTTTACCTACCAAAGAAATGAAAGAGGAAAGGAAATGGAACAGAAAGCATGTTAGAGAAAGGCGGAAAATGAAGCGTAGATTAAACGAATCTGAGAAAAGGGGACAACTGGGGCGAAAAGAAAATACTGCATGTTGAAAAGTTTAAATAACAAGGATGAAGTAATTCATTATATGAACCTATTACCATTGCTGCCTAGACTAGTGCATATTATGACATGGCGGCCAATGTAATAACCTTCTCCTTAGTACACTGCTGTAAATGTATGCATCATCTAAACTGTTTTTGGCGCATCTGTCTAGGTGACTTATTGAGAAACACAAATACAAATAAACCTGAAATAATCTAAAGTAGGCACTCTAGGTAAATTTTCATACTATATTTCTTTACTAATTTGTGATATTAGAGAAGAGGACCCACAATCTGCAAATCAGTCTTAAAGTTGTCCCAAATTATCTCTTAAGACTGAACAGCTAGCAGGGGGTTAGTGTATTCCAAGTACTGCAAGCAACCTCTGATGCAGACGCCGTTTGAGACAGCAGGCACAGCGTACAACAGAACCCACACGGTAGAGGTACTGAACGGCAGGTAATATGAAGATAAGGGTATTTAAATTAAAAATGTGTTAAGGCATTTATATTCATGAATCATGGTTTGTTGTAAGATATACTCAGCAAAACAGGGAACATTAAGTCATGTTTATACGAAAAATTCCCATCCCTCTTTGTACAGACCCTCTTCCTTACTATGTTGAGTCAACACTATAATGGCTCTTGACTATTTCTGGCAAATGCATATTATGAATAGGAGACTTACGTGGTTTTTAAACATTACAATTTAAAGCTTTTACTGGCATACTGATTGCTTGTCTACCATGTGTTGCCATATATTTCTTTCTAAATAAAAGCCCTGAAAACTCTCTTTATTGTGCGACTGAAACCTCTTGTAATACTGAAGTATGGGCTGAGGTTGACTTACAAATCTAAGATGCTCTTAAATCATCTATCACTCACAATTTTAAGATAACATACGATGCAAATTATTCTCACTATGTAAATGTAATCAATACAAATCCCTATTTTATATTCCGAAATCCAGTTAGTCCTGCGCCCCCTGTAAGCCTATGATTTTGACATCTTTGTATTTATTATTCTAACCGTAAATATGTTCTGTGATGCTGATTTAATAAAAAAATTGTTGACTGCATGTCATAAACAGCTGTCAGTTTCCTCTCAGAGTGAATAAAAGGCATCGGTTTAAAACACAGATACACTAGCGTCTTTTAATGATCACCGATGGCAAATGTTTTTCTTGGTATAAACCAAACTTAAGCTTTGAGCGATTGAAAGCGTACGTCACATGTGATTTTCAAAAGTCAAATGTTGCAGGTAAGAAGTGTGACATACGTGTACATAATATATATATTATGAGAAACGGAAAAAAAAAGGTTATGAATGGAAACCTTAAATTATTCTTAGGCAGTCAGCCACATTCCAGTCCATATTTTTAGCTCAATGTACCACAACAGACAAGGGCCAACGTTATGCACCTCCGCCTTGGCCCTGCCCAAATTAGAAGCAGTTCAGCTCGACCTGCTGGCGATGTCATCTCCAAATAGGAACAAAATCAATCCTAAATTGGCTTCAGCCAGCCTTGTGGCACCTCTTCTGCCACAAAAGGAATAGTGCAAGTCGTGACCCAAACTGAACAAACTGGTTTTGGCATGCTGGGCCTCATCAGGAAGGTGTAGCTAGTAGCTTGAGTCCTAAAGATCAGCACAAACTACTGTTTTGCAATACTGCCAGGCTCACTGAAGACATAAACTGTAAAGACGAAAACGGATGCAGGAAAGGTGCAGTCAAATTTATATTTATTGTAGACCAACACAGGTTGAAAGAATGGAGAGAACGCAAGGGCGGCGACCGCAGAGGTCGGGCTCCGCTGGCAAATGAAATAATTAACTGTCAGCTGGGGGTTCTAGAAAGCCCAGCTGATTGCAAGGCACGAGAGCAATACAGTGGACAACACACGGAATACAACACAAGCAAACTGCCATACTCTCTGCCAGGGAGCAGGTTGTTTATCATATGCAAATCACCCTACTGCTTATTCTGATAGCGTGTGACAAATACGTTTAAAATTGTGTGATCTCTTTACACAGAGGCTCTTTCGGAAGTCAGCACTGGAAAAAATACATTCATTGTTTTTTGGTGTTCTAAAAGACTGCACATAAAAAACGGGAAGATGCTTTATTTTTTAGGGTTAAGCTAATTGGTGGCAGCTCTTCAGATGCACAGTGTGCATTGAGTGACTGGGAAGCGCACAGGGCTCATCTTGCTCCCAGAGAGCCACAGCTCGCTTTAGCGGGGAGCCTGCTGTTGTCCCTCTGATGCTGAGCAGTGCCAGAGCCGTCTCAGAGCTGCTCCTACCCTGGACCGCGCTGCTCTTCGTGTTCAGGGGTGAACTTGGAAGCATCGCTCTGCTCTTCACATTTCATATTTACCAGAGCGTTTGATGCTTTGTCGCCGCCAGTCCCCGTCTGCTGAACCTGATGTACCCCCCAAAATGAGTTTTGCCCTTCTAGAGGACCAATTCATTCTAAAAGTTAACACAAGGGCCGAACACTATGAAAAAAAAAACTTTATTGAACCCAGATATGTTATTGAATACCGATATTTAATACATGCATATCGAGCTGCAGGCTAGGGAGACACAATTCGACTGACCACATAGCTTTAATAAAAGCCTTACTAGTCCATGTCTGCCGTACTCGCTCTTTTCGTGTTCTTGTTTACCAGAGGAAAAGCACACCGAAGTGGATGCCTGCTTGTGCCCCGGGGGCACCGCAAACTACATGCTAATACAGGAGCACTGTAGTCAGTCCCTGCTTGTGCCCCCGGGGCACTGTTAACTGCATGCTACAATACAGTAATGCCGAAGAGACGCACTGCCCTGAAAATCGAAAGGCAGGTATTGCGTGTGCATCACTGATTGTTCCACTGCGATACTCCAGGGAGTCAACTGTTAAAACAAACAGCCTAGTCGGTACAGCAGTTTCTTGCTTTCTGTTAAAACAAGCATTGGCCCTGCAATAGGACTCGGGAAAAGGGAGGGCGCGAGAAGGCAATGTTATTGAATACCGATATTTAATAAATGCAAATCGAGCTGCAAGCTAGGGAGACACAATTCGACTGACCACATAGCTTAAATAAAAGCCTTACTAATGTCCATGTCTGCCGTACTCGCTCTTTTCGTGTTCCCGTTTACCAGAAGAAAAGCACACCGAAGTGGATGCCTGCTTGTGCCCCGGGGGCACCGCAGACTACGTGCTAATACAGGAGCACTGTAGTCGGTCCCTGCTTGTGTCCCCGGGGCACTGTAAACTGCATGCTACAATACAGCAATGCCGAAGAGACGCACTGCCCTGAATATCGAAAGGCAGGGATTGCGTGCGCATCACTGATTGTTCCACTGCGATACTCCAGGGAGTCAACTGTTAAAACAAACAGCTTTAGTCGGTACAGCAGTTTCTTGCTTTCTGTTTAAACGGGCATTGGCCCTGCAATAGGACTCGGGAAAAGGGAGGGCGCGAGAAGGCATCAGACTGCGGGAGGGAGGGGGGAAGGTACAGAAGAAAGTAGTCTGTGGAGTAAAGGGGCCAATAGCCGTGGAAGGACACAATTGAAGACATGTCCATCATAAGGAGGGACTAACACGCCTACAACCAATCTCAACGCTGCATTTAAGACACAATCCAATGAAAATGATGGGCGGAGAGTGGGTGGAGCTTCCACGAAGCTTCCACACTATAGTGTATACTGCATGTCTCAACGAGACAGCGCAAGCGCTGCCTAGGCGAGACCTAAAAACAAACAGCTGACAAATTGAACTTCAGAAGCCGTGAATTTTTCCAATATGACAAAGTAGATTTACGTGCTTATGACCATCTATAACACATTTACACTTGATAAAATGCCAAAGATTATAACAAATATACACAATTGCAAGCCTTCATCGATATACAACTAACATTTTTCAGCATTAAGAAGGGGGCTTGTTCAGCAAGGTGACAGACGGCAAGGAAATCCCCAAAGCTTTTGCCGAACTCTCCATAATTCAGCTGTTATTCCGTGAACCAGGCATAATTGTCCACTAAAATTGATGGAGAGCTTACACCAGCTGGCTACACATTGATTATACATGTTGAGCAGTATTTGGGGTGATCCAACAGGGCGCCCTGAGCCTCCAGGGAATACTAATGATCTGCTGGTACCTGGGCATGGAGCAACAGCTGGACTGGTTTGAGGCGCAGGATCCATAGTTTATACATCAGACACCAAATAGCTAAGCAGGAGCCCACTGAGAAACCAATATGCCCTGGAGAGCAGCGCAGGAAAGCTGGCGCCAGAGTGGGGTGCGATGTAGCTTCCACCCTGCAGGCCAGACTAGCTGGGGTTGCGAGCCACCTGGTAGAGTGGCTACCACATGTGTAAAGGTTCATCTACGGGTAAGTGGTGACATGAGTCTGCCAGACAGCAGTGCAACACAGTGGAGTATCCCATTTCTGTTCGCCCTCAGTGATCATACTGGAGAACATGGATTTGTGTGGGGCCTACTGGGAGTGCCCTAGTTTGTTCCTCAAATGCCCTTGAACACAACAGGCATGGCTTACGGCAGGTCAGTGGCTTCCTTTGTTTATCAAAACCAGTATTTTTAACACCAGAACACTGCTGTTCTGATGAACAGTTCTTTACTATACTGCGACTACTCGTATGCTAGCGTTGGGCACATTGTGATGAGTGGGTCAGGTACCGACTATTCCTCTTGTTGGGATATACTGTCAGCTTTTCTGTCACTTTTGTGCTAGAAGAATGACTGAGGTGCCTAAGGAATATTGTCTGTGGTACCATGTAATGCTGCACTACATGACACTGTGGCCGGGAACACAGCTGGCATTCTCTAACTCGGGGTCCTCCAAAAAGTAGCTCGGGAGCAACTAGCAGCTCTCCATCTACCTGCGAGTCGTTCCCCTGTGTGCAGCCCAACGTAGTAAAAGAAAATCTTTGGTTGAAACAGGTATGATTCCAAAACTAAAAAGAATGGACTTAAAAGTAAATGTGTGTATTTTTTAGACGGATAAGCTGAAGTCTGAATGAACAAAATAAATATAAAGCTAATAGTTAAATTGCAATTCATGCTGCATTGAGGGATTCCCATTACTGATATTCTTTTCTAGGTGTCAGGGGGCACTGTCTATATGCCTGCCACAGCACGTGCAGGCATTCAAAATTAAAACTGATAGTTTTCTTTTTTTTTTTTACATTATGGCTGGTGACCTTGCCTGATGTACTGAGGTGGTCACGGATAGTAATCCTGCATGTATACGATAGACGAGGGTAGGGAGCTTTGTGCGTAAATAGAACCCTTGCAGGCCGTCCCACCAATCCCCCTGCTAGAGGGGGAGCAGAGGCTGTTCTGAGAGACGCTACGAGAGATATCAGAATCACCCTCATCGCTAGTGAATCAGACACTCCCTCTACAGGGTTTAGTAAGTACTCTGCAGACTCCAGGTTGTGCACTCGGCTGGCGGTAAACTGACAACTGCATGATACAGATGTGTGGCCTTGACCTATTTGGAGATTCAAGCCTGAATGCCCCCATTTTTTCCATACAACTCAGCAAGGAGATGATATCCATTATTTTGTACCTAGAAATTCAAGTAATCGTAACTACGACCAGAAAATGTAGCCTGGTGTGAATGCAAGGTTAAACGAGGAGGCCTATGGTGGACTAACCCCGAGTATCTTAAACTATGAAAGAAGCATTGAAAAGGAGTTGGAGTAGCAAGGGGGGCTTTGATGGGAGCTTCCCTTTAATCTTTCTCCATTAAAAGTCTGTTTTCTGGTTATTTCACGTGTGCATAATATTGAAGTTGTGGCTAAAACGGATTCTTTTTCCAGTTGGAATGTTAGGGTGACAGGCACTATGTACATTAGGATGGTGGACATCAAGGCCCACCACGCGCTATGTGGAGAGGGGAAGTTAATGTTAGGATGCCTCACAGTAGCATCAGTTTTATTATTTACAAAGTGGCTGACAGGGGCACTGGGGCACTGTATTGCACTGTACAGTTCCATTATGAAACGCGAATGGTCTGCCTGGGGAGAAAGTGAAATGGGTCCTGGTCATACAGTTTCCTAAGAGTCATCCAGTGTGTTATTGGAAATCTGATTAATTGGCGAAGAGTGCCCGTTCATTCGTAGAAAGCATTAAACATTCTACGAGCATGCAGGCTTGCAAGAGGATCCAGAGGTCTTTATGCAATGTAATTAAGGCTCTCGTTTGCATCATCTTTTAAGTGGTTGAACCCTCACATCCTTAAGCTATGATTCATGGAAATTGGACGCAGGACCAGTTCACAGTGTTATCTATTTATGCAAGTCGTAGGTTGAAACTATTGGTAAATTGACATACCTAAAACTGACTGATGGGACGAAAATGTCCCCTGCATGATGTACAGTTGTGAACCCCCTACCCACTTGCACACACGAACATATACCTATTGTGACAGGCTGGCTTAGTATATGGGGATCACTTATGTAAGTGTAGCACCCAGTACTAATCCAGACAACCCTTATGGTGATTTTGGTGGCCTTAAACAACTTTGGAAAGCTCTCTTAGTGGTAGCTGTGGAAAGCAGCCTCATGGCTTAGTCCAGAAGGAGTGTAAAGCAGCTTGTTTTACCAGTACTTAATCTTATGGTATGGGTAAAGTGAAAAAGAACCACACAGTGTAGTTATAAAACTGTTTTTAGTATTAACACTCAGTAACACAATGTATTATCTCCTACCCGGAGATATAACACAATACACACAATACTTTGTCACTAGAATACGTAAATAGCACAGAATACACTGTGGTCTCCAGGGGGAGACAAAACCATATACTAAAATAGTGGAATGCGAACCACGACCTAAGTCGTGAATGGACCCAGAAGACGTAGAAGAGCTGGGGACCCAAGAAACCCCATGGAGGTTGTGTGCAGAGTGGGAACACGACTACATGCCCAATGTTAGTCAATAGGTAAGACGCGGTTGCAGTTTTAAAGAAAGACCCTTCCCAGTGGATCCCAAAGAAACCCAGTGGAAGATGGGAGGTAGGAGAGTCACCTCACCCATGGATACCCCAGGAACCCGAATACCTACGACAGGGAAGCCGGGTGCATAGGTGTGTAGTGATGTAGGAAACCGCCGTAGACCACAATGGAGGACTTCAGAAAAGATGCCTCTGGCGAAGAAGGTGAAAGTGTCCGAAGGAACCCAAAGGTGGATTCAAGGTGAGAGGTACCTGCAAGCAGAAGGGACAGAGTCTATACCACTCAGTAGTGACCAGGAGGCACAGAAGAAGAATGCCTACCGATGTCGGAGATGCAGGAGAGTTGACGGCGCCCTTTAAGTTGCAGCTGTATGGACCAGGCGTCGCAGAGGTGGACCAGGAGTCGTGCACGAGCTGTCTCATGTCGGATGTCAAGAGCCAAGGGGTCAGTGTCCGGCAGGGACACCAACAAGGCTTGGCAACAGCAACCAACATAGTTGAGGAAATAGGTGCAGTATCGGGACCAGCAAGGTCCAAATGACTCACCACGAGCAGGTAAGTCAGAGCAGGCCCCAAGCAAGCAGTGGAGCCCACTGGAGCCAAAGAAGACCCTCGAGAGGACTCAGAGGGGAGAGGATTGCATGCAGGCAGATATCTTGGCTGTAGGAGATGCTAGTGGTAGGAGTTTCTTGGAGCTCGAAGAACTCTGGAGGAGAGAGTCAACAAGCCTTGGCAACAGCAAGTCAACGAGGTGCACAGGGGTTCTGTTCCAGCAGTTCTGACGAGGGATCCTGGCCTTAAACTCGGTGAGAAGACAGTGCAGGCTTCGAGGGAGTTGACGTACCATCTGTGTTGCTGCGCCTTTCGGAGTCCGTGGGATACCAGGATCAGCAGACCAGTCAGCTACGTTGAGGTGCCTGCAGATGCAGGGGAGTGACTGCTTCACTCCAAGGGAGATTCTTTTGGGTGTCTTGGATGTCCACAGGCTCTGTGAAGAACCTGTATGGAGCACAGGCACAGACGTTGCAGCAGACTTGCAGGCAGACCGAGAGAAACAGGAGTTTTCCCAATTGCAACCTCGTGAAGTCCAGCGAGGTCCAGAGTGCCCAAACGATCGAAGTTGGAGTGGTATGTGATCTGAATCTTGTCCCACAATGAATCTAGGGACCCACCCACAGGTAAGCCCTTAAGTAACCCAAGGAAAGGGTTGAAACGATTCTGGGTCCCTTGTCAGTCAGTCAGTCAGTCAGTCAGTCAAAAGTCTTTATTCGGTTTAAGTGCAAACCATAAAAGCATACTACAATAAATAGATTTAAAAATACAAGTTCCAATATAAATAATCACTACAGCTAAAAACACTGACACAAATTGATTAAACAGGGCAACGTATCCAATTTAAGACATTAAAAAAGGGTACAGTTCATTTCCTCAAGGTACGAATTACCGCAGATAGAAAATTCGCAATATTAAAAGTTTCCCAGACATTATTTAACATCTGGAGGTATAGAAAGGCAGGTCTCACCTGAACAAAGCCTTTGTTTCTTAATATAGGGAATAAGAAGTGTTTCCTAATATCAATAAAGTGCTCACAGAAGAAGAAAAAATGAGTCATATCCTGTAAGGAGAAATTATCACAGGAACAGGGGCCAAGATCCGCAGCCTTTTTCCAGCCTTTCTTATCTCCAAACAGGAGATGTAGTTGATTTAATCTAAATCTAGTCAGGAGGAAACGGTGATTTGCATTTGTGACAAACCCTAAGTATGTGTTGTTTTACAGAGCTGGTGTGCCCTAACGGTGCCCTTAACCAGCTCGTTCCCTTCCCTATCCATGGTAGATATGTGCATAAATGTTTCTTTACACCATTTGATGTCACCTTTTACCAGGGCCTCTGGGGACTGATATAATTCAGGTCTGCCTAGCTTAATAGCCAGGTTCTGAATATATTTCAGCCAGGGTATACGCAACCCATAGTCTAGCAATATACAGTCATTCAGAATTATGTGATTCAGCTGTAGATCCGGGTTAAGCCAAATGCTAATCCATTTCAATAATGGGGCCAGGGCGATACTATCTTCTAAAAAACCAATTCCAAGTTCCTGATGTACATTATAGTTAGCAGTTGAGATCGGGACTGAAAGGAGGTTTTTTAAGAACCCATCCTCCACAATCTGGAGGCTTTTAGCATTTTTGATGCCCCAGATCTCAGCTCCATACAATGCCAAGGAAAGACACTTGGCTTGATAAACTTGGATAAGGGCCCTCATTGGTCTAGCACCTAGCTTTCTTGCAAAACCCACAACACCAACAGTTGCTTTTGAAAAAACAATCTTTTTTGCTAATATTTGGGTTACCCAAGAACCTTGGTCGTCAAAAAGAACACCCAAATAAGGAAATGATGATACCTTGGATAATCGGTGACCCCCACATTTAAAGGTTTTAGATTTAGCGGATTTAGGGCCGATGACCAGAACATGCGATTTAGCAAAATTGACAGATAAATCCAAGGCCTTCATAAAACCAGCAAATGAATCAAGCAGTAACTGAAGGCCCACTCCCGTTCTTGCGACTAGGGCGGCGTCATCAGCATATAAAAGTGCAGGGATTAGACATTTCCCTGCACGAGGGATATCATTACATGAGGCGATTAGGGTATTGTCTAGTTCATTTATGTACAGTGTGAATAGAAGAGGTGCCAAAATGCACCCTTGTCTGACCCCATTTAATATGGGTATGTCTTTTGTACAGTTACCCCTTTGATCATAGCGAACTGTTGCCGATAACTCTCTATGTAAATCCGCTAAGAAGTATACGATGTCTTTGTCTACTCCATGGGCTAGGAGCAGGGACCATAGTTTTGACCTATTTACACGGTCAAAAGCCGATGACAAATCCATGAAGGCTACCAATAAGGTTCCCTTCTTGGCCACCGTGTATTTGCCAATTAATAGTTGTAAATTAAGACATTGATCTATGGTACCCATCCCTTTTCTAAATCCGTACTGGATCTTAGAGAGTGTTCCCGTTTCCTCTAGCCAACCGTTCAGCTGGGCAAGGACAACCCTCCCCAGTACTTTCACGGAGGAATCTATAAGGGAGATTGGACGGTAACAGCTCGGATCGCCTCTATCACCCTTTTTAAAAATGGGGATTATGACAGATTTCGCCCAAGTCGACGGTAGGCCCAGTTGACATGCGTTTACGAAAACATTAAATACAATTTTTGGGAGGAGGAGCCTAGCGCGCAACCAAGATGGCCGCGTAGGTGCGAGGCTCCCGAGGACCTCCGCGACCTCCTGAATTAATCCTGGCGATATCCTGTCCTTGTTGAGGGGACTGTGTTGGGGAACCGGAGCTGAGGCGCCACCCGTTTTTTGGGCTCGAATCGGACCCCGAACGCCGGTGGGAGCATCGATCGAAGGTTGCGGCCTTCTCCTCGCCGGCCCCCCGGATTGGAGTAGTGGGGCGATCCGGGGACAAAGTGAATAACAGCGGCGAGCGGGGCTGGGCGACTGGCGTACCCCGCACTTTCACTTTCGCTTTTGCGCCCTCCTAACTCTCAAGCCGGGTCGGGCTGCGGAGCGGGGTGCGGTGGCCTTGTCCAGGAGCCCGGCTGACCCGCCGGCGGTGGGTTGACCCGCGGTTCGGTGGTCGCCCCTGCCCCCCCCCTGGCACCCGTGACTTGGTATAGCGGCCCGTTTGGGGAGCTTGGCACGACGGTGGAAGAGCCAGCATGTCCACCAAACAAGATGGCGACCGGGCGAAGGTGAAGACGACCCGCCGTGGCACGGCGCACCAGGCCAACAGTATGGACCGCTACACGCTTCAGAAGGGTTCTCCGGAGACATCGCGTGCATCCCCGGTGGGCCCGACGGAGGCATCTGCTCATCCGGTGGATCTGACCCTCCGGGACGTCATGGGCGCCATCGCAGAGATGAAGGCCTCGGTGGACCAGCGTTTCGACACCTTAGCGCAAAAAAATAGACTCGGTCCTTGTGGATGTGAGCCTTGTGAGGGCAGACTTGTCCAAAACAAACGACCGAGTCGACTCCCTGGCCCACACCACAACGAGCCTCACGACAGACGTGGTGGCCCTCCAGAAGGAGGTGCGCCGGCTTGGCCAGGCGAGCGCCCTGATGGACCGGCGATTGGAGGACTCCGAGGGTCGGGCCCGGAGGAATAATGTCCGTATTGTGGGGGTCCCGGAGGGACGAGAGGCGGAGGCGGCGGATCTTTTCGTGGAAGATTTGATCCTGACCCATCTCCAGCCCCGGGGGCTGAGTAAGCTTTTTGCGGTGGAGCGTGCTCACCGGGTCCCCGGGGGCAGACCTAAGACTGGTGCCCCGCCGCGGCCGCTCATCGCCCGGATTTTTAATTTTCGGGACAGAGATGCTATCCTCCAGACCTCCAGGCAACAGGGACCGGTCAAGCTTGACAACATGGAGATACATTTCTACCCAGACTTTACTCCGGCGGTCCAGAAGCAGCGACAGAGCTTTCTTGGGGTTAAACGTCGCCTAAGGGACCTGAACCTCAAGTACTCAATGCTCTTTCCAGCTAAGCTGAGGGTAGAGGTGGATGGTCGCACGCACTTCTTCGACCGGCCCGAGGCGGCTGGGGACTGGCTGGACACTCTGCCTGGAGATCGGGGCCGGGGGGGCGGGGGGGGGGCGCGGCTGGCGAGGAGGGCCCGCCGGATCAGAATTGAGGGGTGACTGAATAGGCCTTGCTCTGGACGTTGTTCCTTCACCATTTATTGTTTGCGTATGTTCCCCTCCTATGGAGGTTGCGTGGGGTCTGTTGGGGGCTTCCCTCCTCCTCTGGGGGACTAGTTAGTATTTTAGCTATGGGGCGACAGGCACACTGCACTTTGGGGGGGCTGTCTGGGCTCATGCAGGGGTGCAGGGAGGGGGGAGTTCTGTTGGGACCGGGGGGTGGGGGGGGTGTGTTGTTTGTTAGCACCGCAGGGCAAACCCGCTACTATGTTGTTGTTATTAGGATGCTCGATGGGGGACGACCGATTGATTCGACGTATGATGGGGGGTAGGGACTTGACTGTGTTATCATGGAATGTTAACGGCCTGGGGGATAGGATTAAGCGTGGTGTGGTCCTGCAGTACTTAAAACGTATTTCACCAGATGTTGTCTTCCTGCAGGAGACGCACCTTATAGGTAACTCCTTTCATGCAATGAATCGGCGGGGATATCGTTTGGTGGCACATTCCGGCTTCACCTCGGGCTCGCGGGGGGTGGGTATTATGATCAAGAACTCGCTCCCGTTGGAGATTGATGAGGTGCGCCATGATGAGAGGGGACGCTACACGGTTCTGGTGGGAAGAATGGAGGGTAGAGTGTTTATCTTTATATCAGTGTACGTCCCGCCTGGGTTACAAGCCACCACATTCGCGGACCTGGGGCGCCTCCTTCTGGACCTTCCGAGTGGCCTGCTGGTGGTTGGAGGGGACTTTAATGCGGTAGCCTCTGGGTCTATGGATCGCCATCCCCCTAGGGACCTCCCCCGGGCACAGGCGTGGCTGCCCGGCCTTCTGGACACGCTGGGCCTGGTGGATTGCTGGCGATTAAAGCATCCCGCATTGCGACAGTACACCTTCCACTCGGGTGCCCATGGTAGCCTCTCGCGGCTTGATTACATCCTTGTCCCGGCGGCCCATGCAGGGATGGTGGGGGAGGTGCGCCATCTAGCGCGGGGTATCTCAGACCACTCCCCATTGTTGTTGCATTTCGATGTCTTCCCGAGGGGGGATGGCAGGGTGGCCCCAATCAACGCATGGTATTTGCGCAACCCCACCATTCGTGCCGACTTGATCAAATCCTTACAGCGATATTTCGACGAGAATGTGGGGTCGGTCTCCTCCGCCATCTCCCTGTGGGAGGCTTTCAAGGTAGTCCTTAGAGGGGAGGCCCTCTCCTTTATCTCCCATGCCCGGCGGCTCGAGCGGGAGGAGGTGACCCGGGTAGAGGCCGAGATTGCAGAACTGGAGGGTGACCTGGGGAGCGGGGTAACAGACGCCAAGTTGCATGTTCTACACCTAAAGCAGGCGGCCTATCGGGCCCTCGTCACGGAGGCGGCCAGGGGCCTCAGTAGAGAGCAGCAGGGGCGATTGTATGATGTGGGTGATAAGGCTGGCAAATTGATTGCGTGGTTGGATAAGAGGGAGAGAGCGAGCCGCGTGGTGCCTTTGATTGAGAGTGTTGATGGTGCGTGTGTCACCGAGCCGGAAGCCATTGTCTCCTGCTTCGCGGATTATTTCCGCGAAGTCTACTCCCCGGTTTCCCCCTGCTCGGAGGAAGATTCCCATGCCCTGCTTCGGGACATCGCACTGCCCTCCCTAACGGTGGAGGACAGGGATTCGCTGGACGCCCCTCCCACCTCGGACGAAATTGCCTTGGCTATTCGCTCGGTTGCATCCGGCAAGGCCATGGGCCCCAATGGTATTCCCATCGAGCTCTACAAGCTACGCCCGGATGTGTTGGCGCCCCACCTGCGCGCGATGTTCCTGGCGGCCCACTCGCAGGGTTCCCTCCCGCCGGACCAGCGCCTGGCCACAATTGTGGTGATCCACAAGGAGGGGAAGCCCCGTGAACGGGTCACATCCTATAGGCCGATTTCGCTTTTGAACGCGGAGCCCAAAATCCTGGCCAAGGTGTTGGCCAACCGGTTGGTTGGCGTGGTGGGCGACCTGGTCCACCAAGACCAATCTGGCTTTATACCGCACCGCAACACGGCGCTCAATCTGCGGCGCTTGCACGGGGTGCTCGCGCGTGTCCCGTTTGTGCGGGAGCCGGCCATCTTGGCGTCCTTGGACGCCACCATGGCGTTTGATACGCTTGAATGGCCATACATCTGGGCGATGCTGGCGAAATTCGGGTTCGGCCCGGGTTTCATTAGCTGGGTCAAATTGCTATATTCGGGCCCATTGGCGCAGGTGGTAGTGAATGGGCGAGTCTCGGCCCCATTCGCGCTGGGGAGGGGTACGCGACAGGGTTGCCCCCTGTCGCCTCTCCTGTTTGCCCTGGCCCTGGAGCCCCTGGCGGAGTGGCTGCGGTGGCACCCTTCTATCCGTGGTCTCCGCTGGACCCCCGAGCATGAGGACCGTGTGTCCCTCTACGCTGACAACATCCTTCTGTATCTCGCTTCCCCGCGTAACTCACTGATCGTCCTGGTTGATGTTTTGCGCTCATTCGGTCGCAACTCAGGCCTGGTCATCAACTGGGCGAAATCCTGTGTCTATGTGCTTTCCGGGGAGGCTCCGGCCCTACCACGGGACTGTCCGATCCAGATTGCCTCCCAAGGTTTTCGGTACCTGGGTATCTATATCACACTTGACCCGGAGGCCCGCTATGAGCGGAATTTGCTGCCCCCCCTCCAGCGCTTGAGGGAGGACGTGGTGCGCTGGCGGCGTCTGCCGCTCTCGCCGCTCGGCCGAGCGGCTTTGTTCAAAATGATGTCCCTGCCGCGATTCCTCTACGCCCTCCAGAATACTATGGACTTGGTCCCGGCACGCTATTTCCGTGAGGTGGAGGGCCTCCAGCGGCGCCTGTTCTGGGACGGGAGGCCGCGCATTGCTCTGGCTAAATTGACGCTCCCGTGGTACGATGGGGGGGTCGCCCTCCCGGACATTAAACGGTATTACTGGGCCTCCCAACTAGCTGCAATTAATCATGGCCTTTATGGGCCCGCCTTGAACCCGGCATTTGAGATGGATAAAATGCTCCTACCCGGTGGCGATTACAATCGCGCGCTCTACTCTGGCGCGCCCGACTCCCGTTTGACGGGACCGACGCGTGTTATGGTGCGTGTCTGGCACGCGGCTAATGCAGCTATGGGGTGGAAGGACCGTTTGACCCGGGCGTCACCGCTGTATGCGTCTGAGAGGTTGGGCTCCCTATGGACGTCGAAGGGCTTCGAGAAGTGGGACACGATCGGAATCAGCACGGTGGGAGATCTCTGGACGAGGGGGGGATTCAAAACTTTTGAGACGCTGCAGGCGGAGTTTCAGCTGCAGGGCAGTGAGTACTTTCGGTACCTACAAGTCCGCCATGCGCTGGGCTCCGTCTTCCCGGACGTCGCATCCATTCCGGAGTCTTCCCCCCTGGAGGACAGAGTGCTGGACGGCCATGTACCGGACAGCACGATCTCCCTCATATACAAAAAACTGATCAACGATAGATCGTGCCTGCTGACTAGTCTCCGCGAGGCCTGGGTTGCCGACGGGCTGGAGCTGGACGACGAGGATTGGATCTCCGCGGTGGCCTCTCCGAAAGAGGTGGCCATCCCGGCTCGCCTTCGTTTCGTCCAGCTCAAGATCCTTCACCGGGTTTACGTGACGGGGCCAAGGCTTCTGCGTATGGGTTTTGCTGGTGACGGACTGTGTAAGCGTGGCTGTGGTGCGCTGGCGACTTTCATGCATATACTGTGGGAGTGCCCGAAGGTGGAGCGATTCTGGCGTGGTGTGCATGAGGTCCTGCGTGTGGTTACGCGTGTCGCGCTGCTGCCTGAAGCGAGGAGATGTTTGCTGAATGTATGGGAACCGAATGACTATTCGGTCCCGCAGACGCGGTGGGTGACTCTGGGATACATGATAGCTAAGCGTGACATTGCTCAATTGTGGGGATCCCAGAGGCCCCCTGCGGTGTCGGCCTGGAAAGAGCATATGGATTGGTGTATGTTTCGTGAAAAGGTGGTGTATGTGGCGAGGGGTAAGCCTGGGGCGTGGGTGAAACTCTGGGGCCCCTGGAACGCCTACCGCGGGGGTATTTGTGAGCCACCACTGCTACCGGCTGCCTCGCCTGCTCCGTCTCCCTAGACGGCCCCCCCTCCCTCGGCCGCGGGCGCGTGGTCCCCCAGTCCCTGGCCTACTCCCATTCCCCTCCTCAGAGTTCTGCTGCTGGTTTGGATCCCCCACTTATGGAGCACGTGCTGTTACTTTGGATCGCGGGTTGCCTTGCGGGTGTGGTTTTTTGGTGTTGTCTTGTTTCAAGAAAAGGGAACCGTACTGTGGGCGTGGAGCTGTGTGGCCTGCACCATTGATTACTCCTGTTACACTGCTCTGCAGTGCCGAGAGACTTTTGCTGTATGTATGCAATATGCTTTTGTCATTCTAGCGGCCGGCCGGGTGGTTGTAGGCCCATACCTGTAACTTTTACAACCTGCAATAAACGGTTTCAAAAAAAAAAAAAAAAAAATTTTTGACCAGGATTTTATATCTGATTTAAAAAGATCTGCTGGGACTCCATCAGGTCCCGGCGCCTTATTACTAGTCATTTGCATGATGGCATTTGTGACCTCTAGTTCTGTGAAGGACAGGGTATAACTCTCCACGTTAAGTGAGGATGTCACCCTCGGGCCATCTCCATCATACACCTGTTTGAAATGGCTAAACCACTTATCTTCTTGAATACCGCAATCAAGCTCATTATTGCTTTTGCCATTAAAAAAGGGCTTGTTTACGATCGACCAGAATTTGGCACTGTTTTTGATAACATCGATGGATAAAAGTTCATTCCATGCCTCTTCCCTAATTTCATTTTTGCGCTTATTTTGAGCCGTTTTATAGGCTTTCCTGCATATAGCAATTTCTGTTCTGTCTGGTGGGACAGCTTTCAGAGCTCTCATTAGCTTCCGTTGGGCTGATGAGCAGCTGTGATCAAACCATTTCTCCCCATTCGTGGGTTTGGCCTTACATACTTTTTTGAGATCACTATTTACCTGAGAGCAAATTTTACCATAAGCTGTCAGGACTGCTTCACCAAAGATCCCATCCTGCAGACACAAATGCATTTCTTCCCCAACCGTACCCCACAAATTTTCATTAAAATCCTTTGGAACCACCTGACACCATTTCAGGCGACGTGTTTGGTCAGTTGGCCTTATGTCCAGAGTTCTGACTGTAGGATTATCAGATTCTCTTTTCCTAAGATCATCAGTCAGAATTATCTGGACAGAATTGTGATCACTGTAAATAGACCAATTTACCTTGTATTGACTTACATTATCTACTAAGTTAGTGCTGACAAAAATGTAATCAATGGTGGAGCCTAAACCATTTCCTTTGTAGGTTGGGATATCATTTATATGATTAACGGGATGGACCAAGGCATTGCCAGCAAGAAGCTCATCGAGAAACATACCCTGCGGTGTGTGATCAAAATGCGTATTTCCTTGATTTGGTGGACCTAAGCTGTCCCATACAAAACAGTTTTTAAAACAATGGACGTTAAAATCACCAAGCACTATAACCGAATACGGATTCTTATTAGTTTCATTATACATTTGCAAAAAAATCATATAGACTAACTAAGTGTTCATTTGGGGTGCTCTTGGTAAACGAATTATAAAAATTTACAATAAGCCAGTTCCCATTAGAGTTGGATTGAATTTCCACTGCTAGACAATACGGCGAGCCTGACTCCACTTTACTATATTTGCCCTCAAGTGTCAGTGAAATGAGTGAGAAGACCGCCCTTTGCCCTCCCCCTGCATGAAACCGCCGCAGGTGACCAAAAATCGGAAAACCCATCTAACAAGAAGGTACATTCAGTGTCCCAAGTTTCTTGTAGCCCAATGATTTCGTGGCCTGATAAACAGTCCCTCCATGTGGGATCATGTGCTTTGGTGTTAAGGCCGGCTATATTCCAGCTAAGGACACTTGTGCCTAAAGGCTGCCGAGACGCAGCAGCTATGTTATCCCCATTTTCAACATTTACATTCCTTGCTACAGTCATAACATTTGGAACACCCTCTACTCTCGTACTTAACTCAGTTCCACTTGAACCCTGGGCCTCTTCCAAAATAGAGATTAAGCCTTCCCTAGCAGATCTGGGAGTAACCCAATCATGATGAAGTCAGTCATTAGAATCTAAATCACTCAGAACTTGAAAGCGATTAGGTGACAAGACCATGAGAATGCTGTCCTTCAGGGTAACGAACTCTGCCCTCCAGCGGATCACTAATGGGTAGGTTAATCTGTTGCCTATAAAAATAGCCCAGTGATCGGAGGGTAATACCCTGTTCAGTGTGTGGAAGCAAGGTAGCTTGTAATAAGGTATTATTAACTAGGGAAGGATTACTAAAATTTATTATAACACAGTCCCCCTTTATGTTCTTACGAGAATGCCCTACCCAAGAGACTCTTCTGGTTGTTAGTATCTGATGGGCTAAATGCACAGGAAAACCACAGTGCTTATTTAACCACGAAACTGATTTGTTTTTGAGAGATTCATGGGATTCTGAGTTAATTTTTTGGGCACCATCCTTCAGAGGGGGTACATTCGTTAACACTACAACAAAAGGTGCACAATCAGGGGGTAAGTCTGGTTTCGCTCCTCCTGTATGCAAGTTTCCATGTACCTTGTTGCTCCTTGAACAGCTATCTGAAGGTAAAATATGATTCTCATTGATCGTGGGTACAACAACCAGGGGTTCAGTGGAGTTTGGAGTTACCTTTGAGGGTTTAGAAAGATCAGCAGTTCCACATATACCCCCAGCTACACTACACGGTTGCCCGGTGGAATTGTTACTAAGGGCCAAGAGATTACGTAGGCCTTCAATCTCTGCCGATAGTTCGCCAATCTTGGTTACTAGGGGTTCGACTATTTTTAAAATTTTCGCCTCAAAAAGACCTATCAAAGAATCTAATTGGTTAGAATCTAACTTAGTTGTAGGGTTATTAGGAGTGGCTAACTCTGTAGTGACTCTGTTTAAGGATGCAGAACCCGTTTTTTTATGGATGTTTCGCGGACCTCCCTGTTTCAGTTGAGTGCGCTTACGAGATCTCAGCACTGAGTAGACAGGTCCAGGGATTCCTCTGGGGCCTCATTTACATCAATTACTGGGTCCCTATTTATTTCTGGTGATTCTTGTACACTAAGAACTTGATCGGCCAGGGTTGCCGAATCATGGTACTCATTAGGGCTGTTCGCACCATGGGATGGAGGGGAAGATATAGTGAATGTATCATCTGAAGGAGGGCATGTGGTCGATAAATTGGACCCCTGACCTAAAGATTTACGCCTATCACTATTGATTTTAGTGACTACTTTAACTAAGTAGTTGTCTAAAGTTGAAGTAGTGGAGGATTTACTACTCACTGTAGATTTAGCCATGGTAGACATACCCCTGGGAGTTCCTAAAATTTAAATTAAACAGTAATACAATATATTAGCACCAACACATATAGTGACGCCAAATGACCAAAATGAATGGATTAAAGCCAGTACAACAAAATCTATAGTCCAAAAGATAGGCGGGTCACCCAAACCGGGTGCTAACGTAAATAATCTTACAGGTTAGTGACGTGGCCCGTCCCGGCCTCACTCGGTCCTCTGAGGGCCCGCCCTTTGCCCGGGCTTAGCCCGGCGCCGCCCGCGCGCGTCCCGCGACGCGGAGGGAGCCTCTCAGTTTTAAGCGCCTCCGGGCGCGCAGGAAAGCGGAAGCAGGTGGTGCCGCTAGGGACTCTGGGGGCTGTAGTCCTCCTGCAGAGCGTCCAACACGAGAGACTGCAGCGACGGAGACCGCGGCGTCTCTGACCCCCTTAAGATGCAGAAGTGCGCAGCGGAGCGTCCGGGCGTCTGGTAGGTGCCTCTGTTACCCACGCAATGCCCCCGCTCCACCGAGGGAGCCTCTCAGTTTTAAGCGCCACCGGGCACGCAGGAAAGCGGAAGCAGGTGGTGCCGCTAGGGACTCTGGGGGCTGTAGTCCTCCTGCAGAGCGTCCAACACGAGAGACTGCAGCGACGGAGACCGCGGCGTCTCTGACCCCCTTAAGATGCAGAAGTGCGCAGCGGAGCGTCCAGGCGTCTGGTAGGTGCCTCTGTTACCCCACGCAATGCCCCCCTTGTCCTTTGTCCAGTTTCGCACCAGAGCGGGAGCCCACAGCCACCTGAACTGGTTTGGAATTGTGTATGCAAGGAGGGCACCAAATGTGCCCTTCAAGCAGTCTGAATGGCGCTGGCATGGGCCCCCACCCTGTCCCAATACTCTAAGTCCAGTCTAGGAGGTGGTCACACCTCCCTGTGACAGGATACCTATTGTCCTGCCTTCCTCTGCTCGAGCTTGGCTCAGCAGCAAGAGGGCAGAATCGTGTCTCCGATCGGCAGCAGCCATAGTTTGCTGTCCGGGTCTAGAAGACTGGTACCGGGTGCATTGAGGGCCTCCTAGAGGAGCTTTATAGAGCGTTGAATCATACCATCCACAGAGTTTACCCAGACTGCAATGGCAATCCTGTAGTCACAATTTGAGTGGTCTCTCATGGGTGGCATAATACATTCTTCAGCCCATGCAAGACCCCTGGTGTACCTAAGCCCTGCATACCTTAGTACCATATATAAGGGACTAATCAGGGTACACCAGTAACCAATCTGGGGTGTACCCAAGCACTCACCATGTCCAATTCAGGGAAAGAGCACAGAGACTGGGGTCCTAATTAGCAGGATTCCAGTCAGGTAAGTCAGAAAAACAATGCCACCCGCAAAAAGTGGGGGTGACCCTGAAAGCAGATCATGCTTTCCTACACCTATGATCCCGGATTTTGAGTCATATCAAATTCTAGTCCTGTGTGCACACGTTGCTCTAGGACCGGTGTTTAACGATCGATTCTGGACCTTGTTCTTAACTGCGCGTGGTGCACCAAGTGCACCCTCCTAGTGACACCAGACAACCACCTTTGTCACAGCTTTCATCGGAGTGCAGTGTTGGCAGTATGCCATATTAGTGAATTAAAGTAACAAGCCTTTTAACCGCTGAGACATGAGTGCACACGTTCAGACCCATTCATCTAAAAAGGTACGCTTTTCATGATGAACGGGGGATCCTGAATGCTTACATCCTATGAGTAAATGTGCATAGGATTAGGTCAACCAACTGAAGCCCTTCGAGTGATGCGCTGAGCAGTTCGGTACAAAAGGGGGTGGTGATGGACGGAGCATCAGAACCAATCAAACACTCACACCCAGTCAACAGATCTGGGTTTGATCCATCACCATTCTTTAGCCCACTCTGCCACCCCAGTTCAGACATGGCCATATGCAAATCAGTCTAACCCTGTGCCTCATGGGAACAGTCCAGCCCGAACTGCCAAGCCATGCCTTCCCTGGACTGAAAACAAGCTTCCTAGGACCGGTTTCTGGCATTTCAGCTGTCTTCAGCCAGGCTTGCTTGAATCCTGGGGTGGCAGAGTGGGCTAAAGAACGGTGATGGATCAAACCCAGATCTGTGGACTGGGTGTGAGTGTTTGATTGGTTCTGATGCTCCGTCCATCACCACCCCCTTTTGTACAGCGCTGAGCAGTTGGCAGCCTTGCAGTTCTTTGGAAGACTGCTGTGTGGCGCCGGGAAGCTACATGCAACTGGCGTGAGAAAAAGCCATTACTTGTAGTTTTTACATCGAGCAGCATTTATCATGCATTTATTTACTACGAAATGACAATGCAAGACTTTGCCATGCAATTGATCAGTAGGTGGCAGAGTTTCTCTTAGTGTAGATAGTTTTTAGGGCTTAGGGTTGGATGTGGGCTAGGATTCCTAGATTTTAGGGCTCAGGGTTTGTGTTTGTTTCGTCCATATATGAATCCGTTTGGGTATGATTTGGTGTGTTTTTAGCTGAATTTGGCTTGTTTTTGAATGGGCGGGAGTGAGGTGTGTTTGGGGTGAAAGTCATACCTGTTCCAGGGATGGGATTGGGATGCGGCAGCTGGAGGTAGTTGGGGGATAAGTGGGACTGGTGTCCCTGTACATTTGAAGAGGATTGATCAAGTGGAAGTGGTCGAAAAAGGCCTGTTCTTTAAAGTGAGCGATTGTAATGTTATCCAATGTGCCCGATTTGGAAGTTGTCAACGTTAAGTTTTCAGGTGGTTGCATGTGGTCAGGCCGTCGACTGTAATGGATGTGCAGAGCTGAAGTTAGTCGACATTCCCACATATCCGATGCTATCCAGGATTAATGGCTGCTTACCCTAAACGCTAACGCCTTGCCTACTACCTTGGCATGCATCCCATGACCTTGGCAGCAATGGAGGCAGAGGAGCGCAGTTGTGAGGCCGCTGGCACTTGGATAAAGGATTCGGGCCAGAGGGGAGGGGGTACACTCCTGCGCTGCACACCACCTGTGTGGGCTCCCGCTCCCCACACCCTCCGGCTCTTTGGCACTCCGCTGGGGAGTGGACCTGCGAGTAATGAGGTGAGCCGAGCTACTGAGGCCTACCTGCGGGACATTGTGGTGTGCCCAGAGCTGTGGCGGAACCGAGAGGAAGGACTCCGGCCAAAGCCTTACCACTTGGTGAGGCAAGGGCGGCCCAGGTACACTCCCCGGAAACCCAGAGGCGACAGGGGGAGTGGGTGAACCTGGGGACTCGGTCACGGGCCAGGCCATCCCCCTCCCCGCTCCCTTCGCAGAGTCCTTCCCCCTCCCCGCTCCAAAAGTACTTGTGCTCCTGCCCATTTTGTTTGTGACCCTGTGCTGTCCCAGGGGCGCTGGCTGACTGCTGCGGGAGGCTGACACGGCGGGGTTTTCTTGTTTTACACTCAGTGTCACGATCCATTGTTTTTGTTGTTGCACCTGGCAGCACATGGCGGTCACATTATATGGTACATCAGACCGATATTAGACCGTATGCAGACGTCACATTCAGGACCCAGAACGAGGGTGTGCAAAACAATTTGCGTAAATGTAGACAGGTGTTACAGTACATCCGGCACCACATAGTTGACATGTTCCTGCAGGAAACGCACTTAGCACCCACTGGCCCACCTGTATTTGCATTTAACTGGATATCTCATCGCTTTTACTCCAACTATAGCTCCTACTCATAAGGTGTTTCTATACTGATACGCAAGGCCATACCCTTTAAGCACATGTCCACGACCATTGATACACGCCTCGGGGTAGCTGTGCGCCTTATAAATTTAAAATAACAACATACACAAGGGCGGTACCTGCTAGTTGCGGGCCATCGTGTCCTACTCGTCAATGTGTATCCCCCAAATGTAGATGACCCTATCTTTTACGAGCACCTACAGTCACAAAAAGACCTAGTGGACATAGACCACATTCTTTTTGAGGGTGACCGTAACATCCTACTAGATCCAAACCTAGACAGTACTGCCATGCCCCCTCCCCCCCCCCCATCAATAAGCCGCGACCACATAAGATTTTGCAGGCTCTCTGCGACGCATATGCGCTGATAGATGTCTAGCGACAACAATGCCCCCAGGAATCGGCTTATACACACCACTCAACACAACATGATACGTAGATGCGTCTAGATTACTGGCTCTTGTCCAGTACTCTCATACCATGGGTCTTGGACATCAAACACCTCCCAGTACGTTATCGGATTACTCACCAGTGGTACTGACTATGCGTGCCCCGGGAGCGGGAGGAATTGAGTGGCAGTGGCGATTCCCCGATATGGCATTACACAACACTGTATTTCAGGCGTAGAATATTTCGACCTCGATAAGGGAACCGTTTCGACACAGGCCACCCTGTAGGAGGCCTTCAAGGCGTTCACCAGGGGAGTCTATCTCCAAACAAGCAGGAACAATGAGACACCTTGGGGCACATTATCCCAGGTCAGAGAGAGAACTGTTGGCCTTAGACCACGCACAGCCTACAGGCAATGCCTTGGACTATTTGACTAGATGGGCAGCTCTGTTAGCTGATTATCAGGAAACAGTGGAGAGGGAGGCCCATTATTTGGGAAGGTATGCTAGAGCCCGCAGATACGGAGAGGGGCAGCGACTGGGGTGCACACTGGCTCGGCTGCTACAGCCGATGTGCGGACAATTATATATAACGGGTCTACAGGGCTCTGACGGCACATATGTAGGGGACACACTAGGCATACAAAGGGAGTTGCTGAAATACTACACTGACCAGTACACATCCAAACCAACAATCAATATGGGCGACATCTCTGCCTACCTAGAAGAGGTGGCGATGGTTTGGCTCATGACCGTGCAGGAGCAATTTGTAAGACAGCCTTTAAATACAGAGGAGTCATAAAAACCATCAATGCTATGGATGGTACCAAAGTGCCCGGCCTTGACTGACTCTCAGGTGCCTTTTATAAGGCATACAAGCACATTCATACCAGATCTCTTGGAGATCTATGCAGGTGCACTAATAACGGGGCTCCCGCCCCCCACATTAAGAGGAGCGGTCATAATACTACTCTTGAAACTTGGAAAAAACCCATTACAATGTGGCTCTTACAGGCCATTATCACTGTTGAACTTCGACAATAAAATATTAGCCAAGATTTTAGCCACCCACCTGACGTGCCTCGTGGAGCAGATATCACCGCCACAATCAGGCTTTATACTGCACAGATCTACTGCGCTAAATTTGTGAAAAATCTTTGCCGTACTCTACAGAATAGCCCCTACAGTCTCAGCACTTAAGTCAATTCTGAGTACTTCAGTCATGCTTTCTCAGAGACTCCTACTCACATTTTACCCGGAGACGTCCGTAGTGGAAAGGGAAACATCTGCCACAGCTGAATAAGCATACCCTTTGTATTGGCTGTAGGTTAAATTAAGCTTGAAGGATTAGAAGGTTCCCACACTGTGCACACCATAGCCCTATAACAAATCGGTAAAGTATTACTGCTCTAACAATGACCGAACAGGATGAAAACATTGAGGAACAGATAGAAGGACTGTATATTCCAGAAAATTGCAGACCGGCAGTTACCATGAAATTATTACATGGTCACCCGTCAACGGGCCGAGATGCTACCTTCGTGGTTGAGGCACACTAAGCATTCAGAACAGAGGTATTCTATTCTTGGTTTTAATTCCCACCTGCAGATGAACACACAAGGTTATTTCATGAATACATTGAAGTTGAACCACCTGATGAGTATTTTCCATAATTGGACTTAGAAGTCCCATTAACTTACCAAGAGCACATTAATTGGTTTAAAGGAGCTCTAGCCCATACAACAGAACATGCGAGACTCTGTCTGCTCACAAGAGAAGGAGCGACCTGGCCAGTCTTAGCATCATACATGCCGCATCCTGAAGCTACTGCTCTAACATCAGCAGGAATGCGCAAACTTTACAGAGAGTAAGTAAAAAAAATTACAGGATCCTAACACAATAAATAATGAGAAAATTAGCAGTCCAGCCTGTGGGGTCTGCTCGGGCTGCACAACCACACATGGCTGCCTCGAGTATTAGCCCGTAAACACCAAATGCGATAATGGGAAAGGTTCCCACCAGGAGGGAACAGATCCTGTTCTGGATAGCATAAAAACAGCACAGCTTGAAGCAGTTATATATATAGAACGCGTGGTACCCCTTCGATAGCAGTCATACCAGATGTACTGAAACTCAGAATGAGTACAGGGCAGAGCCTGCCTTAGAGCTAGGAATGAAACTGATGGACAATTTTGCCCAAGTTTCTGCATTTATGCTAAGTAACATAAAAGGGGATGCAGCAGCGGTGGCTATTTGCCAACGCCTGAGGGAATTCACTCGAGCAAAGCAGGTGCATGAATTGCCTGTTAACAAAGATACATATGCCTCTCTAGGCGGAGTTAATCCGGTAGCCAAACCTGGGAAACCAATAGTTAAGAGGAGCTCTGAAAGAGAACCCTAAGCAGGCACCCGATTCTTCAAATGAGAAATGGGAAAATAAAACAAAACACAGGCACGGGATGGGTCTCCTCAACAGGAACACACCAACCGGAGATATAATTTGCGAAACCGTGACATTATTGAAAATCTGATAGGTATCCGGATACTGATACATGTTCCTCTCATTCCTTTCAGGATCAATCCGAAAAACAGTTGGAGAGAGATAGGCGTTAAGAGCACAGATCTGAAGTAAGAGTCAAGCCAAAAAGGAAGACACAGCACTTCATATTACATTATTAAACAGGAAGACGAATAAGAGACTTCAAAACCTCAATTTAAAAAGAAGGTAGCCGGGATTAAAATTAGAAATGCCCAGGCTACTGAGGACATTGCTTCTGAGCATAGAATGGGCGGGGACGATGATGGACAGAGTGGCAGAAGTCACCATAGCTCGCCAGAGCCTGATGGACTTTCTGGGAGTAGTAGCGCTGCGTGAGCATATCACGGTGGAAAGACCCGATACAAGGGTAAGTTTCCCACACCGTTTATACAAAATAATGCTCCAAAGGGAGGGGGACATACCCAGGAAAGAGGAGGGTCTCTTTTGGGACAGCCCGACAGACAAGTTACTTACCCTCAGTAACACCTTATCTGGTAGAGACCTGATCTAGCCACAAATTCTTTACTTTTGAACTTCCAGGCATCAGGGTGGGCCTGGAAGATTTTTTATAGCGGTAGCCCTGTGCGTCGATCGACTCTGCCTGATGTCGTAGGTGTCGTGTTCGTCGTTGTCGTGATGACCGCATCGTCAATAAAACCACCACTCCGGCACGGTGCAGTCAGTACTTTTCACGACTTTCCACACCAGAAGCGCGGAACCATGAAGTGACTGACTGTGGTGTGTTAAAGGCAACCAGGGTCCAGAAGGGAAAAGCCCTCAACAATATAACCAAACCGCAGTGCGGGGAGGATGGGTGCGTCGGTAAAGAAACTGCAGCTAGATCATGTCTCTACCAGGTAAGGCGACACTGAAGGTAAGTAACTTGTCCATCTGATAGAGACATCTAGCCGCATATTCCTTACCTTTGAACAGATGCCCAAGCAATGCCATACTCAGAACAGGGACTGCGGAAAGGTTTAGACCAGGAAGTCCTGCAAGACAGAGCGACGAAACAGGCCTTCTCTGCGAACCTGGGAATCCAGGCAGTAGTGTCTTGCAAACCTGTGCAGAGATGCCGGGGTGACCGTTTTTGCCCTGGTGGAATGGGCTCCAAGCCCTTCAGGAAGATCCTTCTTCGCTAAGGTATAACAGATTTACATTCAGAGGATAACCCAGCGGGATATAGTCCTCTTTTGGAAGCACACCCTTTCTTTGCACCCATGTACCCCATAAATAGTTGGTCATCCACCCAGAACTCTTTGGTTCGATCGAGGTAAAAAAATAACACTCTATTTGGGTCCAGACGATGGAGATGCTCCTCTTCCTTGGAAGGGTGTGGAGGTGCATAGAAAGTGGGTAAAGTAACCGAATGCCCCATATGAAAGGGTGTTACTACCTTGGGTAGAAAAGATGCCCTTGTGCGGAGCACGACTTTATCCGGTAAACCCGTGGAGGCTGTGATAACAGTGCCTGCAGTTCGCTCACCCTCCTGGCAAAGGTTATTGCCACAAGAAGGCTGTTTTGATGAGCAGCCATAGAGGGCAGTTGTGCAGCGGCTCAAATGGTGCACACATCAGTAAGGTGAGAATCAAATTAAGGTCCCACCATGGCATGATAAAGGGTGAAATGCGAAACAAGTGGTTTAACCCTTTCAAGAATCTCTGCACCAGAGGGGATTTGAAAAGAGAAGGCTGATCAGGCAGCCGAAGAAAAGAGGAAAGGGCCGAAAGACAGCCCTTCAAGGTGCCCAGAGAAGAGCCCTGCTGGGCCAAGGAAAGTATGAACAGGAGGATATCAGATAAAGATGCAGATAGAGGATCAATAGACCGTTCTGTACAATATTTACAAAATTTGGACCATCGGCAGGCGTGTACTGACTTCGTGGAGGGATGCCTGGAATGCCAGAAAAACCTCACAGACTTTGGGAGGAAGTTTGAAAGCCGTCAGCGGTCGCCGTTCAATCTCCACGCAAGGAGGCTGATAGTGGACAGGTTCGCGTGGAAAACTCTCCCCTGCTGCTGCGACAGGAGATCTTCCCAAAGGGGGCAGCCTGATCGGAGTATCGATGCTCATTGCCAGAAGCTCGGGATAGACTCTCCTTGCCAAGTCTGTAGTCACAATAATGATTTGTGCCCGGTAATTCCTGGTCTTCTTAAGCACTCTGGGTAGGAGTGGTATGGGCGTAAAGGCATACAGGAGGCCGGAGCTCATGAAAAAAGTGCCGCCGAACGAGAACTGCCTTGAAAACTCTAGCACTTAAAACTGCTGACATTGCGCGTTCTCTACGAAGGCGAACAGATCTTACCAAGGCTCTCCCCACTGCTTGCGCCACCTACAAATGGAGACGCCACTCGTGATCGGCTAGGCATGTTCGGCTGAGATCGTCCGCTCTGGCGTTCAGAGAACCGGACAGATGCTGAACCACCGGGGAAATGTCCTGCTGTTCCATTCAAGTAGAGAGAAGCAACATCTCTTGACACAGGGTCCATGACCCAACACCGCTTTGCTTGTTGCAGTACCACATGGCAGTCGTGTTGTCCATGAACACCCGAACTAGACTACCCTTGATGGACAGCAAGAAGGTTTTTAGTGCCAGACAGATCGCCCGAAGTTCCAACAGGTTTATATAGAGTCAGGCCTCCGCCGGAGACCAGAGTCTTCTGATCTCCACCTCTCCCAGATGGCCACCCCATCCCAGAAGGAACGCATCCATCACTACTGTGAGATCTGGATTGTCGGTTGTAGGAGGCTGGCTTAGTATATGGTGCACACTTTTGTAAGTGTAGCACCCTGCACTAATCCAGACAACCCTTCTGGTGATTTTAGTGGTCTTAGACAACCTTAGAAAGGTCTCTAAGTGGTAGCTGTGGAGAGCAGCCTTCGGGATTAGTCCAGAATGAGTGTAAAGCAGCTGGTTTTATCAGTACTTAATCTTATGGTATGGGTAAAGTGAAAAAGAACCACACAGTGTAGTTATAAAACTGTTTTTAGTATTAACACTCAGTAACACAATGTATTATCTCCTACCCGGAGATATAACACAATACACACAATACTTTGTCACTAGAATACGTAAATAGCACAGAATACACAGTGGTCTCCAGGGGGAGACAAAACCATATACTAAAATAGTGGAATGCGAACCACGACCTAAGTCGTGAATGGACCCAGAAAACGTAGAAGAGCTGGGGACCCAAGAAACCACCCAAGACTATCAGGAATGCACACACCACACTCCTACAGCTGTCGCACAGGCCTTTGCTAACTACTACACTACTACTCTATCTTCTACACAGTCCGCAGCGCTGAGGCACCTAAGGGTATTTGTGCGCTCTACAAATTGCTTAATTAAATAAATACACATTGCTCAACGCAGCAGACAACTCTTGGACACTAGAGTCCGGTCCCTGTTTTTACAAAATGTCCCCCTCCCAAGGTTGTCGAAACCAGAGACAGGGTCTGGACCACCCCATCACACAAGAGTAAATCGAGGAGGCTCTCTCATTGGTCACCTTTTGGAAAAATGCCAGGCCCGGACGGATTCCCGGCGGAATATTATACTGCATTTAGAGAAACCTTGGTGCCCCATCTCTACGCTCTCTAAGGCGAGGTGGGTGAAAAGGGCGCCTTCCCCCAGACATTGATATGGCCACCATAGTGGTCCTTCCTAAAACGAACCCCCGCCACCTGCTCAAACTACCGCCCGATTTCCCTCATCAATACGGAAGTAAAAATGTTCGCAACAATCCTAGCCACACGCCTTGAACCAATACTTGACACCCTTATACATCCAGACCAACGTGGATTCATGCCGCATCGACTTATGAGACATTGCCTGAAACGCCTGCATTTTGCACTGGCTCACCGTTACTGTCTCTTCTCATATCTTGTCCTAATGCTGATAGACTTCGATAAAAGTTTTTGATACAGTTGATTGGTAATACTTCGAGAGTGTGCTGGAGTGTGTTGGATTTGGCCCACACTTTCTAAGGCTGGTATGAGTGCTCTATTCCAACCCTTCTGCTAGGGCCCTTACTAACTGAACACTCTGAGGTCTTCCCTATTAGACGAGGAACGAGACAGGGCTGCCCCCTGGGCCCCCTCCTCTTCACTCTAGCAATAGAGCTGTTCGCCCGGCTGATCCATGGTGACGCACAAATACAGGGATGGCGATGGCAGGGAACCCATGAAGACCGCATTGCTTTATATGCAGATGACGTGCTACTCTTTCTTGCAGACCCGGCACACAGTTGTCCCCAATGCCTCCAAGTCATCTGGCGGATTGAAGAGGCATTCGGTTTGTGCCTGAATCCAGTCAAGTTAACCCTGGTGCCTCCCCAAATGTCAAGGGAATGCGTGGAATGGCAAACAAATATCCTCATACGGGTCTCACCTTTAAATACATGGGCATCTGGGTTGCGCTTCTACCATAACTTACCTGGTCACTCAATTTCAACCCACTCACCTAAAGAACAAAGAAGAACTTCTGCTGGTGTTCCTTCACCTTAACCCCTTGGGAAAGATCACCCTTTTCAAGATGATGGTGCTTCCTAGATTTCTATACATAATCCAGAATCTCCCACTCCACCTCTTCCGCAGTATTGGTCCTGTACTGCTCTTACCCACTACTGGTCGGCAATAGCGGCAGAGTTGAGCACCCTACTGGGCTGGAAGTTCCCACTTAATCCTGTTGTCCTGATCCTGGGGGTTATGGAGGGGATGGATGGTACCAGAGTTGACAAAACACTCCTGGGGTGGCCACCATGGTAACAAAACGAGACACTGCAGACACCTGGAAGGATCCTGCACCTCTGACTATCTAGATGGTGCAGAAGAGTGGACTGGTGTGCCATGCAAGAAAAACCAGTGTATATGACAAGAGGATGTCCTACGAAATATGACCATGTGTTAAGTAAATGAATTGGACTGGCGAAATGAAGGGACCCTCCTGGAATGGGGATGGACACTGGGACTTGTAAGGCGGATACACCGGGACCGGATACATTGTATTATAATTGCATTTATTTAGCGCTTACTATCCCTGAAGAGGTGTCGAAGCGCTTTTTCAGCAAGTAGCACGCTGCTCCGGAACCCATAAAGGAATAGTGGTGAACAATTATAGTGAAAATATGAAAGTAATTTGAGTAGCGGATATGTTAGTTGGTTATTTGGATTGAGAAGGATAGTGGAGGGATGGAAGAGGGAAAAAGGTTTGCATTTATATGTATGTTTTTCTTTAAAGTTGTCCCTCTGCTACCCTATTTACCGCTGGGCTCAAAAGACCCTTTGTGACTGCTTATGGCAGTACTTTAGGGGAATAAATTAAGCGAGGGATGTTGCAGTTGTATTTCTTTTGAATAGCTGACTTCTTGGCTGCCGACTGGATGTTGTTCTTCTGGCCATTTATAAGGATTTTATAGTGTGTGTGCGCTTGATTCTTCCAGTAAACAGATTTAGATATAAATAGCAAACTGGGATTCTTTTGGAGCGTGCTGTAAGAAAGTTTGACATCACTATGGCTCACAAACAGGCATGGTGTTCATATCATAATTTTGATCTTGGAAAGGAAGAACGTTTGTGTCGGTCCTGCTTGATGTCAACCTGTAACAGACTCTCGCTCTCCAGGTGTATCTAGATCTCAATCCTTCTCTCTGGGTCTGTGCTGTTCAAAATACAAAGCCATGACCAAATAAAATATCAGATCTGGCAGGAGTCCAATTATGATTTTTTTACAGTGCTGTGCAACAGGTTCATTAGATCTCTTAAAACGTATCCTACTGCATTCCACTTTAGAGCACACAAATCGTATACATTCAAACCCTAAGAAAGATGACCTCATAACAGAAAAAGTGAACATTATAATTGCTCTCTTTTTAGATGATTGCCATCCAACTGGTTTAGTGGTCAGTCGTCAATAAACCTAGACTTAAAGTGGGCTTTGTGACAGTCTTGTGACTGACAGGGTTTCTTGTCTATTTCTGTTCCTTGCACCCGACTCTATGGCGTTCCTCCCTAATCTTGTGATTATTAAGCAGTGCTTAATTTGAACCAATGGTTGCCAGTCGGGGCCACTGGCACTCATTTTTAGGACTGGCACTTATTGTTTTCCCGTATTAGACATTTAAGGGAGCAAGAGAGGGAATAATGCACAAAACAGAAATACTGAGGAAGAGAAAGACAAACAAAACTGTGATAACAAGAGAAATCAGGATTGTGCAAGAGTGAGATACAGGGACTGGGAGGCTCTAGTCGTGGATTAAAGTGTCATGAAGGAGATTTAGGACTATGCTGCATTGGTATTTGGTGTGTCAACATTTAGTTGCACCTATCGTGGGCTTCTGACCAGAGCACCAGTGTTAGAGTCGGGGATCTCTGGTTGGCGCAAGGTTGCCCTTGTGTCAAGCAGGAACCCTCTCCTCCACGTCAGGGCGCAGGATAACCCCTCGCGAATGACCCTTGCTCACCCTCTAGGTGCGTGGCGTGAGCAGCCAAGGCGATTCCTCAGGCGTTGTTGGTTAAGCACTTACAATCGTACACACAGTAAATACATCAATCCCCCCAGAAACGGACACCAGACTTGGATATATATAAAAATACGATCCTTTATGTAAAAATAAGGTATATATATCTCAACAGACTTATCACAAGACCAATAACGTTTTCGCTAGGCCGCCAGGTTATACAGCAGGCAAATGTTCTGGGTTCGTAGTTTCAAATGGATACTTTGTAGTCTCTTTACTTGTAGTTCCAGTACTCGCAGAGATCGGCTCCTGCAAACGGGGAAATAAGGCGTTGCGGGCCCCGAGCCCGATACTGGAACTTCTTTCGTGATGTGGAGAGTTCGGCACAGGTCGGTGCGACTCTCAGCTTGGGGAGTGTTCTTGGGTCCTCAATCAGCAGGTGTGGGCACGTAGGCAGGCGCGGCCAGCGACCCTGTAGCACGGCGGTGCAGGAGGGTCTCCACAGCGGGGGCGGCGCGGCCTGAGATGTCCGGGGATAGCGAAGCGGGGTCACAGGGCACAGTCAGTGCAGCTGGATGACCCGGCGTAGATCACAGTCGTCGGACGGCTTCCGGCAGGAGGGGTGATAGCGCGTTCAGCGCACTCCAATGGCAGGCGGTGACAGGGATGCAGGCGGCCTGGCCCGGGAACAGAGAGCGGCTCGGGACGGAGCGGGGCTCTCACGGGTTGGAGGCAGGCGAGCTTCTGAGTGTCACGGCCCTAGGAGGGGCGATGAGGGGCGCAGTCTCTTTTCCAGCGGGATGCACACACGGCTCGAATTGGAGGACGAGCAAGAAGCACAGAGAACCCACTGTTCCTGGGGTTCAGTTCAGGGGGCAAGCTCAGATCAAGCCCTTGGAGAATGTTCAAGCACAAAGTAGCAAAGTCTTTTCAGTAAGTCTCTTCCTCTCCTTTCTCAGCAAGGCAGGCAGCAGGCCAGCTCCTCCAGCGTCTCCTTCTCCTTCTAGTCGGGCAGAGGTTCTTTGTGGTAAACAGGATTCTGATTTCTTAGGAGCCAGGCTCCTACTTTTATACCATGATTCTTTTGTTCTTTAGCGCCAGGGGGCCTAGGCCTGGCTCAGTCCAGTTCTGGAGCACTTTGTTATGGTGACTGCTCTTTCCTTTCAGCAGCAGGGCAGAGACATCAGCCGCCCCACAGGGGGTGGCGCCGGCTTTGTGGTGGCAGAGCACAGGTCTATTCAAGAGTCAAGGTGTACTCCTCCCACCCATCCAGGTGTAATCTCTCTACCCACCTCCTGGCAGCCAACCTGTCTCTGGGGATTCCCCAACCCTGCTCCTTACTGTTGCCAGGCAGAACACATACACACAGCAGAGGCGGACTGAGATGGTCAGGTCAGTAAATACTAACTTTCTAAAAGTAGTATTTACAAACCCAGGATATTAAAATAGACTTGACTACAAGAAGTATTTTATCATCCTGAGTTCAGGCATACTAAACTTGACACTTCTACCATGCTCTCTGAGTCCACTGGGGTCACAGCGTTGGCGTGATCCCGGCAGCCCATTCTGGCCTATGGAGAGCAGGTAGCCTTCAATAGTGAAGAACGGAAATGGCTGTAATTCACTACTAAGACATGCCACACACATCAGGGCATGTCCTACCTTATGCCTACAATGCACCCTGCCCTTGGGCCTACCAGAGGGGTGGCTAATATGTAGGTAAGGGAAGGTTTAGGGACTGGCAAGTGGGGGCACTTGCGCAGTCAGCGCGACGGTCCCGGACCGCGCACAGGGTCTGCGGTGGCAGACCCTAGACACACTTTACACGGCCGCTTCCGTGGGTGGCGCAACCAGCGCTGCAAGCCCACCAGCAGCATTGGCATTCACAAGCCCTGGCACCCCTGGTGCACTTTACTGGGGACTGACAGTGAATCCAATGAACCAATCATGGATATCAATTACAGGTACACTTTACTTAGGGAGCACTTGCACTGCGGCACGGATTAGCCGTGGCGCAGTGCCCTGAGCGGACAACACCAGCAAAACAGTCGAGGCACACCATCAAAAAGTGGGAGGGAAACTCACGCCAAGGTGCCAGGTCTAACAACCAGGCGCCGGCACACTCTTACAATTTAAGCACTCTCTAGGAGCATTTATCTATCACAGTATTTTGATTTGATGAGTTGCAGCATCCCAGGGCTGATGTCCTTTGCATTGCAACGCATAAGGAAATAGGTTATCGCCCTTTCTCGGTCTCATTCTGCTCCCTCCTCTTTACCAACACATTCTTATTCATTCTTTTTGTACCTAGCTTTTCTCCCGGGGGAGTAATCTTCTCTCCTGAGTCGCTCTTCCCGTCTGCACTTCAATTGTGCTTCCTTCAGCGTTTGGGAAAAACCAGGGAGCAGAGGGATATTTTCTATGGCTTTTTATTGTTATCACAGCTACTATTTTGCTGCATGCAGTTTCCAGCCATTGAGTAAGGCTGGTGGCCACTTTAGTTGTTTTATCCAGTTCCGCTCCCTTGCATTGGGTCAAGATGGAAAAGAAGATAGCTGAATGATCCATCCATAGAAGTGGAAGGATCTTAACTGCTCCCAAATCTGCATTGTTGGTAAAGATGCCGTGCAGTGTATGGTTGGCTATATAAGTCGGTACCTCAATGCATTGGGACAGATCAAAGCTTTTAAGAGTGTCCACCAGATGTCCTTTATCTACATCAGTTGTGGACTCGAGATGAAAATTAAAGTCCCCTACCAGCGTAAAATTAGCATAGGTGATACTGGATTCCATGAAAGTTTGTATTTTATCAATGAAACCCCTCCTGGGCCCAGGGGGATGGTATACTAGTAGTCCTTGGAAGGTGTAGGATTTTGTCAAACTGAGGCTGAACCTAAGAGCCTCACATTCTAGGCCAGAGTGCAGCTGGCCACAAACGAACTGCGATAAATAATCACTTCCCCTGTGGAAATATGGATTTTTCTGGTCAGTTATGTCCCCTATCTTGGACCCCAACGGTTCTATGTGCATATTACAAGTACATGTATGTTTCCTCCAGTTCCAGTTATGAAGACGCAAACACATGTGCGTCCACCGCCAACATGTCCTCTGTCAGATCCGCCATGAATAGGCCGGATATTCCATTCCTAAGTATGAAAAGCCACCGGCTTTATATGGTTCACTTATGCCATTTTACAGTCCAGGCAATTAGGCCCTGATTCTGTCATCGAACTCTTCTTGCCTTCTGCCTCTGAAAACTCCAGTCTGAGCCTGCATCTGTGACCATGAACTTTGTCTCATTCTCTGCGCGGCTCACGAAGCCTGACATCAGTCTATTCTCTGCCAAGAACTGTATTTCACCTTCGAGTTATCTGCTTCGCCCCTCAGCCGATGCATTCCTGTCTAGTAGTTTAAATAAACATTCTTCCAGCTACCGAGCAATGGCTCGGCTTCTCTGTCTTTATGCAAGTAATTCATAGTCCTGTTACCATGGAATATTCCTACCCCCTCGCATTTAGTGTAGACACTTAGACGCTTGCACACGCACGCACGGTCAGTATAGAATAGATTCTGTCCGAGAGTCCTTCTTTTGTGGATAACATAGTTCTTTAAACATAGGATGTTAGATATGATTTGGGATTAGGTTGACTTGACCCCCCAGACTTTTCGTCTCCACATGTAGAGCTAAATGTCAAGTCCCCTTCACCCCCTAGTTGCACGTCAATCACACGTCATGCTGCTGCGCGCGCATCTATGCCAAGTATAATCTTATGGATCCACCTATATATGACATCATAACCAATTATGTTCCTTTTTACTCCTCATTACACCCATTTTCGGTTACGCATGTGAATCGTCACCTTCCTTATCAATTGTTACGCCTCCCGCATCTATTTCATTGTAATGTATGTTCTATAAAAGTCATTTCTTGTCAATAATGTATGTACTTCACTTCCTGAACCTCCGTGGTGATGGAACTTGGAGCAACCGATTATAATCGTTCATTGGAATAAAGCCCATTCCGAACCTCTGATACCACGGATTCTGCCTCTCATTTTACTGAGCTATTTTATTATGTTTCCGTATCAAATTAAGTCCCGGTAATGAATTTTATTTACCACATGAATGGCGCCCGAACAGGGACACTTTCTCATCTCACGCGCCGGCGGTGAGTTGCAGGCCCGGTCTCCTGCCACAGCTGGACGGACAATAACGCGTACCAGCAGGATTTCCTGCATCTCCCTCCGGTCAAGCGGGGGCGACTGAGGCTGCGATCAACACCCAGACGAGGCGGTGAGAAGTGCGAAGTATCCCGACCAGAGCCTAGCTGAGAGAGCAAGATCCGAGGTATACAGAGGCCCACCAGTTTCCGAAGTCCCAAGTCGAGTCCAGTCTCCGCAGTGTTCGAGTCGAGTCCAGTCCGGTTCAAGTTCAGTCCAGTTTCCGAGGCCTTCCGTTTCCGAAGCTACCCGGTGAGTACCATTGCTGGGGAGGCATTTCTGACGTGCACATAGGTTGTGCCGGTCAAGACGGGTTTGGGTACACAAATCCGGTCTGCACTGTTTTAGCAGTGTATATGTACTGTTTAGCAGTATATCAAGTATTCCGAAGTATCTAGTTATTGTCAAAGAATTATGCTTGGTGATTAGTTATGCAGACGATCATCATTGTTGGTTATTTTAAAGGTTAAAAAAATGTTTAATGTTTAATGTTTAATGTGTTAAACGTCCTGCATATTGTGGTATGAATGGTTGTTCATTATTGTGCTTTTGTACTAAGTGTGTTCAAGATTAAGTATCAGATCAGTTCTCAATATGCCGCTCTTTTCAAAATTAAGACAGATCACAACAAGAAAAGGGGTACTCGAAGAAGCCGTTCCTATTCCTCCTAGGGACACTCCAGGGTACTTCATGTATCATAAACATGGCTTAGACGCTATATTATTTCTTGATTTATGGGTAGACTACACCAAGGAATTACCAGAAAGTCAGAGGTGGCCCACAGCGGGAACCTGGGATGCAGAGTGCATCATGAAAGTAGAAGAAGAGTTATGGAAAAGGAAAGTCAGACAGTCACAGAAAGATGCCGTTGAGTTATGGCGTAAAGAATCACATAGACGAACAGAAAAAGCACGTAGACAGGAAGAGAAGAGTAAAGAGAATTCTAATGAAGTCCGAGAAAATCTATTAATTAAAGAAGGTGCACGAGTGAAATCAGAACAAGTAGACAGACAAAGAAATGCCCTTATGAATGGTATGTATCCCCTTCTGGCCGAAGGATTGCCTAAAGCTACTTCAGAGATACCAAAAGACTTGCCACCCCCATTGTTTCCAATAAAGGTACATCCTAAGGGGCATCCTAGAACCGCAGAAGATGTTTTTCTTTCCTCATATTTAGATGACGCAGCTCCCGAGTATGCTAATTCCGCCCCACATAGACCGCCTATCAGGGAGGTTCAACGCCAAGACCCAGTACCCGTATCCCTACAGCAACAGATCGTGTCACAAGTTCCGGCAAGCACATCTGTTTCTACATCTGTTCCTACAGCTACTTCTATAGCTGTGTCCACACCTATAGTTGCTGTATCGCGTTCAACGAATCCTTTCACGCCCGACACTCCAGATGGGGCTACGGGAGGTACCAGCAACACTTTTTCTACGCCACCCAGAATAAATAAACTTACCTTTCAAGAGTCAGCACATTCACGTACCCCCAAACTCATAAATGCCCGTACGCTTAAGGAACTTCTTATAGATTGTAGATATGACCCTGTGCCCGGAAAAGAGGACGAAATGACCCTAGCATCATTACGTATCAGACGAGCCGCAGTGTATTTAGGGAAATTACCAGGAATGACTGCACATCTAGATAATATATATCATTTTGTCCAAACCGGGCGAGATTCTGAATGTATTAACAGAGCTATGGAATACCAGAAAGTGGAAATACAGGGGGAACTGTTGCGTTTCCTCATAAATTGTGTGATCAGAAATCAAGACCGACCGGGGGTAGACCCGGAAGCAATGCAGATTCTTACCAGATGGAGCCAGAATATATCAGAAGGGAGACATGATAAGCAAAACTGTATAATAGCCATGTGCCGAAAGATCCGTAAAGAAATAGAACGCCTACACGAAGAAAGATTAGCGGTAGATCAGTTCGAACAAAGCGAGGAAGAAGCATCAGGACTGCCCACAGGACAGTCAGAAACTATAGCCTATGTAGGTAAAGGAAGATCTTGTAATAGTAATAGATGTCCTATTGACCCGATACGTCCGATATGTCCAGATAATAACAGGAATTTCCGAATACCTATAATTAACATCAGGTCTAACGAGCATTCGTTCCAAGCCGCTGACAAACTACTCCGAGAACGAAGGGGTTATCATTTCCTCGATTCTATGGATGAACAAGATTTAGCTAGGGCAGCTGTCCATTGGGTGGACAGTCCCGGAAAATATAGTGATGATACAGTAGCACGCACATTTTTGAATCTCACCCCAGATGAACAGCGTTTAGCTGGGATTTATATGATTCAACAACTCCTTATACTATATCAGAGTCAGCATTCGGACCCTGGTCCCTTACCTGATATATTGACTGAATTGCTTATGAATAGATGGAGAGGTTCAGGTACTAAATTAATTAAAGAAATTCTAGAATCAAGAAAGCAGTATATTCTTTTTGTCTGTTCAGACCGTGTCTCATTGCCCATCAAGGAAAGAACCACGTATTACATGGACAGACAGAATCCCTTACGAGAAGTGCACCCAATAAAGGGCGAGGACAATGAGTTTAAGCGCGTATTTGTATATACGCCCATATCAAAAATAGAATTGTTAGAAATGAAGAAAGTGGTACCCAGTCATGACAAAGACCCAGCGGGTTTTCACCGAGAAATTAAAGACATGTTACTCATGGGAGAGTATACCTATCCCGACATTATGACAATATTAACGGTATTGATGCCTGCTGGCATTTATGAGAAACTCAGGGAAAAAGAGTGGGAGGTAGGAGACCAAAAGATAGAATGGTCAGTATTAGAAGCAGAAGAAAAGGCCCGAACTGCAGGAGCAGGACTCGGGGATAAAACTAAAGCACTACCAGGTTTATTAGTACAGGTACTGCCACGTTTACTAACTACAAAAAAGGAAGATTGGGGTACAATTTCAGCCTGTAAACAGAAGCAAGATGAAGACACTAGTGATTACTATGCCCGATTTGAAAAATGTTTTGGTATAAATAGTGGCCTAAAAGCAAGTAGCGAATCATACCCACATCTGTTTGTAACAAAATTAGTAGAAAATGCCCTGCCCCAAGTAAAGAATAGAGTATTAAAATTCGAGAGTACCTGGCAAGGTAACACTCCATCACAAATGTTACAAATGTTACAGTACCATCACAATAGAATTAGAGAGGAACAAGAACATGAACACAGACGCATGAAAGACACAAAAATGAAAATGCTAGTTTCTCAGACAGTTCCAGCTGAAGGACATAAAAAGGGTATGACACATTCCAGTGATTCAGCAGGACCTGTAAAAGGGACATGCAATTATTGTAAAAAGCCAGGTCATTACGTACATGATTGTCCAGTTTTGAAACATAATATCGCCATAGGTAAAACACAAGAAAGACCACGGCCACCTAGACAGGACCAGAATGAACAAGGAGCTCCGCAGCATGCACAGTCCATGCCAGCTTCACAACAGTCTATACAGTTTGTGCCAGCTGCACCAGCGCTGCCTGTTGCTGCCACACAAACCACGACACGACAACTGTACCAGACCGCACAGTATGACTATCCTGATTATCAACGATATGCATGAACCAGCCTAGAGAGGGAAGTTGACTTACCCCTTATCGAGATCCCGGTAGACCAAGAAGGACCTTATGTACATAGTGAATTATTAGGCCAAGATAGAAAATTTTTACTCGATACCGGGGCAAGTCGAACAACCATAAAACGTAGTGAAGTTCCAGGGGCACCCCTCTCAGGCTCACAGAATATTTCCCTTGGTTTTTCAGGAAAACCTATTGTTAATGAAGTATCACAGCCTCTCCCACTTACGATAGGACCTTTGACCCGAACTACAGATTTATTGCTTACTAAATCATGTCCAGAAAATCTGTTAGGAATAAAAACACTGAAAGCTCTAGGAGCTATAATATGTTGTTCTCCGGAAGGAGTAAGGTTGTTTTTACGTGATTTTAAAGGTCATTATGTGTCTAGAGACATGGATCCCCGATTGCAGACTTTACCTACACATCTATGGGCACAAGGCCCTACTGATGTTGGATGCATGAATATTACACCATATCGAGTCACATTAAAGGCAGGAGTGGTGCTACCACGAATGCGACAATACAAGTTACCACCAGATGCTGTAGTGGCTTTACTACAAATCATTGACGAGCTCATTACCCAAGGAGTAGTTGTAGAAACAGACTCCAATGTATGTAATTCACCGATAATTCCGATTCTTAAACGAACAGATCCGAAGGCCCCACCAGTATATCGATTGGTTATTGATCTGCGCGAATTAAACAAATGCATTGTGCCACAATTTCCTGTGGTCCCAGATATCTCGTCATTACTGACAGCTATTGATTCCGAAGCGACATTCTTTACTGTAATCGATCTCAAGAATGCCTTTTTCAGCGTCCCAATAGATCCGGAAAGCCAATATTTTTTCGGATTTAGTTTAAATGGACGTAGCTTTAAATTCTCACGCGCACCTCAAGGATTTACAGAAAGCCCCAGCATCTATAGCCAAGCACTGAAACGAGAACTTGACAGTATCCACATGCCAGTTAACACTGCCTTGCTTCAATATGTCGATGATCTGTTGATCACCGCTAGAAGCGAACCCGAATGTGAGAAAGCATCACTGACAGTTGTACAATTTCTAGCCGAAAAGGGACACAAGGTGTCCCCTTCTAAGCTGCAATTCTGTGTCCAGCGAGTTATTTATCTTGGACACTCGCTGTCCAAGGAGGGAAGGCAGCTTACACCCGACCGCATTCAGTTAATAGCTAACATGCCAATACCCAAGACACAAAAGGAGGTGCGGGCTTTCATAGGCCTCACGTCATATTGCAGACAGTGGATCCCTCAGTACGCATTTCTAGCAAAACCACTCATTCAGTTGACAACACAGGAGGCAGCCACATCGACTGTTCTCCCTTGGACTCAAGAACATACACAAGCTTTTGAAAGCCTAAAGAAAGCTTTATGTCAAGCACCTGTTTTAGCAACACCATGTTACAGAAAACAGTTTACACTCTTTGTTACAGAACGCGAAGGTACTGCCTTGTCAGTACTCACACAGGAACAAGCAGGATCACACAAACCATGTGCTTATTTTTCTAGTACATTAGATCCCGTAGCTCAGGCTCTGCCTGCGTGCCTGAAATCAGTGGCAGCAACAGCTTTAGCAATTAGACAAAGCGATGCCATAGTGTTAGGACATCCATTGACAGTACAAGTACCACACGCGGTAGAGGTTCTTGTAAATAGAACGCAAACACAACACTTGACTATAGCGCGACTTACAGGGTACGAACTTACATTGTTCCAGCCACATATAGAAATCAGACGCTGTAACACATTGAATCCTGCCACACTTTTGCCAGTAACCGGAACAGACCCACTAGCCCATGACTGTATTGAAGTTATTACAATAACGACGAAACCTAGACAAGACTTAACCGATGTCCCATTGTCAGATCCAGACCTGACATTGTATGTAGATGGTTCATGTATGAGAACAAATACAGGAGAGTTAGTGGCTGCTTACGCAGTCACAACAGATACTGAAGTCATTGAAACTAATCGTATAAATACTTTGTCAGCTCAAGCCGCAGAGCTCATCGCTCTGACACAAGCCTGTATTCAAGCCACAAGTAAAAAAGTCAACATATACACTGATTCACGTTATGCATTCGGAGTTGTACATGACTTCGGCGTGCTGTGGCGAGAGAGAGGTTATTTAACTTCCCACGGTGCCCACATTCAGCACGGACCCCTCATTCATGCCTTATTAGATGCAATACATCTACCGACTGCAATATCAATTATGAAATGTAAAGCTCATACGAAAGTCACTGATATCATTTCTCAAGGCAATGATCTAGCCGACAGAACAGCTAAACAGACTGCTCAAACACAAACATCCGACATGACAAAGATAATAGTCCCAACGCCGACACATTGTATGACAGTTAAAGATCCTACTTTTGACGTAATTGACATCCAGACACATGCTACACCAGATGAAATAAAGAAATGGACCGAATTAGGAGGGATCCAAACGGACCAAGGATGGATGATGAAGGAAAAGTCTGTGTGGTTCCTTCCTGATTCAATGGTCCAAGTTATAATTAACACTATACATAGTCCAGCACATCTAGGAGAGAAAGCTATGCTAGATAGCATTCAACACATTTGGTTCAATAAACATTTACGAGCAGCAGCCAAACAAAAGGTCCGTACCTGTATGATCTGTTGCCAGTTCAACCCAGGAAAAAGCGTTCCCGTAGAACAGGGTGGATTTCATCCTCCTGATCACCCTTTTGAAGTCCTCCAGATGGATTATATCCAGATGGAACGATGTCGAGGATTCAAATATGTTCTCGTAGTTGTCTGCGCTCTGTCCCGCTGGACGGAGGCATACCCGGTTTCAGATTACACTGCCCCGACTACTGCCAAACAGTTGGTTCGAGAATTCTTCCCACGATACGGTTTACCACGTGTTGTTCACTCAGATAACGGCCAGCCGTTCTCATCCGAATTAATGAAACACGTTTCACTTTTGTTAGGTTATCAGTGGAAATTCCACTGTGTCCGACACCCTGAGGCAGCAGGTCTCGTAGAAAGACATAATCAGACCCTGAAAATTAGATTGTCCAAAATATGCAGGGAGAAAGGTGTCGACTGGGTAGTAGCACTACCAGTTGCACTCTTTTACACAAGAATGGTAGCACACTCTCGAACAGGGCTATCCCCGTATGAAGTGATCTTCGGCAGACCACCAAATATGTGGGGGACGCCTATGCCACGAAAAATAACTGATATTGACTGTAATATGCTGACAGATTACTTGGCTTCCTTGATGTCTGCACTACAATCTTGTCGTTCACAGGTAGCTGCAGCCTTTCCCGACAACACTGAGGTGAAACCCCATGACGTAGTTCCGGGGGACCTTGTGCTTGTGAGAAATTTCGACCGAAAGACTCAGCTGGAGCCCAGGTGGAAGACACCCCAGCTGGTCCTGCTGACCACAAGGACAGCCGTGAAGATCGAGGGCAGGAAAGGATGGGTGCATTCAAGTCATATCAAGAAATTTCATGGACTTCCTTCAGATGTAAACAGCCCACCTCGTGTGTCCTCACCAATTGACTCAAAACTACCTCTGGCTGAGGCCGACAGTAAAGAACTCTACAAACTAAAATTAAGGCCTAGGCCGTCGGACGATTTGATTGTTTAAGTCCTCTCCTAGGTGAAGCGGTTGAATCTGTCTCCGACATGTATCGCCTAGACCTGAATCATGGACAGTCGCGAAAAATGATGAAACGACAGGCGTATTGTAAATCACTGCGTAGCCATTGCATAGTGACATTATTAATCTTGTTTTTCTTAAGTCTTTTAATAATTACTGCAAGTATATTGTTGCACATATATTACCCTATTGCCAGAAACGTTTACAATGTTACTGCTGAACATTCTTTTAGTGACTTACCCCCGCATGAATTGTCTTATAGACTTGCGCTGCGCAATAACACTTTCATTAGTATGTTACATCATTCCCATCAGACTAGTAATGCTACTAATTGTTGGGTGTGTGGCCGGCTCCCTCCCTATCAGAATTATGAAGGAGTCCTGCCTTTCTTTCCACATCCGTTTACACATAATGGCTCCTGTGGAGCATGGTTTAGTTTAATCAATTCCATAGACTCAGATACAGCCGTTTACCAAGACCAGTGGGTATGGGGAAATCTGAACCTAGTTTTATTCAAAGTCTGTTACCCTGACAAGGAGGGTCGCCCCAAAGGAACAGGAACTGATCTAGAAAATGAAGTATATGGATTAGGTAACTTTACTCCTAATCTCATGGTTCTAAATGTCGAATCCGAAGTTGAACTAGTTTTACCAACCATGTCAGTATTCCCAGCGAAAGGTGAATTGTGTGTAAGAAAAGTTGGTTCCATACATATGGGCCATAGTAAATGCACTACTACAGTAGAATTCAGTGATCAAGGCAAATCTTCATTTAGAGCTTATCGCCACTCCTACTTTATATGTGGTCAGACTGCATATATGCGTCTACCTCTAGATTGGGATGGTACCTGCTACATTGCATTCCTTTTGCCACCTGTTTTCCTAGCTCCTCCTGATTATTATAGAAATATTCATTTAGTACACAACAGAGAGCGGAGAGATCTCCCAATTGTCGATTACACTGAAACAGCATGGGAAAAATACACAGATTTCAATAAAGGCATCTTTCCCTATATAGGTACTGTTACTAATAGTAAGCTGATACGTAGATTAACTAGAACCCTTGAAGCAGTAGTGAATGAAACTATTTCCGCCTTAGGCAATTTAACAGAAGAGCAGTCTGCTATGCGGATTGTTGTGCTTCAAAATCGTCTTGTCCTTGACGTCATCCTGGCTGATAGGGGCGGAGCTTGTAGGGTCATCGGATCAAGCTGCTGCGTATTCATACCAGAAAATTCGCCATCTGTATATAAAGCTATAACTCGCCTTCATAAGATTGTAAGCCAGATACACCAGAACCCAGGCACCTGGACTTGGTCCGGTTGGTTTTGGAGTGTATTATCTACCTTTGGATGGAGGGTCCTATCCTTCCTAGGTATTGGCCTTCTCATACTATTCAGTTGCTGTCTATGTCTACAATGTGGACCAGCGATCTGTGGTCTGTGTGCCACATCATGTATTCCACCACCAAGAATTCATTCGTCACGAAAGAAGAAAGAAGAACAAATGATGTTATATGAACAGATCAATGGATTGATGAAGATTGATATCTCTTGACGGGCAAGTAGGGGACAAGGAGGGAATGTGGAAATATGGATTTTTCTGGTCAGTTATGTCCCCTATCTTGGACCCCAACGGTTCTATGTGCATATTACAAGTACATGTATGTTTCCTCCAGTTCCAGTTATGAAGACGCAAACACATGTGCGTCCACCGCCAACATGTCCTCTGTCAGATCCGCCATGAATAGGCCGGATATTCCATTCCTAAGTATGAAAAGCCACCGGCTTTATATGGTTCACTTATGCCATTTTACAGTCCAGGCAATTAGGCCCTGATTCTGTCATCGAACTCTTCTTGCCTTCTGCCTCTGAAAACTCCAGTCTGAGCCTGCATCTGTGACCATGAACTTTGTCTCATTCTCTGCGCGGCTCACGAAGCCTGACATCAGCCTATTCTCTGCCAAGAACTGTATTTCACCTTCGAGTTATCTGCTTCGCCCCTCAGCCGATGCATTCCTGTCTAGTAGTTTAAATAAACATTCTTCCAGCTACCGAGCAATGGCTCGGCTTCTCTGTCTTTATGCAAGTAATTCATAGTCCTGTTACCATGGAATATTCCTACCCCCTCGCATTTAGTGTAGACACTTAGACGCTTGCACACGCACGCACGGTCAGTATAGAATAGATTCTGTCCGAGAGTCCTTCTTTTGTGGATAACATAGTTCTTTAAACATAGGATGTTAGATATGATTTGGGATTAGGTTGACTTGACCCCCCAGACTTTTCGTCTCCACATGTAGAGCTAAATGTCAAGTCCCCTTCACCCCCTAGTTGCACGTCAATCACACCTCATGCTGCTGCGCGCGCATCTATGCCAAGTATAATCTTATGGATCCACCTATATATGACATCATAACCAATTATGTTCCTTTTTACTCCTCATTACACCCATTTTCGGTTACGCATGTGAATCGTCACCTTCCTTATCAATTGTTACGCCTCCCGCATCTATTTCATTGTAATGTATGTTCTATAAAAGTCATTTCTTGTCAATAATGTATGTACTTCACTTCCTGAACCTCCGTGGTGATGGAACTTGGAGCAACCGATTATAATCGTTCATTGGAATAAAGCCCATTCCGAACCTCTGATACCACGGATTCTGCCTCTCATTTTACTGAGCTATTTTATTATGTTTCCGTATCAAATTAAGTCCCGGTAATGAATTTTATTTACCACCAAAATTAGCATAGGTGATACTGGATTCCATGAAAGTTTGTATTTTATCAATGAAACCCCTCCTGGGCCCAGGGGGATGGTATACTAGTAGTCCTTGGAAGGTGTAGGATTTTGTCAAACTGAGGCTGAACCTAAGAGCCTCACATTCTAGGCCAGAGTGCAGCTGGCCACAAACGAACTGCGATAAATAATCACTTCCCCCACCCCTCTCCTCTGTGGTGTGGTCTGTCCAGTCTTTCAATATTAAACCCATATGGAACAGCCACCTTGAAGTCTGGGTCTGATGCATTATCAGCCCAGGTCTCCGTGAGAAAAATGATATCAGGGTTATGCTGGATTATTAAATCAGCAAATTCAAGCTTGTGCTTGATGAGAGACCTTGTGTTTAGAAACAGGCAGTGGTATGCCTTTATAACTGTTTTTTCCATGAAAATTTTAATGGAGGCGCTGGGGGGGGAACATACCCTTGTTTATTTACAAAACAGCACCTGTGGCACTTATATTCCTCCTTGCTAACACCCCAATCCTGAGGAGAACAGTGCCTGTTCATACTGGTATGGCTTAGGGCAAGGAGTTCGCTCCTCATAAGTAATGGAAGAGGCAGGGTTCCTGGCCCCTGGTGCTGTCCAGGCGCAGACTGGCTTGCCTTACGCGCGCCTGCTGCGCACGTCCGCTGCGCGCATCCGCTGCACGCCCGGTCCCTTTCTCCCATTTATTTCAAAGTGTCTGCCATCTCTGCATGCTTCAACTCAAAGCATTAAAAAAACATAACTCACACGTCAAGTGGAATGCTCATGTCCTCACCAATAAAGTGACCTAATCAATTACAAATATCATAAGCAGTTCACTGAAAGTATGTGATTCTGTGGCTTTTTTTGCATAATCCAGGATGCGGGAACTACCCTGTAATGGTGGCCTCAAAAGAGAAAGCATTTGCAATGCAACAGGTCTTGCATCAGTGAAAGTCCCAGCCATTGGCGTTGCATACAACAAGCAAGGACAGAATACAGTACCACAGGCCGCCACCAGGTGCCCCTGTGGAGCCGCAAAAGGACCCCTACTAACCACACAAAGCACTGCACCCCAATGCAACTACAAAGAGAAAAATCGCAGACGAGCATACCCCTCCATTTGTCTTAACTGGAAGTGAGTTCCTGGCTAGCTTGAGCTTCAAAAATGCACTATTGTTGTCTATTTAGCCCTATTTCACAAAAAGCTAAATAAACAACAATGGTGGACCTCCAAAACTGACACCAACAATAATCTCACCTCCAAAAACAAATGGAAACTTATGCTCGGCTGCAATCCCTCTATCCACAATTGCATCAAGGGTGCAGTACCCCATGAGGCCACCAGAGATCCCCCTGCAACCCCACAGGGACACCCTGCAACAGTACGCAGCACTGCATCCCCTACCAGTTCATTTGAATCTCCTTCATTCGTTATGCTACTTCTGGGACATCCCTCAACACAAAAAGAAATCCAACAAACATTCCCATCTGCAACACCAATAACCAAAACTATCACTGATACAAGACCTATTGCATTGCAAATGCTTGTTTTATAGATATGTGCATTCATGCCACATATCTTCATGCAGATGCGGTTAGTAAATCTAACATGCAGCCAGCAACCTATTTCTAATTCTTTGGAATATTCCTTTTGAGTTGTTTTCAAAGCATGATGCCTCCCACGACCAACGACAACAAGACCCATCTCCTTCCTCAATCATTTTAGTGCAAATTTCTGTGAGGGTACTTAGTTACTGTAGTTTAGAGTAGCCAACTGAAACTAGACCCATGCTGTTTCAAGCTCATTTTGGTTTTGATTTGAAGAATGTTATTCCTTGGGTTATAACAAAAATGTACAAATTCTATCACATTGGTACATTTTTGTCAAGGAAATAAGTATAATATCAGCTAGATCAAGAGGATTAACTTTCTTTTAGAGGTCAGCCTCCAGGCAAATTGGAGCATGAGATTAACATGCAACTAATTTGTGACTAATCCGCAGAAGTAAAGTCTGACTGCACACATCTCCTGATGTTCTCGCTGTAAGAGATAGCAAGTGCTTGGTAGGTCCATGGCAGCTAAAATGGCTTCCTTTAGGCTTTGTTAGCCTATTGGGTGCTGGAAGTGTCTTTCTTACCTAAACTTTGAATACACTTGGTGCAAACAGGTATTTTACAGCACTGGTATGAAGACAGCACAATTGTTGAGTTATAACACTCCTATCTGATGACTATTAGGAAGCTATTAATCACTTTACCTAGAGCACATTGATCTCTGGTGAATTCAACTGACAAATGACAATTGATAAACATAGTTTATGGTATGATAGAAATTCTGTGACACAAACATGTATTTACACATTGATGCCAACGGACAGAGAGCTACTGATGACCAAGCCCAATTGACAATCTTGCCAGCAAAGGTAGGCATAATAATCTGAGCATTCCTAGGGGAGACCTAGAAAAAGGGCTCCCTGCAGGTCAACTTCCCTTAAGGTCAGGCCCAAGCTCACATCAAAAACTGTTTTAAATCCAAATAAGGTGCAATACACCTGTCCTTTTTTCATTTTTGTGTTGTTCTTCAGCTAAAGCACTGCATTGAGAGGGCTACTGGATGGGATATTGCAGCTCTGGCGACATGCCGGTCATCTCACATGGAGCCACCATGTGATACATGGTTTTATGCTTTAGCACATGGTCACACAGTGAAGAGGCACAATCACATGGTGATCAGGAACCCATTGCACAGACGGGGTCTCCAGCTCAGCGGCAAACTATCTACACAGCTGGGCCACAAGTAATACCTCTCCAGGAAACTGGTAGGGACAGTGGGTGAGTTCTTTAGTGCTGTGGGGGAGGCTAGTTGTGGCTGTTTAACCACAGTAGGTGGGAGGGGTTTAAAGCCCCAACCACCATGGCCCAGCCTTCACCAGGGCGGAGCCACCTTCTCCCTGAAAAGTACTGTTAGATTGGCAAGTCAGGCACATTGGTATGCATAGTCGGCGAGCTGGAGGAGGCCTTCAGAAAGCACTGTTCCAAACCCTCCAGACCCTAGTCCCCCACCGACTCAAAACCATAAAGGGAGCAGCTTTCAGTGGAATGTTTACTAAAGGAGATCAACTGAGGAGAGAAGCCCAATGCTTAAGGCAGAATTGCTGTCCGTCCTTTCAGTACATGCAACTTGAAGAAGGTCTATGATGACCCTTGCCCAGTGCTTTAAATGGAAATATAGACGCTCAGATACTCTCGATTTGGGGTACCTGTTTGCTCCAGAGAAGAGGTGATACTCTACCATCTAAATGTATTGCAGCAGTGCTGAGAAGTGCAGGTACTATGTACTGGACAGTACCTTCCCATTGAAAGCACTGCCCTCGATTCAAATTAATGCAAAACGAACAACTGATGGACAGAATGCAGAACAATGTCATACATTCACCCCAGTACAGAGATCTGGGCCTAAATCCATCGTTTTTTTGCTCACCATGCCATTTGGCTGGGTCCAAACTGGGGTGGTGTGGTGAGCAAAAGAATGAAGGATTAAACCAAGATCCTTGTGACTGGGGGTGAGTGTTTGCATTGTACAGCATTCCGTCCATCAATTGTTTCTTTTGCATAAGCCGCCCTAAGTGGGCAGGGTATGCCCAGACGTGGGTCCCGGGCTCACTACACCACTGGATTCAAGCTAGCCTGGCTGATGAAGGGTGATGCCCTGAAACCTGTCCCAGGATGCTTGTTTACGGTCCAGGGAGGACCTGGCTTGGCAGTTCGGGCTGGACTGTTCCCACAAGGAACAGGGTCAAGACTGATTTGTATATGGCTGGGTCCAAACTGGGGAGGTGTGGTGAGCAAAAGAATGATTGATTAAACCCAGATCCTTGTGACTGGGGGTGAATGTTTGCATTGTCCGGCATTCCGTCCATCAATTGCTTGTTTTCCACTCGGTTCAAACTAAGGCATAACTGAAGTGCGTTACAACAAACAAATGATGGACGGAATGCTGACAATGCAGACATTCTCCCCCAGTCAAGAGATCTGGGTTAAATCCATCGTTCTTTTGCCCACTACGCCACCCCAGTTTAGACATGGCCATATGCAAATCAGTCTTGACCCTGTGCCTCATGGGAACAGTCCAGCCCGAACTGCCAAGCCATGTCTTCCCTGGACCGGAATCAAGCATCCTAGGACCGGTTTCTGGCTATCAGCCGTCATCAGCCAGGATAGCTTGACTCCAGTGGCGTAGTGAGCACGGTTCCCTCGTCTGGGAATACCCATCCCACTTAGGGCGAAAAGCGTTACAACAAACAAATGGACAGAATGCTGACAATGCAGACAGTCTCCCCCAGTCAAGAGATCTGGGTTAAATCCATCGTTCTTTTGCCCACTACGCCACCCCAGTTTAGACATGGCCATATGCAAATCAGTCTTGACCCTGTGCCTCATGGGAACAGTCCAGCCCGAACTGCCAAGCCATGTCTTCCCTGGACCGGAATCAAGCATCCTAGGACCGCTTTCTGGCTATCAGCCGTCATCAGCCAGGATAGCTTGACTCCAGTGGCGTAGTGAGCACGGGTCCCACGTCTGGGAATACCCATCCCACTTAGGGCGAAAAGCGTTACAACAAACAAATGATGGACGGAATGCTGACAATGCAGACATTCTCCCCCAGTCAAGAGATCTGGGTTAAATCCATCGTTCTTTTGCCCACTACGCCACCCCAGTTTAGACATGGCCATATGCAAATCAGTCTTGACCCTGTGCCTCATGGGAACAGTCCAGCCCGAACTGCCAAGCCATGTCTTCCCTGGACCGGAATCAAGCATCCTAGGACCGGTTTCTGGCTATCAGCCGTCATCAGCCAGGATAGCTTGACTCCAGTGGCGTAGTGAGCACGGGTCCCACGTCTGGGAATACCCATCCCACTTAGGGCGAAAAGCGTTACAACAAACAAATGATGGACGGAATGCTGACAATGCAGACATTCTCCCCCAGTCAAGAGATCTGGGTTAAATCCATCGTTCTTTTGCCCACTACGCCACCCCAGTTTAGACATGGCCATATGCAAATCAGTCTTGACCCTGTGCCTCATGGGAACAGTCCAGCCCGAACTGCCAAGCCAGGTCCTCCCTGGACCGGAAACAAGCATCCTAGGACTGGTTTCGGGGTTTCACCCCTCTTCAGCCAGGATAGCTTGATTCCAGAGGCATAGAGTATGCCCAGACGTGGGTCTCGGGCACACTGTGCCACTGGATTCAAGCTATCCTGGCTGAAGAGGGATGAAACCCCGAAACCGGTCCTAGGATGCTTGTTTCCGTTCCAGGGAGGACCTGGCTTGGCATTTCGGGCTGGACTGTTCCCATGGGGCACAGGGTCAAGACTGATTTGCATATGGCTGGGTTCAAACTGGAATGGCATGGTGAGCAAAAAAAACGATGGATTTAGGCCCAGATCTCTGTACTGGGGTGAATGTATGACATTGTTCTGCATTCTGTCCATCAATTGTTGTTTTTGCATTTGTCACCCCGAGTGGGAAGGGTATGCTCAGACGTGAGTCCCTTGCTCTCCATGCCACTGGAATCAGGCTATCCTGGCTGACGAGGGCTGAAAGCCCGAAACCGGTCCTAGGATGCTTGTTTCCAGTCCAGGGAGGACCTGGCTTGGCAGTTCGGGCTGGACTGTTCCCATGGGGCACAGGGTCAAGACTGATTTGCATATGGCTGGGTTCAAACTGGAATGGCATGGTGAGCAAAAAAAACGATGGATTTAGGCCCAGATCTCTGTACTGTGGTGAATGTATGACATTGTTCTGCATTCTGTCCATCAATTGTTGTTTTTGCATTTGTCACCCCGAGTGGGAAGGGTATGCTCAGACGTGAGTCCCTTGCTCTCCATGCCACTGGAATCAGGCTATCCTGGCTGACGAGGGCTGAAAGCCCGAAACCGGTCCTAGGATGCTTGTTTCCAGTCCAGGGAGGACCTGGCTTGGCAGTTCGGGCTGGACTGTTCCCATGGGGCACAGGGTCAAGACTGATTTGCATATGGCTGGGTTCAAACTGGAATGGCATGGTGAGCAAAAAAAACGATGGATTTAGGCCCAGATCTCTGTACTGGGGTGAATGTATGACATTGTTCTGCATTCTGTCCATCAATTGTTGTTTTTGCATTTGTCACCCCGAGTGGGAAGGGTATGCTCAGACGTGAGTCCCTTGCTCTCCATGCCACTGGAATCAGGCTATCCTGGCTGACGAGGGCTGAAAGCCCGAAACCGGTCCTAGGATGCTTGTTTCCAGTCCAGGGAGGACCTGGCTTGGCAGTTCGGGCTGGACTGTTCCCATGGGGCACAGGGTCAAGACTGATTTGCATATGGCTGGGTTCAAACTGGAATGGCATGGTGAGCAAAAAAAACGATGGATTTAGGCCCAGATCTCTGTACTGGGGTGAATGTATGACATTGTTCTGCATTCTGTCCATCAATTGTTGTTTTTGCATTTGTCACCCCGAGTGGGAAGGGTATGCTCAGACGTGAGTCCCTTGCTCTCCATGCCACTGGAATCAGGCTATCCTGGCTGACGAGGGCTGAAAGCCCGAAACCGGTCCTAGGATGCTTGTTTCCAGTCCAGGGAGGACCTGGCTTGGCAGTTCGGGCTGGACTGTTCCCAAGGGGGCACAGGGTCAAGACTGATTTGCATATGGCTGGGTTCAAACTGGAATGGCATGGTGAGCAAAAAAAACGATGGATTTAGGCCCAGATCTCTGTACTGGGGTGAATGTATGACATTGTTCTGCATTCTGTCCATCAATTGTTGTTTTTGCATAACTGAAGTGCAGCAGCCACAGGAGCACAAGTGCAGAGCCTTGGAGCATGCGAGCGTGCTAACCCAGAGGACAGAGAGTGGGAGCTAACCCTTCTGCATTATTTGTGGGAGTGGCTTACCCAAACATTAAGATCACAGCCCATTGAAAGTTTTACTGTCCAGCTACCCTTTAACTATGTAACACACAGCATGTTTTCTTGAACCACAATGATAACCTTTTTTCCAGCTAATAATGAACAGATGGATTGCAGTTTTTAGAGCAGAATATGGAGTTGGGTTAAATGTGGTTGAAGTGCATAAGGTGAGCCATTGCAGCGCCCCAGAGTCACCGGACACCACGGCTAAATTGTGTTGAAACATAGTGATTACGATAATAAATAACGTTGAACGCATGACACAAAATTGGCTTGAAGTGTGTAAGAGGAGAAGAAATAAAAAGGACAGAAAAAAAAAGCTTTGAAATCTCTTCGTAAACTTTCCAGGAGCCGTTGACGGGGATAGCAGTAGTTACACAAGACACTGGGGGCATTCGATCAGAAACTCCAAGCGGGAGAAACAATAGCTGAAATTAGAGCACTGAAGTTGATTAAATAAGGACAAAGAAGCTTGGCAAGCAACATTTTGGGAGGAGCTCAGGCCTGCTATTCATTTGACAATGTGAGTGTCTTTGGGTCACTAGAGTCCACAGGGGCCTCAACAGTCTTGAACCCCCAGATAACTGCTCCTTGCAGTCAGCCCTGCTCTGAGTCACTGGAAATGCATTATGAAGGATCTAGAGCAAAACATGCTAGGCTTTGTTTGTTTTTAACATGTATGGGAAGCAGTCCGTGCACCGGCTGCATGCGCTCCACTGCACAGAGGAAAGTAGATCAGAGTTAAATAAGGAGGTGAGACGCAAAGTTGCATATTGCAGAGGACACCGCCTGGGTATAGAGGTTTTATCTTAATTCTAAAACAAACACAAGGACTTATCCACATACCCGGTTTGGAACTCAGGTCATCCTATAAAACAAATACATAATAGTCCAGTGGGTCAAACTTTTGCCAAATATCTGCCACCCCACTGGTATCTCTAACTCCGTCTGATCCCCTGTCTAGGAACCTTCAACAAGCTCGTGCCAAGCGTCACATTGTGAACCTGTGAAAAAAAAAGCGGTGACTAGGCAATAAAAGCAGTAAAACTGCTCATCATGGTTAGGAAACACTGCTGTGATCTGTTATTTAAGGACACAAGTCATTTTAGGTGCAGACGCTATTTTCTAAGCGAGAGCGGGGCATGTGGCGCTGCTGAAATGAAACATTATGTGTGGCTAAAAATAAAATAATGCACTGTGTGCTGCAATTAAAAAATGCGCGTCTGCAAAAAAATAAATAAAGCACTGTGTGCTGCGCTGCTTTAAAAAAAAAAGTGTGGCGCGCTGTTAAAAAGATACGTTGCGTGCAGTTTCTGCAGCAGAACATAAGAAAAGAGAGGCGCGGCAAGTGTCCTGCTGTTTAAAACAAGAAGAGTGGGGTGCGGGAGGGAATTGCACAGAACAGGCACCCTCTAAACACCTCTGACAAGGAGCAAGAAACAAATGTTAGCTGGGCAAGCAAAAACTGTGCCTGCAAAAGCAGATAGGAGAAACTCATTTAAGAAAATAGTCCTCACAGACTGTAAATGATACATACTTATTAACACAAGTAAAAGGGCTAGTCCTCATGGGAGGGTACAAAAGCAAAAAAGGCAGTACTAAGGAGGGACTTCTAAGGCTATTCACAAATCAAAAGCAACTATTTAGAATGGGCAGTAAAAGGAGCCAATTGAAAAGATGGCCAGAAATGGGTGGTGCTTCAAGTCCATACATGAATCCAGCATGTCTTGAAGAGACAGTGCAAGCGCTGCCTAGGCGAGACCTAAAAAGTTGCCTTGCAGCCAATCATAGTCTTCTGGTCTGTGGTTTCTGTTTTGAGTACGCAGACCCAAACTGAACGATGGAAGAAAAAGCACCCTAATCCAATCAGAATAGTTCATCTATTAAATTGGATCTGCCAGATGTCCTTGAACCAGAGTTTATGGATGTTAGCAGGCTAACAATCCATATATCTCTAACTCTTTAACCCTTCAAAGTCCACCAACATATTTCTTGAAATTCTAATTTATCCAAGTATACATACCAAACTAAGCAAAGACACTCCATTGACTAAAGTTCTGCTGTCATTGGGTAATAACTTGGAAGAACATGGGATTATGCAAAAAAAACACACTGTAATGAATTATCGCGCTATTCTTTTTCAAAACCAATAAAATGTGATTATTAAAAAAAAGTATTGTATGTTTTAGAAGACTTGTTTGTTACTGTATTATTGGTGGTTGCTTTTTTGTATGTTGTGCAGTTGTTAGAATAGGTTGAACAGTCTGAATTTGATACATTTTATTTAATTTCTTTGCTGTAGATTTGATTTCTCTTTTGATATTATTTGTATTGTGTGCTTTTCATTGTGCAGTGTAATTCCTGTTTTTTTGCTCTGCCATTAGAGAGGTCTGATTGCTTTTTTTGTTCAAACAATATCAGTGCTTCACATCAGCAGTTTTTTTAAATATGTTTTTTCCTACTTTTGAACTTTGTTGCACTGAACTCTCAGATATGGCTTCATGACGAAGGTCTGCTGTTGCAGCATTGGTACAAATATTGGAGTACAGTTCAGAAATGGAGCAGATGCAGGATTTAATGTATCAGTGACTGACACTGTACTGGATGTGGAGGGGACTCTAGCAATAATTTCGCACTTAGATGGGAACTGTCAGAAATCTGGTATCTTTGATGACGGAGACATATCTGTTGTTGCAGAGTAAAGGTCCTTGACTGTTGAGAAAAAAGTGGACGCTCTACATTAACGGAACCTTGAACTTACCCACAGTCTTAGAATTGTACCTGCTAGAGCAAGGGCGGATGAGGAGATGTGGGTTGCTCTGGATGGCATCCAGCCTGTTCTACCTCATTTTACTGGAGTTGAAGATTGCTCTGTATACACAGACCATTTCACTCCAATAGGTTACTTTAATTTCTTCACAGAGTATTGATTTTTCAGCAAAATGGTTGCTCAAGCGAACCTCTATGCCATGCAATATTTGATGCAGCACAGGGAAAGGCTTCAGTCCCTTTCAATAGTGCACCCGTAGACTTCAACAAACGTCGACTGATTGAGGAAGATTGGATAGGGTTACTTTCTTGATGAGCAACATGTACAAGCCAACAGTGTCCTCCCTATTGGTCTTATGACCCAGTATGGTGCTCTTCACTGTTCCCTGCTGCCATAAGTAGAGATAGTTTATTGCTTCCACAGCATGTATTTCAATGATAACACCCAGGCCCTTCTCTGACTGTTCAGAGTATGATCCGTTATTCAAATTTGCCCAGTAATGGACCACTTCTCAGGGCGCTTCAAAGAAATGTATAAACCGGGGGAAAAACATAGCCGTGGATGAATCCTTAATGTTACGCAAGGGACAGCTGCTGTTTAAGCAGTACATCAAAAGCAAGAGACCTTGGTATGGTAACAATGGTACATACTTTGTGAAAGCTCTACTGGATTTAACTATAGCCTATGAGTAACCACAGGGAAGGGCCACAGTATTTCACCACCGGATTGTCCCAAATCATTAGCCATCAGGGGAACTATTGTTTGGAATCTTGTGAGTCCCTTATTGAACAAGGGACACAATTTGTTTCTAGACATTTTCTACACTGGATTCCTCCATTAAGGGAGTTTTCTATCGTCACACCTGCTTGTGGTATAATTAGGAGTAGCAGAATAGGGGTGCCAGCGGAGCTGGGTTACAGTAAGCCTGCAAAAGGGCAGGGCAGTGCATTACATTGTGAGGAACTGCTAACCCTAAAGATCAAAGATCACAGGCAAGTGTATCTTTTGGCAACTGGGCATGACAAAACAACATCTTCCATGTCAGTGTATGGTCAGATGGCTGAAGTTCAAAAGCCTAAATACATTCTGGACTATAACAGAACAATGGGTGGGACATTCCGTGCTACAACAGATCAATGGGTGGGATTGACCACCAGATGATTCAGCTCTACAATGCTGCATTCCTCCAACAGAGCAAAAACACCAACCTTACCAGAGAAGTGTTCTTTAGGGAATCTAGGCAACATGATCCCTGGTTTGATCTGTTCCTGTTGCGAGTGGTTAGCAATCAGGAAAATGCCCTAGTTCTCCAACCATTGCCACAGTTGCAGAGCCTCCTGACCCAGAACCCCACTCCGCACTGTTTGTTGCAGTGCCACATGGCAGTACTGTTGTCCGTGATAACCTGCACCAGCCTCCCCTTGATGGATGGATTAAGGCATTTCAAAGTCAGCCAGAGGCATTTTCAGTTTGCTGTGCTCCCCTTCAGCCTCACCAGCACCCATCAGGTGTTCACTTGATAGCGGTGGTTGACGCACATCTTTGGAGGTCAGCGAAAACCAGTATTCTTGTACCTCAATGACTGGCTGTTAAAGGCAAGCTGGTCACAGTCACTAGAGAGCCACCTCTGGGCAAGCCAAAGCCCCACTTGATTCCTTTACAGAGAATTCCATTTATTGGGGAAATCCTCCACAGAGTAGAGTTCAGAGATTTGCCTCAGCTGCAATAAGTCCAGGACATCTGGGTTATGATCCTGATGTAGGGTCAGTTTTGGATCATAGTGAGACCAGCTGTGATTCTTCTTGGCCTGATAGCATTGTGCATTTTCTTAGTCATCTGTGCTAGGATGGCACATGTGGGTTCTGTAGGGGAATCTCAAATTCCAATAGGATTGTGACACGCTTCTTCAGCGTTGCGAGACACTTCCTGGATGATGCGAGACGCTTCCGCTCGATGCGATGCTGCAGCGGCGACACACTTTACGAGATGTGACGACAACAGCTCCGACGGCGGCACGCTTCTCTTTGAGTCGCGCTTCCAGCTCCTTGCGACACGCAGTCCCTCAGAAGGCCCAACAGCAGCAGCAGGCACTTCCAAAGAACTCTGGGGAGCTGGGGGGTGAAGTCTGTTGTTCCTGAGACTTCAGCAGGAGGCAAGCTCTATTCCAAGCCCTTGGAGATCCTTCACAAGTTGAGCAAAAGTACACACAAAGTTCCTTTCTCCTCTCTTTGGCAGTAAGGCAACCACTGCAGACCAATCCCCAAGGTTCAGGGATAGTTTCCTCCTCAGCTTCCTCCCTCAGCAGAGGTTCTTCTCGTTTTCCCAAAGTGATCTAAATTCTTGGGATCAGGGTCCCAATATTAATACCCAGAAATCCTTTGTCCTCTGAAGGCAGAGGGGCCTTTGCCCAGTCCAAACCAGTTCCTGAGCGCACTGTTTACCAGACTTCTCCTTTCCTTTCACAGTGTAGGGCAGAACCATTAGACGCCCCACAGGAGGTGGAGCCAGCATTGTGGAAGGCAAATACAGCCCTGGTGCACTTTGTTGACAGGATTCCTTCTCTTCATTCACTGTGCAGAGCAGAGACATCAGCCGCTCCCCAGAGGGTGGAGCCAGCATTGTGGCAGGCAGGCACAGCCCTATTCAGGTCCCAGGTGCAACTCCTCCCACCCATCTAGATGCAGATCTCTCTATTCACCACTGGGGCACCTCACCCTGTCTCCTGGAATTCCCCAGCCCTGTCACTCGAACTCCAGACAAAGGAATACACAGCCTAGCAGAGGCAGGTTTGAATGGTTAGACAAGAAAATGCCTACTTTGTAAAAGTGGCATTTTCAAACCCAGAATGTTAAAACCAACTTCACTAAAAGATGTATTTTACCATCCTGAGTTCAGGCATACTAAATTCGAATTTCTACCATGTTCTCTGAGTCAGTTAAGAATATAAGATGTAATAACCAAACTGCCCATTCTGGCCTATGGTGAACAGGTAGCCTTGCAATAGTGAAAAACGAAAACGGCTGTAATTCACTATTAGAACATGCCACACACACCAGGGCATGTTCTACCTTATCCTTACAATGCACCCTGCCCTTGGGCCTACCATAGGGGTGTCTGATATGAAGAAAAGGGACTGTTTAGGGACTGGCAAGTGGGCGCACTTGCCAGGTCAGCATGACAGTACCAGACTGCACGCAGGCTCTGCAATGGCAGACCTTAGACACATGTTTACAGGCTGCTTCTGTGGGTGGCACAACCAGGGCTGCAAGCCCACCAGCAGTATTTGGATTTACAAGCCCTGGGCACTCCTGGTGCACTGTACTAGGGTCTGACAAGTAAACCAAACCAACCAATCATGGAATCACACATTATACATTAATTTACAATAGGGAGCACTTGCACTGTGGCATTGGACAGCAGTGGCACAGTGCTCTGAGCAACTAACACCAGCAAAAACATACGAGGCAACAGCGAAAAATGGAAGGGAGACCCACACCAATGTGCCAGGTCTAACAGATGGCCTACAGGCTCGTCTCTGGTCACAGGTAACCTTTTAGTGCTTGAGGAGCCCTTATTTCATGATTTGGAGCAGTGTCCTTAGCTCAGACACCAAAGACACCTTGTGCAGGTCCAGAACCAACATCTGCGTCCTGCAGTATAAGCATAGTTCAAAACCGGACATTTTGAGAGGGGAAAAAAAGCATTGCTGGGATTGGCCTTATCAGCAGGTCTGCTTCATCATATTAAGAGCATTGTGGAGTCAGCTCAGAGCTGCACAACGCCACCTAACGGAGCACTGAAGAGGAAAAACGTTCTGGATCCTGTTTGGCACCTAGAGAGTATTCTAAGGCAAGGAATCTGCAATTACAATTATCTATCTGAAACTACCACTCAATGTACTCACTAGAACAACTGGAACAAAGCAGGCACACCAAGCATTAATCAGATTTATGTGAAGAACACTGCTGCGAACCCAAAAATCAATCAGTAATTACTAATGAATTTCCCCACCCATGTGTGGGATCCCGGGTCATGTTTTACAAAATACTAAAGTATAAAGTCTTTACTTTAGAAAAGTCAACTTGTTAGAAAATGTTAGAGGCATGTGTCAGTCAATTTGAGTGTATTTTTTTAAAGACAATATTAATTCAAATCAGTCACTACACTAGTAAAAAACCCCAGCATAAAGTATTTCCCAAGTCTTTAAAAGAAAAATGAGTATAGAGGCAAATGAAGCAAAACAGGCTGAACAACTTACAGTGCTCCTTTAATAAAGCACACTCCAAGAGTATCCCATCATTCCCAGACAGTCTCAGTTGTTCCAGTTCTTTTTTTTGATCAGAGACTTGGGATCTTGCCCACCATGGAAATAAGGTTTTCTATTCTTCCACCGGGAAGTAGAGAGCTGGTTATGATTTCAATGAAGGAGAACTAGGATTATACAGGAGCACTTCTACCTCGGTCAGAGAATCTCCATTCATAATCCTAAGCACTGTATGGAACATCTAGCCATCCCTAACTACAGGCAGTGGAAGCTGAAATAAACAGACTGGAACGCGAATTCGAAGACACAAACGACGTCACGCTATTGGCTGCCATCAGGACACAGATTGATAAATATAACGACTATTGCAGATGACGAGATAAAGTATATCTCGCGCAAATACACTGCGAGGAACTATGGGGAGGGTGGGAGACCAGGCAGGGCGTTGTCATACAAAATTAGGCCAACTCATACTTCGGCATACATCACAAAGATCCGGGATGAGCAGCACAACACAGTAAACGACACTCCAGCCATACTGGAATGCCTCACTCAATACTACAAACTGTACACTGCCCAGGCACAGTCTTCCACGTCAGAAATACGTGATTATCTTGAGGACGTGGCACTGGCATGGTTATCAGACACCCACCGAGAATTCTTCTGTCATCATATAACCAAAGACGAAATAATAGAGGCCATTAACTCCCTCCCTAACAATAAAGCACCCGGGCTAGATGGCCTTCCGGGCGAATTCTATAAAGTATACCGCGATCTGCTAGTCCCACATTTTGCCGAAATGCTTGAAGCTTACGAAGAAGGCGTACTCTCGACTTCACTAAATGAGGCACTCCTGATAGCACTTCCTAAGCCAGGAAAGGACCCCACTGAGTGAGAGTCATATAGACCCCTGTCCCTGATTGGGCTTTTATGTTTGTCACTCTTCGCAAAATGGGGTTTCCAGAACCATTCCTGAAATGGATAGCGCTCTTATACGCTGCACCCACGGCACGGGTTAGAATAAACGGTTACACATCCAACCCGATAGAGATAACGCACGGCACTAGGCAGGGTTGCCCACTGTCGTCGATGCTGTTCACACTAATCCTAGAACCACTGGCCAGTATGATCCGCCAGAAACACTCTGACTCGGCTTTGCAGTTTGGCCTCCGTCCCATCGGAATAGCATTATACGCAGATGACATGGTCCTTTATACCACACACCCAGATAAGAATCTAAACCCGCTTATTAGGGAATATGTTAGATATGAACAATATGCCAGCCTCCGGATAAACTGGGACAAAGCAGTTGTGGTGCCTTTAACTGCAGAGACAGTAGAGCCTCCACTGGAATACCCTCTCCAATGGCGGACAGACCCAGTCAAATACTTGGGGGTCTGGATACATCGTGACCCAGACCTGGTCATCAGGGAGAACTATGGAAAGGCACTGGTGAGGCTGGAGGAACAGGTAGATAAATGGATAAAAATGCCTCTCTCAATGGCGGACAGAATAGCATTACAGAACATTATATTGCCCAGGTTTCGGTACCTCTTCTGGAACATTCAGATTTGGCTGACTGATATTTTTTGATAGACTACGATCCATTTTGAAGACGCTAACATGGGCAGGCAAACAGGCTAGAACCAGTTGGAAGGTCTTAACCCAACCATATCACCTGGGAGGCTTCGGGGCGCCAGACTTCCACCTATATTATCTATGCGCACAAGCACAACATGCCCACTACTGGACAAAACCACATGCATACATACCACACATCGCGGTGGAAACAGACAGCGTGGCCCCGCTGACACTGACCGCGCTCATAGCTGACCCGATAAGACACACACCGAGGGACGCGATTCATACAGCCAAATGCACCTCAAGGGCATGGCATGCGCTGGCACACAGGGCACGCAAGCTGCCAGTGTATGCTCGAGCGCTACCCACGGCGAAACACCCTAAGCTCACTGTTACACAAGAACAGAAAATGCATGCACTACTGACAGAAATGGGGCTGACCTCTATGGGACAACTATATCCTCATAATATTTTCATTGAATGAACAGACCCCTCACTTTGTGGCCACCACCTCCCGCTGAAGAAATTCGCATATATACGATTACTTACGGCGGTCCGGTCCTTATACACCACATTCCCGGACGAACCCCCACAACTACAAACATTACAAATATTATTAACAGCCCCCAACCGCCAAAACCTGGTAACACGTCTATATAATGCAGCCCAGGAGGAACAGGCCGAGAAACCTACTGCAGCATTGGGCAGATGGGAGGGGGCGCTGGGCGTATCAATAGATGAACAAGATTGGCAATATAGCTGCACACAACTCTCCCTCCTCACACCGAACTGCAACCTACGCATCATCCACTTCAAATTCCTCCATCAACTTTACTACACGCCGGCCAAGTTACACAGACTGGGCCTAAGAGAGACGGATAACTGCCAAAGGTGCAAGGCACCCAGCGCTGACTTCCTACACACCTCATGGTCATGCCCTCACCTGAAGATATACTGGGATGAAGTCACAACCACACTATCCGAAATGTTAGAGGAGCAGATCCCCAACACCCCTTTGGTGTGTATACTGGGCGTCAGGAGACTCAAACATGCTAGATGCAGGAAATTCTTAGCGGTAGCATTACTGCTTGCGAAAAGACGCGTAGCGATGAAGTGGGGGAGCAAGAGACCCCCTAGACTCAAAGACTGGATCACGGATATGACCTAATGTAAAACTACACTGGAAACTTACGCTGAGGACATTCCACGTGCTTCGCGGCCAAGAGACTTCTGGGAGCCGCTTGTCCGTTACCTGCAGGCAGCGCAGGAGTCTGAATCAAGAATTGATTCATGACATACCTAATACCTCAGATAACAAGAAAAGGGCACCACATATATAATGGTTGCTGGGGTAGTACGGAGGGGCGGGCTGGCAGCCGGGAGGTGTGGGCACATATAAGACGGGATAACATCTGCAGATGCGGACACTGTGAACAGAGACAGCTGATATGTGAATGTTGAGGACTATAAACACCAAATGCTAAGTGCTCCTGAACACTGTTGATTGTAATATTCGTATGCTATGTAACTGCTGGTTGGTTAAAAACAAAATAAAAAAAAAATAAAAAAACTACAGGCAGTGGAAGAAAGAAAAATAATTTACTTGATTTAACCAAATAGATTCCTTAAAAGGGCTTGCCCCAAATAAGCGTCCACTATGAAATTCATTTCAAGGTACCTCCATGTACGCAAATTAAAAACTCGCCACTAAGGGAACAATTCTTAATACTATTATTATGGGAGTGGTCAAAGCTTTAGCCCTACCTGAATGAGCTTTGAGGTTTACTTAGCAAAGATTTACTGGCTTCTTGATGACCGAACATAATGTCCTAGACGATCCATCTAGATGTGACTAGTTTTGAAGTATACTATACAAACAGGCCCACAGTTTACAGAGACTTTTTACAGATACCTTTAGTCTTACCCGGTCAAATTTAATAACCTTTCTTTCGCCAAGAGGGTACAAAGAACTTTCAGGATGCAGATTGATTCTGAAAGAATGAGGAAGTAAAACAAACTGATTAACATGACACTTAGAAAGTACACAGGGTAGAAAGATTTGCTGAGTTGATCTGAAGTCGAACATGAGGTACTAAAAAAACAAAGCGTCACAGACAATAGAAGAGGCTATTTGGCAAATAGTGACCCAATACATCTCAGATGACTCTGAATCTATAGCCAGATTACAGTTTATTCTCTTGAGTGTCCCAACACTAACCCAGGTAGTGGATGGCTTGGAGAAAAAAACGTGTTTTAAAGTAGACACTAACTCCAGGCCTCAGAAATCAACCTTGTCAAAAGTTGGAGGTGCTGGTGTTTTTATTGCCTTTGCAGAAAAGCTAAATCTGCATTTTTACAATATCAAGAGAGCATTTGCCTCTGTAGAATGCACAGTTGTCCTTTAAGCAGCTCCTAAAGCACCCTTGTAGCTTTGAATGTTTAAGGAACAATTTTGCAATAGCTTTACAAAATATAAGCCCAAACAACCTGGCCTTCGAAGGTTACACACCTACTAGTAATTGCAGGTGCACTAATGGAAAACAAATGCAATCACCACCTAGCACAAATCAGTGCCCTAGGCAGTAGGAAGAAGAGTATTTCACTTGTGTAGCAATGTTCAGTCCCTTAACTTCACACCACTGAGGTCTGACCACCCTGAAAGCAAATCTAGCAACATGGAAAAGAAATCAGTGAAGTGAAAAAAATGCTAACACCATTATCCTAAACTGGAATCCAATAAAAAAAAAAGAAAAAAGCATCGGTAAAGTGAATAGATCCGGCCTCTGCAAGCTTGTACAGTGGTAAAAACTTTTCATTTTTAACTGCAAGCATGTGCCACAAAAAGAAAAGGGAAAAACAGAAAACATGATGCCACCTAATTTAGCCACAACATCCTTGCATTACAAATGTTGATAAGGGAAAACCCAACGCATGCTGCTACCTAAGTTAGCCACAAAATCCTTGTATTACAGATGTTTAATATGTGGTTGTCTTACTAGTGACATTTTTAAATAAAAAGTATTTTATGTGTGCCTTGCATTTTAAAATAATTTATGTTGGACTCAATACATAACCACCTAACCAAGTGCTCAAACACAAGCAGCTTCACTGTTTAAAACTTTATAACAACAACTTTAAAAGGAGATAAATATATATCACCATTTAACTGGCCACTCGAAGTGCAGGCAAAATACATACTTGGTTGTTCGAGTTAATATAAAAATAAATACAATAATATTTTTTTTTTTTTTTTTTTTTTTTTTTTCAAATCACACTGTGAACCCCTATGGTCACTGAAGGAGGAACTATTTAGGTGTAAGTGAAAAATGTACGCAGGCTTTATGCAATCACCTCAAGTGAAGGGAGCTGAAGGGAAAAGCAAGCATGCCCGACTGACCTCTTCCACATGCTTTGGTGAGTGGAAGCAAAATGTGAATGACAATTTAACTGACCAATACGTGAAGCCTAAACAAAAGTCTCTGTATGTACATTATTTGTTGGAAAAATAATTGTCTCACAAAAAACAGCTGAAGTGATTTGAAATGGTCAGACCTACAAACAGTCTCACCAAAACATAGCCAGCAATTCTGGGATTGAGGGAGTGTGAGCTGTCTCCTTTTGTACTTTTTTGTGAATGTAGATTACTTGTTTCAGATCGACGAAGCCTGCTGCTGCAGAATTACATTTTCCTTTGTGCCACACCTTCCTTACTCATTGCTGGGGAATGGCCCTCTCAGAAGGGTCACCCCAAACATTTTGCCTTCCTCCTTTTTTTCTGATCATCTTTTATTGGCTTTAGGACGCTGGGCATTTTACCACTGCTAACCAGTGCTAAAGTGCATGTGCTCTCACCTCTAAACATGGTATAATTGGTTTAAACCTGTTTGGCATATTTAATGTCCCTTGTAAAGTGGTATACCATATACCCATATTGCAGGGATTCTGCCCAAAAACAGAACTATGCGCAGGATTATAGGACCTTGGTGTATAGGGATTGAGTCATCCTACCACCTTAGAACCCATGAGCCCAGGACAGACTAGCTATAGTGTCTCACTTGCTCTCCTACTCACTCACAGAGAAACAAATTAAACACCCCTGAACACAAAACTCCCAGATCTCTCACTTGCACTCTTTTACTTGTCCACAATAAGATCTGACAGGGACACTAAACAGTTTATAATATTTATTTGAACTAATGTGCCTTAACATGCAGTATACGTGCCACAACAAGCAGGAAAATACATAGTACAAATACAGTCAGCATAGCAGCTAGTCTATAAATCGTGAAGGGAGATATCATCATGGAAAGACAACAGAGTCTTACCTCCCACCCCTTGATAAAAAGCAGTATTATATATTGGAATATCTCTGGGCTTTGTCAGCAGACCCCATACCTTAGCCTATAGATGGTAGATCGACAGCATAGGGGTTGTCTCTCTCTTCTCCTGGAAAGGTCCCTCTTCAAGTGTCTGCTACCTATTTGTGTATTCCAATAAAACCAAAGTACGTTGTCCAAACAACAGCTGCATTGGTATGTTTTGTCTAAGGCCTGGCCAAAACAAAATAACAAGCGGCATTGTTGTTCGACATTGCTCACAATGTTCAGTCAAAATCCCAGGAACCTGCAGAGTGAACACAGAGATGAATTCTCATGTGAAAACAGCCATAGAAGTTATTGCAAAAATAAAGTTGTGTAGTAACGTGCGCAAATCAGCAGGCAAGCTGCAGCTCGCTCATGTTAACTCAGGGAAAACTACAATGTCCCCATGGGCCAAGTGAAACCCAGGGTCTGCAAGTTAAATGCTACTAGTAGGCCTGCACCACTGATTGTGCCACCCACATAAGTGGCGTTTCAAACCTGTCTCAGGCCTGCCACTGCAGGGCCCGTGTGTGCAGTTTACTGCCACTTCGATTTGGCATTTAAAACTACTTGTCAAGCTTGAAACTCCCCTTTTATTACACATAGGTCACCTCTAAGGTAGGCCCTAGGTAGCCCTAAGGGCAGGCTGCTATGTAAAGGTAGGACATGTACTGGTATGTTTTGCATGTCCTGGTAGTGACAGCCTATTCCGTTTTTCACCACTGAGGCCTACTCCTCTCATAGGTTAGCATTTGGAATTCCTTAATACACTTTTAAGTTGTAGTTCCGTATCAGAAGAGAGTAGCTTTTTCGTGCTTCATATGTTTGCTATGATAATGACAAATCCTCCTTACTGGTAAACTGTGATTTAGCATTACTATTTTAGAAATGCCACTTTCAGAAAACTGACATTTCTTTGTGCTTATAACTGTGTGCTTTGCAGCCTGTCTCCAATACATTCTGGGCTAGATGACAGCTACACTTTGTGCATTCCCTCCACAACACAGAAAGGATAGGTGTGTATGAGTACCCATCTATATACATCTTAATTCGGATGACCTGGCCAGGATGGAAGGGAGAGACTAATACAAAGGACTGGTGACCCCCTCAGACAGGCAGACAGGACTAGGTTTAAAGGGATACTTGTGCACATCAGAGAGCTGCTTTGAAGTCATCCACCACATCAAATGCAGTTTTGGGCATAAGAACTGGTTCTTTGACCCCCTAAAATCAGACACTTCTGGATCTTGAACTGGACCTATGTCGGAAGGGCTGCTTTGCTGCTTAAAGGACTCCTCTTTGGACTGCAGACTTGGAATGCCTGCTTTTTTGTGCTGTCCTGCTACCTACTGCTCCCTGACTGTGGTGAAGGAGAGCTGGAACGTGCCTTCCCTCCAAGTGATCTCCAAGGGCTTGCCTCCTGTTTTCTCAAGTCTCAGGGTCACACAAGTCTTCTTGCAATTCTACCCGTGCTGCTGGACTGGCCATCTGTGAGTCCTACTCTTGCCTGAGAGGCCCTCTCCAGTTCTGGGTCTCAGATGTGGGTTCTGCAGCTGTGTTGCTACAAAATCAATGCACAGTCACCACTTTGCCAATCGCAACCAACGCAGTGCCCTTTGACGCTGAGTTGATCTGGAGACAGCCCTGCGCGGGTTGACAACGCAGGACCTGACTACAAGGTTAGACTACGACGCAGCACAGATCGAAGGTCCAGACTGTGAGACTCTACTTTGACACAGCAATCCAACAGTGCGAATAGGAACGATGCATTGCCTTCACTGCTTGGAGAACATAGACACATTTTGTTGCTTGCAACCAGGAAAGGTACTTTGTTCACTGGGGCCTTTGTGGCTCCTGGTGCTGGCCTGCGGTACCACGAGGTCAGCCCGAACTTTGACTTTGTCCCACTCCTGCACGACCTAAAGTAAACATTTTAACGCTACTTGCTTCCAAGAGCTTTACTACATTTATTTGAAATACACTTTCTATATATTGGATTATTGTCAATTTGGTCTTGTTTAGTTTATAATATAATCTTTATCTGTGTGGAGTCTTTTTGTGGTGTATTCATTGTGTTACAGTGTGTATGTGTTGCACAAATACACATTGCCTCTTTGGATAAACCCGACTTCTCTGTACCAAGCTACCACAGGGTGAGCACAGGTTATCTTTTAGTGTGTATCTAACTTACCCTGACCGGAGTGGTGGTTCCTGTCTGGCCTGGGTGCATACCTCAATCAACAAGGAATGCCATTTCTAACACTCATGGACTGGAAGTGGATCTAAGTCAATATTCAAACCTCACTATCACAGCAGGATTGTAATGTATCTGGCGTTTCCCCCATCTCATCTTGCATGTCTGAATTATAAGAAAATGGCCTATTCGCTGGATCATTGCTATCTTACAGTTTTGAGTGTAGGTACTAACATGACTACAAAGTATAAACTTATTAATATCTTTGAAATAAAATTAAAATGCCCAACTTGGCCTTAAAGAAGAACATAGTAAAACGTCTAACACTCAACAAAAGTAATAAGAAATTAAGCAGACAGAGTTGTATGGTTGAATATGAAAACTAAGAACTGGTTAAAAGAAAACGATCCATAGCTTTCATCATCCTAGACGAGAAAAAGAAATGAAAGTAAACTGTAAGAGCTGAAAGAATAGATTTCTAAATATGATCGGGCTTGCACAGAGTGGCAGACACTGATGTCAAAATAAGCAGGCCCTGGAATTCTTTGCACTGTACATCGAATTAAAGTCCACATGTTATCAATCATTTCACATTATTTCGATGGTGTATGTTAAAATGACTTTAACCAAAATAATATCAGGTCAAAGATGTTGAACCAACTGTATATGACCATCACCAGTGCATTAACAGTTATACATGAGAATTCACATACCTGGTGTTATAGTCTATCACTTCATTATCTGGTTTAACAAATGTATCGTAAATAACTTGCAGGCTACAGTCTACCACAGTTACTCTTGTAAGGTTCAGGCCTTGAGATGTATAGCACTAAGAGAAAAAGGAAATCTGTTTAGACATTAGTTTTAACAATTTACACAATAAGCTGCTAGGAACAGGATCCCCCTCATATCAGGTACTCTATCAGCATTGTAAATCATTACCTTTTCATACAAGGTTGAGTAGAAAAGACCGACTATTGCATGCCTTTTGAGTTTGTCATGACTGTCCATCAAAATCAAACTGAATATCATCAACCATGTGTGAAACCAAGAAAATAATTACGTCAATTATAAAAACAATTTCAAATGCATGAAACATTACTTCTTAACATTTCTTGAAGTTTTTGCTCACCTCATAGCAAGTAGGGAAAAAACAACACAAAAGATTACCCTATTCACCGGACGAATCTTAGGTAAAACAAAGTCACTTTAAAAGAGTCTTTATTGTTTAAACCCTTTCCAAGTTGGGGGCGTGGTCTGGCCATGCAGGAAGATGGCCGCCTGAACACCAAGCTCCGCTTCGGGAGGGGCTCCGACAGGAGGAACTTCTCTTCCCAACGCACCTAGGACTTCTGCACCAACATTTTTCCCAATCTAAGTGAAGCGGCAGCGGCTGGGCAATTTCTTATATACCTCTGCCTTTTCTTTGTGCTCTTTTTTGACGCGCCCGTCTTCTCCTCAGAAGACGTGCGTCGGGCCTTTCAGCGCAGCACCAATCCCCGCGACACTCGTGTACCAGGTGCGCCCCTCTCCCTTCACATGAGGCTTATCTCAAACGACCTGCCTCACGACATACAAACAATCCGAGAAGGAGCGTCGTGGGACTGTAAGGCTATTAGGGGAGCAGCTTCTCGCTTCCATAAATAATGGCTTATGGGCACGCTGTCATTAGCAGGTATCAGCTAACGTGATATCTGCCTTCGCGTTGTCCGTTTAAGTGCCAGACAGCCTTGCTCAATCGAGAGGCTGTGAGGAGAATTATGTGCTATGTGCTGTCGTCTGCCCAGAGGCAAGCTGCACCCGCCTCTCTATCTACCTCTCAGCTGATTTAACTTTTGTGGACGGAGCTGGCAGGGAAGAGGGAGCATTCCTTTCCACATAAACAAAAACAAAGCCAACCTTTTGTTACACAAGCAGCTTTACTAAGAAGATTCCAAGGAATTCTACTGCCACCTTCTGGTTTCAAAACAAATTACCGCTGACAAGCACAGCTTTTGCTTGTCAATTATTTAGTAGCATCTTGGATTCTCCCCTTATATTTAAGCTAACAAGCACTGCTGTGGAGCTGTAAATATAATACTTTCTGCCTCCCGCTCTTCCTTGGCAGCTAGTGTGACCTTCATTATCCACTATTTGTTCTATTCTAATGGTGCCTCATTACCCTTTCATTTGCCAACAGCTGTCACGAGGGAGCACCTCAGTTAGAGTGCCTGCCTTGCTAGAGCCTAAATGTCTTTCATGCCTAGATTGAATTGCTTGTGAGCGCCCTTTTGTACCAAAGGGAGATGGTAACAACAAAGCATTTTGTTTAATATTTTGATCAGCACTTTTTTTTATATACATATTTTTTTATGGCAATTCCAACAGGAAAGAAGCACTAGCACGCCTAGGACCCTGGCACAAACTTTTTCTGTCAACTAAGTGTGACAGCAGCGGTCAGTTGGGGTTCTTTCACATACCTCTACCTTTGCTTTGTGAATGTACCTGGCGCAACAGCCTTTCCCTCAGTGAAGGTGCATCGGGCATCTTGCTGCAGAGCAAATTCCAGGCTCTTGCATAACTGCCACTTGCCTCTTCTCAATCATTTAGCGAACAATTGGAAGTGTCCAGCCAGGAATAGTGTATGTAGGAAATGCAACAAAAAGGGACATTTTTCAAAAGTATGTAACGTGCTGGAGAAGAAACAGATAAGAATTTTATTTTTCAGGTTGAGGAGGAGAGCACGGAAAACAATACAGTGTATCCCACGTGTGAAATTAGGCTGGATGATGAATGTTTTAAAGTCTATGCAGATTCTTGTTCCCCCTTCACACTGGTTGATAAGAAGTTATTTGATGAGAAATTCGCAAAACATAATATCAAAATAGAAACAGCAGACATTTCTCCTTCAGGGTACAACAAGGTTCCTATACCCCTAGAGGGCATGGTGAGAATGCGGATATCATTCAAGGATAGGCACACGGTGGGAAAGGTATATATTACCAAAGAGGGGTCGAGCTTGTTGGGCTGGAAACATCAGAAGGAGCTAGGCATTAAGCTTGATCCTAACAACAGTGAACAAGTCTTACTCATGGAACCCCCAGGGGATGGTGCCACACTCATTAAGAGTTTTCCTGAAGTTTGTAATGAGGAGTTGGGGTTGCTAAAAAACTACATGCACAAAATTGTACTGAAAGAAGGGGCAACGCCGGTGGTTCACAGGACGAGATCTGTCCCCTTATTAATGAGAGAACCATTAAGGTTGGAGTTGGAAAAATTGGTGAGACAAGGGGTTATACAGGAGATTGAGAGCTCAGCGTGGTTGGCACCTATTGTCATCACGACCAAGGATGGTGGGAAGAGCATTAGGCTCTGTGTGGATTTGAGAGCCCTCAATGGAAATATAGTAGGGGACAGACACCCGTTGCCAAGGATACATGAGATGCTGAGCACTTTGTAAGGAGCGAAAGTGTTTAGTGTCTTGGATCTATCATCCGCCTGTTATCAAGTAAAGCTACACCCTGAATCACAACCTTTAACGGCGTTTACCACTCCATTTGGCAATTACAAATTTCTAAGAATGCCATTTGGTCTGGCTTCAGCAGCTTCCGCTTTCCAAAGAGCCATGCAGCATGTGCTCAAGGATTGCCCAAAATCCATGTGTTTCCAAGATGACATACTTATTTATGGAACAAGCGAAGGGGAACATAAGGTGAATGCAGAGAGAATCTTAGAAAGGTTGAAAGAGGTGGGATTCACCACAAAGGAAAGTAAGTGCAAGGTGGGTGTCACATCAGTAGAGTACTTGGGACACAATTTCGGAAGAAGGCATCAAACCCAAATATAGTCTAGTGGAAGCAGTGAGGAGGGCTCCCACGCCTACGGGCAAAGAGGAAGTGCTTTCATTTCTGGGCCTGGCAGAGTATATGGCGAAGTTCATTAGGAATTTTGCAATGATGGCTCAACCCTTAAGAGAAATGTTAAAAAAAAAAGTGAGTTTACTTGGGGTAAAGAACAGGAAGAAGCGATGGAAAACATAAGAGAAGCTATTGCTACGGCCCCTTACATTGGGAATTTTGATGCGAATAAGGATACCATCATTACCACGGATGCCAGTAGCAAAGGGATAGGGGCAATGTTATCGCAAAGGACGGAGGATGGGGTGAAAGTGGTGGCTTTTGCTTCTAGAACATTGTCAGCAGCAGAGTCAAATTATTCTACTGTTGAGAAAGAGGCATTGGCGGCGTATTGGGCTATCAAACACTTCAATTTTTACGTGTGGGGTATGCCTTTCGAAGTGTACACAGACCACAAACCTTTAGTAGGATTGTTTGGGAAAAAGGACTTGGGGAACTTGATGCCAAGGATTGCTAAATGGATCCTGGGCTTACAATGCTTTAACTACAAAGTGGGTTTTGTCCCAGGCCAACAAAACAAAGTGGCGGATTTTCTATCTAGATCACCTCTTGAAAAGCATGTAGAAATAGAGACCGATAAGAAAAGGGTGATAGAAATTAAGATACCAGCAGTAACGAGAGAAATTTGGGACTTGCACTCGGACCAGGATATTAACCTGGGAGAAGTGAAAAGGTATGTGACCAGAGGGTGGCCCAACAAGTGCAGAGATCTTTCAGAAGACATTCAACCTTTTTGGAATGTACGTAATGATGTCTATTGATGGGAGATTACTACTTAAGTCAGGGAAAATTGTACCCCAAGAGGGTTTAGGATCTAAAATTATCGAACTAACTCATGAGGGACATATGGGCAGGAGTATGTGTAAGGCACGCTTGAGAGCGGTTTACTGGTTCCCTGGAATGGATCAGCTGATGGAGGACAAAGTGAAGGACTGTTATTCATGTAGTATCAGTGACAAAACAAGAAGTATAAGACATTCCCCACTCATACCGGTGGAAATCCCAATGGTCCCATGGGACAAACTGGGGTTTGACATCACAGGGCCCATTCGTGTCAAAGGACCCCAAGATTGGTACCTTTTGGTTCTTATTGACTATTATTCGAATTGGATCTCTTGTAAATTTGTGAACACCATCAATACAAAGACACTTATAGAGTTCATGAGTGAGGTATTCTTGAAAGAAGGAATTCCCTCCACCTTGGTCACAGATAACGGGGTACAGTTTGTTTCGGAGGAGATGAAAGAGTTTAATGACATGTCCATATCACATGTGCGTACCCCCATTTATTGTCCCAAGGCCAACGGGAAGGTGGAGAGGGCAAATAGGATGTTGAAAGAGTGCATACAACTAGGGAACATATCAGGGATGGCTATTGAGCCTGCAATTAGAGACATGCTATGGGCATACCACACCACACCAAGTCTCTCAACGGGACATACTCCCTTTGAACTGTTGAGGGGAAGGAAGGCAGGTTCAAAGTTGTCCCCGAATTGGTTGTGTCCAAAGGAGAAGGTAGTGGTCAACATGGATGAATTCAGGGAAAAAACTTATACCAGGCAGAAAAAGTACAAGGAGTGGTATGACAGGAAGTGGGGTGTTAAGGTGAAATCCCTCAGTCTAGGGCAAAGTGTGTATATCAGGAAACCAGAGATCCTGGGTGGCAAAGGGGGAAAATACTACTCTCCGGGAAGAATTAAGGATTTAAAAAGAAATGTGGTAATCCTGGAAGATGGGAAAAAATGGAGTATGGACAGGGTGGCGTTGGATGTGAGGGATGGGACCCACAGAGAGGACAACAAGGCTCAGGGACAAGGAGCTGGGTCGGAGAATGCACAAATCAGGAGAGGGTGCCGGCAAAAGAATGCTCCGAGCTGGCACAAGGATTTTAGTATGGGAGGCTCATGTTGAACTAAAGGTAACTACTCAGGGGCCTCAGCTTTGCAAGGGATCCTGAGGGATGTGGTACTGTAAATTTCGGAACCATGCTGGATGCATGGTCCTACCATGCCGATGTTAGTATCAGCAAACCGCAAATGTCAAATGTGGTATGTACGAGTGTTTTCGTCATGTTTCACTAATGAATTCACCGTGCATACGATACCACATATTGAACCCTTTGGGTTCCATTTTAGTACAGTAGCCATTTTGTGGCTGCCCTCACATAGGCTGCGCTCTAAGGCCATGCTTGGGCCTAAAGGACACGTACACCTTCTGTGACTTCTCTCTGACCTGTGCAAACTGACTCCACTGCCAGAGGTCAATCCTGTCCGGCCGGTTCCTTTTCTCGCGGCCTAATGTGATTAGCATCAGGGCTCGACCCATCATAAAGTCCTTGTTCACACACGATCTCTGACCAAGCTATTTCACACCTGACTATGTTTCCTACTTTATGGCTTGTTTTACGAGCAGGAAGTGCCCGTTTTATTGGGTTCTGCTGTTATTTGATGAGGGTTCTGAGCCTTGCTGGGTACAATGACTATGCTTAACGAACTGAAATGTGGGATTGTTATTATGACTCTGCTGTTCCTTTGAAACGAAAATATGTGAATGACCACTTGTAAAACAGAGGTGGTGTTGCCCCCAAAGCGTAATTTTGTGTATATAAGTAAAGACTGGTTTTTGGTTCGAGAGCAGTCTCCTGAGAACATACATCGTGGTGTACTTCACGGATATCTGTGATTGGTCTGCAGCCAATAAATACGATCTTTGATTTCACCTAGAAGACTCTGTGTTTCTGTGGGTCTGAAACAGGAAGAATCCGAAGTCTTAGGGTGTGTTCCCCTGCACCGCTGGGTTCTAAAAACCCGGTACTTCAGTTGGCGCCCAACTCGGGGCGATTTCAGCGGTACAGGTCCAAGCCAGAGGTTCGTGAGGAGCTTCGTGTGGAAATTTTGGAGGAAGGCCGCCACTTCATCGATCCCTGCATGTCGACGTGGTCCGAAAGTCTTTTCTGCAAGGTTCTCCGCGTCCCGACGGCTACGAAGGACTGCTGCCCTGATTAATCGCCCTGTTTTGGACCCTTGACGATTTGGTAGAACGAAACAATTGAGAGAGTCTTCTGGTGAAGTCATAGATACCTCAGTTAAGTATAAGTGGAGCGTCTCCCAGTTTGTTTGGTATCCTTCGGGATTTTGGTATCCTTCGGGATCGCTTTGATTTGGGTCTTACAAGTGCCAAAGCCAGAGGACTCGTGTATTCACGAGACTATCGTATTCGATAATCCTTTGAAGTTTGAAACTAGACTAGTGAGCGAAGATGCCTGGTTCTAGTATATTTGGAAATTTGTTTTGTTTTGGTTGTAAAAGGGATTCCCGATTGGAGAATTTGTGTCCGGTTCCTCCAATTGGAACTCCAACTTATGAGCTCTATGTGAAACATGGCGTGGGCCCCATTACGTATAATGAAGTATGGGTCCGATACACCAGAAAGGATGGTGTTTTAAAATGGCCCCAAAATGGTAGTTTCGACACAGAGATCCTAGATAACCTAGAAGTTAAATTATTCAAGAAGAAAGCCCGGCCGGCGATGTTTGATTCTTTCCGCCTATTGCGAAAGGAAGCCAAACAAAAAGAAATTAAATTAGCAAAGAAAAATAAAAGAGAGAGGTATGTCGATAATGCAAGCAGCTGTGCAGTTTAAAGATAATGAAGAGGACCAAATGAATGAGCAGTTGCACAGGCAGCGCAAATTAGTCATTGATAAATGTTACCCAGTTTTGCTACCCCTTCAACAAGATGAGTCAAAAGAGAAAGAGAAAGATTCCCTAATGTCACATTTGCTAAGTTCGCCACCCCCGTATGCGCAAAATGCTACCGCGCCTCCGCAACCCGTAAATGTACAGCCTCCAGCTAATGCACTGCAAGCTTTCCCGCAGCCGCCAGCTCCTCCTCAGCCGGCTCCTATCCCTGCAGCGCAGCCTTCCCAAGGGCCGCCGATTTTGTTACATACCACTTCTGCGCCCCCTGCCACTTTCCCTAGCACATCAGCTGCCTCCCTTGGTGCCCTACCTGCTACTACCCCTGTATCTGTATCTGCACCCGTTTTTCTTCCCTTTGTTTTTCCCCCGGTTCTTGCCTCAACTTCTCCTTCTGCACGACAACGAATAGCTAGTCACTAGTCTTATATCACCCCTCTTTGGGTCATCTACTACGACCCCTGGTCCACAACGTAAGCAGTTACGTAGTCAAATACCTGGTTCTAGAGAGAAAGAAGAACTGGACCGCATGGCACGTAGATGGATTGTTTATCCTTCTAGATATGATGTAGAATCTGTTGTTAATGTTTTTCATCAGTGGGAAGCGCCACAACAGAAATACGTTTTTGAGAAAATGTGTGAAATCCTATGTGAGGAATTGGAAGATAATGATTTAGACTCAAGTCCGCAAGAGTTGTGTCAAGTGCGATTTGAATTTGGAAAAGGTACGATTGTGGGTTCTGATGTTGAGAAAGCAGTTGCAACACTGCTGTCTTTCAGGAATGGGGATTGTCAGCAGTCATTGTTTGGTCAGGAATTCCCTGAAGGGAAACAGGTAAAAGCGTGACAATACCCGATGCGTGAGGTTCCTCCTGTTTGGAGACCTGGTGATGCTGCTGCTAATCCACCTGTTTGGCCACATTTTCAGCGTGTTTGGGTACATGTTCCCTGGAAACTATCTGAAGTTTTAGCCCTTAAGCAGACATTGCCTGACCCCCGTAAGAACCCTGCAGGATATTATAAGGAGTTATCACAGACTGCAGAATCATGTGTCATGAATCTAGCTGACATAGATATGTTGTTCGGGAATGTTGTTCCACAGCCTTTATGGGGATTGATTCGTATTGCAGATCATGCTGCAGAACTAGGTGACACATGGGCTAATATCATTAATGCAGACAATAGACAGGTTGGTGGTGCCAAGCCTGAGCCCGCGGTAGTAGAACTCCCTGGTAGAATAATTAACTATATGAAAACTTTAATGCCCGCAATACATGTAAATTGGGATAAATTATCCGCATGCAAACAGAAGAAAGATGAAACAGTGTCCGATTTCTTCACCAGGTTTGAAGAAACATTTATCGACCACAGTGGTCAGGACATGAGTACAGAAGGTGGCCAACGGTTATTTGTTGATAAATTCGTTCATAATTTGCTTCCAGAGTTGTGTAAAAAATTAAAAGACTCGGAGAGTTCTTGGGCCGTTTCCTCTTCAGCGCAAATACTGGCAACTGCACAGTATTACGAAAATAGGGATAAAGATGAGAAGGATAGAACAGAGAAGAAAACGAAAGAGTTGAAAACGAAGGTTCTCTTACAGCAGGCTCATCCGCCACGTGAAGGTCAGAATAACTATAGGCAAACCCAGGGTATCTATCAGCAACCCCAACAGTTTCAGAATAATCAACAAATGTATGGGTATTATCAACCACGTGTCCCTGTAGGTCCCAATCAGTGTTCATATTGCAAGGAGGAAGGTCACTTTAAAAATAATTGCCTTAGATTGTTGCAGCGCAAGAATAATGCTTATGGCGCAAGAGGTAGAGGTGGCCAGCAAGCCCCAAGAGGTAGAAGGCGTGGAAATGTTCCCCAGAACGCGCGTCCTCTTCCGCCTCAAAATACGATGAATAGTTTTGATCAGCAAGCCAATGCAACTGGTAGGACGGCTCAGTACTATAATAACGACTATTATGCAGAGGATGATAATATGGACGGTAATGATTACTAGGACAGCCACAGACAGAGAGAGGGAGTTGTTTCAGTGCCAGTGGATCAGAGCGGACCGTATGTTAAGGTGTCTACAGCGGGTGTAACAGAGCCCTTTCTGCTGGACACTGGTGCTGCAAAGAGTTCTATTATGCGCTCAAAACTCCCTGGCGCGCCTTTGTCTGGCGAAATGAATGTTTCAGTAGGTTTTTCTGGCGCCCCGGTTAGGAACCCGAACTCAAGTCCTATGGCCCTTTCTGTTGGACCTTGCGAGCTGAAAGCACCCCTTATCCTAACGACAGGATGCGGTGAAAACCTGTTAGGATTGGATCTGTTAAAGAGATTACATGCGACATTATATTGTTCCCCCTCGGGAGTACAACTTACGCTGGGTAAGGAAGTGATTTCTCCCATGTATTTGTCAAAGAATACTCTACCAGCTGAATTGTTGTCTCTTCCTGATGCCCTTTGGGCCACTGGCCCTAATGATGTGGGCCTTTTGGAAATACCGCCGTATGTTGTCACTTTAAAAGCCAATGTTAAATTACCCCGCATTCCCCAGTACAAGATCTCTAAGGAAGGTGAAAAAGCGTTGTTAGCAATTATCTATGATTTAATTGAGAAGGATGTAATTGAAGAAACAAGAGGCAACGTTTGCAATAGTCCTGTTTTGCCTGTTTTAAAACGTACTGACCCTTCTCAGCCACCTGTTTACAGATTTGTGATCGACCTTAGAGAGGTCAATAAGGTAGTTGTGCCACAGTTTCCAGTGGTCCCTGATATAACTGCCTTGTTGACTATGATCCCAGCTTCCGCTGCTTGGTTCTCAGTGATTGATTTAAAGAATGCTTTCTTTAGCATTCCGATTGCAGAGGAGAGCAGGGATATTTTTGGCTTTTGTTTAGGAGGTCGAAGCTTCCGTTTTAAACGCGCTCCACAGGGCTACTGTGAAAGTCCATCAATATACAGTCAGGCTTTAAAAGCGCAGCTTGATGCCCTTGTTTTACCTAACGGTGCTACCCTTATCCTGTATGTTGACGATTTACTAATCGCCGCAGATACTGAGGAGATTTGTAAACGAGCTACATCATCATTGTTGCGTCATTTGTCTGCCTTTCATCACAAAGTGTCTCTCTCTAAACTGCAATATTGTCGACAAGAAGTGACCTATTTAGGTCATCTCTTCTCGAAGGAGGGAAGGAAGCTGACCCCAGAAAGAATCCAAGCCATTGCACAACTAAGTGTGCCAAGGACAAAGAGAGAAGTGCGTGCTTTCTTGGACATTACTTCATATTGTAGGCACTGGATCCAGAGTTTTTCTTTGTTGGCAAAACCATTGCTAGCATTAACATATAAAGATATACCGAATCCTGTCCCATGGTCTGAAGAGTGTCAGAAAAGTTTTGTGGAATTACGTAAGGCATTATGTTCAGCTCCTGTGTTGGGTACCCCCGACTATAGTAAGCCTTTTACCTTGTATGTTTATGAAAAAGACGGTTGCGCATTGTCAGTGCTAACACAGCCTTTTGGAGACAGACCGCGCCCATGTGCGTATTTTTCGTCGACTTTGGACCCTGTAGCAAGGGCATTGCCAAGTTGTTTAAGAGCCACAGCGGCAGCAGCTGTGTCTATTCGACAGTCTGCTGGATTAGTGATGAATAACACATTGATCATTGGTTCCTCATGCAGTGGACACATTGTTAAACAGGACCAAGACACAGCATTTAACTAATGCTCGATTGTCAAGTTACGAGTTGACGCTGCTAGCGAGTCATGTGCACATAAAGAGGTGCAATACGTTGAATCCAGCCACATTATTGCCAATTTCAGCAGACACAGATGAGGTTGAACAGCATGATTGCCTGTTCAGAACAGAAGAAGAAACAAAAGGGAGAGTGGATCTTAAAGATACTCCCATGGTTGAATGTGACGGTACTTTATGGGTGGATGGTTCATGCTTCAAGCTTCCGAATGGTGATACGACTGCTGCATATGCTGTCACGACTCTGCACACGATTGTTGAAACTGCACGCGCACCACATAATTCAGCCCAAGCAGCAGAATTAATTGCACTTACAAGAGCATGCGTGTTGTCGAAAGGAATGAAAGTAAACATATATACTGACAGTCAGTATGCTTTTGGTGTGGCCCATAGTTTTGGGCGTTTGTGGAAAGAACGTGGTTTCCTGACCTCGCATGGAGCTAAGATTCAGAATGGTCAGTTAGTGAATGATCTCCTTGAGTCACTGACCTTGCCATTACAAGTCGCAATTGTGAAATGCAGCGCACACAAGGTGGTTACCGATGATGTTGGGCTTGGTAATGCATTTGCTGATGAGACCGCGAAAGAAACAGCAAAAGATGTGACAACTCGAATGTATGTTGCAGGCCCTGGAAGATGGATTGGTGATGTTGGAATGTGTGAAGACACGATAGAGAGTGTGAAGTCCCTTCAAGCTGAAGCCACAGAGAAAGAATTTAGTATGTGGGAAGAAAGTAAGGGTAAATTAGATGAAAATGGTTGTTGGATTGATTTGTCAGAACATCGGCGATGGTTGTTACCTGATGCATATGTGCTTCCAGTGGTTACGATGGCACATGGAATGGCACATATCAGTGTGAAAGGGATTTGTAAGTTGTTGGCTCCAGTATGGCAGAATGCTGGAATTCCCAAGTGTGCGGAGAATGTGGTCAAACATTGCATGGTATGTCTGAAATACAATCCTGGTAGGGGAACCCCAACTCCACCTGGCCATTTTGCGCCCCCATCATATCCCTTTGAGGTTCTGCAACTAGACTTCATCCACATGGAAAGATGCAACAATTTGAAATATGTACTGGTTGTTATTTGTGCTTTTTCAAAATGGATAGAAGCATATCCCCTAAAAGACAATACTGCCTTATCCACAGCTAAAGCCCTTGTCAAAGAATTTTTCCCTAGGTTCGGAATGCCAAGGATGGTATGGAGTGATAACGGGAGTGAATTTGTAGGTCGAGTGATGAAGAATGTATGCGAAGGATTAGGTATTAAGCAGAAGTTCCACGCTGCAAATCACCCCCAATCAGCTGGATTAGTAGAGTACTATAATGGCACCTTGAAGCTTAAGTTGGCCAAAATTCAGGCGAGCTCCGGTCTTAAATGGCCTGACGCTCTGCCCTTAGCACTCCTATCAACAAGAATGACTGTGCATTCACGAGTGGGACTTAGTCCGTATGAAATTGTGTTTGGCCGTCCGGCCAATGTATGAGGAGTGCCAAGGCCGACAAAGTTCAGTGAAATCGAACATCCAGTACTGCTTGACTATCTGTATGAATTGACGGCTAAATTGCGTGTCTTACACCAACAGGTTCACGATACTCCGCCCCAGGCCTCTGAAGCTCCAGGACACCCTATTAATCCTGGAACGTGGGTGCTGATTAAGAATTTTCAACGTAAAAAAAAATGAGCCCCGTTGGATCAGCCCCCACCTCGTCCTGCTATCGACAAGATCAGCGGTTCGAGTGAAAGGGAAAAAGAATTGGATACACGGCATACATTGCAAGAGGATCCCTTTGCCCCTACCGTATGATCGGTGGGTCCAGGAGGGGATCGCTGACTCTGAGGCTGAGACTGTGCCTCGTTTTGTGCCTTTTAGTGATGCACGTGTAAAGGGGACAAATACAGAGCAAGAAAGTGACTACATTCTGCAAGAAGCTATATCGCCAGCAATTCGATTGGACACCACAGAGCCTGAACTTTCGTTTCAAGACCAGACAGTACCTGGCAGAAACAGGTATAATTTGAGGCCAAGGACTATGGACAAATAAAAATTATTTTCCTTTGATATTTTCAAAAGTGCAGCTCTCTCATCTGAGAAACTTTTTGACTTTTTGTTTTTCGAACCACCATCCGGGTTCAGCTGCAGGGTTGCGGTGCCAAGACTTTGGGGTACAAGCCGAAGACGTTAGGTCAACGGTTCTGGTTGGTCTAGGGCGTTCCCTGGACTGACAGGTGTACTCCTTAGCAGAAGATACTCATCCACCGCGAGCAGCACGACTAGAGGATGGAGTTTCTCAGGATGGAGAGGCCTACCGAGGAAATAAATTTCAAGAGCAGAATATGTAAAATAATGAATAGCAAATGTTTTGTAGTATTAGGTCTGTTTGTGCTTGAGCATAATGAGGTTTTCTGTAGGTTGTATATTATGGTCTTTCCAAGTGTCATTTGCACCCATTGTACAGCCCACACCTCTTCCTACTGTTTTTCCACACTCTTTCCACCCTCTGCCAGAACACGAACAAGCTAGACGTGCTGAATTTGTAAACAATTCGTTCATTCAACTCCTGCACCAGCACCAACTAGTTATGAATACAACGAACTGCTGGGTGTGTGGTTTGATGCCGCATACCATTAATAAGGGTATCCCATATCTAGTACTACCGTTTAGCTATGATGGTTCATCATGGGCATACCAGACCATGTTTCTTTTTGCGCTTGAAACCTACTCCCTGCGACCACCGCGTTCCACTAGACCTAACTCGAACAATAAAGCCTTGATGAGAGGAGTTGCAGATATGAGTAGAGATATCGATGCATATACATCTATTCCCAAGGATGAATTGCGAGCTTATGTAGGTTGGAACGCGACGGGGTATAGCATTAGTTTGGGCGAAAAACAGCGCAAATGTTCATCTTCGATTTGGGTCTTACCCCACGTAGGTCGGTTCTGTCTACAAGGCAATGGTCAGAATCCAAGAGCTCAACTGGTGAAGAGTAACTGTACTGAAACGTACACTTTCCCATCACAGTTTTCCCCTGCGTTTTTGGCTGCCAAGGGTACATACTTTGTCTGCAATGATCGAGCATATACATGGTTGCCCCCTGATTTCTCGGGCACGTGTTATGTTGCGAATTTGCTACCCCCAACATTTACTGCCACCTCTGATTATCACAAGACCAGAGTTGTGAGAGGCGTTGTTAGTGAGGAAGATACTGCCGGTCAGGAAGCGGGAGACTTTTTCCTGGGTTTCCTGCCGTTTTGGGGACCAATGGTCAATAGTCGGAACCTGAGACAACTGACTCGTGTAGTTGAATCCACTGTTAATGTAACGGCCGGTGCCCTTGGTAACTTGACAGCTGAGCTTCAAGCGGATCGCCTCATGACGTTGCAGAACCGTATGGTTCTAGACGTCATACTTGCAGACCGTGGTGGGGTATGCAAGGTTATCCAATCGAGCCGTTGTATTTTCATACCAGATAATGCTCCAACAGTCTACCAGGCCATTTCCAAACTGCATAAGATTTCCGAATCCATTCACGTGGATAAAGGAGATTGGTCAATGATGGGGTGGTTCTGGGGACTGATATCAACTTGGGGATGGAAGATTCTAATAGTCATTGGGATGATCTTAGCCATTCTTTTCCTGTTCTGTTGATGTATACAGTGTGCTCCTGTAATGTGTAGCCTCTGTTACATCATGTGTAAGGAAACCTGTATCAAGGGACGAGCTAAGCAATAGGATGATGCTACAGCAACATCTCCATGACTTTATGAATATAGACCTGGATTCAGAATAGTATAGTTCTTGCCTATGTAAGGGCAAAAGGAGGGTCTGTGGTACTGTAAATTTCGGAACCATGCTGGATGCATGGTCCTACCATGCCGATGTTAGTATCAGCAAACCGCAAATGTCAAATGTGGTATGTACAAGTGTTTCACTAATGAATTCACCGTGCATACGATACCACATATTGAACCCTTTGGGTTCCATTTTAGTACAGTAGCCATTTTGTGGTTGCCCTCACATAGGCTGCGCTCTAAGGCCATGCTTGGGCCTAAAGGACACGTACACCTTCTGTGACTTCTCTCTGACCTGTGCAAACTGACTCCACTGCCCGAGGTCAATCCTGTCCGGCCGGTTCCTTTTCTCGCGGCCTAATGTGATTAGCATCAGGGCTCGACCCATCATAAAGTCCTTTTTTCACACACGATCTCGGACCAAGCTATTTCACACCTGACTATGTTTCCTACTTTATGGCTTGTTTTACGAGCAGGAGGTGCCCGTTTTATTGGGGTCCGCTGTTATCTGATGAGGGTTCTGAGCCTTGCTGGGTACAATGACTGTATGGTTAACGAACTGAAATGTGGGATTGTCATTATGACTCTGCTGTTCCTTTGAAACGAAAATATGTGAATGACCACTTGTAAAACAGGGGCGGTGTTGCCCCCAAAGCGTAATTGTGTATATAAGTAAAGACTGGTTTTTGGTTCGAGAGCAGTCTCCTGAGAACATACATCGTGGTGTACTTCTCGGATATCTGTGATTGGTCTGCAGCCAATAAATACGATCTCTGATTTCACCTAGAAGACTGTGTTTCTGTGGGTCTGAAACAGGAAGAATCCGAAGTCTTAGGTTGTGTTCCCCTGCACCGCTGGGTTCTAAAAACCCGGTACTTCAGGGAGACCTTGTTGTTTTCTTCTTCTCCTCCACATGTTGGGGTCCTCTCCCCGTTTGTCTTTTAGGGGAGGAAGATGTGTTGTAATCTCCCCACTTGGTATGTTCCCTGCACCCCTCCCCCATGCTCGCAAATGGTACAGTCATAGAACCTTGACATGAAGTCTACCGTAGAATGTTGATGAGGCTGACTTCGTGTGAGATGTGCGAGTACGACAGACAAGCTGAGGATGCAGTATCTTTTTTTTTTTTTTTAATAATTTTTTATTGAGAATTCATGTTACATTATATCAATACAATATGAATAGATTTTAACTAAATAAGAAAGCTAAATGAGATATAAGCAAATTACAGAAATAGCAAGGAAATATGGATAAAGCAAGAACAAGGCATGTAGAAGTCGGTTGACAAATTGCATTTCTAGTATCTAATTTAGATTGGCGGTTGTAAATCATAAAATTGTGTGGCGTAAATATGATATTGAAATTGAAATGCATGTGATAAACATAATGCCAGCTGCCACAATCAAAGGAAGAAAGAGAGAGAGAAGGAAGGTATAGCTAATGAAGGTATAAATATTAGAGTATAAACGTAGCCATATTCTGAAGATCAGTAAAGTTACGACAATCTACTAGTGCGCCAAGCGGCCACTGGTGCCCAAATCTTCAACCCCAATTCTCTTAATTTTTTTCCCTTAAGTTGATACAGAGCCGCCTCCACATTATGTATACCCAGAAATCTGGATAGCCACATTTGAAAGGTTGGGGCCTGTGTATCTTTCCAAGCTGCTGAGATTAAAATTCTAAGTACAGCAGTAGAGATAAAAATTAGGGCTTCAGTCTCGATATTTAATTTCATTTGACTTTGACATCATTGATAATCATTAGTGTCGGAGACAAGATTATCTGGGCATCCAGCAGTCCTGACCAGAATGATTCGATCTCTATTTTAATTGATTCTAGTTTCTCGCACTTGTAGAACATGTGAATAATGTCGGCTGGGCCTTTACAGCATCTGGGACAATTGCTATTCTCCCTCTTGCCCCAATCATGAAGTTTAGAGGGGGTGTAATAAAGATTAAATAATGTTTTGAAATGTTGAGCTCTTAAATTGGAGGAGCGTAGAAATCTATCCAATTCAAGAGCTCTATCCAGGTCAATATCCGGATCCTCCAACTTTGCAGCCCAGGCTGCCTCGGTTTTACCGATATCATCCTGGGATTCCTGCAAAAACAGCCTGTACACACCGTTGATTCTAGGATCGCCAACTTTCAGATAATCCAATAACTTACACCTCTCCCTTAAGACGATTCGGGGCCTTATTGATCTGATAGTACTGACCACCTGAGCATATTTATAATCTTGTATACCCTGAAGGGAGTGCCTTAGTCTTAATTCTTCCAGAGTTCTACACTCATCCCTAAGAATTACGTGCCCCAGTGTCAGGATACCTTTTCCTGCCCAGTGTCTCCAGGACCCATCATTGCTTAGATTGGGAAAGAGGCCAGAATTCCAGAGTGGGGTATGGTGATTGTATTTGGAGATTGAAAATACTTTCTGCGTTGCGGCCCAGACCCCCCATATTCCTTCAAGTGTCTTAAATCTCGACTTATTATAATATTTCCTTTCAGTTCTTCTTAGTAGAACACCAGTAGCCTCACTGCCAAGTAGTAATTCAAAGATAGATGGAATCGCGTCTTGCCTTCTCTGGAAGTTTGAGCTTCTTCCCACTGGTTCAAATAAGATAGCCATCTGTGTAAGAAGACAGGACCAATGATAGTATCTAACATTTGGAATTCCCAGACCACCCCTTTCCTGAGGTAGTGACATGTGTTTCAAAGATCTTCTGACCTTACCATATTGCCACATGAAATTCATAAAGATGGATTCTATTTCCTTAATGATTTTCCCCTCTATTTTAAAGGGGATCGACCGAAATTTGTATAACACCTTGGGGAGCACAGTCATTTTGATTACGTTGACGCGACCAATTATTGAGAGTTGTAGTGTGTCCATTCTTTTCAGATTCTCCTTCATGGATTCCATGAGAGGAATGAAGTTGTCTCTAATTATTAACTCCGGCTGTGCGTTGATCGTTATCCCCAAATAAACCACGGAGTCAACAAATCTGGCGTCTAGCTTATTTATGTTCTTGGAGCAGAGTACCTGTGTCTTGCCCACATTTAGACGATAGCCGGATTGTTCCCCAAACTTACTCGTGGTACCCACAACTTCTCGCATAGCTGTTTCGGGATCAATAGTAATGACGGCAAGATCATCTGCATATGCCAAAATTTTTGTTTGAAATCCATTTGTAACTACCGGTTTAATTGCTGTGTTGTTAATTATTTGGCGTATTAGGGGGTCGATGTATAGTGCAAATAATATGGGTGAGCATTGACAACCCTGCCTTGTCCCCCTCGTGATAAAGATCTTATCTGAACTCTCGCCCATCATTTGAATTTGCCACTGGGGTGGCATATATGGCTTGAATAGCCTTCATAAACCTTGGTCCAAACCCCAATTCGACGAGCACACTCCACAAGAATTCCCATCTGACATGGTCGAAAGCTTTCTCCGCATCTAGGAGGATCATTGCGACCCCTCCTTCCCCGGCAGCATGGAAATCAAACAGCGTAATAGCTCGTCTGATATGATCTGTGGTTCCCCTACCAGGAATGAAATCGTGCTGCCAAGGGGAGACCAGGGACCCCACGATCCGTCCTAGGCGGGTTGCCAAGATCTTAGCATATAATTTATTATCGGCATTTATTAAGGATATGTGTCTGTATGAGCCCGGATTTTCCGTGGGCTTACCTTTTTTATGAAACACCACTATATTGGTGTTCATCCATGACTCTGGGATTAAACCTGTATTTATAACCCCATTAAAGAGGTCTAGCAATAATATTGATGTTTCTTCGAAAAAGCTTTTGTAGAGCTCGATTGGTAAGCCATCAGGGCCTGCGGCCTTCCCTGCTGCCAGATCTTGTAAGGCATCTGAAAGTTCATCCATAGTGATAGGTTGTTCTAGATTTTCTCTGTCGTCATGGGCCACTTTGATCCCTGATCCTGTCCACTCAACCAATGGCTCCACTCTCACCATATCTTCCTGATATAATATTTGATAGTATCTTTTGAAGACATCTATAATATCCTTTGGCTGCTCATAAATCCTGCCGAGCTCTGCTATGCGTGGAATAATATTTTTTGACGTCGCTTGTCTAATGCGTAATGCCAAAGCTTTCCCGGCTTGCTCCCCCGTCTCATAAATATTCCTTCTCTGTGTTTGGTATTCAGCAGCAGCTTTTTCGGCTAATTGCTTTTGTATCTCAGCTTTGATAGTACTCACTTTTTCTAAGCTTATAATGTCCGACCTTCTATCCAATATATCTTTCCAATGCTGTTCCTCCGCTGCTATTAATTTACTCATTAATTGCTCTCTTTCTAAGAGAAGTCGTTTCCAGTTACGAGAGGTGTAGCTACTGGTTTCTCCCCTTAAGGCAGCTTTAGTCCCAGACAGAGTTTCGCGATGCACTATATCTGTTAGCATCAAAAAAGGCCTGTGACCAATTCTTCATATATGCTATATATGTACTATCAGTTAAGAGCTTCTTATCAAAAGTCCATGGCCTCAATGGTTTAACTGGTCTATTGATAGCTATTGTTAATAACAGTGGATTATGGTCTGAGATTATCTTGGGTAATTTGCTAATTTCTACTGAGCTAATCTCAGTGGCGGTAATCATAAAATAGTCTAGCATGGAATATTTCTTAAAGGGATGGGAAAAATATGTGAAACCTGAGTGCCCTGATCCTTTGCTGCCCCAAACATCCCTTAAACCATGTGAATCCATCATTGAGCGTACTGCCCGATACACCCGGGGTTTACGCCCAGTATAGCCTATTCCCCCTTCGAAATCTGCAGAGATATTAAAATCCCCGCAAACCACTATCGGTACAGGCCAGGTTGCTAGCTCCTTCTCAATATAATTGAAGATATCAGGGTCGTCGCTGTTGGCCCCATATATGCTACAGATAGTAATACCAGAATTTGTTTCACATAATGCCCAGCGCCCCATGGTGTCAGCCTTGGATCGTTTAGCTCCCCCAAACCGATCTTACCAATGATAGCAACCCCCCTAATGGTGGAAGTTTGGGAGGAGCAGGATAAAGTCTCGAATCCTTTTATGTTTAACCAATGCCTTTTCCCCCATGGCAGATGGGTCTCCTGGATACATATGATATCTGTATGTGTAAATTTAACAAATTCCTCTAATCTTCCTCTTTTTTTCCAATCATTTAGGCCCCCTATATTTATAGAACAAATCTTAAGTTTTGCCATTTTTTTGTTTTAAGTCCTTCCTTATCGGGCTCCCAGTCAGTATAATAAAGAAACGTTTGACTACATACCTTGTTACGGCTTCAAATCTTAATCTAATTATATTTACAATAGTATCATGAGTTCTCTTTTTTTGATTTACACCCCCCCCAGCACCTACCCATCCCTCCCTCTTCAGCCCCTTCTCCCACCCTGTCCCTCCCACCCCCCTGAACCACCCATTGAGGCATCCTAGGTCCGGCCGGATCTAGGTGTGGGCGTCTGTGTGGTCCGTGCACCACGATCGCCTCCAAAGCAACTGCGCCCGCCATTGGAGTATAGAGAAAAAGGAGAAAGAAAAGAAAAAGAGAGAACAAGAGTGAAAATTTAAGTCTATATCCAGATAGTGCTTAACCTTTAAATCACAGTCAGTTAGCTAGGATGCAGTATCTTTGTTAACTAATAAATATGTTAAATTCTACTTACCAGCGTTGCTCCTTACTGCACACGTGCAGAATGGAGTGGTAATAATACCGTTCTCCTTGCTTTCCGCTCCTTTTTTGCAACTTGGTAAGGTCTTTAATACCAATTCTTTATTCTATTTTAACAATACCTTACTGGGTAGGAGGAGCCTAGCGCGCAACCAAGATGGCCGCGTAGGTGCGAGGCTCCCGAGGACCTCCGCGACCTCCTGAATAAATCCTGGAAATATCCTGTCCTTGTTAAGGGGACTGTGTCGGGGAACCCGAGCTGAGGCATTACCCGTTTTTTGGGCTCGAATCGGACCCCGAACACCGGTGGGAACATCGCCTGAAGATTGCGGCCTTCTCCTCGCCGGCCCCCCGGATTGGAGTAGTGGCGTGATCCGGGGACAAGGTGAATAACAGCGGCGAGCGGGGCTGGGCGACTCGCGTACCCCGCACTTTCACTTTCGCTTTTGCGCCCTCCTTGCTCTCTGGCGAGGTCGGGCTGCGGAGCGGGGTGCGGTGGTGTTGCCTTGTCCCGGTGCCCAGCTGACCCGCCTGCGGTGGATCGACCCGCAGCTCTGTGGTCGCCCCCCCTTGACACCCGTGATCTGGTGTGACGGCCCGTTTGGAGATCTTGGCGCGACGGTGGAAGGGCCAGCATGGCCACCAAACAAGATGGCGACCGGGCGAAGGTGAAGACGACCCGCCGTGGTACGGCGCACCAGGCCAATAGTATGGACCGCTACACGCTCCAAAGGGGTTCTCCGGAGACAACGCGGTCATCCCCGGTGGGCCCGACGGAGGCACCCGCCCATCCAGTGGATCTAACCCTCCGGGACGTCATGGGCGCCATCGCTGAACTGAAGGCCTCAGTGGACCAGCGTTTTGACACCTTGTCGCAAAAAATTGACTCGGTCCTGGTGGATGTGGGACTTGTGAGGGCGGACTTGTCAAAAACGAATGACCGAGTCGACTCCCTGACCCACACCACAACGAGCCTCACGACTGACGTGGTGGCCCTCCAGAAGGAGGTGCGCCGGCTTGGCCAGGCGAGCGCCCTGATGGACCGGCGACTGGAGGATTCCGAGGGTCGCGCCCGGAGGAATAATATCCGCATTATTGGTGTGCCGGAGGGACGTGAGGCGGAGGCGGCGGACCTCTTCGTGGAAGACTTGATCCTGACCCACCTCCAGCCCCGGGGGCTGAGTAAGTTTTTTGCGGTGGAACGTGCCCACCGCGTCCCCGGGGGCCGCCCTAAGACCGGTGCCCCGCCACGGCCCCTTATTGCCCGAATCTTTAATTTTCGGGACCGAGATGCCATCCTCCAGACCTCCAGGCAACAGGGACCGGTCAGGTTGGACAACATGGACGTCAACTTCTACCCAGACTTTACCCCGGCGGTCCAGAAGCAGCGGCAGAGCTTTATTGGCGTCAAACGTCGTTTAAGGGACCTAAATCTTAAGTACTCAATGCTCTTCCCGGCTAAGCTGCGGGTGGAGGTGGATGGTCGCACGCACTTCTTCGACCGGCCCGAGGCGGCTGGGGACTGGTTGGACACCTTGCCTGGGGATCGGGGCCGGGGGGGTGGGGGGAGCGCGGCTGGCGAGGAGGGCCCGCTGGATCAGAATTGAGGGATGACTGTATTGCCTTGCTCGGGACATTGTTCCTTCACCACATACTGCTTCTGTAGGTTCCCCTCCCATGGAGGTCGTGTGGGGCCTGCTGGGGGCTTCCCTCCTCCTCTGGGGGACTAGTTAGTATTTAGCTATGGGGCGACAGGCACACTGCACTTTGGGGGGGCTGTCTGGGCTCATGCAGGGGTGCAGGGAGGGGGGAGTTTTGTTGGGACCGGGGGGTGGGGGGGGTGTGTTGTTTGTTTGTACCGCAAGGCAATCCTGCAGCTGTTTTGTTGTCTTTAGACTGCTCGGTGGGGGACGACCGATTGTTTCGACGTATGATGGGGGGTAGGGACTTGACGGTGTTGTCATGGAATGTTAACGGTCTGGGGGATAGGATTAAGCGTGGTGTGGTCCTGCAGTATTTAAAACGTATTTCACCAGATGTTGTCTTTCTGCAAGAGACGCACCTTATAGGTAACACCTTTCATGCAATGAATCGGAGGGGATATCGTTTGGCGGCCCACTCTGGCTTCACCTCGGGCTCGCGGGGGGTGGGTATTATGATTAGGAACTCGCTCCCGCTGGAGATTGATGAGGTGCACCACGATGAGAGGGGACGTTACACTGCTCTGGCGGGACGTATGGAGGGTAGAGTGTTCAGTTTTGTGTCGGTGTACGTCCCGCCTGGGCTACAGGCCACTACATTTGCGGACCTGGGGCGCCTCCTTCTGGAACTTCCGAGTGGCCTCTTGGTGGTGGGAGGGGACTTTAATGCGGTTGTATCTGGATCTATGGATCGCCATCCCCCTAGGGACCTCCCTCGGGCACAGGCGTGGCTGCCTGGCCTGTTAGACACACTGGGCCTGGTGGATTGTTGGCGCCTAAAGCATCCCGTATTGCAACAATACACCTTCCACTCGGGGGCCCATGGCAGTCTCTCGCGGCTTGATTACATCCTTGTCCCAGCGGCCCATGCGGGGAGGGTGGGAGAGGTGCGCCATCTGGCACGGGGTATTTCAGACCACTCCCCATTGTTGTTGCATTTCGATGTCATCCCGAGGGGGGATGGCAGGGTGGCCCCGATTAACGCCTGGTATCTGCGCGACCCCTCCATTCGTGCAGACTTGATCACATCCTTGCAGCGCTATTTTGAGGAGAATGAGGGGTCGGTCCCATCTGCCCTCTCCCTATGGGAGGCTTTCAAAGTGGTTCTTAGAGGGGAGGCCCTCTCCTTTATTGCCAATGCCCGGCGGCGCGAGCGGGAGGAGGTGACCCGGGTGGAGGCCGAGATTGCGGAATTGGAGGGTGACCTGGAGAACGGGGTAACAGACGCCAAGTTACATGTTCTGCAGTTAAAGCAGGCGGCCTACCGGGCCCTCGTCACGGAGGCGGCCAGGGGCCTTGGTAGAGAGCAGCAGGGGCGCTTGTACGATGTGGGTGATAAGGCCGGTAAATTGATTGCGTGGTTGGATAAGAGAGAGAGAGCGAGCCGAGTGGTGCCTTTGATTGAGAGCGTGGATGGTGCGTGTGCCACGGAGCCGGAAGCCATTGTCTCCTGTTTCGCGGATTATTTCCGCGGAGTCTACTCCCCTGTTTCTCCCTGTTCGGAAGCGGACTCCTTTGCCCTGCTTCGGGATATTGCACTCCCCTCCCTTACGGCGGAAGACAGAGACTCGCTGGACGTCCCCCCCACCTCGGACGAAATTGCCTCAGCTATTCGCTCGATTTCATCTGGCAAGGCCATGGGCCCCAATGGCATTCCCATTGAGCTATATAAGCTACGCCCGGATGTGCTGGCGCCCCACCTGCGTGCGATGTTCCTCGCGGCTCACTCGCAGGGCTCCCTCCCGCCGGACCAGCGTCTGGCTACAATTGTGGTGATCCATAAGGAGGGAAAGCCCCGTGAACGGGTCACATCCTATCGGCCGATTTCGCTTTTGAACGCGGAGCCCAAAATCCTCGCCAAGGTGTTGGCTAACCGGTTGGTTGGCGTGGTGGGCGATTTGGTCCACCAAGACCAATCGGGTTTTATCCCGCACCGCAACACGGCGCTTAATCTACGGCGCTTGCACGGCGTGCTTGCGCGTGTTCCATTTGTGCGGGAGCCAGCCATCTTGGCGTCCTTGGACGCCACCATGGCGTTTGATACGCTCGAATGGCCATATCTCTGGGCGATGCTCGCGAAGTTTGGGTTCGGCCCGGGTTTCATCAGCTGGGTCAAATTACTATATTCGGGCCCAATGGCGCAGGTGGTGGTGAACGGGCGTGTGTCGACCCCGTTCGCGCTGGGACGGGGCACGCGACAGGGTTGTCCCCTGTCGCCTCTTCTGTTTGCCCTGGCCCTGGAGCCCCTGGCGGAGTGGCTGCGGTGGCACCCTTCCATCCGGGGTCTCCGCTGGACCCCCGAGCACGAGGACCGTGTGTCCCTCTACGCGGACGATATCCTTTTGTATCTCGCCTCCCCGCGCAAGTCCCTGATCGTCCTAGTTGATGTGCTGCGCTCCTTCGGTCGCAACTCAGGCCTAGTCATTAACTGGGCGAAATCCTGTGTCTACGTACTCTCCGGGGAGGCTCCGGTCCTGCCGCGGGACTGCCCGATCCAGATTGCCTCCCAGGGTTTCCGGTACTTGGGTATATATATCACTCTTGACCCGGAGGCCCGCTATGAGCGGAATCTGCTGCCCCCTCTCCAGCGTTTGAGGGAGGATGTGGTGCGCTGGCGGCGTCTCCCGCTCTCGCCGCTCGGTCGAGCGGCCTTGTTTAAAATGATGTCCTTGCCGCGCTTCCTCTATGCCCTCCAGAACACTATGGACATGGTCCCGGCAAGCTACTTTCGTGAGGTGGAGGGCCTTCAGCGGCGCCTGTTCTGGGACGGGAGGCCGCGTATTGCTCTGGCTAAACTGACGCTCCCGTGGTACGATGGAGGGGTCGCCCTCCCGGACATTAAACGGTATTACTGGGCCTCCCAGCTAGCTGCAATTAATCATGGCCTTTACGGGCCCGCCCTGAACCCGGCATTCGAGATGGACAAGATGCTCCTTCCCGGTGGCGATTACAATCGAGCACTGTACTCTGGCGCGCCCGACTCCCGTCTGACGGGACCGACGCGTGTCATGGTGCGGGTTTGGCACGCGGCAAATGCAGCTATGGGGTGGAAGGACCGTTTGACCCGGGCGTCTCCACTGTATGCCTCCGAGAGGCTGGGCTCCCTGTGGACATCAAAGGGCTTCGAGAAGTGGGACACGATCGGAATCAGCACAGTGGGGGATCTCTGGACGAGGGGGGGATTCAAAACTTTTGAGACGCTGCAGGCGGAGTTCCAGCTGCAGGGCAGTGAGTACTTTCGGTACCTACAAGTCCGCCATGCGCTGGGCTCCGTCTTCCCGGATGTTGCATCCATTCCGGAGTCTTCCCCCCTGGAGGACAGAGTGCTAGATGGCCATGTCCCGGACAGCACGATCTCCCTCATATATAAGAAGCTGATTAATGATAGATCGTGCCTGTTAACTAGTCTACGCGAAGCTTGGGTGGCCGACGGGCTGGAGCTGGACGACGAGGATTGGATGTCCGCGGTGGCCTCTCCAAAAGAGGTGGCCATCCCGGCTCGCCTTCGTTTCGTCCAGCTCAAGATCCTTCACCGGGTCTACGTGACGGGGCCACGGCTTCTACGTATGGGTTTTGCCGTGGACGGACTGTGTAAGCGTGGCTGTGGTGCGTTGGCGACTTTTATGCATATACTGTGGGAGTGCCCGAAGGTGGAGCGATTCTGGCGTGGTGTGCATGAGGTCCTGCGTGTGGTCACGCGTGTAGCGCTGCTGCCTGAAGCGAGGAGGTGCTTGTTGAATGTATGGGAACCGAATGACTATTCGGCTCCGCAGACGCGGTGGGTGACTCTGGGATACATGATAGCGAAACGTGATATTGCTCAATTGTGGGGATCCCAGAGGCCCCCTGCGGTGTCGGCCTGGAAAGAGCACATGGATTGGTGTATGTTCCGTGAAAAGGTGGTGTATGTGGCGAGGGGTAAGCCTGGGGCGTGGGTGAAACTCTGGGGCCCCTGGAACGCCTACCGTGGGGGCATTTGTGAGCCGCCACAGCTGCCGGCTGCCTCGCCTGCTCCGTCTCCCTAGCTGGACCCCCTTGCTCGGCCGCGGGCACGCGGCCCCCCAGTCCCTGATCTCCTCCCATCCCCCTCTTCAGATCTTTCCTGCCACTCTGGATCCCCCACTATGGAGCAAGTGTTGTCACCTTGAATCTTGGGTTGCCTTGCGGTTGTGGTTTTTGTTGTTGTTGTTAGTCTTTAAAATGAAACCGTACTCTGTGGCAGGACGCCGTGAGGCCTGCACCGTTGATTACTCCTGTGTTTCTACTGTGCACCGCTGAGAGACTTTTACTGTCTGTGTGTACTATATTTGTGATGCTCTAGCGGCCGGCCGTGCGGTTGTAGGCCCATAACTGTAACCTTTTTATGGATGTAATAAACGGTTTCAAAAAAAAAAAAAAAAAAAAAAAAACAATACCTTACTGACTCACCTTTTGCTTGAAGCTGTTAACGCAGAACACTTTCGTTGGAGTACATGCTCTTTTTGAAGCCTTTCTATTTTCACTACATAAACTAACTTACTCACGAGCAATCCTTTTACTTTCATACAAAAGAGGCAATTAAAACCTGGATCATTTCATTCAGCATTTTTCATAATAGAATCCTCAGACTCCTATAACTCTGCTTCAAAACCTATTATCTTAGTGCTGCCATTCATCGTTCAATTCAGGCCACCTCAGCCCTACAAATTAAGCTCCTTCTGACTGTCATTTTACATTCACTCCATTGCTACGGCGACGATAATTTTATCAAAGGGGCAGTGCACTGTCTATCATATACACAAGCCAGAGCCAATCTCCACACTCAGCTCCTTCTGTCATGTACCTTTTGCACTAGCTACATTACAACAATAAATGGTCTGGTCGCTACGGAGGTGCAGTGTCTACCAAAAATATAGGGAAGATACCCTTGTCTATCATTCTCACGGTTCTCCGATTCTGCCACAATCCACAGTTTCATTACTGTTTCGCTATTGATTTTTCCTCATTACAACTATTTCATCTGCTAAACTTCCATCCCACTACCATTTAGATAAGTGGTCTCGTGCTACGGTTATTTGTATTCTTTTACTATATCACAGACAATATCCAAATGACTAATTTCAAGAATGTTCTCAAACAACTCCAAGGTATGTCTGAGAAAGGCTCAACCTCAGCAGTATCTAATCCATCTTCGGTTACCTCCTCTACAATGTCTGGGGCAACTATGGATCGCATTTTACAAGAACTCTTAACTATCAGCTGCCGTTTGACAGATTTAGACATTGATATCTCCTCTCTCACCACAGAGACAAAATCAATCAAAGATGAGTTTGTACAATTCAATGCTAAAACAGATGGATTAGACCAACGACTAACAGTAGTGGAGACCAAGATGGATTCTATGCAAAGCAGAGATCAAGAACTCTTACTTCTCCGTAGTAAGCTCGTTGATCTGAAAGATCGCAGTCGACGAGATAACATCCGTTTTTTCGGCTTTCCTGAAAAGATTGAAGGTCAAAATGCTAGAACCACCTTATTCAATGTCCTTCCCAAATTGCTGGATATCTCCTTCACTTTACTGCTTGAAATCCAGCATGCTCACCGTATCGGTCCTCCGCGTGATGCCTCAGATTCTCGACCACGACCCCTCAGTGCTTGCTTTTTACGGCATGAACAAGTACGTCAAATACTACTGGCAGCACGCGCGCAAGGCTCCTACATATATGCTGGCCATGAAATCCGTATTGCAGCTGACTTTTCCCGAGAAACCAATGAACGGAGAAAGGCTTTCCTCTCTATGAGGCCCCAATTACGGAAAATGGACATCAAGTATGGTTTACTTGATTCTGCTAGTTTCCGCATTACCAAAAATGGTGAATCCAGAGACTTCTACAATCCTGCAGATCTACAACACTTTATAGATGAACTGCATATTCAAGACATGGACATACAACATACATCTATTGAACAGTTACCTCACGATCCTCATCATCCTCCACCACTAGTCAATACTCGACGATGCATCATTAGTGAAACTCTACCTCGTGGTAGAGATATTGCAAGATCAATTCGTATTCATGAAGACAAAATCTCTGCCCTTCAAATAGTATCTACTTTTACGCAAGATCTTCATAGAGAAATCTAGATCTCCCTTAAAATATGCCTCGGATGAAGAATGACCTTACTAATATTTATATTTACGGTCTATGTAATCGATAGCTCAGATTTTACCTTGTATTATATTTATTTTCCTCTGATATTGCATACTTTGGCTCATAATAATGTGATTGATAACTCATATCTTCTTTACACAAAAAAGAGAGTCCACCTTCTATAACGGGGGCTATCTGCCTTCTCTGCACAATCGTTTCTCAACCTAGAACAGTTATAGAATTATTTATTACATATTTCTTATTGCAATGCATTACTAGATTTCACTTGCATCTATTATATGTGATACTAAGTAGTTAAGGTTTACTATTTCACTTTCAACAAGTAGTTTACGTACTTTTCTCTATAAGTTAGAATTATAGGTATTTTACTATGTCCCTTCACATCTTCTTAGCTTCACTCTTTCCTTTTACTATTTATTACTACCTATGTTATTATTATATATTAGATAACAGCTATGTTTATAACTACATTTTGTTCTTAAATGTTACATTTTTAATGATATACATATCTATTTACGCATATACTGTTACTTATCAATTAATGGTTGCACATTTTATGCCTTTACTTATACATCCATGGATTACTGCCTCTTTTTTTTATATACTTCTACATTCATGGATTAATGAACAAGTTACTTACCTTCGGTAACGATATATCTATAAGAAACATTAGTTAGTTAGATTCCTCACCATAGAATATCCCCAGGCGTCAGGCTGGATCCAGAAAGATTTTTCGTCAGCAATACCCTTGCGCGTCGCTAGGCGTCGTCTGCGGCTCCGCGTCCGTCATCGGCGTCGTAATCGCCAGGATGACGGAGTACTTAGACGCCGCCCTCGCGCGCTGACGTCAGTTCTTGTACATAGCTTTCTCCGCCAGGAACGCAGAGCCATGCAAGAGACCGACACTGGTGCCAAAAATTCTAGGACCCTGAAAGGGATGACCTCAACCCTAGATATCGGTTCGCAGAACGGGGAGGATGGGTGGGGCGGTGAGGAATCTAACTAACTAATGTTTCTTACAGATATATCGTTACCGAAGGAAAGAAACACGTTAGTTAGATTCCTCACCTTAGAATAGATACCCCAGCAATACCAACTCCGGTAGTGGGCCTGCGAACCAAGATCACACCAGAAAATCCTGGAGAACAGAACGGCCAAAGAAGCCGTCTCTCCGGACTTGGCTGTCCAGGCAATAGTGTTTGGCAAACGTGTGCAGCGAGGCCCACGTTGCTGCCTGACAGATGTCCTGCAAGGGGACTCCCCGGCCCAGGGCAGTGGTCGCCGCTGTGGCCCGAGTGGAATGGGCCCTCAGCCCTACAGGAGGTTCCTTTTTAGCTAAGGAGTAACAGGCCTTGATACACAAAAAGACCCACTGAGAGATGGTTTGTTTGTGCACCGCCCACCCCTTCTTAGCGCCCACGTAGCCAACAAAGAGTTGGTCGTCCACTGGAACTGTTTGGTACGGTCCAGATAGAAAGACAGCACCCTCTTTGGGTCCAGACGGTGGAGCCTCTCTTCCTCTTTCGAAGGATGCGGAGGCGGAAAGAAGGTGGGCAGAGTAACAGACTGTCCGATGTGAAAGGCAGTTACCACCTTAAGGAGAAAGGAAGGACGAGTCCTGAGAACAACTTTGTCCGGATGGACAGAAAGAAAAGGAGGCTTAGAAGAGAGAGCCTGGAGCTCACTCACCCATCTAGCAGAGGTGATGGCAACGAGGAAAGCAGTCTTAAGAGTGAGAAGGCGAAGGGGACAATTATGAAGTGGCTCAAAGGGAGCACACATCAGAAAGGTCAAAACAAGGTTCAAATCCCACTGAGGCATTACGAAAGGGACAGGAGGAAACATGTGAGTAATGCCCTTAAAAATCCGAGAAACAACAGGGGGTTTGAAAAGAGAAGGCTGATCAGGAAGCCGTAAGAAAGCAGAAATAGCTGAAAGATAACCCTTGAGGGTGCCCAGAGCAGAGCCCTGCTGGGCCAAGGAAAGAAGAAAGAGGAGAACCTCAGAAAGAGGGGCGGAGAGAGGATCCACAGCCTTTGCTGTGCACCATGCCACAAATTTGTTCCACCTGCAGGAGTATAGCGATTTTGTGGAGGGACGCCTGGCTGCCAGAATAACATTACAGACTTCAGGAGGCAAGTCAAATGGCATCAACTGCCCAATCCGGAGCCACCAAGATGACTTGGGCCTGGTCGCGCCTGATCTTCTTCAGCACTCTGGGCAGAAGTGGAATAGGCGGAAAGGCGTACAACAGACCGCAACTCTACTTGCGACGAAAGGCGTCCCCGAGCGAGTGCCGCCTTGGAAACTCCAACGCGCAGAACTGCTGACATTGCGCGTTCTCTTCGGTGGCGAATAGATCTAACCAAGGCTCTCCCCACTGCCGAAAGAGGCCTTGCGCCACGTCCGAGTTTAGACGCCATTCATGATCCATCATGCACCGGCGGCTGAGTTTGTCTGCTTTGGCGTTCAGAGAGCCAACCAGATGTTGAACCACCAGGGTGATGCCCTGATGTTTCAGCCATGTCCAGAGGCGCAGTCTCCTGACAAAGGGTCCACGACCCCACCCCGCCTTGTTTGTTGCAATACCACATGGCGGTGGTGTTGTCTGTGAACACCTGCACTACACTTCCCGGACAGAGGGAAGGAATGCCTTCAGTGCAAGTCGGATCGCCCTCAGCTCCAGAAGGTGGATATGGAGCCGGGACTCTGCAGGAGACCAGAGGCCTCTGATCTCCGCCTCTCCCATGTGGCCCCCCCATCCCAAGAAGGACGCGTCCGTCACTACCACGTGCTCCGGTTGGGGTAGGGAGAGGGATCTGCCACTGACCCAATCGCGGTCCGTGAGCCACCACTGCAACTGTCTCAGTGCCCTCCGAGATCAGGACGTGGTCGGACAGGTTTCCCCGATGCTGGGCCCACTGAAACTTCAGGCCCCACTGCAGAGCCCGCATTCGCCATCTGGCGTGTTGCACCAACAGTATGCAGTAGGCCATCAGACCCAGAAGCCACAACACCAACCTGACCGAAACCCGGGATAGAGGCCGAAAGATGAGAATCAGAGCCTGAATATCCCGGACCCGCTGTTCCGGAGGAGAGGCCCGGACCTGCGCCGAGTCCAGAACCGCTCCGATGAAGAGGAGCTTCTAGGAGGGACTCAGATGCGACTTCGGCACATTGATGGAGAACCCCAGCAAATGCAAGAGGTCGGCTGTAGTCTGGAGGTGGGAGACGACTGCCTGGGGCGAGCCCGCCTTCAAGAACCAGTCGTCGAGATAGGGGGAAGACTGGAACCCTCAATCTGTGCAAATGAGCTGCGACCACCGCCATCACTTTTGTGAACACCCGAGGGGCACTGGTGAGACCGAAGGGGAGCACGGTAAACTGAAAATGCTCTTGGCCCACCGTGAACTGCAGGTAACGCCGGTGGGCCGGCAGGACGGGGATGTGGAAATAAGTGTCCTGCAAGTCCAACGCTACCATCCAGGGTCTAGGGCAGCCAGAACCTGAGCTAAGGTGAGCATCTTGAACTTCTCCTTCCGGAGGAAGGAGTTGACGCTCCTGAGGTCAAAGATAGGGCGTAGGCCCACTTTGCCCTTCTTGGGAACCAGGAAGTAGTGGGAATAACAACCACGACCTACTTCTGGACCAGGAACGCGCTCGATGGCCCCCTTGGCCAAGAGGGCCGTAACTTCCTCCTGCAGAAGTTGCAAGTGATCCCCCGAAATTCAGTGGCACTGCGGTGGCATGGCTGGAGGGGTCGCCTCGAAGGGGAGGGAGTAGCCCCTTCGGACGATTTGCAGCACCCACCTGTCCGATGTGATGGTGCGCCAGTGGAGCAGGTGATGGCGAACTCTGCCTCGCACTGGCATGGAATGGGCCTGAAAGCTCGGACTAGGAGGGCTTTGAGGCGGATGCTGCTGGGGTAGATGTGGACGGACCGGCACGCTGTCCCCCCGTACCGCCTCGGCGGAATCCACGTCCGCGACAGTGTGGAGGTTGGTTCTGCGGCCTGTGGCAAGTCGGACGTGAGTGGGCGCCTCTTCCTTGGCCACGAAAGGGACGAAAAGCGTAAATTTGTGGGCGCGGGGCCGAAAGGCCCAAGGACTTGGCCGTAGCCCTGGAGTCCTTAAAGCGCTCCAGCGCACTATCCGCTTTGTCGCCAAAAAGGCGACTGCCACCGAAGGGCATGTCCATGAGGGTGCTCTGGACATCCCCGGAAAAACTCGTGGACCGCAGCCAGGCGTGGCGACAAAGCACCACCGTGGTCGACATTGCCCTGCCCAGCGAGTCCGTTGTGTCCAGTCCACATCGGATGGCATGCCATGCCGCATCCCGCCGTTCGGCAAGAGTCTGGGCGAGTTGTGTCCGGGCCTCCTCCGGACACGGGGGCAGCACGTCCTCCACCGTATCCCACAGGGAGTGGGAGTAACGGTCCAAAAGACACGCGGTGTTGATAGACCACAACCCCAAACTAAGAGAGAACAGCTTCTTCCCAAACTGTTCTAGCCTTTTGGATTCCCGATCCGGGGGAGGGGACTGGAAGGAGGTCTGGGAGGTAGAGGCCTGGATAACCAGGCTCTCGGGCGTGGGGTGTTGGGACAGAAAACTGGGGTCGCCCAGTGCAGGGCGGTGGCGCCGGGCCACGTTCCGGTCCACAGGAGGAACTGTGGAGGGCTTGGACCAGGTGCCCTTCAGAACGTCAATGAGTGCCTCATTGAACTGCAGCAGAGGCTCCAAGGAACTTGCTGACGGTTGAAGCACTTCGGTGAGGAGGTTCGGCCTCACGGCCACAGCAGGCAGTTCTAGCCCAAGGGCTTCGGCCGCCTTGCGCAGCACCACAGAAAATGCAGCACCCTCCTCTGAAGCCACGGTCGGAGGAGAGATGAAGTCAGTGTCAGGGGAGGTGTCAAGACCACTGGCATCCCCCAGCTCGTCTTCCCAGTCCTGAGATAACTGGCCCTGCCGGGCCAGAGGGTCCTCAGACCCCTCCCAGTCGTCACAGTCATCCGATTCCTGGTATACAGGTGGAATGATCAGAGTCGGGCAGAAGATGAAATTGCCACCCATCGGAGTCTGGTGCGGCGCCGGATGGCGCAGCTCCGACGCCGGGCCCGGACCGGGACTAAACTGGGGAATGGCGTCGTCCGGGCACGGCGCCGGGGGTGGCACCGGAGGAGTCGTGAGGTCGACCGGCGCCAACTGGGATCCAGACCTGGATCCCCCAGGGACCTGCGGCGTCGGGACCGGAGTCGACGAAGGCGCCGGAGCCGCTGGCTCGCTAGGCCTCCCAGTCGAGCCTGCGGGGCCCGAAGGCACGCCGGTAGGCATCGACGGCGGAGCCAGGTTCCTCATGGCCATGAGGAAAGCACTGACCTTCGCCGGAGTCGCGTCAGTCCCAGGGAACGGAGGGTATGGGGACAGACGAGACCCCTGCGGCTCCCGAGAAGCGCGGGTGGTCCACCCGAACCCTCAGCAGAGTCGCGCGACCGGCAAGGGGAGTCAGAAGAGTGATGTCGATTCTTCGACTTCTTGCTGTGCTTCGACTTTCGAAAACTTTGACCACGACGAGCGATGGTGGCTGCGGTTCCGCGACCGGTCCCTCGACCTCCTCCTCGACCGGGACCTTGAGCGGCGCGGAGCCAACTGCCGGTACTCGAGTAGCTTGCGGGACCGCTCCCGCCTAGCTTTCGAAGTTAAGGCCCGGCAGTCGTGGCACGACTCGGCGTCGTGATCAGTTCCAAGGCAATAGAGGCACGGCGGTGGTGGTCCGTGACTGACATCAGTCGGTGACAGGAGTCACAAGCCTTAAAGCCAGGCATCCCTACCGGCACCAGAGTCGATGTCGACAAAAATAGAACCAAAAGAGTTCAAAAAAGTTTAGTCAAAAAGTGATTAAAAGGGTATGCTCTTCCCAGATCGGCGCTTACTGGCGCGGAAAAAAGAAGAACTGACGTCAGCACGTGAGGGCGGCGTCTAAGTACTCTGACGATGTCATCCCGGCGATTACGACGCCGAACGCGGTGCCGCAGATGACGCCTTGCGACGCGCAAGGGTATTGCTGACGAAAAATGTTTCCGGATCCAGCCTGATGCTTGGGGATATTCTAAGGTGAGGAATCTAACTAACGTGTTTCTTTCAGATACATATTTTAATATATATATTTGTATTTTATTAGTTCTTCCTCAATATTTTCTATATTCTTAAATTATAGATATTCCACTTTTATAATAGCTATACTTCTATTCATATACAAGTTTATGCTACTGATTTTTTCTATTATGATACGTGTATATATATATATATATCGAACCAGTTCCTTTGACAGGAAAAATCCACACGCACTCCCTGGTGTGATTATCCATTCGTTTTAATCAATTTCATAACAAGGCATGGCACATCAAGCAGGTTAACCCAACGCGTTTCAGTCTTCTCAGACCTTGTTCACGGGTAACGGACATTTTTTTCTTTACCTTTTTGTATATGTCTTGGTCACATGATATTGCATCATATCCTGCTTTGCATTGTGGGCCTTGTAGTGCACATAATTCTGTTACGATTGATTAACTAAGAGTCGTTTTCTTAAGTGTTTTTGCAACTTTGCATAACAATATGATAGTTTTTGGGGAAACTTTGGTCAGCCGGAATTAAGGAAAACTGATGTGTTTCCATTGATATGGCGCTCGATTGCCCGCTAGTGGGCAAAGATGACGGTGACAATTGGATTAATTTACTGATATGACCCTCCAGTGGGTATTTTTTTATATTGACCAATTCCAGTTCCCCAATTGCTATAACATGGATGCAATTTTGCAGTGTGTTTAAAAATTCATAATCTTTACAGATAGTTTACAATGTTTTTTGTCCTATCTGGATATTTGAGAGGCAATTGTTGCCTCTCAAATATCCAGATAGGACAAAAAACATTGTAAACTATCTGTAAAGATTATGAATTTTTAAACACACTGCAAAATTGCATCCATGTTATAGCAATTGGGGAACTGGAATTGGTCAATATAAAAAAATACCCACTGGAGGGTCATATCAGTAAATTAATCCAATTGTCACCGTCATCTTTGCCCACTAGCGGGCAATCGAGCGCCATATCAATGGAAACACATCAGTTTTCCTTAATTCCGGCTGACCAAAGTTTCCCCAAAAACTATCATATTGTTATGCAAAGTTGCAAAAACACTTAAGAAAACGACTCTTAGTTAATCAATCGTAACAGAATTATGTGCACTACAAGGCCCACAATGCAAAGCAGGATATGATGCAATATCATGTGACCAAGACATATACAAAAAGGTAAAGAAAAAAATGTCCGTTACCCGTGAACAAGGTCTGAGAAGACTGAAACGCGTTGGGTTAACCTGCTTGATGTGCCATGCCTTGTTATGAAATTGATTAAAACGAATGGATAATCACACCAGGGAGTGCGTGTGGATTTTTCCTGTCAAAGGAACTGGTTCGATATTTTAACGGCTGACTCCGCCGTCTCCACGCCTTTTTCGCACCGCCTAGAGCACCGGAATGCCGTAAAATTGAGTCAACGCTGTGCCAATATATATATATATATATATATATATTCACTGAAAAAACCATAGGTTTCACACATGTTATAGTTAGCGGAAATTTTACTGATAAAAAACCAATGAAATTCCCCCGTTATAGTTAGTGCAGGCAACTATAACTCACGCGACCGCAATCCTCTGCTGATGCTAATACTGTATTTAGACACTTATTTGCCCATGTCTTCTTCCATACATTTTTAGCTATACATATATTACAAATATTTTTTTTTCATAAAGACACATATGTCATCAGCAGAAGATTGCAGTCGCGTGAGTTATAGTTGCCTGCACTAACTATAACGGGGGAATTTCATTGGTTTTTATCAGTAAAATTTCCGCTAACTATAACATGTGTGAAACCTATGGTTTTTTCAGTGAATTTGCAAGGTTTTTTAAATGCTAATTCCTAACTATAACGTGTGTGAAACCTATGGTTTTTTCAGTGAATTTGTACGGTTTTTTTAAATGCTAAGTTACTTTACGCCATTCGTGGCATGCACGCCCACTTAACGCAGTTCGTTCCGTGCGCGCACCGTGCGCCCACTTTACGCAGTTAGTGCCGTACACGCAAGGTGGGCACGCGGTGCGCGTAGCGCACCGTGCGCACATGGAGGACATATTATGCGCTTCCTTGTGATAGGTAATCTGTTAAATTTAATTTGTAAGTGATGACAATAATACGCCATGCACAGAGTGTTTTTTTTTTTTTATTAAAATTTTTAGCGTAAGCGCACCGTACGCGTACGGTAAGCGTAATCGGCGAAATTTTCAAAAAATAAAAATTTACCGTTTTTGGCCTTCGGGGATCTTTGAGGACTCAACTAACATGGCTATGTGCATGGGCGCTGTCTAAACAGCCCCTTTATATGTTTTTTGCCTTTGTTTACAGCCCCCCCCCTCAGAGTGCGAGAGAGAAAATGGCGGCCGCCGCTTCCTGGTTTCGACCGATTCGAATGTTTACTTAGATGTAACAGCCAATCAGAATCGCGCTCGCGCACGCCACCGTACGCGTACGGTAAGCTTACGGTAAGCGTACCGTAAGCTGGCTCAGATATATATATTGATTTAAAGGCTATTTTCTCAGAATCTACTGAACAGATTTACACCAAACCTACAAAAGGCACTTCCTTGACCTGAGGACTACCTCTCTGCCAAATTTCTAGTAATTCTGTTCAGCCGTTCGGGCTGTAGCCCTGTCTAAAGGTCCTATGGAAAAATGCATGGGAAAAACGCGTTTTGGGACCCCCCTTTTATCTCAGCCCCCGCTTGACGAATCCCCCCGAGACTTTCAGGGTAGGAGCGGAGCGGAGCGCCCCACCTATTTTGAGAAATTCGCGAGGATTCGTCGACCGGCGCCAAAGTTATTCAAAATAGAATGTTGAGGATTTCCTATGGAAACAGGGTCCTAACTATAACTACCTACTGGCGACCGCCAGTAGGTAATATATATATATATATATACGTATCAGTTTTACTTTATTTCATATGCACATATTTATTCTTTAACACATTTCTTAGTTATTGATAATCAATAGCTTATTCTGTATTTTGGTTTGTATTTTGGCAATATTGAATTCATGTATATATTTTTATATATCTTTCTGTACTCCATCAATCTATGTCTCTTTCCTTTCAGCGCTCACTCTTCTATATACTTGGCTCTTTCCCTCTTCTTTACACACATTTGCTCAGATTCTTTTGTTTCTCTTACATAGTCCTCACCATGTTTTAATCCTCCTGACAGGGGCCCTACCCGCGGCGGTGCTCTAGTGAGCCCAGACCCGCGGCTAAAGTTCTTTTCTCCTTCCTTTTTGTTTTTCATACTTTTACTTTTTCTTTTTCTGACATCTTTTTTCTTTAGATTCCTTTCTCCTACTAGACTTCCTTATACTACACGTTATCCTATTAATACTCTGTCTTTCCCCTTTCCTTCCCTCCCCCCCCCTTTTTTTCTTTCACACTACACCTTGGATTATTCACTTAATAAATCTTGAGCTTGCTCTCTACTTCATTTCTACCTTTATCTTAGTTCATTACTTTCTTAACTTTTTCAAGCATTCTGGTTTCCACTTGAAGTATGACTACTACTCATTCTCTGCGGGTTATAACATGGAATGTAAATGGTTTAACACACTATATAAAAAGGAAAAAAATTCTTTCCTATCGGAAATCAAAAGGAGTAGATGTGGCTCTCCTTCAGGAAACTCATCTTGTAGCATCAGAATCTGAAAAATTACGCAGAGAATGGGTGGGTAAAGTCATCACAGCAGCATTCATACAGACAGCTCCTTAGATACTACCCCTGTTCGTAAATGTGGAGTGGCAATTTTGATCCGTAAATCTTTACCAGTTACAATATCAAAAACTTGGGAAGATCCAGATGACAGATATGTGTTTGTTAAATTGCGCATCGGCAATACACATCTTTGCATAGGTTCCATTTATGCCCCAACGGGTACAAAAAAATTATTTCTTCTTCAATTAAATCGTATTTTGTCCTAGATGGGTGCCTCCCAATATCTGATAGGCGGGGATTGGAACCTAGTCAGAGGTCCAGCGCTCGACAAAACAGGTCCTCTTGACAAGAATAATGCAGCGGACAGAGTTCTTATGGGCAATATTATTGAAGATCATGGTCTGATTGATCATTGGCGCCTTTCACATCCGACTGATACTGAATATTCCTTTCTTTCTCCCACTCATGGTACCTTCTCCAGACTAGATTATTTCTTAATCTCACAAAGGGTTGTTCAGTTAGTCCATTAATCTCAAATCTTAGAAGCATCTATCTCTGATCATTCTCCAATTTTGTTATCCCTTCAGACAGGCCTGACAACACCGGGACGCAAACCTTGGAGAATTAATATTCAGCGCTATAAAATTCCTCTCGGTAAAACACAGCTTCAAACCCATCTTCAAACAAATCTTTCCCTTAATCACGGATCTGTGCATTCAAGCAGAAGCCTATGGGCTGCAGCCAAAGCTGACATCAGGGGTCAACTTATGAAAGACGCGGCACAGGCCAATAGGCAAAATGCTACTCGACAGAAAGAGTTAGAACAAGATATTGAAACGTTCACACAATTGTATATTAAAATACCTCTCTTACAACATCGCAAGTCCTTAGAGCAGGCGCGTATGGCATTGAACAGCCTTTTTACATCCAAAGCGGAGTATGCTTTACAAAAGATGAAAGGACGTCATTATGAACAAGGGGAAAAGGAGGGCGACTCCTAGCAGCCCAATTGCGACAACGAGAGGTTCAGCCATTAAAACATCTGGGGGAAATATATTAACTCGTCCACAGGATATTGTCAATGAATTTGCTTCTTACTATCAATCATTATATACCCCGGACTCACAAATAGACCAGAGCAAAATGCTTTCTTTTCTTTCCCAAGTAAATCTCCTTTCTCTGTCTGATTAAGACAGAGCACTTCTTGAAGGGGACATTACTAAAGAAGAAAGTTCACAAGCAATAACTAAGCTCCCATATCACAAAGCCCCAGGGGAAGGTGGTTTCCCTGCAGAATTCCATCACTGGTCACGTGAACAAATAATTGACAGTCTCTATACTGCTTTTCAGGAAGCAAACAACACAACCTCCCTAGGCTGTATATCTAATAAAGCCATCATTGCAGTCCTCCCTAAACCGGGCAAAGATCCATTAATATGTAGTAGCTATAGACCCATATCTCTTCTTAATTGCGATATCAAAATACTAGCTAGTATCCTCGCATCTCGCTTGAGCAAAGTCTTGCCTTCTTTAATTCATCATACCAAAGTGGGATTTGTACCTGGACGTCCCTCTAGAAACCATCTGCGTACCTTGGCACATACGCTCCACTCGCCAAATCTCTTCAGAATGATGCATTGGCTCTGTCTCTTGATGCCGAAAAGGCATTTGATCGAGTGGAATGGCCTTATCTTTTTCATATATTGGAAAAATTTGGTTTAGGGTCCCAATTTATACAAAAAATACAGTTATTATACCAACACCCTACCGCTCAAGTGAATTGTGGAGGTTTCCTTTCAGATCCCTTTCCAATTTCTAGAGGAACACGCCATGGCTGTCTATCCCCTCTTTTAATATTTCTTGCTTCAGAACCTTTAGCAGCAGTAATTTGTCAATCAATTGATATTGTAGGCATCTCTCTTCCAGTGGGGAATTCAAAACCTTACCTGTATGCTGATGCCATATTACTCACTATTACTGATTTACCGCGTTCTCTGCCCTCACTGCTTCAAATCATAGAAAAATTCTCCTCTTTCTCTGGTTATAAAATTAACTGGGATAAGAGTGAAGCACTTCCAATATCCGATGGTACTACTAAATCAGCCATTCAGGACTTTCCCTTCCACTGGAAACCCTCACGACTAAAATACCATGGTATCCTGGTAAACAAGGGAATGATTGGAATGGTTGCAGATAATCTCGGTCCTCTGATCACACAGATGCAGCAGGATTTTGACAAATGGAAAATATTAGGATTATCGCCTCTTAGGTTCTAACCCACGTATTCATATTAAAGCTCCAATATGGAACAATACTGCCATACGCGTCAAGTGAAAAACCATTTCCTGGCCCCAATGGAAACAGGCGGATATTTCTACTCTAGATCAACTTATACATACTGGTGAGCTTAAACCCTTTACCCAATTAGCTGAAGAATTTGGTTTTCCGTCACATCAATTCACGAATTATACTCCACTTAATCTCTGTCTTATCAAAGTCTTGGGGGCATGCCCATGGTCTCTCCAAACTTCACCAATCCTATCCTATACTATCTTTATACTTGGGGGACTCATAAAGGGGTCATTTCTGGGTTATATAAAATATTCACATCTCATTTATTCTCCCAACCCTTATCATGTGCTCTTCGTCTCAGATGGCAAACAAGCCTTTCACTTACATACAACGATGAAGACTGGCTTACTCTAATGGAAACTTTAACCAGAGGAGTCAGATAAGCACGACATACATTTTTCTTATTCAAGATTTTACATGACTGGCATTGGTCTCCCTCAAAACTGCATAAAGCTGGACTTCTTCCTCATACTAATTGTTGGAGATGTGCCATTTCTGGTTGTGACATAGTCCACATCCTCTGTTCTTGCCCTATTATCCAGTCCTATTGGTCCTACATAGATCAGGTTTTACAACACACTCTGCCTTTGGATTTACCGTTAACACCAGCCATCATTCTTCTGCATGATTTGCGAACTTTACCACACCTTTCCAAACCACAATGCCGTCTTTTATATATTGCCCTAACCACAGCTAAAATGTGCATACTACGGCAATGGAAATCTGCGACTCCACCCTCTTCGGAATCTTGGCTGGTGGCTATGGTTCAAACTGCCTCTTATGAAAGAGTTATCTACAATCTGCAAGATCAGACACAATCATTTAATCAAATGTGGGCCCCCTTTCTACAATTGAATAATCCTTCTGTGATGGACTACTCCGATCGCTCTATAGTGGATTCCACTGTATCATAACTTGTTCTCTCTTTCTATTTTACTCTCGCTTCTAATTTTCTTCTTTTCTCACCTTTACTGTAATGCATTTACATACCAACACTGAAAAGCTGTTCTAAATCCGCTCTAATCTTATTTCCTCCAATTTCTTCCTTTTTATCTTTGGTTAATTTCCCTATATAATTTTCTATACTATACGTTCTATTCTTTTATACTTTACTGCATTGATAACTATCCTTTATTATTCTTCACTTTCTTTCCACCCACATTTCCTGTCTTTCCCTCACTTATTCATTTGCAATTTTTTGCTTCACCTGATATCAAGTTCTTGATCTTTTTCGCTTTAAAATTACTTTTTATCTCACCGTAAGTCATTAGAGTTTTTCAATCAAATAGCTTATTGTTTTATTCACAACTGAATTCTTTTACCCTCCTTCCATCTTATTATTGTATTACTTGTATTTAAATAAGATACAGTCTTCATCCTTATGAATTCATATATATTTAACTTTATGCATTACTTCCAATGTAAGTCATGTTATCATATTGCACATTTCTGTAATTTCTTGCTTTTATTGTCTTATATTTAATAAATGCTAATAAACAATTTCCACAAAAAAAAAAAACCTTTCCACGTTTTATCTATCGATCCACTGTTTTCTTGTTCTGTTATATTTCAGAGTTTGCCCCTTGTTCTATGATAAGCAAAGCACTCCTCTTGTTTAAGTGCCTCTGTGTCTCTCGGTTAAGTAGTGCAATTTAAAAAGACAAAATAAATATAAAAGGACAAATAAGCTACAAACTATTAAAAAGGCAATTAAAATTATTTCCAAGGGGAAAACATCTAGCAGAAAATGTAGTTAAGCAGGCAGCAGCCTCTTCAAACAGGATTTATCCAGCCATTTCAAAATCCCACCATGCAGACCAGGGACAGTTTCTATCAGATGATTTTGATATGAACCATTTCATTTTATACATGCCAACTTGCAGCGGAGGCGAGTTCTTTTTAGATATTTAACTACAAAAACATTGTAAATGAATAAACAAAAAAACAAAGCCACACTGATTGCATGCAGGGGTGTAGCTTCCATTGGTGCAGCATGTGCAGAGGCACTGGGGCCCGAGGGGCTCACTGAACCCCACTTTTTCTGTATTTCAATGTTCAAACCATGGTCATGGGGCACATTTCATTCCAGAAAGCATTTCATTCCTTGTCCTAGTGACCATGACACACTGGCTACGCCACTGATTGCAGACTTAGTTGGGTGATAGTAGGATGTAAGGACGTAAACCATGACGTTTTCACCAGACAGCACCGGACTGTTTCACAGTCCATTCCTAAAGTGAAAAGCCAATGACCAATCCCAAATAACTCAAGTGATGACAGAATACACATGTTTTACAACCGACAGCTGTTAAGCAAGTCTAGCAACACAAACCAAAATCAGAAAACAGGAAAATAAAAGCAATGGCAAAGTAAAAGCTCTGGCTTATTACAGAGTAACGTTATTTGCTGCTGTTGCAACGATAATTGCAAGAATTACCTAGCCTGCTGAAAGATCGGATACATTAATGAGCCTAGTAAAGGGTGGCCCCTCACAGTGCATGCACCACTTAAACTATTAAGAAGCATCAGTAGCTCCACACTGCACAGAAATCCTACATGTTGGGACATAGTAACTGCCATCAGTGCATTAATCAATGGGCCTAAAAATGGCCATCAGTGGCTCCACAGAAAGCATGCAAAGAAAAGAGGGATCAGTCACCCCACAAAGTGCATGTATAAATGACATCCTGCCAGGGGCGTCAGTTACCCTGCACCAAGCAAACATCAATGGACCTAGCAAGGGTGTTCTAGAACATGTGTCCATCAGCTTGGAACAAAAACACCAACGCACCCAAAGAGGGCAGGATGCAAAAGGATGGATTAAAAACAGGAGCTCACTTATTAAGCACGACCGTGTGGTGCGGGAGCACTCGTCCTGCGGCCTGGTGAGGGTCCGGGTGCCCGTGACGGGGTCCATCGGGCCAAGGGAGGCTCCCCAGACCTGGCTGGGATCAGAAGCAGGGACCGGGCCAGGTGGGTGTGTGGCTGGCTAAGTCTTTTCCTTGCGGAAGTAGGAGTTTGGACTCTAATTAGGATTCTCAAATCGTATGTTAAAGAGCAATGTAAGCCCACTGAAACTAGCACACAACTAGAATATTAAACTAGTGACAAAACCACGACAAAATCATGAACAAAAGAAATCACTACACAGAAAAGGCCACTGTAAGGCCAATAGCCTATTAGAATCTACTTAATAGAAAAATTACCGATCATATCCCTTTACATAAATCTGCACAGACCATGGCTTGATATTGGTTGAATTGTCAAGAAAGCTACCCATCACTCATTTATTCGAAGGGTAATCTACCCACATAAATCTGAGGCAGGTTTTTAAAAAAAAAAAAACGTAAGTTTCTCATATTAGATTAGAACCTAGTACGAACATAATACATGGGATTCTGTAATTCCTGCATAAATGCCAGACTGTTATTTCTTTATAATGGGCGAGTTGTGACACACTCAGTCGCCGATTATAAAGGAAAGACGTCAAAACTCTACTATAAGTTAATACAGTCGAGTTCTGACATCACAATGCCTGCTGCCAGCAGCCAAGATTAAAGGCAGGTCAGGCCACGGAGCATGACTGAAACAGCTGTTTAAAGCAACGATAGAGAAAAGCTAGAATCTTTCTGCAGGTTTCCACACATTGCATGCTACTACAGCTTTTATTTTTGTTTTTACACTGACTTGTATTGATTTGTTTATAATGTCTGTTTGCAACAAATATCAAACAGGTTTTTGATGAATTTAATTTTACACTTTCTTTTATTCTTCATGTTTGCAAACCTGCTTGCTCTAGGTTTTAAGGGTTGAAGTGACACCTCTTGGCGTACACAAGGATATTGCAAGTCACCTCGGAGTTCCATAATCTTATAAAAAAAATGTTTGTAAACCTCCGCCTTCGGCCTCGTTCCTCTATATGGTTATGGAACTCCTAGGTGATTGCAACAGTCTTATAATGTACGGCAGCAGGTACTTTATCCAAAATATTAACTCTACTACCGCTAGGGATAACTTATTCAGCCGTTGTTTACTTGTGTCATTAACATTCTGGTTTTAACAATCCGATTCTGCCCACAGGCTGGTGGCCAATGGCTAAGCCTCCTTTGGCCATTAGCTTTGTTGCCAATTACATTTATTTTTAGGATCCATCCACTGGACAGTCACTGGGTGTTTGGTACTAGACATTTTTAAGGACTGCATTTTGCCAGTTTATGTCGGAGTTCAAGAGCCAAAGATGCCCACCTCAGCTACTGATGAAACAATCATTGGCAAAGCCAGTAAGTCTGGCAATGGACGCCAGCCTTTTGGCACTTCATGTTTTGCCATGGTTTCGGCAAAACTTTGTTTAGGTAGCTGGCAAGCATTCACCAAAAATTAAATTCCAGTTTTTAATTAAAGCTTTTGGTTTGTGCATAGTAAAAAAAAAATATTAATACAGAACAGTTTCAAATGGACTATAATCGGTTAAGCTGTAAAATATCAGCAGTCAGATCAATAAAGGACACTCCAAAACAAAATTACAACTGCATTGACACGAAATGATAAAACTGGAATGTGCCCTGTGCTCACATCTGGTAGAAAGAATCCTTTTACTACACCAGGCTCTAAACATAAAAGCAACACTAAAGTAATTATAAAGTAAAAGCAAACATTGGCACTGAAGGGAACTACCTTATGTGCGGACATGGGCTCCTAGTGAAATCACAAAATGCAGTAAGTCAAAGTCAAGTTAACCAGTGGCTGAAGTAGGGGCTGAAGTAGGATGACCTATTACCCAATGCTGTATGCTGTAGTGGGCGGAAGCAAAATGTAAATGTTAACTACAGATCAAGGGATAAAGTAATCGGATGGAAAGCCCCTTTAAGTATACTATACATAGAATTGTAGTAAAATCAAAAGGTGACCTAAAACACACACATGCGCTACAGTGCCATCATCAAGCACTGTTTCACTGGAATAGAAAGGGGCATTTCTTTCAGTTCACATATTCCAAGCAACTGTTCAAAAACAGAAATGCACCCTTTTGTTCAAGCAATATGTTTAGCTCACTGCTTAATTTGAGCTTGTGGTTGCAGGTGAGGGCCACTGGCACTCATTTTTGGGTATTGGCCCTTATTTTTCCTCATTAGACATTTCCTGAGAAAAAGAAAAGGAAAGTAGGGAAAAAACATCACATAGGGAGAAAGCAGGATCCTGCAGGAGTGAGCTAAAGGGGAAGGAAGTGTCTGGCAGTGGATTAAAGAGGCCTGAAGTGGTTGAAGACTATGCATTTCGGGATTCTGTGCATTTATTTATAATTTTTTTTTTTACAGCACCGTCTGCGGTCTCCACATAAGCTTTGGGCACCAGCCATCATTCGGTTCTAAATTAAGCAACTCGTTCAGCTGCAATTTTATATTGACAACATGAGCTTCAAGAATGTCAGACTATGGGTAAGTTTTGCTGCGCTGTCTAGCAGTGCTTTGTCTGGGTCCATTTTTGAAGCACGCTACTTTTTACTGACTAATGCAGCTACCCTTTTCTTAAAATGTATGATTCTATCAGGGTTTACCCCCATATGTGACATTTATGCGTGCAGTAAATGCTTACAACTGAGCGTCTGCTCGATTACTCGTTCTGCATTAAGAGTATCAATCTGAGCTTCTACTAGGCCCATGATCTTGCAGGAATAGCACTAATCAGAATGACTACACCTCAGGCTATCTAATTTACGGTAATGCCTTACTCATGTTGGGTTACATTTTGTAGCTGATTAGACTCTATTCTTCTGTGTATTTTGCGTCGTTTTCTGATCTTTCCCCTTCTCGCTAGGGGAATTCTCTATTTCAGTTTTAGTTTACTTTGTTAAATGTAAGTGAAAAGTGATTTAAGTGGCTGTCGGTGCAAAGCGATCTATATGGCTAAGACAACTTAACCTTTTAAGAATCCTATTGATCAACATGGCACTTGCATTAAGTGCAAAACTCTAAATGCTTTTGATGGAGCAGGTAAAGCAACATTTTGTATACCTTCTCTATTTTGCATGAAAATACTAATTACGTAATCAATTTATATTTTTAATTTGAATTAACTGTGTGCTGTGTTATATTGACCAATAACGTGCATTTTCGATAAACACAAATTACACGCGGGACTCATTGCTATCTGCATGGCAAAATAACTCTAATAACTAATTGTGGTACGCCTATTAACAGTAGTAGGTGTGGTGATAGAATTTATGTTGCTTTGGTGACGCTTGCGTTCCTGTTGATGCCAAATTTGAGTATTATTGCTTTAAATGTCGTTATAAGCTAGGAAAATACTAATACATAAAGGGATTAGTGTGGGTTTAACATTAGAATCTTCATTTCAGCATATTAATTATTCTTTTGTGTTTGTTTTGCTTAAGTTGGCATTCGGGCCTACCAAGCCATGACATTCAAAATGTAGTTTGGAAGTGGCCACCGTCTCGTGAGCGCGATGTCTTCTGCGCAGACTTGGATGGCTCCGAAGATCTCCAGGCATCCTCAATTCAAAGGAGAGTGTTCCTGGTCAAGGATAGGAAAATGGAGGACTGCCAAACTTCAGTCAGTGAAAATTACCCGGAGGAAACAATAGTCACATATAACCAAGAATCAACAATGTTGCATGAGCATGACAGACTGAGTAAGTGACCCAGCAAGTTCTCTGAGAACCCAAGTCAGTGGGAAAACTGGACCATATTGCAAATTTCGCCAAATGGACCAATCATATTTCTTCCTAGTCCAAGAAATGATTTATGTTACCCAGAATTTTATTATAAAAAGGGTAGCAAGAATAGGGAGGGGTTACACATGCCACATATACGCCACTGCTCTACACTCTACTTAGCTTGATGATGAGGTTTGTGTCCGAAGGAGAGTGTCCAGAACTTGCGTAATCGATTCGCTTGCACGATTACTTGGTCCTTTTGAGATCTTTGGGACTGTGTAGTGCTGAGCAAAGAACTTTCCCGGACTTTTGAGTCTTGGCCTGCTTTCGATTGGGACAATTGAGCAAAGAATTTGGGTTATGCAAAGCCAATTGAATTAGAAAAGAACCCCGATAGCAAGAATAGGTAAATATAAAATGTCATGCAATTTGTGTTGATTGACTGAAATTCAAATTTGATTGACCATAATGCTAATTATATAATTGCAAACAAGAATTTAGATAAACTAAATAATGATTAACAGAAATAATGAGTTTGTGGTTCTTCCAGTAGGTTACTAGAGGATTCTGAAGCTTTAATGTGTTTTAGCTGGTTCTTAATCACCATCAACCAGTCCAACTAATTGGTCCATCGACCAAGTGGTGGAGTGCCTTGATGTTAAGGTTAGGATCCTATAGGTGTTGATGTAAATATGTATATTCTGTAATATATTTTCCTTCCCTATAGGTAATAAGGTACCCCCCCCCCCCCCACATGTCCAGCGGATACATCGTCCTCCTGTGCGCAGACTCGTGAGAGAAACATATGCGTATTGGTGTTATGGGCCCCACCAATGAATGCGTGTGTGAATGAGTTAGCGTGACGACTGGTTTTTCTGGTAGCAGATTGATGGTTTTATTGCATTGGTTTGGTGATTATTGCTTATTGATTTTTGATTATGGATTGTGGATGTTTGGATGATTATTGATTTAGGTTCTAACATTCTATGTTGAGTCACGTTGCGTTCTATGTTTTTGAAGACTTCTGGGATGTAGGAAGTCGGATGCCCTGTAGGTACACTGAGAAAACGTGTGGCAAGTGAAGTCGCACGGTGTATTGTCTGTTGCCCTGTAGGTACACGGGGAAAATGTGTGACGATTGGAGTCGCACGACGCATTGTCTGGGTTCGAATTGGTAACATAGTCGTGTGTTATCGTTAGGGCCATTTCTGTGTGAAAGTGGTGTATGGATAGCGAAGGCCACCTGTGAAACTTCGGTCTTAAGAACAGGAGTCAATTGTGAGCTCTGATTACACTTATCACTGGAAAGGTAATAGGTCTCCCCTAAGCTTGTAAGAAGGATAAAGTAGAGGGAAGTGCTACTATATCAACGAATGAAATAATTCTGTGGAAGGGCAGAGAAATAAAGGATTCTTGTGTAAATGGACTACATTTTCCGTATGAATGTGTGTAAGTGAAATATCATTCAGCTTTTATTTTGAAACTCTGGCCTTAATTCTCCGGAGCAGTGTAGTCGCCACATGTGTTATCTCCAGAGAAACGGTTAGCTAATGCTTGTTAGAAGGGTGAGGTAGAGGGAAGTGCTACTTTATCGACAAATGGAATAATTCCGTGGTAGGGCAGAGGTAAGCGCTGTTTGAGAAATACGGAATTCTTGTGAAAAAGGTCAAAACTATTTCTTTGATTTAGCGAAGCGGACAATGGTGGTGTTTTTATGTCGTTACTAACAGATTTTGAGTAAAAGAGAACCTAAGAGAAATTTTGCTGATACATTTTGTAAAGGAGGGGTCAGCAGAAGCAGGAGTAGCGAGAAAAGCGGACGTCAGAAAGACCGCGCTGGGATTGGCCAGCTGTAGAGTGATGTCGACGCACAGGATTGGTGCGTTGGTGTACGCCGCGCTAGTAGTGGAGAAGTGACAGGGTGACGAAGACGCTCCGGATTGGTGCGTTAGTGTAAGTCGCGCTGGGATTGGAGAGTTGCAAAAAATGACAGACGCCCTGAATTGGTGCGTTAGTGTGAGCCGCGCTACGATTGTATAAGACCACAGAATAGTCGTAGAGGAAATCTAGCGATACCGAATAAGGAAAATGATGTATTACGATCCACCAGAAAAAGAGAAACAGTCCTGGTTTGGAAAGAATAAGAACTTATTCAAAAAGGATAAACCGATTGTGACTAGAGAGGGGCAGTTGCTTCCTCCACCGAAATCGCCCACCTCCTTCATGGTTGCATAATATGGGCATCATACATGTATTTGGCTAGATAATTGGGCAAAGTATACAAAAGATGATGGAGTTTTAGCGTTTCTAGAAAATGGTTCATTTAATTTAGCAGTATTAAGGAACTAAAGAGAAAGGATGATGAGACTAGAACCGAGACCTAGACCTACTCAGTTTGAAGCATTAACAGAATGGGAAGATGAGGTGTATGAAAGAGAGCGACAGCGGAGTGGCGGAAGGTATAAATACATGTTTGTTAGACCATGTGGACAGGAAAATAATGATGACAGAATGAGGAGATGGCGGAGTGCGAATATGGCCGATGGGATGTTATCTATGAGAAATGCTGAAGAGACTAGTGGTAAAAAGTGTACAGAAAAAAGAAACAATACAGGGTCAGAAGGCTACAAGTATGGTGTGAACGAGTCGGAGGATGATGTACTTGAGGACATGTTTTATAAAAATCCTCTCCCGTACCAACCAAATTCTACGTTGTTGACACCAAGTGCGCCAGTAAAAGAGGCACCCAAAATATAAAATTTGAGTCAACACTATCTGAGGTAGGGAAAAATAATTCTTTTAAAGAATCAGAAAATATACAACCTGGTAGAATGACAAATGAAAACTCAGCTGAATTAGCCAGAACTACTCTGGAGTTTACTGAAAAGATTAGGAAATGGACCAAAAATATGGAAGCTGTAACTGTTCCTGTAACAATAGGAGCAGTGATGCCTATTTTTGATAAGCAAAAGGATAGTGAACATTGTCTAACGATCCCTTACAACAGTAATAAGCAAGCCGAAACGGGAAAAAGAGATTCAGGAGAAAATCCATGGGGACAATTGGTAGGAACTTCTGGATTAAGTACTCTTAAAAATTTGACGGTGAATCAGAGCCTAATGAATAAAACACTAATGACAACAGAATAAGTACCAGGATCACCAAAGAGCTTAGAACAAGTGACAAATGAAATAATTCCTGGAGGTCCCACTTCTGATAAATTAAGCGAATGTTTAAGGAGTTTAGATGTGGCAAAATTAAAAATAACTTTAGAAGAATTAATAGTAGGAACTATTCCCACAGAAAAATTAAAAGCACATCGGGATGAAGAACTAATGTTTCTATGTAAAAGTATAACATGGAGAGCGAGAAATTTGCATGAAAAATTGGAAGAAGTGGCAAGTGAAATGGGTATCGATTTTGAGAAAATAAAGTCATTACAGAAACCATACAGAGTAGACTTTGCTGAAAAGGACATTGCGAATTTGAATACTGCAGGAAGATGAACTCAAATTAAAGAGCTAATTGTTTTACTGAGAAAATGGGTTGATGTAGATAAATGGAAGAGCAGGTGGTTTCGGAAACGAGACGATGCAACAGATAAAACGTTTGCAGCTTTCCCAGTAAGAAAAAAAGAGAAAGTGGTAACTGAGTGTCCCATGAGGTAGATTCCAGGAGGAGGATATGTGCATGTCCCCTGGACTACACAGGACATTTTATCATTTACAAATGAATTTCCCCGTCTTCGCGAGAAGCCGGTGGAGTGGTATAGGCAGGTAGACAGGTTTGTCAAATTATCAAAAGTACTGTGAATTGATTTGAATAGTCTATTTGACATAATTGTGCCAGCAGACCTATGGGCAGAATGTAAAATTACAATAGGTTGGCCTACTCAGGAATACCCTAGAGATCCTGAAACAGGTGCCCCTGATCCAGAGGTAATGAATAAATATGAACAGGTAGTTACCTTGCTGAAAAATAAAGTACCTCCAAAAGAAACTGATTGGGTAAAATTTGATAGAACTCACCAAGAAGTAAAAGAATCTGTACATGCCTATTATGAGAGATTGTTATTGGATTTTGTTTCAACAATACAGTGGTGATGAAAATTTGAGTGAGAAAGATTGAAGTCATTTTGTATATCGATTTGTGTACGGGTTGCGACCTGAAGTAATTGAAATGATTAAACAGCATACTGTGGATTGGCAAAATAAAAAGATATATGAAGTATTGAGGCATGCAAATTATTTTAGCTATGAGATTGAAGCCAAAAGAAAAAGCCATGTGGGCTCAAGTTAAGGTGGCAGAAAGACAGGAAGCCCAATTGATTGAACAGACAAATGGCATGAGCCATATGAAACAAAAACCCAATATTGGAAAGGGAAAAGGACAGATTAGTATAGAAGAAGCCAAAAAGAAGTGGCCATGTCATAACTGCGGAAAGATAGGGCATTGGAAATCAGAGTGTAAATTACCCCCAAGTGCTAATGGCGATAATGCATCATTGAATCCACAGGTGCAGAATGAGGTTAGTTGTCAACCACAGCAACAGCAGCAGGTTGTTGCCCAACAGTGTAAGGTGCCAAAACTGCCTTTTCCACAGAGCGTAAAACCTAAGAGATACAGTAATGAGACATAATTCTACAACGAAGAACAGGTAACTAAGCTGCCGCGCTAGTGCAGTTTCGCAGTATTGGCTGCAACGCGATGAGAGTGAGTCAGAAGAGTTATTTACGGTGCCGAGGAGAGGAAGAAGAGTGCGTACTTGGCGCAACTCTGGAAGTAGACCAGAAAGGCCCTTTTGTGGATGGAAAGAAAAATGACGAAAACATTACTTTCCTAGTAGATACAGGTGCTACTAGGTCGGATGACGTTAAAACCCTCCTCTCTTGGATGAGACAATCCAAGTAGTTGGAGTATCCAACAGACAGATAAAAACGTATCTTACTGAACCAGTTAAGGTTAAAATAGGGAAATTTTCCGAGATGCGCCGTTTGTGTGAGACACCAGCCCAGTAAATTTGTTAGGACGGGACTTGTTGTGTAAGATGAACAGCACAATTTTCTGTACTCCTGATGGCATAGCCTTTGAGACTCCTGACGAGGATGTACTGTACAAAATGACTATAGCTAATATGGAACCTGAGGTTACTGAGGCATTTGCTGTATTTGACCCAGAGGAATTGCCTCAAGAAGTGAAGAAAACAGTGAAAACGGAGGTATGGGATTTCACGGGAGAAGATGTGGGATTAATGAGAAATGTAGATCCCGTAAAAATTACTGTAAAGGAAGGAGTAAGTTACCCAAATATTCCGCGGTATAAATTGACACCCAAGATAAATGCAGGAGTTACTCCTATAATAGACAGAATGATTGAACAAGGTATTTTGAGAGAAAATCATGAGTAGTCCATGCAATTCGCCAATTATGGGTCTGAAAAAGCGGAACTTTCAGGATAGTACAAGACCTGAGAAAGGTGAATAAATTTGCTGTATAATGTTGTCCCTTTGTACCAAATCCTTCTGTGATTTTATATCAGATTCCTCATGATGCAGAATGGTACACATTCATTGACTTGTGTCATGCTTTCTTTTCTATTCCATTGCACCTTGATAGCCAACACATTTTTGCGTTCCGGTTTGGCGAACAGACTTTGGCATGGTGCCGAATCCCACAGGGGTATACAGAAAGTCCATCGATATTTAATCAGATTCTGAAGAAGTCCCTAGAAGATTTAAAAATGCCCGAAAGTTCGGTACTGGTCCAATATATCGATGACCTATTGGTGGCATCGAGAACTCGAGAAGCCTGCGTAGTGGATACTGTTGCATTGCTGAATCAATTAGCAGATGGAGGACTTAAAGTATCCCCATCAAAGTTACAATTTTGTCAAAAAGAAGTACAGTATTTAGGCCATAAAATTGAAAAAGGGCTAAGAAAAGTGACTGCAGATAGAATCAGGATAATCAAAGGAATGAGAGCCCCAATGACTCAAAGAGAGGTAAGAATGTTTCTTGGAATGGTTGGATATTGCCATCAGTGGATTAGTAATTTCTCATTGATTGCAAAACCTCTGGTACAATTGCCAAAGAGTGATGTAAAAGACCCCATTGAATTGAATAAAGAGGAGTTGAAGGTTTTTAAACAATTGAGATGGTTTGTGTGAAGCCCCAGCTCTTGGCATGCCTGATTATGAAAAAGAGTTTGAGCTCTATTGCAGCGAAACAAATGGATGTGCGCTTTCCGTACTAGTACAGAAACATGGAAAATTGAGAAGACCAATTGCATATTTTTCAGCTATACTAGATCCTGTAGCTGTGGTATTACCTGGTTGTTTGAAAGCTGTAGCAGCTACTTGTAAGAGCCTGGAACAGATTGAAGGAATTGTGATGGGATATCCTGTGAGTGTTTGTGCCTCATGGCGTGGCGATCCTTTTAACTAGCTCAGTTTATGACGCATAGTCGTCTAAGTATGAGAAGGTCATTTTAGGTGCAACAAATGTGAGCCTTGTGAGGTGCCTTAATGTGAACCCTTCGACATTGTTACCTGATGCTGAGAATGTGGAAGTCAGGGATGATGTGGATCATGATTGTTTGGAAGTGCTTGATTTTTGTAGTAAGCCACTCCCTGATATAAAAGATGTACCTCTGAAAGAAAGTGACTGATGTTTGTGGATGGGTCATGCATGAGAACAGACAAAGGGATTTTGAGTGCTGCGTACGCAGTGTGTACTGTAGCAGCTGTATTGGAAGCATCTTGTCTGAAAGGAGTGAAATCAACCCAGGTTGCTGAACTATTTGCATTAACAAGAGCGTGCAAGTTGGGAAAGAATCAGAGTCACTGTGATTACCGATAGTCAGTACAGCTTTGGTGTGGTGCATGACTTTTAGCAAATTTGGTCCCAAAGAGGATTTTAAACATCGAGTGGAACTACTATAAGGAATGCTGAAGTGGTTGGAAAGTTGCTTGAGGCGATACAGCTTCCGAAGCAATTTGCAGTAGTAAAATGTACTGCACACTCAAAAACTGCTGACTATATATCAGCGGGGAACAAGTTTGCCAATGACATGGCACAATATTGTGCACGAAACCAGAATTCAGTTAATCGTGGCAGGGAAAAAGAAATTAATTCATGTCCCTTGCTTTTTACTAACACTGTGAATACATGGGAGGAGGTAAGGCAGTTACAAGAAGAAGCAGGAGATGAGGAAACGAAACAGTGGATAAAAGCAGGATGTGTACCCCGAAAGACAGATCACGTTTGGGTTTATCGGGATGGAAGACCAGTCATGCCTGATAGGATGGTCTCTACCATGGCACGGATGTATCATGGACAAGCACATGTAGGAAGGGATGCTATGATTAGACTTTTCAAACAGACATGGTATAATGCCAAGTTTAGACTTGTAGCTGAGAGCCTATGTCAGAGATGCCTTATATGTCAGAGATGCCTTATATGTCAGCAATATAATCCTGTAAACGAAACAAGGTACTCAGTTCCTCATATACAGAGAAGAGAGGAAGTGAATGTGAAGAATTAAACATCCACTAGCTACCAGGAGATGACCAAGGGAAGACAAGGGGAATTCCCTTGGTGGAACTAGAGCTCTCACACACCCAGCTAGCTAGGTGTCATGCTTCATCACATGGAAAATGCCCCTCGTCAAGTCGGCGCTGCAATACTTGACGGGCTCCCGAAACCTGGGCTCTTTATCGGGGATCTTTTGTTCCTGCCGATTGGTGCATGGGGGTGAGGGGCCTAGTGTGTGTAGATGTAACAATGAGTGAGATAAAAAGGGTCAGTTAGTCCTAGTCGGTATTTATTCAGAAGGTAAGCTACCCTATTAAAAAATAATATAGAGTGGCTGTGTACTAGAGATAATGTATCTAGTCATGTAGCTCTACTCTAGGGGATCAACATGTTTCATGCCTTGTGTGTCACGAGGATCTGGTCAATTCTTCAGGATCAGAAAATCTATCTACACTACGTGGTAGCGTGCAGTCTACCTACCACGTCCTTAGGTCCGTGACGGGTGGATCAGCAAAAAAGAAGCAGCCTTCTTAAACGCCACAGAACCCAGGACCCCCTACTTTTATACCTTACCTAAGATACACAAAGGTAAAACCCCGGTCCCTGGACGTCCCATAGTCTCGGGCATTGGCTCAATACTTGAGCCCATTTCTAAGTTTGTTGACCACTTCCTACAACCCCTGGTGAAAAACACACCATCTTTCATAAGAGATACGACTGATATCCTCAGAATAATTGAATCAATGGAGGATACAAACAATATTGACTTTCTGATCACCCTTGACGTAGAGGCCCTCTACACTAATATTCCCCAGGGAGATACCCTGATAGTTGTAGAAGCGGCCCTGAATTCCTTGGAGTGGCATTCTTCTACTCCTTTTACGTTTATAATGGAGTGTGCATCCCTATCTGTAACTAAATTTTTTTTTGAATACAATGGACAACTATACCATCAATGCCAGGGCACTTCGATGGGAAGCACCTTCGCTCCCAGCCTGGCCTGTTTGTACATGGCAGCCTTTGAAAAAGAAATCATCAATAATGACAACAACCCGTACTTCCAACATTTAAAACTCTGGAAACGGTTTATTGATGACATTTTAATTTTATGGCATGGCTCCATTAATACCTGCAATGCCTTTGTACAATGGATCAATCAGCAAAACGTTTTTCTGAAATTCTCACATACCATTTCAGACACCGCTGTTGCATTTCTTGACTTGAACATTAGGCTCACGGAGGGACAACTCTCGACGTGCTTATATAAGAAACCTACAGATCGCAAAAGCCTATTCTTATATCAAAGCCATCACCCCAGAGCTCTGAAAGATAACCTACCCTTTGGTCAGTTTCTGCGCATTAGACGCAACTGTACATCTACTGACGACTACAAAGTAGAATCTGCCACTCTAGCTACCAGTCTCAAGACTAGAGGTTACCCCTCTAAAGTTATCAAGGACTCAATGAAGAGAGCTAGAAATAACCCTAGAGAGTCTTTATTAGAGGTACACCGTAAACCACCAGATGATTTGATCACGTGTCACCTCTTACACACCTAATTCTGCCCCAACCAAGAAGATTATTTTGAAACACTGGGGCATTCTAAACACGGGAGACCTACAGATACCAAAACCGAGATTTGCTTACCCTAGAACTTGCAGCCTGAGAGATATTCTGATTCACACAAGACCTAAAAATCATACCAATTCATCACAAACCACCCTTTGGGGCTTACCACCTGTTAAGGGACACTATCCCTGCGGCACTTGTACTGTTTGTAAATATACAACAATAACTAAGGAAGTCACTTTGCGACCTAATTTTAAGTGGTGTATCCAAACACATACCAACTGCAACACCAAACAGTGCATCTACTTGATTACCTGCCCATGTGATTAACAATATATAGGTATGACCATGCGACCGGTCAAAACCCGCATAATTGAACACAGGAGTAACATACGGTGTCAACGGGCCACCACTAGACTATACAGACACTTCACTGAGGCTCAACACTCCCCTGATTCAATACACTGGATTGTACTGGAATCCCACGTACAGATCTCCAAACTTTCTCTGTTCAGGATTGAACAGAGATGGGTACATAGACTAGCATGTCACACTGAGGGTCTCAATGATGATATTCCATTGAGTTCCCTCCCCTAAACTGGAGTTCTTTCTTGAGCCTTGTTATTGTGGCTATTCACGTTTTTGACTCCATTACTTGTTACAGACATCAATACACACAATCTCCTAGTGGGTCTGTTCTCCTAATCAGATGCCACAACCTACCTTGTAATTTGGCATCTGAGGTGGATCGATATAGTACTTAACTAGGCTACAGTATTACAACCCTAGAGAGCACCTCTATAGGCAGATGTACTCCTTACACCGCCAGACTTCATGAGAGTACTGATGTAGAGGTTGTTCCGACCTTACCTCCCTCCTTATTGTTTTACTATCTCATGTTACTAGGAGACAGTGTTTTAATGTAGGGACCTACATTGAACTTTGCGTACCCTTTCTTTATCCGCATGACTACCTTACTTGATCTAAACTTCCAACCTGCACCAATATGGCCGCCCATTTGTTTACATCATGTGACGTAACGTAGCAATCATATGCGTTACCATGTTGCCATACGCCCTCTACGTAGCAGCGCAATTGACTCTTTCACAGAGTATATCTTCCCGCTAAGACCGCCGTCAGTCACCACCCCGGTTCCTGACGGTTTGGGTAGGTCATCCTGCTTTGCGTGCTTCCACGCTGGTGAGTACACCTTCTTTTGGATCCTGCCGTCCGTTCGTAGTCCGGTAAGCAGTACTCAGGATTCCATGGTGAGTTTCTCCGCCTATGCATCCTTCCTCCCCCACCGACCTGATCGGACTTCAGTTTGCGGTGGCATATGCACAACCCTCGCCTAGGCACCGGATACCGGTCGGTGATCGGTCTGGAGTGGGTCTTGTTTTGCATTTGACGCAGCTACCTACCTGATGTTACGCTTATTATAATTTTCTGTAGTACCATTAGAGGTTTATCTAATTAGCCCTTTGTGACCACCTCGTTTACATTGATACATTTTATGTTTTACAGGACCCAATCGGTGTCCTTTTAGTTTCCGCCAGAACTGTTGCTAGCAATTTCTAGTAACGCACTAGGCGAGTCCGGCCTTGCGTATTTCCATTTATTTTTGCCAGCTAGTCAGCTGTTTTAACAAAAACCTTCCTTCTCGCTCCCCCCCCCCCCCGTTTTCACTACTCACACTACTACTCACACACGGCCCTGTAAGGTACCTCACCATATAGAGTTCTCAGTTTAACTACTTCTGGCACGGTGTTTGTGATAGTCATTTTGTCACACCAGTAATCCAACTTTATCATATCAGTACTATACACTGTTGATAATAAGAAGAGACGTTTTAATTATCTTACATTTTCTCCACAGGTCACGGACCTAAGGACGTGGTAGGTAGACTGCACGCTACCACGTAGTGTAGATAGATTTTCTGATCCTGAAGAATTGCCCAGATCCTCGTGACACACAAGGCATGAAACATGTTGATCCCCTAGAGTAGAGCTACATGACGATACATTATCTCTAGTACACAGCCACTCTATATTATTTTTTAATAGGGTAGTTTACCTTCTGAATAAATACCGACTAGGACTAACTGACCCTTTTTCTCTCACTCATTGTTACATCTATACACACTAGGCCCCTCACCTCCATGCACCAATCGGCAGGAACAAAAGATCCCCGATAAAGAGCCCCGGTTTCGGGAGCCCGTCCAGTATTGCAGCGCCGACTTGACGAGGGGCATTGCTCATATGATGAAGCATGACACCTAGCTTGCTGGGTGTGTGAGAGCTCTAGTTCCAAAGGAATTCCCCCTTGTCTTCCCTTGGTCATCTCCTGGTAGCTAGTGGATGTTTAATTCTTCACATTCACTTCCTCTCTTCTCTGTATATGAGGAACTGTGTACCTTGTGTCGTTTACAGTCGTTTGGGGCATGTACACTGGACCTCAAGTAAACTAGCCCCTGTTGTCCCCTCTTTTTGTATTATAGCATTATAATCCTGGCAGGAAGAGAGTGGTGAGCCTAGGAACGATAGGACGAGAAGGAGGGACTTTCACCAGAATGCAGATTGACTTCATTGAAATGCCCCCCTGCAATAGACTGAGATATGTTCTAGTGGTAGTTTGCCTATTTTCACGATGGGTGGAAGCATACCCGACTAGAAGGAGTGATGGAATTACTGTAGCAAAACTACTATTGAGAGAGTTCATTCCCAGATTTGGTTTACCAGTCACGATCGAATCAGATAGAGGAAAGCATTTTCATAATGAAATCATGAAACTGATTTGTGAAGCATTGAATGTACAACAGAAACTGCATTGTGCTTATCGCCCAGAGGCTTCTGGTGTGGTGGAACAAGTAAATGGCACCATTAAAAATAGATTGAGAAAAATGTGTTTAGCCACAGGTTTGAAATGGCCTGATGTCTTGCCTCTAGTGCTCATGACTATTGGATCTATCCCTGATATGAATACTGGATTGAGTCCCCATGAAATAGTAATAAGGAGGGCAATGAGACATGCTTTCATTCCTGTCAACAAACTATTGCCTATATCGGATGACTTGGTGTTGGATTATTGCAAGGGGTTGGCTGATTCCGTTCATTCTGTGTTTCATCAGGTTGGATCGAATGCAAGCACTCTTGAAAAGAAGCCAGCTCATGATCTAAGTCCAGGTGACTGGGTGAGAGTTAAAGTGCATAGAAGAAGAAATTGTCTGGTCTCACGGTGGGGTAAACCGCGTCAGGTAATCTTGACCACGACGACAGCTGTGAAATGTGCAGGAGTGAAGAATTGGATTCATGCTAGTCATACCTTGCGAATTCCTAATCCAGCGAATAACAGTGAAGAAGAATACTTTGAAGAATCTGATACCAGTTCCGATTCAGAAGAAACAAGAACAAGACCAACTCCTGAAAAGGGGGAGTTAGAGTCAAGTCCAGTTATAGCACCAGAGAATCTACCATTAAGGAGATTGCAGATTTCTGACACTAGCTCAGAGTCAGATACATAACCAGTACAAGTACATAAAAGAGTAAACGAAAACAGTGAAGAGACTGTCAACGAAATTCTTGATAAAGAAGCTCCACATGTAAAAACGAGAGAAATTCCACCTGTGATCACAGAGGTAGAAGGTGAGGTACTAGATACAGAGAGAGAGGGGAAGAATGTTGCGGAAGAACCCAGAGGAGGTGTAGGGAAACCACACATCCAGGTAGAAGAAGGGACAGTTAGTCAGCAGGAAGATTGCGTGGAAGAAAGACAAGGAGGGACAGAATTAGATAAGAAAAAGGAAGTTGCGGAAAGAAAAATTACTGAAAGTAAGAGTCAAGGTGGAACTGAATCTGAGGACAGTGACAAAGTACAGGAAGGTCGAGTTCTGAGAAAAAGAGCATGGAGAACTGAGAGAATTGAAAAATGAAGTAAGTTGAAAAGGCCAGCAAAGGAGGAAGTTTGGCCAAACAAGATAAAGAGATTAAGATAACGATTGACACGAGTAAAGTCATCTAGAGCTGAACAAGTGAATGAGGTGTCTAGCCAAGAGAAATCAAAAGACATTGAACAGACACCGTCAGAGAAAGGAAAACGGACTAAGAAACCCAACCAGAAGTATAAGTCACCAGAATGGTCATACGTGGCACTTCCTGAAGTACAAGAGGAAGCAGACAGCCAAGGGGATCTAGGGGTGACTATACCAGAAGTGGTTGAGAAAGACGAAGAATCGGAAATCCTGAGAGTTATCTTGTCCGACATCGGGGAAGAGACGGATGTTCAGGAAATTCTGAATCAAGACTGAGAGTAAAGTGAAAGACGATCAAATGCCAAATTGAGGAAACCGAGGTGTTCCAGAAGAAAAATGTGAAAATACTGAATAAAAGACATAACCGAAATGAACCAAGTAGGCGCCTAAAGCCTTGGGTTTAGACAAAACTAGTTGTGTGTAGACGAGGCGAAGTCAAAAGACTGATCATTTTCCGAAATGGCAAACACAGAAAGTAGAAAATCTACATGTGTGTTCCTTCGAAGCTGGTGCAAGGTGTGTTGCTGTTGTACAGGATTACTAATGCTTCGGTGGAGTGCGTTAGCTTTAATAGTTTCATATAAAGTAACGTTTGAAACGATAGACTGTCATTGCGAGAATAAGTCTGATGTAAAAAAGATTCATGATATTCATACAACTAAAGAAATAGATAGAACTTGCTTACATAAAGATAGATCCATAACTGATTTTTCTAACAATGTCTTCTCAAAGTTGTTGCATGAATATGTAAAAACCATGGATGTGAGAGACTGCTACGTCTGCATGCAGTTACCTGCATCAGTGTCTGAGGGAGTTACTTACCATCACCTTCCAGTGACATATGGAATAACATGTAGTGTATTAGCAAGTTTGTTTTATAAAAGTGTCGGTTCCAGGCGAAGTCCAGTGGAGTCCAGACTGTCGAAGTGACATGGTTTCAGGCTTGAGTCTTGTCCCACAACAAATCTAAGGAACCACCCAGAGGTAAGCCCTTAAGTACCGTAGTGAAAGGGTTGGAACGACTCAGGGGTCCCACCAAAAGGAGGGGCCAGACAAAGGGGAGGATACTCCCATGTCCTTTGTCCAGCTTCGTGTCAGAGCGGGAGTCAAGGGCTCCCTGAACTGGCTCAAACTGGAGTATGCAAGGAGGACACCAAATGTGCCTTTCAAAGCACTCTGGTGGCACTGGCAAGTACCCCCACCGCAGCCCAATACACTAACTCCTGTCTGGAAGGTAGTCACATCTGTCTGCGACAGGAAACCTATTCTACCTTCGATTGCTCGAGCTTGGCTCAGCAGAAGGAGGGTAGAATCAGGTCCGTGGTCGGCAGCAGCACTAGGTTGCTGTCAGACCCTGAAAGGCTGTTACCGGTAGTACTGGGGGGTACCCCAAGGGAGCCCCACAGTACGTGGGATCATGCTTCCAACCCTGGAATCGGTGTAGGGGTATGATTCCAAAATGTTTGATACCAAACATGCTCGGGTTCGGCACAGCCACTATATAGTTGCCCATTGCGTAATGACGGATGGCCACTATATGTATGAAAATGGCTCACTGCACTTACAAAGCCTGGAGAATCGACTCCAGGGTTTTCAGGGGCGATCTGCTCATGCAGGGGCACACACACACCTATAACCCAGCACCCTGCCTTCAGGACTGAAAGGCCCGCCTTAGGGGTGGCTTATAGGTTTTTAGTGTAGTGACCTCAGATATAAGGAAACATATCTGTCAAATGGTGCTAGCATCAGCGTACACAGGCTGCAATGGCAGGCCTGTAGTCACAATTTGAGTGGTTTCTCATGGGTGGCATAATACATGCTCTGGGTACCTAGGTACCATATACTAGGGACTTACAGGGTGACACTAGTAGCCAATTGTGGAGGTACAAAAGTACTAAGCATAGTCCTATCAGGGAAGAAGCACAGTGACCGGGGTCCTAATTAGCAGGATCCCAGTCAGACTAGTCCAAAAAGATATTGATACTTGCAAAAATTGGGGGTACAATGAAAGCAGATCCTACTTTCCTACAGGTGCCCATTATGGCCATAGAAATAGTTAGTCCCTAGGGGAAGGATATTGATCATGCCCTAGTCTCCATTAGTTGGGGAGGAAGTGGGGAGAAGGGGTGGACTCAGAGCATAAGCTGGTGATCCCTGAGGGTGGGAGTCAGATCACTTTCACAAGGTAAATGTGAATGGGGTCCCTGTCACTGATCTGAGGGACAATGAAGTCAGACAGACCAGTGTAGTGGAAAGGCTGATTTCCCCAGAGCAGTACACCGGTCAGGTGTGTAGGGTAACCAAGGACCAGAGGCAGGTTTTGTATACCTTAAGGCCATAGAATCTCTGGAATGGGTGGTGAGGTGACCAGAGAAGGGTCATAGTTAGTCTCCAGATGCCCATTGACTGTTCTGGGGAATACGTTGCTGCCAGTGAAAGAAGAGCTAGGAGGGACGACCATCCAGGTCGTCCTGAAAGCTCAGACATCTGGACATACCACTTCCAAACTGAGGGTACAGAGGCTCAGATGGAGGGGGAGGAAGGACTCGCCCTTGACTCGTGTACAACTTCAGAGTACACATCCTGGGCTCAGTGACCAGTCTCAGACTACCACACCTGGACTGGTGGGAAGGAGTGTGGAAAAAGGGTGCCTAACATCCAGGGCTTCTGCCCCCCCCACTCTGAGAAACTTCAGGGGTCAGAGAACCCTGGATGGCCTGGGCCCTAGCTCTGGGTGCTAACAGTGGCCAGTCACCTCTGTTGGTTGCTGTCCTCATAGCCAAAGTGTTCTTTAAGTTGGGGAACAGAAGTCTGACCGAAGGACTAGAATGGGCCACATCACTTTGCTGGCCATTGAGGTACTATCTGCCAACTGGGATGCATCTGTGAACAAGTTAAAATTAGGAGCTGCACAGATTTAGTCCATAGATGAGAACAGTTCCCCCTGGGTCAGTTCAATGGCTCAGGAGAGTGTAGACAGAGGAATCCAACTGAGTTTAGAGGGGAAATAGAACTAGCACAGGCCTCTGCAGTAGAGGGTAGTTGTGTGCATGTTCTATCATCTCAACAGGTAAGTCCATATAGGTATTGATTAGTCTCTCCTGGCTTTAGGCTGGAGGAGGGTCATTTTGGACCTGGCCCTCTCAGAAGGGTAGCGTCCAAACATTTTAATTTTTATCCGTCATTTTTTGCTGAATTAGTTTTTGTTGGCCTTAGGACTATGCACTTTACCACTGCTAACCGATGCTAAAGTGTTGTGCTCTCTGTTCTAAACATGATTGGATTGTAAATTAAATGCTACTAGTAGGCCTGCAGCACCAACTACGCCACCCACTTTAGTAGCACTTCAAAACATGTGTCCTGGAAGTGCCAATGCAACCTGAATGTAGTTTTAAACGGCCATGGCGACTTGACATTTAAATCTCCTTGCAAAGCCTCAAACTTGCAATGTATTACTTATAAGTCACCCCTACAGTAGACCCTAGGTAGCCCAATGGGTAGGGTGCTGTGCAATCAAAAGTTTGGACATATACGTTTAAGTTTTAAATGCCCCACTAGTGAAAAACTTTCAAATCAGTTTTTCACAACTTCAAAGCCTATATCTCCCATAGGATAACATTGGAATTGCTTTTTACATTTTATAAGTGTGATTTATAAATGTGAAGAGATTACCAGCTCACGTTTGGTATCACAGGAATCTCTATTTACAATCCTAAATGATGGTGAAGCTGGATGTTAAATTGCAGTTCCGAGAATTACATTTTTAGAAAGCTGGCATTTTCCTGCTCTTGCCCCTTTAGTGCATGCAGCCTGTCTTGGGTCACATAACTGGGTTGGCTGATAGTTAGACTTTGTGAATGCCTCCCAGACACTCACACAATAGGGAGGATTAGGTGTGCCTAAATAGGACATCTTTTGGCGGGGTAAGGGGGAAAGGCTGATCGCAGCCCCACTTACAACTAAATCATCTGTGTGCTGCCTTCACACAAAGGGCCCAACAATCCTGCATTGTCAGTTCAGCCAGTTAGGAGGCAGGTGATTCCATGCACTTCTAAACCACTGTACAGAAGCTTCTCCCATCCTTCAGGACCAGGTTGCCAGAGTATAAAAGTAGAACCTCAGACATCAACTCTTTAGTACACGTCTAGACCTGTGGATACTCGGTCAGGAAGAAAGACTGCTGTGCCGCTCCAAGGACTGCCACTCCACTGGACTGCTACTCTGAAGAACTGCTGACCTACTGACCTCTTGCATGGGGAGAACAGGGCCTGAAGCCTCATCTTGAACCCAGGAACCCAGAGTGACTCAAAGGGCTAGTCTGTTGGCCTCCTGATCTGAATCTTAGGGACATAAAAGGCTCCTCAACAGCTCCACGACCAGTCTGCAGTGGCTCCCAAGTAGTGCCTCTCAGGTCCTAGACACTTTTTGAAATCAAGCCTTCGGTCTCTTTGCAACCGGGCCTGTTCACACAGGAACCGCACAGCTTGCTCCAAAAATCAGCGCAAGCCACTGACAGCCTCTTTGCATAGCAAGTATCGACTGCCCGTGGAGGACCACCACTGCGAAGCACCAGCCCACCCGTCTGCAACACCCAGCTTGCTCTTCCCGCCACACAAACTGCCACCCGCGATGCTCTCTTTGCTACTCTCGACCATCTCCAACACAAACGAGAGAAGGTAAATCTTCAACAGGACTAATTTGGGACTGTATACGACCCACACTCCATGGTCAGCCTGAACATTTCACTTTGATCTAGTCCAGCGCCCCCAGATAGCCACAGTTGACGCTTTCTGTTTCAAGGCACCATTTAACAATTTATTCTTTAAACAATTATAACTCCAGTTCTACTGATTAGATTTTGTTTACTGCTTGAGCGGTTGAATAAATGGACAAGTTACCTACCTTCGGTAACGCCTTATCTGTAGATTCCTTACAGTAGAATATCCAGGCGTCAAGCTGGATCCGGAAACTTTAGCTTGAGCAATACCCTTGTGCGCTGGTAGGTGGCATAGAGCCGCTCCATGTGCCGTCTGAGTCATCCGTGCCAGAAGAGACATCCGCGTCACATATATAAGCACCACCACGGCATGCTGAAATCCGTTACTTTGCACGACTTTCCACACCAGTAGCATGGAGCCATGAAGTGCACTGACAGTGGTGTATATGGAACAACTTGGGCCCTGAAAGCGATAAGTCATGACCCGAAAATCCTGTCTGCAGTGCAGGAAGGATAGGAGGTTCAGTAAGTAATCTGCAGCTAGACTGTCTCTACCAGATAAGGTGTTACTGAAGGTAAGTTGTCCATCTGAAAGACATCTAGCCGCAGATTCCCTACCTTAGCGTAGATGCCCCAGCAATACAGTCCATGGAGGAGGGACTGATGCAAAGTTAGACCAGGAAGTCCTGCAGGACAGTGCAGCCAAAAAGGAAGTCCCTGTGGGCTTGACTGCCCACGCAGCAGTGTTTGGTAAATGAGTGCAGGGATGCCCACGTTGCATCCTGACAAATGTTGAGGACTAGAACACCTTGTTGCAACGCCTTGGTAGCGGCCTTGGCTCTGGTTCAATGCCCTCTTAGGCCTTCAGGAGGCTGCTTCTCAGCGGAGCGGAGCAGATTTCGATGCGGAGGATGACCTATAGTGAGCTAGTTCTCTTCTGCACTGCACGACCTTTCTTTGATCCAAAGTACCCCGCAAAGAGTTGGCTGCCCACTCAGAACTCCTTAGTGAAGTCAAGTTAGAATGACAATGCTCTTTTTGGGACCAGACTGTGAAGTCACACCTTTTCTTTATAGGGGTGCGGAAGAGCATAGAAAGTGGGCAAGGTGGCAGACTGCTACAAGTGGTAAGAAAGAGGACCTAGCGCGAAGCACCAACTTATCAGGATAGAGGATCAGGTAAGGAGGCTTGGATGACAGAGCCTGCAATCCGCTCACCTTCCTGGCAGAAGTTATTGCCACCAGAAAGACTGTTTTGATGGTAAGCAGCCAGAGGGGGCAGTTGTGCAGAGGTTCAAAAAGAGCACACATGAGGAGAGTGAGAATGAAATTGAGCTCCCACTGAGGCATTATGAATGAGGCAGGTGGTAACATATGTGCAAGCCCCTCAAGAAACCTGTTCATAACAAGGTGATTTAAATAAAGAGGGTTGGTCTTGCAGGCTCAAGAAGGCAAAAAAGGCAGAAACTCTTTAACTGCTGACATTGTGCGCTCTCGGCGGAAGTAAACAGATCTAACCATGGCTTTACCAACTTCTGAAAGAGACCTTGTGCCACGTCCGGATGGATATGCCATTCGTGATCCGCTAGGCATCGACGGCTGAGTTTGCCCGACCTGACATTCAGAAAACCTGCCAGGTGTTGAACCACCAGGGGGATGTCCATCAGTTCCAGCCATATCCAGAGACTCACCATATCCAGAGACTCATAGCTCTTGACTGCTTGTTGCAATACCACATGGCAGTGGTGTTGTACGTGATCAGTGAACCCACTGCCCCTTGATGGAAGGGAGAAAAGGTCTCAACGCCAAGTGAATCACACGGAGCTCCAGCAAATTGATGTGCAGTCCGGATTCGACCGAAGACCGGAGTCCTCTGATCTTCACCTCTCCCTGATGGCAGCTCCATCCCAAGAGTGATACATCTGTCACTACTGTGTGATGTGGATGGGGGAGGGAGAGGGGTATGCCGCTGCTCCAATCGCTGTCGGACAGAGGGACCAGCAGGTCCTGTGGAGGTCCATATGTGATCTGATCCATGTTGGAAAAATTCCCTTGATACTGCGCCCATTAGAACTTTAGGTCCCACTGCAGACCCCACATATGTCATCTGGCATGTGTTACTAGCAGGATGCAGGAGGCCATCAGGCCCAGCAGCCTCAGAGTCAGTCTCACCAAAAATCCAGGATAGAAGCTGAAACATTAGTATCGTAGCCCTAATAGCCTGGACTGGCCGTTCGGGAGGATAGGGCCGAAACCACAGTGTGTCCAGAACAGCTCCGATGAAAGGGATGATCTGACAGGGAGTCAGGGTTGACTTTGGCACATTGATAGTGAACCCCAGGGAAAGTAGGAGTGTTGCAGGGATTCTGCACATATACAGAACTATGCGCAGGAAACCAGGACCTCAGTGTGTAGTGGTGTACCAAAATACCCACCTCGGTACCCAGATCTCCTATCCGACAAGCTATAGTGTCTTATTCGTTCTCCGTGCTACAGCGAAGCTACCAATGATTAGACATCCTACAACATGCTACTCCGTTCCTCTCAGGATACGTGGGAACAGGAACACTTTCGTTCAAACTCTCGTACTTGTCCACAACATGAGTAAATAGAGTCGAAGTATAGTTTAAAATGTTTATTTTAACTAACGTGCTTTATAATGCAGTACACGAACCAATACTAGCAGCAAAAAGCATAAAATCAAACAAAACAGCACAGTTACAATTCCATATATAACAAAAGGGGAAATCAGATTATAATGATAGTGGAAACAGGACTATAGCACCTTGCCACCCTCCCCGTGCTAGAAGCTAGTTTATTGTAATTATAGAAGACCTCCAGGCTTTGTCAGGGGGACCCCATACCTCCGAGTTCAGATGCAGGAATTTACATCTCCGGACAGACACAGCTCTCCTATCCTGGAAAGCGTTTTCTCCAAGTGTCTTAACATGCATGCACAGCAATATAAAAAGCACCAGATTTCCAGGGTTGCAGCTGTGTTCTATGCTATGACTATGGATGAGAGACTGACCAAAGCAGTTCAACAGAGTTCATTGTTTTTTTACCTTGAACATGCTGTGCAGACGAGGAACAGTGTTTTCAACTAAATATATGAAATACAGACAGTCCTCATGTGAAAGCGAGCAAGAAAAGTGTTTACGAGAAATGTGCCATGTAGTAACGTGAGCAAAAGCGGCAAAAATGGCGGCCAAGCATATAGTAACATGCTAACTTAGCAATGTACTCAGGTGTGTCCATATCCTCACTACAGGAGGTTCACTGTAGTCTGGAGGTGGGAGAAGACAGCCTAGGGTGAGCTTGCCTTTAACAGCCAGTTGTCAAGATGAAGGAAGACTGGCACCCCTGATCTGCGCAGATGAGCTGCGTACACCGCCATCACCTTGTTGAACACCCGAGGGGCACTGGTAAGGCATCTTGAACTTATCCTTTTTGAGGAAGTAATGGAGGGTTTGCAGATCCAGGATAGGCCCTTGTCCTTTTTTGGGACCAGAAAGTAGCGAGAATAGCAACCACAGCCTACTTCTGGCACCAGAACCCTCTCTATGGCTCCCTTGACCAAGAGATCCCTGTCTTCCTCCTGAAGCAAGCTCAAGTGATCCTCCACTAGCCGGTCGTAAGTCAGCGACATGGAGGGAGGAGTCGTCATAAAAGGTCCGGACTATCTGAAGAACCAACTTGTCCGATGTGCTGTTTTGCCAGTTGTGGCGGTGATGACTGATCCTGCCACCAACCGGCCGCTTCTGATCCTGAAGGGCTTGACTAGGAAGGTTTAGAGGCTGCAGGGGGAGAAGTGGACTGGTTGGATCTCTGGCAACCTGATCCATGGGATCAGGAGGCTGCTGGGATACATCTGGTGCAACTGAAAGCCTCTTTCGAGGCCAAGAAAGTGTCAAAAAGCAGATGGGGGATGGGCGGTCACAGAGAAGCTCAAGGACTTGCCTGTGGCCTGCGAGTCCTTAAAGCACTCAGGGCCATGTCTGTCTGGTCTCCAAAGAGACCATCAAAGGGCATGTCCATAAGGAAAGCCTGGCTATTCTCAGAAACGCCAGAAGTCCGCAGCCAGATATGGTGCTGAATAGTCACTGTTTATGAAACTACTCTACCCAGCAAGTCAGTGGTGTCAAGCCCACAACAAATGGTGAACTTGGCTGCATCTCACCTGTCCAATAGCGCTTGGGAGAGAAAGGGCTGGATTTCCTTCGGAACCTGTGGCAGCACCTATGCAACAGTTTCCCACAAGGAGTAGGCCTAATAGGCATGCAGTGTTCACTGACCACAACGCAAGGCTAGCAGAAGAGAAGTTTTTTGGGGGGGAGCGGAAGAACGCCTCCAGTTTGACTTTAAGGAAAAATTATGTTTTGGTTACTTCAGTATATTGAGGATTGAAGTAGTTCGACAAATAGTATCTCAAGTTTATAGACACTTTGAACAGGCATTTAAAGTGCCTGGTGTTGAGACCATTAAATGGTAAATGTATGGATGTAACTGGGCCTTCTACCATAATTTGAGCGACTGTCATTAATCATAATTCCGACTGAAACTGCATATCCATTAATTAGACTGCTTTAGGGCCCTATTCAGGGGTCGACTCATGATGAATCAATTTTCATTGCGTGTTTTCAACTGTAGACAATAGCAGTTGGACAAGAATGGGTGGAATTCTTATATAAACCGGTCCCAGAATGCTTGTTTCGGTCCAGGAAAGACATGGCTTGGCAGTTCGGGCTGGACTGTTCCCATGAGGCACAGGGTCAAGACTGATTTGCATATAGCTTTGTCTGAACTGGGGTAGCGAAGTGAGCTAAAGAACGATGATGGATTCAATCCAGATCTGTGACTGGGGGTGAGTGTCTGAAAACATTCAGTGCTCTGTCTTTCATCTCCTTGTGTTTGCTTTGTTCGCCCTAAGTTGGCAGGGCATGCCCAGACGTAGGTGGCTGGTGAGGGCTGTTAGCCTGAAACCAGTCCTAGGATGCTTGTTTCTGGTCCAGGGAAGACATGGCTTGGCAGTTCGGGCTGGACTGTTACCATGAGGCACAGGGTCAAGACTGCCACCCCAGTTCATACACATCTAAATGCAAATCAAAGTGAGCTAAAGAACGATGATGGATTCAATCCAGATCTGGGGGGGGGGGGGGGGGGGGGGGATTTGGAGTGTTTGAAAAGTTTCAGCGCTTTGTCCATCATCTCCTTGTGTTTGAATTCTTATATCGACATTAGCAATTGTATAAGTCAGAAAAAAAAGTAGGATTCTTTAGACACATTTAAATTACAGTATATTAGAGACACCAAGGTTCAGTACCTGCACAAACAATAGGCTATGAGTGAATGCACTGGCTCATACAGATGTAAAATGACAGAACCTTACTTACAGCTACATGCTGCCCTGTAAAATTATCTCACTATGTGTTCTTAATGGATGAGGGGGGACACAATGAATAATAGGGAGGGTCACAAAACTTAGAAATGGGAACTAAGGTGTGCACAAGTGATAATAGTATAATGCGGCAAACAGTTTGGGGGATTCGTGGAGCCGGTGGGAACTCTGACGTCAATTCGAAAGAATGTTCAGAGCACCACCACAGAAAAACAGTATCAAGGTCCATAGCTCTAGCGGGTACGTTCAATTGTATTCAGCAGCAAGCCGCAAAAAGTACATAAAGACAAGAGGTTGATTCCATATTGTTTTTTCCAAATGTCCAGTTACGTATTGTGATAGAGAGTGAGGGTAGCCAGGGACCTGAGGCCTATAAATTTAACACGGTAAGGGAGGTTCTATTCACCCAGTTCCTAATACTGTATAACCCAATGCAGTGCAGAGCTTTATGCTTCCCCCCCCATCTAAGTAGTGCTTTACAACACAGGCAGAGAGACGATGGTGCTGGGCCTTCCAGTGCATGGTTAGTAGAAGCTTGGCCAAAAGGAGGGTGAGATTGGCGGATTGCACCCATACCCTGCGATTTCTCAGTGGAAAAAAACAAAGGTAGTAGCCTCCCATGAATTTAATGTGGTGAGTTCTGGGTCTGTGCTCAATGAAGCATGTACTGCATGCCAAAAACTTGCTACTTTAGGGTGGGACCAGAGCATGTGCTGGAATTCAGCAACCCGGGTGAAACATCTAGGACAAGTGAAATTGGATGGGGGGGGAACATATGATTTAGTCAAGAGGGTGTAAGGTATGCCATGTGAAGGATCATATATTGGATATTTTTAAAACCATCATTCCTCGAAACAGTCTTAGGCTTCTCCAGGGCTCTAGACCACTCTGTGTTGTGAAGAGGCCTTGTTGAGTACTCTGCCCAGAGGCAGCGGATGTGAACTAAAAAGATTACCACATGTTCCCTAATAGCTTTGTATAGTGTATATGTGATGAGACGTCGCCCCTCCACCCTATAAAGTATCTATCACCGCATAGGTAGGCAGTTCTTCATCTAGTGCTTCCCATATTGATCGGAGTGCCACCAGCAATTGTGCATATGTTCGGAACTGTCACGGGAGAATATTCTAGTCCTGACAAATTTGTTCAAATGTAAGGATCTGGGCATCTTGGAAGAGGTCTTCCACGGTTTCTAAGATGTGTGCATGCCATCCCAACAGCTGCTCATCCGTTAGCGGACCTAAGGGTCCCAGTAGGCCCTGGAGGGGTATTTTGGGGAAGTATGGGTGATTTTCATTGTGAGCTGGAGAACTTAAGAGACATTTTCAGGCGATCCAACTGTGTAGGAGCCAAGAGCAATGTATCTTGATAGTGGGGTGTAAGAGCTGGCATTTTGGAGAGGAGAGGACTGTCTCAAGTGCTATTTATGTCAACGATCTGGAAACCCATTGGAGATGTACTGCTAAGGAATACGTTTCACAGCATTGCATACCAATCCCACTTTGACCTGCTGGCAACTGATTATTTTGAAGAGCCACACGTTACCTCCCATCGTGCCACAGCAAGTCCCCCAACAATTGATTTAAATCGCAGACAAAGCGACGCTGAGGAAACACCAGTACATTTACAAATAATATAGCAGGTGAGGACGACCATTTTCGAAGTGCTATCCTGCTTCTGAGTGCAAGGGGGAGCCATTGCCAGAAGCAGATTTGATATCTAAGGGTTATGTCAGCACATTTCAGGTTACCCTTAAACATGTCTTTTTTGGAAATGGTATGGACAAACCCCCAGATAACTGTTTGCAGCTGTTCTCCAGGCTAGCGCAGTGTCACCCATTTTGATTGCCTGAGGGTGGACATTGTTGCGAAATGGAAAGGTGCAAGATTTCCCTCAGTTCACTTGTAAGTCAGCTGTTTCCTCAAATTCCAGGAAAGTAGACGATATTGAGGATATGTTTGGTGTTGTGTCTTGGATATACAAGTGATCTGCATAGGGCGACACAGTGTGTGTGGTACCGTCAAGAGGGATACCCCACTGCTGGGCTGACTCATGAAGATGTGCTGCTCAGATAAAATCACAGATAGGATTATAACCTAGGCAAAGCACTCTGGTAAGTGAAATGGTGCACTCCCAAAAAATTCTCTACCAGACTAAACAGTAGTTTTTAAAAAAGACCGAACTTTCCTTGAAGGAGGTTAAACATTATGGTAAATGTTTACATTTTCATAGTACACATAATAAAAAAACAACTGGAGCTTGCATCAACAACTAACTTCCATAGTCAGGTAAAATATCAATTACATGTTACCATTTCACAATCCACAGCAAATACTCCATAATTTCCATCAGCTGGAGGTGGTTTTTTAAAGGTCATCATAAAGCCATCCAAGTTATCCTTTTGCCCTTCGTGGACATGTAACTATAGGTGGGAAAGAAAAACACGCCATTGTGGTATTTGGTTATTTTTTGGTGAAGGAGCGGTTTACGGACAAATATCATTCACCTTATCTAGTCAGTAAGTACAACAATTGATTTTTGCAGTTAGTTGTGGACAGATCATACCTCTGAGTGTTACCCAACCTTCGACCCCATCGAAATCCCAGGAAACATAACATTTGACCCCAATAACCAGAAACTGCTATGAAAAAATATTAATTTTATGTGGAAGCAAGTGCTCTTCTACTGATACCAATTTTGCAAATATTTCAGGTAGACAATCAAGGTATATGATCTCTACGAGAAAAAAAGTATCACCACAGAATAGATCTTTAGGAACTTAATTAACATAAGTCTGGTCCACATCTTAGTGACTTTGATGCAAGCAAATGCTGCAACTATCTATTGCCCAAAAAGATTTGAAAATGTAATAGAAAACAACTTTTCTTAATGAAATATTTGTACAAACACAAATATGGCTCCAATAAAAAAAGGAAAATTCTACTTAACCAGTATGCATCTGTTCTTGGCATGTAGAGCTGTAGATTCACATGCTCTGCATAGCCTGCCATCTAGTGCTGGGTCCGGATGTTTGCACTTTTTTTTTTTTCGAAGAAGTCTTTTCCAGTCATGAGGTCGGTGACTGCTCCTTTCGGTGTTAGTGCGCATGGGCATCGGCTCCATTGTTAGATTGTTTGCCGCAGAGGGTGATAATGGAGTTAGTAAGAGTAGTAAGAGATGTCCATGTATAAATGTATCTAAGTAAGATATTACTGCAACAGGTATAGGTACCTGGGGAGGCAGTTGGCGAATGTGAATCTACAGCTCTACATGCCAAGAACGTATGCATACTGGGTAGGTAGCATTTTGTTTGTGGCATGTGAGCTGTAGATCACATGCTTTGCATAGACTATACAACCGTTATCTCCCAAAGCGGTGGCTAACCTGTAGCTGTTGCAGTTGCATGAAATAGTGTACGTAAAACTGCTTGGCCCACACTAGCTTGCGGTCTTGCTAACACATCTACACAATCTTTGGTGAATGTATGAGATGTAGACCATGTCTCAGATTTGCAGATGTCGTCTATGGGTATATTCCCTAAGAATGCCATAGAAGCCCTTAGTTTGTGTGTGGAGTGTGCTCTAGGGGGAATTGTGAGTATTCGTTTTGCTTTTGCATTGCATGTCTGAATGCACTTGAATATCCACCTTGCAATGCCTGATTTTGATATAGGATTGCCTTTATGTGGTGGCGCAAAACAGACAAACAGTTTTGTCTTACGGAAAGGTTTCGTCCTTTCTACATAATAAAGTAGTGCTCTTTTCACATCTAAAGTGTGCAAAGCACATTCTGCCACAGAATCTGGTTGAGGGAAGAACACAGGCAACTCAACAGATTGGTTGATATGAAAGGTAGAAATGACCTTTGGTAGGCATTTAGGGTTGGTCCGAAGAACCACTTTGTTTTGGTGTACTTGTAAAAATGGTTCTTCTATGGTTAGTGCCTGGAGCTCACCTACTCTCCTTAGTGATGCGATAGCTATGAGGAAAGCTACCTTCCAAGTGAGAAATTGCAGTTCACATCTATGTTATGGCTCAAAGGGTGGACCCATCAGTTTGGTAAGGACAATGTTGAGATTCCACAATGGAGCAGGTGGAAGTCTTGGAGCAATGATTCTTTTAAGTCCCTCCATAAATGCTTTAATGACAGGCCCTCTAAAGAAAGACCATGAGCCTGGTTTTGACGTGCTAAGCACTCCTCAAGGGGACGCATCTGGAGTCTTGCGTAAGGGACTATTAGAATGCAAGACGCCATCATCCCTAGTAACTGCATGAACACTCTCGCTGGCAATGAGTGTTGAGGCTGAAACTGACAGAGTAAAGTTAGCATGTTGCAGATTCTAACCGGATTGGGGTAGGTCAAAGCCTTTTGTGCATCTATTGTGGCTCCCAGATACACCTGTGTGCTGGATGGTTGTAAATGGGATTTGGGCAGATTTACTGTGAATCCAAGATTGTGGAGCAACTGCACTGTTTTGTGAGTGTGACGTAGACAGCTTTTTTGCGAGCTGGCTTTTATGAGCCAGTCGTCCAAATATGGGAAGACGTGAATGTGTTTTCTTCGTAGACTACTGCCAGGCACTTAGTGAAAACCCTGGGTGCGGTAGTTATTCCGAATGAGAGCACCTTGAACTGATAGTGCTGGCCTGCTACTACGAACTTAAGGTACTTGCGGGGAGCACGGTGTATTGGGATATGGAAATAGGCGTCCTTTAAGTCCAGAGTGGACAGAAATATGCCTTGTTGAAGGAGCGGGAGCACTTGCTGGAGTGTGACCATGTGAAAGTGGTCCGACTGAATGAATAGATTTAGTTCTCTGATGTCTAGTATAGGCCTGAGAGAGCCGTCCTTTTTGGGAATTAAGAAGTACAGGAAGTATACCCCTGCCCCTTGATATTTTAATGGGACTGGTCCTATAGCTCCTTTCTCCAACAGAGAGAACTTCTTGATTTAGAAGGGTAAGATGTTCTTGTGACATTGTGTGTGATCTTGGAAGAATGTTTGGGGGAGTGTCGGTAAGTTCCAGGCAGTAACCATATTGGATATTTTGTAAAAACCCATTTGTCTGAGGTGACCGTGTTCCAGACAGGGAGAAATTGTGAGAGACGTCCCCCGACAGGAGTGAAATGATCGGGGGTAGCGGAAGGAAGTCACTGCTTATTATTTGCAGGGGAAGTGCTTGTGGAGTTGCCTCTGCCTCTTCCCTCACCATTGTTTCCTCTAAAACCTCCTCTGAAATAGCCTCTTGATGAGGGTGATTGGCTGTTGCCCTTGTAAGAGGAGTGGGGGTTTTCCGTATAAATGTTTTTGGAGCCACCCTTGTAAAAGGAGAGACAAACGGAACCCCTATTCGCAGGTAACTGCAAAGCCCCCATGGACTTTGCGACTTCAGTATATTTTTTCATCTTTTCCAGCGAGGTGTCAACTGCTGGACCATAGAGGAGCTCTTTAGCAAATGGCTGGTTGAGAATAGAGGCCTATACCTCAGGTTTGAAACCTGAAATTCTCAACCATGCATGTCTGCGTAGCAGTATGCTGGTGTTTACTGCACACGCTGCTGTGTCTAGGGTGCACTTTATGGAGGTATTGGTGATAAGTTTGCCCTCCTGAATAAGATCATTTGCCTTAGATTTATGTTCATCAGCCAGAAATTGCATGTGCTTTCTAAATTGCATGAGTTTTTTTCTAACTCATCATAATGAGCCCTATCATATCTGGCTAACAGAGCCTGAGCATTAGCGATACGCCAGTGATTAGCCGCTTGTGAGGCTACCCTTTTGCCAGAGGCATCAATTAACTTGGACTCCTTGTCAGGAGGAGGTGCCTCACCTGTGGTCTGTGAGTTAGCTCTCTTGTGAGCATTGGAAACCTCAAGAGAGTCTCAGGGCAGCTGACCCTTGATACAAGTCGGGTCAGTAGGTGCCAGTTTATATTTCTTCTCAACCCTAGGCGTGATGATTCTTACCCTTACAGGATCTTAAAAAACCTCATCTGCGTGTTTAAGCATCCCCTTAAGCATTGGCAGTGTATGGGTAGTTTTTTTAGAGGAACTTAGGGTCTCAAACAAGAAGTCCTCCTCTAAAACCTCCTTATGCAGTTCCTCCCCATGATAATGAGCAGCCCTATTAAGAAGCTTAATGTACCCTATATTGTCGTAAGGTGGTGATGGTCCTGACGGAGATAAGTCAGGGTCATTATCCGTGTTTGGGTCAGTGTCATAATCCTCCCATGGGTCAACATCCTGTGGCCTATCCTCATCCCCAAATCCTTCATCATGTGGGTCAGGTTATAGTGGTGGTGGTGGTGGTGAATTAGTGGATGTTATGAGTAACTGAGGATTCGTGGGCAAAGGAGGTGAAATATATGGTGGTGAAGGGATAGTACCCACAATATTTCCTCTTTAGGGTAATGTGGTACTCTTCCTTTTGGCCCATATACCTTTTTTCAGGCAATTTGGCATGGATATGACTAGTGTCTGGGTATATAACCAGTTCTTTCTGTTTCGGATCTGAAAGGGGAAGATCAGACCGAGGCTCTTTTGGTGGAGTCATTTTGTCTTTGCTCGCCGTTTCCAGCGTTGAAAGTTTTGGCTCTGAACTCTTCGGTACCGAAGATTTAGTCTTCGATAAAAATGGAATGTGGACCATGACATTCTTTGATTTCGGCGCCTAGGATTTCGGTTTGGTGCTGGCATGGGGCTGACTCAAGCCGGAAGGCTTCTCTGTGTTTCGGCGCGAGACATGGGGGCGGGGTGCTCAAAACTTGCTCAGTGCCGACCTTGGCCCTGAGGCAGAGGAAGGACCGGAGCCTTTTTGGTCTTGTGTTGTTGGGGCAAAGGGGCTTCTGTACTCACGGTACGCTGACAATGTGTAACTTGCGCCTCTTCTTCCATGTCAGAGTCTGCCTCGGACACAGAGATGTGTTCTTCTTCCTCTGCTCTTTGAGCTTGTGTTTCTTCTCGGTCGGAATCTTCGCCAAAGATGTCTGGTACGGAGCCACTTTGGCGATGCACCTCGTGACGTCGAGCCAGACGGTTACGGAGCGTCTTCTTTGATCTAAACAACCAGCAAGCGTCGCAGTCTTTCTCGTCATGTTCCGGGGATAAACAGAGGTTGCACACATCGTGCAGGTCGGTGCGCGGAAACTTGGTGCGACACCCGGGATAGAGCTTGAATGAAGTCCGTTCCATCGACTGCTAGCGAGCCCTGCGTGCGTAGGCCCAATGGCCCTCCACAAATTTTCCAATCGAAGATCTTTGAGTCGGAACGATACGTGGAGAATGGGAAACGCTATCGAGAAACAATACCATCGAGGGTAGTGGATTACGCGTCAAAGGGAACCAGAGAAACAGTGCCAAACCGGAGCGCAGCAATTCACATCCGAACCCGATGGCAGAAAAAAACTATCTAACAATGGAGCTGATGCCCATGTGCACTATCACTAGGGGCACTCCAGTGATTTGGAGGCCCAATCTTCCCTTGCCTGGGCAAGCAAGGAGCCTGGCGGCACCTGGGAGAGCAGACCCCTGACATTGCAGTACTGCATCTGTCGGCCCCGAGGTGGAAGAGCGCGGCTCTGAGAATGTGCAGCATCAGGACTTATATGGCAGAAGCCCCACAGTGAACAGGGGATATCGGTGCCTCCGGCTGCTGTATTCATGGGGTCTGCTCCCTGCATTGCCCTGCCAGAACCAGACTGAAGAGGCCTAAGGGGTTGCTAGCAGGCCAGAACATTTGAGGTAGGCACTAGGGACCCATGCGTCTCGGATTACTATGCTTGCAGCCCAGAGAAGGGCTCGACCCGGGGAAAGCGTTGCCCTAGACAGAGGCCTCCTGACACAGTCTTCCCTGGGCCTGCACCATGCTTTGCCCTGGTGATACCAGCCAGACGGGCCCAAACTGTCAGAGAGGGCCGAAGTACACTAGGTCTGCCCATGGGGTTCCTGGGACACTGATTGTCGAGTCTGCAACTCAGGGTGGCAGACTGGCCCAACACAGCCCTTCCGGGGCAGTCCCTCTCCTTTCAGCCGGACCACTGGACTGAGGTGGAGTAGGGTACGGAGTGAGGTGTGAGTACTGGTGTGACTGGCTGGCCCCTGCACAGTGCAAGTTGCTGTGTCTTTGTTTGGGGGACATAGGGTCATTGCTCTGAGACCCTACAAGTGGAAGCAGGACCCATTCCTTGCTACCCTGCCCTTAAGCTGTAACTGTGTGCTATTTGAGCGGGCAGGGGGCCAACGACACCTGACAGGGCGTAACCCAGCAATAATATGATGTTGAAGCCTAAAACAGCCAAAAGTCAGATCCCGAACCCCAGTGGCCCTGCGCTGCCTCCTACCTCTGCAGACCAGGCCATGGACGCCATGAGTCACTTAGAAGCCACTCTCAACAAACACTTAGCTATATATGAGAAATCAATGTGGTCTCCTAATTTGAATATATTAAGAGCAGATCACCGAAAGATGACAGATCGAGTGCATGCTCCAATGACCTCGGTGGGGGTACGTATACACAACACTAACCAATAAGGTTTCCTTAGCAAACTCACCCCCACGCTCTTCTGGGACCCACAGTCTCCGGGAATATGAAGAGGGGATTTCAACTGCGTGCTGGATGTTAACTGCGACCACTCTTCCTCCCCGCGCAATGCTGCATGTATCCGATGGCACAATGCTTCCAAAATTGGAAGGCCCAAATGACAGCTGCACAATGTGTGGTGAATGGGGAATCCGATGGACCGTATTTGTTTTACTTCTCTGTCCATGACCTTGACACCAGACTGGATCTCATCATATTCACTGAGCGGCTTGGTACACAAGTTACCTTATCAGAGTACTTGGAACCTATTCTCTCGAACCACTGTCCTCTGCAATTAGCTGTGCAGTGGTGCAGAACGCATCCGAGGATACCCACCTGGCAGCTGCAAACTGAGGTGCTATTAGACCCTCCATTTAGGGAAGACCTGTCAAAGTATCACTCAATACTTAAACCTTAATATAAGATCCAGCCCGTCCAGGGCTCTGGGATGGGATGCACACAAAGTGGTCCCGCAGGTTCACTGCATGCGTGCCATGTGGGGAGTTGAGAGGTTTCAGCGGCTGTGGAAACAGCTTAGAGTAGCGGAAGTACGCTGGGGAAAGGGCTGGACAACAAGCGCAAGCTGACCATGTTGTATGCTGAGGGGAACCAGTCTGGGAGGATGCTGGCATGGTTGACAAAGAAGAGCAACAGTGCGCCCCCATAGGAGCCAGACGTGAGGATGACTCAATGGTAGTCACGCAGGTAGCCAGTAAAGCAGTCTTTCAGGATCACGATCAAACTCAGTACAGGGTTGAGAACACTCCACCCCTGGACCAAACATGCAGGTTCCAATGGGGGCTACCGTTATTCCACCTCTCCCCGCTCCAGTGGGCTGATCAGGATGGGCCACTCCAGCTTGAGAAAATACGACCAGCCATTGCCCAAATTGCCCAGCATAAGACACCAGGCACAGATGAGCTGCCAATCTAATATTGTGCCACATTCTTGGCCCAGCTACCAGACTCGCTATGCGAGGCATTGATCATGGTCCCGTCCCGGCTTGGGGACAACCCTCTCGAAGTTCACTCCTACCACCAGTGTAGAAAAATGGAAGTCATATTGTACCGTATGGTTTGGGAGTGCCCGGTAGTTGGTGACTTGGACTAAGATAACGGCTATTACAGCGCAACTAGCGGGAGTAACCTGAATAGATTTATAGACCTCGCGTTTGTACAATTTAAGTGGCAAACTGCAACGTCATGGAAGGCACCCACTGCTCTGGACATTCAGTGCTCGTTATCTATCTTATTGAACTGGGCGCACGCGCAAGCAGATGCACTCAAATTGGTGTGCACAAGGGGTGGCGATAGGACTGGAGGGGGGTGTTGGGAGTCTTACAACACAAAAGATACCAAGAATGACACCCACCCACCCTGAAACACACACTGTTTCCAGCTGCGAGGGGACATGCCTCAACAACCTAGCAGGGGATACACCTGAAAGTTACTACAGGGCAAGTCAGAGACTCACTCGCCGGAGGGACGTCGCACACCCGCCTGAGACCCCCCCCAATGGCGTGGGGGGTGTCAAGAGGAAACCACTGGAAAGCCCCAAAGCGTGCAACACAGTCACAAGCTCCACACATTTGCCCAGCCACTGGAATTCACCACACCTCCCTGAAGCATGCAGGCCGACTCGCCATTGCGGCCGCGCCCCACAGTCACAACTGTGCCACACTGCCCACAACACACATTTGTATTTATGTCCAGACCTCCGATCACCTTTCCTGCTTAGGAGGCATCACACAGACTGCACCATCCTTATCCTTAGCGGTCTTCACTGTTACAATTGCCTTTGATTTGTTTAATTTTCTCTCTTTTGCCTTAGTTTGAAGATGTTATTTAAGACCCAGAATTTCAAATGCGCCAAATAGGTTTCTGTTTCTCTAAATTGAGACTGGTCAATTTCTCATCTGTTGCAGATAATCAATTAAATAAATCTGAAAAAAAGCGTGGTATGAAGAGAGCATTGAAGACCATTACATCTTCCTTGTGGACTATCAACCTGATACACTGTGCAAGTCACAAGGATGAAGGGTATCAGACTGAGCCGAAGGAAGATGCCAGGAAAACTGAACAAGCTTAAAGTTCTTGTAGGAGAGTAGGGTCTGCTTTCTATGTTCACCCCCACTTTTTGCTTTTGCTTCACTGGTTTTCGACTTAGATGTGGCTGTGGGCCTGCTAATCAGACCCACTGCCCAGCTGTTCTCTCTCTAAAGTCACACTATGTACTTTAGGTACAGAACCCATTTGGTAAGGATCACCTTCTAGGGCCCTGTACAGTGTAGCTTAGGTACCCAGGGCATAGGTGTACCCTAGGCCTACCAGGGGCTGCAGCATGTATTATGCCACCCCTGGCTGGCCTTCTATTATGACACAACTGGCTGATCCCTCAGCTGGGGCAAGGTTGTGTAATCACCCCTTGCTTAGGTGTAGTATTCCTATACCTACCTTATATATAGACACATGGGTAACCTTTCAGCCACTCCTATGGCAGGCCTTAACAATCCTGAAGGCAGAGTGCTTGGTAACATGTGAGATGGTGCTCTAGCATGAGCTGAGTCTGTCTGCAGCTTTCGGAACCATGTCCTTATAGCTGTTCTATGATATCGCCTACCATATACTCCTAAAGTGCCTTATAATCCTCGTGGTTATGGTAACTATGGTTTGGCTTTATCAAAACATGTTGTGTAAGGTGTCAAACACTTTGGAATACTACCCCCACACCATTTCTGGCTATGAGGATAGTATTCCTCCCTTCTAGAGGGAGAAGACATGTTGAAGACCTACTACCCGGTTAAGGGTAACCAGAGCCCCAACATCACAAAATGGATGCTGCTGCCACAGACAAGTCTGACCTCCTGCTGCTGGGAGTCCTTCCAGCGAGTGGGGCTTGGACAATAGGTTTCCTGCCTTGGGAGGTGCTAGCACCACCCTAGACAGGCCTTAGTGTATTGGGGCAGGGAGGGATGAATGAAACGAGACACTGCCTGGGGCACACACGGTGTCCCATGTATAGTCCGGTTCAAACCGGTGCTGGGGCACTCCAGACCCAGTCCTGGCGCGAAACTGGACAAAGGGAAGGGGGTGTAACCACCCCCCTCCCTGGTCCCACCCATAGGAGGGACCTAGCAGGTAACCCAGCCCCCCAGATTAGTATAAGAGTGGGAGCTGAGTCCTTAGGACTTTGGATTATCCTGATAACTGAAACTTGAACAGAAACTATGGACCTTCGACATTCGACTACGGAAGAAGACTGAAGAATCTCCCTTGTGGCCAAGGAGTGGCCACCCTGTGCAAACAGGCACCATCAAGCGACCTGCCGTTTGCTTTGCCCAAAGTTCTACGAGAACCGACTGCAGAGCCCGACCAGCGCCTTGACTTCCAGACTTCTTTGACCCTGATCCACATCCACAGCAAAGCTGAGATCCGTGGAGGCGACGAGAGACGTGGGACCGGCTACCTGGGAAAATTGGCGAGTAGCTTCCAGCGCAGCTTCTGAGGCATCCTCGAAGTTGTGCTCTGGGGATTGAGAAGCCCCAACCCTGAGCACCATCTGCACCGAAGATCAGCCCTCCACACTCCACGAGTTCTGCGTGGGGCCCTTCTGCATTTTCCTGCTCAACGCGTCTGTCCGGTTGCTTGCCCGTTGGCTAGTAACCTCTGTGACGACGAACCCTTGACTTTCCACCGCTGGTTTGGCTCCTCCAGACTGGCCCTTGCTTCCCTGTGAAAGAGAGAGTTAAAGAAACAAGGAGACCCTAGGAGTCAGACGGGACCGAGGGTAGGTACATTTTTGTAAGGAACAGTGGTCCCATTCAAACAGAATAAAGTGACATACCGCAATTAGTACAATGAAAAGTTGGGTTTTATGTTTAAAGACCATGCAAAAAATACTAGTAAATTACAATAAAATAGTAAAGGAGAAAATTTGAACAGTGAGTGAGTTGGTGGCAGGGTAAGAGGAAATCAGCCGATTTCCGGTACCCAGGCAAGTGATTAAAAGGTGACTTTTTGGTGCACGAAGGTAAGTATTAACACAAAGTCAGTAAGGCATTTCATACTCCAACATTTCAGATAATAATACAATGGAGTTTAGAAATGGTTGTCGACGACGTTTCGATCCCTGTGCGAATATTGGGATCTCTTCAGGACAGGAGGGTGTCAAGATTACCTGGGGGTAGCCTGGTAGGGAGGGGAGAGAAATAAAAACGGTTGCAGAAATAGGAGAAAAAAGGTTAAAATTAACAATAAAAAGGCGCGGGGAGGGTGAGTAGGCCTTCTCAGGACTCATTACCCTTAACCAGGTCAGGTCCTGACGCCGATTACTCTGCTCTGACCGGGCGCAATTGGGCCTCTTACCTCTCCACCTTGTGTGGCAGTTATTGGATCCCCTTCTTCAATTTTGACTCCGTAAGTTTTCGCAATCTTCTCTCCTTTTCACTTCCTCTCCCATTCACGGGTCCTTTCACCACTATAGAGATACACCCTTCTTCCTTCCCTTCTCATTTTACTTCTTACCTTAAGATTCACTATTCGCAACTTTTTTCACTCTTCTCCTTCCACCCAACTCACCCTCCCCGCGCCTTTTTATTGTTAATTTTAACCTTTATTCTCCTATTTCTGCAACCGTTTTTATTTCTCTCCCCTCCCTACCAGGCTACCCCCAGGTAATCTTGACACCCTCCTGTCCTGAAGAGATCCCAATATTCGCACAGGGATCGAAACCTGAGGGTATTTTGACTAGAATAAATAAATTCTATTTTTTTTATAATATATCTGTTGTGGTGTCCTTTCATTTGGTATTCAAGGGGTTGCAAATGGTATAACAGCTGGCTTCACATGCCATACAGAGTTTAGCCTAAGACTGCTCTTGTCCATACTACCACTAGGATTGCTGGTCTATAAGGTTGACTTTACAACCAATCACCATAAGGGTTGTTTGGACTGATACAAGGTGTACACTAGAACTAGTGACATCATATATCAGGCCAACTTCTCACAGTTCTCACCCAAGCTGCCTCCTATGTCCACCTTAATTTCATCGTGCCTCTGTTGTATATTGTCCCACTGTTACCCTGATTTTTCTCCCCTTGCTGTTTTTCGTTGTCTATGTAAATCGTGTGTATATCGCTCTGATACCCACCTGAATCATGTTCGCGCTATACAAAACTTAAAATAAAAAAATAAATGAGTAACTTGTTCAACAGGTAGGGCAATATACATCAAGATCAAACAAAACAATATGACAGGCGACAATGGGTCGCAACCAACGAGATGTATACAGTAAGTAAGAGGCAAGAGGATGCAATAGATCACTTGAACATCAGTATGCACACATTCATAGTGGTGACTCTCCTTGATGGTTAACTGTCCATAATAGTGATCTTCACTATATAAACAAAATAGGAGTTCCATGAATAGGGCCTATAGGCCCAGTGCTCATGCAAAGTGCAATCCGTGCAATATGTACAATTATAGATAAGAAAAGTAACAAAGTCTAGCTACAAGTGCACAACATCTTAAACAGTACACATCAAAACTTATGCCCAGTAGGATCATGAAGTCCAGGCAAATTAATACAAAGTGGCAACGTTTCAACCCGAAAACGAGATTCACATGCTGTGCAATACTCTGGCATCTTATGGTCGGGTCCAAAACTATTGTAGTAGTCTTTTTTTTTTGCTGTTGGGATTTGACTGTCACCATTTGATGCCAAGTCCAATCTTCTCCTGACGTCAGACGCCCTCCCCGGATGCCTCTGCGCATGGTCGCCATTTTCAGATACATTTTTTTCCCGGCGATTGTCTGCCCATTTATTGTCATTGGGCTTCCTCATGATTGTACCTTATTTATGCCCTTGTTTGCTTTGCTTCACCTCATTTCCTGGCGAGGCGGGTGGGTCGCATGTGAATCCAGATAATTCTTCAAGCTGCAAAACTACTCCTACCGATAAGTAACCACTTATGTTAGGTAAAACACTTTCTGGTGGATACTCTCACCTCAGAGTCATCACCTTTAGAATATCCCAAGGCGCAAGTCTAGATCCAGAAGATTTAACAGTGCTTCCACACACACTAGTTGGCATTGTGTCTCTCTGCATTGCCGTACTGCCCCAGAAGTCATGGAACAGAGTCACATTTAAGCCCAACCCTTGCTCAATTATGTCAGTTTCTTTCTTGACTCTCGGGACATGCACTCGGAAACAAAGCCCAACAATAATCAAAGGTACCAATGTGCAGGATCCTAAATTGATTTAGATAGAAAAAAAGGTCATTCCCCGAATGGGGAGGCGATAGGGCGTTGAGGAATTGGTGATTAATGTATCCACTAGAAAGACCATTATCCAAAAGTAAGTACCTTGTTCTTCTGATGGAAGCTGCAACTTTAGAATGACCTTCCTGTTGGACCTGGTTGTTAAGGCAGTAGTGCTTTGGGAACGCATGTACCGCTGCCCACATTGCAGCCCGACTGCTTTTCAGAACAGACACGCTGCATGCCAAAGAAACGGCAGAAGCTTTGGCTCTGGTGGAATGGGCCCTCAGCTCTTCTGGGGCTGCTTCTTGGCCAGGGTATGGTAGATCTTAATGCAGAGGACTACCTACCTTCACTAACTGCACGGCCTTGCCTTACAATGCCCCACAGAACCCCACAAAAAACAGATTGTCCACCAGATAATCTTTGGTGTGATTGATGCAAAAACTCTTCTGCACTCCAACATCTACATTCGATGGGTGAGGCGGAGCAAAGAACGTTGGGTGAGTGATAGCTTGCACAACATGAAAAGCGGTCATGATTTTGGGTAAAAAGGAGTCACTGGTCCTCAACATCACTACTTGGGGGGTAAAAAAATGTGGTGCAAGGCCGCTGCACTGAGAACTTGTTCACTCACCTGATGAGCCAAGGTTACCGCAACCTGGAACACAGTTTTCAGAGTCAGAAGGCATTGTAGACTGCTGCGCAGTGGTTCAAATGGCATTCACAAGAGGAAAATGAAGATCAAATTAAAAACCCATTGTGGCATCACAAAAGGTTTAGGAGGAAATTATAGAGACAAACCTATTCAAAAACTCATCACAAGAGGCGATCTGAATAGAACAGTTGGTCCACTAAACGTAACAAGGCTAAAAGGGGTGACCAGTAATATTCAACAGTGCTCACTGCAAGTCTTTGCTGTGCCAGGTATAAAATACACAAGATCAAATAAATCAGTTTGATCCAGAACTCTAGATTGAAATATAACATGGAGATTGTTACAATTGCAACAATAGTGTTTCATTCAAATATTATCCTGTCACACAGTTAAACATGACATCAATTCAGCAGGTGTATTTCTGTTTCTTTATTTGTGACTTCTCCTTCACAATTGATAAAACTGTAGCCAAAGAGTTTCATTCTCCCGGACTTCTTCAGGGCATTCAATTGTTGGCCTTCTAGCTTGAGCGCTGTGTGTGTTGTTTTATTTGTTTCTTAATGCTAATGATGGTAGTGAACTCTCTAAGTGAATCTCTTCCCGAATTAGAGCGTTAATTGTTTAAAAGATTATTGTAGTGACCGGTCTTATATTTTGACCTTTGGCCAGGGCGTACCACTACAGTCGGTGTTACCCCATTCATCACCTCCAGGTTTTCAGCAGCATGTGAAAAAACGTGGTAAGGGCAGTTCGTTCAATCCCAGGAGGCTTAGGCGTATTGAGTATCAGGTCCTGTGCATTAAAAGCCCAATTCACACTTCACCGTACTATTAGATTAGTGCAGTCTCCGTTGCCTCAATCCCAGAGAAACCTTTGACATTGTTTAAAATACACAAGATATTGTGCACATCTGGACATTGTGTACATCTGTACAATGTGGCAAGACCTTGTAGAAGGACACATGGCAGCACAAATGTCATTCACAACTTCTAGAGGAATATTGAACACAGTCAACTGCAGCTTTTCTTTCTACACACATGGGGGTGCAGATTGCTAAGGTTTGGGTACAGGACAATGCCCAGCTGCTGCGATGGAAGTTCTGTCTTGAAGTGGGAACCTAATTGGAGATCAAATGTTCATGCCAGATAGTCTGGTTACCACACTCTTCTTGCCTAATCTAGATCCTCTAGGATGACTTGGGTCCTGCCCTTCCTGAACTTCAGAACTCAGTGTAGGTGAGGTGTCCGCAAAAGGTGTACTTGAGTCCCGTGCTTCATTCTATTTGGAATGCCTTTTCAGAGACCGAGCCTTCTTGGAAACTCCAGCACACAAAAACTTTGATATTGAGTTCTCCCAGCGGTGGCTTAATGATCTATCTAGGAATGTCCCCATTGCTGGACGATACCCTGTGCAGGTGAAACTACCATTCGTGATTTGCTAGGCACCTCTGGCTAAGTTCATCTCCCCTGGCATTCAAAGATAATGCCAGGAAAATGCCCTGTACAACAGCAATCTCCAGAGACAAAGTGCCTCCTAGAACAGACCCAGGTCTTCATTCCGCCCTGCTTGTTGCAGTACCACATAGTCCGTGAGAACCTGACACGGCCTTCCTTTGATGGACAGTGGGAAGGCTTTCAGCATCAGGAGAATGGCCTGCAACTCCAACAGGTGGATGTGGACTTCTGGGATAGGTGGAGACTAGATTACCTACCCATCATCACAGCAGTGATGCATCCATTTCAGCCATGGGCCCCAGGTGGGGGCAAGGAGGGGGTGGACCACCAGTCAAATTTGAGTCACCACTGCAGGCCTTTTTTTATCAGACTCCTCCTCCCACTGCAGAGCCTGCATTTGCCACCTGCCATAATTGAGGAGTAGGATGAAAAATTCCAAGAGACTCAAGCCTCAAAACTACTGTGTCAGAGACCCAGGACAAATGCTGAAACGTCAGGATCACAGCACAAATGCCTGACTCGTTGCAGCGGATGTAAGGGCCAAAACAGCACTGTATCTAAAATGGCTCTAATTAAAGGGATCATCTGAGAAAGTCAGGTATAACTTCTGAACGTTGATGTTTAACCCAACGTTAGAGGTTTACAGTTGTCTTGAGGTAGTATACCATTGACTACTGCAAAACCGTCATCAACAGGCAGTCATTGGGGAAGGGTAAAACTGGAATCCACGACTTCCGAAGGTGTGCTGAAACCACTTCATTCACCTTTGTGAACACCTGAGGGGCACTGGTGAGGCCAAATGGGCACAAGGCAATTAGAAATTGCTCTTGATCCACCTTGCGCCGCAAGTAGCATATGTAGGACTGTAGGAAGGGCACATGAAAGTAGGTGTCCTGCAGGTCCAAAGGTCGGTCTGGTTTTCTTTAGTGTTCCAATGCTGAATCGAGCTTCTCTTCAAATAGGCGAGAGGCTTCAAATGGTATGTCCATCAGAGGCTTCCTCATCCTCAGAGAAACCCATGCACCTCAAAGTGTGCCTCTGAAGCAACACGCTAGTGCCAACTGCTCTACCCAAACTGTCTGTAGTGTGCAGTCCAGAATGCACAATGTGTTTTGTGGCATGGAAAGTTTGACCAGGTTGGCCAGAAATTCTTCAGGGACAGCCAGCAAGATCTTGCCAACCATGCAACATAACTAACAGGTTTTGCTATTATTTAAAGCCAGGTAGGAGAGCCTTATGCCTCCTTGTGGGTACAGTTTTTTTGCATTTACAGAGGAGTAGGCAGGGAGGCACAGAAGCCCTGATGAAAGCAGAGTGACCAGTTAGGGAAATAATGTTTACCGGCTCTAACATGCTGGCAATATAGGATGTTGAATCTATTATGCTTTGATTTAACATCCGACAACCAGAAACAAGGGGGACCCTATTCACACGAAACCAGGGTAGTTAAATTATTAGCAAAAACAATGGCTTCTGTGGACTAATAGCAACGTTGTACTGATGAACAAGTTACTTACCTTCTGTAACGATATATCTGAAAGAAACATTAGTTAGTTAGATTCCTTACCTTAGAATATCCCCAGGCGTCAGGCTGGATCTTGAAAGATTTGTCAGCAATACCCTTGTGTGTCGCTAGGCGTCGTCTGCGGCTCCGCGTCCGTCGTCGGCATCGCCGGGATGACGTCGGAGTACTTAGACGCCGCCCTCGCGCGAAGAGGTCAGTTCTTGTACATAGCGTTTTGCGCCAGGAACGCAGAGCCATGCAAGAGACCAACACTGGTGCCATGAATCTAGGCCCCTGAAAGGGATGACCTTAACCCTAAATATCAGTTCGCAGAACGGGGAGGATGGGTGGGGCGGTAAGGAATCTAACTAATGTTTCTTACAGATATATCGTTACCGAAGGTTAGCAACTTGTTCACCTGAAAGAAACACGTAAGTTAGATTCCTTACCGTAGAATAGATACCCCAGCAATACCAACCCCGGTGGTGGGTCTGGGAACCAAGATCACACCAGGAAGTCCTGGAGAATGGAACGGCCAAAGAAGCCGTCTCTCCAGACTTGGCTGTCCAGGCAGTAATGCTTAGCAAACGTGTGCAGCGAGGCCCACGTAGCTGCCTGGCAAATGTCCTGCAGAGGGACTCCCCGACCAAGGCCAGTAGTAGCCGCTGTGGCCCGAGTGGAACGGGCCCTCAGCCCCACAGGAGGCTCCTTCTTAGCCAAGGAATAACAGGCCTTAATGCATAAAACGACCCACCGTGAGATGGTTCGCTTTTGCACTGCCCGCCCCTTCTTAGCGCCCACGTAGCCAACAAAGAGTTGGTCGTCCACCCGGAACTGTTTCGTGCAGACCAGATAGGACAACAGTGCTTGTTTGGGGTCCAGACGGTGGAGCCTTTCTTCCTCTTTCGAGGGATGCGGAAAGAAGGTGGGCAATGTAACAGACTGGTCGATGTGAAAGGCAGTTACCACCTTAGGGAGAAAGGAAGGACGAGTCCTGAGAACAACCTTAAGATGGACAGAGAGGAAAGGAGGCTTAGAAGACAGATCCTGGAGCTCACTCACCCGTCTAGCAGAGGTGATGGCAACCAGGAAAGCAGTCTTAAGAGTCAGAAGACGAAGAGGACAATTATGAAGTGGCTCAAAAGGAGCGCACATCAGATAGGTTAACAACAGGTTCAAATCCCACTGAGGCATTACGAAAGGGACAGGAGGATACATAGGAGTAATGCCTTTAAAGAATCGAGCAACAACAGGGGACTTGAAAAGAGAAGGCTGATCAGGAAGCCGTAAGAAAGCAGAAACAGATGAAAGATATCCCTTGAGGATGCCCAGAGCAGAGCCCTGCTGGGCCAGGGAAAGAAGAAAGAGGAGAACCTCAGAAAGAGGGGCGGAAATGGGATCCACAGCCTTTGCTGTGCACCATGCCACAAATTTATTCCACCTGCAGGCGTATACCTTTTTAGTGGAGGGACGCCTGGCTGCCAGAATGACATCACAGACTTCAGGAGGCAAGTCAAATGGCATCAACTGCCGCCGCTCAATCTCCATGCATGGAGTTGGACAGGTTCAGGTGGAGGACTGTCCACTGCTGCTGCAACAGAAGGTCCTCCTGAAGAGGCAGATGAATCGGGGGATCGATTGATAGACTGAGTAGCTCGGGATACCAGTATCTTTGTGCCCAATCTGGAGCCACAAGGATGACTTGGGCCCGGTCGCGCCTGATCTTCTTCAGCACTCTGGGCAGAAGTGGTATCAGCAGAAAGGCATACAACAGACAACAACTCCACTCACGACGAAAAGCGTCTGAGCGAGTGCCGCCTTGGAAATTCCAATGCGCAGAACTGATGACATTGCGCGTTCTTTTCGGTGGCGAATAGATCTAACCAAGGCTCTCCCCACTGCTGAAAGAGGCCTTGCGCCACGTCCAAGTTCAGACGCCATTCGTGATCTATCATGCACCAGCGGCTGAGTTCGTCCGCCCTGGCGTTCAGAGAGCCCGCCAGGTGTTGAACCACCAGGGTGATGCCCTGATGTTCCAGCCATGTCCAGAGGCGCAGAGCATCCTGACAAAGGGTCCACGACCCCACCCCGCCCTGTTTGTTGCAATACCACATGGCGGTGGTGTTGTCCATGAACACCTGCACTACACTTCCCCGAACAGAGGGAAGGAATGCCTTCAGTGCAAGCCGGATCGCGTGCAGCTCCAATAGGTTGATATGGAGCCGGCACTCCGCCGGAGACCAGTGGCCTCTGATCTCCGCCTCTCCCATGTGGCCCCCCCATTCCAGGAGGGACGCATTCGTCACCACTACGTGCTCCGGTTGGGGTAGGGGGAGGGATCTGCCACTGACCCAATCGCGGAACGTGAGCCACCACTGCAACTGTCTTACAGTGCCCTCTGAGATCAGGACGTGGTCGGACATGTTGCTCCAATGCTGGGCCCACTGCAACTTCAGGTCCCACTACAGAGCCCACATCTGCCATCTGGCGTGATGTACCAGCAGGATGCAGGAGGCCATCAGACCCAGCAGCCGCAGCACCCACCTGACCGAAACTCGGGATAAAGGCTCAAAGATCAGAATCAGAGCGTGAATATGCCGAACCCGCTGTTCCGGAGGATAGACCCGGAACTGCGCCGAGTGCAGAACCGCTCCGATGAAAAGGAGCTTCTGGGAGGGACTCAGATGCGACTTCGGCACATTGATGGAGAACCCCAGCAAATGCAGGAGGTCGGCCGTACTCTGGAGGTGGGAAACGACTGTCTGGGGCGAGCCCGCCTTCAACAGCCAGTCGTTGAGATAGGGGAAAACTGGAACCCCTAATCTGCGCAGATGAGCTGCAACCACTGCCATCACTTTCGTGAACACCCAAGGGGCACTGGTGAGGTCGGAGGGGAGCACGGTAAACTGAAAGTGCTCGTGGCCTACCATGAACCGCAGGTAACGCCGGTGGGCCGGCAGGACAGGGATGTGGAATTATGCGTCCTGCAAGTCCAATGCTACCATCCAGTCTCCAGGGTCTAGGGAAGCCAGGTGAGCATCTTGAACTTCTCCTTCCGGAGGAAGGCATTGTTGATCCTGAGGTCCAAGATAGGGCATAGGCCCCCTTTGCCCTTCTTGGGAACCAGAAAGTAGTGGAAATAACACCGACCTACTTCTGGGCCAGGAACGCGCTAGATGGCCCCCTTGGCCAAGAGGGCCGTAACTTCCTCCTGCAGAAGTTGCAAGTGATCCCCCGACATGCGGTGGTACTGCGGTGGCATGGCTGGAGGGGGTCGCCTCGAAGGGGAGGGAGTAGCCCCTTCGGACGATTTGCAGCACCCACCTGTCCGATGTGATGGTACGCCAGTGGAGCAGGTGATGGCAAACTCTGCCTCCCACTGGCGTGAAATGGGCCTGAAAGCTCGGACTAGGAAGGCTTTGAGGCAGATGCTGCTGGGGCAGACGTGGGCTGACCGGCTCTCTGTCCCCCTGCTCCGCCTCGGTGGAATCCACGTCCGCGACCGCGTTGAGGCTGGTTCTGCGGCCTGTGGCTAGACGGACGTGTGGGGGCGCCCCTTCCTTGGCCACAAAAGAGGCAAATAGTGGAAGTTTGCGGGCGCGTGCCGAGAGGCCCAAGGACTTGGCCGTAGCCATGGAGTCCTTAAAGCGCTCCAGCGCACTATCCGCTTTGTTGACAAAAAGGCGACGGCCATGAAGGGCATGTCCATGAGGGTGCTCTGGACATCCCCGGAGAAATTTGTGGACCTCAGCCAGGCGTGGCGACGAATCGCCACCGTGGTCGCATCTGCCCTACCTAGCGAGTCCGTTGTGTCAAGCCCACATCGTATCGACTACCGTGCTGCATCCCGCCCCTCAGCGCGAGCCCTGTCTGGGCATCCTCCGGACACTGGGGCAGCACGTCCGCCACCATATCCCACAAGGAGTGGGTGAAATGGTCCAAAAAGGCACGCGGTGTTGATAGACCGCAACCCCAAACTAAGGGAGGAAAACAGTTTCTTCCCAAACTGTTCCAACCTTTTGGATTTCCGATCAAGAGGAGCGGACGGGAAGGCGGTCTGGGAGGTAGAGGCCTGGATAACCAGGCTCTCAGGGGTGGGTTGCACCGACAAAGCTGGGGTCACCCGGGGCGGTGGCTCCGGGTCACGTTCCGGTCCACAGGTGTGACTGTGGAGGGCTTGGACCAGGTGCCAATCAGAACGTCAGTCAGTGCTTCATTGAACTGCAGCAGAGGCTCCGAGGAGCTTACTGGTGGTTGAAGCACTTCAATGAGGAGTTTAGTCCTCAGGGCCACTGCAGGGAGCTCCAGATGAAGGGCTTTGGCAGCCCTGCGCAGCACCACAGAATAGGTAGCACCCTCCTCCGCAGCCATGGAGGGAGGAGAGATGAAGCCAGTGTCAGGGGAGGTGTCGAGACCACTGGCATCCCCCAGCTCTTCTGCCCAGTCCTGACTTAACTCGTACTGCTGTGACAGAGGGTCCTCGGAACCCTCCCAGTCGTCCCAGTCATCCAACTCCTGGTAGACAGGCTGAAAGGTCGGAGCCGGGCGGTAGATTAATGGGTCATCCCCATCGGCGCCGGAGAACGCGACGGGCGGCGCCGCTCCGACGCCGGGCCCGGACCAGGGGACAACATCATCCGAAGACTGCGCCGGGGGCGGCACAGAGGGGGTCGGCGCCAGCGGAGGGGTCGTAAGGTCAACCGGCGTAGACTGGGATCCAGGCCTGGATCCCACGGGGGCCTGCGGCGTCGGGACCGAAGTCGACGACGGCACCGTAGCCAGAGCCGCCGGCTCGCTTGGCCTCCCAGTCAGACCAGCGGGGCCCGAAGGTGCGCCGGCAGGTCTCGACAGCGGAGTGAGACTCCTCATGACCATGAGAAAGTCTCGGATCTCGCTCGGAGTCGCATCAGGCCCAGGGACCGGAGGATACGGGGCCGGATGTGACTCTTGCGGCTCCGACGGAGCCGCGCGGGTGGTGCCACCCGAACCCTCAGCCGAGTCGCGTGACCGGCGAGGGGAGTCAGAAGAGTGATGTCGCCTCTTCGACTTCTTACTGTGCCTCGACTTACCGGAATGCGAGGACTTCGACCCCGACGAGCGGTGATGGCTGCTGCTCCGCGACCTGTCCCTCGACCTCCCCCTCGACCGGGACCTTGAGCAGCGCGGAGCAGACTCCCGCCTAGCCTTCAAGGTCCAGGCCCGGCAGTCTAGGCACGACTCGGCATCATGATCGGCCCCAAGGCAGTAGACACACCGGCGGTGGTGATCCGTAACCGGTGACAGGCGTCGCACGGCTTGAACCCGGGCATCCCTACCGCCACAAGGAGCCGAGGTCGACTCGAAACAGGAACCAAAAAAGTTAAAAATGTTTACTCAAAATGTTACTTAAGGGTATGCTCTTCCCGGATCTGCGCTTACTGGCGCGGAAAAAAGAAGAACTGACGTCAGCGCGCGAGGGCGGCGTCTAGTACTCCGACGACGTCATCCCAGCGATCACGACGCCAACGACTGACTCGGAGCCGCAGACGTCGCCTAGCGATGCGCAAGGGTATTGCTGCCGAAAATCTTTCCGGATCCAGCCTGACGCCTGGAGATATTCTAAGGTAAGGAATCTAACATGTTTCTTTCAGATATAATGATGCACAAAGGCAATCTAAGGGGTTAGAGTGATTTTAAAAGGAGAGGAGGCCAAACGCACCTTAATTTTGTTTTACACATACAAATATTTATATTGTTTTTAAAAAAATATATATATACAGGGTATTTAAATAATGTTCTAACAGTAGTGAGTAGTGTCCCCAGTGAAAAAATGGAACCTAAAACAGTGGTGACATATGTACAAGGTTTTCAATTTATCATAAAGTCAACCATTATGAAGTATACAGTATATGAACCACGCTTCTTATACAGTGATAAGTGCTGGTTTAATGGTTCGCTTTTGTTATCTGTTGACGACGTTTCAGCCCTGTGTGCAGTGTAGGGTCTCTTCAGGACCTAGAGGTGTAGGGACATCTGAAGGGTAGTATGCGCAGCCGTGTGTTTTGGATGTGCCACCGGTAACTGTACAAAAGAAAAAGAATACTCACATGGGACCCAGCCGGGCACCCAAGTGAGGGTAGAGAGAGGCTGGCAGACAGATGTATGGCACAGTGGGACAAATCCACGTGCAAGGCACAGTTATCGAGGCACGACAATGTGTGTTGTCCGGGTACGATCTCCAGAGGGTGTATATACACTCGGGAAGTGCAGGCTTTTCGTTCTGTGGGTTGATCAAGATGGATCAATCAACCGGCTGTGTTGCCGTGACCTGTATTGTGGTAACAGGTAGGTGGTTGCACGAGGGGCAGCTGCTCCGGCTCGTGAGAAGATAAAGGCCCGTTTGTTTAAATCAGTAATTATAGCGAGGTCTTACTCGGGTCTGAATATTCTACAGCCTGCACAGACCACGTCGGAGCAGAACAGCGCGTGTCTGTCTGCTTGGTTCGATTAACATCCGGTCTTTACCACCTGTGATATAGGTATTCGCTAAATAAAAGGAAATGTCCAGAGTATACTCAATTTTTACTCTTACTGGATCAACGCATTTGTCTAGAACAAAAAATGTAGACAAACTCCCACTTTTTGATTAAGCCCATTTTGACTGTATTCACCTACCCGGACGAGAGAAGACCTGCCAGCATTTTGTGGGTAAGGTGTTTATTATTTTCATAATCCTGTAGTTGAATTAAGTAGAACAGTAGGTAGGAACTAATGGTCCATAAGCACTCACACCTTGCGGTGTAGAATGAGATGTTAACATTTGCCACCCTTGGAGGAAATATCTCATCCTGCTTCCCACATGTGGACGGGGAGGATTTGGTGCAGGAGGAACACGAGGAAGGCTTAGAGCAGGTGCCCATTAGGGTGTCAGTCAGGGCTTCATTAAAAAGGAATTAAGATTTCAAATGAAGTTTGTCCAGGTTGCAAAACTTCATTCAGTAGGTTAGTTGTGACTTCCATAGTTAGTCGCTGTAAACCCTATACCTCTGCTGGTTATTACCACAGCAAAGGAAGCACCCTCTACCGTTGATGGCCTGGGGGTTCAACGCCCAGTGTTCAAGGAAGTGTCTTCCCCTGGCATGTTGCAAGTCAATGTATACATTGACATCATCAGTGTTGGGGGAAATGATCTCTCCTCCTCTCCACTGTCATCTTCAAAGGCGGGATGGCTTAGATCCAAGTCTAAACTTAGAAGTTGTTGGAGCACTGGTGTGTAGCTCCAAAGCAAAGGCATGGTTCTGCTGAGTCTGAATTAAGTGGAGCTGGGTGCACCGGTACAGTTTCAGGACGTTATTTCGGTTAGGATAAAACTTACTGAGTCCAACAGGACTATAGAACAGGGTCTTCCTCTAGTGCAGTAGGCCTAATCGGATAAATAGACCAGCGTTGACATTGTGCAACACTGGAAGTAGGCCTGTGTGTCAGACCGAGGTGGGTACAGGAAGCACAAATTGCGCCAAGGGCGGACCCGGTGGTTGTAATCCGACTGGAGGCCTATGCAGATCCCTGTCGCCTGAAAGCACGCCATAAAGAGACAAAAGTGTGTCAAAAATTAGCAACAGGACCTCACTAAAGGCCTCAATCTGATGCAACATCACTGATGGACGTGGAAGTCGGGTGGTGTATCGGGGTCAGTTGTGGCATCTGCTTTCTGACGGCGGACTAAGTATGACCGTGGCGCACCCTAACATCCTTGCAGCTTCAGAGTGGTGGGACTGGGAAGCTTCCTGCTTGACCTTCTTGTGCTTCTGTTTTGACTTCCCAGAAGACTGATTGCGACCTGTTGCAGGAATGGCATTGAGATGAATAAAGGTCCACACCGTCTCCTTCAAAAGTGACTTCCGAGTTGCCTTTCAGTGTTTGGCAACATACAGCTTAGAGTTCCTGGCTCGCTTTTATAAGGGCACACTCCTTGCAGGACTTTTAGTCATGTGCCGAACCCTAACAAACAAGTTACTTACCTTTAGTATCGCCTTACCTGGTAGAGACTATTTCTACCCACAGATTCCTTACCTTTGAATTTGCCAGGCATCAGACTTGAACCTACAAGATTTTTCATGAGCAGTACCCATGCGCGCTGATGGGTGGCGTTGATCAACTCGAAATACGCCACCATGAGCGTCCCCAACGGAAGTGACATTATGGTACCTATATAGGTTAGACAGAGGTAAGGCAGCTTAGATGAGAAGATCTGCAGGTCATTCATTGTACGGGCAGATGCAATTCCCACAAGGAAGGCTGTTTTCAACGTGAGAAGCCTGAGGGGACAATTATAAAGAGGCTTCAGACAGGGAGGCAGAAAGGGGATCACTATTTTTCTGCACACTATGCCATAAATCTTTTCCAAAGACAGGCGGATACCATCTTGGTGGAGGGACGCCTGGCTGCTACAATGACAATATAGACTTTGGGAGGAAGGTCGAAAGTTGTCAACTGTCACCACCCTATCTCCACACAAGACAGCAGAGAGTAGACAGGTTCGAGTGGAGGACCCACCCTGCTGCTGCAACAGAAGATCCTCCCAAAGGGTCAGCTTGATCGGATTTGAAGCAGATTTACCAGCCATCCTGCTGGAGGAGGTAAAACACCTCTTGCCAGAGCAGGCACGGTTCCTGACCTCAGAGTGGGGTGCTGACCTCCTAAGGGGTAAGAAATGCACATGTGGTGGCAGGCTGGACAGTACTTCTGGCACCAGAACCCTCTCTATGGCTCCCTTGGCCAAAAGTCATGACTTCCAATCAAAGAATAGAAAGATAGATGATCCTCAGTCAGCCAGTTTTGAGATGGTAACAGAGGGAGGGGTAGTCTCAAAGGGGAGTAAGTAGCACCTTCAGACAATTTGCAAAACCCACCGGTCTGATCTTATGGACTGCCAGTAGGGCAGGTGAAGGCGAATCCTGCCGCCAACTGGATGCTCATGGTGGTAAAGGGGCAGATTAGGAAGGTTTGGAGGCTGCAGCTGCTGGGAAGAATTAGTTACTTACCTGTAATCCTAGTTCTCTTCCAGGAGTATCCTTTATCAAAGTCCTAAACACTAGAATATTCCCGCCCATGCGCGGGACCCCGGAAACACAATCATATATGTGACAAACATATGTATCTCTCTCTATATATATATGGGGAGCATTACTTGTTGGATATATATATATATATATATATCCAACAAGTAATGCTCCCCAGGCGTGGCTGAATCGTTGTAGCCTCAAACCAAGAGATCACAAACACGGACCAGATTCCTTAGTGCAAATTTATTCGCTTGTTCGCAGAATTGTCGCCATAACGTTTCGGCTCCCCAAGAGCCTTGTTCACATGACAACATATACAATCAATCTACTTCCTTAAATAGGAAGACAAGAACTCTGCACGTGATATGGGTCAGCATAGACAGACAACAGACTTTAACAGACGGAGGTTTCAAGAGCTGCAAACTTGATGCATTTTTCATATCGTGCTTTGTAATTACCCGAAGGTTTACCAAAGTCTACAATCACAGGGTGATCCACTGTAATACAAATAAATTATGAAGCATCATATTAAAATAGCTTGCTCAATTATGCAGTAACCAACTCGGAATGCCACATTTGCAATAGAGTGTTGCGAATTCATTATACATTGTCAATAAAAGCTGATAAGTCTTAATGAATCTTATATTAGCATGAAAACCTTGTAATGTCTGTATCCATTATAGATCACGGGTTAAATCCCCATATGTTCATCTTACAGTCTGTGTCATTGTAACTCACGGGATAAATCCCCTTATGCTCTGTGTTGAGTTGCTCTTGCCCTATTGTACACTGCAGATCCCTGCAGTGTGCGAAAGTGAGTAAATGTATATAGTGCAAATAACGCCAATAAATAAACATATCATCAAATAATTTAACATTGCATCAAAGACATAATTAAATTCCTTTAAAATTCATATATGAAAATGCGAACGTTAAAAGCATTGATAATAGAAAGTAACAAATATTTTGAAAGTGCGAGGCATGTAAAACGTACATCAGAGATCAGCCGATTGATCCCAGTCGCCATTTTCAGTTAGAAATCCACATAGTTAACGCTCAACAAATCCTATATTGTGGCTACTGTACGGTTGAGAGTACCATGTGGCTGAGTGTACTGTGGTTCTCCCGTACTCTGAAAAAAGAGCCTCAATTGGTTCCTATCTAACTCAGGGCCACCCCTATGTGCATATAAAGGGGTGATATGTCACTACTTGTGTAGATCATACCTCATCATGTTGATACCCATCAAATCAATTTAAGCGCTATTATTTATAGGGTAGGGTGATATGAAGTACTAGATAGTAACTCCTAACCAAGTTATGGAGAGGAGAATGTGTATTGTCTGGCCTTATTTAAACGTATATCATATTGGAAATGTAAACAATATGACTGATAATAAATACATTGATGATAAAACAATAAATAGAGTATAATAAGGTTAAAATTGTTTTCCCACAACAATGAAACCATTAATAAAATGCATTTGTTTAAAAGGCTAGAAAACGGAAACTAAAAACACATAGACAAAGCATCATTATTCATCTCACCCAGTCCATTAATGGTAGGTAAAATATATGAGAAGTGGCCCCTAATATAAAATCGTATGTAAGTCCTCAGTAATGTTAAGACCTCCTGGCGATTTGGAGTCTAGTTGGAGTATAAATTTTGTTTCCAACCGCCTTAACTTGGCCTCCCTATTGCCCCCTCGTCGACTGGCTGGTACTGCATCTATAACAAAGAAGGACAAGTCTTTACTGTTGCTGCGGTGTATATATATATATTACCTACTGGCGGTCGCCAGTAGGTAGTTATAGTTAGGACCCTGTTTCCATAGGAAAACCGCAACATTCTATTTGGAATAACTTTGGCGCCGGTCGACGAATCCTCGCGAAATTTTCAAAACTAATGGGGCGCTACGCTCCGCTCCTACCCTGAAAGTCTCGGGGGGATTCGTCAAGCAGGGGCTGAGAAAAAAGGGGGGTCCCAAAACGCGTTTTTCCCATGCATTTTTCCATAGGACCTTTAGACACAGCTACAGCCCGAACGGCTGAACAGAGTTACTTGAAATTTGGCAGAGAGGTAGTCTACAGGTCAACGAAGTGCCTTTTGTAGTTCTGGTGTAAATCTGTTCAGTAGTTCCCGAGAAAATAGCATTTAAATCAATATATATATCTGTGGCAGCTTACGGTGCGCTTACCGTGCGCTTACGGTAAGCTTACCGTACGCGTACAGTGCCGTGCGCGAGCGCGATTCTGATTGGCTGTTACAGCTTAGTAAACATTCGAATCGGTCGAAACCAGGAAGCGGCGGCCGCCATTTTCTCTCTCGCACTCTGAGGGGGGGAGGAAAAACAAAGGTTGAAAACATGTAAAGGGGCATGTTAGACAGCTCCTAACCACCTAGCCTTGATTAAGGTGTCCCAATGGAACCCCCAAGGCAAAAAATTCAATTTTAATTTTTTTCGAAAAAACGCCAATTACGCTTACCGTACGCATACGGTAAAAATTAAATATAAAAAAAAAAAACTATCCACAGTTTCCCACCCCCGTGTGCAAAATGGCCCGAAGGGCACCTTTTGTGCATGGCATAATACATAATGGAACAATTAATAGATTACCTTTCACAACGAAGTGCATAATATGTCCTCCGTGTGCGGACGGTGCGCGAAGCGCATCGTGCGTACATGGCCCATCCAGCGTAACGTGGGCACGCGGTGCGCGTAGCACACCGCGTGCCCACCGTGCGTGCACGGCACTAACTGCGTAAAGTGGGCGCGTGGTGCGCACGGAAGGAACTGCGTTAAGTGGGCGCGCACGCCACGAATGGCGTAAAGTAACTTAGCATTTAAAAAACCGTACAAATTCACTGAAAAACACCATAGGTTTCACACACGTTATAGTTAGGAATTAGCATTTAAAAAACCTTGCAAATTCACTGAAAAAACCATAGGTTTCACACATGTTAATTAGCTGGACATTTTACTCATAAAAAACCATTGAAATTCCCCCGTTATAGTTAGTGCAGGCAACTATAACTCACGCGACCGCAATCCTCTGCTGATGCTAATACTGTATTTAGACACTTATTTGCCCATGTCTTCTTCCATTAAATTTTAGCTATACATATATTGCAAATATTTTTTTTTCATAAAGACACATGTCATCAGCAGAGGATTGCGGTCGCGTGAGTTATAGTTGCCTGCACTAACTATAACGGGGGAATTTCAATGGTTTTTTATGAGTAAAATGTCCAGCTAACTATAACGTGTGTGAAACCTATGGTTTTTTCAGTGAATATATATATATATATATATATATATATATATATATATATATATATATATATATATATATATATATATATATATTAAAGCAAATGCAGTCTTTCATAAGCAGAGCTGAATAATGCTGTAAGGACTCCCTTGTATGTCATAAACAATACATTAAAAACAGGGAAAAACAACAGCAAAGCATGTTTGAAAACTGTTTTAATGCTTAACACTTAGCACAATCTCTCAGATAGGACTGAAAGCATTGGCAGCTCACCGGCTGCATTGCAGAAAACATAGCCCAGAAAAGGCTGAAAAGCTAACTCATAGCAACATAGAAATAAACTGGCACCGTGCCTTTAAGGCAGCCATGACTCCCAGCTTCCCATCATGCCTCAGGGGTGACAGGTCAGTTCTTTGTGGTGACTCGAAAGCCATGACACAAAGTTGACAATTCCTTAAAAAACAAGGTTCCTTTGCCCGGGGAGGCGGGAGGGTTGCTTATGACTTTGATGAGGATACCCCTGGAAGAGAACTAGGATTACAGGTAAGTAACTAATCCTTCTCTTCCAGGGGATCCTCATCAATAGTCATAAGCACTAGAATAGAATAGCGAGCCTCACCTCTTCCACCTGCGGGCAAAGGAAAAAAATAATAATTAATCAAGCTCAGATAACTAAACTTGAAGACCCAGATATCTTATTATCTGAATAGATTCCTCAAGGAGGCTTGGCCTACTTGAGCATCCGTTCTGGAATCGGATTCAAGACAATAATGCCTTGTGAACGTGTGTACCGATCTCCAGGTTGCTGCCTTGCAAATCTCAGCCATTGGAACATCATGCAAGAAAGCTATTGTAGCCGCTTTCCCCCGAGTGGAGTGTGCTTTAGGTGACAACAATAGGGGTTTATTTGCCAACTGGTAAGCCAATTTTATACAGGACACTATCCATCTCGAACTGGATCTTTTGGAAGCTGGAAAGCCTGTCCTCATGGAACCATAATTTAGAAACAATTGATCTGATTTTCTTATGCCTTTCGTTCCCTCTAAATAGAAATTGAGCACTCTCTTAAGGTCTAAGGAGTGGAGTGATCTCTCCGCAGGAGTTGCGGGATTGGGAAAAAAGGATGGTAGGGCGATTGACTGGTTAACATGAAAATCAGATACAACTTTTGGTAGAAAAGCAGAGTGAGTCCTTAACACTACTCTGTTGTGGTGAAAAATAGTATATGGCTCTTTGGCAGACAGCGCTTGGATTTCACTTACTCTGCGCGCTGATGTTATCGCCACTAAGAAAGCGGTCTTCCATGTCAAATTCTGCAACGTGGCTTTATGGATGGGCTCAAAGGGAGGACCCATCAATCTAGAGAGGACTAGATTCAACTCCCAAGGAGGAGAAGGAGGCCAAACAGGGGGATACACTTTCTTCAACCACTGTAGGAAATCCTTGACCACCTGTAGTTGAAAAAAAAAAGTAAGGCTGGTTTGGAGACTTTCTGTAGGCCGTAATGGTGGCTAAGTGTACCCTGATCGAGGAATACTTTAAACCTGATTTGGCCAAGTACAGGAGGTAAGGAGGAATTACCTCCTCCTGCCCTGTAGTAGGATTAAAATGATTACGAGTGCACCACAAGTAGGATCTTTTCCACTTAAAGGAGTATGACGCCCTCGTGGAAGGTCTCTTTGCCTCTTTTAGGATGTGCATACAGTCCTGTGGTAAATTCAAGTGTCCACATTGGAGGACCTCAGGAGCCATGCTGCCAAGTTCAGTGAGGGAAGGTTGGGATATAGAATCTTCCCGCCAATCTTGGTCAGCCGGTCCGGTCTGTAAGGTAGTCTCCAGTGGGGGAGCACCGACAACTGCAACAGGTCTGGGTACCACCACTGACGAGGCCAGTCCGGAGCTATCAAGATCATCTTCATGTTGGATCGGATGAGTTTGGATGCCACCTTCGGGATCAGAGACAGGGGAGGAAAGGCATATGCAAATATTCCGGACCAATCCATCAAAAGAGCATTCCCCCTCGTCCCTGGACGGTGTAACCTGGATGCGAAGGCGTGGCATTTTTAGGTCTCGCGAGCCAAAGGCTCGAAGAGACATTTTATATCTGGGCTTTACAAAGTGCTGCCGTGGCCTAAAGCTACAGTGCATGTGCGCGGGCGCGCGCGCCGCGCTTACTTTCACTTTCGCGGCCGCTTTGATCACGATCACTTTCAATTTCGCGGCCGCACGGCCGCTTTGCTGCGCAGACCCAGCCTCCTCTGCCAGCACACCCACAACTGGCAACATTACTAGTTGTGTTTCCCTTTAGTTCTGGTGGGGAGTGCAGCCGTAACCTGTTTCTTACCCTTCTTTCTAGTACTTAGGGGGGCTATGTTGTATTTTAGTGCAGCAATCGGGGTATTCCCAAGAAACTGCCTATTTCTTAGGCAGTAACTAGTGCCTTTATTTAATTCACTGTCAGCCGTTGTGCCTAACTCTGGGGAAAAAGAGGTACTTGAATTTCCCCCCCACTCCTCTCCAGATGATATGGTGATGCCTTCGCCCTGTGCCTGAGACGTTCCCTTTAAGTTTTTCAACCCCTGCTAGTTTGCTTACCCCTTTCATGCACTTTTCTTCGCCTTCGTCTTCCTCGCCTTCAGCTGTGTGAGCTCCAAGCGGTTCGTGTAGCCACGCTTCGCTTGCCCCTCGCGGCGTCCCGTTCGTTCTTGATGAGGGAAGTGAATCGCTGAGAGCCGCGATCACTCTTCCCAGGTTAACCCGGAAGCGACTCTGGCGGCCAGCCTGCGGCAGTTCCACTGTGCTTCTGAAGCCTCCGACCACGCGCTGCGTACTGCAGACAGCTGGTGCTGCCTTCTCACTGCTCCCTCGAATCACGGTAAGTTCGTGCTTTAACTCCGGATCAAAAAAGATTACTTTTGTAGACAGCATGTCTTCCTAGTTCCCTGATTCCCTTTAGGCACAGTATTTTGTGGTGGTCTTGAGCGCTTCAATCCGTTTTCCGCTTATAGAGCATGGTGCTCCCGACCGGTCACTCTAGCCGGCCGCCATCTTCTCCCCGCCCGAGCGGTGGCCATCTTTCAATGTGAAACTTAGGTATGTCAGCAGGGTAATATACATTTGTATGTGCTTTGTCACATCGATATACAACCTGTTACTTTCTATATACACTCAGAATTGTCAGTGTAACACTTCACTTTACGTGTCCACAAGGAATACTCAATGCAATGCAGTGCAACATAAAAATACAAATAAAAAGCAAGGAGGGGTGTAATGGTCCGCAAATAAACATGCATAAAAGTCAATACTTCATATGTTAAGTAATCTATAATATTATTGCGTTTGCTGATCACAATTCAATCAATTAAGAACAATCGTAAAATCAACTGCTAGTAGTCATTACTCTTTAATGCCCCCTCTATATAACTCAGTCACAGTATGGTACAATCATTCTCTGAATGGGCAACCTTTCACCCCGTCGGCTTAATACATGGCCTCGTGGAGCATCACTTGCTGACAATATTCATCCAACATAGTTTCAGATGGCTACCAATAAATTGTTGAGTTCACCATGCAGTTTAGTGGAGGCAAAACCTTTACGCCTATTACAGGCCTATATGTACCCACATTTCCTATTCATTATTCAGCCCATGAGGAACTTTTGTGTGCAACTGGATAATATATTTAGACAACAGAATCTGCAAATGTCTGGTTCTGTCACCCCCTCTGTCTTCTTTCTGCACTTGATCAATGCAGAAGAATTTGCATAGCCGATAGGTCTCGCTTTTGGGACTGTATAAGTATTTAGTAATGCAGCACAATATCCTTGGTGCAACAACATTAACTGTTGCATGCGTAAACACTTATAATGTCCCAAAGGCGAGACCTATTGGCTATGCCAATGCTTGTTTGTTTTGGTCGTCTGCAAACAAATATATGGAAGATTGCCCCCACTGATGGAAAATATCTGCCACTACCACGTCGTTTAGCACCCAGTCTGGCTGATCTTCGAAGAGCTGACTGAGTGCGTCCGCTCGCACGTTTCGCTCCCCTGGAAGATGCACCGCTGTGATGGAAAGGCCTCGGGCTAGAAGCCAGTGCCATATCGTTTGAGCTTCCAGGGAGAGCGGGCAAGAGCGCGTACCACCCTGTTTGTTGAGGTAATACATGGTGGTCGTGTTGTCTGTTTGGTTCAGGATAGAGTTGGACGTGATTGAGGGATGAAAAGATTTCAGAGCTAGGTGGACTGTTCACAGCTCCAACATGTTTATATGGTAGGATTGTTCCTTGATGGACCACCGTCCCTGCATCTGCAGGCAATCCATATGCGCTCCCCACCCTTGTAGAGACGCATCCGTTACTGTGTCGGAACTGGTTGATGGTAGGGGACTCCCACTAAGAGGTTCTTTGGTAGAGTCCACCATACAATGGACGACTTTGCTGCTTGCGAAAGCACAATTCGGTCTTCCCAGTGATCCGATGCTTGGTCCCACTTGTCCTCTAGGTCCTGTTGCAAAGGTCTCATTCTCAGCTTGACGTTGGGAATGAGAAATATGCAAGAAGCCATCGATCCTAGTAGAGACGCCACTTGCCGTACCGTTGGACGAGCTGCACGGAGAAGAGTTTTGCACTTCTGTTGCATTGAAGAAAGTCTCTCCTCCGAAGGAAACACTCTTCAGCTTGTATCCAGAGTGGAGCTCAAATAATGGATCGCCTGGGTAGGCCGGTGAACCGATTTCTCCATGTTCACATGCAGACCTAGCCTGCGGAGTAGATTTAGACAGATTTGGAAATCGCTCCTTACTTGCTGAGGGGATGGCCCTTTCAGGAGCCAATCGTCCAAGTACGGGTAAACGAACAGACCCCTTCTGTGTAGTGCTGCTGCCACCACCGCCAAGCACTTGGTAAAGACCCGTGGGGCAGATTTCAGTCCGAAGGACAACACCTTGAACTGGTAGTGTCTTCTGCCGACCACGAATCGTAGATATTTGCGATGACTGGGAATGATAGGTATGTGGAAGTACGCATCTTGGAGGTCCACTGATCACATCCAATCTCCTGCTTGCAGATGTGGACATATTTGATAAAGCGCCAACATGCAAAACTTCTCCTTCAAGATGACCTTGTTCAGCGATCGAAGGTCCAGGATAGGTCTGAATTGTGCTCTTGATCTCTTTTTGGCACCAGAAAGTACCTGGAATAAACTCCCCCGCTGAGAAGGAGGAACCTCTTCTATGGCCTTTTTCCGCAGAAGGGTTACCACTTCCTGTCTCAGTAACTTTAGCTGGTGAGGACGAGGTCTTTTCGGGGGGATGTCCTTTGGAGACACACGAAAACATAGCGCGTATCCATTGCATAGTATACTGAGCACCCAACGATCTTTTGTTATGTTGCACCACTCTCTCAGATGATGTGAAACACTTCCTCCCACTAGAGTGGGCAACGGCGCCAGAGGAAGCTCTTGCTTATTGCTTCCCTGCTGATCTAGCTGTGGTTGAGGACTGCTGCTGATGACCTCCTCTACCCCTGTTTGACTTACGGCTTTGGAACTGTTTTCCTTGATTTTTGTTTTGGGACCACTGAGGGGTTTGAACCCTCTGTTGGCCGCCCTTGCGCTGGTTGGGTCTGTACCTCCGCTTGAACTCTTTTTTCTTCTCTAATCCCACCGCCTTCAGAGTGTCTAACTCGGCTTTCATCCTAGCCATCTCCTCATCGGTATGGGTGCCAAACAGTGAGGAGCCAGAAAAAGGCAGGTTAAGGATCCTCTGCTGTGCATCTGGCGTTAGAGCTGTTAGTCTTAACTAGGCAGACCCAGCGCAAATCCCATGCACATAAGAATGCGCCGACAGCGTGGCACCATCCGCTGACGTGCTAATCACTTGGTTAGCTACAAGGCATCCCTCCTTGATGACCTCTTCAAAGTCCCTTTGATCTTCCTTTGACAGCTTTTCCTTGAAACTGTCCAAGGAGTCCCATAAGGCTCTGTCGTAGCGGCCTAATAAGGCTGCTGCGCTAGATACTTTTAGCGATGATGCTGCAGACCCGCAAACCTTAGAATCCTGGGACTTACTTTCTTTGTCAGGGGGGACCAACTAAGTTGCAGACACTGCGTGCGTTTTTCTTGCTGCCGCAACGATAACAGAATCCGCAGGCGGATCTGATTTTAAAAAAAACGGGTCGGTTTCAGCTGGCTTGTATTTTTTCGGAATCCTAGCAGGTGCAGCTTTAATTGTAGAGGGGGCTAGGAAAATGTCCATCACTGGTTCCAGAAGCCCAGGAACCAGAGGCAGCAACGGACGAGACGCAGATCTCTGATGTAGAGTCTCAAAAATCACCGTTGTTGTAACTTGAGGAGTCGATATCTCAATGTTCAGCTTCTGAGCCCCTCTCTGAAGCACCTCATGATCCGTATTTATATCGTCTATCGGAGACACTCTCGATTGAGGGCTATCCGATAGGGTGGGTGAATAGTCTTTTAGTGGAGTGGGTGGAGGAGGAAGACCATGTAGAAGGCCTGCGCTCCCGTGATCTTCCAGTACGGTCTAGACGTGTAGTTGAAGGCGATCTATCCACCTCTTGCACCAACCTTTACAGAGGAGATCTGTGGATCGGACTGGCGTATTCCTCCTCTCTTCGTGATGCTCCTGCCGGATTCTTACTCCATTGATGGATGGGAAGAAGCCACCTTGGAGATAAGTGAACAGAAGGGGAAGCCCTTCTGTGATGTGATAGAGATCTTTGACGCGACCTCCCCAAATGTCTTTCTGGGGACGCAGATGGTGAATGCGTCGAAGGTCGTCTCGAGGAATGAGAGGATGAGTGCCGTGACGCTGATTCTGTAACCAAAACTACTGAACCTTCTCCAGACCTCACTGACTTGGGCCTCGACGTCGAGCTTATGACCTGCTCTGACGGAGCCCTTCTCGACGTCGCCTTGACCACCTTCTAGACGACAAATTTCGGCCAGGTGTTGTAATCTATTTTAACGTCGACTCTGTTCTTCGACGTCGAATGTCTCGCCGACGATGCCAGGGTACTTCTGCGCCTCAACGCCGATCGTCGTTGGGTTGACGACGGCGAAGGACTTCCGCCCCCCCCGACGCCGATCGTCACCGGGTTGACGACGGCGGAGGGCTGCCGCTCCTCGACGCCGATAGTCGCCGGGTTGACGACGGCGGAGGACTTCTGCTCTTCGACGCCGATCGTCGCCGTCTTGACGTCGGCGGTGGACTTCTGCTCCTAGACGCCATTCATCGCTGGGTTGACGAGGGCGGAGGTTCACGATTCTCTGACGTAGACGGTGAATGCAGCGACGTACCTGTATGTCGGCGTTCTCTCGATGGCGAGCCCGCCGGCGATGGTCTTTGCTTGGATGTATGTCCCACCGGTGGCAGTTTTCTCAGCACCGAGCCTGACGCTGATGGAATCTTGCTTCTAGAAGAGGATCTGGCCCTCTTAGAGCCCTTTCTCACCGGTGACCTGCCTCTGGAAGTTGATTTATCCTTTTCTGCCAGTCCATAAAGATGGATACGCTCTGTCTTTTAGAGTTCTATTAGATAAAGACTGGCAATGAGGACAAGTCTTGGGGACATGGTCCTTAGGTAGACAGAGAATACAGACTGCATGAGAGTCTGCCCTGGCCTTTTTTCCACAAGAAGGGCAGGGGTCAAAAAGAGATGGCATTTTGAGCGGAAAAAAATGCCAAAACCAGTCAGAAAAAGTGAGCACCTTACTTGACAAGTTGAAAAACGTCGAAGTAAGATACATTTTTCCTGAAAACTGAAGATTATTTCTGACTAACATCAGAAAGAAGTGGAGCTGTGTAACCAGGGTCCTGCCTGAAGGAGCCGGAAAAGAACAACTGACCTAACTGTCAACCCTGAGGCATGATGGGAAGCTGGGGGTCATGGCTGCCTTAAAGGCACAGTGCCAATTTCTATGTTGTTAGGAGTTAGCTTTTCAGCCTTTTCTAGGCTATGTTTTCTGCAATGCAGCCGGTGAGCTGTCAATGCTTTCAATCCTATCTGGGAGATTGTGCTAAGTGCTAAGCATTAAAACAGATTTCAAACATGCTTTGCTGTTTTCCCTGTTTTTAATGTATTGTTTATGCTATACAAGGGAGTCCTTACAGCATTATTCAGCTCTGCTTATGAAAGGCTGCATTTGCTTTTTTATTATATATATATATATATACACATACACATATATATATATATATATATATATATATATATTTATTACCAACTGGCGGTCGCCAGTAGGTAGTTATAGTTAGGACCACGTTTCCATAGGAAATCCGCAACATTCTATTTTGAATAACTTTGGCGCCGGTCGACGAATCCTCGCGAATTTTTCAAAATAGGTGGGGCGCTACGCTCCGCTCCTACCCTGAAAGTCTCGGGGGGATTAGTCAAGCGGGGGCTGAGATAAAAGGGGGGTCCCAAAACGCGTTTTTCCCATGCATTTTTCCATAGGACCTTTAGACAGGGCTACAGCCCGAACGGCTGAACAGAATTACTAGAAATTTGGCAGAGAGGTAGTCCTCAGGTCAAGGAAGTGCCTTTTGTAGGTTTGGTGTAAATCTGTTCAGTAGATTCTGAGAAAATAGCCTTTAAATCAATATATATATCTGAGCCAGCTTACGGTGCGCTTACGGTACGCTTACCGTACGCGTACGGTCGCGAGCGCGATTCTGATTGGCTCTTAGATCTTAGTAAACATTCGAATCGGCCGAAACCAGGAAGCGGCGGCCGCCATTTTCTCTCTCGCACTGAGAGTGATGTTTAAAATATAAAGGACAAAAACATTTAAAGGGGCTGTTTAGACAGCTCCCACACACATAGCCATGTTGAGGGACTCCCCAAAGATCCCTCAAGGGCAAAAACAGAATTTTTATTTTTTCGGTAATTTCGCCGATTACACTTACCGTACGCGTACGGTAAAAAATTACAAAAAAAAAAAAATTATCCACACTCTTCCCACCCCGTGTGCAATTGGTGGCCGAAGGCCACCAATTGTGCATGTCTTATTACAGATGAGATAAACTATAATATTTAAAAAAAAAATAATAAAAAAAAAAATTATCCACACTCTCTCCACCCCGTGTGCAAATGGTGCCCGAAGGGCACCATTTGTGCATGGCTTATAAAAATTTCGAAAAATTAAAATATTACCTTTCAAAACGAAGTGCATCATATGTCCTCCATGTGCGCACGGTGCGCGAAGCGCATCGTGCGTACATGGCCCATCTAGCGTAACGTTGGCACGCGGTGCGCGTAGCGCACCGCGTGCCCACCGTGCGTGCACGGCACTAACTGCGTAAAGTGGCCGCGCAGTGCGCGAAGCGCACCGCGTGCTTACTGTGCGCGCACGGTGCGCGAAGCGCACCGTGCGCGCACGGAACGAACAGCGTTAAGTGGGCGCGCACGCCACGAATGGCGTAAAGTAACTTAGCATTTAAAAAAACGTACAAATTCACTGAAAAAACCATAGGTTTCACACACGTTATAGTTAGGAATTAGCATTTAAAAAACCTTGCAAATTCACTGAAAAAAACATAGGTTTCACACGTTATAGTTAGCAGAAATTTTACTGATAAAAAACCAATGAAATTCCCCCGTTATAGTTACTGTAGGCAACTATAACTCACGCGACCGCAATCTTCTGCTGATGACATATGTGTCTTTATGAAAAAAAAATATTTGTAATATATGTATAGCTAAAAATGTATGGAAGAAGACATGGGCAAATAAGTGTCTAAATACAGTATTAGCATCAGCAGAGGATTGCGGTCGCGTGAGTTATAGTTGCCTACAGTAACTATAACGGGGGAATTTCATTGGTTTTTTATCAGTAAAATTTCTGCTAACTATAACATGTGTGAAACCTATGGTTTTTTCAGTGAATATATATATATACACATATACATATATATATTCACTGAAAAAACCATAGGTTTCACACATGTTATAGTTAGTGGAAATTTTACTGATAAAAAACCAATGAAATTGCCCCGTTATAGTTAGCGCAGGCAACTATAACTCACGCGACCGCAATCCTCTGCTGATGACATATGTGTCTATATGAAAAAAAAATATTTGTAATATATGTATAGCTAAAAATGTATGGAAGAAGACATGGGCAAATAAGTGTCTAAATATAGTATTAGCATCAGCAGAGGATTGCGGTCGCGTGAGTTATAGTTGCCTGCGCTAACTATAACGGGGCAATTTCATTGGTTTTTTATCAGTAAAATTTCCACTAACTATAACATGTGTGAAACCTATGGTTTTTTCAGTGAATTTGCAAGGTTTTTTAAATGCTAATTCCTAACTATAACGTGTGTGAAACCTATGGTTTTTTCAGTGAATTAGTACGGTTTTTTAAATGCTAAGTTTTTTTCCCTTATAATAAGCCCTGTACATTTGGTGGCCTACGGCCACCAAAAGCACAGGGGGTGGGGTAAGTGTGGATAGTGTTTTTTTCCATTGTAATAAGCCCAGCACATTTGGTGGCCTTCGGCCACCAAAAGCACAGGGGGTGGGGTAAGTGTGGATAGTGTTTTTTTATTTTTATTTTTTTACCGTACGTTTACCGTAAGCGTACGGTAAGCGTACCCCGCGAAATTGCCGAAAAAAAAATAAAACCGTTTTTGCACTTGGGGGATGTTTGGGGACTCCCTCCACATGACTATGTGGGAGGGAGTTGTCAAAACAGCCCCTTTACATGTTTTTGGGCTTCCGATTTTAAAAATCTCTCTCAGTGCGAGAGACAAAATGGCGGCCGCCGCTTCCTGGTTTCGGCCGATTCGAATGTTTACTAAGATCTAAGAGCCAATCAGAATCGCGCTCGCGCACGCCACCGTACGCTTACCGTAAGCGTACGGTAAGCGTACCGTAAGCTGGCTCAGATATATATATTGATTTAAAGGCTATTTTCTCAGAATCTACTGAACAGATTTACACCAAACCTACAAAAGGCACTTCCTTGACCTAGGGACTACCTCTCTGCCAAATTTCTAGTAATTCTGTTCAGCCATTCGGGCTGTAGCTCGTTCTAAAGGTCCTATGGAAAAATGCATGGGAAAAACGCGTTTTGGGACCCCCCTTTTATCTCAGCCCCCGCTTGACGAATCCCCCCGAGACTTTCAGGGTAGGAGCGGAGCGTAGCGCCCCACCTATTTTGAGAAATTCGCGAGGATTCGTCGACCGGCGCCAAAGTTATTCAAAATAGAATGTTGAGGTTTTCCTATGGAAACGTGGTCCTAACTATAACTACCTACTGGCTATCGCCAGTAGGTAATACACATATATACACATATACATATATACACACATATATATATACATATATACACATATACATATCTATATACATATATACACACATATATACATACACACATATATATATATACACACATATATATATATACACACAT